>NC_092143.1:73432574-74880663 GCF_043159975.1 Macaca nemestrina
GTAGAGCCCCAACCCTCACCATTACCTGGGGTTCATGGTATGCCTGGTCCACAAACATGGAATTCCATACACATAGCATCTGATTAGTGAAAGAAATACAGGAGTGGACCTATGACCATGGGATCTACTGGTCACATCATGTACTTGCCTTCTAGAATGTTGGAACAGACATCCGAAGGTGCCACTGAAATGCCAGCTTCCAGGAAACTCTCTGAAGGAATCATTCCGTAGGCTGCCACACATTTATTAAATCAGAGACTCTTTACGGAGCTGTGTCCCCAGTAGGAAGGATATTTGGGAATGGGAATTGAGGAGGAGAACCAAAGTGACTCCATTAGCATCACTCTGAATGACCCCCTGGGGATTTTGTGCTTCCCATTCCCAAACATTGCCTTTTTTTTTGGCTGGGCATGGTGGCTCACACCTGTAATCCCAGCGCTTTGGGAGGCCGAGGTGGGAGGATCGTTTGAGCCCAGGAGTTCAGGACCAACCTGGGCAACATAGTGATATCTTGTCTCTACAAAAAAATTTTAAAAAATTATCACACCGGTAATCCCAGCACTTTGGGAGGCTGAGGCGGGAGGATCACAAGGTCGGGAGATCAAGACCATCCTGGCCAACGTGGTGAAACCCCGTCTCTACTAAAATTACAAAAATTACTTGGGCATGGTGGTGCGCACCTATAGTCCCAGCTATTCGGGAGGCTGAGGCAGGAGAATGGCTTGAATCTGGGAGGCAGAGGTTGCAGTGACCCAAGATCGCACCACTGCACTCCAGCCTGGTGACAGAGCACGACTCTGTCTCAAAATAAATACATAAATAAATAAAAATTAGCCAGGCATGATGGCACATGCCTAAGGTCTCATCTACTCCAGAGGATGAGGTGGGAGGATCGCTTGAGCCCAGGAGATTGAGGCTTTGAGGCTGCAGTGAGCCATGATCACACCACTGCACTCCAGCCTGGGTGACACAGTGAGACCCTGTCTCAAAAAAAAAAAAATTGTTTTAACTTAACGCTTCTGTCTTTCTGTTCTCTAACTTATAAATTTTTGCTTTTTTCTTTACTAACCTATTCCTTCTGCTTTGCTTCCATTTATTTTGTTATTTTTTTTCTCCTAAATTTTTATTAGATTCTTAATTCTTTTTAAAAAAATAAGTATTTAAACCTATAAATTTTCCTCTGGTTTCTACCATAGTAGTATATCACTTTTTTATGTGTTGTGTATTCATTTTCTACAGTTTCAGTTAGTGGTTTCTCTTTGCTGTAAGAACTGTTTAAAATAGTTTTGAATTTCCACATAGAAGGAATTCCCACCCCCCACAACCTCCAAACTTTATGAATTCCTAGTTGTATTGCATTGTAATCACAGAATGCTGTCTTCACTATTCTTCTGTTTGGACCTGGTTAAAGTTTTTCTTTATGGCCTAATAGTTTTAGTGAGTGTTTGTGGGCAATGGAAAGGAAAGTATATTCACTTTTTTTTTTTTTTTTTTTTTTTTTGAGACGGGGTCTCGCTCTGTCACCCAGGCTGGAGTGCAGTGGCCGGATCTCAGCTCACTGCAAGCTCCGCCTCCTGGGTTCACGCCATTCTCCTGCCTCAGCCTCCCGAGTAGCTGGGACTACAGGCGCCCGCCACCTCGCCCGGCTAGTTTTTTTTTTTTGTATTTTTTAGTAGAGACGGGGTTTCACCGGGTTAGCCAGGATGGTCTCGATCTCCTGACCTTGTGATCCACCCGTCTCGGCCTCCCAAAGTGCTGGGATTACAGGCTTGAGCCACCGCGCCTGGCAGTATATTCACTTTTAACGAGGTATACATTGGCATGTTATCAACCAGCTCTATCTTATCAATTACTAAGTTCTTCTGTGATTTATTTATTTTTTATCTACTTGATCACTGATAGTCTGAGAAACAGAAAGGTTAAATATATCTACCCAGTTCTCTTAGCAAATGGCAAACTTCTCTAGTAAATGGCAAAATCCGAATTCAGGCAATCTGACTTCAGTTCTTAACTATTACACCACGCTAGCTTTCGTGGGTATTTGTTAGATTTTTCTTCATATGTTGTCACTTGGGGTCAAACCATTCAAGAGAAAGAGAGATCTCCCAGGGAAATAACTTGAAATCAATAAAAGGGATTGTGAGGGCATAGGAGTTAGCAGGATAGTCAGGAAGTCAGTGATATGGTTTGGCTGTGTCCCCACTCGAATCTCAACTTGAATTGTATCTCCCAGAATTCCCATGTGTTGTGGGAGGGACCCAGGGGGAGGTTAATTGAATCATGGGGGCGGGTCTTTCCCATGCTATTCTCCTGATAGTTAATAAGTCTCACGAGATCTGATGGGTTTATCAGGGGGTTCTGCTTTTGCTTGTTCCTCATTTTCTCTTGCCACCACCATGTAAGAAGTGCCTTTCACCTCCCGCCATGATCCTGAGGCCTCCCCAGTCAAGTGGAACTGTAAGTCCAATTAAACCTCTTTTTCTTCCCAGTCTCTGGTATGTCTTTATCAGCAGCATGAAAATGGACTATTATAGTAAATTGGTAACAATGGAGTAGGCCAGTACTGAAAAGATACCCCAAAATGTGGAAGCAACTTTGGAACTGGGTAACAGACAGAAGTTGGAATCATTTAGAGGGCTCAGAAGAAGACAGAAAAATGTGGGAAAGTTTGGAACCTCCTAGAGACTTGTTGAATGTCTTTGGCCAAAATGCTGACAGCGATATGGACAATAAGGTCCAGGCTGAGGTAGTCTCAGGTGGAGATGAGGAACTTGTTCAGAAGTGGAGTAAAGGTGACTCTTGTTATGTTTTAGCAAAGAGACTGGCAGCATTTTGCCCCTGCCCCAGAGATTTGTGGAACTTTGAACTTAAGAAAGATGATTTATGGTATCTGGCCGAAGAAATTTCTAAGCAGCAAAGCATTCAAGAGGTGATTTGGGTTCTGTTAAAGGCATTAAGTTTTATAAGGGAAGCAGAGCATAAAAGTTGGGAAAATTTGCAGCCTGACTATGCAATAGAAAAGCAAAACCCATTTTCTGGGGAAAAATGCAAGCCGGCTGCAGAAATATGCACAGTAGTAAGGAGCCTAATGTTAATCCCCAAGACCAGGGGGAAAATATCTCCAGGCCATGTCAGAGACCTTCATGGCAGCCTCTCCCATCACAGTCCCAGAGGCCCAAGAGGAAAAAGTGGTTTCATGGGCTGGACCCAGGGCCCACCTGCAGTGTGCAGTCCAGGGACTTGGTGCCCTGTCCCCAGCCACTCTGGCCATGGCTGAAAGGGGCCAATGTACAGCTTGGGCTGTGGCTTCAGAGGGCAGAAGCCCCACACCTTGGCAGCTTCTGCATGGTGTTGAGCCTGTGGGTACACGAAGTCAGGAATTGAGATTTGGGAACCTCTGCCTAGATTATAGAAGATTTATGGAAATGCTTGGATGCCCAGGCAGAAGTTTGCTACAGGGGTGGGGCCTTCATGGAGAACCTCTGCTAGGGCAGTGCAGAAGGGAAATGTGGGGTTGGAGCCCCACACAGAGTCCCTACTGGGGAACTGCCTAGTGGAGCCGTGAGAAGAGGGCCACCGTCCTCCAGACCCAGAATGGTAGATCCACTGACAGCTTACACCATGCACCTGGAAAAGCCATAGGCACTCAACACCAGCCCACGAAAGCAGGTGGAAGGGAGGCTGCACCCTGCAAAGCCACAGGGGCAGAGCTGCCTAAGAGCGTGGGAACCCACCTCTTGCATCTGGATATGAGACCTGGAGTCAAAGGAGATCATTTTGGAGCTTTAAAATTTGACTGCCCCCTGGATTTTGGACTTGCATGGGCCCTGTAACCCCTTTGTTTTGGCCAATTTCTTCCATTTGGAATGCCTGTATTTACCCAATGCCTGTATCCCCATTGTATCTAGAAAGTAACTACCTTGCTTTTCATTTTACAGGCTCATAGGCAGAAGGGACTTGCCTTGTCTTAGATGAGACTCTCGACTGTGGACTTCTGGGTTAATGCTGAAATTAGTTAAGACTGTGGGGGACTCTTGGAAAGGAATGATTGTTTTTGAAATGGGAGAACATGAGATTTGGAAGGGCCAGGGGCAAATGATATGGTTTGTCTGTGTCCCCACCCAAATCTCAACTTGAATTTTATCTCTCAGAATCCCCATGTGTTGTGGGAGGGACCCAGGGGGAGGTGATTGAATCATGGGGAGGGGGTCTTTCCCGTGCTATTCTTCTGATAGTTAATAAGTCCCACGAGATCTGATGGGTTTATCAAGGGTTTCTGCTTTTACTTCTTCCTCATTTTCTCTTGCCACTGCCATGTAAGAAGTGCATTTCTCCTCCTGCCATGATTCTGAGGCCTCCCCAGCCGTGTGGGACTGTAAGTTCAACTAAACCTCTTTTTTTCCCAGTCTTAGATATGTCTTTATCAGCAGTGTGAAAATGGACTAATGCAGTCAGGCAATTCTCTGAGAAGCTGAGGAATGATGCAAAAGGTAACGTGACTAGAGCAAAAGGAGCTGCAAACTACATGGAATTTTGGTCAGTGAAGTTGCCAAAGGTTGGTACAGTAAGTAAGGGTGTGGTGTGGTGGGGCAGGGGATATGTGGGTAAAGGTGGGATGGTAAAATGCCTCATATCAAGCAACTGAGTGAGTGGGGGACAAGTCCCATCAACATTCTCTAAGAGGGTTATGATAGTGGAATCATTTCCCCTCTGCAGACCTTGAGACCTCTGACTTGGGAGAAAGATATCATCTGTTCTGAAGCAGGAGACTCCACCCACCAGAAACTTACAGGTTTAAGAAACAAATGGGGATGGCCCCTGAGTTGTTTGCCTATTAAGGGGAGGTGACACCTCCTTTGTGGAGGAGGGGAGGGTAATGAGTAGCTCTCCATCGACAAATCTTTCCACTCCTAAGAAAAGGGGAAAACATCAGCGCTGAAGAAGCCAGTCTGTTTGCTGGAAGACGTGGGTCCATCCTAGGGAACTCGAAGAGGAAACAAACTAGGCCAGTGTCCCAGCACGGGGATGGAATGGTGGGGAAAACTACTCCCTGTTTATCTTTCGGCCTTAGAAGTGGGAAGAGGATCTTCGCTCTACAGATTAAAGGCTAAGTTAGTTGCCCAGGCACTTAAAAGACGTATATTGTTCACGAAGATAAAGAATGCAAAATTCCACCAATATGCTGAGAGACAAATGGAATGGTTGTAAAATGGATTCCCTAGGTATCTGACAGCTTTGGAGTAGGGAAGATGAGAGTAGGTCTATTGGAGAGAGTTGATTTTCTAGGCACCAGGAAGATCAAGGGCCAAGTTATTTGGATCCTTGAAAAGGAGTTTTAGATCTTCTCTCACACCCACGTATTCATGCCTCACATACTGGAAGAGGGATGCGGAGAAGTGAAACAGTTGGTTACTCAAAATTGTCCATTTTCAGGAGAGGGAGGAGAGATGTGGAATTAAGTCAGGCTAGAAACAGAACTGGCTGTATAGGCCTGGGAAGGGCTGGGAAAGGCTTGACACTTCCAGCAAAAAACCCTGAAGGAGGGTGATGAGCAGGACAAAAAAGTTGCCTGATGGTGGATGCTGTCAATCCGTGCTCGGAAAGAGAGGAGTAACTGGGTAACCGGGAGACAAGAACACCATTATCTTGATGTCTTTCCTTAAGGCAACCTCTATCCTGGGGTAAAGAAAAGGAACTTGGGGAATTCCATCAAGTAGGTATAGTAAGCAAGTGTATGGTGTGGTGGGGCAGTGGATGCTATACTATAGTACAGCATTAATTATGTTTAGTTAGAAACGTTGTTCTGTTGGCCTTTCTGTGTCCTATTGAAAACATTGTTTATCACAGCCTGACTGCTGGCAGAGTTTCTCAAGCCCTGATTAGAATGTGGCTTTTAGGGGAAGGGACGGTTAGGAGACTTCAATTCTGTGGGACAACCGAGAATTGAAAATGCCACCCAGAGCTAATAAAAGTCAGTGAAAGCTCACCAACCAAAGAAAAGACCTCAGGCCTCACCTACAGAAAACAGTTGTGTGATTGTGCTTGCTGGGGTGAGGAGGAACTGGTCATGGCATATCTCAGAAACATGGAGCAAGGAGCGGCGTTTTATTTTTTTATTTTTTATTTATTTATTTTTTCCCCCAGACGGAGTCACTGTGTCGCCCAGGCTGGAGTGCAGTGGCACAATCTCAGTTCACTGCAACCTCCACCTCCCAGGTTCAAGCCATTCTCCTGCCTCAGCCTCCCGAGTAGCTGGGATTACAGGTGCCTGCCACCACGCCCAGCTAATGTTTGTATTTTTATTAGTGACTGGATTTCACCATGGTGGTCAGGCTGGTCTCAAACTCCTGACCTCAAGGGATCTGCCCGCCTTGGCCTCCCAAAGTGCCGAGATTACAGGCGTGAGCCACTGTGCCCAGCCGGGGAGGGGCTTTTTATAGGGGTTGGCCTTTGTTCGGTGATTCTAAGAAGGAATGGTTAGTCTTTTTTTTTTTTTTTTCCAACTACAGTATAGCATTCATTATGTTTGGTTAGAAACATTGTTCTGTTGGCCTTTCTGCGTCCTGTTGAGAACATTGTTTATCACAGCCTGACTGCCGGCAGAGTTTCTCAAGCTCTGATTAGAATTAACAGTCCTGTTTGGGGAAAGTAACTTGTCTACGTAGAAGGCCACAGGAAAGGCTCAGTAGGACTGTAGCTCCAGAGGAGCACTCCGAGAAAATTGCAACCACAGCAGAGGAAAATGGGGACTTGGATTTGTATGGAGATAGGAGCTGCTCGGCCACTGTGAAAAATCTAAGGGGAGCCCTACCTCGGATATCCAGAAGCTGTTTCCTGCATTTCCAAGGATGCTCTACCCTGTAAGAAGATTTAAAGATGTGTGAGAGACGTAGGGACATGAGGAGAGAACAGCAAAATTATATGAAGTATTAGATAATGTGTACTTCCCCTTCCTGTTGCGGTTGGCTTTGAGCTAGAACACCTTGAGGATCTGGCTTTGAGTTACAAGCAGTTTTTCGCTTAGGCTAGCAAAGTTGGAGACAATACACAAGTGTATACTTCCTTTTCTTCTGAAAAAGCAACAAAGTTGGACAGGTTTAGTTTTGCACATGTAAGGCAAAAACATTCTCTAAAATGAAAAGTGTTGACATAACGGGGAATCTAAAATGTTCAGTGTGTGTGTGTGTGTGTGTGTGTGTGTGTGTTTACTTCTTTATTCTTTTTTAAGAAGCCTTTTTTTTTTTTTTTTTTTTTTTGGTTTACATCACCGGAATAGGAGGAGGGACACACCCAATAGCTGTAGAAGCAGGAAACATCTAATACAAAACTAAAGTACAAAAACATGAAAACAGAGTCTTTGAGCATATTTTGTTCCTGCTAACTGCCTTGAAAAAGCCTACACTTCCTATGTATATGATTGGGAATAGGGAGGGCTTGTTTCTCTTTGTGCGGTGTATTCAGCATGATTCAGGCAGTTTTATCTCTGCAAATTTATTGTTTCCTTTGGAGAAGTATTCGTTTTCTAAATCACATCTCAGAAGTATCAGGAGTAATGTCCCACAGGACAGCACGGGGCAATTATAGGAGTCAGATTCACATCAAGCCAGAGTACAGTCTGTGAGGAGGAACTGACCCAGGCTTGGCAAATGTCAGCTTGAATTAACGGGTTTTTTTTTGGGTTTTTTTTTTTTTTTGGTTTTTTTTTTTTTTTTTTTTGAGACAAGAGTCTCACTCTGTCACCCAGGCTGGAGTGTAATGGCACAATCTCGGCTCACTGCAACCTCCACTTCCCGGGTCCAAGTGATTCTCCTGCCTCAGCCTCCCAAGTAGCTGGCATAACAGGTGTGTACCACCACACCCAGCTAATTTTTGTATTTTTAGTTGAAACGGGGTTTCACCATGTTGGCCATACTGGTCTCAAATTCCTGACCTCAAGTGATCTGCCCGCCTCAGCCTCCCAAAGTGCTGAGATTACAGGCGTGAGCCATCGTGCCCGGACTTAAATTAACTATTAATAGCGATATTTAGAACTGAAAAATATACATTTTGAGGAATGTGACAAATAAAAAGTGTCCTTATTTTTCATAATTTATATGGTTGTGGATGGCTAATGACCTGTGTGCTATATGATCTGTGTATCTTGTGTGGGGATGCTGCATTCTAACTCCAGAACAGGCCAACTTCCTTGTAAGGGGAGGATGAGTAATACACAGTTTTAGAGAAGAGATTTTTTTCTCTCTAAAGAAAGTGAAACTTAGATAAGAAATGTAAATTTAGGCCGGGCGCGGTGGCTCATGCCTGTAATACCAGCACTTTGGGAGGCCGAGGCGGGCGGATCACGAGATCAGGAGATCGAGACTATCCTGGCTAACACGGTGAAACCCCGCCGGGCGTGGTGGCGGCGCCTGTAGTCCCAGCTACTCGGGAGCCTGAGGCAGGAGAATGGCGTGAACCCGGGAGGCGGAGCTTGCAGTGAGCTGTGATCGTGCCACTGCACTCCAGCCTGGGCGACAGAACGAGGCTCGTCTCAAAAAAAAAAAAAAAGAGAGAGAGAGATGGAAATTTAGTCCATAGGAAGAACTTCTGTTTCTCTCTGGGCTCTGTCTTGGGACCATATTTGAAATAAAGTGGAGACATTTGAGGGTGCTAGTCACTGTTAGGGAAGGTGATCTCTGCCCACCCAACAAGGACTACGACATAGAAACAAGTCCGATCTGTGTTGTAAATCAGACCATCTATATATTTTCTTTACAAAAGGAGACTGTGGGCCAGACACAGTGGCTCCTGCCTAACACTTTGGGAGGCCGAGGTGGGCGGATCACTTGAGGTCAGGAGTTCAAACTAGCCTGGCCAACAGAGTGAAACCCCGTCTCTACCAATAATACAAAAAATTTGCTGGGCACAGTAGCGTGTGCCTGTAATCCCAGCTACTCTGGAGGCTGAGGCAGGAGACTCACAGGAGATTCGGGAGGCAGAGGTTGCAGTGAGCCAAGATCGCACCACTGCACTCCAGCCTGGACGACAGAAGGAGACTCTGTCTCAAAAACAAACAAAGGCCGGGCGTGGTGGCTCACGCCTGTAATCCCAGCACTTTGGGAGGCCGAGGCTGGCGGATCATGAGATCAGGAGATGGAGACCATCCTGGCTAACACGGTGAAACCTCGCCTCTACTAAAAATACAAAAAAAAAAATTAGCCGGGCGAGGTGGCGGGCGCCTGTAGTCCCAGCTACTCAGGAGACTGACGCAGGAGAATGGCGTGAACCCGGGAGGGCGGCGGAGCTTGCAGTGAGCTGAGATTGCGCCACACCACAGTACTCCAGCCTGGGCCACAAAGGGAGACTCCCTCTCAAAAAAAAAAAAAAAGAGAGAGAGAGAGAGAGATAGACTATGTTTTTAGAACAGTTTTAGGTTCACAGCAAAATGGAAAGAAAGGTACCTCCTGCCCCCACACGTGCCAGCTCCCTGGTTTTCAACATAGCCCACCAGAGCAGTGCATGTGTTACAATGAGGGAATCTGTGCAGATACATCACAACCACCGGATGTCCGTAGTTTACATAAGGGTTCACTCTTCATGTTGCACATTCTGTGGGTTTGGACAAACTTATAAGTGACATGTATTCACCACTATGGTATCAGACAGAATAATTTCACTGCCCTAAAAATCCTCTGTGCTTTGCCTGCTCATCCCTCCCTCTTCACAGCCGTTGGCAACCACTGATCATTTTCCTGTCTCCATAGTCTTGCTTTTTCCAGAAATGTCATATACTTGACATCATTCAGTATGTAGCCTTTTCAGATTGACTTCAATGTATTCTTTTCTATATCCATCATCTTTTTTGTCCCATTTGGTTCAGTGTTTCTCAAAATGTGGTGTTTGAACTATCTCTGTTAGAACCACATGGAAGCTGTTAAAAATATACATTCTCAGTCTCATATTTGACTGATTCAAAATATTACTATCTAGGTGTGGAACCTAGGAATTTGTATTTGAAACACACAGTACTGGTTATTCTTACACATACCATAGTCTGAACACCCAGAAAGTCTCAATTATGCTGCCAGGAATTAAGGTGGGAACTTGTGTTCATAAAAGGTGATAATGGCTGGGCTCAGTGGCTCACGCCTGTAATCCCAGCACTTTGGGAGGCTGAGGCGAGTGCATCGCCTGAGGTCAGGAATTCAAGACTAGCCTGGGCAACATGGCAAAACCCCGTCTCTACAAAAAATACAAAAATTAGCCAGGCATAGTGGCGGACACCTGTAGTTCCATCTGCTAGGGAGGCTGAGGTGAGAGGCTCTCCTGAGCCCAGGGAGGTCGAGGCTGCAGTGAGCTGTGATTACACCATTGAACTCCAGCCTGGGTGACAGAGTGAGATCCTCTCCCCACCACAAAAAAAAAAAAAAAAAAAAAGTAGTAGAATTTACAAAAAAGGAAGTGGCAGTGATAGCAATACAAAGGGACCCCAAAGGGAAGATTGGGGCTTCAAAGTCTAGCTATTCTACAGAGCCCATGTGTAAATTCCCTATCTCTTGCCAATTGTGGGGTTTTAATTTGATTGATATTCCAGGAGCTAGTGATTTCCTGCAGACTTTGACTCTTTCTCTCTGGAGAAGCCCAGAAATACCTTATGTATTATTTGCCAACACATGAAGCCTGAGGTTTTCAACTTGGACTACTGTTAAATCCTTTCAAAAGTGATCTTCTTTGAACTAGACAATACCTTCTGTAACCATTTTAGTAGGATCTCCCTTCAGTTTCAGTTCTACCTTCTCCAAGTACTACAAAGACTCCTCATCACTATTTGATCTGGAGCCCAAATGAAAGGTTGGAAATTATTGATCAGTCGGCTGTGTGGCCTAATGAGGCCTGGACACCTGAGTGATGACACAGACTCACAGGAGCCCCAATCATAGTTTATATTGCTCTTTGTCACACATGCGTGCCATGCACACCAACTCTATGTCTCTGTGTGGTCAGCCCCTCCTTCTCGCTCTCCTTTCCTCCCCTCCACATGCCCTATGCCATGCTAATCTCCTATAGAAGCAAAACTCACGCTTTGTTCTGCTTCCAGTGTGGTTAAGCACATCACATACTATAGATAGGAACAAAATCAAACCACTTCACACTCTTAAGAAAAACTTAAAAAATAGGGTCATCCTGACTGGTTCTGGTCTCCAAAATAATAAACTCTAAAAAATTTGCAGTGAGCCTGGATTCTCTAAATAATGCTGTCCCTGACTTTTGCTATGCTGATGTCTAAAGACATGAATGATCTTTTTCTTTTTTTTTGTTTTAATTTTTTGGAGACAGGATCTCACTCTGTCACTCAGGCTGGAGTGCGGTGGCACAATCATGGCTCACTGTAGCCTCGACCTCCTAGGCTCAAGCGATCCTCCCACCTCAGTAACTGAGACTACAGGTGTGTGCCACCATACCTCGCTAATGTTTGTACTTTGTTATAGAGATGGAGTTTTGCCATTTTGCCCAGGCTGGTCTCGAACTCCTAGGCTCAAGCGATCCACCCACTTTAGACTTCCAAAGTGCCAGGATTATAGTTGTGAGCCACTGTGTCTGGCCAACATGAATGATTTTTGCATATATGATACCTGTATGAGTAAGTGGCTTTTTTTCCCACCTTCAACAGGCTGATACAAACTTAGTGTCCTGATAATTTTGTCTTTCTTTCCCTTTAAATACTTGTGTTTTGAATTTGCTGAGCCACTCTTTCTGGCTTTCTCAGAAAGAAGTCTGACACCCTTATACTGACAGCAATAAAAAAAGAGACTTTCCTTGTCTCTTTTTCTTCTGTTTTTAATTTTCAGAGTGGAATTAGGCTTTTTAAAATAATACATATTTTTAAACTGAGAAATAAAAATTGTACATAGTTATTGTGTACAATAGAATGTTTCAAAATATATATACATACCATACTGGAGTGGGTAAATCAAGCTAATTACTATATGCATTGCCTTATATACTTACTATTTTCATTATGAGAATCTCTTTCCTCTTCTAAATGCAGAAGTCTCCTGAGGATCCCTGTGACACTCGCTTCCATCCCTTTGTACTGTGCTCTTGGGAATCCCTTCTATTGCAGTCATAGCACTTCTCTCCCCCAGGTCAATGAAAGCATCATCATCTACCCAGTGGCCTAAATCCTAAACTTGGGAGTCATCTGTGATTCCTACCTCTCCTCACCTTTTTTATTTTTAGACAGAGTCTTGTTTTGTTGCCCAGGCTGGAGTGCAGTAGCACGATCTCGGCTCACTGCAACCTCCATCTCCCGGGTTCAAACAATTCTCTGCCTTAGCCACCCAAGTAGCTGAGATTACAGGCACCCGCCACCATGCCCGGCTAATTTTTGTATTCTTAGTAGAGATGGGGTTTCACCATCTTGGCCAGCCTGATCTTGGACCCCAGACCTTGTGATCCACCTGCCTCGGCCTCCCAAAGTGCTAGGATTACAGGCGTGAGCCACCGTGCCCAGCCCTCTCCTCACTTTTTTATCCAGGATCTGTCAATTTCATTTCCTAAAAGTCTTTCACATCTGTCCATAATACAGTCATAACCCCTCCTATTTTTTATGCTATTATTTTTATTTTCTATTATTTTTACTTAAAATATATTTTGTATTTATAATATTTTCTTTTCTTGTTACTTTAAGTGACAAATAAAAATTGTACATATTTATTGTATACAACTTAAATATATATAATTGTAAACATTCAGTGTATAACATGTTGTTTTGAAGTATATATACATTATGGAATGGCTAAGTCAAGCTAATAAATTATCATATGTATTACCTCACATACTCTCATTTTTTGTGGTGAGAACACTTAAAATCTATTCTCTTAGCAATTTTCAAGAATACAATACATTGTTATTAACTATAGTCACCATGTTGTACGATAAATCTCTCTTTTTTGAGAAACAGGGTCTCACTCTGTCTCCCAGGCTGCGGTGCAGTGACGTGATCACAGCTCACTACAGCCTCAATCTCCTGGACTCAAGCAATCCTTCTGCCTCAGCCTCTTGAGTTCCAACAAAGTACAAAATCTTTAAGATGACTCCAGGGCCTTCAGAGATCTGTCTCCTTAGTTCAGAGATAAATGGAATTTTAGAATCAGGGCTCTTGATCTGGGGATCATGGGACTTCAGGGACTTCAGAAAATCAATGCAAACTATGAATGTGGATGCAAAAGTTGATAGGTACACAGATATGTCCCATAAAGATGATAAATTACATTAGATTATCCGGGTTTAGAATATCTGGAGAGCAGGTTATATATAGTTTTACTGATTTTATACTCTTTTTTTTTGATACAGAGTCTTGCTCCATTGCCCAGGCTAGAGTGTATAGGCACGATCTTGGCTCACTGCAACTTCCACCTACCAGGCTCAAGTGATTTTCCTGCCTCAGCCTCCCGAGCAGCTGAGATTACAGGCACATGCCACCATGCCTGGCTAAGTTTTGTATTTTTAGTAGAGATGGAGTTTCATTATGTTGGCCGGGCTGGTCTTGGACTCCTGACCTCAAGTGATTCTCCCACCTCAGCCTCCCAAAGTGCTGGGATTACACAGGCGTGAGCCACCACACCCAGCCTATTTTACACTTTTGTATTGTTTTTATGTTTACTTTATTTACAGAATGGGGAACACTATACCATTTTTAGGGTCTGAGGCTTCTGAAGATCATTCTGGCCCAGAGGTGTAGGTAAAGATAGGGTGGAGAAGGCAGTGTAGGACAGGAAGGTCTTATTTGGGGAAATAATGTTTAAATTGAGCCAGTTACTCTAAAGGTATAGGGAGGTGGTTGGTAGAGGAGGAAAGAGCTGGACAGGGCCAAAGAAAGGGGAGATGGAATCCTGTTGAAGGGAGGTGACGATGTCAGCCCTGCAGGGAGGCTGAAGACCAGAGCAGAGTCTCCAGTCATTATTCCCTGGGCAGTTTGCTCTTTGGTGGGGGCCCCTTTTTCTTGTTCATCTTTGAAGCCCCAGTGCCTGGCTCACAATAAGTTTTTTTTTTTTTTTTTTTTTTTTTTTTTTGAGACGGAGTCTCACTCTGTCGCCCAGGCTGGAGTGCAGTGGCGCAATCTTGGCTCACTACAAGCTCCGCCTCCCGGGTTCACGCCATTCTCCGGCCTCAGCCTCCCGAGTAGCTGGGACTACAGGCGCCCGCCACTGCGCCCGGCTAATTTTTTCTATTTTTAGTAGAGACGGGGTTTCACCATGGTCTCGATCTCCTGACCTTGTGATCCGCCCGCCTCGGCCTTCCAAAGTGCTGGGATTACAGGCGTGAGCCACCGCGCCCGGCCCACAATAAGTTTTTGACTGACAAGTGCTGAATTAGTTAATAAATAAATAAATGCTTTTTTTTTTTTTTTTTTTTTTTGAGACGGAGTCCTGCTCTGTCACCCAGGCTGAAGTGCAGTGGCGTGATCTTGGCTCCCGGGTTCAAGCAATTCTCTGCTTCAGCCTCCTGAGTAGCTGGGATTATAGGTGCCTGCCACCACACCTGGCTAATTTTTGTATTTTTAGTAGAGACGGGGTTTCACCATGTTGGCCAGGCTGGTCTTGAACTCCTGACCTCGTGATCCACCCACCTCAGCCTCCCAAAGTGCTGGGATTACAGGCGTGAGCCCCCACGCCCGGCCAGTGAATGAATACTTGCAATAAAGTGTCACAGTTTTTTCTGTTTTTGTGCCTGTTTTCTTTTGTTTGTTTTAATCTGTCTTTCTAATCTTGTGTTCAGTGCTCATTGAATTGCCCTTTGTTGCATAGCTAGCTAGAAAGAGAGTAGGTTTGGCACCTGGGAGCACATGTCCTCACTCCCAGCTCAATTTACTTGTCCCTAACACCATGTTGCCTCTTTAATGCTGTGCAAATAAAAATATTATAACGCACCCCTCCTGTGAGTACTTCTTCTCTAGGCTCACAAACCACAGTTTCAGTTTCTTTTCTGATAATCAGTTTCATTTCTTCATAGTCATACCTCTTGTTGGCAAGCACCATGTTATTTTCCAGCAGCGTGTTTCAAATATTGAAATCCCTCATCCTTGGGGAACTATAGCTGTTTAATTATTTAAAATAGCATAAGTTTCAATCAACCACAGTATTTATTGTTTCTGGTAATTGATACCATCTGAGAAGGAGCTCAGTGTATTTATTGATAAAGCACTTTGCCTCCAACTTCTAATTGACCAAAACAAGGTCTTTTAAAAGTGAAACTCAGAAAAAACTTAACTAATTTTGCCCAAATTTCAAACAATACTAACAAACATTAGAATTTATTTTGAACTTGATTTATGACCCTCACCAGACTATGATAATGTTTTCAAAACAATGATACATCTTAATATTTCAGCATTAAATCCTATACATAGTTTCAGAGGATTTAAAGGAAAGTTGAGAATTTGTTGTGGATACATATATAAGTCCTGGAGAAAGCTGAATTAATGTAAAAATGGCTCAGTTCATATTTTATGAACCTCAAATGAGGTTATTTGTAGTGTCCAGGTTTTGGAGCCAAATAAACTTAGATTTTTTTTTTTTTTTTTTTTTTTGAGATGGAGTCTCGCTCTGTCACCCAGGCTGGAGTGCGGTGGCGCGATCCCAGCTCACTGCAACCTCCATCTCCCAGGCTCAAGTGATGCTCCTGCCTCAGCCCCCAAAGTAGATGGGGTTACAGGCATGCACCACCATGCCCAGCTAATTTTTGTATTTTTAGTAGAGATGAGATTTTGCCATGTTGGCCAGGCTGGTCTCGAACTCCTGAGATTAAGTGATCTGCCCACCTCAGCTTCCAAAGTGCTGGGATTCTAGGCATGAACCGCTGTGCCTGGCCTGATGGTTTGTCCTTTACATCTCAGCATCCTCACTTCTCAAACAGGAATATTCATCTAACAGAATTCATTGAAATAAGTGCCTCGCTCACTCAATGAATGACAGTTATTATTATGACAATATTCACAGTAGAATATCAGTTCTTGGTGGATAAATCAGGGTTTTCAGTTACACGGAAAAGAAACCACCTCTGATTCATTTAAAAGTAGAAATATTATTTGTGGCTAGGAAATTGGGTAGCTTGTGGCTTTGCTGGGAGTTTGGCCAATCTGACTTGAAAGCTACATAGTCAGAAGCATAGCTAAAATCATGAACTGGTTCCATGAAGATACCACTGCTACCTGTCCCTTGCACAGCTAACATTATTCCACCCTAAGGTATGCATGCCTCTGTTGCCTCCACAAACTGGATACTGGTGCGGCTGCCCCATTAATCTCTAATAGACTGAGGCCTATTCATGTGCTTACATCTCGGCTGCAGAGGAGACTGGAAAAAGGAGCATCTGGCCTCTTTCAGCGGGAGGTGGGCTCTGTCTGTCCCTTAGATTTATATGATGGGGAATCCCCCAAACATTGGCAGGGACTGAGATGCTGGATAGCCAAAAATATGCAAGTATGCACAATACTTCCCCGGGAGCCAGAGATTTTGGAGATTGACTTAACCACTCTCTTTTTCATATACCCCGCATTTGATCTCTGAGTGCATCTGTCAGTTGCCCCTTAAAAATCTGACCCCTTCTGCTCAGCTCCACCACTGCCAGCCCAGCTCATGTCTTCACTATCTTGTACCCGGATTATTGAATCATCTTCTGAACAGGTAGGCTGGCTTCTGCATTTGGCCCCTGGCAGTGTATCTTCAACAGAGCAGTCAGAGTAGTTCTCTGTAAAAATATGTCAGACCATACCACACCTCTACTTCAAGTCTTCCAACACATCCTATGTCATTCGAGGTGAATGCCAAAATTATCACAATGGCCTCCGAGGCTCTGCATGATCTTTTCTTCACATAATTCCCGCTCTTCCCCATTGATCTCTCTGATTGTCTGCTCTGTAACTGTATCACACCATCCTGCCAAAACTCTGATCTTTGCACTGGTTTTCCCCCTGCCAGGAACACCTGTCTCCTAGATTGTTACACAACTTGCTCCTTTACTTCCTTTAGCTTTCTGCTCAACTTAAGAAAGGTGTCTTAACAATGCCACCTTATCAGAGAGATCTTCTCTGACTTTATATCAAAGTGTGACCATCCAGTCCCTAGCACTCTGCATCCTTTCTTTTTCTCCACAGCATGTTGATCTCCACCTGACATTCTGTATATTTGTTAATTCTTTCTGTCTCCCCCTATAGAATGTGAGCAGCATGAAGACGGACTTTGATTTGTTATCTCACTTTCCACACAATATGTGTTTGCTGAATGGATGAATGATGATAGATCTTTAATAACTGTCACTTTATCATCTAACTAAGGTTTAAAGTATGCACAAAATGGTGTCCCTCCTTTCCACTCTTGCCAGAGTTTTATTTTTAGGATAGATCTTATTATGCCATACCCACTTTAAAAAATTTTTTATTGTTTCTGACTGCCAAGAGCCATGCTTCTCAATTTGGGATACAAGGGGGTGAGGAAGTCACAGGATAAAGCCATACATTATTCTAGTCCAGAGGGTCAATTTTACTTTTAGAATTTGGGGCCAGGGGAGAAGTTCCCAATTTTATTTGCCTTGAAAATTTCTGCCACGTGTGTATATATGCAAGTGAAATTAGCAGAATCATGTTTTCCTATTTAATTCAGTTGGGTGAAACCCATGAAAAGCCAAGAAGGAGAAAATTTTATACAAGCAGTGAGTGATTTAAAAACTTGGTCTTTCTGTGTTGTTAGGGAACCTGGTCTATTAGTGCTGTAATTGAATCAGAATGCACAGGGTAATTATGAACACGATGAAATATCAAGGGTTGTGGGATCTGATAATGAGCTTGATGTGGAAATAAACAGCAGCTTTCCAACCACAACTAAGCATTCGGTAAGCAATTTACAAAGCAATACTAGTCAATTTAGAAAGCTTATGATGTACTCAGGTTTTTATTGAACCTCAGGTATTACTATTATGGAAACACAGTTGACCATAATTCTAAGTGTCTCTTGTGTGAGAAAACACTGAGCAAAAAGAGGAAGAAATTATCACAAGTGATACCTAAAAAAAAAAAACCACATATCTTTAAGGCAGCAATGGCATAAAAACAAAGCAAAACCAACTACATGACACTCCCGAAAAGGAGTAAGATGAGGTGGTTTGCACCAGCGGACATCAAAATATAATACAGCTAGAGTAATTAAGGAAGTGTAGTATTAGTAGAGAGGATTAAAAAATTAACCAACCAAACAGGCTAGACAATCCAGGAACAGAGGTATGCATTTATGGAAACTTGGTATGTAACAATAAGTCACACATAATACAGCAGGGGAAACAGACTATTCAATAAAGGATCAGACAATATGAAAAAAAAAAAGAGTTGGAGCCCCTTTTGATGTAATACATAAAAATCAACTTTGTACAACTTAAGGAACAATTTTCTTTTTTTTTTTTTTAGGCAGAGTCTGTCTCTGTCACCCAGGCTAGAGTGCAGTGGCATGATCTCGGCTCACTGCAACTTCCGCCTCCCAGGTTCAAGTGATTCTCCTGCCTCAACCTCTTGACTAGCTGGGACTACAGGCGTACGCCAATGCAACCAGCTATTTCTGTATTTTTAGTAGAGGTGGGGTTTCTCCATGTTGGCCAGGCTGGTCTCGAATTCCTGATCTCAGGTGATCTGCCCTCCTTGGCCTACCAAAGTGCTGGGATGGATTACAGACGTGAGCCACCATGCCTGGCCATTAAGTGTTTTTAATAGAAAAATTTTAAACTTCAAAAATAAAATTTGAGGCCAGGCACGGTGGCTCATGACTGTAATCCCAGCACCTTGGGAGGCCGAGGTGGGTGGATTACCTGAGGTCAGGAGTTCCAGACCAGCCTGGTCAACATGGTGAAACCCCATCTCTACTAAAAATATAAGAATTAGCTGGGTATGGTGGCAGGTGCCTGTAATCCCAGCTACTTGGGAGGCTGAGGCAGGAGAATTGCTTGAACCCGGGAAGCAGAGGTTGCAGTGAGCCGAGATTCGAGCCACTGCACTCCAGCCTGGGCAACAAGAGTGAAACCCCGTCTCAAAATAGATATATAAATAAATTAATTAATTTAATTAAATTAAATTTGAAAATGCCTTGGTATTAGAGGAATTTTTAGAGACCAAAAAGTACAAATCATAATGGAAATAATTTGGTAAGTTCAAACATACTAAGAGCAAGAACTACCATTCATTAAAAGGTCTCACAAAGAAAGGGAAATTATAAATCACAAACTGGGAAAAGATGTTATATAGACATAACCAACAAAATTTGAGTATCCACAATATGTAGAGAACTTTAAAAAAATCAATAGGAAAAAATCAAGTAATTTCATCAAAAAAATGGCACATTCAGCCAGGTGTGGTGGCCCGCACCTGTAGCCCCAGTTACTTGGGAGGCTAAGGTGGGAGAATACCTTGAGCCAGGAGGCTGAGGCTGCAGTGAGCCTGATTGTGCCACTGCACTCCAGCCCAGGCAACACAGCAAGACCCTGTGTAAAAAGAAAAAAAAACGAGGCCAGGCGTGGTGGCTCATGCCTGTTATCCCAGCACTTTGGGAGGCTGAGGCAGGTGGATCACGAGGTCAAGAGATTGAAACCATCCTGGCCAAAATGGTGAAACTCTGTCTCTACTAAAAATACAAAAATCAGCTGGGCGTGGTGGCGCGTGCCTGTAGTCCCAGCTCCTCAGGAGGTTGAGGCAGGAGAATCGCTTGAACCAGGAAGGTGGAGGTTGCAGTGAGCCGAGATCGTGCCATTGCACTTCTGCCTGGGCACAGAGCCAGACGCTGTCTCAAAAAACAAACAAACAAAAAAAGGCACAAGCCATGAATAAGCATTTCATAGAAGAGGAAACACAATTAGGAAATAAACATATGAAAAGGTGCTTAATCTTTTTTTTTTTTTTTTTTTTTTTTTGAGACAAAGTCTTGCTCTGTCATCCAGGCTGGAGTGCAACAGTGTAATCTCGGCTTACTGCAACTTCTGCCTCCCAGACTAAAGCAACTTTCGTGCCTCAGCCGCCCAAGTAGCTGGGATTACAGGCAGGTGCCAGCACACTGGCTACTTTTTTGAATTTTTAGTAGAGTTGGGGTTTCGCCATGTTGGCTAGGCTGGTCTCAAACTCCTAGCCTCAGTTGATCTGCCTGCCTTGATCTCACAAAGTGCTGAGATTACAGGTGTGATCCACCATGCCCAGCCTCAATCTCATTTATAATGAGGTAGGTGCAAATTAAACCACAATGAGGTACTATTTCACATCTACCAGATTGACAGAAATTTTCAAAAGTAAAACACTCCCATGTGTTGACAAGGTAGTGGAGCAGCAGGTCTTCTACACCGCTGGAAAAGAATTCGGCATTATCAGGTAAGTGTATAAATTAGCCATATTCTATGACACTTGATATATAACCTATGCAATATTATATCTACTGCATAAGAACATCAGGATACAACAGAAACATACTCACAGAAGCTTGATTTCTAAAAAGTAAAAGCAAACAGACAAAGAAACCGAAGACCTGGAAATAATTTAAATGTTCATTGATAGGAGAATGGAAAAACAGTGGTGTACTCATATCAAGAAATACTATATAACAGTAAAACAGAATAAAAAAAGAATGAACTACAGTAACTTGCAGCAACATTATTGAATCTTACAAATATGAACAAAAAATGAGCAGAAGAATGTATATATGTACACATAGTTCAAAAACTCAAAAACTAAATAATTTATTACAAACAGAAGGAAAACAAATACCAACAAACTTCAGAATAGAGAATACTTCAGTAGTAGAGAGATGTCATTTTGGAAGGGGCTTACTGGGGCCTTTAAAGTATCAGTAATGCTCTTTTTTTTTAGTTAATGGTAGCTACAGATGTGTTTGTCTTTTCAGAGACACTTAGATTATGTATACTCTTGTATGTATGAAATATTTCATGATCTAAAAATGTAGAAACAGACTGAACAAGAAAATGTAAACTGTTTGCAGAGGTACTGGCGGCTTAAGAACTCAATAAATTCTAAGTACCGTTTTTCATATATAAGGAAAAAATCAACTACATGGAATTTTTTTTTTTTTTGAGACAGAGTCTCCTACTGTTGTCCAGGCTGGAGTGCAATGGCGTGATCTCAGCTCACTGCAACCACATAGAAGAGGAGACACAATTAGGGTTTCCTCTCAGGTTCAAGCGATTCTCTTTCCTCAGCCTCGGGAGTAGCTGAGATTACAGGCATGTGCCACCACGCCCGGCTAATTTTGTGTTTTTAGTAGAGATGGAGTTTCTCCATGTTGGTCAGACTGGTCTTGAACTCCCGACCTCAGGTGATCTGCCCGCCTTGGCCTAACTACATGGATTTTTGAAGGAAAAATAATCAGTGCTTTACAATCAAAATAAAAGCATAATCAAACAGGTAATGAAAACATTTTTTTTTCAACTGCGGAAGTTGCAGTAAGCCGAGATTACACTATTGCACTCCAGCCTGGATGACAGAGCAAGACTCTGTCTCAAAAAAAAAAAAAAGGATTGAGCACCTTTTCATGTGTTTATTTCCTAATTGTGTTTCCTCTTCTATGAAATGCTTATTCATGGCTTGTGCCTTTTTTTGTTTGTTTGTTTGTTTGTTTGTTTGTTTGTTTTTGAGACGGAGTCTTGCTCTGTCACCCAGGCTGGAGTGCAGTGGCGCGATCTCGGCTCACTGCAAGCTCCGCCTCCCGGGTTTACGCCATTCTCCTGCCTCAGCCTCCCGAGTAGCTGGGACTACAGGCGCCCGCCACCTCGCCCGGCTAGTTTTTTGTATTTTTAGTAGAGACGGGGTTTCACCGTGTTAGCCAGGATGGTCTCGATTTCCTGACCTCGTGATCCGCCCGCCTCGGCCTCCCAAAGTGCTGGGATTACAGGCTTGAGCCACCGCGCCCGGCCTTTTTTTTTTTTTTTTTTTTTGAGACGGAGTCTCGCTCTGTGACCCAGGCTGGAGTGCAGTGGCCAGATCTCAGCTCACTGCAAGCTCCGCCTCCCGGGTTCCCGCCATTCTCCTGCCTCAGCCTCCCGAGTAGCTGGGACCACAGGCGCCGCCACCTCGCCCGGCTAATTTTTTGTGTTTTTAGTAGAGACGGGGTTTCGCCGTGTTAGCCAGGATGGTCTCCATCTCCTGACCTTGTGATCCGCCCGTCTCGGCCTCCCAAAGTGCTGGGATTACAGGCTTGAGCCACCGCGCCCGGCCCTTTTGTTTGTTTTTTGAGACGGAGTCTGGCTCTGTCCCCAGGCAGAAGTGCAGTGGCACGATCTCGGCTCACGGCAACCTCTCTGCCTCCCTGGTTCAAGCAATTCTCCTGCCTCAGCCCCTTGATTAGCTGGGACTACAGGCATGCACCACTACAACTGGCTAATTTTTAATATAGTAGAGATGGGGTTTCGCCATGTTGGCCAGGCTGGTCTCAAATTCCTGACCTCAGGTGATCCACCCACCTCAGTATCCCAAAGTGCTGGGATTACAGGCATGAGCTACCACACCTGGCTGAGAAAAGGATTTATAGGCATTGATAGACTGCCTTGAAGGAAGAGAAAGGCAAAGGATTTTATCCAGATTAAAAAAGAGATTTCCTGTAGGGTGATAAAATAGCCTGGTTCTCCCCTCCCCCAAATACTACAGGTATATATAGGCAAATGGAATTAAAAATAACCCTTGTAAATGGTGCCTATGTCCCAAGCAGCACAAAAGCAGCAAGAAGCCACTAGATCTAAAGAGGCCGCCTCGTAGACATGGATGAGCCTCTACCCCTACCACCCAGAGCATTGAACTTGTTAAAATTGGGAATGAGGCTGGGCACAGCAGCTCATGCCTGTAATCCCAGCATTTTGGGAGGCTGAGGTGGTTGGCTCACTTGAGCTCAGGAGTTCAAGACCAGCCTAGACAACATGGTGAAAACCCATCTCTACAAAAAAACACAAAAATTAGATGGGCATGGTTGTGCACAACTGTGGTCCCAGCTACTCCGGAGGCTGAGGTGGGAGGATGGTTTGAACCCAGGAAGTAGAGGCTGCAGTGAGCTGAGATCGTGACACTGCACTCCAGCCTGAGAGACAGAATGAGACCCTTTCTCAAAAACAAAAACAAACAAAAACTGGGAATGAAGGAACTCCAAAATGTTCTCTACCAGTTTGGTAGATTTGGGGCTCAAAGTCACAAATCACATTACAGAAAGTATTTTAACTGGCAAAACCTGAATTCATGTCACTAAAATTGTTCTTATCTCTCCAGAAATAATAAAAATAAATAAATTTGAGAAGATAGAGGTATTAAAAAAATCACTTTCATCCTGTAGAATTCCCCACAAATGGGCAAAATAAAAAATAACCCCCCAAAATCACTTTCCTTGCCCTTCTTTGTATTTATTTATTTATTTATTTTGAGACAGAGTCTCGCTCTGTCGCCAGGCTGGAATGCAGTGGCACGATCTCAGCTCACTGCAACCTGTGCCTCGCAGGTTCAAGCAATTCTCCCAAGTAGCTGGGACTACAGGAGCATGAACCATGCCCAGCTAATTTTTGTATTTTTAGTACAGACGGAGTTTCACCATGTTGCCCAGGATGCTCTTGATCTCTTGAACTTGTGATCTGCCCGTCTCGGCCTCCCAAAGTGCTGGTATTACAGGCGTAAGCCACTACGCCCGGCACTTGCCCTTTATTTTCTAGGTATGTTTATTTTTTTATAATACAGAATGTTTCAGGAATTTGTGTGTCATTCTAGTGCAGCGGCCATGCTAATCTTCTCTGTATCATCCCCATTTTAGTATATGTGCTGCCAAAGCAAGCACAATTTTCTAGGTATTTTTATTTGGGGGAAACTTAATCTCATCAGCAAATCCTAACAAGACTGCTTTTTATTTTCCTTCTTTTTGCCAGCTACCATATATCTGCAATACTTTTTCAAACTCGTCTCATTTCAACATACAGATACAGCGCTATTCTCCCTATCGGGATTTTTGTAAGCCTACCTCTGTTGTGGGAGTGGATGACACAGGGGTTTGGCTGCATGACTAGCTTTGGCCAGTGGGACGTTAGAAAATGTAGGCCAGGCACAGTGGCTCACACCTGTAATCCCAACACTTTGGGAGGCCGAGGCAGGCGGATCACCTGAGGTCAGGAGTTCGAGACCTGCCTGGCCAACATGGTAAAACTCTGTCTCTACTAAAAACACAAAAATTAGCCAGGAATGGTGGCACACACCTGTAATCCCAGCTACTAGGGAGGCTGAGGCAGGAGAATCACTTGAACCTGGGAGGTGGAGGTTGCAGGGAGCGGAGATCACGCCATTGTACTCCAGCCTGGGGACAAGAGTGAGACTTCATATCAATCAAAAAAAAAAAAAAGAAAGAAAACGTGATGCAGACTGGGTGCAGTGGCTCACACCTGTAATCCCAGCATTTTGGGAGGCTGAAGTGGGTGGATCGGAGTTGGAGACCAGCCTGGCCAACGTGGTGAACTCTCATCTCTACTAAAAATACAAAAATTAGCCCGGCATGGTGGCGCACACCTATACTCTCAGCTACTAAGGAGGCTGAGGTGGAAGAATTGTTTGAACTCAGGAGACAGGGGCTGCAGTGAGCCGAGACTGTGCACTGCACTCCAGCCTGGGTGACACAGTGGGACTCTGTCTCAAAAAAAAAAAGAAAGAAAGAAAGAAAGAAAATGTAATGCAAGCAGAGCTTCCGTAAGCACTTGCACACTGGAGCCTTTTCTTTTGGAATGCTGTGACAACCAAGTAAGAAACCAAGCTATGCTATTAAAGATGCCTACTAGAGGAAAATTGAGGCGCTCTAACCAACAGCCTCAGCTGCCAGCCATGTGAGTGAGGCCATTGTGAGCCATCCAGCCTTGGTGAAGTTACCAGCTGACTGAAGCTGAAGTGATCTCAAGTGAGGCCAGCAGAAGGTCTGTTCAGCTGAGCTTAGCCCAAATCGTCGATCACAAGCAAATAAATGATTCCTATTTAAGCCACTAAGTCATTTATTTTTAAAAATATAAAGCTACGTATTGATCGCTATTCAGCAGTATCTACAAGAAAGTAAGCAATACACAGTCAGGCAACATTCTTATTACTATAGTGTTATTGTTTTTCCTGGCTTCTTCTGAACCAGTAACCTAAATAGTGAAATGATTGAGCCTACATGTAATCAATGGGTTGAGGTAAAGAAAAAGCATGCAAGTCAAGAGTTTACATTGCAATTGTTCACCCATGTATGCCACCAGGTCTTAAACATCTCTAACCATCTATTTAGTTTCATGAACAAAGACATTCCATGAATTATGACCTTTTGGCCAATATAGCATAAGATTTTCAACTGTTTGTAAAGAAATGGCTCTTCAGAAGGAGTCTTTAAATGCCCACTTAGCTAAGCCTTGCTTGACTAATTAAAACACACCAGTACGGGACTGAGAGTGGTGGTTTATGTCTGCAATCCCAGCACTTTGGGAAGCTGAGGTGGGAGGGTCGCTCAAGGCCGACAGTTCAAGAGCAGCTTGGAAAAGAAAGCAAGACCCTATCTCTACAAAGAAATTTTAAAATTAGCTGGGTGTGGTGGCATGTGCCTGTAGTCCTAGCTACTTGGGAGGCTGAGGCGGAAGGATTGCTTGAACCCAGGAGTTCAAGGCTGCAGTTAGCTATAACTGTACCATAGCACACCAGTCTTGGCAACATTACAAGACCGTCTAAAAAAAAAAAAAAAAGCCACATCAGTATCTGTCTGGTTTCCTCATCTGAGTAGGGAGGTTGTTGGTGATAAAATTTCTCCTTTTAGAAGGTTTTACAAATAAACTGTTGCTTTTATATGACTATAGCTGTAGACATTATAGACTCTGACTTGGCTTCCTTTTTTTGAGAAGGAGTTTTGCTCTTATTGCCCAGCCTGGAGTGCAATGGTGCGATCTCAGTTCACCGCAACCTCTGCCTCCCGGGTTCAAGTAGTTCTCCTGCCTCAGCCTCCCAAGTAGCTAAGATTACAGGCATGCACCACCATGCCCGGCTAATTTAGTATTTTTAGGGGAGATGGGGTTTCTCCATGTTGGTCAGGCTGGTCTTGAACTCCCGACCTAGGTGATCAGCCCGCCTGGCCTCCCAAAGTGCTGGGATTACAGGCATGAGCCACCACACCCGGCTCTGATTTGGCTTCTTTAAATTGTACAATTTAAATTGTTTACATTGCATTTAACTTGGCCAATTAATTACAAATTATTCAATTTGAAACATTGTGGCTTTAGGAAAAATTTTAACTTAAGGTGATCTATTCCTTGGGCTGCTTAGAATGATGGCATTCCAGAAGAAAACTTGAATTTACCCAAGATTGTGAAATGCCATTTCTTAGGTCATGTAAAAAACAAAACCACAACTATGTATGTATGTATTTACATATACACAAACAAACAAAAATTCAGAATAGCTTTAGGCATTATAGGTTAAACACAAGTTATGATTGAGTAACGATTATGGAAAATGTTCCCAACATTTAGAAAAGCTGTTTTCCAATGCAGAGGAAATAATATACCATGGAATCAAATATTCTTTTCTGGTAAACAAAGCAGCTACAGAAAGCTTTTTTCTACATGTTCAAAAGTAACAAGTGCTATTGATGAAAAACCCCCAACAAATCCCCAAAACAAACCCCAAAAACTCTCTCGATTCTACTTCAAAACAAGATTTTGAAGTAGAAAATAGATTTCATTAGAAAACAGCTGGTTGGGCACGGTGGCTCATATCTGTAGTCCCAGCACTTTTGGGAAGCCAAGGCAGGAGGATCACTTGAGCCCAGAGTTTGAGACCAACCTGGGCAACATAGTGAGACTCTATCTCTATTTTTTTAAAAAATAGAATATTTCACACTAATAAGAAAATCAAGACCTAGGTTTTACACACGCACACACACACTATATGGCAGTATACTGCAGTGCAACAATTTTTGAGTTTCATCTTCTGGACAGGAATGCCAAGTTAGTCTCTCTTCATAAAAATAATTTGCAATTTGAGGACACTTCGTGTTTGCCTCTTTGCCAGCACCGCGTCGGCCTCATCGGAATCTTTCCATTCCGTTAGAAACATGAATTCTTCACTGCAGTCTGTGGCACCAATTGTTTGCTTAGGATCAAGAGTCTCCTGGTTTTTCAGTAGCATCCCTTTCATCTGCTGTCATCAGATTCACTATCGGATAAAGATTTTCTTTTTGTACTATCTTTTCCTTTACCAGTTTTTTTGAGGATTAAGAAATAGTTCAATTAGGAAAATCTAAGTTTTCTTCAGGTTCTCAATTATTGTCAGCAAGTGTAAATCCATTCCGTTTCAGGGAATATTCTACCTTCCCATTCACCACACCTTGGTGTAGTACTTTTTCCACCATAAAATCCTCAGGCTCTGCTCCATCAGCTTTTTTATACCTTTTCCATTAAGTCTTTTGTCCCCCTTTTTTTTTTTTTTTGCAATGTACTGTGGCCCTCAGTATCCTTAGGTTCCGCCTGCCTGGATTCTATCAACTGAGGATAGAACATATTTTAAAATCACAATAAAACAACAAAAAATCCAAATGAAAAACAATACAGTATAACAACCCATTTACATAGCATTTATATTGTATTAGGTATTATAAGTAATCTAGACATGATTTAAAGTATGCAGGAGAATGTCTGTAGGTTGTATGCAAATACTTCACCATTTTATATGAGGGACTTGAGCAGCCTTGGATTTTCCTATCCATGGGGGTCCTGGTCTAGAAACCAATTTCACAAGGATACCAAAGGACGACTGTAGTTTTACTGGAGGCCATTTTTAATTGCAGACATGAAGGGCCATTGTTCACCACCTCTGAGCTGCACCTGGTCTGGGTCTGTGCTGCCTGACTGACGCTTGAGCTAAATCCAAGGAGGAAGGGAATGGGGAACTTCTTCAGGGACCACTAAATTTGGGGGGAGTTTGTTATGTAGCAATAAATGATACAAGGCCACTTAAATATTTTACTCTGTAGAAAGATAGCTAATTAAAATAAAAATTAAGAGTCAATTGAAGAGAACTAATTAAGGAACTGGGTCATTTCAAACGCTTTTATTTACTTGTGATGAAAATTAAATAAATAACAAACTCATCATCTTTCTTTGATAAAAAAATTGTTTGATATTCTGAGAACAAAAGTGATGCCATACTGCCATTAATAAACTGATTCAGACTCGATCTCTCAACAAGATAAGACATCAATGTTACCACTAAGAGCTGCCCATAATACTGCAGTACACTTCTCTGGCACCATTAAAAAAAAAACCTCTTAGAGATGATCCTGAAATCTCTTCTAAAGACATGAAAGAGGTGTGCTTGTATAATTTGGTATTACAGAGAAATGAGAAATTGCCCTGATGACGAACCTCCAGCTCTAATCTCAATTTGCTGAAGTAGAGAGGCAATTCATCTTACCCATTAACTAAGAATTAGAAAAACAATCTGTGTTTTTCTTTGAGTCATTTAACTCAAACACCGCTATATAAAGCAATAGAAAGAGACATTCGCATGAATTTGAAAGGTAAATAAAACATCAGACTTCAAAGAAATCCCATTAGAATCAGGGATTACTTTTTTGTTTTCTCTTCCTCCACCTCCACCTTAAGGAACATACACATCATTTGGCCACAATTTATGTCTTTCCAATTTTATCTTCCACCATCTACCGCTCAGTTTTCCCCACTTCTAGCCAAACGATTTATGTTCCCCAAACACGCCTTCACAATTTCGTTCCAATTGGTGTCTACCTCTAGCACATGTGTAGTCAATTATACATACACACGCCACGACCTTGAAACGTCTTGACATCAACAAGCAAATCTAGGTTTCTAACATAACACTTTTACCTGTAAGTCTGTCCATACAAGGTTTTAGCAAACCTAGGAAAACAGAAAACGCACTATTATCCAGGCTTATAGTCTGAGATTTGAAAAACCCAGAAACCTTTGGGTTTCTGAATTTACATATCACTCTCAAGTATACAATAGTCACGACTTCTAAGAATTGGAGAGTAAACCTAGTCTTCTAACAATGGCATTTTATTTGTTGAGTTAGGGCACTACCTGCCCATGATAAGGATAGTTAAAGAAACGCTGCCCAGTAATGACGATTAAAGGCTTTTATTGAAAACGCATTAGGCCTTATGAATTTTGCGAAGATCTAATTTAACCCCAGTAACTGTGGCGTGGATTCTTTCACAATTTACAGGTACGTGGGAGACCGCGAAGCGCAGGTAGCGAGAAAACTAGGGCACTGGAGTCACCCCCGCACCCCGAATGCCGTCGGCGCTCCAGAGACCCCAGAGGGTGCGGGCGGGGACGCTGTGACGTCACAGAGTGCCCTTCTGACGTTCTCACGGACCAGCTTCGCGGTGCTCGCTTCGGGGGACTCTGCACCCGGCGAGTACCGCGGGCCTGAAGCTTCCCGCCACCGCGTCCACGCGACCCAGCCGCAGAGGGCTTAGCCAGCCGGCGCGGCGCCGCGAGCTCGACACCTATAAGCTCAGTCAGGATCATGGCGAGGCGGGAAGCCAGCGGGGCCCTTTCCGCCGAAAGAACACAGCTCTTCGGGAGATTCCCCCGCTGCCCCCGAGCCCTGCTCTCCAGGATCGGCTTCTGAGGACAACCCGCAGGGCGCAGGCGCCCGCGAAGGACTCAGCCTCCCTCCAACTCCGCGAGGACCGAGGAGGCGGGCCCCGGGCGCGCGCGCGGAGAAGCCCCGCCCCTGCCCGCGCGGCCTGCTGGATTCGCTCCGCCCCCTCGCTGCCGCCCGCCACCCGCCACCCCTCTTCCTCCTGCGCCACAGTCCCGGCGGCGGCTCTGGTCGCAGGTCGCACCGGGAGGCTCGCGTAGGCGGCGATAGGCGCTGGGCCCGGGCCCGGTGAGGAGCGCGCCGCGCGTCCCCTTCTCCTCAGGAGTGGCGGGGCGCGGAAGTGACGTGGTGCACGGGCAGGAGCGCGTTTGAATCGGTTCCCGGGTGATCCTCGCGCCTGCCGCTGCTCGGCCGCCGCCGCTGAGGAGGAGCTGCAGCGCGCCGGGCCGAGGCCTCGAGCCGCCCTGGGAGCTGGAGCTGAGGCGCCGCGCGGAGCGCGCACCTCAGCCCTGAGCCTGGCGGCGGCCGGCATCGCTGTCTTTTCTCCTCCCCAATATGGCAGCGGCGGACGGCGGCGGGCCCGGCGGGGCCTCTGTGGGGACTAAGGAGGATGGCGGAGGCGTCGGCCACAGGACGGTGTACTTGTTTGACCGGCGCGAAAAGGAGTCCGAGCTCGGGGACCGGTCTCTGCAGGTCGGGGAGCGCTCGGACTACGCGGGATTTCGCGCCTCTGTGTGTCAGGTACGCGGAGGGGCGAGGAAGGGATGTGCGTGTAGACTTGGGGGTGGGAGGGTGACGAGAAACTCAATTTGCTCACCGAGGGCAATAAACCTGTCACCCGGTCCTGGTCCTGCGGCCTTGACTTCTCCCTCCCAGGTGCCCGCCATGTCCGTGACCTGGTGGCCGGACGCGTCGGGCGGGCCCTGGCCCGGGCCTCGGAGTGCAGAGCCGGCTCCTCCGTGGCCTTCCCTCTGCCTCCGCTCCCTCCACGGGAGGCCTTGCGGCCCCGGGTTGAGACCTCAGCGTGTGCGGGCCCTGGGCGCGCTTAGCCCGATCGCGGCCCTGCAGTCTAGGGAAAGCCGTTGGTGTCTGTTTTTACTTTGTAACTTTTTTAAAACGAGAGAAGGGAGTTAACACCCAGGGGCTCTGCTGTGAGTGTTGCGACGGTGAGAAGTTGTGAAATTCCTGGAGTCGATCTCCCCCGAGTTCGTTAGATGATGCGGGGTGTCCCCGGGTTGCCCTGTCAAGGTTGCAGGTCCTTCTGGGGCGGGGCCGGGTGGAGGGGAGTCCTTCCGCACGGAGACACTTGTCCAGGTCAGCTCTGCAGGTAGAGCTGGCCTTCTGATGTGCTGAGCCCTAAGCCTTGGGAATTCCTAAACCGAGTCAGAGGTTGGTGTGGGTGACTGCGGGACACCAGAGAACGTATCTACCCCGTGTATTGGTTTGCTTTAAAAATCAACGTGTAGGGAAATCTGCTTTAAACTGTGATGTACTTTATAGATATGAGGTGGTGGCATCGCCTGAGCTTTGAAGAAGGAATATTGTCATGCTCTGAATTAACCACATGAGGTCCCTTTTTAAGCTGTTAAGAACACTTAGCTTCCAAGGAAAAAAAAGAACTTTGAAGCGGTGTTTTGTCTTGAGGCTGATAAGTTTAGAAATGTTCTAGACCATATAACTGTATGGTTGCTGAAATAATTGAAATTATGATCCGTAGAATGCAAACGATTTGGGACGTAAGGCCTTTCTTTTGTTCACAGCTGTAGTCCCAGCGTCTAGAACTGTGCCTGCCACATTGTAAATGCCCAGATTAGAATGGATAAATGAATGAAGACAAAAACCTATCCACTCAAGTTAATTCTGTGCCTGAATGTAGTAGATTCCCTTTGTGTTTGAAAGGTGAATGAATGCTCTTTTTTGTTGAATGTTTTGTATTCAGAACCATTCTACAAAAGGGAAACTTTTTACGTTTATTATGTTTATTGTAAAAATATCAGTAAAGAAAATATGGAAGGGGGGGAGAAAGTAAATATTTTACTCGCTGTAAAACTGCTGTATGACTACTCTTAGCACCTGAGAGTACTCTTCTCAGCCTTCCTCCTCCTTCACACTCCATTTTTTAAATTACTAAAATCTGTGTTTTATATTCTTTAATTTTTTCACTTAATAGTGTCAGAAGTGTCTTTTAATGTAGGTCTTCAAGTCAAAATTTGAAATAGTCCATTTGCTACCACTATTTACGTAACCAAATCTCTCCTTTCTGTTGAAGTTTACATTACTTTTAATTTTTTTTATTTTAACTAATTCATTTTAGCTGTAATGAATATTTTCCCAGGCTCAAATATGCCCGGGCTCAGGTGATCCTCCCACCTCAGTCTCCCAAGTAGCCACCACGCCCAGCTATTTTTTTTTTTTCGTATTTTTCGTACATACGGGGTTTTTGCTGTGTTGCCCAGGCTCGTCTCGACCTCATGGGCTCAAGAGGTCCACCTGCCTCCCGAAGTGCTGGGATTACTGGTGTGAGCCCCTGCACCCGGCGGAAAAACGTCTTTTAATACATAGCCTTTTTTTTTTTTTTTTTTTGAGACGGAGTCTCGCTCTGTCTCCCAGGCTGGAGTGCAGTGGCCGGATCTCAGCTCACTGCAAGCTCCGCCTCCCAGGTCCACGCCATTCTCCTGCCTCAGCCTCCCGAGTAGCTGGCACTACAGGCGCCCGCCACCTCACCCGGCTAGTTTTTTTTGTATTTTTTAGTAGAGACGGGGTTTCACCGTGTTAGCCAGGATGGTCTCGATCTCCTGACCTCATGATCCGCCCGTCTCGGCCTCCCAAAGTGCTGGGATTACAGGCTTGAGCCACCGCGCCCGGCCAATACATAGCCTTTTATGTCTTTATTATTGCTTGCTTAGTTTGAAATCTTAGAACTGGATCAAAGATGAGACATATCTTTAAAGATCTTGTTTCGTATTTTAAAATTGCTTTTTGAAAATGTTTTGCTACTTTACCCTTCCTCTAGAAATGCACTATTTCCCTCTTTTTTCTTGTAAGATGTCTCGGTAACTCTTAGATAAATAGAGGAAGTATAAGTGGCCTATTATTACAGAAGTATAAACACAGTCTTGGAGAGGGTGACTCATTACTCAGATAGTAAAACTCAAGTTAGTATTCAAACCCAGAACCTCTGTTCGTTCTGTTATACTCCTCAAATGGCATTCTTTTTTGTAGGGAACAGATGTATTTATTCCTTCCTTCAATATTTCAACTGGAAAACCAAGGAAAATATTTCTTTTAACTAATTATTTTCCTCCTTCCTCCCACTTTATCCTGCTAGAAAACATTTTAAATTTAGTTAAAAATGAGAGGAACCAACTAGTAAGAAAAAAGAAGGCTGGGAAGGCTAACTTTTTTGTTGTTAGACTTCTTTTAAGCATTATTAGATTACGCCTCTGATCCCATAACTTTGTCTCCATTACGTACTCGAAGAATTGAATTAAGTAATTGAATTAATAATCTGAGATTACATGGTCAACAAGCAGTGAAACTGGGTTTGGAATTTAGGTCAGTTTGATTCCAAAGCGCATATATATATATATATATATATTTCTTTTCTTTTCTTCTTTTTCACTACTCCACACTCTTTATTAGAATCATCACTTTTGTCCCTAGGGGAAGAGACAAAATAATATACTAAAGTTTTTGTTAAAATGTAAATTAAACCAATAAATGTTTGTAGTGTCAGGCACTATTATGGATGATCCTAAACTTATTTATTTATTTATGTTTTTTTGAGACAGAGTCTCGCTCTCACCCGTGCTGGAGTGCGGTGGCGCCATCTTGGCTCACTGCAACCTCTGTCTCCCAGGTTCAAGTGATTCTCCTGCCTCGGCCTCCTGAGTAGCTGGGATTACAGGTGCCTGCCACCCCGCCTGGCTAATTTTTATACTTTTAGTAGAGATGGGGTTTTGCCACGTTGGCCAAGCTGATCTTGAACTCCTGACCTCAGGTGATCCACCTGCCTTGGCCTCCCAAAGTCCTGGGATTACAGGTGTGAGCCACCACGCCGGGCTCTAAATTGTTATTTGAATAAAGTTCACCTCATGGAAAAGGAGAGGGAAGAAATGGAAAGGACAAATCTGCAAGAAGCCCTTAGACCTCTGATAAGCAGCTGTTGACTCACTTGAGCCCTTATGGCCTTGCAGAATCAACGATTAGAAGATGACTCATTTGGTTAGTCCTTAAATATGCACAGATATTAAGCCCCATGTGTGCATATCCCCCCACCACCCATTTGAAGAAGTTGTCTACTTTTTCCTTTGTGTGGCTCCAGTGTTTTTTGTTTTGCGGCTATATTCTAGGTGCTTTGTATTTTAATGTAAGATTTACTCATCAATTTCTACAATAAACCTGATATTTTGGGGGAAAAAAAAAGCAAAAAACAATTGCGTAGCAAGTGCCATAGTAGGGGAACGAAATATAATGGAGCCACATTAAAAGCTGGCTAGTTTGCAGAGTTTCAGAGCAATGCTAATTAAGGTATGTAGTTTCTGACTAATCCATGGATGAAAATTACCTGTTGTTCAGAGATAGTGAAAGAAAATAATTTTTAAAATAAAATTAACTGATCATTTTGGTAGGTAATCATTTTACACACTGCAAGTCAGTTGGTCCTTAAATATTTAAGAGATGTTGGGGCTGGCATGGTGGCTTACGCCTGTAATCCCAACACTTTGGGAGGCCGAGGCGGGCGGATCACCTGAGGTCAGGAATTAGAGATCAGCCTGGCCAACATGGTGAAACCCCGTCCCTACTAAAAATACAAAAACTAGCTGGATCTGGTGGCGGGTGCCTGTAATCCCAGCTACTCGAGAGGCTAAGGCAGGGAGAATCACTGGAACCCGGGAGTCGGAAGTTGCAGTGAGCCGAGAACACACCACTGCACTCTAGTCTGGGTGGCAGAGCGAGACTCTGTCTCAAAAAACAAACAATAATAAAATAAAATACTTAGAAAAATTGTGAATTCAAGAAATAATTTTTATAGATGAAGCAGGGAAAACAAATAGTTTGTGTGTCTTAAATAATAATAGATTTATATATTAAAAATCCATGTTTTGTTTTTTTTTTTTTTGAGATGGAGTTTTGCTCTTGTCACCCAGGCTGGAGTGCAATGGTGCAATCTTGGCTTACTGTAACCTCCGCCTCCCAAGTTCAGGCGATTCTCCTGCTTCAGCCTCCCGAATAGCTGGGATTACAGGCACCAGCTGTCATGCCCAGCTAATTTTTGTGTTTTTAGTAGAGATGGGGTTTTACCATGTTGGCCAGGGTGGTCTGGAACTCCTGACCTCAGGTGATCCACCCACCTCGGCCTCCCAAAGTGCTGGGATTACAGGCATGAGCCACTGTGCCCTGTGAAAAATCCATGGATATTTTTTAATATGGATGAAAAATCCATGGATATTTAATGTGGATTTTTGATGTGGATTAAAAACCATGGATTTTTATTATGGATTAATTTTAAAGTTTATTGCCGCACTATTTACAATAGTAAAGACTTGGAACCAACCCAAATGCCTATTGATGATCAACTGGATAGAGATAATGTAGCACATAGACACCATGGAATACTATGCAGCCATAAAAAGAAATGAGATCATGTCCTTTGCAGGAACATGGATGAAGCTGGAAGCCATCATTCTCAGCAAACCAACCCAGGAACAGCAAACCAAACACTGCGTGTTCTCTAAGTGGGAGCTGAACAATGAGAACACATGGACATAGGGAGGGGAACATCACACACCAGGACCTGTTGTAGAGTAGGAGGCAAGGGGAAGGAGAGCATTAGGACAAATACCTAACGCATGTGGGGCTTAAAACCTAGATAATGGGTTGATAGATGCGGCAAACCACCATGGTACATGTATATCTGTGTAACAAACCTGTATGTTCTGCACATATATCCAGGAACTTAAAAAAAAAAAAGATATTTTATGTGTCTTAATTGAATAATAATAGATTTATAGACTAAAAATCTGTGGGTTTTTATGGATTAAAAATCTGTGGGTTTTTAATGTGGATTAAAAATCAGAAGAAAATGAACTCTTTGGTCCAGTGCAGGAAAATACAGGCAAAACTGGATACAATTAGATGGTCAGGAATGATAACACAGTTGTCAATGTTTGAAGAAGAGAATAAGGTGCTAGCATTCCTATCTGTAGATAATTTGACAGCTGGGAAATAGGGGGAGTCTTCTATGTAGTTAGTGAAGGCTAAATGAACTATTATATGCAATTATCCTAGAAAAGTACTCAAACATTAAAAAATAAAAAAAAATCAGACTTATGTGGGATTATATGGAATAATTAGATAGAAATACTTTGTAGGTGAACATAGGTCTTAAAAAAATCATTTATTTGCACATAGTTTTTCAGTACCTATAAAAGCACATTTTGTTCTGCAGGATGCATAATTATATGATATAACAAGTGGGACATTGGCCAGGCCTGGTGGCTCACGACTCTAATCCCAGCACTTTGGGAGGCTGAGGCAGGCGGATCACCTGAGGTCAGGAGTTTGAGACCAGCCTGACCAACATGGTGAAACTCTGTCTCTACTAAAAATACAAAAATTAGCCAGGTGTGGTGGCGCACGCCTGTAGTCCCAGCTACTTGAAAGGCTGAGGCAGGAGAATGGTGTGAACCTGGGAGGCGGAGCTTGCAGTGAGCTGAGATCGTGCCATTGCACTCCAGTCTGGGCAACAGAGCGAGACTCCGTCTCAACAACAGTGACAACAACAACAAAAAACCCAAAAAACAAACAAACAAAAATTGGGACATCATAGAAATAAAAAAGTAGTAATGAATTAAAAAATACACCACTGTCATGGTTATATAAAACCTAATAAAAATCTGTAAGGTCAGATTTTGTCTCTGTTAAACAAATAGAATCTTCCCAGTCAGTTTATGTTTATGGCTTTATTTTTCTAGGTGGAATTGCATGGAATATGAGTATCTTTTAAGTTTACTAAAGTATGCCAAATTAATTACTTTCTTTACGTTTGACTTTTTTTCAGTCGTATCAGCAGTGCATTTCTCTGTACAGAGGCCTACACTTGATGGGCTCGGAATTTAACATTTTTGCCTACCTGATAAGAATAAGTGATATTAATTTCTCTGATAACTAGTGATGTTGATCTTTTTATGTTGTCTGGGTCTTTTTCTTTATGACTTGTGCTATTTGCATCTTTTGAGACAGGGTCTCACTCAGAAGTCACCTAAGCTGGAGTGCAGTAGTGTGTGATCACGGCTCACTGCAGCCTCGGCCTCCTAGGCTCAGGGGATCCTCCAACTTCAGCCTCTTTGAGTGGCTGTGACTACACGTGTGTACCACCATGCCGTTATTTATTTATTTTTTTTCCATTTTTACCACATTTTTTTCCATTTTTACCACATTGCCCAGACTGGTCTCCAACTCCTGAGCTCAAGCAATCCACCCACCTTGGCCTCCCAAAGTGCTGGGATTGCAGCTGTGAACCACTGTGCCTGGCTCACTGTTTGTACCTTTTCAGAAATCCCTTTATGTTCACTCAAAATTATTTCCTTATGTTTCCTTTTACAATTTTGGGCTAAAGTACAGCTGCTTTAATTCTCCTGGAATTTATTTTTGTGTAAGTTAAGGTGCGGATTTTATCTGTTTCCATGTTGAGACAACTAGTTGTCTTAATATCATTCATTGGATAATTTATTCTTTCCCCACCAATTTGTAATGTCACCTCTCCTGTTTGCTAGGCTCTCCATGCATATATATGTGGACCTGTTTTAGGGCCCTCTATTCTTTTCCACTGGTCTATTCCAGGATATTTTAAAGTAGAAATTTTCTTATGAAAAGCTTCGGACACATACAAAGAGAGAATCATGTTATGAACCCTAGTGTACTCATCCAGATTCAAGTTAACAGGAATTTACCACACTAGCATTTTTGTCTTTTGTAATGTATTTAAGGCATATTCTAAGTCTTAGGTCATTTCACCCCATATACTTCAGCATGGATATGTATTATCAAACCATTAAAATTAAGCATTTTTAATATTATCTAATGTCCCTGTCCATATTGAGTTCTCTGAATGTTTAAAAGTATCTTTTTATAGTTGGTTTAAATCAGGATCTGCCGTAGTTCTCACGTTAAACTGTTTTTTTTGTGTTTCCTAATTATTTTCAATTTAAAGCATTTGAGCAAATTCCTCTTCCCCCAGGCTCTTTAGTTTTCCTGCAGTTGACCTCTTGAAGAAATCAACTAGGTCTTTAATATTCCACATTATGGATTTGTTTGTGCTGTTTTTCTATGTTACTTAATTTGTTTTATCTCCGTATATATTCTGTAAACTAGAAGTTAGCTTTAAAGGCTTGATTTGATTTAGGTTCAACTTCTTTGGGGTCAGGAGGCAAATACTACTTTGTAGGTAGTACTGATACTTCATATGGCATTACATTGGGAGGCACATGATGCGTGGGTGTTTCACCCAGTCATAGCAATGCTAACATTAAAATCTTGGGATTCACGTGATTTCAGCAGGATGCCTTCATAAGGAGGTTTTGATCTGATTTGCCACTCCTCCTGTATTTATTAGCTGGAATTCTTTAAAGAACAACATTGCAGGCCGGGCGCGGTGGCTCAAGCCTGTAATCCCAGCACTTTGGGAGGCCGAGACGGGCGGATCACGAGGTCAGGAGATCGAGACCATCCTGGCTAACATGGTGAAACCCCGTCTCTACTAAAAAATACAAAAAAAACTAGCTGGGCGAGGTGGCGGGCGCCTGTAGTCCCAGCTACTCGGGAGGCTGAGGCAGGAGAATGGCGTAAACCCGGGAGGCGGAGCTTGCAGTGAGCTGAGATCCGGCCACTGCACTCCAGCCTGGGAGACAGAGCGAAACTCCGCCTCAAAAAAAAAAAAAAAAAAAAAAAAGAACAACATTGCATCATCAGCTAGAGCTATTTTCGTTACCTTGAAATGCTTTTGATACAAGAAAAGCAGTGTAAATAATTTGTTCTTTCCCTTTAATTTGTCAGTGTTCAGAGTAAGAAGTTGGTGCCCTAGCTCATTCCAGTGGTGAACAATAATGGTTTTTATTAATATCATTTTTGAGGATTTGAGTATCACTAGTTTAGATTTTTTAGTTGTTTTCAATAAGAATGTTAATCTTTAGTCCATTACTACCTGAACCAGAAGCCTTTTCTCTTAACTGTATATTGCTGTATTGTTTCATTTTAGACAGAGCATGTATCTTTTAATTTTAATGTAAATGAAAATGTTAACCGCTTTTCTAATTCTCATTTTTTGATTAATGAGATTTTACAGTTCATGTGTTCATGTCTTTTCACTTTTTCTCTTTGTTGATCCTTGTCTTGATTTATGAAGGCTTTTTGTCTATTAAGGATACCAACCTTTTGTTTCTTGTTGCAATTTCCCTCTAATTTTTTTTTTTTTTTTTTTTTGAGACAGAGTCTCGTTCTGTTGCTCAGGCTGGAATGCAGTGGTGTGATCTTGGCTCACTGCAACCTCCACCTCCCTGGTTCAAGCAATTCTCCTGCCTCAGCCTCCTGAGTAGCTGAGATTACAGGTGTGTGCCACCACACCGGCTAATTTTTGTATTTTTAGTAGAGACGGGGTTTCACCATGTTGGCCGGGCTGGTCTCGAACTCCTGACCTTGTGATCTGACGGCCTTGGCCTCCCAAAGTGCTGGGATTACAGGCGTGAGCTACTGCGCCCGGCTAGTTTCCCTCTAATTTATAATTTGCTTAAATTTTTAAAATTATTCTTTTGAATGGACTTGTATGTCTTACAAAGCATGGCTATCTTCCCTCCGTACTATAAAATGCTAACTTCTGTTTTCTTCTATTTTGTTTTTGCATACTTAAATATCTAGTCTATATGAACATGAGTTATGTTAAAACTTTGTTCCAAGTAAGTTGATAACTTGTACATTGGTATGAAATACTATGTCTTTTGTCTGGGTGGGTCCTGCTGATGATGTTAAAACTCTTTCAAAACGTTTTAGCTAATCACTAGTGTTCCTAGGTTGCTTATAGTAGCAGAAAAAAATGACCTCGTTAAGTAATTTATATAGATTTATGCTCTATCAATTATGCAAAGGCAAAATTTAAATATACTGAATTTTATATTTCCTAGATAAGTGTAGTAATTGTTACAAAATTACGTACTGTCAATGTTTTCATATTTTTATAAATTTCAATAATACATTTATTTCCTTTGTGTAATAAGTGATTTTATTTCTTATTTTGGATAGACACTTGGCATTTCACCTGAAGAAAACTTTGTTATTACAACAACAAGTAGGAAAGAAATTACCTGTGATAATTTTGGTAGGTAAACTGTGTTACTAAGTTCATGCTTTTATATTTAATAAGGTCTAGTACGTGGTATAGCAATAACTATTTTATTAGATATGCATCTAAATCTGTTGATGATTTTTGTTAATTTGTTGGGATGAGGGAGGAAACTGGCTATATGTGCATAGTTTGCACAGAGGTTTTATTTTTCAAGCTTGATTATAGATAAATAGTTGATATCAGTTATGGCTACAGAAGATGATTCTGCCTAGCACAAATCTTCTGAAGCTAATTTTCCTAACCAACTTGGATTATTCCATTATCTTTTTTTTAACCTAATTAGTTTCCCAAGACCTGCTGGTTTTTCAGGCCTGATTCCATCTGAATTTAACCATTCTCCATTCATGTTGACACCACTCTATTTTAGATCCTCGTCTGATTTCCTGTGATAGTTTAACCTATTAAAAATTGAGTGTTTCAAATGAATGGAAGTATTTGTGCTTGTTTCATTAATATCCTTAACATGACTTTGTTTACAGGTAGATGATTGGGGGTTTTTCTTTCCCATCATTAAAGATATTTCATAGATAGAGTTTGTATATTCACAATTATAAGTTAATTGAGTTTCTGATGCTGACCTAGCACTTACGATTTTCACTCTTGATTACAGATGAAACTGTTAAAGATGGAGTCACCTTGTACCTGCTACAGTCAGTGAATCAGTTACTACTGACAGCTACGAAAGAACGAATTGACTTCTTACCTCACTATGACACACTGGTTAAAAGTGGCATGTATGAATATTATGCCAGTGAAGGACAAAATCCTTTGCGTAAGTATCCCATTCATACTAATTTTGATAAACTATTACCTGCCTTTATCCGCTGATTACATGTCCCATTCCTTCACTTTTTATAAATCTTCTTATTATACTTTATTAGAAGACCACTCATTTTCTTTCTTACTCAGATTCATCACAGTATTATTATGTCTTCTACCTATGTCATCTTCAGTGAAAAAAAACTGTCCTTTAAAGCTAACCTACTAGTAGAACTTTTCTTTTCAACTCATAAGGGGTCTTGTACCTATATAGCTTTCCATCTCCTGTATACTCTCGTCTCCTGATTTCCTGGCCTGTCGTAGACCTTTCCCAATTAAGAAAATAGTTGTTTTACTTTGCAAATACATATAGCTAGATTGCGTAAGTAAGAAGTTTGTGTTCATATTTCCATGTCTTTATCATTTCTTTCTACCTTTACTACTTGCTAGTTTCTATCCTGTCCCTCGACCATTTGCTAGTGATCTTTACAAATCGATTGGTTTACTGAATCCTCTCTCTCTGGACTTGCCAAAGTGTCTAATACTATTTACATGTTCATTGTAAACTTTTGTATTAAAATTATTTTTTTCTCATTATATGTGTATTCTTGTTTGCAGGAAATTAGAAAACATAGATAAGCAAAAAGAACATAAGTAATATCACTATTACCCAGACATAACCACTGGTAACACTTTGGTGTTTATCGTTTCAGAACTTTTCATATTATTCGATTTTTAATGGTTTTATATGGTGCATACTTCTTTAACCTACATTTTGTTTAAAAATAAAGTGAACATCTTTTAATATATATGTCTCTCTGTGTATATTTTGATAATATTTAGGTAATATAATTTATTTGAGCAGTATTCTTTTTTTTTTTTTGAGACAGAGTCTCTCTGTCACCCAAGCTGGAGTGCAGCGGTGTGATCTTGGCTCACTGCAACCTCTGCCTCCTGAGTTCAAGTGATTCTCCTGCCTCAGCCTCCCGAGTATCTGGGATTACAGGCATGCACCACCACACCTGGCTAATTTTTGTGTTTTTAGTAGAGACGGAGTTTCACCATGTTGACCAGGCTGGTCTCAAACTCCTGACCTAAGTGATCCTCCCGCCTCAGCCTCCCAAAGTGCTGGGATTACAGGTATAAGTCACCATGCCCAGTCTGAACAGTGTTCTTCTATTAGACATTTAGGTTGTTTTTAATTTTGTTATGGTTACAAATGACACTGAATGTTCTTCTGACTAAATCTTTGTGTGCTTTCTTAACATAACACTACCGCTACTATCATTACTATCAGCTACAGTGCCAGGCGTTGTACCAAGTACTTATGAGCATTGTCTCATTTACTCCTTAATCCTGTGTGGTAGCTAATGTTAGAAAATAATTTAGGTAAAGATCCTGTTTTGCAGAATTAACTGGGACTAAGAGATTTTAGGTAACTTGCCCAAGGCCACACTACTAGGGAGTAGTGGAGCCAGCATTTAAACTTTAAGAGAGTGACTTCAGAGCTTGAGTATATAACTAGTACATTTATTACCTATCATGTTGTTCTTTTTGTACAGAAAAGCTCTTCTCCCATCTTAAAAACACTAAAGTCTTACTTCCTTCACTGGCTACTGCCTAAAATTTTTTGATTCTGTTTATGGCAAAACTCTTCCAGAGAGCTGACTGCATTCGCTATCAGCAGTACTTCTCTTCCTCCCATTCTTTCCTACTCTGACCAGACATTTTTACCTACCACTCTACTGTACCACTCTTTTATGGTTACCAACAACTAAATCCAGTGATCAATTTTTAATTTTCAGTTCTAATTTTTCTTTTTTTCTTTTTTTTTTTTTTGAAACGGAGTCTCGCTCTGTCGCCCAGGCTGGAGTGCAGTGGCCGGATCTCAGCTCACTGCAAGCTCCGCCTCCCGGGTTTACGCCATTCTCCTGCCTCAGCCTCTCGAGTAGCTGGGAATACAGGCACCCACCACCTCGCCCGGCTAGTTTTTTGTATTTTTTCAGTAGAGACGGGGTTTCACCGGGTTAGCCAGAATGGTCTTGATCTCCTGACCTCGTGATCCGCCCGTCTCGGCCTCCCAAAGTGCTGGGATTACAGGCTTGAGCCACCGTGCCCGGCCAGTTCTAATTTTTCTTGAAGTGTTAGAGATTGTTTTGGTACTTCTTCCTTTTTGATACACTTTTCTCGCTTGACTTTCAAGAGTCCATGTTTTTCTTGATTTTCTTCCTTTTTGCAGTGGCATGACCACAGCACACTGTAGCCTCAAACTCCTAAGTGTAAGCAATCCCCCTGCCTCAGTCTCCTGAATGACTAGGACTACAAGTGCATACCACCATGCCCAGCTAATTTAAAAAAAAAATTGTAGCTGAATGCAGTGGCTCATGCCTGTAATCCCAGCACTTTGAGAGGTCGAGGCGGGAAGATCACTTGAGACCGGGACTTTAGGACCAACCTGGGGTGCACAATGTGACCCTATCTTTACAAAAAAATACAGAAATTATTTGGACGTTTTGGTGCATGCGTTGCTTAGCTACTTGAGAGGCAGTGGCAGGGGGATTGCTTGAGTGACCCAAGGAATTCGAGCCTACAGTGAGCTATGACTGCACCCCTGTACTTCATTCTGGGCAACAGAGTGAGACTCTCTAAAAATTAAAAATAAAAATAAAATTTTCTTTGTAGAGATGGAGTCTTGCTATGTTGCCCAGGCTGGTCTTGAATTGCTGGCCTCAAATTATTGAGAGCCTTGGTCTCTCAAAGCCCTGGGATTATAAGCACCTTGATTTTCTTCTTACCTCACTGCCTGCCCTTTCTTCTCTCCCCACCTTCTTAATGTTGAAGTGCCTTAGGGCTTAGTCCTTGCCCTTTATGTTGTATCTTACTTCCTCACTTGGTCATCAGGTCCTATCTCATGGTTCTAAATAACATCATTATGGAAGTGACTGTCACAAGGAAGAGGTAAGAAATGGTAATTTTTAGTTAAATATTGAAAATGGTGCCAGGTTTATCTCTTGAATTCCAGTTTTATCCATCCAGCTGCCAATGTGGCATCTTCTCTAGGATGTCTAAAATGGGAACCCTCATCTGCTCACTGAATTTTATACCACACAGTTTCCCCCATCTGAATTGATTATTACTGTGTCCTTCCTGCGGCACAGGCCAAAAATCAAATTGATACTTATATTTCTCAAACCTCTTATTTAATCTGACAGAAAATCCTTTGGGTCCTATTCTCAATGTTTTGTCTTAAAATGACCATTTCTCACCATTTCTATTGCTACCACCTGGTGTGGAGGCACCATCGTATCCACCCAGATTACACTAACTGGTAGTTTCTGGTACCGGTCTTTTCATCCCTGTCCATAAAGGTTTGAGAAATCAGATTGTGTCACTCTTCTGCTGAAAACACTCATGGCTCCCCATTTCACTAAGAGTAAAAGCCAAAGTCGTTACAGTTGCCTGCAGAACCTTACTAGCTCTGCTTTGTACTTCTCTGACTTTGTTTCTACTACCTTTCTTACTTTTTCACTCCCCTTCAGTGCCATCCATATTCTTAGCTTAGGGCCCTCTGCTTGAAATGCTCTTCCTCCAGTTAGCCTTTCTTCACTTCCTCCAAGTCTTGGTTATCTGCTGTCTTCTCAACAAAACTTACTGTATTTAATTGCAACTGTGTTCCCTCTGTGTCTTTACTGTTACTTGATTTCATTTCTCTGCTGTTTCTTTTTTCTCCATTGCACAAACCATCTTCTAACTTGCTGTAGAATTTATTTATTATGTTTATATTTTTTTTCCCATATTCCTCCATTAGAATGTTAAGTCCATAAAAACAGAACCTTCATCTGCTTTGTTCAGTTCCTAGAACAATGCCTGGCACATAGTAGGTGCTTAAATATTTTAAAATTGAGTGAGTCTGGCCGGGCTCACGCCTGTAATCCCAGCACTTTGGAAGCCGCAGCGGGCAGATCACTTGAGGTCAGGAGTTTGAGACCATCCTGGCCAACATGGTGAATCCCCATCTCTACTAAAAATATGAAAATTGGCCAGGCGTGGAGGTGGGTGCCTGTAATCCCAGCTACTTGAGAGGCTGAGGCAGGAGAATCGCTTGAACCCGGGTGGTGGAGCTTATAGTGAGCTGAGATCATGCCACTGCCACTCCAGCCTGGGCACCAGAGGGAGACTGCATCTAAAAAAAAAAAAAAAATTGAGGAGTGCATCTTTAATTCTTTTTTTTTTTTTTTTGAGATGGCGTTTCGCTCGTTGCCCAGGCTGGAGTGCAATGTCTTGATCTCAGCTCACCACAACCTCCGCCTCCTGGGTTCAAGCGATTCTCCTGCCTCAGCCTCATGAGTTCCTGGGATTACAGGCATGCACCACCACGCCTGGCTAATTTTGTATTTTTAGTAGAGATGGAGTTTCTCCATGCTGGTCAGGCTGGTCTCGAACCCCCAACCTCAGGTGATCCTCCCGAAGTGCTGGGATTACAGGCGTGAACCACCGCACCTGGCCCATGAATCTTTAATTATTTTCCTGGGGATAAATTGCTAAATGTGTAATTATAGTGTCAACAGAAGTATTTATTAAACTCTTAATGTGGTTTATGTTTCAGATTGATCAGTTTTCATCATACCATCATGAAATGATATGAAAACCGTATCAATTGAAACCCTATCAGTTGAAAACCATATCAGTTTTCATTCATACCATCATTATATGGATAAGCAGAAAACCCCAGTGTTTAAAATCTTGCCTTGATTTCTGTGACTTTACAGTACATTCCTGGGTCTTTCCCTACTTCTGTTTCCCTACTTCTGGTTCTTTTTGACTCTGGTGGACATTTCTTCAAGTCATGTTGATTTTTTTTTTTTTGAGACGGAGTCTCACTCTGTCGCCCCAGCTGGAGTGCAGTGGTGTTATGTCGGGTCACTGCAAGCCCCGCCTTCCGGGTGCACGCCATTGTCCTGCCTTAGCCTCCCGAGTAGCTGGGACTGCAGGCGCCTGCCACCATGCCTGGCTAATTTTTTGTATTTTTTTAGTAGAGACAGGGTTTCACCATGTTAGCCAGGATGGTCTTGATCTTCTGACCTTGTGATCCGCCTGCCTCGGCCTTCCAAAGTGCTGGGATTACAGGTGTGAGCCACTGCGCCTGGCCTTGATCTTTTATTTTTATACTTTTAGTAAACTGATCCAAGCTTTAACTGTTGTACCTGTGTAATGAAGCAAAACTTTTATCTCTGGCTGTCTTCAGTCTCAATTAAGCACAATATCTGCTTCAGCTTTCTTTGGAACACCTCTGCTCATTGAGCTTAATATGGTGGTAGGGCATCAGATCTAAACTGAATTTTTCTTTCCTCCCTTCTAAATTTTCTCTTTATGGGAAATGTTACCATTTGTCTAGTCTTCTAGAGGCAGAGACTTAAATGCATCTTGAATTTCTTTTTCCCCTCTTCTTTTTCATCTAATCAGATTCTAAATTCTACTCAGTTCTTCCTTCCAAATTTCTCTTTAAGTTTCTTTTCCTGCCGTTTCCTACAGTGTCCCTTCTTCATTTTGTGGAGTTATTTCCTTAGCCAGACCCTTGTACATAATCTGATTTGTGGTAACTTCTTTGCAATTAGTTTATAAACATAGCTATCCTTGGAGTGTTTAGAAGTGCTTGCTGGAGTGCTACTTTGGTTTTTTTTTTTTTTTTTTTTTGAGATAGAGTCTCGCTCTGTTGCCCAGGCTGGAGTGCAGTGGTGCAATCTCGGCTCGCTGCAACCTCTACCTCCCAGGTTCAAGTGATTCTCCTGTCTCAGCCTCCCGAGTAGCTGGGATTATAGGCACCGGCTACCACGCCCAGCTATTTTTTTGTATTTTTAGTAGAGAAGGGGTTTTGCTGTGTTGGCCAGGCTGGTCTCAAACTCCTGACCTCAGGTGATCAGCCTGCCTTGGCCTCCCAGAGTGTTGAGATTACAGGCGTGAGCCACCACATCCAGTCTGAAGTGCTACTTTGGATTAATTACAGTTTTTGTTGGGTTAAGCTTCTGCAGAATTAAGATACGTAAATTTGATATGTTCCCTTTCTTTTTACTAAGGGGATAAAAGCAGGAAATAGTGTGAATAGTGACCTTGAAGAAAGGAGAATATTAGTTAGTGTTGAGCCAGTGATAAATTGAATGTCAGATTGGTGGTGTGGTAGTGAATCAATAGCAGTTCTGTGTCAGTTGAGCAAATGCATTCTGCCACTTGAAAAATGTGTTAGTCATAAGAATTCTATATGCAAATTAGCTTTTAAGAGACACTTATTTTGCACATGAGCAGTATAGGAAATTAAAAAAAAAGAGAGACACATATTATCTTATATTTGCCCCGTATTTCCAAATGTGCTTCCTTTGGACTTGTGCATGATGTAATTACATACCGCAGACTATTTGATTTTATGGTTATGGTCTTCTGTTTGTCTCTTAATGTCTGTATGTCTGTCTTTAGATTATAAACTCCTTGAAGCCAGGAATCATGGCTGGCTGACTCATGCTGTATAGTGCCATACAAGTACTGATTGATGACTGCTTTTTTGATGCTGGTGGTGATTGGTGATGATGCCTTTATTATGTATTATATCATTAGGATCAGGATAATACTTTAATTCTAGCTCTTTGGCTTTAAGGTACTTGACAGTTTCTTCTTCTTTGAACTTTTATATAAAGTATGTGGGAGGGAAAAGTTAAGCAATGTTTTCTTAATCTCTTGCAGCATTTGCTCTTGCGGAATTAATTGACAATTCATTGTCTGCTACTTCTCGTAACATTGGGGTTAGAAGAATACAGATCAAATTGGTAAGGAAATAATACTGTAAAGCAATTTAACTTTCTTTTTGTAAGAGTAATAAAAGTTTATTGGAGAAAAGTAGAAAATAAAGGTAAAACTAAAAGTATAAATAATTGTCAGATATCTCTTCATCCGTTGTTAAAATTTTTTCATGTTGTTTTCTATGCATGTATGTATACATACATGTATATGTACCTTTGCTTTTTTGTAATCTTCTACTTTCCCTTAACAGTACATTGTTAACATGTGCCGTATCATGAATGTTCTGCAATACAATTGCAGAACTGTTGTTGCAGTGGCTTATTGGCTGTAATGTAAATTCTGTAGTTTGTGTTCTATTGTTGAACATTTAGATTTTTTTCCTGTATTTTTGCCACTGGAAGGAATGCCGGAATGATGAACATTCTTGCACACCTTTGTACATGTCTCTGAATATTTCCTTAAGTTGAATTCTGAGAAATGGAATTTCTAGGCTAAAGGACATGAAGAATTCTGAGGCTTTTGATACATACTGCTGCTGAAGTGCCTTTCAGAAAATTGTATTAATTTGCACTTCCATCAGTAATGTATAAGTGAGCCCATTAAATCGTTTTTTTCATATTTAACTTTTCATGTTTTAAATATTGATTTGACTTTTCCTGTCATTTTGAACTTACTTTGTTTCATAGCTTTTTGATGAAACACAAGGAAAACCTGCTGTTGCAGTGATAGATAATGGAAGAGGAATGACCTCTAAACAGCTTAACAACTGGGCCGTGTATAGGTTGTCAAAATTCACAAGACAAGGTGACTTTGAAAGGTTAGAAAACCTTTTTTTTTGTGTGTGGGTAGCTATGTATTTTAATAAGGATAAAAAACTGGTATGCCTTTGGATGCATATGATACATTGGAGGTTTTACTGTTATCCACATATTTATTTAGGTTTTATATTATAGCATTTTTATGATTGATACTTAGAAATAGTTAGAACTATATAATATTGTGCCATTCCATTAAACAGCTCATTTTGCATTTCCTGAGGTATGTGGGAATTGATATGTTGGGTACCTTAGAACGAAATTCCCCTTTCCTAACTCTGTATAGCCTCTAAAGCAGTAGAATGGTTTTAAAATGGGTTTTAGAAATCACTTCATACCATTTGCAAAATACCTAAAACTGCATGTGGTTCTGTGGAGCTCACTGTTGCTCTACTTTCAGAGCTCTTTTTGCAAAACATTCAGGAGTGGAATCTAGTGGAGTTATATATCAGAATGTGCTTGTAGAAAATATCCTGAATGAGGATGTCACAGGGAAAACAACATATGCTAAAAACCATCAGTTGTAAAAAAGATTTAGATCCTTGGGATATTAGTGGAACTCTAGTAAGAAGAGCTTTGACCCACAAGTCTTTTGATATTTTAAGCTATGTTGCTGTACTTCTAACAACATACTTGGGAAGAGTCTCTTGGCATTCTTATTAAATAGTTGTTGTGTGTTCATAACCTGCTTTGTTCCTTTCCTTGTCAAGAAAAGTCACCCACATTTAAGGATCAATCTCAATGTGTTAATATAGTTAGCGCATTGGTCTTCTTGCTTCTAAAATTTCAGCACCCTCAAAATTTTAATCAAATTAGTAAAGACTTAACAGTTCCATTGTAAGAGACAATGTAGTATGAAAAACAAAGACTCTTGTGTCGTTTGACCTGGTTTGGATTCTAGCCTTGCCACTTACTAATTGTGTGACATTGGTCAACTTCCTTTACTTCTCTGTGCCTCAGCTTACGTAGCCATAAAATGGGGATATTATTCCATGAGGTTTTGTGACAACTAAGTGAGTTAGTACATGTAAAATCCTTAGGACAGAGCCTGGCATATGATAAACAGTCAATAAATACAAACTATAGAAGCTGTCATGTTAGTTATTCTCATTCCTGACCTCAGACTTTTTTTTTTTTTTTTTTTTTTTTTTTTGGAGACAAAGTCAGGCTAAAGTGCAGTGGTGCAATCTTGGCTCACTGCAACCTCTGCCTCCCAGGTTCAGATGATTCTTCTGCCTCAGCCTCCCAAGTAGCTGGGACTACAGGAACCCACCACCATGCCTGGCTATTTTTTGTATTTTTAGTAGAGACGGGGTTTCACCATGTTAACCAGTCTGGTCTGGAACTCCTGACCTCAGGTGATCTACCCCCCTCAGCCTCCCAAAGTGCTAGGATTACGGGCGTGAGCCACTGCACCTGGCCTAGACTTCTCTGCAGCCATTCTCTTTCACCATTTTCTTGAATATGTGGCATTTAAAGGATTTATAAAGAGCCAGAGAGAAGGCAAAGACCACTGTCTTTAATAGTGTGATGATAGGATTTAGCATATGACAGAAGTATTAGGTAGAAGGGAAGGTAGAACAGATGGTAGATTAGGCAAAATGGTCAGAAAAACGTCAGTTATATCAACTAGAAGAGTAGAAAGAAATGAAAATCTTAACTGAATTCATGGGACATTGACTCTGATTTTTCTGTAGTTCTTAGAACGACACAAACTTTTAAATTTAACCAAATATTAGGGAAATTGTAATTTCTGGCAAAAATTTTTTTGCTGCTGGTTTTAGTCTTAGCTTTATGGATTTGGTGTCAGTGAACAATCAATTGTTATAGCTGTTAGGTACTTATACTGTCTTTTAAGTCCAGTATCAGTTCCTTGACCCACTGTAATTTCTATCAACATCAGATACACCCCTTCAGCCTCTAGCTTCTGCTCAGTTGCTTTACTCCTTCCATTTGTTTTTTTCTGGATACAAAGATGGATGTGATAGAAGACTGGCTATAGAAGAAAGGCAAGAACAGGCTAAAAGTACTAAACAACTAACAGTCTTGACCTGTAGCTCATGTGGTATTGGAGAGAGAAACAGAAGTAAACACAAAAAATTACATGTGGAAGCATTTCAGTTATTATTACTATGAATAAAATGTAAGAGTAATGTTGAAGGAATGGATTGCTAGAAAAAAAAAGTAGGATAATAGAGCTGATGCACATCTCCTCTAGATAAGGTGGTTGGAGAAGAGGGCCTCTTTGAGATTATATTTGAGTTGAGGCTTGAATGATCAGAAGAAAGCAGCCAAATAAAGATCTGTAAGAAGTGTGTTTCAGGTAGAAGAAGCACCAGCAAAGCAAAGACTGAAATTGTGACAGTCTTGTTTTGTTTGAAGGACAGAAAGGAGGCTGTTGTGACTGTAGCATAGTAGATAGCGGGGAGGGTAGAGGGAGACGTGAGAATTTCAGTTTGGAAATATTCGTAACTCATTTACCTGGGTACTACTCCCTCCTCCCACCCTTTTTATTTTGAAACATTACAAGCCAGTAGACAAGATGAAAGAACTAGCACCCCTATATCCTTCACCTAGATTTATCAGTTGTTAATGTTTTGTCACATTTATGATCTGTCTACACACTTGCAAACACATACTTTGCTTTTCTGAATCATTTGAAAGTACACTACTGTCAGTTTGTGACATTTCACTCCCAAATACTGTAGCATGTGTATTTTGAGAACAAGCGGATTCTCATACATAACTACAAAATCATTACATCTAAGAAATTTATCATTAGTGCAAAAATATTTAACATAAGATTTTCATAAGTTTTTTTTTCTGTTGTCATGTCTGGTCTCCTTCATTCTATGATAGTTTCCCTAGCTTTTGTGTTTTTCATAATATTTTAATTTTTCTGTAGTGTTTAGGCTAGTTTTCTTGTAGAATGGTCCACAACCTGGATCTGAGTGTTTCCTCAGTGCTGTTTTTTTTCTTTTAGTATTTTATTATGAACATTTAAAAACATACAGAAAAGTTGAAATTCTACAGGAAATACCCATATACTCCCACCTAGGTTTTACCGTTGATAGTTGCTTGACTCCTTATATATCTGTCCCACCATTAGTTTATCTGGTTTTTTAATACAGTTCAAAACAAGTTGTAAATATTGGTGTACTTTTTCCTAGTTTTGAAAGTGTCCGTATTATTTTCTAGGGTTCAATATTTTTAATTTTGATGTAAAATTCACATATTATGCAGTTAATTGCTTATATCTGTCTTAAATTTATCTTAATTGAATTGATCTTTTATGGAGATAAAATCTACAGATCGTAAAATTGACAGTATTAAAGCATACTGTTCAGTAGTTTTGAGTTAACAAAATTGTGCAACCATCGCCACTAATTCCTTTTACAGTTCCAAAAGAAACCCTGTATTAAGTGGTGGTCACTTTCTATCTCCTTGCAACCACTAATATTCTTTTAATAGTTTTTTTTGTTTGTTTTTTTGTTTTTCGTTTTTTGGTTTTTTTTTTTTTTTGAGACAAATCTCGCTCTGTTGTTTAGGCTGGAGTGTAGTGGTGCTATCTTGGCTCACTGCAGCCTCTGCAATGAGCGGAGTCCAAGTCACTGGGACCACAGGTGCTTGTCACCACACCTGGCTAATTTTTTGTAGAGGTGGAGTCTCACTGTATTGCCCAGACTAGTCTCCAACTCCTGAGTGCAAGCGATCCACCTGCCTCAGCCACCCAAAGTGCTGGATTACAGGAGTGAGCCACTGCAGCCAGCGAATAGTTGTTAATCTACATTTTTAGTTGTTTTTCTAGGGATTACAACCAGCATCTTAATTTATAACAATACAGTCTGGATTAATGCCAACGACATATCTGTAGTATACAAAAACCACTCCTGCTTAGCTTTGTTCTCCTCCCACTTGCGTGTACTATTATTTTCATATAAAGGTGATCATTACACATTATAGCCCTGTTACTAGAGTTTTATACTTACTATTTTATGTCTTGATCTTTTGAATCAGATAGGAGAAGAGTTACAGATAATACATTTGTACTGTCTTGTCTTGTCTTGTTCGTTCGTTCGTTCTTTCTTTTTTTGAGAGAGTCTTTGCTCTCTCGCCCAGGCTGGAGTGTAATGGCACGATCTTGGCTCACTGCAGCCTCCACCTCCTGAGTTCCAGCGATTCTCCTGCCTCAGCCTCCTGGGCTGAGCTTACAGGCACATGCTGGGATTATAGGCACATGCCACTATTCCCGGCTAATTTTTGTGTTTTTAGTAGAGACGAAGTTTCACTACGTTGGCCAGTTTGGTCTTGAACTCCTGACCTCAGGTGATCTGCCCGCCTCGGCCTCCCAAAGTGCTGGGATTACAGGCGTGAGCCGCTGCCCCTGGCTTGTCTTTTCCAATTATGTAATTACCGCTACCTTATTTTCTGTTTATTTCTTCATGTGTATTTGAGTTATAATACTTTCTAATATCCTGGTATTTTAGCCCAAAGGACTGTCTTGTCTAGTGGCTCCGTTAGGGCAGATCTGCTAATGACGAATTGCCTCACTTTTTATCTGAGAATGTCTTAATCTTTCCTTTTTTTTTTTTTTTGAGAAGGAGTCTCGCTCTTTAGTCCAGGCTGGAATGTGGTATCGTAATCTCAGCTCGCTGCAACCTCTGCCTCCCTGGTTCAAGCGATTCTTTTGCCTCAGCCTCCCTAGTAGCTGGGATTACAGGCATACACCACAATGCCCGACAAATTTTTGTATTTTTAGTAGAGTCAAGGTTTCACCATATTGGCCAGGCTGTTCTCGAACTCTTGATCTTGTGATCTGCCTGCCTCGGCCTCCCAAAGTACTGGGATTACAGGTGTGAGCCACCACACCCGGCACCTTTCCATTATTTTTGAAGGCTATTTGTGCTGGGTAAAAAACTCTTGGTTGACAGTCTTTGTCTTTCAACACTTTGAATATGTTAGCTCACTACCTTCTGGCTTTATGGTTTCTGATGAGAAATTAGCTGTTAAATCTTTTTGAGGATCCCTTCTGTGTAACAGATTGCTTCTCTCACTGCTTTTGAGATTCTCTTTGTCTCTGGTTTTTGACAGTTTAATGCTGATGTGTCTAGGTGTGGATATGGGTTCATCCTACTTAGAGTTCATTGAGCTTCTCAGATATATAGAATAAAGTTTTTCATCAACTTTTGGGAGTTTTTTTGCCATTTTTTTTCTCCAAGTATTCTTTCTCTCCTTTCCTTCTATGACTCCTCTTATCCATATACTTAATGGTGTTCTGTAGTACATGTCTGTTCTTTTTACTTCATTTTCCTTTTTGTTCCTCAAACTAAGTAATTTCAATCATCCTACCTTCAAGTTTATGGATTCTTCTGCCAACTCAAATCTGCTCATGAGTCTCTTAAGTGGTTTTTTCATTTTGGTTATTGTTTTTTCCAAATCTAGAATTTCTATTCAGTTCTTTTTTTATGATTTCTAACCCAACTGATACTCTCTGTTTGGTGAAATACATTTCTTATACTTTCTTTTAGTTCATTATACATGGTTTCTGTTCTTTGAATATATTTAAAATAGCCGAACTTCTTCTGCCACAGTTTCTACCAACTGTTCTTTTTCCTGTGTGTGAACCATACTTTAATATCTCTTTGCATGGCTTGTAATTTTTTATTGAGAACTGGTCATATTATAATATAATGTAGCAACTCTGGAAATCTGATACCACCCCATTCCCCAAGACTTGTTGTTGCATCTGTTGTTTGTTTATGTCGTGGCTTCCCTGAACGAATACTGTTAAGTCGGTATCCTTATGTTACCCTTGAAGTTTCTGATTAGTTAGCTTTGTGGTCAGCTAATGATCAAACATTATCTTAAATGCCTTGAACCACTAAGTCTCCCAGCTTTTGCTGAGGGGCTCTGTGTGCATAGTGGGGTATGTTTTTAGTGTTATGTTGCAGAGTTTACAACTCTGCCTTACTTTTACTTCTTGCTTATAGTGAACCTCAAGGTAAGCTAGAGGTGGGTCATTATTAGGACCTTCTCAATTCTTTCTTGAACATGTGTTTAGCCCTGCACGTGGGAGTGACCTTACTGATTCTAGTGAATATGTTGAAGCTTTTAAAACACCCTGCAGACCTTGCATACCCCAACTTTTCCTTGTATATTTTTGGTCAGATTCTTGTTTTCTCCACTGTTTTCATTGCCTCAGACAGCTGTTACGATAAGCAGTTGCTGCTGCTTGATTTTGATGTTTTTTTCAGGTGTTCTCATTGCTTTCATCAGTGAGTAGATTCTTGAAAGTCCTTATGCCACCATTCTGGAAGTGTTCACTCGTTTACTGATTTTTGACAAATACATACACTTGTGTATCTCAAACCCTTGTTAAGGTATAGGACAATAAGCTGGACTCAGTGGCTCATACCTGAAATGCCAGCACTTTGGGAAGCTGAGGCAGGAAGATTGCTTGAGCCCAGGAATTTGAGACCAGCTTATGCAACATAATGAGAACCCACCTCTACAAAAAATATTTTAAAAAATTAGCCACGTGTGGTCCAGGCACGGTGGTTCATGCATGTAATGCCAGCACTTTGGGAGGCCGAGGTGGGCGGATCACCTGGGGTCAGGAGTTCAAGACCAGCCTGGCCTTCATGGCGAAACCCTGTCTCTATAGTAAAAATACAAAAATTAGCCGGGTGTGGTGGTGTGTGCTGGTAATCCTAGCTACTCGGGAGACTGAGACAGGAGAATCGCTTGAACCTGGGAGGTGGAGGATGCAGTGAGCCGAGATCGTGCCGCTGTACTCCAGCCTGGGTGACAAAGTGAGACCCCATCTCAAAAAAAAAAAAAATTAGCCAGGTGTTGTGGCTTGCACCTCTGTAGCCGCAGCTTCTCAGAAGACTGAAGTGGGAGGATCGCTTGAGACCAGGAGGTCGAGGCTACAGTAATCCATGATCACACCACTGCACTCCAGCCTGGGCGACTGAGTGAGATTCTGTCTCTCAATAAAAAAGGATATATAACGTTACATAAACCTAGAAAATTCTCTCATAACTTGGGCACTATAAGAATTTCTACTTTAGAAGTTAACTTGGATATCTGGAACATAATTATAACAGTATGTGTATAATTATTTTGTAGGGGAGAGGTATGACATTTGTTAGGTCCACATACCTGGATTCAGGTATGTGTTGGATCAGTGCCACTCTTTCTGCACTTTCAACTTGCTCATCAAATAAAAGGCTCTCAACTCAGAACTGTGTTTTTGAAATATAAATAAGTAAAAATGCTATGTGACCCATGCCATATTTATTTTAAGTTGTAGAAATGGGACCCCAACAGGATTTTTCCTAATATTCCTAAAGAAAAAGCTGGTTTGTCTTCATTGGTTTTCAGCAAATTAAGATGAGCTTTTACTTTCTAATATTTGTATTTACTCGAATGTAGGGAATACGTTTGTAACATTTAAGCACTCTACTTTAATTTGGTCATTTCCATGTGTCTGGCACATTTATTCCAGAGGCTCTGATAGAGATTGGTGGCCAATTTTGTTAGAGATGGAGCTTTCTTAATTTTGGTATTTTTTTTTCTCCTTTGTTAGATTCAAGATAGTGAGATATATATATTTACTCTACCCTGGCTTCCTGGCAATCATTTAGATAGTTCCTTTTACTAATTTGATCATCTTCCCTGATCACTCTTTCTTCTTCTTCTTCTTTTTTTTTTTTTTTTGAGACAAGAGTCCCACCTGTCAGCCCCAGGCTGGAGTGCAGTGGCGTGATTTCAGCTCACTGCAACCTCTGCCTCCGAGGTTCAAGCAATCCTGCCTCAGCCACCCAAGTAGCTGAGACTATAGGTGCGCACCACCACGCCTGGCAATTTCGTATTTTTAGTAGAGATGAGGTTTCACTATGTTGGCCAGGCTGGTCTTGAACTCCTGACCTCAGGTGATCCACCCACCTCAGCCTCCCAAAGTGCTGGGATTATGGGCATGAGCCACTGTGCCCGGACCCCTGATACTTTTTCTTACTTGAAACACTTCTTATGTTTTGTTCCCATCAAAATTTCCCAAAGATTAAGTGTCCTCTTTCATTGTATGAAGAATATGAATTAAGATATTCTCTGAAATTTTTTTGGACTTTGATGTAAATTTATTCCTGAAGGGGCTTAATTTCCTAATTCTCCAGAGAACTGCTGTGGTGTAAAACTGTTCTTTGAAATTGTATTTTTCTACTTTTATTTATGTTCATGAAGGGATATTTATTTATTTATTTATTTATTTTTTTTTTGAGACGGAGTCTCGCTCTGTCGCCCAGGCTGGAGTGCAGTGGCGCGATCTTGGCTCACTGCAAGCTCCGCCTCCCGGGTTCACGCCATTCTCCTGCCTCAGCCTCCCGAGTAGCTGGGACTACAGGCGCACACAACCGCGCCCGGCTAATTTTTTTTTTGTATTTTTAGTAGAGACGAGGTTTCACCGTGGTCTCGATCTCCTGACCTTGTGATCCGCCCGTCTCAGCCTCCCAAAGTGCTGGGATTACAGGCGTGAGCCACCGCGCCCGGCCCCATGAAGGGATATTTATATAGTCCTTGAGTGGATATAGGAATTTTTCTAGACTCATTAACACAAGTCTGAGACTGTCTTGAAATAAATATTCTCAGCCTTACTTGCCGTGATAGAGTTGTTGCCTAGATTTGGTTTGCATGGATCATTTGGATTGAAAAAGGGATTTATGATTGTGTGCATTTCTAACTAGTGGAGAGAATTCTTTAGTTTTGTGTGACTTGATGTATATATGTTGTGTTTTATCAGTGAGCTTCTCCCTCTCTAATCTTTTGTATATTTTCCCAGAAATATTTTAAGGAAAATATCAGAAGATATTTTCAACTTATTTCCTAGAAATATTGCCGTAGTAACTGAATTCTTAGAACTCATTTACTTTTTTCTTCTTAATAAACATTAGCTCATAGACTTTGGTTAATCATAATTCTGGGAAACAAATTGCTACATCTCACAAGTTTTGTTATGCAGTATTTTCTTTTTCATTCAGTTCAGTCTACTTTTTTTCTTTGCAACTTGGTATTTAACCCATGGATTGTTTTAACAGTGCGTGAATTTGTAAGTGTTCCAACAGATTTTCCTATTGTCTTTCTATTGATTTCAAGTTCAATCTTATGATAGCTAGATAATGTACTGTTAAGTGATTTCAGCTGTTTTACATTTGTTGGGTTTTATGATCCAGGATGTTATCTGTGTAGGTGGATTTTCTATGTGTCTTTGAAAAGAAGGTGTATTTTGCTCTTGTTGGGAGAAATGTTCTGAAAATGTCAGTTAGATTCTATAGGTTGATGATACTATTCATTTCTTTGTATCCTTGCAGAATTTTCTATGTGGTAGTAACTAAGGGGTATTGAAGTCTCCAAGGATTGTTGTGCCTTCTGTGCCTTCTTGGTTGACCTTTTTATTCATTATGTAGTGTTGCTCTTTGTCACTGGTTATTTTCTTTGCTTTGGAGTGTACTTTACCTGTTAATATAGCCATCCCAGCTTCTTTTCATTTGTGTTTTCATGCTATATACTTTTTCATTCATTTTCTTTTAACCTACCTTCATTATTATATATGAAATGGGTTTCTTATAGACAACATATAGTTGGGTCATGTTTTATAACCATGTTTACAGTTTCATTTAGCGTCTTTGTATTATTACATTTAATGTAATTGAATGTATAATGAGCATTCAGATTTTGTGTTTTTGAATTTGAGATGCTCAACTTGTACTTAAATTTTGTTAAAGTCAAGCTCAAACTAGATGCTCAGCAAAACTATCTTTGGGTTTTGGGGGAAAGAGAGAGATCCTATCGGACATACAAAATCTGAAAAAAATTCATGCAGAACAGACTCAAATTATAAAAGAATGTTTAGAAAGATCTTCAGAAAGGAAAACAATACTGGTTATTATTACATTATCCAGAAAGGAAAATAATACTGGATATTATTGCATCCATAATGTAATTAAATGTAATAATACAAAGAGTGATAGTCTATTTTATTTACTCATTTATTTGTTTAATTGTTCTTTGTTCATTTCCTGGTGTCTTTTATTGACTTTGTCTGGTGTTAATATATTCACTCTAGCTTTCTTTACATTAGTGTTAAAATGGTAAATCTTTTTCCAACCTCTTAACCTATTGTCTCTTTATATTTAGAGAGGGTTTCTTTTAGGCAATGCATATTTGTGTCTTAATATTTAACAATCTCTGCCTTTTAATTGGAGTGTTTAGATCAGTTGCTTTTAATTGGATTATTGATGTGTTGAGATTTAAGTTTACCATCTTTGTTAATTTATTTTTTATTTTTCCTGCCTATTTTTTGTTCCCATTTTCTTTTTTTCCTGCCTTATTGCAGATTCATTGTGTGTGTGTGTGTGTGTGTGTGTGTGTGAGAGTGTGTGTGTGTGTGAGGGAGAGAGAGCAAGAGCGAGAGAGATTCCATTTTATTTCCTTTTTGGCTTATTAACTATAGCTGTTACTTTACTGGAAACTCCAGGATTCATAGTATAACTCTTTAATTTATCACAGTTTGTATTAAGTAATACTAAACCACTTCACATATAAATACATCACAACAGTATACTTCCATTTATGCTATCTTGGTCTTTGTACTTTTGTTTTTATACATTTTACTTTGGCATCAATGTCAAAGTACAGTATTGTTATTTAGCTTTAAATAATCATTTGCCTCTCTCCTTAATGTAAAAAGGCTTCTTCTCAACTTCCTGACCTTTCTTGCTAAACTGTACACATCTGCTCTGTGTTCCAACAGCACACTGTTCTGTCCCTTTTTAAAGCAGTTCTCTTTTAAAAAATTGTGGTAAGATATAAATAACATAATATTTACAGTTATAACCATTTTAAAGTGTATAATTCCATGGCATTAATTACAGTCACAGTCTTTTACAACTATTTTTATTATGTATTCCGAAAGTTTTTTCACCCTGTACCCCCAAATTGAAGCTTTACTCATTGAACAGTAACTCCCCATTGCTCCCACTTGTATCCCCTGGTAACCATTATTGTACTTTCTGTTTTCAATGAATTTACCTAATCAAGGTACCTCCTTTAAGTGGAAGTGTACAGTATTTGTCGTTATACAGTATTTGTCATCCGTGACTTACTTCACTTAGCATAATTTTCGAGGATCATCCATGTTGTAGCATGTATCAGAATTTCATTCCTTTTTATGGTTGAATAATTCTTCACTGTACAACCATATTATATTTTGTCTATCAGTTCGTAGATGAATGGACACAAGTTGTTTCTACCTTTTGTCTTTTGATAATGCTGCTATGAACATTTGCATGTGAAATCTGAGTCTCTGAACCAGTTTATGTTTACCCACATATTTACCATATTTACTAGAGCTTGTATTTATTCCTTTGTGTAAATCTATCTAGTATTGTTTTCCTTTCTGAGAAGATCTTTCTAAACATTCTCTTATAAATTCAGTCTGTTCTTGGTGAATTTTTTTCAGATTTTGTATGTCTGATACGATCTCTCTCTTCCCCCCAAACCCCAAAGATAGTTTTGCTGAGCATCTAGTTTGAGCTTGACTTTAACAAAATTTAAGTACAAGTTGAGCATCTCAAATTCAAAAATACAAAATCTGAACTGCTCCAGAATCCAAAATTTTTTGAGCACCAACATGACACTTAAGGAAATGCTTATTGGAACATTTCAGATGTTGCATTTTCAGATTTGGGATGCTCAGCTGGTAAGTATAATGCGTCTATTCCAAAATTGGAAAAGAAATCAGAAATCTGAAATACTTTTGGTCCCAAGCATTTTGGATAAGGGGTACTCAAACCTATATGTTAAATATGTCACTCAGTTTCCTACCAACTTGCATCATTTATAAGGAGAAATCTGTTGTCAGTCTTATCTTTATGTCTCAGAACATATTGTCTGTTTTTCTCTGACTTAAGATTTTTTTTTTTAATCATCAGTGTGTATGCTTTGTAGCATCGTGGTGTCGTTTCTGTTGAAAGTAGTGGTGTGCGCATGTTCTCACTCATAGGTGGGAACTGAACAATGAGATCACTTGGACTCAGGAAGGGGAACATCACACACCGGGGCCTATTATGGGGAGGGGGGAGGGGGGAGGGATTGCACTGAGAGTTATACCTGATGTAAAGGACGAGTTGATGGGTGTTGACGAGTTGATGGGGCAGCACACCAACATGGCACAAGTATACATATGTAACAAACCTGCACGTTATGCACATGTACCCTAGAACTTGAAGTATAATAAAAAAAAAAAGTGGAAAAAAGAAAAACAAAGTAGTGATATGTTTGTGTATTGTGTGAGGTGTTTTGTATAAATGCAGGGTTGTGTGGGGAGGCATTTTGTGTGTGTTATTTTGTGTCGACAGTTTGTGTGTGTTGTGTGGGGATGTGATTGTAGATGTTGAGGGGGTATTGTGAGGGAATACTCTTTTGGGTGCTTTTGTTGTTTTGTATCTCTGGTATTACAGTGTCCTACCTGCTCAATGTTGTCTTTATGTTTATTTTGATTATTTATATATGAGGATAGGACTTTTTATACCAATTAAAATGTTTTTGGTTATCCCATTCTTTGTTTCTGTTTCTTTGTTTTCTCTTAAATTTATTGTCTTCTGCTGTTTCATTTTCTTGATCCACCTTTTTTCTTTTTAATATTTTAGAATTTGTATCTTCTCTGATCTTCTTTGAAATTTTATCATGCATATTTAGATTTCAGGATTAAAAGTATTTTCCTTCCCCCAACTTAAGGACTTCATTAGCTTTGGTCACTCTCTTCCTGAAATGACAGTTTTGTTATTGAAGGTATGTAAAGTGTGACTTCTTAGAAATTCAACGATATACACATACCACTTTTTCACCACACCAGTAAATGTCTCATATGTAGTACTTAAAAAAATTACTTTTGTATGTATTGTATTATGGTGACCTCTTGTATGTTAGATTGTGCTTGTAGGAACATTAATTTAGAACAAGTCTTCTGGTGGTAAATTACTTTGGTTTTTAATCTATAAATTCTTAATTTTTTTCTAGTTGACAATTTTAGGTTAACAGATTTTTTTCAGGCATTGCAGAGATAATATTCTTCTCTGTCTTATACTGTCACTGTCAAAGCCTGCTAATCTATTTTATCCTGTCTTATCTCTCAGCCTATTTTCTAGTTCTTCTGTTTGGTTTTTGGTGTTTACAGTGATGTTGATTTCTTTTTATGTATCTTGTTTGGGCTCTTTTCGTTTTCTTGGATCTGTGAAGCCATGTCATACTGGTTCAAGCATATTTACAGCTGTTTTCTGTTCTCTGTCCCTTCTGTTTCTAGAACTACATTTAATCTTGTGTGAGATATTTTGCTTTGGTCATTTATGTCTTTTAACACCACTTTGATTTTTTCAGTTTTGTTTTCTTTCTTTGTTTCCTGTGGTTACATTCTTTGCATCTTTCTGTTCTCTAATTCTCTCCAGCTTTGTCACACCTGCTCTTTAATCTTTCCATTGAGTTTAATAGTGGTTCCAGCTTCACTTTCATTCTGTTTCTTTCTGATATTGGGGGATGATGTCCATGGAGACTTTGCCTATATTTTGAAAGACCAGTGGTGCCTCTTCTTCAGAATGTTGTTATGGTGCAGTGTTCCCTCAGAGCTCTTCATTTATCATGATATATGGAAGTGACACTCTCCTTTGCTCTAATTACCATTATTCTTTAGACAATATTTTAGGAAGTTTTGAAGTAGCAAACAGCTTTGAAGGAAAGTTTTAGAGGCATAAGGATAATAAAAATACTTATTTAGTCCTGTTTGCTGAGAGATTTTCTGATTTAGTAGGACTGAGCCCAAGAATTTACATTTCTTAAAAGTTTTCAGGTAAAGCTAGTGCATCTGGCCTGGGGACTACACTTTGAGATGAACTGGAGTGGATGTCTTGACACTGATTATTTCAGCTTTCAGTTAGGGGTGTTTGCAGGCATGGTGATCATTTCATTAACACTGAATACAAGCGCAATGAAAGTTTCTTTTGACACTTAACTAGCTTGATTAAAATCACTGCATTAATGTAATGTTTTATTTTAGTGATCATTCAGGATATGTTCGTCCAGTACCAGTGCCACGCAGTTTAAATAGTGATATTTCCTATTTTGGTGTTGGGGGCAAGCAAGCTGTCTTCTTTGTCGGACAATCAGCCAGAGTAAGTAAAAAGATTTCTTAGAAATGAAAGTTGATCAAAAGATTTTGAAGTTGACTCTGTCTAAATGCATTAACCAGTTTATTAGGAATTTAAAAAGTACTCTTTTTAATATTTAACAGATGATAAGCAAACCTGCAGATTCCCAAGATGTTCATGAGCTTGTGCTTTCTAAAGAAGATTTTGAGAAGAAGGAGAAAAATAAAGAGGCAATATATAGTGGATATATTAGAAACAGAAAGGTACAATACATTTTTGACTCATAATTATAAATTTACTCCTTTGGATAGACGGTAGGACAGAACTTAACTTGAAGGTATGAAATTTTCATAGTTACCCTTTCCTTTAGTCATGCTAGCAACAAAAATGGGCTTTCTCAAGCCAAAATCTTCAGACAAGTTGTCTCATAAAGCTTACTAAGCTTTCTTTAAATTGCTTGTAGGATTGTAAACTTTTTTCCCTGGTCTGAATTTGGATTTTAAAATCTTTGTTATATAATAAAATTATAGAGTAGAAAAACAGTAATAGGGTAATGTACTTTCAGGAAATTGGACCTCAAGAGAAATAAATGAGAGATTGCTGTTACAAGTTTGCATTCAAATTCTTGTGTTAATATGACAAAATGTTAAAAAATTTGAATCTTAGTGGCAAGTAAATGGTATATTTATTGTGTATCCCTTCAACTCTGTTTGAAACATGATTTTTTTTTTTTTTCTCGAGATGGAGTCTCACTCTGTCGCTCAGGCTGGAGTGCAGTGGCGCAACCTCAGCTCGCTGCAGCCTCCACCTCCCAGGTTCAAGAGATTCTCCTGCCTCAGCCTCTCGAGTAGCTGGGATTGTAGGATTACAGGCGCCTGCCACCACACCCACCCCACTACTTTTTTTGTATTTTTACTAGAGACAGGGTTTCACCATGTTGGCCGGGCTGGTTTTGAACTCCTGACCTCAAGTGATCCGCCCACCTTGGCCTCCCAAAGTGCTAGGATTACAGACGTGAGCCACCATGCCCAGCCTGAAACATGATTTTTAATCTAAAATCTTTAATATATAAGTTAGTTTACTTATTATTTTAAGAGATGGAGTCTCACTCTGTCCCTCTAGAGTGTAGTGGTGCTATCACAGTTCACTGCAGCCTCTAACTCCCGGACTCAGGTAATCTTCCAACCTTGGCCTCCGAAAGTGTTGGAGTTACGGGAAAATCTTTATTTTAAAGTGATTTGGGGCTGGACATGGTAGCTCAGTCCTGTAGTACCACTAGTTTGGGAAGCTGAGGTGGGAGGACTGCTTGAGCTCAGGAGTTCAAGACCAGCCTCTATAGCATAGGAGACCTTGTCTCTACTGAAAAAAAGAAAAAGAAAAAGAAAAGCTGGGTGTGCTGGTCTGCGCACCTGTAGTCCCAGCTACTTGGCAGGCTGAGGTGGGAGGATCACTTGAGCCCAGCTGCAAGTGAGCTATGATCATGCTGCTACATTTCAGTTTGGATGATAGAGCAAGACTGTCTCAAAAACAATACAAATTTTTTAAAAAGTAATTTTGAACTTTTAAAACATTGGTTTTCTTTATAGGAAAACCAATGTTTCCTATAGCTTTATAGGAAAACCAATATTTCCTATAGCTTTATAGGAAAGCATAAGGAAGATAAAAATACTCCCAAGTCCTAGAGAAGCCTACTGAAACATTTTGGTGAATTTCCTTCTAATTCAGCTTTTTAAAATATATACTTAATAGTTTTTTTTTTTTTTTTTTTTGAGACAGAGTCTTGCTCTGTCGCCCAGGCTGGAGTGCAGTGGCCGGATCTCAGCTCACTGCAAACTCTGCCTCCCAGGTTCACGCCATTCTCCTGCCTCAGCCTCCCGAGTAGCTGGGACTACAGGCGCCCGCCACCTCGCCCGGCTAGTTTTTTGTACTTTTTTTTAGTAGAGACGGGGTTTCACCGTGTTAGCCAGGATGGTCTCGATCTCCTGACCTCATGATCCGCCCGTCTCGGCCTCCCAAAGTGCTGGGATTACAGGCTTGAGCCACCGTGCCCGGCCTACTTAGTAGTTTTGATCCCACATTTTAAAAATTAACACATTGAATATTTCCCCATCTTACAAATTGTTTTGATACACAGCAGTTTTTAGTAGCTTTATAACATTTCCTTCAATGACTGTAACATAATTTCATGATTCTGTTGAGCATTTGGCTTATTTAAAGGATTTTACAGTAATTGTAAAGACATTGCCGTGAATATCTTTGCATAACATTTTACCTGAATTAAAAATTTTTTTCCTTAGTTTAGATTGTTATAATTTTAATAGCTGTGATAATGAATTTGAACTTTTTTTTTTGAGATGGCGTTGCACTCTGTCGCCCAGGCTGGAGTGCCGTGGCATGATCTCAGCACACCACAACCTCTGCCTCCCTGGTTGAAGCAATTCCTCCCGAGTAGCTGGGATTACAGGCTCATGCCACCACGCTCAGCTAATTTTCTTTTTTTTTTTTTTTTTTTTTTTTTTTTTTAAGTAGAGACGAAGTTTCACCATGTTGGCCAGACTGGTCTTGAGCTCCTGACCTCAGGCAGTCCGCCCACCTTGGCCTCCCAAAGTGCTAGGATTACAGGTGTGAGCCACTACGCCCAGCCTGAATTTGAACTTTTAAAATGTTCGTGGCATGTATTTCAAAATTGCTTGTCAGAAAGGTTAAACCCCTAGTCACATACATTTCCAACCGTATGGAAGTACATGTCTGACCATTTATTTTTCAAAAGAGTGAGAAGGGGAAAGGGCAGCAAAATGTTGGCCATTTGATAAGTGAAAAAAAAAATACCTTTTCTTTCATTAGTTGGTGGGTTGGATTATTTTTTTTTCCATTTTATTACCCACTTTTATTTTCTCGATAACTTAATATACCTTTGTGCAGGACACGACTTTCTTTTCTTTGTTTCATTTACTTAACAAATTGCATATTTTGATATTTTTACGTAACAGTATTCCATCTTGTCTTAACCACCACAAAGCCCTGTAAAATATAATGGTGGAAATATTAGTTGCCGTGATAAAACTGGTGAGAAATAGAAATTGAGAATTTAAGTGGTTTTCAAAACTGTGTGCGTATTACGAAGCTTGTATAGAACTGTGTCTCCTGGAGCACCATTTCTCTGCCAGACTTTTCTGTATTTTGTGCTTAGTTCTACCCAACAAACATAAGTACCTGTTCCGTTTCCTTTTATGACCAGTCTTTTCCAGCCTATTTTTGTTGGCCTTGTATCTCTGACCTGTGAGCAGTTTTCAGAATGTGGGTGGAGTTGGTGGTTCTTGTTCTATAGTCAATAGTCTTGCCTTTTCTAAAGATGTGTATTTGCTACTTATGTCAAAAGCTCTCAAATCTGAGTTTCATGTGAAAACTTTTCTCAAGACTGAGACACTGAAACATGCTAGCTTCAATAAAGGAAACAAACCATCCTAGGCCCTTTAAACAGAAAATATCTAACAGAGGGAATCAGGTGATTACCTGATTATTGGAAGGGCCAAAGGAATGAGTTATGGGCTAAGCCTTCAAGAATGATACTAAGACTCTGAAGTTAATCCTGGAGGGATGCTGCAACATTTGCTATAATCATTCAGTTGGAGGACCACCACTGGGTCTGGAATTCAGGAACTCACTGCTGTATCTGTGATCCAAAAGTTGGAATGTTCTCACTGCCACAGTTGCTCCACGACTGGAAAACAGAATTTCTGGCCATAACTAGGGCTGCAGTGGCCTTTTGACACATTAAACCTGAAACCTGGTTACTGATCTTTCAGTGCCTTGTATGATAACAGAAAACCTTTAAGAAACTTCAGGAAATAGCCTTTGCTTCATTTTTGGCGTCCAGATTTTGGCTAGTATGTCTAATTGGTGAAACCTAATTTGCATCCACAACCAAACAGTATTTTTTTTTTCCTTCCAACCTCTGTAGCCCAAGAGAGTACAGTTAAAGGTAGTAGGAATGGGTGATGAATACCAACTGATCATGTCCAGCACACTCATTTCCAGGTTCAGTTAGATGTTCTTTCTTAGGTGTTTGAGGAATAACTCACTTTTGGTACCTTTGAAGTCAATTATTGGCTGGGCACAGTGGCTCATGCCGGTAATCCTAGCACTTTGGGAGACTGAGGAGGGAGAATCTCTTGAGCCCAGGAGTTCAAGACCAGCTGGGCAACATAGAGAGACCCTGTCTCTTAAGAGAAAGAGATCAAATATTATCTGGAAACCTTTCTTATTCCCTCTTTCTCCTGTTTCCCTCTCAACTACCCTTTTCAATTAATGGCATCCACTAGCCATGCAGTTAAAGTTGATAATCCTTTTTGTTAATCATTCAGCACATTTAATTTTGTCTTTTATATTATTTTCTTTCATCTATCCTCTCTTCCACCCACTTTCCACTGCTCTAATTCAGCCATCCTGCCTTATCTTTTATCATATGTTTATCATATATCCTAAAACTACCATATTTCCTTTATGCTCTTGAATTCATGTTCTCATTTGTCTGGAATGTTATTAATCAGTCATCTGCTGGGTGACTGTCACCCTCTTTTTACCTGTGTAGCTCTTGGTTCATATCTTCATACATAATGGCATATTGTTTTGTAATCATTTGTTTTTTTCATTTCCTACCAGATGGAATTTGTAGAGCACAAAGGCACTGTCTTATTTATCTTGAACCTGTCTTCCTTAGGCCCAAGTTGAGGCATAGGACTTACAGAAGATGCTTGATAAATATTTGGATAATGAATTTGCATCATTAGTAAATTCAGACTACTCTACTGACTCAAAGTGTATGAAATGTTACTTGTATATATTGTAGCTGTGATATTAGCAATTTAGTGTATAGAGATGCATTAGAATGGTTTTGAAGGGGTATAGTCTTAAAGGATTTATTATTTTTTAATCAGAAATTTTAGAATTTGATAGACAAATTCTAAAAGAGCTGTAACACTGTTTTTAGTTAAGCAAGTAATCATACATACTTATTTTTAAAAATTAACTGATTTCCTAGGTAGAATAGTTTGATCTGTTTTTATTTCCACAGTTTTTAAATCTACATAGCAACATACACAGTAGATATAGTCTCATATCACTTAAGGACAGGGATGCATTCTGAGAACTGTATCATTAGGGTATTTTGTTGCTGTGTGAACATCATAGAGCGTACTTACACAAATTTAGATGGCATAACCTACTACACACCTAGGCTATATGGTATAGGGTACTGCTCCTAATCTACAAATTTGTACAGCTTGTTACCCCAGGCAGTTGTAACAGAATGGTAAATATTTGTGTAGCTAAACATATCTAAACATAGAAAAGGTACACTGATTTTACAATATTGTATCATCTTATGTGACCACTGCAGTCAATTGTTGACAGAAATGTTATGTGGCATATGACTGTATACGCATACACACACATGCACACACACGCGTGCGCACATACCATGTTTTTTTTGTTGTCGTTTTATTTTTTTTTTAAGACATGCTTGTTGCCCAGTCTGAAGTGCAGTGGCGCGATCTTGGCTCACTGCAACCTCAGACTCCTGGGCTTAAGCGGTTCTCCTGCCTCAGCCTCCCTAGTAGCTGGGATTACAAGCACATGCCACCACGCCTGGCTGCTTTCGTATTTTAAGTAGAGATGGGGTTTCGCCTTGTTGGCCAGGCTGGTCTTGAACTCCTGACCTCAGGTGATCTGCCCGCCTCAGCCTCCCCAAGTGCTGGGATTACAGTAGTGAACTACCGCACCCGACCTGGAATTTTTTAAAACATAGACTCATACTACAAACTGAGAAGTTTGTAATTTTATCCTCAAATTCCCCTACTACCCCCCTTCCAGAGAATATTTAGATTTTCTCTGAAAGTGGACTGGTGTCCAGGATGATTTTTACCTTTAAGCACAATGTGTTTGGGCTTAGCTAGCTGTGTCCAGCCTGCCCTGTAGTTTTCTTGAACATGGAGGGCTGGACATTGGTCCTGACCAAGTTAAGTGGTAGGTCTCCCAAGCAAGGGTTCATTCCACCCTAGGGTAAGTGTCCTCAATTTTTTAAGGCATTTTAAAACTCGGTATTTGTCTTTACCTTTTCCTTTATGATTCTAAAATTGGTTTATCATTATAAGATAGGGTGCTCTTTATGCATGCTAGTTTAGCAGTCTGTGTGAAAGTTCCCTTGTCTTCACAGTGTTGTCACATGCTCAGCCAGTTTGTTATATTGGGCCAGTGTCCTCCAAAAGCTTTTCTGAAGCCTGTTTGTGAAACTCCAAGTAAATCACATTAAAATTTGATGCAATAGCTATTTGTATAATTATAATTTAGATGATTTAATCTGTTGTATTTGTGTTCACTCTTGTAGCCCTCTGATTCTGTTCACATTACAAATGATGATGAAAGATTTCTACATAATCTCATCATAGAGGAGAAGGAAAAAGATAGCTTTACTGCTGTGGTTATCACAGGGGTACAACCAGAACACATACAGTACTTGAAAAATTATTTCCACCTTTGGACACGACAGTTAGCGTAAGTAATTATATTTGGTTTAGGAAATGTTGGTACTTAACTTTTTTAAGACTGAAAATATTACAGATACATTGAAGCCTCTTTGGTATCCTTTTTGCTCCTATCTCATTTTCTTCCCAGTACTCTGATATTATCCAGTACTCTGATATTGGTGTTAAAACAGCTCTCTATTCTTTTATTCTGTAAGTATTTATAGATCATCTCTAGTGTACTGAGCATTATTTGAGGCACAGGATTTTGACAATACTATAAAATTGAAAATGAACTTCACAGTTTGTCAAATTGAGCACTATATCACTTCCACGACCCCGTTTTGTGCTGCTTTTCCATAGCACCTGTCATAATCTTCCATACCATATATATTTATTTTTGTCGTTAAATTCACTGCTGTGTCTCCAATGTCTACTAGCAGAATACTTGCTACATGGTAGATGCTCAGATGTTTATTAAGTGAATGAATGCATCAAGCTTATTAAAATAAAAAATATATGTATGTATGTGCCTGTATGACATTAGTGCTGAAAATAATCATACGTTTTTATTCCAGTAAAACTTGTAGGGACTCTATATCCCATTAGACCAAATCAGAGGAATAGTTATTTAATGGCTCTAATTTTTTTTTTTTTGGAGACAGAGTTTCACTCTTGTTGCCCAGGCTGAAGTGCAATGACGCAATCTCAGCTCACTGCAACCTCCGCCTCCTGGGTTCAAACGATTCTCCTGCCTCAGCCTCCCGCGTAGCTGGGATTACAGGCGCGTGCCACCACACTCGACTAATTTTTGAATTTTTAGTAGAGACAGGGTTTCGCTGTAATTGGCCAGGCTGGTCTTGAACTCCTGACCTCAGGTGATCCGCCCACCTCAGCCTCCCAAAGTACTGGGATTACAGGCGTGAGCCCCTGTGCCTGGCCTAAAATTTTTTTTTTTTTTTTTTTTTTTTTTAGACGGAGTCTCACTCTGTCGCCCAGGCTGGAGTGCAGTGGCATGATCTCCACTCACTGCACGCCCTGCCTCCTGGGTTCATGCCATTCTCCTGCCTCAGCCTCCCGTGTGGCTGGGACTACAGGTGCCTGCCACCGCGCCTGGCTGATTTTTGTATTTTTAGTAGAGACGGGGTTCAGCGTGTTAGCCAGGATGGTCTCGATCTCCTGACCTCATGATCTGCCTGTCTCGGCCTCCCAAAGTGCTGCGATTACAGGCGTGAGCCACCGCGCCTGGCCCCCAAATTTTTTTTTTATAGCTATGTGGTACGTACGATTTACTGTATTGTTTCCCTGATTTGCATTAGTCTGAATTACTGAGACTTGCAAAATGGGTACATCTGCTCAAAATTCATATTTTAAAAATGCATCTTTTTACATTTACCCAAAAGACTGTTGCTCTTAATTTGAGAGTCTCAATTTTATACATAATTATATGCTAAGAGAATTTTAAAAATTTTTTTATGGGAAAATAAATTTGATTTTAGGAATACCTTTTTTCTTGTTGAATATTTCTGTTTATTATCCCTGTTACCCAAGGTATTTAAATAGGACTTTGCAGTTTTCTTCAAGTACTTATTTTATTAGCTATTTTATAGTTTCTTTTTATTGAAGGAACTCAGTGTACATTAACACATAATTTAAATATACTCTTGCTCTAATAAAGAATGATTATGAAGAAATATTGCAAATTTCTATTTTGCGAATAAAGACATGGTATTTTATAATCCTGAACAACATTACCAAAATATAATCTTTTTAAACCTTTTCTTAAAAAATAAAGAGGTGTTGATTTCCAGAGTGTTGGTTTTCAGTGAGATGATGTCAAACTTAGTAGTTTTGTTTTTGGAATATTAGGATAAGATTGTCTCAGTGCTATAGGAGAGGAGAGATGAATGTTCTAGAACGGGGGTTCCCAACGCCCGGGTTGTGAACTGGTACCCATCTGTGGCCTTTTAGGAACCCGGCCCCACAGTGAGTGGTGGGCCCCAGTGAGCATTACCTCCTGGCTCCGCCTTCTGTCAGATCAGTGGCAGCACTAGATTTCTCATAGGAGCATGAACCCTAATGTGAACTGTGCTTGTGAGGTATTGCGTGCTCCTTATGAGACTCTAATGCCTGTTGAGCTGAGGTGGAAGATTTTCATCCCAAATCACCCCCCTTCAACTCCCATCCCTGGAAAAATTGTCTTCCATGAAACTGGTTTTGGTGCAAAAAAGGTGGGGGACTGCTGTTCTAGAATGATATTCTCATATTGACATTAGATATCGAATTCAGTTTACCCCCGATAATTGAGTCCTTTCTGGAGTGTACCTGGCAAGTAGCATTATAGACTCTTGCTGTCTAATTTATATTTATTTGATGAATTATTCCTCTTGGAAGTGGTGTATATGGTCTTTAAAGTTGGGAAGACCTGAGTTGAAGCCCACAGCTCCCTAACTCTATTCTGTGATGTCAGATAACTTACATACACTCCTTGTACCCCAGGGTCTATATCTGTAAAATGAGATGCAATAATACCTGCATCTCAATTGTTTTTACCATTAAATGGAATATGTGTTTAAAAATGCTTAATAAAGTGCTTGATACCTAGTAAATAGTGTTAAAATTTTTTGATAGAAGATTACATTAACTATAATTTTATGTGAATTAAAAGTATAAAATTATTCTTCTCTCTTTTAGGCATATTTATCATTACTATATTCATGGCCCAAAAGGAAATGAAATACGAACATCAAAAGAAGTTGAACCTTTCAACAATATTGATATTGAAGTAAGAGAAAAATCCATCTTAAAATATTAAAAATTATGAGATATTTGTTCCAGTTCTAAATGACTTGGGCTAATAAAAAACACTCGATAATTAGACAACTTCTCTCCTTGTTTTTTACCAAACTACTTTGATTGTTTGATATCCAACTAAAGAGATTTTTCCTAGATGTATTTTTCTTGAACCTTTATTTACTGTAGTACTTGGTTTATCTTTTTTTGTCTCTCTTCTGTAGAGCTATGCATTGTTACTGAACATCAATCATCTCTTGAAGCATGGAGGAAAAGGGAGATAACGTAGCTTTCCTTTTGTTTGTAGAAGTTGTATGATGGTGACAAGATTTAGTGGCACAGAGCATTTGAGTATTGGATTCTCAATACCCTAACCCACATGTTAGAATTTCACATACAATGTTGTCCCACTTCCTACCTCTAGCAAGAAACCTTGAATTATTGTGACTTTTCTGTCCTTCAGCTCTGATTTGCTGTTTCTTTGCTTATATTTTTTAGTAGTATATTCCTTATCGAGATGCTACTTAAAGCTGTTTAACTCATATATAAATATATATATTTCATTAAGCCAGATTATTACTTGTACAAATAAACAGAATTTTTGCTTATTCTATTGTTGAATCATAGCTGAGAACAAAAGTAAAGTTACCATGGAATTTAATTATTTTTGTTTCATTTTTATTTTAGATTTCTATGTTTGAAAAAGGGAAGGTACCTAAGATTGTCAACCTAAGGGAAATACAAGACGACATGCAGACGTTGTATGTAAACACAGCAGCTGACAGTTTTGAATTCAAAGCTCATGTTGAAGGAGATGGTGTAGTGGAAGGGATTATCCGTTATCATCCATTCTTATATGATAGAGAAACCTACCCTGATGATCCATGCTTTCCATCAAGTATGTTAATCTGTTATCTTAGTTATAAAATACGAAGTTGTGATTTGGGACAGCAATTTGTTTTTCTAAATGATTATCAGTTGGGCTATTCAGGTTAGAAAAATAAATATTAAAACTTTTTCTTATGCAGGTCTTAGGTTGTTTTAGGTATTTGTAATTTTTGTAATTCCTGATTTTTATGTACGTTCGTTTCTAGGTGAATACATCTTTAATGAACTCTTCTTTTAGTTCTGTTATGAAACCAAACTTTTAGATATGTATGCATATTAATCGTTTATATGTTCTCTTCTCTTTATCCTTGTTGCAGTTTTACACTTTATGCAGTCATATCTATCAGTTTTTTCTTTTTGCTTTCTGGTATTGTCTTACTGTAGAAAGGCTTTTTACACCTCAAGATTATGTAAATCTGTAGCTTTTTTGATTTTGTTGTCATTTTATGGTCAATGCATCTGTGTTTTCCTTTTTTGTATGTAGAGTAAGGTGGGATTTTATTTATTTAAATTTTTGAGTGATGGGGTCTTGCCATGTTGCCTAGGCTGGTCTTGAAATCCTGGCCTGAAATAGTCCTCCTGCCTTGGCCTTCCGAAGTACTAGAATTACAGGCGTGAGCCACCACACCCGGCCCCCCCTTTTTTTTTTTTTCCCAGTAGAGAGATAGGGATTTAACAATTATTTTCTATGTGGTATTCATACTCAGTTTCTTAGCACCAGTTATTAAATGTTACAATTTACCCAATAGTTAGAACTTTTATAATATTACTTTTATAATATAAAGTTCCCATAAGTACATAGGTCTAGATTCTTTACTATAAGGTACTATTTATTTTTTTGTATATAAGTAATGATACTGTCTTGTAGCTTTATCTTGTAATTTGGTATGTTTGGGACAAAACATTTCACTATTGTTCCTTTTTGAGAATACTTTTGCTCTTCTAGATAACTTTGGAATCAGCTTCATACATTCACTTATAATAATTCTAGTGGGATTATTGGGATTGCATTGAATTGATAGGTTAACAATATTAAACTTTTTCTTTCAGAATACTTCCTGAGTACATTGTTAGTTTTCTAGGGTCTGCAGCCAGATTTTCTGATTTGAATCCCATCTTTGCTGCTTTCTGTTGGACAAACTACTCCCTACCTTAGTTTCCTTATCTGGGATATGGGTAGTTCACACCTCATAAGGGTGTTGTGAAGATCAAATTTAAAAACTGGGGCAACTTCTCAGAATAGTGCTCAGCACTATTTATTAAGTGCTCCTGCTCAGTATGTGTTGTTACTGAGTGGCTCCACTGGCATTTTTGCTTTTTTTTTATGTTTTGGAGACAAAAGTCTCGTGTTACCACACAGGCTGGAGTGCAGTGGCACAATGTAGGCTCACTGCAATCTCTGCCTCCCAGGTTCAAGCAATTCTCATGGATCAACCTCCTGAGTAACTGGGACTACAGGTGCCCACGACCATGCCAGACTAATTTTTTTGTATTTTATTAGAGACAAGGTTTTGTCATGTTGCCCAGGGTAGTCTCAAACTCCTGAACTCAGGTAATCCTCCCACCTCAGCCTCCCAAAGTGCTAGGATTACAGGCATAAACCACTGTGCCTGGCTGTCTCTGACTTCTTAAATTTACTATTTCCAATTTTTGTATGCTAATAGACAAAAAGATATAAATTTTTTCAAATGCTGCCTTAAAAAGAAGAGCAAGTAAGTTGAGTGATCAATCAGAGGGATTCTCTAAGAGCAAAGTGGTTTTGTTTGATTGAAAGCACCTTTTATATAAGGGACTTCTTGTGAGGGCTTTTAGGGAGAAGGTTTTGTTTTAGGTGCGTGAACTAATGCCAGGGTAGCTGAGATGTTAATATGTCAGGATCATGTTGTTTAATCCTAATTTATCTGGATACACGAGAGTGTGTTGCTAATAAACATAAGATTATAGAAAATTGTGCTAATTAATGCTCTCGATGCATAGTAATATATCTTACAGTTCTGTGTACATTTTCCATGCTTAGTTAAATCTGAAAATGAAATAATTTCTAAAAAGTAAGCTTAATTTTAGCATCATTCACTAATTTGTTCAAACTAGGTAAACTCGCTGCTGTTAGATGTCAGATTTCTCAGGTGATTTTCATGTGAACATGCTAGTTCTGATAAAATTGTGAAACTATTTTAGATACAGGATTTAAGCTCCTATATTTGTAGGAAGGAGGGATTTTGTTACAGGGGATAATCTTTTTGGATGTAAGACTCTTTTAGCCTCATGAATAGGTGTAAAGATGACAGGCCCAGCAGCTAGTACATTAGTTCATATATAAGTAATTACTGACTTTTAAATGACAAACACCATTCGTAATGTGGAACCACTTTGTAAACCTGCCTTTTTGTGGGCAAACAGAGTATAAAACTACCTTTAGGTTTTATAGAATGCAATTTGAAAGATCATATGTGTTTGTTTCATTATTTCTCACATTTTAGCAATAAACATTTTGTTCCATTTGCCCTTTTGATCTAGAATTAAAAGATGAAGATGATGATGATGATTGTTTCATACTTGAGAAAGCAGCTAGAGGGAAAAGGCCTATTTTTGAATGTTTTTGGAATGGACGATTAATACCATATACATCAGTTGAAGAGTAAGTTTGATTTTTGCTGAAATTATATTTTTACCACTTAATTTTTTTTACTAACTAACATTTTGTTCTGTTCAAGCTTTGACTGGTGTACTCCTCCTAAGAAGAGAGGGCTTGCACCAATTGAATGCTACAATAGAATATCTGGTGCATTATTCACTAATGACAAGTTCCAGGTCAGCACAAATAAACTGACGTTTATGGATCTTGAGCTAAAATTGAAAGATAAGAACACCCTTTTTACAAGGATTTTAAATGGACAGGTATGATTTTTAAATATAAAGTTGTGAATATTTGCAAATGTTTTATTTTTAAGTAAAAGAAGACACTAGCAGTGTAGGCTTTTGTTGATATTTTGCATCAAAAGACTATGATGTATAAATTTTTTATGAGCAGTCAAATGTTCACATAACTAAAAAATTTTAAGCTAATTAGACTAGGTTTGGCTAGAATTTACATATCTTCATTAGTTTTTTTTTTTTTTTTTTTTTTTTTTTTTTTTTTTTTTTTTAAAGATAGGAGTTTCACTCTGTTGTCCAGGCTGGATTGCAGTGGCTCAGTCTTGGCTCACTGCAACCTCTGTCTCCCAGGTTCAAGCTGTTCTCCTGCCTCAGCCTCCCAAATAGCTGCGACTACAGGAATGTGCCACCACGCCTGGCTAATTTTTGTGTTTTTAGTAGAGATGGGGTTTCACTATGTTGGCCAGGCTGGTCTCAAACTCCTGACCTCAGGTGATCCACCTGCCTTGGTCTCCCAAAATGCTGGGATTACAGGCTTGAGCCACTGCACCCGGCCAAGATCTTAATATCTAGCCCTTGACATAGTAGAAGCCACAGAAGCATCTTGATGAGAACGTTTATGAACAATTGTATTTGCTTTAAGGGCTATATTTGTACATGAATAACCTAATTGTGCGATTTTTAGCTAGTCTTGAAGGTAAAAATGGGGTAAAACTGTGAAGTACTTTGAGCTAAAAGGTGGTTTGAGATTGATTGGTATTAAAATACATGCATTGGTTGATACAACAAGAATGATTTCACTTTGAAATTTGTTAAAAAGTTGAGTGAAACTACGATATAGTGTACATGTATTCTGTGCACAGACCTCAGAGACTTTTACGTGATACTGTTTCGATAGTTTAATGTCGAATTGCCAGGAAATAGATGATTTTATTATCAATTTATTGCTGGGCAATAAATACAGTGCATAGTACATAGTGTTTGTAGTCAGTCTTCCTGTAAGATGTTGAAATTAATTTTGCTCTTATAAAGATTCTGAATCATAGAAGATTAGGACGCTTTTTAAGAATTATGCACTGAGAAAGGCCTTATCAAAATGAGTTACTACTCCTTTATTATACACTTACAATTCATTTATAATACGGTGTTAGTTATCCAACATTTATTGAGCAGTGGGTCTTTTCAAAAGCTATCCAGAATAAGTTAATTCTATTCCTTTGTTACACTGTACTTTTAAAATATGTGTGTTCTAATTTTGAAACATTCAAGCTGCACATAACGGTTCACACCTGTAATCCTGGCTACTTGAGAGGCTGAGGCAGGAGGATGGCTTGAGGCCAGGAGTTTAAGACCAGTGTGAGCAATACAGTGAGACGCCCTATTTGGGAAAAAAAGAAGGAGGAGGAAAAGAAATGTTCAAATACACAGAAAAGTTGAAAGAATATTATAAAATGAATGTCTGCATACTCTTCCCCTAGATTAACTTGACATGCCTAGTGAATTGTACTTTGACTGTTATTGAGTGTCTGGAATTAAAGCATCTGGTAATTTGGTTGATAGTGAATCCATCCTGAGAGTTTTAGAAGGGGCAGTTTAACATTTTGGTAGTCAGATTTTCTGGTTCCTAGTTAATAATTTAATCTCCACGTCAGCTGGCAAACTGACAATGATTTGCTGATTTGGGAAAGAGTTGGAACCTAGGTATAGGAGTAAGGGCGGCAGCCATTTCCTGGAAACAGTATACCATTTTGGACCTCTGAGTCTTCACCATGTATATATATTTCTTTTTCATTCGTATAACTTAAAAAAAAATCAAATTTATTAATAACTAAGTATCCTTCTTGACAGTAAGCTTCAAAAACTTAGGCTGAAATTATTTTTAATTTTGCCTTACTTTCCTTTGGAAATGGTATTTTATGGTGTAAGGTACGTAAGAAGGAATGGAGTTCTGTAACTTTACAGACTGTCCTCTGTGAAAGCATGTAATTGGGAGATTGTCTTTACCTCCTCATTGTCCTAGAGGCAGGCATCAAACAAGTATATAACACCTTATGCTTGAACAGAGATTTCTTATTCTCTCCTAAAAGGGTGAAGAATGGTTGGCAAAAACACATCTTCTTAAGTATTGTTAGAATACACTTGACTTTCTATTATGAGTTTTTTTGAATAGGCTATATAGATAAAAGAGAAAATTAAAAAGAAGTACATTTTGCATAGCAGTGTTTCTCAACCTTTTTTCATTATCACCTTCATAAGGAGTCTTTTTTGGCATCTTTTTCTCAATTGTTTTCCCCAGTGAAATTTTACTACTGCAGATTTACTATCTGTCTGTTTGTATATTGTATTCACGTTTATAAAGTACTTGATACACAGTGAGATTTTTATTGTCCCATTGAGAATGTGGTTTACAGTTAGAAGGCCTCCACTCATCCCTTTTGTGGAGCTAGCTAGTTGTCCTCCCAGGCAGTAAGGGTTCATCAGTTTTTAGTGTATCCTAGGAGTTAAAGGTGGAAAGGAAGGTTTTATTGTTGATATTGACCACGGAGACCTTGATTCTAAGAATGATACCAAATTTTTCTTCTTTGGTAATGCATTTGTTTGAAATATCCTAAATGTGTACAGGGGAAGGATCCAGCAGAATATTTAATTTTTTATTAGATTTTCTGAATTGGAGTATATGAAAGGAAAAAATAAAATGAATGACAAATGTTTATGGTTATATTTGTTTACCAGTAGCTATATTTCATAAAACATTTAAAATTCTACAGGAACAGCGGATGAAAATTGACAGAGAATTTGCTTTGTGGCTGAAGGATTGTCATGAAAAGTATGATAAACAAATAAAATTTACGCTTTTTAAGGGAATAATTACACGTCCTGATCTTCCTTCTAAAAAGCAAGGTCCCTGGGCAACATATGCAGCAATAGAATGGGATGGAAAGATATACAAAGCAGGACAGCTGGTAGGTATAACTTATTGTCATTTTTAAAAATAATATTTAATTTAATTTAAAACATATGCAAAATCACATGTATAGAAAAGAAGTAGCATTTGTGTGGACCTTGAAAGGGGTAGAGGCTGAGGTTTACACAGATGATAATTACAAGGTAGAAGGCTGTCTGTTCTCTCCATAAATTAGAGACACCATTGTACATTTAAAGCTATAGAATTGGATGAGATCACCTATACTTGGTGAGTATAGCTAAAGAGATAAAAGGATTGAGCCTGGAGCTTTCCCAACATTTAGTGGTTAGAATGAAAAGGAGGAGCTGTCAGAGGAGACTGACAGGGATGAGCTGGTGAGATAGAAGGAAACCAGCAGAATATGACATCCCTGGAGCCAAGTGAAGAGTTACAAGAAGAAAGGAGTGATCATTTTAGTCAAATGCTCAGTGGTGATGGAGTAAAGTGCTTTCTAGAAGATAATCTGAGCATAGAGATGTGCACAGGTAAGTGCAGAAAAACAAGTAGTAAGAAGAGGTGGGTTGTCCTGCTGCCTGTTGTATGTGTGAAGAGAAATAGTTTAGAAATGGGGCAGGAAAGGTAGGTTGTGGATAAACTCTTGTAGTCCTTGTTAGGAATTTCTGAATTGGAGTAGTGGAAATTTGCCTTAGATTTTTTAAGCCAAGTAAGAAGAAGAAATATGATACGCAAGTTTTGAACTGATGTGTTTGAAAAATAATGTTAACTTGTCGAGTTTATGAATTGCTGTTCATCGTCTGAGAGCAGAATTTTATGGGGGAAAAAAGGTTTCAGGTACGTTGGCATTCATTATAATTGAATTTGAAGGAATTATGGACTTGTAAGATACATGCTTAATTCTAACACATTTGTATAAAGAAGTTGCGGTATTTTTACAACAATTTGTTAAGTACAGAACTTCAAAAATACAATTTTATTTGAATATTAGAATGCGGTTTTCATTAGTTTTTCTAATGATAGTTATCAAGGTTTTTTACTTTGTAATAAAGAAGTTATGTGAAATTATTATTAAGGCTGTTTCTCTTAGTAAATCTTAATACTGAAGCTTTTGTTTTTAAAAAACAATGTTAGGTCAAGACAATCAAGACACTTCCTCTCTTTTATGGAAGCATAGTAAGATTTTTTCTTTATGGCGATCATGATGGAGAAGTATATGCTACTGGAGGAGAGGTTCAAATTGCAGTGGTAAGACAGCAAGTAATAATACTGAAATTACTCTTGCGTAATTGTTAAGATACAGTATATTTTGTCTGTGACTAGTTTTACATTGGATAAAGTGGTTGTAGTTTTTGTGTGAATTTTTATGTGTCATAGTTGATGTTTTTAGTAATCTGTACAATTTAACATATGCTCAGTTTTTGTAAACATATATATATTATAACTAGTTACCACATTAATTTTATAAAGTCATATTTCCTCTAGGGCCCACTAACTAGTAAACATTGGAGCCAGAATTCTGTCTCAGGAATGAGTAACTACAAAACTGGAGTGGGTTTTTTCCCTATACCATGCTTTCTTGTTAATATTTGATATGTTAGGACTACAGAGGATATGTAAAAAATATAAACAAACACTATGGTATAATGTAAGAATAGCTACTGTTATTTATGTACTTAATTAGGATAAAATATATTTCTTTGGAAGAAACAAATGGGTATTTGTTTTTCTTATAGCTAGATTTAAATAGTTTTCTTTGAAATGTTGGTAAATTTATTTATTCAGGAACCTCAGGCACTATATGATGAAGTAAGAACTGTGCCAATTGCAAAGCTGGATAGGACAGTTGCTGAGAAAGCTGTTAAAAAATATGTAGAAGATGAAATGGCAAGGTAAGTCACACTTCAAGATGCATGACAAAAATAAGAAAAATTGAAAAGAATTGTGCTGTTAAGTATTTTGGAGTATGTCATTTACTCTGCTGTTAGGGCATTTGTAGTCTTAGATATTGTACCTATTGAGATGAACTTCTTGTTAAAAAAGATTAAGAGGTCTAGTTATACAAACAGAAACCTGCATTTGTTTTGTAGACAAAAAAGGAAATCATATATCTAAAGTGTCACTCTTATAGGCACTATGGTTAACATGTTTTTAAAAAACTCAGTTTGGCCTACAACTAGAATATTACAATATATGCTGAGAGGTAAAGATGCGTGGGTTAGTTCGTTTTCACACGCTGTAAAGATACTACCTGAGACTGGGTAATTTATAAAGAAAGAAGGTTTAATTGACTCAGTCGTGCATGGCTGGGAAGGCCTCAGGAAACTTATAATCATGGCATAAGGGGAAAGGGAAGCAAGCCATGTCTTACATGGGTGGCAGAAGAGAAAGAGGGAAGGGGGGGACTGCCAAACACTTTAAAAATCATCAGCTCTCCTGAGAACTCACTATCAAGAGAACAGCATGGGGGAAACCATTCCTGTGATCCAGTCACCTGCCACCAGGTCCCTCCCTTGACACCTGGGGATTAGAATTTGAGATATTTGGATGGGGACACAGAGCCAAACCTTATCAATGAGTTATAAAGAAGAAAAAGGAAGTAGAAAGTGGCTTTTCTTCTTGTATAGCTAATGATGCAATCATTTTGATTCTTACTGAATTTTGATTCTTAGGGGTTATCCTGTCTTCTAAAGGTAACTTGTACTATAAACAAGTAGGAAAAAAAATCATAAAAATTTAACAGTTTCTGGCTTTTCATTCTAAAAGGTTTTTTTTTTTTCCAGTAGCCACAGGAATGGTTAGGGAGGAAAAACTTTTTTAGATGATTAATCATAAATAATTCCAGATTTAACCTTTTAAAATAGATCAGCAATAAATATTTAAGTTTCTAATAACTTGTATGTTTTTAATTAAGACCATAATTAACAAAGTTTGTGGAACATTAATATACTGGTTTCATAACAGGCTCCCTGATAGATTGTCAGTAACTTGGCCTGAAGGAGATGAATTATTGCCTAATGAGATTAGGCCTGCTGGAACCCCTATTGGTATGTTTATTTTTCTAATACCAAAAAGTGTGCTTTTCTTTTGTCTTGCATTTCCAGTATGTAAAAGCTCATGAGATAGTAAAATGCAATGGGAAGATTTGGCAGATTCAGCAAATTTTTGGGTGTAATTAAGATACTTTTAATTTTTGACTCATAGGTGCATTAAGAATTGAAATATTGAATAAAAAAGGGGAAGCAATGCAAAAGCTTCCAGGAACAAGCCACGGAGGGTCAAAAAAACTCCTGGTTGAGCTCAAAGTTATTTTACATTGTAAGTATACAAACTAATTTGGGTCTTTAGTATTGTTTTTAAAAATAATATCAAATTAAACATCTTCATGTAATTATTGAAGACCTAGCAATCTGATAGCCACAGCAAATTTTATTGAAGTTAGGAATTTCAGTAATGTTATGAATAGCTCATTTTCTTGGTGGATATTTTTCTAAGGTTTTTAAAAAATACTTTATCTTGAATTTTTTCATGTAGGTAACTGTGGGCTAAAGTAAAGGTATGATACGTATATGTAGAAGAATTTGCAGTAGGAATTTACATAAGCTTATCTGTATTATTACAGTTCTAATATTATAGTAATAATTACAGAATTAGTCGTCGTCCAAAACAGGTTTCACTGGGCTAAAATTAAAGTGTCTTCAGGACTGCATTTTTTCCTGGAGGTTCTAGGTGAGCCTTGCCTTTTCTGCCTTTTCGAAGTTACTCTCAGCTGGGCTTGGTGGCACGAGCCTATGTAGTCCCAGCTAGTCGGAAGGCTGAGGCAGGAGAACTGCTTGAGCTCAGGAGTTTGAGGCCACAGTGAGCTATAATCACGCCACTGCACTCCAACCTGGGTGGTAAAGTAACAGCCTGTCTCTAAAAAATAAAATAAATAAAATAAATAAATCACACAGAAGCCACTCTCATTCCTTCATCTTCAAAGCCAGCAGTGCAGCACCTTCCATGACCTTCCTACTTCTGTTTTTTTTTTTTTTTTTTTTTTTTTTTTTTTTTTTTTTTTTTTTTTTTTGAGACACAGCTTCGTTCTTGTTGCCCAAACAAGAATGCAAATGCATGATTTAGGCTCATTGCAACCTCCGCCTCCTGAGTTCAAGCAATTCTCCTCTCTCAGCCTCCCGAGTAGCTGGGATTACAGGTGCATGCCACCACTCCCAGCTAATTTTTGTATTTTTAGTAGAGATGGGGTTTCATCATATTGGTTAGGCCGGTCCCTGCCTCTATTTTTAATAATTTTGTGTAGATATATATATATAAAAATAACACATATTAACATAAAATTTATCAAGTGGCATTAAGTACATTCATATTGTTGTGCAACCATTACCACTGTCCATCTAAAGCATTTTTTCAACATTTCAAACTGAAACTCTATAGTAATAACTCTTCACTCCTTTCTCCCTGCCCTGATAACTACTTTTTAACTTTCTATGTCTGAATTTGACTATTTTAGGTACCTCATAAAAATGGAATTATATTTGTCCTTTGTGTCTGACCTGTTTCACTTAGCATAGTGTGTCAGAATTCCCATTCCTTTTTAAGGTTGAATAATATTCCCTTGTGTATATATATACCATATTTTGTTTATCCATTTGTTTGATGGATACTCAGGTTACTTTCACCTGTGGTCTATTGTGAAGAATGCTCCTGTGAACATTGGTGTACAAATAGTCCTTTGAGTCCCTGCTTTTGTTCGTTTTAGATGTATTCCCAAAAGTGGACTTGCTGGGTCATATTATTATTTAATTTATTGAGAAACTACCATACTGTTTTCCACAGTGGTCGCCCAACTGTACATTCCAGTTTCTCCATGTCACCCACACTTGTTATTTCCTGTGGGTTTTTTTGTGGGGGGCGGTTAATAGCCATCCTAACAGATATGAAGGGGTATCTTACTGTGGTTTTTCTTTTCCCCTTTTTCCTACTAAAGATTATTGTGGTTTTGATTGGCATTTCCCCAATATTCAGTGATTTTGAGCATCTTTTTGTGGGCTTATTGCCATCCGTATATCTTCTTTGGACAGAGGTCTATTCAGGTCCTTTGGCCATTTTTTAATTTTGTTGTTGTTGAGTTGTAGGAGTTCTTTATAATCCTGGATATTAATCCCTTATCAGATAAATGATTTACAGATATTTTCTTCCACTCTGTGGGTTGCTTTTTCACTTTGTTGACGGTAATTGTGATGCACAAAAGTTTTCAATTTTGAAAAACAATTAGTCTCTTTTTTCTTTTGTTGCCTGTGCTTTTGGTGTCTTATCCAAGAGATTGTTGCTAAATTCAGTGTTATGAAGCTTTTCCTGAATGTTTTTTCCTTACAAATTTTACAGTTTTAGCTCTATGGTTACTACTTTGATCCATTTGACCTTAACTTTTGCATATGGTTAACTTCTTTTCATATGGAAAACTTCTTTTGCCTGCCGATACCCAGTTTTTCCAGTACCATTTGTCAAAGACTATACGTTCTCTATTGAACTGTTTTGGCCCACTTGTTGAAAGTCAGTTGTCCACATATGTGAGAGTTTATTTCTGGGCTCCCTGTTCCCTAGGTCTATATGACTCTTCATATGCCCATGCTGCACTGTTTTGATTACTGTAGCTTTGTAAGTTTTAAAATCAGGAGGTGTGAGTGCTCCTACTTTATTCTTGTTTTTTAAGATTGTTTTGGCTATTTGGGTCTATGGAGATTACCTATGAATGTAGGATGCGTTTTTCTATTTCTGTAAAAAACACCATTAAGATCCTGGTAGGGATTACAGTGAATATGCAGATCATTTTGAGTGTTATTTTTACCTTAAAAATTGTAAGTCGTTCAGTCTGTGAACATGGTTTTGTATGTGTAACTTTGCTGAGTTTAATAGCTATACCAGGGTTTTTTAATGGATTATTTAGGTTTTTCACATATATGAACATGTCATTTATGAACGGAAATAGCTTACTGTTTTCCAAAGTAGATGCCTTTTATTTCTTTTTCTTGCCTAATTGGTCTGGCTAGGATTTCAAATACTATGTTGAATAGAAGTGACTAAAATGGGCTGGGCACGGTGGCTCAAACCTGTAATCCCAGCATTTTGGGAGGCCGAGACGGGTGGATCACAAGGTCAGGAGATCGAGACCATCCTGGCTAACACGGTGAAACCCCGTCTCTACTAAAAAATACAAAAAACTAGCCGGGCGAGGTGGTGGGCGCCTGTAGTCCCAGCTACTCGAGAGGCTGAGGCAGGAGAATGGCGTGAATCCGGGAGGCGGAGCTTGCAGTGAGCTGAGATCCGGCCACTGCACTCTAGCCTGGGCGACAGAGCGAGACTCCGCCTCAAAAAAAATAAAAAAAGAAGTGACTAAAATGAGAATCCATGTCCTATTGCTGATGTTAGAGGAAAAGCTTTAAGTCTTTCACAGTTGAGTATATGTGATGTTAACTGTGGGTCTTATATGAGGCCTTTATCATGTTGAAGAAGTTTCTATTCCTTGTGTAGTGTTTTTATCATGAGAGAGTATTGTTTTCCCAAATGTTTCTCTGCATCAGTCCAGATAATTATGTAGGTTTTTTCCTTTATTCTCTCAAAGTGATGTATTGCATTGATTGGTTGGTTTTTGTTTTTTGAGATAGGGTCTCACTCTGTCACCCAGGCTGGAATGAAGTGGCACAATTGTGGCTTACTGCATTCTCGAACTCCTGGGCTCAAGTGGTTCTCCCACGTCAGCCTCCTTAGTAACTAGGACTACAGGCATGCTCATTGTACCTAGCTAGTTTTTTTTTTTCTTTTTATCAGTGGATGAGAGTTTTTTTTTAAATGTTGCCCAGGTTGGCCTCAAGCGCGTAGCCTCGCCTCCTTATGCACCAGGACGGCTGGCCTGAGCCATCATGGCTCTCTCTTTTTTTTTTTTTTTTTTTGTGGTGGAGACAGGGTCTACTATGCTGCCCAGGCTGGTCTCAAACTCCTGGCCTCAAATGACCTCTTGCCTCAGTCTCCCAAAGTGCTAGAATTAGAGGCACGAGCCACTGCACATAGCCTTGATTGTTTTTTATTTGTTGAGCCATCCTTGCATTCCAAGAATAAAACTCACTTGGTTATTGTGTATAGTTTGGATATTTGTCTTGATCCCCAGTGTTGGAGGTGGGACCTAATGGGAGGTTTTGGAGTCATAGGTTCAGATCTCTCATGAAGGGCTTATTGAGTGAGTTCTTACTCTGTTATTTCCCATGAGAGCTGGTTGTTAAAAAGAGCCTGGCACCTCCCTTACTTTTCTTTTGCCATATGATGTCTGCATACACTGGCTCCACTTCACCTTCCACTATGAGTGGAAGCAGCTAAGCAGCCTTGGGCTTTCATCCAGATGCCTAGTCTTCCAGCCAGCAGAATTGTGAACCAAATAAACATCCTTTTCTTATAAATTATTCAGCCTCAGGTATTCCTTTACAGCAACACTAAATAGACTAAGGTGAGTTCTTTTAAAATTGTGCTCAATTTGGCTTGCTAGCATATTGTTGAGAATTTTTGCATCAATATTCATAAGGGATTTTGGTCTGTAGTTTCTGTTTTTTTTTTTGATGTCTCTGTCCGGCTTTGGTATCAGATAATGTTGACCTCAAAAAATGAGTGAGTTAGGACGTGTTCTCTCCTCTTTAATTTTTTGGAAGAGTTTGAAAAGGATTGGTGTTTCCATTTATTTCTTAATCCCTTGTAACCAATCTATCACCAAGTATCACACTAAAGTACAGTTGACTGTTGAACAACATGGGTTTCAACTGTGCAGGTCCACTTACATGTGGACCAAATGCAGATTGAAAATACATTTTTGTGGGATTTGAAACCCACATAAACAGAGGCCAACTCTTCATATATGCAGGTTCTGCAGGGCCAACCACAGGAGTTGTATGTGCAGATTTTGGTATACATATGGAATCCTGGAACCAGTCTTCTGCGTAAACCAGCAGGCAACTGTATATCTTCATTCTGCCCATTCAAGTCCAAGTCATCATGGTCTCTCATTGTAACCATGTAGTAGCTGCCTCAATGAAAAGTCCTCTTGAATTCACTCTTGCACTGCTCCAGCTCATTTTCATTTTACCCCAAAGTGATTTTTTTTGAATTGCAGAACTGTGTATATCACTCTGTTTTATATTATTTCATCTTTAGTGGCCTAGGAAACTAGTCATAGCTCTGCAATACTCCACGCATGATCTGGCCCTTCCTCTCGCTCCAACTTGATCTCGTCCTCACTCACCATACCTCTAACCGCAACTGTTTTCTTTTGGTTCTCATCAAACCCCAGTTTTCCCAACTCTAGACCAAATTTTGTTCCTTAAATGTGTCTTTCCCCTCTAGGACAGGGGTGGCAAACTATTTGGAAAGCATCAGGTAGTAAATAAATACTTAGGCTTAGAGGGCCGTAAGTTGTTTCTTATGATTACGTAAGTCTGTTGTTGTAGATGAATGCAGCCATTGGCAGTCCAGTAGTTTGCCAGTCCCCTTGCTCTACAAGATTAAAAACTCCAGGAAAGCAATGACTTTGTTTTCTTTACCCTTTTTCTAGTACTTTGTATATAGGAGGTAATTAAATATTTGTTGAATAAATGCTTCAAAAATCAGAAAGTTGCTTGGGTCTTTTTAGAGAACTTCTCATGGTGATTTGCTGTCTGATTTATAATTGCACCCTTTTTTAAAGCAAATATTGAGAAGATGTTTCTAGAACATATTTCTTTCTCTATTGGTATAAGTTGGGAAATCCAGCAGTAAAAGGCAAATATAGGCATGCTTTCTTTAAGATACATCATAAACTGGCCTGGCCAACATGGTGAAACCCCATCTCTACTAAGAAGTACAAAAATTGGCCGGGTGTGGTAATGTGCACCTGTAATTTCGGCTACTCGGGTGGCTGAGGCAGGAGAATCACTTGAACCTGGGAGACAGAGGCTGCAGTGAGCTGAGATTGCACCACTGCACTCCAGCCTGGCAACAGAGTGAGACTCCATCTCAAAATACGTATATGTATTTTAAATTTTCATATCAATTTTATCGTTGACATAAAGGTTATTTAAGAGCAAGCTGTTTGATCCAAGTATTTTATAGTTTTGAGAGTTTCTCTTGGAATTGATTTCTAGTTTTATTCCACGATGGTTCAAGAAGTTACTTGATATGATTTTGATTTTTCAAAATGTATTGAGATTTGTTTTGTGGCCTGATGTATGACCTGTCTTGGAGAATGTTCCATTTGCTGATGAGAAGAATGTATGTTCTGCAGAATAATGTATATTCTGCATATTGTTGGGTAGAATGTTGTGTAAATGTTTGCTTAGGTCCATTTGGTCTAAAGGCCAGTTTAAATCCAATGTTTCTTTATTGGTTTTCTGTCTCCATGATCCATCTAGTGCTATCAGTAGGGTGTTGAATCCGTCCGTCTTTGTTGTGTTGCTTTCTGTGTCTTCTTAGGTCTAGTAATATATGTTTTATGAATTTGGGCACTGGTATTTGGTACATATATATTTAGAATTGTATCTTCATGTTGAGTTGATCCCTTTAACATTATATAATGTTTTTGTTTTTGTTTTTGTTTTTGTTTTTGTTTTTTGAGACGGAGTCTCGCTCTGTCACCCCGGCTGGAGTGCAGTGGCCGGATCTCAGCTCACTGCAAGCTCCGCCTCCCGGGTTCCCACCATTCTCCTGCCTCAGCCTCCCGAGTAGCTGGGACTACAGGCGCCCGCCACCTCGCCTGGCTAGTTTTTTCTATTTTTTAGTAGAGACGGGGTTTCACCGTATTAGCCAGGATGGTCTCGATCTCCTGACCTCGTGATCCACCCGTCTCGGCCTCCCAAAGTGCTGGGATTACAGGCTTGAGCCACCGCGCCCGGCCTAATGTTTTTTTTTTTTAACTGTTGTTGATTTATAGTTTATTTTATTTGATATCAGCTACTCTTGCTCACTTTTGGTTTCTGTTTATATGGAATAGCTGTTTCCACACCTTCAGTCTATAATTGTCTTTATGAGTAACATGAGTTTATTGTAAGTAGCATTTAGTTGGTTCATTTTAAAAAATCCATTACTGCCAGTCTGTATCTTTTAGGTAGAGCATGTAATCGATTTACATTCAAGGTTAGTATTTATATGTGAGGTTTTGCTCCTATCATAATGTTGTTATCCAGTTGCTTTGTAGATTCTTTCTTTTTTTCCCTCCTTTCTGTCTTTGTGGTTTGGTGGAATTCTGTTGTGTTGCTATTTGATTTTTTTCTCTTCCTGCCTTGTATAATTATTTTATAAGACCTGTGAATTTTATACTCTCTTGTTTTTATGATGGCTAGTATTGACCATTTGTTTCCATGTTTAGAACTCCTTTGAGTGTTTGTTGTAGATCTGGTTTAGGGGTGGTGAATTTCTTCAGGGTTTGCTTCTCTGGGAAAGACTTTATTTTGCCTCCATTTATGAAGCTTATTCTAGCAGGACACAAAATTTGTGGTTGACAGTCCTCCTGCTCCCCACCCCCAGCACTTTGAAAACAGAATCCTACAGATGGAGCAGGATTGTAAAAAACAGAAAAAATAAAATCCCAGTCTCTACTAAGCTTGTAAGGTACCTGCTGTGAAATCCACTGTTAGTCTAATGGATTTTCCGTTACTGGTGACTGAATGCTTTTTCTCTTACTGATTTTAGGATATTTTCCTTCACATTGACCTTAGGCAGTCAAATTTCTGTATATTGTAGTGAGGCCTTTCTTGCAGTGTTTTTGCCTGGTGTTCTTTGAGCCTCTGATTCTTTGGATGTATAGATCTCTTGCTAGACAAGGGAAGTTTTCCTCGACAATTATTTCCTCAAATAGGTTTTCTTTTTTTTCTTTCTTTTTTTTTTTTTTTTTGAGACGGAGTCTTGCTCTGTTGCCCAGGCTGGAGTGCAGTGGTGCGATCTCGGCTCACTGCAAGCTCTGCCTCCTGGGTTCACGCCATTCTTCTGTCTCAGCCTCCTGAGTAGCTGGGACTACAGGTGCCCGCCACCACGCCTGGCTAATTTTTTGTATTTTTTAATAGAGACGGTGTTTCACCATGTTAGCGTGTTAGCCAGGATGGCCTCGATCTCCTGACCTCGTGATCCACCCGCCTTGGCCTCCCAAAGTGCCGGGATTACAGGCGTGAGCCACCGCGCCCGGCCTCCTCAAATAGGTTTTCTAAAGTTTTTGCTTTTTCTTTTCCCTTGGGATTACCTAGGATTTTGTTGGTTTGACTATTTTACATTGACCCATACTTCGAGAAGGCTTTGATCATTTTTTACAATTCTTTTTTCTTTATTTTGTCTGATTGATTAATTCAACAGATTTATCTTCACATTTTGAGATTCTCCTGCTTGGTCTAGTCCATTGTTTGCTTTCAACTGTATTTTGCAATTCCTTCCATGAATTTTTTTATTCCAGAAGTTCCTTTTTTAAAAAATAAAAAACTCTGCCTTTGGTAAATTTCTTGTTCATATCCTGAATTTCATTTTCTTATTACTTTATATTAGTTTTCAGATATCTCCTGTATCTCATAGAGCTTCTTTAAAAATCAGTATTTTAGCTGGGCATGGTGGCTGATGCCTGTAATCCCGGGAGGCTGAAGTGGGAAGATAGCTTGATGTCAGGAGTTCAAGACCATCCTGGACAAAACAGTGAGACACTCACTCTAAAAATTATTTTTTTTTTAATTTAACAAGTGGGCATGGCAGTGCAGACCTGTAGTCCCAGCCATTTAGGAGGCTGAGGTGGGAGGATCACTTGAGCCCATGAGACTGCAGTGAGCTATAATTGTGCCACTGAAATTCACCCTGGGCAATAGAGCAAGACCATATCTCAAGAAATAAAATAATCAGTATTTTGAATTTTTTATTTAATATTTCAAAGATTTCTTTTTGGTTAGGATCCATTGTTAGAGAATTACTGTGTTGCTTTGGAACTGTCATAGCACCTTTTTAAAAAATATTTTCTGTATTGGGCTCATTTCCTTTGCATCTGGAGTAGTAGTTGCTTATTTTTATTTTTGAATTTACTTTTGTTGGGGCAGGACTTATTTTTTCCTTGACAATGTGTCTATGATGTATGTTTAATAGATTCTTTTGACTTTGCTTCTTGGGTGTATTCAGTGACATAAGTTACGTATGATTTCCTTGTTTATAAATAGCCTTAGCGTGGTGGCTTTCTGCAATGCTGGCTATTGTAGTAATGTATCGGGCGGGTGGGCAGTCTCAGGACTTCCTGTGTAGCTGCAGTGGTATGGGCAATTGTGGTAGTAGAGGTGGTGGCAGAGCTTGTCTCCTTCCTGAGCACTGCACGATTGTTTTAGCAGATGTTTTAATGGGCTGTGCAGGTTGGCCTCCTGTCCAGTATGTGGTGCTAGAAGGTAAGAGCTGGATGCAGCTGTTGTAGTAGCATTTATGGGTTACCTTTGTTAACCAGAAGTACTCTGATGTCCTAGATGATGAACTGGGCTGTGTAACTTCCAGGGGTCCCAGTCCTGTGCTCTGCCCCTGAGGCAGTTGGGGAGGACAGAGCTAGGCAGGGCTGGGCCGGAGAATCCTGCATTTTGGCCACCTCAACAGTGGACACAAGCACCAGCCCTTGCAGGGGTTGCAAGGTAGTTCTCAGGCCCCTGAAGCAATGCTCCAGGGAGGAGCAGAGCAACCAATGCCTTGCCAAAGATCCAGCACGGGGAAAGTGGGGTTGCTAGGGCTCTACAACCTGGCAGGTGATAGTGGGACCTGGTTCTCTATAGTTTTGACCTGGTTGAGTTCCCTCCTACCGTCTGCTATTGGCAGCAAGCTGAAATAGCCAGCCAAGTCCCAGGCAGTCTGTCCTCAGATTGTGAATCTGCCTCCGGCTGCAAAACTTTCTGCCAGGGACAAAAACCAGGCTCCAGGCCATACCCCTCCCAGTCTGGCTCTGCAAAGCAGGGGCCCCCAATTCTCTTACCCATGGCTGGGGCCCATGTTACGCTTGCCTCTCAATTCTGGTTGTGGAGGCTGCTCTCCTCAGTAACAGATCGCAAATCTTAGTCTGGAGATTCTCCATACGAGTGACTGCCACCTATGCTGACTGGCAGGTTTCTGTGCAGCCCCCTGTGACTTAGGATTGGGAATGGCCTCCTTCTATTTGCACCCACTGGGTCTAGGAGTATGAGTGGAGCACTTCCCACTCTCCCCAGTGCTCTCCAAGTCAGATCCAGTGCTTGGTAGGGCCAAGGAGCTCCCACTGGCTTCAGTTGCTCTCTCCCCTTCTCACACGGAGGATTCACTCCCAGTTTTTCATGGGACATGCAGTGCTGTTGCCTACTGAAGTGTTCAAAGTATCCAAAGTTTCTTTTGCTTTTTTTTTTTGAGACAAGGTCTTGCTCTGTTGCCCAGACTGGTACCTTCATAGCTCACTGCGGTCTTGACCTCCTGGGCTCACGCAGTCCTCCCATCTCAGCCTCTCAGGTAGCTGGGACTAATTAGCCGGACCATGCCCGGCTAATTTTTAAATATTTATAGAGACAAGCCATCACTATATTGCCCAGGCTGGTCTCAAATTCTTGGCCTCAGCCTTCCAGAGTGCTGTGGTTACAGGCATGAGCTACCACACTGGGCCTGTTATGCTTTTATGTTGAACTCCTGTGTTCCTTCTTAGATAAAAGTTCACAGTTTGAATACACTATTGTACTGTTTTCAGGTGGGTAAGGTTGACTACTTTTCTCTCTCTCCCTGTTTTTGGTCTGTGTGGTCATGTTACCTACTTGATAAACATTTCGGTTTTGTTCATGAATTGCCTTTTAAAAAATTTTGGGTTTTTGAATATTTGCATTATATAAATCTAGAGTGGGCAATAAATAAGGAATTTTTTGGAGAGGTCGTGTTATTTGTCTATTGTGTTGTCTTCCTTTCTCTTTAAATAGTAATTTTAAATAAAGTGAAAGAGTTTACAAGTAAAGACTTGAAATAAAGAGATTTTAATGAATTGAAGAGTTAACTTATTATTGCTGTTCATTTTCATAGGATAGTGTTAGATCTTTTGAAGCTTCAAAGCAGGTTTTAAAATACAGCAAATAGGTATTTGGTGCCAATGTGACATTGCATGTTTCATGTTTTATGTTAAATTTCTCAAGACAGTATTGTTTCTTTTTTCTTTTATTAAGCTTCAAGTGGAAATAAAGAGATTATTTCGCATATTAGTCAACATGGAGGAAAATGGCCTTACTGGTTTAAAAAAATGGGTGAGTTCTTATTCTGAATGTTAAAAAATACGTTGGTATTGTGTTGACTTGATTTTTAATTTTTTCTTAATTTATCCAGAAAACTTTCAGAAGTTGGGGAATTATACCTTGAAATTACAAGTTGTATTGAATGAAAGTAATGCAGACACTTATGCAGGAAGACCGCTACCATCTAAAGCAATTAAGTTTTCTGTTAAAGGTAAGCAAAACAGTAATATATAATTATATATGCTAAAGATGGCATTTTAAATCCAAAAAGAAAAGAGAGATAAGCCAGTAAAAGATGTTTGAACAATTGGGTAACCATTTCGATTTTATTTTATTATTTTATTTTGTTTTGTTTTGTTTTGTTTTGTTCTTACTTACTTTGAGTTGGGGTCTCATTCTGTCACCCAGGCTGGAGTGCAGTGGCACAATCTCGGCTCACTGCAACCTCCGCTTCCTGGGTTCAAGTGATTCTCCTGCCTCAGTCTCCCAAGTAGCTGGAATTACAGGTGCCCTCCACCGTGCCTGGCTTTTTGTATTTTTAGTAAAGACAAGGTTTCGCCACGTTGACTAGTCTGGTCTTGATCTCATAACGTCTGATGATCTACCCGCTTCAGCCTCCCAAAGTGCTGGGATTACAGATGTGAGCCACCACACCTGGCCCATCTTGATTTTTAAATAGCTTTATAAGTCTGCTTGATAATCATATTCCTTCTGAATTTTGAAGACATTGTTTTCTACTTTTCATTGTTGCTGGTAAAGTCTAAAACTGTCCTGATTCCTGACCCTTGGCTTATGGCCCCTCCTCCCCCAAAATGTTCTCTGTTCCCTAATCCTCAAGTGTTTAGGGAATCCCAGTTTCTGAAATATTCAATTGTATGATTTAGTGTGGGCCTGTTTTTATCTAGTATCATCCAGCCATGTACCTCATAGACCCTTTCAGTCTGGAAATCTCTGTTTTGTTTTCTGGGAATTTTTCTTGAATCACTTTGATTTTTTCTCTTTTCTTCTCCCCTCCCCTCCCCTCCCCTCCCCTCCCCTCCCCTCCCCTCCCCTCCCCTCCCCTCCCCTCCCCTCCCTTCCCTTCCCCTTCCCTCCCCTCTCCTCTTTTCTCTCCCCTCTCCCCTCTCCCCTCTTCTTTCTTTCATTTTCAATGGGATCTTACACTTGCCCGGGCTGGAGTGCAGTGGCACGATGTCAGCTCACTGCAACCTCTGCCTGCCAGGTTAAAGTGATTCTCCTTGCCTCAACCTCCCAAGTAGCTGGGATTACAGGTGCCCACCACCACACCTGGCTAATTTTTTTGTATTTTTAGTAGAGATGGTGTTTCACTATGTTGGCCAGGCTGGTCTCGAACTCCTGACCTCATGATCCGCCCTCCTTGGCCTCCCAAAGTGTTGGGGTTACAGGCATGAGCCATCACCTCTGGCCTCTTGTCTTTTTTGGAGATGGTGTCTTGCTCTGTTGCCTAGGCTGGAGTGCAGTGGTGTGATTGCAGCTCACTGCACCTAATTTTTTTTTTTTTTTTTTTTTTTTTTTTTTGGAGATGGAGTTTTGCTCTTGTTGCCCAGGCTGGAGGGCTGGAGTGCAATGGTGTGATCTCGGCTTACTGCAACCTCCGACTCCCAGGTTCAAGTGAATCTTCTGCCTCAACCTCCCAAGTAGCTGGGATTACAGGTGCCCACCACCACACCTGGCTAATTTTTTTGTATTTTTAGTAGAGACGGTGTTTCACTATGTTGGCCAGGCTGGTCTCGAACTCCTGACCTCATGATCCGCCCTCCTTGGCCTCCCAAAGTGTTGGGGTTACAGGCATGAGCCATCACCTCTGCTCACTGCACCTAATTTTTTTTTTTTTTTTTTTTGGAGATGGAGTTTTGCTCTTGTTGCCCAGGCTGGAGGGCTGGAGTGCAATGGTGTGATCTCGGCTTACTGCAACCTCCGACTCCCAGGTTCAAGTGGATCTTCTGCCTCAGCCTCCCAAGTAGCTGGGATTACAGGCATGCGCCACCATGCCCAGCTAATTTTGTATTTTTAGTAGAGATGGGGTTTTTTCATGTTGGTGAGGCTGGTCTTGAACTTCTGACCTCAGGTGATCCACCGGCCTCGGCCTCCCAAAGTGCTGGGATTACAGATGTTAGCCACCGCACCTGGCCCTAATTTTTAAAAAACATTTTTTTGTAGGGACAGGGTCTCGCTATGTTATGTTGCCCATTTTGGCCTCAGACACCTAACCTCAAGCCATCTTCCTGCCTCAGCCTTCTAAAGTGCTGGGATTACAGGCTTGAGCCATTGTGCCCAGCCTGTTCTTTTTTTCTAAAACATCTAATGTTAAGATGTTGGATTTCAGGATTGGTATATTATTTTTGTTTTTTCTACTTGCCATCTCTTGGTTTTGTTTTACTACCGTATTGGAGATTTTCTTAACAGCTGGATGTTCTATGCTATTTTTTCCTTTTTGCTACCATTTTTAGTTTCTAAAATCTCTTTTAAAATAATCTTGTTAAACAATTCCTTAAGCATTCTCTTCCTACTTCATGAATTTAGTATCTTTATTCTCTGAGGATATTAATAATAGTGGGTTTTTTTTTTATAGCATTTTCCCTGATTCATAGTTTGTTTCCTCCATGTTGCTTTTTCTCCTCCTTGTCTTTATTAGATATTCTCTTATATAATTAGTGATTTGCTTACATTGAAGAATAGGGCACTTAAAAACTTAAATTTCCTTGGGGGAAGTTATGATACGAGAATTTTTAGGTCTTGTCTCTTTGGCTGTTTCCATTCCCCAGAGTGGAGCCTTTCAGTCACCTGCTAAAAGGGTAAAGACGTAGCTGCCAGCATTTTGGGAACCAAGCTGGGAAAGACCATTTGTGTGTGTTTGTGGGAGTCCTCACATTTAGTATATAATTTTCCACTTGATTTTCCTATTTTCAATAAACACTTTCCTATTTTCAATGACACTTTTAAATTTGATTAATTATATTTTAAAATACAGACAGGGGCTCACTATGTCACCCATGCTGGTCTTGAACTCCTGGGCTCAAGTTATCCTGCTTTCTTGGCCTCCCAAAGTGCTGAGGTTATAGGTTTGAGCCACCACGCCTGATCAGTGACACTTTTAGTAGTGGTGTGTCTCTCACTTCTGGACCTTTTCTTCTTTCCCTAAAGAATTAACCTTCCATCTTTTGCTGGGGATGAGGAGGGTCGTTGACTAGCCCATGCGTTGAAGGATGGGGATCTGCGAAACTGTTTCTCAAACTGACTTCAGCTAACCTTGTTTTATTTCAGTTTCACTACAACTTTCTACAGCCATCCCTGAGACTTTTGGGCATCTGATAACTGTGAATCAGATTCGGTCTCTGCTTGCTTTGTTGTTTGAGTATTTGATGTTCTTAGGTCTTTCTGCTAAGTCAGTTACACTTACTCATATGTCTTTGGCTTTCCAATTCTATTACTCTCATCTTTTTTCTTGTTTACTGCTTTTATAGAGTCATTGTTACAGGGTTTTTGGAGAGAACTGATCTAAATCTAAGTAGCTGTGATATCAAGAAGGACCACCTTGGAGTGGTTTTCTTTTTTTTTAATGTTTTAGGAGACTTTTTTATACATAAATCTCTGTTCTTTTAACACCTGTGGAACATATATTCATAAGATGGGTTTGCTGTAGTTTAAGCAGTTTCCTGTTGATGAATCATGTTGATTGTTTCCAAGTTTTTGGCTATTAGAAACCGTAGTGCTATTTGGTAAAAAAAATTATGCTGCTTTCTGTACATATGTTAGAATCTCCTTAGGGTGATACCAAGAAGTGGACATCCCAAAAGGCTATGCCAAGAAGTACCTTCACTTCTCACTATGAGAGTTCCAGTTGACTGCATGCTCATTCCTGGCTGAACTATATATTTATTTAGCATAGTTGGTGGTGAAACTGCTTCTCTAATTTTTAGATTGTGTACCTCTTCTAGCCATTATTGGACATTGTATGCTATCTATGAATGCTTGTTAATTTACTATACCCATTTTAATAGTTTAAAGCTGTGGTTCTCAAATTTGAGTTTGTATCAGATTCACCCGAAAAGAAACACAGCTTGCTGAATTTCACCGAGTTTCTGATTCAGCAGGTTTGAGGTGGGCCCTAGAATTTGCATTTCTAATAAGTTCTCAGGGGATGCTAAAACTTCAAGACTAGACACCACGCTTTGAGAACAGCTGATTTATAGGAGGGTTTCATGAAGTCTGAATTTTCCTTGTTACACATGTTGCAAATATTTTCTCGTGTGGAGCTTCTGTTTAACTTCATCATATATATCATTTTATAACTATTGAATATCGTGTTTTGCCTTTAAAGTTCTTTCCTATGAAAAGGTACAACAGCTGGGCATGGTGGCTCACGCCTGGGGAGGCAGGTGGGTAGCTTGAGTTCAGGAGTTCAAGACCAGTGGGCAACATGATGAGACCCTGTTGCTACAAAAAATACAAAAATTAGCCAGGTGTAGTGGTACACACCTGTAGTCCCAGCTACTCGGGAGGTTTTTCCCAAGTGGATTGTCTGCATAATATATAATTTTTGTGCTGATTTTAAAATGTTATTTTTAGTATAGTCTAAAATAGATTTCTAAAATTTCTCATATAGAAATGGATCTGTTTTTGACCCCCAATGGATTTTCCCACCAATGTACTTGCTTTTCATTTCATTTTTGTTTTTGTTGAAGAGGGTAAGCCAGAGAAATTTTCTTGTGTTCTTCTGGATCATCATTGTCGTGTTGGAGTTCCATTTAATATCCCTCTGGAGTTTCAGGATGAATTTGGTCATACCAGTCAACTAGTAACTGATATTCAACCAGTTCTTGAAGCAAGGTAATTTGAAGGATCAATACATATTTGTCCTTTCATATTTGCTAAGCATTCGCTCTTTTTTTCAGCTTAATTTTTTTTGTGTGTAAGGTGTTCAACTTTAGTATTATTTAAAATATTAGTGAATTATATCTGAGTAATTTAGCTCCAAGCTATCCTCTGTAACTAGTGTCATATATAAATTGCTTCACCGAAGTTTATATTTTGACTGAATTTATTGCTGAAATTAAGGTGTTTATGTCTTACTCCATGTTCTTTTGCAAGTATGATATAATGTCTCAATTCATTATTTGAAATACTTCATTCTGTGTCTTCTGTCATCACTGTTTTCTCTTTTAGGGTTCTTAGTTATTGGATGTTGGACCTTCTGTACTGAATCCCCAATTTTTTAAAAAAATGTCCTCAATCTTTTTGTGTTTCTGTTTTACTTTCTGATAAATGTTCTCAACCTTGTGCTTACTACCTTTCCATTGAGTTTTTCCTTTTTGCTAATGTATTTTTAGTTGCCATGAGTTCTTTTTGGTTCTCTGAAATTTTTTGAAGACCCTCTTTTTGTTTTATGAGTGTAGTACCGTTTTCACTGATAAAACAAATGGTTTTTTTTTTTTTTTTTTTTTTTTTTTAAAGTTTTCTTTTGCCTATACAGATACTCTGTTGTCTCCAACTTAGTCGATTGCTTGTTCTTGGTCTCTAGAGATATCTGGTTATTGGTCGTCTGCTTGTAAATGAGTAGGAGACTGGAATGCAGGTGAAAGAATGTGGAGAGGCTGTTGCCTGTGAGCTCCACTGTGGGATGATCTGTCTGGAGTACATTGTTGGGGGAAATCCTGTTAGTATTTTTAGGTCTTGGGCTGGGCAGTTTCCTCAAAGAAGAATCTTCAGTCTTTTGCCTGGAGCGGGGAATAGTTTGGTTCCTAATCAAAGAACAGGGCTGGGGTGGGAATTGGGGAGGAGAGGTCTCAGTATCCATATGCATTCGTTCCAGATTACCTCTTCTCTTCTTTTTAGTATTTCATTCTCATCCTCAACTTACCTCGTGTCCCTGGTTCAGAGATCTTCTGTTTTAACCTTTTCAGAGATTTATCTTTCACTCATCTGCCAGAGGCAGAGACGAGAGATCTGGAGATCTGAGATCTAAACTTTTCATCAGTCTTTTTGCTTGTTTGTTTAAACCTTTTCCTTTTGCCAATTCTGAACAGTACCTGGGCACTCTATGAGAGAGGTTGGTTTCTAGCTTTTTCTATTTCTGTTTTATGATTCAGCTTTTTGGAGACTGCTGATACTTGCCACTTGTCTGTCCTGTTTTCTAGCAGATAAGTTTGGTTGCCCTGTCTCTGCTTCCTTTCTGTTTTTTCTTTATTTTTTCCTTTAATAATAAAATAAATCCCTTTACTGTCATATTAGTGGGATTTTAAGAGACAGTGAAAGTAGGTGTATATGTTTAATGTGCCATCTTTCCCAGGGGATTTATTTTATCTTGTGTGCCACATTACATCTTTTTTCAAATGAGCTTTACAGTTTATTCTGAAAATACCTGTAAACACTTAAATTCCATTCCTCAGAAAAATTAGGCTTTTCTCCATCATGGTATATTTTTTACTTTTTTCCCCTTTACCTTTGACAAAGTAAAATTTTGCCACTGCAGAGGTCTACATCTGGTCAAATCTGATGAAATTAGCTTTGGAATCAGCTTTAGGAACCATATTACTCATGGAAGTAGATTAGGTGATATCGCCGGTTTATGTCCTCATAAGCCTGTCTGTTATTATTTGGACTTTTATCTAAATTGCCATTCGTTTTAATAATAGATGCCCGTAAGTCTCTAAAATCCCACTGGTGAAATATTTGAAAGAATTCATGTTAAATGCTGAGGACATCCTTAAACCTGGCTTCTTTGGATATTTCCTTTTCTTAGGCTTGTATACATGGTCTAGCATTAGATTAGGTACTACGTTGTATCTTTACTAATTCAATACGTGCTATTTTAATTTTACATTATACCTATTGTATCATTTTCAGTGTTTAACCCATTGGCATCACTTATTAATACTTGTTGGATCAGTTTTCTTTGTAAAAGAAATCCATTGGAATTTTTTTCTGTTTAGTTCTTTATATATAAAAAATATTTTATTAGAAAAATAGACATGGCAATGTTACATAGGAAAGCAAAAACACATTTGCAGCTTACTTGTAGGCAATTGAGGGGAGTTAAAAAATAATTTTTTTTCCCCAGTGGTTTATCTTTACATTATGAAGAAATAACCAAAGGACCAAATTGTGTAATTCGAGGTGTTACAGCTAAGGGCCCTGTAAACTCTTGTCAAGGCAAGGTAAGCATTATGTATAGATCCTATGATACTTGTTAAGTATTTATTTCATATGGTAAGAATGAAATTGTAAATGAAAAGTGGAATGACCTATTTTTAAAAAACAGATGATAGTAATTGGGTTTTTAGGAATTTATCAGCATTATGCCACCTGACTTATCAGTTACATCTGTAAGAAAAATTGGCACATTTCCTACTATTGTTGGTTAAACATGAATTAAATATTTTTCATCTGTCCCCATTATCGCTATTTCAGTTCTTTCACATTCAAAGTCATTTTTTTGGCGGTTATCCAGGACTATGCCGTTTTGGGTTTTTTTTTTCTCTGTCTCTCCTACTGTTTCTGTCCACTTTTGAATATTTTTCTTAGAACAAAAATGACAATTAGAAATATGGGAAACTTCAGCTCACATCTTTAAACATATCACTTTGATATTTAGATAAAAGGAAGTGTTTGGTGAGAGATACAGTTAAGGAAGGAATCCTATGCATAGTTTGTTGGTCTAAAAAAAAAAACAGGGAAGCTAAAGATAGAAACTCTAATAAAGTAATTTTTCAATTAGGTCTATACAGCAGCTAATAGACTTAACTGACTAAAAGGAACACTGTAGCTAATTTTTTTTTCAGTGTATCATTACTTTAAATATTTAAATATTTTCCCTATCAGTGTGATGTTTAAAACAGCGCATGTGTATTTTTTTCAAGTACTGTATACTGCTTTGTATAATCAAGTCAACAATTGAGTTCTTGATTCTTTCTGAATTCAGATTTTTCTGGAAAAAGAACTTGAAATTCACAGAAAATTTGACTTTAGTAAGATAAACTTACTAAAAATTCCTAGATTATAAAAACCTTTTTATTTTGAAATAACTTTAGAGGAAATAACTTACAAAGGAGTTCGAAGATAGTATAGAGAGGTTGCATGTAGAAAGTTCTTCCTGTTAATGTCTGACAGAACTTTATATATTTATCCACATATCGACAAAATACTACTAACAAAACTGTGGACTTTTTTTATTGTCTCCAGTTAATTTATTTTTCTGCTCCAGGATCCAATATAGAGTACCACATTGCATTTCAAAATTTTGTGATTTTTGTTTCTACTTTACTATTTCATATGTTTTATAATATCTATCTTGATTATGATAATTATTCAGAGGTTATGCCTTTTGAGAATAAAAATTTAAGAGAAAAATTGATCCTAAAATGATATTCCTATTTTGGAAAAGTAGGTTCTACCATAATTCTGTTCATTTCACTGTCTATAAGGAAGCAATATTGATCAATTTTTTTCCTCTAAGATTTCTGACTCCATATATGATAATTTTAGTAAGTATAAAATTGGTAAGTAATTTCTACAATGGTATGAAAATAAAACCAAAATATAAATCAGAATTGATGTGATAAACTACTTAAGTTTGTATTTAGGACTGGGTTTAATTTTTACTGGTTTTTTCAACAGAATTATAATCTGAAGGTTACTCTGCCGGGCTTAAAAGAAGACTCACAGATTTTGAAAATGAAATTACTACCTGGTAATATTATTTCAAGAAATATTCATAATTATTTAAAATAATATTCTTATGTTAAAGTATAATGCTATAAAGTTAGAGATTTTTGGGCTTTTAGTAGTGGTATAAATCTTGAAAATACATTTAAATGTCAAACCATAGCACTAACAGAAATGACCAGTTTTTAAAAAGGAAAACATTTAGGAAGATGTTATTGACATTCTAAATATAACATTGGGAGAAAAGTTTGGGTATTGAAAATGTTTTGGGGGACTATTTCTTGGAATATATCTATTAGGCTTTATTAGAGATGGGTCTGTTCTTTACATTTTGTTTATACAACTGTTACATATTTTAAGAAAAAATTTTAATGTTATTTTTATTAAGTTAATAACTTGAGAAAATGAAGTTGCATTAAAGTTACATGGGATAGAATATGCTGGGTAATTTGAGAGGCAGTCTATAGTAGAGGTTCTAAGTGCATTCTGGAGTCAGCCCTGCTGGGTTAGTGTCTAGGTAAACTCGTTCTATGCCTCAATTTCTTCTTGTGTAAAATGAGATAATATCTACTCCCTTGGGGTTGTTAGGAGTATTAAATGAGTTACTACAGGTAGTCCTTGCCTTGCACAGTTCTGTAGTACTCAATGGAGGACACAGTTCCAATACGCAAGAGTTTTCATTAACACCTGCTGTACCAAGTAAGAACTGCCTGCACCTGTAAAACACAGCAATGTTTAGCATGTTAGTTTTAGCTCTGATATGAACAATACCACAATCATATCTGTGTGCATATGTGATCTTGTTACTGGTTGTAGGTAAAAAGAAACATATCAGCTATTTGCTTTCACAAATTCAAGTTGTTTGACATTTTCCTCCAGTGTGAATTGTTAAAGAATTTAGGTAGGTCCATTGGTGGAAGTACAAGAAAAAAATCATACGTATCAACAAACATTCATTTATTTTAGAGGTTAGATTATTAAATAATAAGTATGGATTTGAGTAGTATATTTCTCAGTAGCTAGATAGTTCTTTTTGAGGGGTATATAGGAAGTATCATGGTATAGTGATAAAAGTCAAGGAGTTTCAAATTACAAATCAGGATTTAAACCTATGTTTGCTACTTACTAGCCTGGTGACCTGGAAGAAATACTTAATTTATCTGAATCCCAGTTTCCTTCCCTGTAAAATGGGGATGGTAATAGTAATATCTTCATTAAGATTATTGTGACGTTTATGTAAAAATAATCCTTAATAAAACTTAGCACAATACTTCATATATAGCAAATAAATGAATATTAACTAATATTAGTACAAAGTATAATAAATATTTTCAGTAATTCTCTCCATGTACTTGTGTTATCAGTATGTAGCATTAATTGAATTTTAAAATATCAGTGTTTATGGAACAAATCAGACTGGCTTACTGCAGAAATGTAAGCCTACTTTTCTTAATCTTAGAGGAAATTTGTGATGTTAATTGCTTATGACATCAGAGGTAGTGGACAATCTAACAAGTGAATGACCTGATCATGTCATTACAAGAACTAATTCTTTGAATGTCTAAAACATATAGTTACTTGTGCCGGAAAAATCATCATGTAAAATTGTTAAATAGTTTTAATAAGCCGTTATTTTTCTTTTTGAATACCTTTTCCCCAGTATCTTTTAAAGATTTTAGGTGATTTCTAATGTGAATTATCACTGTGTCGTACCTTGTGGAATAAAACTTAGCCTAGACACCAAGCATTTTATACAGTTGAGATAAGTCTTGTCATGTATTGAATCTATGCATTTTGGGATGAAACCGATTAAACATGGACATTGCCTGTATTTTTCTTTCTTGGCAATATTTATAAAATATTGAGTCTTTAATGCTAAAGTTGTTTCTTTTGCTATTTCAGTACTTCAGTCTTTGAAACCTGAATATGTATTTCATTGTATAATTTACTGTTAGGTCAGCCTCGTCGATTGAAAGTGAAACCTGATTCCGAAATTTTAGTTATAGAAAATGGAACAGCTTTCCCATTTCAGGTGGAAGTTTTAGATGAATCAGACAACATAACAGCACAACCAAAATTGATTGTTCATTGTAAGGTAAGCTTATTGGAAGATACTTCGATTATTTTGAGTCCCTTATAGTAAGTGGCAGTGACTATTTTAGCCACTTAATAGTAAATCTTACATAGGATTTAAGTCTGAAATGATTATTCCATGGAGGGATTTGTGGGATCTTATTGCCAATAGTTTTTTTTTTTTTAATCATTCCTAAACCAATAAAGATGCCACCTGTGCCCAGTTTCATAAATTCGTGGATGAAGGTTTACTCACCTCTCCTTCCTTGACTCCATCCCTCTCATTTTATATGAATTATACATGAATAGAAAGACAAAAATGTCTTTCAAGATTGGGAATGGGCTGCTCTGCCTGTGGAATAGCCTTTATTCCTTTATTTTAGGGGAAAAAAAAATTGGGAATGATGCTTAAATGAAGGTAGGTAAAAGACCACAGAAAGAAAAGGAAAATCCAGTTAAGTAAAAAAGAAAAGGATTGTGATTGAGGAGGTTGGTTTTCCTTCCAAAACAGATAAATTTTACATAGTACAGTAGAAAATTACTGTTTTTGTTCAGTATTCAAGAGTTTTAGTGACTTTTACTTAGAATTTTCTTATTCATTGCCAGAAATAGTAGCTCTAGTGAATTATTTGAAACTTTGAACAATTATGGAATAATCAAATACATTTGATAGGGTCTTACATTATTTTGCATCCTTCAAATAGTTTTCAGGTGCTCCAAACCTTCCAGTCTATGTTGTAGATTGCAGTAGTTCCGGAACCAGTATTTTAACAGGATCTGCAATTCAAGTTCAGAATATTAAAAAAGACCAGATGCTTAAAGCAAGAATTGAAATACCTGTAAGTTATTATTGTTACTCATTGATACTGTATTGAGTCTTCATACAAATAGTCTTCAACTGCTTAATATACATGTTTTGCAAAATTGTTAACTTCTAAAAATGAGGTATTTGTGGTTCTTTCAGCCAAAGCAAAGCAAAGGCAATATGAAATGCTATAATGACTATTTTAACATTTGTGTCAAATATTAGTAATTGTCTTGATTTTTACAGTGTCTTTATTATAGTGTCTGAAACTATTACTGATTTATATTTCCCTAAAATAGTTTTCTCCTATTAAAATACATAATTTTATTCTTTTGCCTTTTTTTTTTTTTTTAAGAGTTAGGGTCTCATTCTGTTGTCTAGGTTGGAGTGCAGTGGCACAATCATGACTTACTGCAGCCTCCAACTCCTAAGCTCTAGTGATCCTCTCACCTCAGCCTCCCAAGTAACTGGGACTACAGACAAGGACCAATGCACCTGATTATTTATTTATTATTTATTTTTTGAGAAAGAGGGTCTTGCTGTGTTGCTCAGTCTGATCTCAAATTCCTGGCAACAGACAGTCTTCCCACCTTGGCCTCCCAAAGTGCTGAAGTTACAGGCGTGCACCACTGTGCCTAGCCCTTTTGCTTTTTATGGTTCTCATTTGTTTTAGAAAGTTTGGTAAATATCTCCATTTAAACCACCACAGAAGAACATATAAACCTTTAATTTGTGTATATAATTTTCTATACACACATAGCTTTTTATTTGTATTTTTACACAAAGGGATTTCTTTTTTTTGTTTTTTTTTTTGAGACAGAGTCTCACTCTGTCTCCCAGGCTGGAGTGCAGTGGCGCAATCTCGGCTCACTGCAAGCTCCCGCTCCCGGGTTCACGCTGTTTTCCTGCCTCAGCCTCCCAAGTAGCTGGGACTACAGGCACCCGCCACTACGCCCGGATAATTTTTTGTATTTTTAGTAGAGATGGGGTTTCACCGTGTTAGCCAGGATGGTCTTGATCTCCTGACCTCATAATCCACCCGCCTCGGCCTCCCAAAGTGCTGAGATTACAGGTGTGAGCCACTGCGCCTGGCCCACAAAGGGATTTCTATATCATGTGCCAGTAGGATACTTTTTATTGGCGATGCATCATGGCTGATAGCGAAGCCAGCATGGAGGCAGAAGCTGTAAACAGTCTAAGGTTGTGGAGTGGGATAACAAATACTTAAGTAAAACTTCTAAGGTTGCTGAGTACAGATACTTAAGTAAAATACTTAAATGTGATTTCTTAGTAATTGATAATGGTGATAGATAATCTAACTGGTTGATTAACTTATACTTTCCTACTAATTATACATCAGTTATTAACATAGCTTGAACCTCAAATGGATACAAGATGTCTTTTACTTTTTGAATTAGAATGAGGTGACTCTTCATTCCAGTTCTTTTTAAGCTGGTTATATTTGATAACCTTAAAGTATTTTTTATGCATTTTCTTTATGCAATAATATGGGCAACATACTTTTGAGCACACTTTCTTGCAAAAGATTACTATGAATTAGGGAGGAATCTGGACTTGGAGGCAAGAGCAGCAGGCATTAGGACTTATGTAAAAACTACAGACCAATCAGCAGAAGACCAAGAATTCAGGTCAATTAAAACGAATGCCAACAGAAATCCTCTAATATGCAGTTAGAAAATGTTATCCAATGGCAGTAACTGAGTTTAGGAGTAAAGCAAATAAGATACAACAGAAGATGGTTGTGTGCCTGACATTCTGTGAGGTAGGAATTTTTAATATCACTCACATGGATAGTCTTCCATAAGTTAAATGGCTACAACTGGATGAGGAAGGAGACATGAGTTAGGTAAGATTATAAAGGTATTTTATGTTTAAACTTGTTTTAAATTTAGTGTATGCTGTTGAATAGACTAACTAGATTATGAAATAATAATGTAATATTTTAATTTTGTGTGCCTAAAATCAATTTATATAGCATAATCTAGGTCTTTTCTTTGATCTGTAGAACACTGGTGTGCCAATAATAAATTGTAAATATGCCGATACATTGACCAGTTGTCTTTAGGGCGTCTAGAGTCCTTCTTTGGCTATAAACAACCTTGATCACTTACCCCAATGTGTTATGAATTGAAAAAATACTGAAAGCTTAATGTAATCTATTATCATTAAATAATATATTTTATGGTAGCTGTTTGTCTCTGATTTTTAGAAAGTTCTTAATTTCTTACATCTTTATTCTTATTCATAAATACTAACAGAGTATGAACATAATTAAAATTTCACAAGTTGGCAATACTTTTAAAGAAACTTGGAAATAAGAGGAAGGGACCGGGTGTAGTGGCTGATGCCTGTAATCCCAGCACTTTGGAAGACCAAGGCCAGTGGATCACCTGAGGTCAAGAGTTTGAGACCAGCCTGGCCAACATGGTGAAACCCGTCTCTGCTGAAAATACAAAAATTAGCTGTGCGTGGTGGTGGTCGCCTGTAATCCCAGCTACTCTGGAGGCTGAGGCAGGAGAGTGGTTTGAACCCAGAAGGCAGAGGTTGCAGTGAGCCAAGATCGCGCCACTGCCCTCCAGCTGGGAGGCAAAGCAAGACTCTGTCTCAAAAATAAAAATAAAAAAATAAAAAAGAGGAAGGGAATCCTTTTAGTCCAAATATAATTGTTTTTGTTTCAAGAATGTGGCCACTGTCGTTTATAACCTGATGGTATAACATACGGAATTATTAATAGTACAATGCCATCTTAATGACAAAACCTGTGAGTATAACAATGTATGAGATGGTCTTCCCTAATATTGAAAGTAAATTCTTCAGGAGTGTAAGATTTCAGTACAGATATCACTCAGTGTTTGTGTTTTCTTCTCTTCCTAGAGTTGTAAAGATGTGGCACCTGTGGAGAAGACTATTAAGTTACTTCCCAGTAGCCATGTTGCAAGACTACAAATATTCAGTGTGGAAGGACAAAAGGCAATTCAGATCAAACATCAGGATGAGGTTAATTGGATAGCAGGTGATATTATGCGTAATCTTATTTTTCAAATGTATGATGAAGGAGAAAGAGAAATCAATATAACATCCGCTTTAGCAGAAAAAATTAAAGTAAGTATCTCTAACAGATTGGTTATTTGTAAGAACTTTTTAAATTTTATGTTTGTAAGACTTTGAACAAGCCGTTTTGTGGGTAGTCTCTAAAAAAGAAAGTTGTCACAGACAAATTATACTATCATTTCAAATTCTAAGAAGAATAAGCTTTTTTCATGGAGTAGGTTGAAATGCGAATGATTCATGTGTGACAAAATTATACTTAGAAAAAAATGATTTTGACATTTAAAAATCTAGGTTTTGGCATTTTGTTTAGTTGTGCTCTTCCTGACTAGCTGTTTTTCTGCAATCGCAGTTAACATCACCACCTTGATAAAGCTAGCAATAAATTGGTAGCAGTTTTGAAAGCACTAAACAAAAGATCTGTTAAAGGCAAGCAGTGAAACAGTGTTGTTAACTACAGAGCCTCGATTTGGCCATTTAAATTACTGAAATTGGTATACCACTCTAAAAATATCCTTAGAAAAGAGTTTTGTTGGTCCTCATGAACCTGCTGTCATCTAAATATGACATTTGTACCTTGATAGGGTTGAATCTACATGTTGAAACTTAATACCTCACTGAACAAGGACCCAAATCAAAATGTTAAGAGTCTTATTACATAAAGTAGACAGCTTTTTCGCATTCCCTTTATGGTTGACTGAAATAATAGTGGACAGTCTATGCTTGCTTCTTTCAAAGTTCAGTTTGTTCTTCTATAATGAGACACATGCATTCTTCAAAATCACTCTGCTGTGCAAAATTGTGCAATAAAAAAATCACAGGACTTATGAGGGAAAATGGAAACTAGAGGCACAATACTCAAACTTTCTCAGTAACCCATTAAGAGAACCTAATAAAATAGTGGCAAAAACAATAATGATAATACGTGTTAAATGTTAAGAACTACATAAATACTATAATAATATGGCAGTTTACCTAGCTTAATGAAGTCTTAGGAATGATTGCAGCTTTTGAGTTACTGTAAAGTGGTGGAAGGAAGGTTGTCTGAAAGTGAGGGGAAGTTGTTTTAACAGTCTGTGGATGAGCATGGCTCATTAACACATAGTCAACTGAGGTGACTGATAGCTGTTTGAGGTGCAACATTTTTTGTGTTCCCACTTGGTTGGTTCAGCTGCGCAGTTTTCTGTGTTGACCTAGTTTTTTCAAAGATGAAATCGTACCTAAGCAAAAGTAAAATTTGCCTTATGCTTAAATTGTTTACTGATAATTGTATTGGAACAAATTTGCATTTTCAAAGTAAACATGATTGTATTGGAACAAATTTGCATTTTCAAAGTAAGCATTGTAACAGAACTTACTGTACTTTTTTCCCCTTGACGTCTATGGAGATAAAATTCCCAAGTGTGGAAAAAGAATTTACCAAAATTCCAGGCTTTTTGAGGTAGTTAGAAATAAGCATTCCTCCATGTCTGGAGAGCTGACATTCATAGACTCTTAGTAAGGAGTCCCAGTTAACCAAATTTTTGGAGAGTTAACATTGTTTGGCAATTGCTCTTTCAGACTGGTATACACCATACCCATCCTGTGTTTCCAAACATAAGATCTGGTAATTCAAAAGGATTATTTAGCATGGGTTCAACTGACATGAGTTTTAAAATCTTATTTGGAACAATGCTTGTTCTAGCCAGCTTTTTTCCCCTTCGTAATGAGGGAAGAGAGAATTGAGATAGAAATAATTCTGATTCCTCTTGGAAAGGAGGTAACCATTTTATCTCTATAAGCAGATTTGAAGGTAAGTAGTGGTTTAATAGTGGTGCCAGGGATGTGGCTTCTGAGCTATTTCCTTCTTTCTCACAATCATGCTTCCACTTCCTTGTTTCTTAAGAAGTTTAAGAAAAACATTGAGTGGAGAGCCTCTCCCTGTCATACCTTCTCTAAGGTTGTTGCCTGCATTTGACACATTGTGCCTCTAATTTGGTAATTATGTATGTCTATGCACTTCTTCATTGACAGTAAAAGATAGTGAATACTCCTTTTTTCTTAAGTTGAATGTACAGCCTTTACAGTGGTTTTGTGGTGTTGAGAGAATTAAGCCAAGATAGAGGGAATTCAGCCTGAACTGAGCTGGGGAATCTGTTCAGAGGGGTACACAGCCAGGGTGAGTGAGGAAAGCCTTTTATCTTTTTTGTGGAACTCCTTCTTATTTTCCTCTTTTTTTTTTTTTTAATACAATAAAGAACAGAGACTAAAGATGGTTTTAAAAGATAAAAAGGTAACTAAAAACATTAGAGCAGCATAAACTAGGAAACAGAATATTAGTGATTTTCATTAAAAAGTTAATTTACCACGGGCCAGGCGCGGTGGCTCACGCCTGTAATCCCAACACTTTGAGAGGCCGAGGCAGGTGAATCACGAGGTTGAGAGTTCACGACCAGCCTGGCCAAGATGGTGAAACCCCATCTTTACTAAAAAAAATACAAAAATTAGCCAGGTGTGGTGGCGGGCACCTGTAATCCCAGCTACTCAGGAGGTTGAGAGAGAGAATTGCTTGAACCCGAGAGTCAGAGGTTGCATGAACTGAGATCGCGCCACTGCACTCCAGCCTGGGCGACAGAGCGAGACTCGTCTCAAAAAAAAAAAAAGTTAAATCACTACAATCAAGTAGGCTTTATTTTTGAGATTCAAGGTTGGTTCAACATACACAAATAAATAAGTGTGATTTGCCACATAAGCAAAATTAAAACCATATGATTTAATATGGTTTCAATAGATGCAGAAAATGCTTTTGATAAAATCCAACATCCCTTAGTGATAAAAGCCATCACTAGATACTGAAGAATACATCTCAAGATAATGAGAGCCATCCATGACAAACCCACAGCCAACATCATACCAAACAGGCAAAAGCTGGAACCATTCCCCTTGAGAACTGGAACAAGACAAGGATGCCTGCTCTTACCAATTCTATTCAACATAGTACTGGAAGTTCTACCCAGAGCAATCAGGCAAGAGAAAAATAAAAGGTATCCAAATAGGAAAATAAGTCAAACTCTCTCTTCGTTGTAGAGGTGATTCTATACCTAGAAAACACCAAAGACTCTGCCAAAAACCTCCTGGAGCTGATAAACAACTTCAGTAGGGTTTCAGAATGCAAAATTAGTGTACAAAACTAGTAGCATTTCTGTATATCAGTAACTTTTAAGCTGAAAGCCAAATCAGTCCCATTTATGGTAGCCACAAAAAATGCAAAATGCCTAGGAATACATCTAGCCAAGGAAGTGAAAGATCTCTACAAGGAGAACTGCAACACTACTGAAAGAAATCGTAGATAATACCCACAAGAAGGGAAAAACATTTCATGCTCATGAGTCAGAAGAACTAGTATGATTCAAGTGACCATACCGCCCAAAGGAATCTACAGATTCAGTGTTGTTCGTATCAAACTACTGTCATTTTTCACAGAATTGGAAAAAAGCTATTATAAATTTCGTATGGAACTAAAAAAGGGCTCAAAGCAATCCTAAGCAAAAATAACAAAATGAGAGGCATCACACTACCCGTCTTCAAACTGTACTACAGAGCTACAGTAACCAAAACAGCATGCTACTGGTACAAAAACAAATACATAGACCAACGGAGGAGGTTGGAGAACCCAGAAATAAACCTGTACACGTAGAGCTATCTGATCTTTGACAAAGGTGACAATAACAAGCAATGGGAAAGGACTCCCTATTCAAAAAATTGTGCCGGGATAACTGGCTAGCCATATGCAGAAGAATGAAACTGGATCCCTACCTTTTGCCTTATACAAAAATTAACTCAAGGTGGATTAAAGACTTAAATATAAGATTTCAAACCATAAAAATTCTAGAAGAAAACCTAGGAAATAGCCATTCTGGACGTCGGCCCTGATGAAGAATTTATGACCAAGTCCCCAAAAGCAGTTACAACACAAACAAAAGTTGACAAGTGGGCCCTAATCAAACTAAAGAGCTGCACAGCAAAAGAAACTACCAACAGAGTAAACAGACAGACTACAGAATGGGAAAAAATATTAACAAGCTATATATTCTAAAAAGGTCTAATATCCAGAATCTATAAGGAACTTTAACAAGCAAAAAACAACCCCATTTAAAAAATGGGCAAAGGATATGAACAGATAACTTGTTAAGAGAATACATACATGTGGGTCAGCAAATATATGAAAAAAATGCTCAACATCATAATCAGAGAGAAATGCAAATCAAAAGCTATGAGATACCATCTCACACCAGTCAGAATGACTATATTTAAAAATAGCAGACATCAAAAAATAACAGATGTTGGCAAGGTTGTGGAGAAGAAGGAATACTTATGCACTGTTGGTGCGACTGTAAATTAGTTCAGCCACTGTGGAGAGCAGTTTGGAGATTTCTCAACCTTAAATAGAACTACCATTTGAACCAGTGATACCATTACTATATATATACCCAAAGGAAAAGATACCATTTCACCAAATATACATGCAGTCTCTGTTTATCTCAGCACTATTCACAACAACAAAGACATAGGTGCCTATCAGTAGTGGACTGGATAAAGAAAATAAGGATAAAGAAAATACACCACAGAATACTACACAGCCATAAAAAAGAACAAAATCATGTCCTTTGCAGCAACATGGATGCAGCTGGAGGCCATTATCTTAAGTGAATTAATACAGGAACAGGAACCCAAATACTGAATGGTCTCATAAGTGGGAGCTAAACGTTAAATACCCATGGAAAATATAGGAACAGTAGACACTGGAGATTCCAAAAGAGGGGAGGGTAGTAGAGGAGCAAGGGTTGAAAAACTACCTATTGGGTACTATGCTCATTACCTGGGCGATGGGATAACTCATAGACCAAACCTCAGCAACATGCAATTTACCCATGTAACAAACCTGTATATGTACCCACTGAACCTAAAAGTAGAGGAAAAATAAAGTGTAAATTAGATTTTTTTTAAAAAAAAAAGATTGTTAGTGATTTTAAGGCCAGGTATGGTGGCTCACACATGTAATCCTAGCACTTTGGAAGGCTGAGGTGGGAGCATTGTTGGAGGCTAGGAGTTTAAGACCAGCATGGGCAACATAGTGAGACCCCTTCTTAACAAAAACTTAGGCAGACCTGGTGGTGCATGCCTGTAGTCTCAGGTACTCAGGAGACTGGGGCAGGAGCATTGCTTGAGCCCAGCAATTGGAGGCTCCAGTGAGCTGTGATCATGCCATTGCACTCCAACCTGGGCTACAGAGCGAGACCTTGTCTATAAAATCTAAAAGTAAAAATAGAATATGAGTGATTTTAAAATCAACTACAGAAGTCTAAATAAAAGTAGAGAGAAAGTTGAGGTCAGAATTCTTAAATAGAAAGTATTGGAAGTTTAAAAGTAAGGACAGAGTAGAGCAAACAACTTGAAAAAGTATGGATTAAATGACAAAATATGGAATGTAAGAGGTGTAAATTAATACAGAACTGAAAGCACCCAAGAAGAGATTAAGGCCAAAGTATGTCCAGAAAGTTAGATAAAACTTTTTTTTTCTCACCTTGCTGAGTAAGAATAAGGTCCACCTAGATCTCATTCAGAGCCTTCCCATAAATAGGATTCTTTTCAAAAAATAATTGAATATTGCTTTTCAGAATTACATGATCTGATTTATATGTTACTTTTAAACGATAATGGCCACAGTGATACTTTTCTGGCAAAGCACTAAAGAAATGACTTAAGAATTTTTATTTTGTCTCACTAAAAAATAGGGCAACATTAACAACAGAGACAAAGAGGATGCCTCTGTATCATAGTAGTATATGAACCACACCATTTCTGACCATAAAGAGACTTTTTTCTTGGAGGTGAAGAAGATGGATTATAATGTAGTTTTAAGAGTAAGATAAGTGGCAGTAGGAGAACATTAGACAGACTAAGCTTTATTATTCTTAAATATATCATTTTCTTCTAGGTTAATTGGACTCCTGAGATTAACAAAGAGCACTTGCTACAGGGTCTTCTTCCTGATGTGCAAGTACCAACATCTGTAAAAGATATGCGCTATTGCCAGGTTTCTTTCCAAGATGATCATGTGTCTTTGGAAAGTGCATTTACAGTAAGGTTTGTGGACTCATTATATTTTGCAGCCTGTGGCAACAAAATACTTTCCTCCATTGCACATATATGAAAGTTGTTTTTAATGTAAAAATACTACAGTTTCAATGAAATATGATAGATTGTCTTTGGAATAAAGTATCATTGGTGATAGCGATTAATTTTTGTTATCACTATAACCTTGCACTGAATTGACCTTCTAGTATCTGGAACCTTTATTAAAGGAAAGTTTAGTGCCAGCAACAGTGAAAACACCTGCAAAATGACAAAGACATGAAAAATTCAAAAGATACAGTGTGATCAGTCAGTGTTGTTCAGAAGGAAAAATTCTTTCATTGCTTAGTGAGAATTTTTAAAGCTGAGAGTCCCACCAGAGTTAATATGTAGAACTTATATTGAAGGGACAGAATTAAGTGAATGTGTAAAAAAAACCTTTTACACTGGTCTATCAATTTCTTGGCCACCTCTTTTCCAATAACCTCTTGGACTTTAATTCTTCTACCCATTTCTATACTTTTCCCAACACTTACGATAGTTCTGTTTTTGAGATAGAATTTTCAAATGTGCTGCATTCTGACCGTGATGACATCACTCAGTGAGTTATTAACTCGTCTGTTTTCTTGTCATAATTTCCTCTTAATCCAGCATTAATACTGTGACTTAACATGTCTGTAAGTTTTTGGTCTGTATTCTCTACTATCTTTGCAAAGTATCTTTTTCCTATTTTCTTTTGGGTTAATAGCAGATTATATAAATTAAACAGTTATTTGAAGGGGTGTTATTATATTTGAGTTATTGGATATGAACATTATATATGTGTTATTCTGTAGCATGTTGGAACTACTTCAATTAATGGTCTAACTAAAGACTTCTAACTTGTTAAACAATTTCAGACCACTTCCTGATGAACCTAAACATCTAAAATGTGAGATGAAAGGAGGAAAAACCGTACAGATTGGCCAAGAGCTTCAAGGAGAAGTAGGTTAGTATGGCTTGCTTTAAAAACAACAAAAAAACTGATGTTTCCTTCTATGGATGTTTTAGATACATAATCTGAAAGGAAAGCTTTTGGGTTCATATAATGTTATTGTTTTAAAATCTATTGTCAGACAAGATTGAAGTATTTTCATTACGTTTGCCCAGGCTGACATAGCTTTGAAATCAGTGTGACAAACATATTTTGTTGAAAAAAATCTTGCCTTTTGTTAGAAGTAATAATATTACTAATTAGAAGTTAATAAGAAAAGTATAAAATAAGCTTGGCATGGTACACATGCCTGTGGTCCCAGCTACCCAGGAGGCTGAGGCGAGAGGATTGCCTGAACCAAGGGGTTTCAGGCCAGCCTGGACAAAATAGTGATACTATACTCCTAAAAAAATTCTTTTTAAGTTCTGGGGTACATGTACAGAACGTGCAGGTTTGTTACGTAGGTATACACGTGCCATGGTGGTTTGCGGCACCCATCAACCCGTCATCTACATTAGGTATTTCTCTTAAGTGCTATCCCTCCCCTAGCCCCTACTCCCCGACAGGCCCTGCTGTGTAATGTTCGCCTCCCCGTGTCCATGTGTTCTCATTGTTCAACTCGCACTTAAGAGTGAGAACATGCGGTGTTTGGTTTTCTGTTGCTGTGTTAGTTTGCTGAGAATGATGGTTTCCAGCTTCATCCATGTCCCTGCAAAGAGTATGAACTCATCATTTTTTATGGCTGCATAGTATTCCATGGTGTATTTGTGCCACATTTTCTTTATCCAGCCTGTCATTGATGGGCATTTGGATTAAAAAATTCTTTTTTAAACATGAAAGTATAACGTACATGTATGAATGGATTCCTATGTATTTTTTCTTATGTCTAGAAAATTACATTAAAATATTATCTTCAAATTTTCATGGTAAAAAATCTGATTAACATTAGCATCGTGTTAAATGTAGTTGAGAATATACTTATGTAAATCTTTATTTTATAATGAATTTAAAAAATGAGTATAATTGTTTTATTACCAAAAATTAGTAAGAGAACAAAGAGTAAGTTTCTAAGCATGTTTTTATAAAGTATATTGTAGATATTTATATCTTCTATTAAAAGATAATACTAAAATAAAACTTCCCCTTTTTTAGTTATAATAATTACGGATCAGTACGGAAATCAGATTCAAGCATTTTCACCAAGTTCTTTATCTTCTTTGTCAATTGCTGGGGTTGGACTTGATAGCTCAAATTTGAAAACAACCTTTCAGGTATGGTTACTTTCTATACCATGTTGGTTTGATTCATTCTATTGTTATATGTGTAACAAAAAGTTTGGGAAAAACTAGTATAACAAAAAAGTTTGATTTTAGTTTTTAAATTGAAAAGTCATAAAAGGCACTTAAAAATCTTATAATGAAAAAGTTTGAACATACGCAGAAATAAACATAGAATGGGTATTTCTTGTGTTCCCATCATCTTCAACAGTCATCATTCTCCCCATACCATATCATTTTGAAGCAAATTCCAGACATCATACCATTTTATCCATAAAGATTGTGGTGTATAGATTTTTTTGATAGCTTTTCATAGCAGCTATTTAAATAAAATTTCTTGGTGTTTAAACCCTGTATTAACAGGATGCTGAGAGAAAAAATCATTATAAAGGTTTGCAACTGTGCACTTAATTCAGGTTAGCTTAAAAAATAAAAACTCTGGTGGAATTCTTTCAGTTTAAAACAAACAAGCATGCTGTAGTCTGCTTGGAGAGGTAGAGATAGCTTTAGCGAAAAGGACATGGTGGAGTTGGGTCTTAAGGAACCTGCCAGTCCACAGTGGGTGAGAGAGAAGATCTCTCAGGTCAAAGGGAAGTTAAATTCATTTAGATCATTGAATGCTTTTTTAAACTTTTCCTCTTTGAGTCTCTATTACACTTTTTCTTAACAGGGGCAGTCACAAAAATAACTTCCATGTTTCCCTTCTAACTAGCGTTTCTGTCTCCAATAATCTGTTCTGCTCTTTTCTAATGTTGAGAGCATCATTTTCACTACTGAGGAACTTTGAATATTTTGTTCCCTCCACAATAAAATGTGCTCTTTGACTTTTAGGTTCTTCCATTTTCTAGCTTCACGCTACAGGTAGATGAAATCAGAAAATAAATGTGCTCCTGTGGTTATGAATAAACAATCCCTGCTTCCTATCATTCTGTGCAGAGGCTCCTAATTGTTCCTAAATTATAACCCATCTTCCTACATCTTCAGTTATTCTACTAGATCCGTCCCACCAGCATGTAAACATGCTGGAATGTCACTCATCTTAAACAAACAAAAGGAAAAATCCCTCCAGAAAAACCAGCAAAGCTTCATTTGGCTCTGTATTCCTGTCCATCTACTGCCCTCCTCCATTTTATAGTAAAACTCCTTGGAAGAGTTGTATGTTTTCACATCCTTTTCTGTCATTCTGTAGCAAGCCACTTTCATCATGTTTTTCTGCTCTGTTCTACCTGACCAAATCCAGGGGTCAATTTTCAGTTCTCATGCTACCCATTAGACCTATCAGCGTGTTACATTCTACTGCATTTGAAATCAGTTGCCTTAGTATGGCCTGTAATACCTACAGTATTCCACCCTACCATAATCTCACCCCTTTCTCTCTCCATAGCTCTTTACTCTCCAGCCAAGTGGACTTTTTTTCTACTTCTGTTGTTCTGTAATTGATGTATACCATCTTGGCCCATTTTCGGAATTGTATATTTAATTCTGTTTGTACCCATCTACAATTTGTAAATGCAATTTCATTTTCAAGATTTGAAATAAAACCAGAACAAATTCCAACATGACTTTAAAAAAGAAATCACCCCTTCAGAAGGGCTTTTGGTTCAGAAGGGCTATCAAATTTGGAACCCTAAGATAGACTTTACATATTTTGAACTTCAGTACATTTTACTAAGGAATATCTATTTAATTTGTTTTCTGAATATTGAAAAATTCTTCTGTGCTTATTGAGCTTTTAGGAGAAATTAATTTTGATTATTTTGCAGTGACTTTTTACATAAAATGTTCTGTTCTACAGATCATTGAGAACATAAAACATGAAGTTTTCTCTCTGATTTATTTATTTATTTTTTTTGAGACAGGATCTCACTCTTTTGCCCGGGCTGGAGCGCAGTGCAATGTTGTGAATATGGCTCACTGTAGCTTCGACCTCCTGGGTTCAAGTGATCCCACCAGAGCCTCCCAACTAGCTGGGACTATAGACGCTTGCCACTTCACCTGGCTAATCTTAAAATTTTTTGTAGAGATGGGGTCTTACTCTGTTGCCCAGGCTGGTCGTGAACTCCTGGGCTCAAGGGATCCTTCCGCCTAGGCCTTGTAAAGTGCTGGGATTATATAGTCAGGAGCCACTGTGCCTGGCCTGATTTTAAAATTTTGATGAAATATTGTTACAGCAGCCCAGAAACAAAAGCAAAATTTTGATGAAGCAGATTTGTACCTAGTAGAAATTTAAGATGACTGAATCTTCAAGGGTCACCGTTAAAATATGAATACTATAGCACTCATGCCAGTGTGGAATCATTCAGTCATATTGCAGAGATTATAGGCTAGTTTCATTGATTCTCATTAATATGACATGTTAGGCATTGTTCTAAGTAATAGAGATTGAGTAGTGACAAATCAAAGCTCCTGCCCTTGTGGAAATCATCTTGTCATGGAGAGGACATGCAATAGATGAGAAATAAGAGGTAAGAAAAATGAAGTAAGGAAGGGGATAGATAGTATGCCAATAAGTAAGGTGATCAGGGAAGAGCCTCTTATTAAGGTTTCATATACAAAAATCTAAAGAAAAACAATGTGTATATCTGGTAAGTAATGTTGCAAACAGAGGGAAAAAAAAGTATAAAAGCTGTTCAGGTAGCAGAAAGGAGAAAGTACAAGGAAGAGGGAAATTAAGAAAAGATAAAGAGACATAGCCAGAACCTTTTGGATCCCCTACCCCTTGAAAGAAGAAATTCAATCTCTCCTCTCTTGAAAATAAAATTTATGACATGCCATTATTGCATAGGTACAATTTATTTTCTGTCCTTTTACCAAGAAACACATCTGTATGCCCATGGGTTAATGACAAAACATTTTATTTTGTTTTTCTGAAAACTAAGTGATATCCCCTGTCTTTCTCAATGTACTTTTCCTCACTAGGAAAACACACAGAGTATAAGTGTAAGAGGCATCAAATTTATTCCAGGTCCTCCTGGAAATAAGGATCTTTGTTTTACTTGGCACGAGTTTTCTGACTTTATTCGAGTGCAACTAATTTCTGGACCTCCTGCTAAACTTCTTCTTATAGACTGGCCAGAACTGAAGGAGGTAAGTCACTTCATGTCTTCACTGAAAGAATTTAATATTACATGGCCTATTACTTTCAGATTGTCAGTGGATCAGAACAGATATATTTTGTTGCTGAAGTAACAACTAACAGTTAACAGTAAAAATAACAAAAGAGCAAGGTAATGTGAGTCTTAATACTTTGCTATTTGATTCATCATTGTGTCCTCATTTGTTAAAAATGAGTGTAATAATTCAGATCTTAAAAACTACAGAGAATTTCAAACATGCATAAAAATAAAAAGAATAGTGTAGCGAACTCCCACGTGCCAGTTACCTAGTTTCTACAGTTACTTATTTTTGCCAATTTTGTTCTTTGTTCTCTTATACTAATCTAATAACTTTTTGTTGGAGTTTTAAAAAGCATATCTCAGACATCAAGTCATACCCATAAAAACTTCAGTATGACTTCCTATGCAAGTACTTAAATTTTAAACACTAATTTTGTAAATGTCCGCCAAATCCTTTGATTTTTTTTTTTTAACTGAAATTTTAGAATTCTAATTTGATGGACAAAAATTGTACATATTTATTGTGTACAACGTATTTTGAAATATATATACATTGTGGAATGGGTAAATCAAGCTAATTAACACACATATTACTTCACATTTTTTTGTGGTGAAAACATTTGAAATCTATTAGCAATTTTGAAGAATACAATATACTATTAACTATAATCATCATCATACAATTGATCTTTTGAACTTAATACCCCTATCTAACTGAAATTTTGTATCCTTTGATGGAATTCTAGTTTTAAAATGTCCAGATTCTGGCATTTGCTTGTGAAATAGCAGGGCTTTAACGGTTTTTTTTGTTTTGTTTTGTTTTGAAACAGTTTCTCTTGTTACCCAGGCTGGAGTGTGGAGTGCATTGGCACAATCTTGGCTCACTGCAACTTCCACCTCCTGGGTTCAAGCGATTATCCTGCCTCAGCCTCCCGAGTAGCTGGGATTACAGGCATGTGCCACCATGCCCGGCTAATTTTGTATTTTTAGTAAAGATAGAATTTCACCATGTTGTCCATGGTTGGTCTCAAACTTCTGACCTCAGGCAGTATGTCCACTTTGGCCTCCCGAAGTGCTGGGATTACAGGCATGAGCCACCGCACCCAGCCAGGACTTTAACTGTTGATGTGATAGCTAACTTTGAAAAAATTTTTATTTAAAAAAATTTAAAAAATTATTTATTTTTAATAGAGACAGGATTTCACCATGTTGACCAAGCTGATCTTGAGCTCCTGGGCCCAAGCGATTCTTCTGCCTCATTCTCCCAAAGATCTGAGATTACAGGTGTGAACCACCGTTCCCAGCCCACATTTTCTGTAAAAGAAAATGAACTCACACAATCATGGTAGTAGGTGAATTTATCTTAGTAAAGGGGCAGGTCATCTAAGAAAGGTTAACATGGTCATGCCTTAGTTTGAGATTGCTCTTTTTCACTTGTGAGTTTAAAAAGCAGATAAACTGGTTATGACAGTGTGCTTTATAAAACACAGTTTTTAAAATAATAATGTGTTGACTAAAGGGTTTTACTGAAAAGCCAGTGCATTTTTTTTTTTCTGGGAGCACTTACAAAACATAAATTAACCCACTTTTTATACCTATTGATGCCAATAAGGGATTTGTTGATTGACTATTACCTGGAACAGTTATGTGAAATAGTTTTGAGGTGGAAAAAACTGGACATGTTTGTCTTATATCGTTTTGGGGGATAAATATAAAAAAATAATGATGGCTGTTGGCTCAAAAATTTGTAGGAGTTATTTGTAGATCCGTAATAATCCAGAAACTTAAAACATAAACTAATACATCAGTCCGTTGAGATATGGTTATATGTAGATGAGGCTGGAAAAATGATTATTTGATATCTAATTTTTCTAAGTTTTCTAATTGCTGACCCATTTTCTCCCCGATAGGATCTGTTCAGAGAGGAGGAACTGATATAATATATAAACATGATGAATAGAAAAATATATGGGTGTTAATAAATACATATATTATTCTTTATAAATGAGGGAGCTGGCCAGGTGCAGTGGCTCATGCCTTGTAATCCCAGCACTTTGGGAGACCAAGGTGGAAGAATTGCTTGAGCCCAGGAGTTAAAAAGTACCAGGTGGGGCAACATAGTGAGAATTTGTCTCAGTAAAAAGGTAAAAAAGTACCAGGTGGGGCAACATAGTGAGAATTTGTCTCAGTAAAAAGGTAAAAAAAAAAAAAAAAAAAAAGGTAAGTAAATGAGGAAACTGAAATGCTGAAATATTAACATTCCAGTATTAAAAAGTGACATTAAATGTGATATTAAAATGCTTATGAACCTTTTTTTTCAGAAATTTGCTTTTTCTATTTTCTAGAAAACATTATTATTAGCCATTTGGGCTGCAAGTCATTTACTTAAAGATAACCTTTAAAAGTAGCTAGGAGTCCTTTAAAAACTTAGACTGTCCTTTAAAGGTAGTTTTGGTAAACAGTTACTTGATTAGGAATGAAATACTGTATGTTTACATTTGGAAACTCAGCAGTTTTCAAAATTCAAGCTTTCTGTAAACTTTGGCAGAGGGAACAAGGCTGTAGCTGTGTAAACTTTATGGTAGAGGGACACAACTAAACCAATCTCAAGTGTCTTTGGTTTTTTCATAATGTCCTATCCATAGCAGAATGTTAATTTTTCTTTCCATTTTCAGCAGCCTTTTCCCGTAATCTGGTAACCAACTACCTCAGTTAAGAGTAGGGGATAGAGGAAGCAGAAGGAACATTCTTGTTAGAGGAGAGGTGATAAATCAGTTTTTTTTTGTTGTTGTTCTTTAGTTTTCTTCCATGTTTTGTAAACTTTTAAAATATTGACCCAGAGGATTGGGCTTTTGTCAGGTATCTTGTTTAACACTGTTTCCTTTGATGTGCCCAATGTTAATAGGTCAGTAAGCAGATTTCTAGAATTATACAGCCTTACATATTAGCTAGGGAAAAAGCAAGAAGCATTTTAAGTCAACAAGACAGTGTAGATCATCAGTGAATAGTCCTATTTAACCAAGGGCTAGAAAGCCATGTTACTACTTTTAATGCACAATGGCAAGAGAGCTGAACATTAACTGAAGGAGAAGCTAAACTAGAGATTACCAATGCTAAATCTGAGAACCAAAGATAGGTTTCCATTTCTGTTGAACACATTCTAGTACTTACATAGCATTTGCATTGTGTTAGATGTTATAAGTAATCTAAAGATGATTTCAGGTGTACGCTTAGGTTATATGCAAATACTATGCAATTTTATATAAAAAAGTTGAATATCTGCAGCTTTTGGTATCCACTAGGGGTCTAGAACCAATCTCCTGTGGATACTGAGGGAAGACTGTAATGTCAGGTGTTGCTTTACCTTTTTTCAGATCATTTATCATTTCGGTAAGAGGGTCACACAATTTAGTTGACTTTCAAAAGTTTGTTTTCATTGACCAAAGAAGCCATTTGCGAATAGAACAGAGATAAATTAAGTGATCGTTACACAATTATACAAGTAATTGCATTGTTTGGCCCATATATTTTAGTGTTTCTTAAAATATTTCTATTCTTTTCAGTGCATTCCAGTGATTAATGGAAGAGATTTACAGAACCCTATTATTGTTCAACTTTGTGATCAGTGGGATAATCCAGCACCGGTACAACATGTTAAAATAAGTCTTACAAAAGCTAGCAATTTAAAGGTAAGTTTTAAACTTCCTTACATCTTCATTTAAAATTCTGGATTTCATTTTCATGATAGTATCTTTAGCTGTCATATTGCTTCTTTTTTAAAAAATATATTTTACATAATCTTTATTATTACTTAGCATAAATAAACCTCAAAAAAATTTTAAATTATTTTGAGGAAGTAGAATTTATATCTTACAATAGTACAACAAGGGGCCAACATTGTACAGTTATGACTGTTTTAATGTTTCTTATATAGTAAGATTTGCATTTCAGATTAGGATGAATAAATAGATAATTAACACTGACAAAGTGAATGAAGACAGATACCACAGGGACCCACAGAATGGATTAAGGAACAGACATTATTGGGGAAACATACATGGTGAGGCTAAACAAAAAGAGTCATGCAGGTACCTATCCTCTACTTATAGAGAGCTACCAGATCCTGGGCAGAGCTGCTAGAACATGCTGGTATATTCTAGGGTGAGGCTCCTGCCCTCTGTGGTTCTTCTTATGGGGCAAGTATGAACATGGTCTTATAAAGGTGAGGAACAGTCTTGACTACCAGAAAGTTCAAGATTAGGTATCAGTTATTCCCATGAGTATTGAGAAGCTGCTTGGGATCTAGGGGCTGGTGCAAAGTTGGAGGCCCTCCTTCTAGGGGAAAGAGGAAAAGCCGCTATTCATTGCAAAGGGGTGTGTGTGTGTGTGTGTGTGTGTGTGTGTACAATTTTTTTTTTTTTTGTGAGACAGAGTCTCACTGCAACGCCCAGGGTGGAGTGCAATGGTGTGATCTTGGCTCACTGCAACCTCTGCCTCCCAGGTTCAAGTGATTCTCCTGCCTCAGCCTCCTGAGTAGTTGGGATTACAGGCATGTGCCATCATGCCTGGCTAATTTTTGTATTTTTAGTGGAAACGGGGTTTCACCATGTTGGCCAGGCTGTTCTCAAACTCCTGACCTCGGGTAATCCACCCGCCTTGGCCTTCCAAAGTGCTGGGATTACAGGCGTGAGCCACCATGCCTGGCCATAAAGTTGTATTTTTATACTGTCTCTTCTGTGTGTTGAAGGGAATTCATTGGTCCCAGCCAGGTTGTTGCTAGGCAAGCCAGGGGGAGTTGGGGTCATATTCAGACAATCTTGAGTATCCCTCCACATATAAAAAATAAATATAAATGTAATGGAGAAACCAGTTGATATTATGTAAAGATGATGTTTCTCTTGCAATTATTTATAGTTCAATCAGAATCCCAGTAGGGATTTCCCAGAACCTGAAAAGGTGATCTTAAAAGTTGTATGGAAGATTAAAGTGCAAAGAATGGCTTATTATACACATGGACCTGTTTTCATAGTAATTACAGTTGGAGTTTTTAAATGAGTCTGTTAAATGAGTCTATGATATTGCTGCTATAAGACCTGAAAAGACTTACTTCTCTGGCTTGTCAGTAAGGATTTGATACCCAGATGGGAGACTTATTTTGAGAAAGATGGGTTGAGAGACAATGGACCAGAGAGTAACTGGGACAGGTATAAACATAGGACTTCATCCTATCATTTCAAGTGTGCTTTCTCATTTTTTCCTATTCAGCTATTGCTTTTCCTGTCTGCATGTACCATTATTACCTTTTCTTTAGGTTCTACTAAGTTGAGATGGGTTTTAGGGTTTGGGAGACAGTCTGATTTTTCTTCTACTGTGGTCTACAAATTCACTGTTACTCTGAATGTTTGCTTCCAGTAGAGTTAGACAACGATTATTTTTAACCCCATAATAAAGATATGATTCTGGTTTCTGGAGAACCATCTGTAAAAGGCTGAGAGACCCTTCTAAATCCGTTATTAGGAAATGTGGCCACTGATTCTTGATCTCTTGAAAGTGAAAGCTTGGTTATCACTGTGAATGTAGTATTGCAGCAAAAATTTGAGAAGCGTATCTGAGTAAACATTCAAGAGAAAAATGAAGAATGAAGATAGTGCTATGATCCTTTGACTTGAGTGTGTGTGTACAGTATATATTTCTCCAGTACAGTCCCCTACACCTGCCCCAGCTTTAGAATATACCTTCATTGTTTGTGTAAACTTCATTTGATGTATCAGTGATATTGAAACGGTGAACTAGAAATCTGCAACTTAGTAACTGAAATACATTAAATTCTAGTGAAATTGATCAAGATGAGTGATTGTTACTCTACTTTGGATTATATCATTACATGCTACATTATTCCAACTAGTTCAGATTTTTAAAATTTAGATTTTGGAAGTATGCAAATACTGCTTTTAAAATAGGAATAGAGGGAAAGAACATTGTAATGGAAGAAAAGAACTTGATTGATCTCTAGAATTTTCTAACTAACCATTTTGTTTTGTTTTGTTTTGTTTTTAGCTCACGCCTTCAAACCAACAGCATAAAACAGATGAGAAAGGCAGGGCTAATTTGGGAGTATTCAGTGTTTTTGCCCCTAGGTAAGAACCAAAAGTTTGATAGTTGTTGGTGTTACAGAGATTCATTTTTCTTCTACTGCTTTGCTGAAGTTAAAAGTAATGACTATCCTCCTATTTAATGTTAGGCAAGAGTTGGGACTGAATAGAAGTTGAGAGGTTTTCTAAGAGTTGAACTTTGCGTAAATTGTCTCAAAATTTTTAGATTATTCACTCAAATTAACTAAATGTAATTTGAACCCCTCTCCCCTTTTGTTTTGTTTTGCTAGAGGAGAGCATACTCTGCAGGTTAAAGCCATCTATAACAAAAGTATCATAGAAGGACCTGTAATTAAGTTAATGATTCTTCCAGATCCAGAAAAACCCGTTCGTCTCAATGTTAAATATGACAAAGATGCTTCCTTCTTAGCAGGGGGTCTTTTCACTGGTGAGTATTTCATATACATAAATAAATCTATAATGATAATTTGCTTTGTACATTAGTGGAATAAATTACTTATCCTAGGTGTTCAGCACAATAAAAAATCATGCTTATAATAGCCTTTTTTAAAAAAAATCCTTTTAAGGGGCAAAGAAAATATATTTAACTTAGCAATGCCTCCTCTTATTCCCGTGTCTTGCATTTATTTTAATATCAAGAATGAACTGAAAGTTCATACATAAACTGATAGGCTGAGGTAATTAATTCACGTGGTGTTTGTACATTCACTGAATTGTAAAATTGTGTGAAAGAAATAGGAACCATATGGTTAGAATTATGGAGTTATGCTCTACTAAATATTGTGTTGTGATCTTAAACCCATCATAACTAGAATCATTTAGCTTAATTTGAGTGAAAATATATCACATCAGCATTTATGATTAAAGATATTTAAGAAAAACAAACATTTATTAAATACTGCTATGTTAAGATACTATGCTGTGCTCTGAATTACAGTAATGAATAAGACAGTTTTCAGTGTGCTCAGTCTAATGTAGGAGACAGGGAAGCAAATGATTTCAATATTATGTGGCAGATATTAATAGGAAATTAGTTTTTGCTTTACACAAATAATTTTCTGAAAGACTTCCATTTTCTTAAAAAGGTGAATCCCTGTACATAGTTTTAAGTAGTGAATGAAGCACCTCAAAGTTTAGATTTAAAAATTTTTGACAGTAATTTTTAATAATTAAGTTACATGTGCACATAGCTTTTTATACTTTATAAAGTAGACTCTCTATACCATATGTAAAATATTAAGTCTATTTCAGGGAGATCTATTTCCTGTTATTAAAAAACTACAGTAACAGGTGCCAAATGAATGTTACAGGTGGTAAATATAATGGGAATATTATATATAATGATCTCTTGGCTATTGTATGCTATTGAAAATCATACAAGAAAGTAAATATTCTGTTCTTGGAATACGTAAAGCATATGGTGCTATGACCAGTTGGCGTAACTCTTAAGTTGCTGAGTATACATACATTCTAGCCTTTTGGTGTTGTATGCTAGAATTTATACATTTCTTCGTCAGACTTGTATTAACATTTAAATAACATGTATGCTTTAAACATTTAAATAAGATATTTGCTTTAAGGCATACAATTATTTAACCATATCCATTAATTGAACTAGAAAGAAAATAATTTTTTAACGTTTACCATGACAGATTTTATGATTAGTGTTATTTCTGAAGATGACAGTATCATTAAAAATATTAATCCAGCACGTATTTCCATGAAAATGTGGAAGCTATCTACCAGTGGGAACCGACCCCCAGCAAATGTGAGTCATGGGAAGCATTTTTTGAAGTTAAAAATAGTTCTTACATTTAACTTAAAACTAAATCTCATTTAATGTAAATATATAATGTTATATAAATTTGAGAAATGGAAGCTAATTCACTTCATTCCTTGGAGTTAAAGAAATTACATCAGTCTATGTTTCAGAATTGACAGTTGATGCTATTGAAAAAGAGTAGTCTACTTTGTGATTTTTCTTAACATTTTAAGATGCCTATATAATAAAATTATTTCATCTGAAGGACAGTAGCACAAGGCAGAAGCTATTAAATATGAGGGGATAATATAGAAAATGAGATAGTAAAGAGATAGGATTGATAGACTGCTTGAAAGAGAGTGGAGACAGAGTTAGAGGGTCTAGAACAGTGCTGTCCAGTAGAAAGATCACACCTGGTGTTTCAGCTTTCTAGTAGCTACATTTAAAAGCTAAAAAGAGGCCGGGCGCGGTGGCTCAAGCCTGTAATCCTAGCACTTTGGGAGGCCGAGACGGGTGGATCACGAGGTCAGGAGATCGAGACCATCCTGGCTAACACGGTGAAACCCCGCCTCTACTAAAAAATACAAAAAACTAGCCGGGCAAGGTGGCGGGCGCCTGTAGTCCCAGCTACTCGGGAGGCTGAGAAAGGAGAATGACGTAAACCCAGGAGGCGGAGCTTGCAGTGAGCTGAGATCCGGCCACTGCACTCCAGCCTAGGCGACAGAGCGAGACTCCGTCTCAAAAAAAAAAAAAAAAAAAAAAACTAAAAAGAAATAAGTAAAATTCTAGAGTTTTTAACCTAATATATCAAAAGTTACCATTTCAACAGATACTCAATAGTTTAAAAATTATTGCTGGGATTTCACATTCTTTTATCTTACCGAGTCTATGAAATTTGGTGTTTATTTTACACTGTATATCAATTCAGACCAGTCACATTTCAAGTGCCCAGTAGCCACATATAGCCATTGGCTACCATACTGGACAATGCAGATCTGAAATAAATCTAAAATTGGGAACTAAAGTTTATCAGGGTCCTGATATAATAATCAACTTCAACATTTATGGTTCATTTTGATCATTGGTTTTGGAAACTATCTTGCTTAATTAATCCTGAATCTTTGCTTGCTCAATTTGGGCCATCAGTCCAGTCAAGTTGGTGTTATCTTAAAATAATATCACCGTAAAGTTCTATTGTGTGTCTTTTAATAATGGGGTGTCTTTCCACTGTCACTAATCTCACAGTGTACCTTACATGTATTATGAAGATATATACATGTATATATATACCTGTATGTTTATAAACGGAATCCAGATACACATTCAGTGTAGGTATATATAAGCTTTCCTCCTAAGTATACTATGTTAAATTTTGTCATTTTCCCCTCTCCCCTTCTCTCCTACTCCCCTTTCTAGGCAGAAACATTTAGTTGTAATAAAATAAAAGATAATGACAAGGAAGATGGCTGCTTCTATTTCAGGTATTTCTCAAAACATTTCATATTTTGAATACGTATCTTGTTACAAAGTAATTCAACCCTGGAGAGAGATGTGGGCTCACCTGACGAAAAGTAATTGGTGATCAAATAGAAATATTAATGTCTCTAAATTTTTGTCAGTTTTTTGGGAAAAGGTGTGTTTTCGTTTTTAAGCTTTAAATTAGTTTTAAGCTTTGTAAATTGTGATTGTATTTGCTTTTGAAACTATAGAAGCCATCAGAAGATCTTTTATGTTGTCAGCGCACTTTATAACTTTTTATTATATACGAGGTTTCTATAAAGATTAGACTGGCTTTTAACATTTCTGTGGCTTTGAACATGTTGCTGCTTCATTCTAGACCTCCATTTTCAAATCTGAAAAGATTATGTCTTAAGTTTCTTTAAAAATCCTTTATCATCAGTAGGGTCAAAATGTTCATTATATTTGTTCAGTGCTTTTTCAGACTAACTAGTAAAGGACCAATCATGGATGCTCCACCCCTTGCCTCTTGCAGTTATTACTGTCTTCCTTCCTGTTGTGCATGCCACGCACACACTCGTGTAAACACACACATGCACATACCACAAACCCTGTCCTGGTTTGGTCTTATTTAAAGTTCCATTTATATTAGCATACATCTCTATAGTCTCTGATTAGTTGTGCCCATTTTTGAACTTGATATACAATTTTGTTCCTTTGCATGTGACTTCTTTCACTCAGCATCATGAGATTCTGTGGCATATAGCTATAAGTTCATTAATTTCCATTGCTGTATAGAAGTCCATTGTGTGAACACACTACAATTTTCCATTCTGTTAATGGCTATTTGCATTTTCAATTTTGGGCTATTACAAATAATGTTTATAACACTGGTGCTCATATAAAAGTAAAATTGCTGGGTTATAAGTTCATAGATGTGTATATTTAAATGTAGATGTGTATGTTAGATGTTAAATATATATGTTAAACATGGATGTGTATGTTTAACTTGAGTAGCTTGAGGGTTTATTTGTTTTTAACACAGAGCCTTGCTAGAGTGCAGTAGATAGAGTGCAATGGCTCACTGCAACCTCTGCTTCTCTGGCTTAAGCGAGCCCCCTGTCTCAGCCTCCCAAGTAGCTGGGACTACAGGAATGTGCTGCCATGCCAAGCAAATTTATTTATTTATTTTGTGTGTGTGTGAAGACCGGGTTTCACCAAGTTGCTCTGGCTAGTCTTGAACTCCTGGGCTCAAAGCCATCTGCCCGCCTCAGCCTCCCAAAGTGGTGGGATTACAAGCATGAGCCACCGCGCCCAGCCCTTCCCAACACGGTTTTGTGGGTCTTTTCAGGTGTAATCTTCTGGTGGACATGTAATAGAGTGGCATCACACTTACTTTTAATTTGCATTTTCCTGTTTATCATATATTTATTGGCCACTTAGATTACCTTTGTGAAGTGCCTTTTTTGAGTATCTGAACAACGTTTGTATTGATTTTTTTATATTAATTTGTAGGAGTTCTTTATATATTAGAAATGTAAAGCTTTTGTTAGACATCTTTGCCTGTCCTGTGGCTTGCTTTCTCACTTTATGATATCTTGAACAGCAATGGTTAATTTTTATATGAGCAAATGTGTTAATCATCTTTTTTATAGTTGATCTTCTTTGTGTCCTGTTTAAGTCTTCCCTTATATTTAGGTCATCAACACATTCTACTATATTATTGTGTTGGGGGTTCCCAAGACCAATGCCAGGTTTGATGATTCACCAGGAGGACTCACAGGACTTAATATATAGTTGGGCTTATAGCTATGTTTTATTGAAACAAAAGGATTCAAAGTGAAATGAGCAAGGTAAAAAGCTCATGGGGTGATGTCCAAGGGAAACCACACACAGAGGAAGCTTTCCAAGGATTCTGTCTTGGTGAAGTCACAGAGTATGTGCTTAGTTCCCCAGCAATAAATTGTGACAGTGCGTATAAAATGTTGTCAACCAGGGAAGCTCACTAGAGACTCAGCATTCAGGGTTTTTGTTAGGGTGTGGTCACATAGGCAGCCTCTACCTAGCAAATACCAGATTTTCAGAAGAAAAGCAAGTGTGTAGCATCAGCCATATTAGCACAGTGGTTTAGGCAATGTGAGCCACTCTCATCAGTTAAAGGTCAGAACCCTCCTGAAATCTAAACTCACAGATGTCTGCCAAGGGCCTGTCTTGCAAGCAGACCTTTCTAAGGATGGCACTTTAGATTTGCTGTGTTCTTTTTGTACAGTTATACATGGAATTGATTTTTTTTTTTTTTTTTTTTAATGTATAGTGCGGTGGCTCACACCTATAATCCCAGCACTTTGGGAGGCAGAGGCAGGCAGATCACATAAGGTCCATCGGAAATGGTATCTCCTGAAACATTTTTATTTTCTGTTGTTTTTGGTTATAGAGATGCAGTTGATTTATGTATATTGACCTTGTAGCAGTTATCTTTGTTAAACTCCTTTATTTCTTATTTTAATTAATTAATTTATTTATTTATTTAGAGACAGGGTCTCACTCTGTCACCCAGGCTATAGTGCAGTGGTGCATTCATGGCTCAATGTAGCCTTGACCTCCCAGACTCAAGCACTCTTCCTACCTCAGCCTCTCAGGTAGCTGGGACTACAGACCCACACAGCTACACCTGATTTATTATTTCATTTTTTGTGGAGACAGGGTCTTACTATGTTGTCTGGGCTTGTCTGAAACTCCTGGGCTCAGACAACCCTCCTGCCTTAACTTAGCCTACCAACTGGCTGGGACTACGGGCCCACACTACCACACTTGGATAATTTTTTAATTTTTGTGGACTCAAGGTCTCATTGCTGGTCTTGAACTCCTGGGTTCAAGCAGTCCTCCCACCTCCGCCTCCCAAAGTGCTGGGATTACAGATGTGAGCCACCACTCCTGGCTCTAATTTTATTTGTAGATTCTTTGGGATTTAATAAAAATATCTGTGATATATAATAGTTTGTTATTTTCCAGTTTTTCTGTATTTTCTTTTTCTTTTTCTTTTTCTTTTTTTTTTTTGAAACGGAGTCTCGCTCTGTCACCCAGGCTGGAGTGCAGTGGTGCGATCTCGGCTCACTGCAAGCTCCGCCTCGCGGATTCATGCCATTCCCGTCTCAGTCTCTGGAGTAGCTGGGACTACAGGCACCTGCCACGACGCCCAGCTAATTTTTTGTATTTTTAGTAGAGACAGGGTTTCACCATGTTAGCCAGGATGGTCTCGATCTCCTGACATTGTGATCTGCCCGCTTCGGCCTCCCAAAGCACTGGGATTACAGGCGTGAACCACCGCGTCCGGCTGTGTGTTTTCTTTTTCTTATCATACCACAGCATCTTGGATTTACAGCAAAATGTTAAATAGACATGATGAGAGTGATCATCCTAATCTGGTTTCAAATCTCAAAGGGAACATTTCATCATTCCACCATTAAGTGTGATGTTTGCTTTAGTTTTTCTTTTATCAAACGTTCATTTCTGAGTCTTAATAAGTCTTTTATCAAACTGTTCATTTCTAAGTCTTAATTATAAATTGACTTTAGATTTCATCTATTGAGGCAATATGTGATATTTTTCGTTTAATTTAAAAAAAATCCCTTAAGACTTTGTTCCTTTACTTTTTAATGTGGTAATTAGTACATTAGTTTTCTGAATGGTCAGCCAACCTTGCAATTACTGGAATAAACCCAATTTTATCATGTTGTATTATTTTTATATATTGATGGAGGTGTTTTGGTAATGTTTTCTTAGGATTTTTGCATCTACCTTGATGTTTGAAATTAACCTGCATTTTCTTTCTTACAAATTCTTAGTTTGTTGGCTCTATCATGTAGGCCTCACAAAAGTAGAAAGAAATTTTCCCTCAGTCTGGGTTTATTCTTAGGAGGATCTTATATAAGAGTGTTATTATTCCTTCCTTGAATGGTGATAGATTCATCCGTGAAGCCATCTGAGCCTGGTGTTTTTGTGGAGGAAAGATTTTAGTTATGGTTTCAGTTTGTTCAAATTCAGAAGTTACAGACCTATTTGTATTTCCTGTCTCTTGCTCAGTTTTGATATCTTGTAATGTAATTATCAAACTATCTTCTTTTTTTTTTTTCTTTTTGAGACAGCGTCTCGCTCTGTTCCCAGGCTGGAGTGCAGTGGCATGATCTCAGCTCACTGCAACCTCCACCTCCCTGTTCAAGCAATTCTTCTGCCTCAGCCTCCCAAGTAGCTGGAACTACAGGCGTGCACCACCACGCTTGGCTATCAGACTGTCAATTTTATGTAAATTTTCAAATTTGTTCTTCTTATTGTTCTGTTTATTTTCTGTGAGATCTGTGGTGATCTCTCATTCTTGACACTATTTGTACTCTCTTTGTGGCTTGATTAATCTTAGTAAGAGATTTCAATTTTTTAGATCTTTTAAAGAACAAACTTTGGGCTTTTAAAATATATTTTATATGTTTTATTATTTAATTTCATTTAATTCCTTTGCATTTCATTTGTTCTTTTATTAAAACTGCTTGAGGTTTTTTAGCTCATTTATTTTCGTCACACACACACAACATGTATATGTGTATATGCATGTAGAGCTGTACTTTTCTGAGCATAGCTTTAATAGCATTCACAAGTTTTATATATTTTATTTTTATTAGTATTTGGGTCAAAAATTGTTTTTTCTTCTTTCTTTTTTCTTTTTTTGAACCAGAGTCTCGCTCTTTCATTCTGGCTGGAGGGCCATGGTGTGATGATAACTCACTACAGGCTTGAACTCCTGGATTCAAGCAATCCTTCCACCTTAGCCTCCTTAGTAGCTAGGACTGCAGATGTGTATACCACTACACCCAGCTAATTTTTTTTTTTTTTTTTAATTTGGTAGATATGAGGGCCTCACTATGTTGCCCAGATTGGTCTCCAACTCTTGGTCTCAAGCGGTCCTCCCACTGCAGCTTCCCAAAGTGCTGATTACAGGCATGAGCCACTGAGCCCAGCCTTGGATTAAAATATTTTTTAATTTTCATTGTGATTTCATCCTTTGACTCATGGCTTATTCAGATGTTTACTGAATTGTGAAATTTAGTCTACCCTGTATGATTTCAATCCTTTGAAATTGTTACTTGTTTTTGTGCTGGGTATACAGTCAGTTTTTGCATATATTCCAAATATACTAGATAATAATGTGATTTTTGCATTTGAGGTACAGTGTTCTATATCTTTTATTTTTTTGTCTGTTTCACCTAGCAGTGTAGTAAATCTCCGAGTGTGAATGAAGGTTTGTCTATTTTTTCTCTTAGTTTTGAGGCTTTGTTATTAGGTACATACAGACTTAATTATTGTATTTTTCTTGCAAATTAAACCTTTTATTATTATGAAGTATTCTTTTTCTCTAGTAATGTTTTTTGCCTTAAAGTTTACTTTGGTAACAGTATACCAACTTTCTCTGTGAATGACATGCAAAAGCCACTTTGGGAATCATGAGGGTTAGTGTTTGCATATATATATGTGTGTGTGTGTGTGTGTGTGTGTGTATATTCTTTTAAGTGTATCTTTTGTAAATTGCATTATTGGATTTTTTTCCTGATAATCTTTGTCTTCTCATTGAAAGTTTAGGTCTTACATATACCAATTTACTTGGTTTTGGATCTGTTTTGTTTTCTGTGTGATCCAACTGTTTTTTTCCCTTCTCTTTCCTGTTTTCTTTCTTTTTGATATATTGTTTCTAATAGTCATTTTCTGATAGTTACACCATCTTTCACTGTTCTCCAAGTGATTTCCTTGGAGATTTGTAACATGTATACTTGACATAGCAATATCTAGTAATAATTTGTATTTTTTTACCTTCTTGAGCAGTGCATGGATCTTAGAACATTTACTTCCATTCCCTTCTCCCAATTTACATGGCTTTTTTGTTGTGCATATTAAACCTATCAAGGCATCATTTTTATTGCTTATAATCAGTGTTTATTTAGATTGATTCATTTATCCTTTATGTTAATCTTTAACTCAAGGCTTTCATCTGGTATTGTTTTCCATCTTAGAAAGTTCCTTCAGTATGTCTGCTGGTGATGAAATATGTTATTTTTACCTGAAAATATCTTTATTCCACTTTCATACTTGAAGGACATTTTTACTGCATATGGTATTCAAGGTCAACAATTTCTTACCGCCATCCTTCACTATCTTCTCATCATTCTGTTGTCAGTCTCATTATTGTTTAAAAAAAAAATGTATTTTCCCTCCTTTGGTTATTTTGTGGTTGTTTCCTCCCCTACCCCCACCCCATCCCCTGCCCAACAGTTTTACTATGATATGTCTGTGTGGATTTCTTTTTTACATCCTGCTTGGTTTTCACGGGCTTTGATTTCGTGGTCTTCAGTTTTAAAAAGTTTTGCCATTCTTTTGCCTCTCTTCCTTCTAGATGATTACTTTGAACTATCTTCAGTTAACTAATTCTCTCTTCAGTAACATCTAATTTTCTGTTAAATCCCTCCTTCAGTTGCCAATTTCTGTTTGACATTTTCAGTTAATCTGTGTATTAAAGTCTGCCTAGAGTTCCTTTAGGTCTGTTGTGATTTTCTCTTGGTTTCTGTTGGTTTTCATTCTAGTTCTGTCCTTCATGTATCTGGTGATTCTGTTATTGCTGTACGAGACATTTTATTTATGAATATTTATAGAAATGATATGTAGGATAAGAGTATGTTACATTTGCTTCTGTCCATTGTCTGGGCCACTACCCATCTATTACCACTTCAGTTCAGTTTCAGAGATTGACATGATTAAAAGCCAAGTTGCATTTCTTTTGCAAGCTGGTCTGCTTTAGGTTTACCTGTGCTGCTAGAATTTACTCCCAGGACTAAAGCATCCTTAAATGTGAAATTCATCTCCCAGGGCCTCCATTCTATCTTATATTCTACTAAGTTATTTTTTACTTTAGCTTGTTAACTCTTGAACATTTTCAAGCAATTTTTTTTTTTTTTTTGTACAGCTGTTTTCATCATGAAGGGTTGGCCTGCCATTTGGAAGCAGAAATCTGTTTTCTTTCTTTTTGGAGATAGAGTATCACTCTGTCACCCAAGCTGGAGTACAGTGGCGTGATGTTGGCTCACGGCAACCTCTGCCTTCCGGGTTCAAGTGATTCTCCTGCCTCAGCCTCCTGAATAGCTGGGACTACAGGCATGCACCACCATGCCTGGCTCATTTTTGTATTAATAGTAGAGATGGGATTTCGCCATGTTGGCCAGGCTGGTCTCGAACTCCTGACCTCAAGTGATCCGCCTGCCTCAGCCTCCCAAATTGCTGGGATTACAGGCATGAGCCACTGCACCCAGCCTTGTTTAAATTTTCAATATAACTTTCTTAGGAGTTACTATCTCAGAGAAAACAATATAGAGAAAGGTTAAATAATTTTCTTCAAGGTTGCATAGATGTTACAGTGCCGGGATTTGAATTGAAGTACGTATTCAAAACCTGTGCTTTGTACTGCATTGAGCCGGTATTTTGAGAATATGAATGACATGCAAAAGCTACCCTAGGGATCATGAGCCATGTCGCACATATTGTAGAATATTATTCATATTTTCATTGTGGTAAAGCCTGACGAAAATAGGTTAATAAGTGTACCTCTTCTTAGGCACTGAGTTCGTTATTGATGATTGACTCACAGTAAATGCCTTATATACATAAATATTTCAAGTAGTACTTGAATGGAAATAAAGTTACATAGAAGAGCAGCAGGATGTTCTATAATTTTGAAATACAAAACTGTCGCTTAGAAATTTATAAAGTAGAAATGAAGCAAAATTTACTTGACATATATCAGCATTTTTGATGTATTTACTGCTTTCTCAACTTCATATTCCTGTTCTTTCAATTTTTACCATATCCAGCATTTTTGTTCTGGATGTTTTGTAAAAGAATGTACAGGTAAGAGGAACCTCGGAATTAGCAAGAAATATTTGTTGAATGAATGAAGGTCAATATAGTGTTAGTAGTTCTATTCTTCCTACTCATTTATTTTTGTGGAAAGAACAGAAATGTTGACTCTTTGAATTCCTTCCCCCTCTATACAAACATTGTCAGTAATCTTAACTTTCTTTTAAATTTAGGGATAAAGTAATTCCTAATAAAGTGGGGACATATTGTATCCAGTTTGGTTTTATGATGGATAAAACAAATATTCTCAACAGTGAACAGGTTTGCTTACTTTTTTAATATACCACAGTTAGCTTTACATTTTCTTTTTTTTTCCCTTGGTTCTGCATTAAATGAAATAGCTTCATGTTTTCTCATTTAGTTTATGAGTGAAATATTTTGTTTAAAAGTGATTATTGGATGTGAAATATAAATAATTCAACTTTCAAGAAAATTAGTATAGAATATGTTTAAATTTGTCCAATAATTTGACCTGTTACAGGAGTCACATTTCCATTTCTCTTTATATCAAAGACTCAGCATTTTAGTGTGTAGTGTCATAAAGTTGCTCATATCAACCATGCATGGGAAATATTAGTAACATTTCACACAGCCATAACAGAGAGCGAAATTATGTCCTTTGCAGCAACATGGATGTGGATAGAGGCCATTATCCTAAGTAAATTAACTAAGAAACCAAAAACCAAATACTGCTTGTCCTCCCTTACAAGTGGGAGCTAAACATTGGGTACACACGGACACAAAGATGGGAACAGTGAATGCTGGGGATTGCAAAAGAGGGGAGAGAGGGAGGTGGGCAAGAGTTGAAAAAATACCTATTAGGTACTGTGTTTGCTACTTGGGTGACGGGATCATTAGAAGCCCAAACCTCAGCATCCTGCAGTAATACTCATATAACACACTTGCACATACACCCCCTGAATCTAAGATAAAATTTTTAAAATAATAAAAGTTAGAAATTAAAAATAAATAGTATTTCAGTTATTAGGATTCTGGATAGTGATATTCAAGTTAGTTTAAATATACATCATCTACATTTCATACTGTTGGTATAGGCTGGGTGCAGTGGCTTACGCCTATAATCCCAGCACTTTGGGAGGCTGAGGCGGGCAGATCACTTGAGATCAGGAGTTCGAGACCAGCCTGGCCAATAGGGTGAAACCCCGCCTGTACTAAAAATACAAAAATCAGCTGGGCGTGGTGGGCGCACGCCTGTAGTCCCAGCTGTTCAGGAGGCTGAGGCAGGAGAATCGCTTGAACCTCGGAGGTGGAGGTTGCAGTGGGCAGAGATCACGGCCACTGCAGTCCAGCCTGGGTGTCACAGTGAGACTCTGTCTCAAAAAAACAAACAAACAACTGTTGATATACTAATTTTTTAAATTACCTATGTTTTTTAATACCTCTAAGTTTGTTCTTAGAGATGGCTGTAAACATCCAAAAATTAACCTGACCTAACTTTTATGCTGAATTTTAAAAGCAAATTGATTACTTTTAAAAGATTAATAGAAATAAATTTTAGAAGGTAACATTTAATTTTATTTAGTATGTGCCATTGTTACGTCTTCCCTTCCTCTTAAATACTAAAGCATCAATATATTGTTAATCAGAATGTCTCTTTTATTTTTTAAGGTTATAGTTGAAGTCCTGCCTAATCAACCTGTGAAGTTAGTACCTAAAATTAAACCACCTACACCAGCTGTTTCTAATGTTCGCTCAGTTGCCAGTAGGACCTTGGTCAGAGATCTACATCTTAGTATCACGGTAATGTTTATTTTCTTCCAAAACTACAAAGGGTAACAAGAAAAATTATCTTTGATTTTAGGGTACAAAATTATTTTTGTGGATTCTGTCAATTACTCCGATTAAGGTTATAGAGAAAACTTGTGCAGATGAATTAAATATTTGTAAATATCTTTGAATACAAATAGAGAATATATAACATTATACATAAAATGAATTCAGATATACTAAGCAGAACTGCCTCAAAATGCAGAAATCTCAATATGCCTACCTTTTTTTTTGAGACAGGGTCTTGTTCTGTCACCCAGTCTAGAGTGCCATGGCACAATCATAGCACACTGCAGCCTCAAGCAGTCCTCCCACCTCAGCCTCCTGGGAAGCTGGGACCACAGTTGCACAGCACCACATCTGGCTAGTTTTAAATTTTTTTCTGTGGGGTTTTGCTGTGTTGCCCAGGCTGGTCTTGAAATCCCGACCTCATGTTATTCTCCTGCCTCAGTCTTCCAAAGTGCTGGGATTACAGCTGTGAACCACCACACCCAGCTGCTACCTTTTCTAATACATACCTTTACTCACCTTTTTCGTGTATATATCACGAATGAGTGTGAACTATTGACTCTTCAATGTCCAGTTCACTGAGGGGACAGAAGGACATAAGTTGTTTTTTTTTTTTTTTTTTTTTTAAGTGATCTGCTCTGATGACTGCTCATAGTTAAGAAAGAAAGAAAATCAGAGCTTCTCCAAGGCTGCTGATTTCATGAAGCGTAAGCAGCAACACAGCTGTCAAAAATACTAACAAAAACATGTAAAACACAGTAGTGGGACTGCACCTGTATGGAAAATTTGGTTGGTGGGATACTTACCTACTTCCAGTTTATTTTCCTGTTTTAGATGATTGGTTATTCTTCCCCAGACATCTCTTCTTTTCCCAAAACATCTTGTTGGGGTCAACAGTGCCATAGAATTACTCCAAGAGTCTTTGAATCTCATATAAGCACCAAACATTGTGTGAAACACATATAGGCCTATTGGTTTTTAAATGTATACAGATGCTGCTGGTGTTAATAAAATAATTAAAGTCACTACAAGTTTATAATAACTTTTTATTAATCACTTTTCACATCAGTAGGTGCTAAAAGTATATGAAAAGGTGATATTTTAAAATGGGAGTCTTTGTAATTTAGTAAGGTAGGAACTGTTGTATTAGGTGGAAGTCTCTTGTTCTTTTATAGTTTCTGGAACTATTTCTTGCCTGTGGAACACTCAAACTTAGAACTGAATTCTGTGCTTAGATTAAGAAAGATACAGATAATTTAATGTCGGGGGCTCTGTGTCTTATTTCTGATTTGTACATGCTCTTCTCTGGGTTTACTCTTCTGATCATTTTCTCTGATTGTTTTCCATTTTTTGTTTTAAGGATGACTACAACAACCATACTGGAATTGATTTGGTTGGCACTATAATAGCCACCATTAAAGGCTCTAATGAGGAAGATACTGATACCCCACTGTTTATCGGGAAAGTTAGAACACTTGAATTCCCCTTTGTGAATGGTTCAGCTGAAATCGTGGTAAATTTTTTATATCTTTTGGTAGATAGGATTTCTGTATTTAATGTTTTTAACCACCATATTAAGACACCTTTTTTTTTGTATAGCTATGAAGATGTTCTAATCATAGCACTAAATTGGAAAGTCAGCTGAAATATTTTCTGATTTTGCTATTACAAATTGAACCCAGGATCTTTTTAAGTAAGACTCCCATTTTTCCTGTGGGATGACAGCTTTTTCTGATTCTAGTTGTTTTTAACTTTAGTGACAATACGTGATACTTTATGTTTCATTGAAAAGCTGCCATTATGTGGATAGAAACAAAAAATGTAGCCCAGGTAAATTTGAATTAAACAACTTATATTTGTTACTCATTTTTTTCTAAAATGAAAATAGTTTTATTTGTATTTTAAAAATACACAATTCAAGAACTTCCATAAATAATCAAGATATTGTCACCTGTCACAGATAATAGATGATTAGCAATTTCATATTACCTTCCAGAGTTTTAGCATATACACTAATGCTGCCTGCATACCATGTGTGTATATGATTTATATACATGTTCGGAGGGTGTAAAATTTCATTAATAGAATTGTGCCTTTATAAAAATCTTTTCTGGTTTAACATCTCTAATATATTCTCAGTAAAAGTAAGCCTACATCATTGTACGTTAATGACCACCATTTATTTGATCACTCCTTAGTGAAATTTAGTTATTTTCTAAAGTTTGTTTTTATCAACAGTGCTTCCATTAGCTTTCTTCTATGTACAGTCAGCCCCCCATATCCGTGGGTTTCACATCTGTAGATTCAAAAATAATTGGGAAAAAAATTTCATCTGTACTGAATACATACAGACATTTTTCTTGTCAGTATTCTATAAACAATACAACAACTATTTTCATAGCGTTTTATTAGTTATTACTAGTAATCTAGGGATGATTCAAAGTATATGAAGTATGTGCATAGGCTGTATGCAAATACCACACCATTTTATATCAGGGACGTGAGTGTGCATGGATTTGAGTATCTGTGGGAGTCCTGGAACTAGTACTCCACAGATACCAAGGGATGACTATATATCTTTTTGTATATATTATTTCTTTAAGAAATTACTAGAAGCAGAATGTGTTAGAGATAGGATATGCATATTTTAAACCTTTTGGTAGTTACTGCCAATTGCTCTTCAGTTTATATTCCTGCCAGAAGTATATGTCCATCTTACTCATATTAGCAACACTATATATGTGAGCAGTTTTAAAAATTCTAACCAAATATCTGATTAAAAATTTATTTTTGTCACTACTAAGGTTGAACATTTTTTGGCTTTAATCTTTCTAAGATTGTTTACTGACCATTTCTTTTTGAATTTCCATTTTTTTCTTAAAAATATTAGTGCTCTTTTATTAAGTATTAAGTACTTTTTCCTGAGGTGTTTTTTTTGTTTTGTTTTCAGAACTTTCCTTTCTTTATATTGGAGGGGCAGATCATATTCACAGTGCTATCTCTGATATCCTTTCTTTAATTTTTGATATATCTGGATTTTATTGATCCTTTTTCAAATCCATTAATTTTCTTGATATCTTTATCAGTAATTCTAACAGTACTAATAGATATGAAATGTTACCTTTTCTTATATTTTTGTTGTTGTTCATTTCTGTGTCTAATTCATTGCAACATCACATTGTTTCAGTAAAATTAGGCTTATACAGTAGGAGCCTGCAAGCTGTATCTCGCCTGAAGACTTGTCAGTTGGTCTGGCAGTGGCTGACCAATACAGCATTTTCATTTTAATTAATTTCCAACATTTAAAGTTCTGGAGTTTTTAAATAAAACTCTGCATTTCTAATTTACTTGGTAAAATCTAAAGATCTGGCAACACTGGGTGAGGATTGTCTTAGCCAACTGTGTGTTCACCCTGAACAGTGACTCCTCCTCTCAGTGCATCTGGTTTCCAGTCAGCCACTTCCATGCCACTTCTTTTCATTTATTGACATTGAGGACATATATATTTATCACTTATATTCACACTTGTTCTTCTGTTTTTATTATAGTAGAGAATAAAGTAAAATTTTCTTGTGCTCTAACAAAAATTAGGTAATGAAAGCCACATTGAAAAACAAAGGGGAGTGGAGAGACATACTTAACATGCAGAGTGGGTTCGTATTGGAAGAAGACATCTAGTCCACTTTACCTGTTTTCCTATTTAGCTATGTCCAGTTTTCTTGGCCCCCTTGTAGTCATTTGAAATTGGTAAGCCTGCTGTATATACTCCTGAGATTCAGACAGAGATTTGGTTAATCCCCAGCAGCTGTATATAAAAATCTCTTCACATCATGCATGTAAATGTACTCTTACCACTAGAGGTCCCTGATATCTCACTGAATAAATAGAAAACTCAAGTCCTTCTTGGCTCCTGCCTCACATATTGATTTAGTATGTCTGGAGCAGGGCTCTAAAATCTGATTTTTAACAAGCAGGCGATTCTTAACAAGCAGGTGATTCTTATCATTAGGGAAGTTTAGGAAACACTGGTCCAGAGCACAACCAGTATTTGTAAATGTTCCACGTTATTGCTTTGTTTAAAGTTACAATCTAAATTTGTAGTTGCTCAAGTTTGTTAAATTGTGCTATTCAGATTCACTGTATTATTTGCCTACATGAGCTGGACGTTTCTGATGGCAGTGTCTTAAGTTTCATTCTGATATGCATTTGTTTGTTTCTCATATGCCAAATTTCCGTTTATACTTGGATCCAGTTTGGGATTCTTCAGTTCTCTTCATTTCTGTTATTCTGTTTTTCCTTTTTTCTTGGTAGGTACGCATCAGGGATTAAAAACTGTAAAACTTTGAGATAGGAGATTCCTCTTTAAACAAGACAAAAAGGAAAAGATTATATTTAACTACATTAAAAGTTACACTTTCCGCCAGGCACAGTAGCTCATGCCTATAACCTTAACACTTTGGGAGGCCAAGGTGGAAGGATTGCTGGAGCCCAGGAATTCAAGACCAGCTTGGGCAACATGGCAAAATCCCATCTCTACAAAAAATAGCCACGCATGGTGACACATGCCTATAGCCACAGCTACTCATGTGGCTGAGGTGGGAAGATAGCTTAAGCCTGGGAGGTTGAGACTACAGTGAGCCATGATTATGCTACTGCACTCCAGCCTGGGTGACAGAGCAAGACCCTGTCTCAAAAAAAAAAAAAAAAAAAAGGTTACACTTTATGTACTGTAAGCATATCTTAAACAGAATTAAAAGAAACAGTGACAATGTGTTGATAATTGTTGACACTGGATGATCAGATTTATTATCTGATTCTGTATTAGAAAAAACAGTCTTTAAGGTAGTAAATTGAGGAGAAATACCAATTTTGCTATATGCAGTCATGTCATCACTTAATGATGGGCATACGTTCTAAGAAATATATCATCAGGTGATTTCATTGTTGTGCAAATATCATAGAGTATACTTAAACCTAGGTGATACAGCCTACTATACACCTGGGCTATATGTCATAACCTATTTCCTTTTTTTTTTTTTTTTTGAGATGGAGTGTCGCTCTGTCACCCAGGCTGGAGTGCATTGGTGCACTCTTGGCTCACTGCAGCCTCCGCCTCCTGGGTCCAAACAATCCTCCCACCTCAGCCTTCTGAGTAGCTGGGACTACAGGCACGTGCCCACCACACCCAGCTGATTTTTGTATTTTCAGTAGAGACAGGGTTTCACCACGTTGGCCAGGTTGGTCTCAAACTCTGACCTCAGACGATCCACCCACCTCAGCCTCCCAAAGTGCTGGGATTGTAGGCATGAGCCACCACGCCCAGCAGCATAACCTGTTTCTCCTAGACTACAAACCTGTACAGTATGTGACTATACTGAACACTGTAGGTAATTTTAATATAATAGTATTTGTGTATCTAAACATAGAAAAGGTATAGTAAAATGCAGTATTATAATCTTTTGGGACCACCATTATACATGTGGTACTTTGTTAATGAAATGTTGTTATGTGGTGCATGACTGTGTTAGATACATACAATTAGAGGACTGATATATTGAACAGATTTCTAAAACCTCCTAAGGAACTACTTGCAAATCAATCAAAAAAAAAGACAAACCAGTAGAAAAATAAATGGGCAAAGAATACGAGCAGGCAATTAATGGAAAAGAAAATATAAATAACCTGTAAACATAAGAAGCATGATTTCAATACCACTCAGGGGAGATATTAGTTAAAATAATAATGACTGGTTGCTTTTTAATTCTCCTTTTTAGAAAAAAATATATGATTTATATTAAATGTTGGCCAGCATAAGGGGAATTTGGCAGTCCCATACACTGCTGGTGAGAGGATAAATTGATACAACTTCTTATGAGGGAAATTTGATACTTGCCTTTTAAAATAAACTCGTACTTATCATTATTCATCCCAGAAAACACATTTGCAGAGAAACATTTGGAGATATATTTTTGCTATATTATAGATAATTGTTTGAAAATTGTAAACGTACTAAATATTCACCACCCGATGAATGAGTAGTATAGTATAATGTACTATGCATAAATTTTAAATTGGCATGTATACATTCACATGAATTGATCAAATCGAGTGCTGAAATCAAGTTGCTAAAGTATAAAGTATATGTTACTTATTTTTAAAATGCAAACAGTATTTTTTAAATATGTGTTTGCATTTGTGTAAGTCTGTTGAAAACCACATTCAGAAACTGGCAATTGGTTTAATGGTGGGCTTGTATTCTATATTCTTTGGGAAAAAGTCTGTGAGCTATAATTTATAATTTTATTTCATGGATTGACCTACAGTGTCATATTGATTTAGATTTTTTAAAAATACTGCTTCTTTTTAAATTGTATTGTTATAGTCTAAACAAAAACAGCTGCTGTCATTGTTTCCCATAGAATTGTGTGGGAAAAAATCATTTCAGATAAAAATATATTTGTGTCATTTACTAGTTATATGTTATGGTCTTAAAGTATATCCAAAGGTTTTTTGTCCATTAATGAGAAAAACACAATTTAAAAAATCTTTAGAGCTTTTCAAAATCTCTTGTTCTGTCACCTGGGACTTTGATGGGTCTATTTCCATGGTAACAGCTGTAACTTAAACTCAGCATTGGGCTTTGTGATTGTTTTTATAACTTTCACACTATCAGCTGTTTCATACTGCTTTCAATTTAGAGGTTAGAATCAAGAAGATTTTACAGGTCAAAAGTATAAGCAGCCATCCATATTTCTAATGTGAAGGAAATAACTTTTTCTTGAAATTTTTTATTATACATAATTTTCACATAAGCTGTTTATTGATACGATCATTTGGCTTTCAAACCAATACCAGAAGGTAAAATGTTTTATGTCTTGGGTAGTGGTGAGTGGTGATGATGGTTTAATGGAATCTTAAGGATCAGCCTATGCCTTTGGCCTTTAAAATTAACCACTTAACTTGAAAACAGAGCATAATAAGTTATGTAACATTTTTATGTTGAAAGATTTCTTTTTAAATCTTGTTTTCCCCTTTTGTTTGTTTATATGTACAGAGTCTGGTGCTGGCAGAAAGTAGTCCTGGAAGGGATAGTACTGAATATTTTATTGTATTTGAGCCCCGGCTACCACTTTTATCAAGAACCTTAGAACCATATATCCTACCATTCATGTTTTACAATGGTAAGTTTCTAGGAAATAAATGGTTAAACTCCATTGTTAGTGATACTTTAGATAACCTTGTTTTGCTTTCCATTAACATGGTGTTTATTAGCTATTTAATCACATCATGACATATTTTAGAAAAGTCAGTTTTTACATTAAATTATCTCAATTTTTTTTCTTAGATGTTAAGAAGCAGCAACAAATGGCAGCACTTACAAAAGAAAAGGACCAATTATCTCAGTCTATTATTATGTATAAAAGTTTATTTGAAGCCAGCCAACAGCTTCTTAATGAAATGAAATGTAAGTCATTTTGTATTCAAGACAAAAATTATGCTTTGGGGAATGATGAGGCAGGAGGTGAAATCATGATACACAAACATGCTTCCACTTTCCTAAACCACAAGTAAAATGCAGAATGTTGCAGAAAGGTGGTAATGTTGGTTGATACTGTCATTGAGAATTCTTAAGATGAAGTATTTCTTATTTTAAATAAATTTGTATCCTGCTTACTTATAAAAAACTGACACATTCTGTTAGGAATGTGGACCTGTGGAAAATTTAAGGCTTTCTACATAATAATAATGTTTATATTTAGCTCTGGCTTCTGGCAAAAGATACTGGATAATATCACCAAGGGAGTGATGTGTAATGTAATTTTTCATTTGACTAATGAGCTGTATGTATTTTACTTCAAACATCTGCAGTTTGTCATACTATGGAGGTATCTGGGGCAGCACACACTGATACTGAAATATGTAAATTATTCTTGAGTCACTTCACAGAACATTTGCTGCAGTTTTTTTGTTTTTGTTTTTTGAGACACAGTCTCACTCTGTCACCCAGACTGGAGTGCAGTGGTGTGATCTTACTCACTGCACCCTGCGCCTCCCAGATTCAAGTGATTCTCGTGCCTCAGCCTCCCAAGTAGCTAGGATTACAGGCACCACCACGCCTGGCTGATTTTTGTATTTTTAGTAGAGACAGGATTTCACCATGTTGGCCAGGCTGGTCTCGAACTTCTTTTTTTTTTTTTTTTTTTTTTTGAGACGGAGTCTCGCTCTGTCGCCCAGGCTGGAGTGCAGTGGCCGGATCTCAGCTCACTGCAAGCTCCGCCTCCGGGGTTTACGCCATTCTCCTGCCTCAGCCTCCCGAGTAGCTGGGACTACAGGCGCCCGCCATCTCGCCCGGCTAGTTTTTTGTATTTTTTAGTAGAGACGGGGTTTCACTGTGTTCGCCAGGATGGTCTCGATCTCCTGACCTCGTGATCCGCCCGTCTGGGCCTCCCAAAGTGCTGGGATTACAGGCTTGAGCCACCGCGCCCGGCCACTGGTCTCGAACTTCTTACCTCAAGTGATCTGCCCACCTTGGCCCCCCCAAAGTGCTAGGATTACAGGTGTGAGCCACCACACCCAGCCTACGTTTGCTGCAATTCTTAATAATGTTTCATATAATTGAAAGACATTTTCTGAGTTGTGCTCTATCATCCCTTCCCTTTTTATTTGTCATATTTTTTTGGTAAAGTTTTTGACTTTGTGTTAGTTATTTTGATCAAGTTAACCAAGAAATATTTACTGCTTGCCTCAAAGTACTCACTTTCATGTATGCCTGTACAAGATCAAGGATATTTAGAATATAATAGGAGCTAAATCTAGTAATGAGATAATATGTCATTTGTGTAGCACTAAAAATTGTTTTTATAAAGTCTTTCTTTGTTCGAGAACAACCTTGTGCAATTATGTATAAATTATGTATACTCGTGAATTAAGTCACTTATCCAAGATTACTAGGAGTTTGCAGTATATCATATCTCCCTTTAGTTGCATTAATTTTATTTTCTCATTTTTGTGTATCAGAAATTGAGACTTAAGATGTATAGTTTAATTTTGAATTTCTAAAATGGTCACCTATCAGTTTTCATTTTAGCAACAGACATTAAAAGGAAAAAACGAAAGGAATTTAAAAATATTTTCCAAATCGCGCCACTGCACTCCAGCCTGGGCGACAGAGCGAGACTCCGTCTCAAAAAAAAAAAAAAAAAAAAAATATTTTCCAAAAACTATGATTTGGGGGCTATCAGAAATTGATGCAAGTTTTTTGTTTTTAATTTTAGGTCAAGTTGAAGAAGCAAGATTAAAAGAGGCCCAATTGCGAAATGAACTAAAAATACATAATATTGACATTCCTACAACACAACAGGTACAATTTCCAAGTATACGTGAAAGATTTTTTTATTAAAGTCCATTCTGCAATATGCAGTTTTTATTAGGAATTTTATGAGTATTGTTTTAGGGTACAAGGACGTGTGCATTATAGTCTAGTCACTAGACATTAAAAATGACTAACAAAATGATAGAGTGCTCTATTCAGAGAAATTGCAATTTGTATTTTTAATGTAATGACACCAATAAATGCAGTTAATAATACATCAGTTCAAGTAGTGCTTTGAAAAGGGTGCATAACCAATACACGTGGTGGTAAACAAAGTAAGAGAAAATAAAAAGCAATCTAGATTTTTAAAATTTATATTCTTTTATATGTGTAACTCGGATTCAAAGAGAAGTCCTATTATAGGTAGTGTATATCTTCGCTAAGATTTTTTAAAATTCAGTGAAGTGGGAACTTTATATTACTATAATCATGGTTTTTAAAATTGTGTTTTCTTTGTGTGTGTGTGTTTTCTGATAGTTTGTCTTTTTTTTTTTTTTTTTTAATAATGCCTACTTACCAACTTTATATTCTTGAGTTATCTAAATTGTTAATTTTTCTCCACTGTCATTATGGGCTGCCTGGTTCAAGAGTAATTGGTCTTGTAGTTAATTTTTCTTTATAAATTATAGGTGCCACACATTGAAGCGCTTCTGAAAAGAAAGCTATCAGAACAGGAAGAACTGAAGAAAAAACCTAGAAGATCATGTACTCTTCCAAACTATACTAAAGGCAGTGGGGATGTTTTGGGAAAGGTTTGTGTTTATTAAGCCTTTGGAGAGGCAGTACATTTTATTATCTTGTTTGTTTAAAATGGGTCTTCTAAAAGTGACAAAAAAGTGTCAGGTTCTTTGTAATTTACTTCTTTCCAATAAAGTACCTGCTCTCATTATTGCAGTAGGGATTTGGTAGAGTTTAAAACTGAAATCGGTAATATTACTATTGAGGGCTGTGGCAGAAGTTGTTAAGATGTATTAGTTCAAGGCTTATTGTTTACTTAGAGATGCTTTCATGTCATGCAGCTCTTTTTTTGGAGGGGGAGACAGTCTATCACCCAGGCTGGAGTGCAATGGTAAGACTATGGCTCAGTGCTCCCTCCATCTCCTGGGCTCAAGCGATCCTCCTGCTTCAGCCCCCCAAGTAGCTGTGACTACAGGCGTGTGCCACCGTGCCCAGCTAAAACCGAGGTCAAGTAACTTGCTCATAGTTGCACAGCTAGCAAGTGGCAGAGCCAGGGGTGAAACCCCAGGTAGTCTGACTCTGGAGTCTTTGGTTATTGCCTATGCATGTATATTCTACTTTTATAACCACCGTATGAACTATTATTTGTAGTATTTCTCATTTATACATGAAGAAATTGAAATTCAGGGAAGCTCAAATAACTTGTTAAAATATAGTTAAGGCAGAGCTTAGATGTGACTCAAGGTCTCTCTGACTCTAAAATCTGTGGTAGTTTATTTTATATGCCTTCACAAATACACTGCCTACTGAAAATGGGGGGTAATGTGTAGCAATGTTTATGACCAAAACCATGTACATTATTACTCAAACCTCAGATTTGCAAATTGAAAAATTGAATTTAAATTTAAATATAAATTTATACATTACAAAACAAGTTGCTAATATACAATGTTTTAAAATGTTATTCTTTAGAACCAATTTTTAGAAAAAAGCAGTTCTTTGATCCTAAGCATATAAATATATGGTTTCCACATTTTAATAGTCCATCCAATACAAAATTCTTGCACAATATGTAAAATTTTTATCAACATATAAATTTTAGCAAGAGAAATGTATTTTAAAGTCTCCTTTTTAAATATTTCCCATTGCATGTCTTGAAAATCTGGGGGAAATCTTTGCAATTTCATTTTACATAGTTTCTCTTTTGTCCCCTCAGAAGTACAAACCCTACCCTAACCAATAGGAGAAAACTTTGCAATCCTTCCATGTCATCCTTAGTCTTTTCCCTTGCTTCCTTAAAAAATACTCTTCCTGGCATTTATTATAAAACTAGAATAGTCCAGGCACAGTGGCTCGCACCTGTAATCCCAACATTTTGGGAGGCCAAGACGGGCGCATTATCTGAGATCAGGAGTTTGAGACCAGCCTGGCTAACCTGGTGAAACCCCGTATCTAATAAATACAAAAAATAGCCAGGTGTGGTGGCATGTGCCTGTAATCACAGCTACTCAGTAGACTGAGGCAGAAGAATTGTTTGAATCTGGGAGGCAGAGGTTGCAGTGAGCCGAGATCACGCCACTGCACTCCAGCCTGGGCGACAGAGCGAGACTCTGTCTCAAAAAAATTAAAAAACCCTGGAATAAATAATCATAGAAATATAGTAGGAACAAGGGGAGGCTTTTTTCCCCCAAACTTCAAAATGTATTTAACATCATGAATACCTCAAGTAACTTAGATATTTTACACATTTCTTCCTCAATTCCTAATATCTTGAAATCCCATCTCTAAATGAGGAAGATATAGTAGCAGTTTTTTTTTTTTGTTCAGTTAAACATATTATGATTATAATTAACATGCCCTTCTAAATAGGTTTTATGATAGTATCATGGTATTTCTTTTACAAAACACATCTAAATGTCACAAGTAAGCCATTTCTTCTTCTTACATTTCATTTGCCTCTACTAATTCTTTCTCCATTGGCTAGAACATTGTTTTCATTTACATGTACTAGTTTTTTTGCATGTTCATACTAACTTCTAGAGAATTAGAATAGAAGGATAGATGTTAGAATGTGTTTTGTTTATTGGCTTTTTTTTGAGACACGATCTCACTCCTGTCGTCCAGGCTGGAGTTCAGTGATGCATCTCGGCTCACTGCAGCCTGGACTTCCTGAGCTCAGGTCATCCTCCCACCTCAGCACCCCAGTAGCTGGGGCTACAGTTTCATGCCACCATGCCCCCCTAATTTTTTGTATTTTTAGTGGAGATGGGGTTTCGTGATGTTGCTCAGGCTGGTCTCAAACTCCTGGGCTCAAGCAGTCAGCCTGCCTCAACTCCCAAAGTGTTAGTAATACAGGCGTGGGTCACCATGTCCAGCCTGATGTTTCTAAAAGTGACACACAATGTTCTTATTGCTAGGGCGGATTTGTGCTACCAGATCAAGTAAGATTAAAGGGTAGACACCACCATCCTAGCACAATGAATTAGGCTTTGATACTGACCACAATAGTCCAATCTTGGTGGACTTGACTTTGAACAAGAATGCTTGTTGATGATTGGGTTTTCACGCACATGTGTGAAATATGCCACCGTTGAACCTTGTTACACTGTTGGCACATTACCTGTCTGATCTGAGGGAAAGAAAAAGAATACTTGTGTCTGAAGCAAGGATTTGTAATTTTTTATTTATTCTAAGCTCCAAAGCATTGTTCCTGGAAACAGAAACAAAAGAAACAATTCTTTTTTGTTTTGGAGACAGGTTCTTGCTCTGTCAGACTGTAGTGCAGTGGCACGATCTCGGCTCACTGCAGCCTCTACCTCCTGGGCTCAAGTTATCTTCCTTCCTCAGCCTCCTGAGTAGCAGAAGAAACAATTCCTATTTGTGATGTTCAGATTTGTTTTTTGAAAGGAATACTATAATATTGGAGTAAAGAATTTACTTAGAAGGGAAGGGCATATTAACTGTATGTTTAATTGAACTGCATTATTGTATGTGTATATTATTTAAGTGTACTTTATGATTATTTTACCAAGAAGACAGATCCCATTTATAGAGTGTTAAAATGTGAAAAAAGTATATATTACTAGCAAATAAAATTTCTAATTATTTCATCCCTGAGCGGTCTGAAAAGGAAAAATTCCTAATATTTTTATTTGCTCATTTGCAACTTTACTGGAGTTTAATCTTTAGAAAAAAAATTTTTTAATTTAATAGCAGAATAGAATGTTTAATATATTCAAGTTAAGTTTTTAACAACTTGACAATTTATTTTTAATTCATGTGTTTCAGAAAAGTTTTTGTTACCTAGGCTTGGGCTTTTAAAGTAATATCAAATTTTTATAAATGGATTTTATATTTTTTTACTTGATTTTATGAAAATGGGTTGTAGATTGCACATCTAGCACAAATTGAAGATGATAGAGCTGCGATGGTTATTTCTTGGCATCTGGCAAGTGACATGGACTGTGTAGTCACCCTAACCACTGATGCTGCACGTCGTATCTATGATGAAACCCAAGGTCGTCAGCAGGTGTTGCCCCTTGATTCTATTTATAAGAAGACTCTTCCAGATTGGAAAAGGTTAGAAAAAAGTGAAAGTAATGGTTTTTTCTGAAATATATTTTCTGTTTTTTATCAAAGCCTTGAATTTAAAAATGATTTATCTAAAAGATATCTAAAACAGAGAATTGACTTGAATTATCTACATTATTTTTGTCTTCATCACAAATGGGCATTTTTCATTACATATGCTGGCTATGTTTTATTTGCCAATTAAATGTTATTTATATATGTAATGTATACACACAAAGACATACATTACATGTATATGTAATGTATATACACAAGACATAAAAAATACAAAGACATAAAATTTTTTTTAAATTTTTAAATTTTTATTTTTTGAGATGCAGTCTTGCTCTGTCAGCCAGGCTGGGCGTGATCACAACTCAGTGCAGCCTCAACCTCCCTGGATTCAAACTACCCTCGCACCTCAGCTTCCCAAGTAGCTGGGACTACAGGTGCATGCCAGCATGCCCAGCTAAATTTTTTTTTTTTTTTTTTTTTTTTTTTGCTATATTGCCCAGGCTGGTCTCAAACTTTTGGGCTCAAGCAGTCCTCCCACCTCAGTTTCCCATACTGCTAGGATTACAGGTGTGAATCACTGCATCCAGGCCCTTTTTTATATTTTATGTGTACTCTGATTAGGCCTACTTTTAAAAATGCACCTAAAGACAGGAAGGAAATACTAACAAAAAAATAAATAAAAATGTATAACAGAATATTGGTCAGTATTTTCTCAGATTACTAAACAAAGCTTTTCACGGCCTGTAATTGCATAGGAATGGGGACTTGAAGGAGAATGGGATCTCATTAAGAGCCTACTATGTCAGTAAACTTGTTATTTCATCTTATAAATCTAAAAATAGATTGAGGAAACAAAACAGCTGTATGTTGAACTCAGATCTATCGGATTCTAAAATCTGCTACCCTGCAGCTAGTCAGTACTCAAAGGAACAGCATGGGAAATCCTGACAGGTCATGGTTACTGTGTTGATAAAGGTAATGCTTTTTTTTTTTTTTTTTTTTGAGACAGAGTCTCGCTCTGTCGCCCAGGCCGGAGTGGAGTGGCGCGATCTCGGCTCACTGCAATCTCCACCTCCCGGGTTCACACCACTCTCCTGCCTCAGCCTCCTAAGTAGCTGGGACTGCAAGTGTCTACCACCACGCTCGGCTAATTTTTTTTGTATTTTTTTAGTGGAGATGGGGTTTCACCGTGTTAGCCAGGATGATCTTGATCTCCTGACCTTGTGATCCGCCCGCCTCGGCCTCCCAAGGTGCTGGGATTACAGGCGTGAGCCACTGCGCCCAACCCACTTAAGAGAATGGGTTTAACTCTTGCCCAGACTGGAGTGCAGTGTCTACTCACAGGCACAGTCATAGCTCATTGCAGCCTCAAACTTGTGGGCTCAAGTGATCCTCCTGCCTCAACCTACCAAGTAACTGGGACGACTAGAGGCATGTACCCCTCACACCCTAATGCTTTTTGTGAGAAGAATTTTTTTCTCCAGGAGGGCTTATTTATCTCTTTAATCCCTGGAGACTAAGTTAAGGATCCTTGATTTAGGGAAATTATGGATTTGACATTTAAGACTAACGTGTGTTCTAGAAACGAGTTATCCTTTCTGTTTCTGGTATTCTCTCTCTTACTGGGATTGAGTTAACTAGAGCTCCTCCACACCTATGTTGAAGGGAAAGTCTCCGACACCCCAATCAACTACCATCTCTGAAATTCCATTGTTATCATCTACTGGCTTCAATTCCTCTTCCTATTGTGTCGGAAGGACAAGGAGACAGGGGACATAGAGCTGCCTTCCTCATATGTTTCTCAGTCTTGGGTCTTGCCCCTTCCCCTAGTCATTCTGTGACCACTCTTCACGTGAACAGTTACGTCATTCATACTCTCGTTTGGAACCAGCTTTAGAGGCTACTTTTTTTCTTTCCTTGTCAAATGAAACTATTATTATATTGTTAATACAAACTAATAGAAGGTAGTAGTACAGATAAAACCAAGTAGATTTTTTATATGGTCAGTATTTCCATTTCTAAGGGCATAATAGCTGATCATTTAGAAGTATCACTTGTGGTGGATTGGGAGTTCATTGTATGATCAAAATGATGTGTAATATATTCATGTTTTCCATATTGTCTTTTTTAAAATTAAAAAAGTCATGTACTTTAATATCTTTTAAAAATTTCTTTTTATTTAGACCTCTACCTCATTTCCGAAATGGAAAATTGTATTTTAAACCCATTGGAGATCCAGTCTTTGCTCGAGACTTGTTAACATTTCCAGATAATGTAGAACATTGTGAAACAGGTAAAAGACATTATGGTGGCTTTACTTTTGTACAGATGTTAAATTTGTGATACAAATCTATAAATTATTGATAATGAAAATTTATATTCTTATTTTGCTTGTCAGTCATAGTTTTACCAATATTTTTTAGAGGACAGTCAAATAAAATTAGAACGAATACTAGCATTCTTTCAAAGAAAGACTTGCAATGTGCATTATATTTTAATATGACCAAGGAAAATATCATAATTTTCAAAATTCATTTATTGACTTTTTTAGTATTTGGTATGCTGTTAGGAGACACCATTATTTTGGATAATCTGGATGCAGCCAATCATTATAGAAAAGAGGTATGTATTTGATTTCTTTTTAAATTTGTAGACTTCAGTTTTAATGTGTATCATGTCCATTTGATGATACATATATAAATGACTAGCCTTTTCAAGACCAATTTAAATTCTGCAAATTGATAAGCAACATAAAAGTAGGCAAAATGTAGGAATGAATGGACCAGGATGCAAATTTAAATAGATGTGTTTTGGGGCTATGAAATTGTCTAAGACTCAAAACAGTCTGGAAAAAAGTACTGTCAGGTAATTTTGGTGTAAAATGTAATTTGCTGTAGCTCTTTGTATTAGTTTTCTAGGGCAGCCATTAACTGATGTAAATGATAGAAATATTACTGTCCCACAACAGACTGGGTGGCTTAAATAATAGAAATTTATTGTATCACAATTCTCGACATTGGAGATCCAAATTCACAGTTTCAGTGGGGTTGGTTTCTTCTAAAGACTATGAATGAAGGATCTGTTCCAGGCCTCTCCCTGCCTTGTAGATGAGGACTGTCTTCCCCCGTCTCTTCACATCTGTGTGTGACTGTATTCAAATTTCTTCCTTGTTGTAAGGATACCAGTCATATTGGATTAGGGCCCACCACAATGACCTCAAATTAACTTGATTATCTCAGTAAAGACCCTATCTCCAAATAATGTCACATTCTGAGGGACTGGGGGTTAGGACTTTAGCATGGATTTGTCGGGGGCTGGTCCCAAACAAAGGTAATGAGTTATCTCAATTGATTGTTCACAATCAGCTATAGATCTAACTCTTTGTTTTATTCTTTCCTCCCCTTCTCACTAGTCTTCTTGACTGGTCTTGTAAAAAATAAATATATAAAAGATTATGGGGGAGCACAGTTTAGCCCATAGCACCTTTGGAGGGGAGTTTGGTAAAATAAACATTTCAGTTATTTACTGCGGCTATATATATAACACTCTAAATTGTAAGTTTAAACAACAACATACCAGTCCTCTTTGTAGGTTTCTCCAAGTGATGTTGGCTATTTGAACTGGAGTGGTGGCAGCTCTAAAATGCCTGCCTTACGTAGCTGGCAACTAGTATCTGTTGTCATCTGGCATATCAGCTGGTATTGGCCAGGGGTTCTTTTGGGGATGTCTGCTAGGGTTATTGTTCTCACCCATGAGGGTGAGATAGAGTAGGGTAATGCCATTTAGAGTTTTAGAAGCCCTTTTGTCTAGCTAAGAGGATCCAGGAGGGCAGAAGTTTAAATCTTTCAGAGGTCTTAACAAAGGAACGTCCTTGACTTGATTTTGACCCTAAGGACACATGTTACAGGCAGTACCCTGGATTTGATCTAAGCCAGTATCTGTAAATAGTGTATTCTAGAATCATGGGGACCATAGGGATCATCTAGGATGATTTAGGACCAGTGAGAATAGATGAGAGACCTTAGGCTGAGAACAAATAATGGAGAGCTGGACATGTGATGCATACTTGTAGTTCCAGCTACTTAGGAAGCTAAGGGAGGTTTGCTTGAACCCAAGAGTTCTAGGCTATAGGCTGTCGTGTGCTCTGATCATGCCTGTGAATAGCCACTGCACTCCAGCCTAGGCAATATAATGAGATTCTGTCTAAAAAAATAAAAATTGTTAAAGAGGTGGGGGATTTGGCCCAAGTCACACTTTACTAATTTATAGCAGAGCTAGAACTAAACTGGTGTAATTTTTCTTTGGGCCTAGTTAAGAAGCAGTAATAGGGTGCCGGGTACAGTGGCTCATTCCTGTAATCCCAGCACTTTGAGAGGCCAAGGCAGGCGGATCACTTGAGGTCAGGAGTTACGAGACCAGCCTGGCCAACATGGTGAAACCACGTCTCTATTAAAAATACAAAAATTAGCTGGGCGTGGTGGCAGGTGCTTGTAATCCCAGGTACTTAGGAGGCTGAGGCAGGAGAATCACTTGATCCTGGGAGGTGGAGGTTGCAGTGAACTGAGATCATGCCACCGCACTCCAGTTCAGGCGACAGAGCAAGACTCTTTTTTTTTTTTTTTTTTTTAAAGGCAATAATAAATTCATCGTAGTTTAGGAAAACTAAATTACTGGGATTATTGAGCATTATGTAGCTAATTAGAAAATGGTATTTGGCATCTTCATGAACGTTTCCTTGTAAACCTAATAATAAGTATAATATACTGTACCAGAAACTGGCTGTGGGTGGGAGAGCTACAATATTCTGGTGGTGATTAGCATTTTCATATATCCCAAATTATGAAATAGAAACATACCCATTAAATGTTATGATAACATGGAATCAGTTTGGAGATGGCGAGAAGCTTGCTAGTAAGGATAGAACTAACTAATAGGATGTAAGTTATCAACTGGAAGACTCCTGTTCAGTGAGATATTTGGATACTTACTATGTATGAGACAGTGGTGTGCTGTTATGTGTTGAACTATTTCTCTGAGGAGGCATGTGGAAGTCCCTGATTTGTAGCTTTTGCCAATTTCTATGGTGTAAGTACTTGTATCATGGATGATTTCCAGCAGTCTATATGAAGTCCTTCATGCCTATACGAATGTGGTATTCAGGAGACCTGGCTTTCGTGACCCAGTACAAGCTGGTTCCAGCATATCACTAGGCACAGTGCACAGAGGGTCATACAATGATGAATTAGACAAACCAGATAGCCATTGGAAACTCCAGCTGAGATTAGCTAAAATGCTATTTCAGATATGTATCTTAATGAACTTGGCAAGAAAGTAAGGATTCTAAGTGGAAGTGGGAACCTGGAGAGATAAACAGAACACTAATGCCAGATTTCTGCAGTGAGAACGTTTGCCAAACTAATTGAACTTAAGCATTGACTTTTTACTCCCTCGAGGGGCTTTTGAGGGTAGGAGACAAAACCCAGGGCTCTAAACAACATGGGGAATCTGATAACTGGGGACACCCCCTCTGTGAGGAGAAACCTTAGTGTAAGAGTAAACATATAAACCTGCCACCTTCATCTCAACTCCAGCTGCTTCAGGGAACTACCAGAAAATTCTCTCTTGAACTTTGGGACTAAGCGGAAAAGTAAAAAAGTTAAACATTTTTCTAGAGAATTCATCAACATAACAATTGACTCTAGTATCTCTTTGCAACCTGTATTCATACTACTTAGATGTTCTGAAAACCTTCAAGGTAAACATTTGGTTTCATGTGCTGGACTAGTAGTATCCTTAGATATCTGATTGAAGCAAACATAAATGTTTTCTGGAGGAATTTCACCATTGTTTTTGAATGGAAATTTCCACATTGAAAATGAGAGCAAATATTTTCAAAGTGTTAATATTTGATTAATATAGTTCAAAAAATGAAAGTGTTGAAAAATGAGAAAAGAACAAGTTAAATTGAAAAATATCTATATTAATAGTTGATTAAAATAGTTCAAAAAATGAAAGTGTTGAAAATGAGAAAAGAATAAGTCAACTTAGAAAAATCAAATAGAGCTTCTAAAAATGAAAAGATTATAACAAATTAAATACTAACTGAGCAGGTTTAACATCTTAAGAATTTGTGAATTAAAAAGAGGGTCAGAAAAAAATATTCAGACTGCAGCCCAGAGAGAAAGAGAAAATGGAATGTAAGACAAAGAAGTTGAAGAGACATGGAAGGTAGAATGAGAGAGCATCTAACCAAAATTTAATCAGAGTGTCGAGAGGAGAGAGTTTATAAAAGGATTGTAGGCAATATTTGAAGAACTAATGACTGAAAATATCTTAAAACTGATGAAAGATACCAATACTAGTTTTGCAAAAATGTTATAGCACATATGTGACAAAAAAGGAATAGTATTTGTTCTTCATAATTGATAATAGCACATAATTGATTTCCTTGCTTCCAGATTTCTAAATGAAGTCATATGTAACTTTGCCAATCAAATATTATTTTAAAACTCTTCTGAGAAAAAGCTCTTATGACATTCCTTGGTAACATTGTTGGATTTCAGAGTTGTAATATTGTTGTTCATTCCAGAATTTGCAAGTGCTGTCATGACTTTTTTTGTCCTAATAGTGTACCTAATGAGGTAGAATCATGAGGTTGAGGGAGAATTGAGAAACTGTCTGTGAAAGTAGTATTTCCAGAATCATCATAAAAGGAGAGCCAAACTGTCTGTCCTTCTACCATAACGCTTCCCTCATATTGTCTATTAAGAGAATAGAAAATCTGTACATTTTAGTGTATTTATTTAAGATCATATTAGGCTGAGCATGATGACTCCTGCCTGTAATCTCAGCACTTTGAGAAGCCAAGGCAGTAATATCACTCGAAGCCAAGAGTTCGAGACCAGCCTGGGCAACATAGTGAGACGCTAACTCTACAAAGTTTAAAAAAAAAAAAAAAGTAACCAGGCATGGTGGCTTACACCTGTAGTCCCAGCTATTCAGGAGGCTCAGTTGGGTTAATTGTTTGAACCCAGAAGTTGGAGTCTGTAGTGAGCCCTGGTCATGCCACTGCACTCCAGCCTGGGCAACAGAACGAGACCACAACTCAAAAACAAAACAAAACAAAAACAAAGATATTAAATCCTTAGAAACATTGATTGCCTGAATCTTGATAAGTGGTAACATGTGAAGCCAGTCTGTATTTTTGTTGTCGTTGTTCACCACTAGAAAACATATAAACCCAAACCAAAACTAAGAAATTAAGTTGTTATTTCTTATAAAAACAAATGATTTTTGAATTTGTAAATACTGGCTTTACCAAAGAATTCACCACAGGATTTCTTCAAATAATCATCTTATTACATTTAGTTTATCTTGTATATATATAATTCAGAGGCTATTTAGCCCCAATATTAGATTGGACAACATTTTTATACTTGTTAAAAATTACAATGTTCTTCATTAATGTATGTATGCTATTTCATTGTATGGATGTGCCGTAATTTACTTGTATAACTTGTTGAGACATGTAAGTTTACTACTTTTCATTATTAAAACAATATTTCAGTGTACATCGTTCACATTTTTTATTTTTTCCTGATAAGATTCTTAGAAGTAGAATTGCTGAATCATACAGAATGTTAAACTTTTTAACACTTGTCCTGTTTCCTTTAAGAAGGGCTGTCCCAGGGCATATGAGTACAAGAAGGCCCTTTTTCCATAGCCCCCCATCAAAGGGGTGTGTGTGTGTGTATTTTAACATATTGAGTAGTAAAAATATCTTATTTGAATTCCACGTCTCTGGTTACCCATGAAGTTTAACTTTTATTTTTTAATATTTTCTGAACCTTTTTTGCAAGAACATTCTTCTAGATCATGACATACTAAATCCAGTGTTTTTCTTTTATTCTGACTTCTCTGAAGAATTTTTTTTTTTTTTTTTCTGAGACAGAGTCTGGCTCTGTTGCCCAGACTGGAGTGCAGTAGTGCGATCTTGGCTCTCTGCAACCTCTGCCTCCTGGATTCAAGCGATTCTCCTGCCTCAGCCTCCTGAGTAGCTAGGATTACAGGCGCATGCCACCATGCCCAGCTAATTTTTGTATTTTTAGTAGAGATGGGGGTTTCAATATGCCGATCAGGCTGGTCTCGAACCCCTGACCTCGTGGTCTGCCTGCCTTGGCCTCCCAAAGTGCTGGGATAGGCGTGAGCCACCACACCTGATATAAGAATTTAATTCTTAACCCTTATCTTTTCCTATCCGTGACTTCAGTTTTTTCTTCATGATTTCACTTCCCCTAACTCTCAAATGATCACCTCTTTATCTTCCCATACCTAAAACCATAGTATTGTCTTTAGAAGAGTCAGTCTAGTGCTTTCCAGTCTGTATTTTCTTCAATGTAATATTCTCCTTTTGCTATCCTTTGGTCATCTAAAAAACTTAAATCTAACAGAGGAAACTGGGTTGGTGATGCTACCTTGATACTTAACTGCCACGGGTTCCAAAGCACGGAAGTCTCTGGACTGTCCTCTTCCTTCCACTTACCGATCCATCATTTACTTTTTTCACTTGCGTTGTCACTGTTCTAGTTTAGGCTGACATTTGAAAAGTTGTCTAATTCATCTCTCTGCCTCTGGATTTTTCCCTCCAGTTTATCTTACACATCGCTAGTTACTAATTTTTTGAAAATACTACCGTGATCCTGTCATTTCTAATCTCAGAAATTTTTTTGGAGCAGTTGAAATAAGTTGCTCACTACTTACTATTCACTTACTTACAATAGGTTGTTAAAATTACACACTGTCCTACACTGCTGACTAGAGATGGAGATCGAATTCGAAGTAATGGAAAGTTTGGGGGCCTTCAGAATAAAGCTCCTCCAATGGATAAACTTCGGGGAATGGTATTTGGAGCTCCAGTACCAAAACAGTGTCTGATCTTAGGGGAACAAATAGGTAAGTTCAATAAGTACTTAAATAGCAATTTCTAATTTAATTTTACTTTTTTTTTAAGAGCTTATGTTTTGAGAATCTAACGTGAAAACTTAACAAATGTAAATAAGTAACAAATGTAAGTAAGATGTTTTTGTCTACTACTTTCAGCTTTTTTATATCAGGTAGTTTAGAGTTATGTAAATAGTAGCTTTATCCTTTGTATTTTCATTCTTATATGTAGCGCATGCCTCTGTTACCAGCTACTCGGGAGGCTAACACAAGAGTGTTGCTTGAGCCCAGGAGTTTGAGGTCAACCTGGGCAACATAGCAAGACTCCATCTCTTAAAAAAAAGAAATTTCTCTGCTTATTGAATAAGTCAGTATTTTATTACATAATCATAATACTTATTTTTATCTTGAAATTTGTAACTATCTAGAAAAATTAAGGCTTATTAGAAAGTGTATGACATGTGATCTCCTGCCTATTTTTCCCTTCTACAGGCTGTGTCCCTTTGCATCTAATTAGCCAATATAATTATCTCTGCACATCTGTGCTCTGAAGTGGATATACTTACCAGGAAGTCTCCTTACCATCCATTACCTTAGAGCCTATTTGCTCTTAATTTATATAATTAATTCTCATACACTCAACTGTCTACTTTCCCAACACAGAGCAGTTTGTTGTTAACTTTCTTTTAGTTGCAAAATACATATAACATAAAATTTACCATCTTAACCATTTTTAAGAGTACAGTTCAGCTGGGCTCGGTGGCTCACGCCTGTAGTCCCAGCACTTTGGGAGGCTGAGGCTGGCAGATGACGAGGTCAGGAGATCAAGACCATCCTGGCTAACACAGTGAAACCCTGCCTCTACTAAAAATACAAAAAAAAATTAGCTGGGCATGGTGGCATGTGCCTGTATTCCCAGCTACTCGGGAGGCTGAGGTAGGAGAATCGTTTGAACCCATGAGGCGGAGGTTGCAGTGCACTGAGATTGCACCACTGCACTTCAGCCTCGGCAACAGAGACTATCTCAAAAAAAAAAAAAAGTGCATTCACATTGTTGTTCATTCTATCTCCAGAACTGTTTTCAGTATGCATAGTTGAAACTTTGTATAAATTCTCCATTATCCATTCCCTGACAATTATACTACTTGGGAGTGAGTGACATGATACTGCTTTCTGTCTCTCTGAATATGACTCTTCTAGATACTTCATATAAGTGGAATCATACAGTATTTGTCCTTTTGTGACTGGCTAGTTTCACTTAGCATAATGTCCTCAAGGTCTGTCCATGTTGTATGTAATAAGTATTAGAATGTCCTTCCTTTGTACAAAGGCTGAATAATATATATTTCATTGTATGTATTTGCAACGTTTTGTTTACTTTTATTTACTTTTTTCTTATTTTTATTTTTCTTGACATAGAGTCTCACTCTGTCACCTAAGCTGGAGTGCAGTGGCACAATCTCAGCTTACTGCAACCACGGCCTCCTGGGATCAAGCAGTGCTTGTGCCTCAGCCACCCAGTTGCTGGGATTACAGACATGTGGCACCACACCTGGCTAATTTTTGTCTCTTTAGTAGAGATGGGGTTTGAACTCCTGGCCTCAAGTGATCCACCTTCCTTGGCCTCCCAAAGTGCTGGGATTACAGGCATGAGCCACTGTGCCTGGCCACTTTGTTTACTTTTATTAAAGTAAAATACACAGAAAAATGTGCATATTTCGTGAACATTCAGCTTGATGGATCTTCACAACATGAACACTGCACTTGTATTAAAAAATAGAACATCAGACTGGGCGTGGTGGCTCACACCTGGAATCCCAGCACTTTGGGAGGCCAAGGCAGGCAGATCACCTGAGGTCAGGAGTTCAAGACTAGCCTGGCCAACATGGTAAAACCCCATGTTTACTAAAAATACAAAAATTAGCTGGCCATGGTGGCAGGTGCCTGTTGTCCCAGCTACTCATGAAACTGAGGCAGGAGCGTCACTCGAGCCTGGGAGGCAGAGGTTGCAGTGAGCAGAGATTGTGCCATTGCACTCCAGTCTGGGTGACAAGAGCAAAACTCTGTATTAAAAAAAAAAAAGATAAAAAAGAAACACCAGTACTGTAGAAGATTTCTTTTTGGCTCCTCCACTTCCTACCCACCACTCCATACTCAAAGGATAACACCTTTCTTGACTTACAAAGTAGCATAGATTAATTTTGCCCATTTTAGTACTTTATATACTTGGTATTTTGCAGTGCATACTTTTTTATATGTCTGGTTTTGTTCATTTAACACTATGCATGCAGTTCATTTTCATTGCAGGAGAATATTTCATTGTGTGAATGAAATGTACAATTTATTCTACTGTTGAGGAATTTGAGCAGTGTCTTAAGTCTGTTTTGTGTTGCTATAAAGGAATACCTGAAGCTGGGTGATTTATAAAGAAAGAGATACTTAATTTGGCATTCAGTTCTTCTGGCTGAAAAGTTCAAGATTGGGCATCTGCATCTGGTGAGGGTATCAGACTGCTTCCAATCACAGTAGATGAAGAGGAGCTGGCATGTGCAAAGATAACATCTTAAGAAAAAGATAACATCTTAAGAAAGGAAGCAAAAGGGGAGGGGAGGGAAGGTGCCAGGCTCTTAACAACCAGCTTTTAGGAACAGAGCAAGAATTCACTCACTCCCTAGGGATGGCACTAATCTATTCATGAGGGATCTGCCTTCATGACCCCAACATTAGGCCTCACTTCCCAACACCACCATACCAGGGGTCAAATTTTAACATGAGCTTTGGTGGAGACACACAAACCATAGCAGGTAATTTCCATTTGGGGCTATCAGTTCGGCCTCAGTTTTTAAATTAGTAGTTGAGAAAGGTGGTAGTAAGAGGAGTCATACTTCTGTTTACGACATCAGTGAACACATACAGTCTGTACAATGAGTGAATATCTAAAGAAACTGGTAAGAAATCAGAGAAAACATTTTAATCAAGGTCAATGAATTAATGTAAAAGGCCTCGACTCTATACCTAAGCATTTTATGGCAGTAGTTCCCAAAACCAGAAAGAACTACCTATGGAACTTAAAAAATACACAGATGTCATATTTAATATTTGCTTATCTTTCTTGACAAATATATTCAAAGATACACTCCCACATATAGACTAATGATTCATTGATAAGAACTCAAAGGAGACCATTTAAGGTTACTAATGTATATAAAGTACTAATGTATATAAAGTAAGCAATAGCAGCCATGCGTGACTACTTTAAGCCAAACAGGAATCTATTAGAAGGAAACTGGAAGAAATCATAGATTTACAGGAGATGGGAACAGCTAAGACGAAGTCAAAGATGACTCTGGGACAGTCAGCATCCTTGAGCTCCAGATACCTTCACCCTGGAGTTTTAATATAACTTAACTCCCACCACTACTAGGAGAGAGAAATGCCCACCGCCTTCCAGGTCAGCCAGACTTAGTAAGGATCAAATAAAGCAAACAGCTTTGGAGACCCTTCCCTGGGTATCATGGAATCATTCTCAGAGCAAAAGCAATTTTGAGGAAGGTCATCACCATAAAAATTGTCCACTACTAGCACAGTTATAAGCAAACTATTTGTCTTCTAAATAATTTGCCTATACATTGTCTTGCATGATTAGTATAAGAGCAAATCAGAGCATAAGAAGAAAAAAAATTACTGTATATTTACATATTATAAAATATTATTATATTGCAGACACCCTGTTAAGGTTGTCACATGAATGATCTTGTTTACTGCTGTTATCTTCATCTTATAGATGAAGAAGTTGAGGTTCAAAAAGGATAGATAACTTTCTCATGTTTAGAATAGTGTGTGTATTTGTTAGCACACTGAAGAAAGTAGAAAGAAAAATACTTTTAATTCTGGGTTATATAATTGAGATAATTTTCTCCATTATCCCTTTCTATATATTTTTCCAGACTTGCCTCAGTGAGCATTGTGTCACTTTTATAATCAGAAAGTTTTACTTATTGGTTTTAATTTCATGTTTTTTATTTTATTGTATTTTATTTTTTGAGACAGAGTCTCACTCTGTTGCCCAAGCTGGAGTGCAGTGGCTTGATCTAATTGCTACCTCCACCTCCCAGATTCAAGTGATTCTTGTGCTTCAGCCTCCCGAGTAGCTGGAATTACAGGTGCACACCTCCACACCCAGCTAATTTTTATATTTTTGTAGAGATGGGGTTTCACTATGTTTGCCGGGCTGGTCTCGAACTCCTGACCTCAAGTGATCGGCCCACCTCAACCTCCCAAAGTGCTAGGATTACAATGTGAGCCACCTCCCCCGGCCGAATTCATATTCTTCTAATGTATAATTGATTTTCTAGGAAACATGCCTAAACAAACAATCCTAAATACAGACAAGGTATTGTTTTATTCAGATGAGTATCACAGCTTTGTTTTTCGTTTGTTTTTTGAGAAAGGGTCTCACTTTGTTGCCCAGGCTGGAGTGCAGTGGCATACTCATGGCTCACCGTAGCCTTCCATCTTACCGGGATCAGGTGATCCTCCCACCTTAGCCTTTTGAATAGCTGGGACTACAGGCTTGTGCCACCACATTGGCTAATTTTTTTGTATTATTATTATTTTTTTGTAGACATGGGGTTTTGCCATGTTGCCCAGCTGGTCTCAAACTCCTGGGCCCAGGCAGTCTGCCTGCCTTGGCCTCCCAGAGTGCTAGGAATTACAGATGTAAGCCACTCTGCCTGGCTACAGCCTTGTTTTTCAAGTAAAACATAGAAATGTTAAATTCTTTAATTGAACTTGTAACCTGGAGAATGTCTATGTCAAGGTTAAGTGGAAGGTGAATAAAAATACAAATATCACACATGTTAAAAATTAAACCTGTAAACCTGTGGAATGAAAAGAAAAAAGTGAGAGAGTAGACCTTCTGGTTTTTTCCCCACCATTTCTTGTTTCCTATACCAACTTAGGATGTTTCAACTTACGTTTTTCAACCTCACAAGGGTGTGAAACCAGTACACATTCAGTGTGCTTCTCCACTTACAATGGGCTGTGTCTGGATAAACTCTTAATAAGTTGAGAATATCATAAGTTGAAAATGCACTCTCAACTTTTACAATATTTTCAAGTTATGATGGGTTTATTGGGACATAACTTCATCGTAAGTTGAGGAGCATCTGTATTTCAAGTTTTCTGTAGAGAGCTTGGAAATAGAACTACTTTTAAAATGCAAAGGAAATAACTAAGCACACTGTAGAAGCCAGAATGTAGACAGAAGAGAGAAAGAGTTGTTAATAATAACTCAAAAGAAGAAATGCATCTTATAATCAATAAGTAATTGCATAAGTCCCCCCTCCCCTGCAGTTTTGCTTTCTATAAATTCAGTTACCCGAAGTGAATGACAGTCCAAAATAGGTGAGTGCAGTACAATAAGATACTTTTAAGAGAGAGGGAAACACCACGTTCATATAACTTTATTATCTATATTTTTATTCTGTTTTATTGTTAATCTCTGCTGTGCCTAATTTATAAATTAAAATTTATCATAGGCTGGTATGTATAGGACAGAACACACTACAGGCCAGACACAGTGTCTCACGCCTGTAATCCCAGCACTCTGGGAGGCTGAGGTGGGTGGATCACCTGAGGTCAGGAATTCAAGACCAGCCTGGACAAAATGGTGAAACCCCCTCTGTACTAAAAACACAAAAAATTAGCTGGGCGTAGTGGCACATACCTGTAATCCCAATTACTTGGGAGGCTGAGACAAGAGAATTGCTTGGAACCCAGGAGTCAGAGGTTATAGTAAGCCAAGTCACACCACTGCACTCCTGCCTGGGCGACAGAGTGAGATTCCATCTCAAAAAACAAAATACCACAGTATAGGTAGAAGAAAATAATTCAAATGTCCCTAGCACGAAGAAAAAATATTAAGATGAGGGATATCCCAATTATCCTTAGTTTATCTTGACACATTATATAAAGTATCGGAATATCACATGTGCCCTGAAAATGTTTACATCTATCATATATCAGTTTTAAAAATGAAAAACAAAGTCATGAGAATTGGAAAGGAAAAAAATGCTAACTATTTGTAGATTAACAGTATACCTATAAAATCCAAGGTAATCAAAGATAAAAATTAAAAGAATTTATTAAGGGAGAAAGTTATAAAATTAGCATACAAAATAATAGCATTCATATAATATTACAGTAAGCAGTTAGAAGATACAATGGGAAAGGAAAAAAGTCATATACAAGAACAACAAAAATAAGTTTTAAAAGGTGTTTCTGCAGCCAAACATGTTTGATCCTTAAATACAGAGAAAAATAAACATGAATGAATACCTAAGAACATAGACTTCTGCTTCTCACCAAGATGGAATAACTTACATGAAACAAACCAAAGAAAAAAACCACTGAGGCCAGGCACAGTGGCTCACGCCTGTAATCCCAGCACTTTGGGAGGCCAAGATGGGTGGATCGCTTGAGACCAGCCTGGGCAATATAGTGACACCTCATCTTTACAGAAAATAAAATAATTAGCTGGGCCTGGTAGCTCGCTCTTTTAGTCCCATTTCTTTGGGAGGCTGAGCTTGCTGTGAGCTGTGATTGTGCTACTGCATTCCAACCTGGATGGCAGAGTGAGGCTCTGTCTCAAAAAAACAAAGCACTGAGCAAACTATGTGAAAGAACAGTTTTCAAGACTTTGGATGTCAAGCAATGAAGAATGGTGGTTCCTGAGAAATATACATCAATTGAAGTAGCTCTATGGTTGCTTCAGCTTACTGCCTGGAGAGGTTTTCCAGACTGTGTAAAACAGAAAGGGGGAACACCCAGGAAGAAGCTCAGTAGTCTCAAAGTTGAGAAGAACAGGCTGGGAGTCCAGGAAGGTCAAGGCAACTATAGTTCACAGACAGGTTACTGGGAAGGCAAGAGCTGCCTTTGAGAGAGAGAGCGAGCTCTGGAAATGCAGTAGGTCTCCCTTCAGTATCCAGCTGAGTACTAATTAGTGCATGTATGTGAGAAGACCACCCAAGGCTGGAAAGAAACACCCTGAAGATGAAACAGTAGTCAGAACTCTTAGTTTAATTTTATAATAGTAAACTATTTCCAAAATATTTATTGAATTGTAAAATCTGAAACTGTACTTACTGAGAGCTACTATATTCCCAAATATTTCCCGTTATTTACTCCTTTAAACTTTACCAATAAAGTACAAAAAGAGCTCATAGAGTTAAAAATATTTCTTTACAAATAAAATTTGCTTAAAAAAAAAAACCGCAACTTTCATGGGCTGCCTAGAGCTGTCAGAGACAGACTGTATGTAAGACAGTGGTCCCATAAGATTATAATGGAGTTGATTACCTTTTCTATGTTTAGATACACAAATGCTTACCATTGTGTTACAGTTACCTACAGTATTTAGTACTGTCACATGCTGTACAGGTTTGTACTCTCAGAGCAATGGGCCATACCATATACCCTAGGAGCATTGTAGACTCTCTATACCATGTAGGTTTGTGTAAGTACACTCTGTTGTGTTCACTCAATGACGAAATAACCTAATGAAATATTGCTCAGAGCACATCCCCATCATTAAGCAACACATGACTACACAGACAGAGTTCAGTAGTATCCATTGGGAGTTTCGGACATCCACTGGGGGTGTTGGAACATGTCCCATGAGGAAAAGGAGGGACTGCTGTAATACATAGTTTGTAATCATGACATCATCAAAAGTATTAACATTTTTATTATATTCATATACTTTAAAATATTATATGTCTGACCAGATTAGACATTACTTACACTTTATTGTTTTCATACTTGATTTATTATAATACTAAGCTGTCAATATTACGGTCAATTATTATGGTTTTTTAAATAAAGCCATTCTTAATATTTTTATGAATAGTGACGAAGATTAGTTACGCACTCTGGCTTTCAGGGAAAGGGTGTTTTGTTTTGTTATGGGAATAGAGCAGTATGATCTCTCATGGACCTGTCACCTAGCTTTGATTATTAAAACATAGCCAGTCTTGTTTCATTTACACCCACCCTGTCACAGCTTGCCTCTATCCTCCTCTTCCTGGGTGGGTTATTTGAAGCACGTCAAAGCAGAGGTTCTGGTGTATTTTTTCTTGTAGTTTTTCCCAGGCATAAGTGCTTATCAGTTTTTTTGCCAATAAGTTTCTTAGAATTATATGGAGCACAAAGTTTGAAGAGCACTAAATAGTATTTAGGAAAGTCTATGCATCTAACTGCATAAATCCTTCAGTGGTGAGAAAGTTGCTTCAGCCTTCTATTAACTCATGTTTGGGCAGTCCTTAACACACTTACCTGATAACAGCCTTTCAGATATACTTTCAATCCTTTTGTGTTGTTTCTAGTAGCTTTACATAGTCATTCTCCTGGACACGTTGAAATGGCCTATCTTAATATTGTGACTCATTTACATACAAAAATAAGTATTATTTTATGTATGTAGAAAATATTGCTTGACTCCAGGCCTGGTGGTTCATGCCTGTAATCCCAGCAATTTGGGAGGCTGGGGCGGGTGGATCACGAGGTCAGGAGATCGAGACCATCCTGGCTAACACAGTGAAACCCTGTCTCTACTGAAAATACAAAAAAATTAGCCGGGCGTGGTGGCGGGTGCCTGTAGTCCCAGCTACCCGGGAGGCTGAGGCAGGAGAAGGGCGTGAACCTGGGAGGTGGAGCTTGCATTGAGCCAAGATCATACCACTGCACTCCAGCCTGGGTGAGAGAGCGAGACTCCGTCTCAAAAAAAAAAAAAAAGAAAAGAAAAGAAAACATTGTTTTAATGTGGAATTAGAAGTGCTGTCAGACCAGAATAAAGTTCTCAATAAATCATAAAGCATAAGGAACATAAGGGTCTTATCATCACTCAATTTCACATATAGAATTTGTATTTAAATATGCATATATTCACAAGCACACACAGATGTGTACATGTAATTTGGCCACTCATTCTAAGTGTGGATTTCTAGAATATTGGGTAGGTTTCTTTTGAAAACACTACTCTTGACCCTTAAAGTATAGAATATCTTATGTTACACCTAATGTACTCTGTACTCTTAAATAATTTCTTCCACAGTTTTATTTATAAACCACTTATATATGTTTGTTAAGTGTTTGAATGTTTATATGTCCATTCCCATGGATGTTGATCATCTTGATGTGTGACTAGAGTCTTACCCAGATGCTAAATGTTTCAAGTTTTGCAAACCAAGTGGCAAAATCAAGGATGATGTTATGAAGATATTTATATAACTATTTAAAATCTAACCATTTTAAACTGGATGGGCCAGTGGTTCACTTCTGTAATCCCAGCACTTCAGGAGCCCAAGATGGTCAGATCGCCTGAGCCCGGGATTTCAAGACCAACCTGGGCTCAAGCAGTCCACCCACCTTGGCCTCCCAAAGGTCGAACAGCATAGTGAAACCCCGTCTCTACAAAAATTAGATAGGTGTGGTGGCCAATTTGCCTGTAGTCCAAGCTATTCAGGAGGCTAAGATGGGAGAATCACCTGAGCCTGCAAAGATGAGGCTGCAGTGAGCAGTGATTGTGTCACTGTACTCCATCCTGGGTGACAGAGTGAGACCTTGTCTTAAAAAACAAACAAAAAACTGAAATAAACCATTCTTGGCCCATGAGTGGTAGTTTACTAACCCTTAGCGTAGAGTATAGTCACTATTTAATACTTAGTGTCTAGTAAATCATGGAGACAGGCAATAATCTCAAACCTGAATAATATAATACTTTTTTGGAATTTCAAAATTTATGGCAAAAAGAATACTTGATCATTGTGGAAAAAAATTGGAACATACAGGCAAGCATCATGAATTTTTAAAAGAACTCATAATTCCCAAACCTACAGATTATACATTGTTAATAGTTTATTGTATCACATTCCAGCCTTTTGTCTATACATGTGGGAGTATATTAGTTTAAAATAAGTTGGATTATTCTAACAATTTGGTTTTATAGTCCTTTTCTATATACTTTTCTATGGTGGACATTTTCCCAGGTCATTAATTTGAATAATGTAATACATTTTTAGACAAAGTAAGTTAAGTTTTTTGAAAGTGAAGTATTTTTCTGAGTGTGTTTTTAAAAAATTCTATGTTTTTTTTTGACAGAGTCTCACTCTGTCACCCATGCTGGAGTGCAGTGGCACGATCTCGGCTCACTGCAAGCTCCATCTCCCGGGTTCACGCCATTCTCCTGCCTCAGCCTCCTGAGTAGCTGGGACTACAGACACCCGCCACCACGCCCGGCTAATTTTGTTTTTTTGTATTATTAGTAGAGACGGGGTTTCACTGTGTTAGACAGGGATGGTCTTGATCTCCTGACCTCATGATCCACCCGCCTCAGCCTCACAAAGTGCTGGAATTACAGACGTGAGCCACCACGCCCGGCCTAAAAATTCTGTGTTTAAAAATAATAGCCATGCTTTTTGGAAGCAATGATTTTCCTTTTTTACAGTACAAAAAATAAGAATTAATGAGTTGCAGTGCTGCCAAGTTTGAACCACAGCATGCTCACTGTCAGTTACACTTACACATCTTTTTATTAGAAACCCCCTGTAACCTCATCAGTTTTCATTTGGGAAGTAGTGATTTTCTAACAATACAATATTTAATATATTTGCCTTCCCCCTGCCAAATTTGTCCACATGGAATTATATTGAATACTGAATATCGGACAAGATATAAACATTGGCTTGAGAGAGTGATCCAGTAAAAACAGAGCACTTTTTATATAGAGAACTCTTCCCTGACAGAAGTAAACTTAAGTCAAAGAAAGAAAGTTAAAGTTAACAAGTTTGTGCTGGGATCTTAACTATGCTTTTTTTATTTCATTTGTTTATATTGAATGTTTTGTGGCTTTAAAAGTAGATCCCATGTTACCATAACACAAATCCCAGTGTTGCTCATTTTTTCCCCTAAAACGTGAGTTTGGTTTGATATCAGTAATTTAGTCAAATGCATTTGGTTTCTTTACAGATCTTCTTCAGCAGTATCGTTCTGCTGTGTGCAAAGTAGACAGTGTGAATAAGGATCTTAACAGTCAATTAGAGTACCTTCGCACTCCGGATATGAAGAAGAAAAAGCAAGAACTTGATGAACATGAGAAAAATCTCAAACTAATAGAGGAGAAACTAGGTAAGTCTTTACTTTTTGTTAACTTCTACTTCCTTTATAGGGAGATAAATATTTTTGATGAGAATCCAACTGTAAGAAAAAAGAATGCAGATGATTCAGAACTTAACAAAAACTCTTAACCTCCAAGTCCTATCTGATAAATGGTTATAAACTCTTCTTTCACCAGAAGTAGTAAGAGGCATTCTCAGTATTCTTTCTTAATTCATTTTCTATAAATTATGACATATTCATGTTTGCATTTCTCTCATATAATAATTCCATTGTTTTTATTGTAAGGTTAACTTTCTACATTTTCCATCTTCACAGGTATGACTCCCATACGTAAGTGTAATGACTCATTGCGTCATTCACCAAAGGTTGAGATGACAGATTGTCCAATTCCTCCTAAAAGAATGAGACGAGAAGCTACAAGACAAAATAGGTGAGTTTGACCTGAGAATTATGTTTGGTTAGTTTACTAAAGTTCTTGGGTCTCACGATAACTTTTTTTTTTTGAGATGAAGTCTTGCTCTGTCACCCAGGCTAGAGTACAGTGGCACAATCTTGGTTCACTGCAACCTCCACCTCCCGCGCTCAAGGGATCCTTGTGCCTCAGCCTCCCGAGCAGCTGGCATTATAGGCATGCACCACCATGCTCGGCTAATTTTTTGTATTTTTTTTTGTAGAGATAGGGTTTCACTATGTTGGCCAGGCTAGTCTCAAACTCCTGACCTGCCTGCCTTGGCCTCCCAAAGTGCTGGGACTACAGGTGTGAGCCACTGCGCCTGACTGGGTCATCATACTTTAAAAACAGTATGCGTTCATGTCTTAATTCTTCCCTTGAGCCAGAATATTTTAAATTTAAAAAAAAAAGTAATAATGAAGATAAAACTTAAGCATTATATTCTCTTAGGATACTCAGTCTTCTAAATAACTTGTGCTAGTTATATAGAAATGTTAATAATTTTTATATTATGTTAAAAATCATTGTTAAGAGTCAAATTGCTTGTCTATTGTTTGGCTCACTGCATTCTCTTTCATAGGATCAATAACTTAATAAGTATAGAATATGCAAAACCATTTGTAAATCGCTTATTTTAAAATTGCTTATAATTTTTGCTTTGGAGAATCAGATGCCATTTCGATCACCAAAAGACCAACACAGCCATTTCCACCCTAACTTCATAGTAAGAAAACTGTCCCTTTTAGATTAAATGTTAGTAAAGTCATCCCACAGAAGGCTATCATGGTACTGGTGTTTCTCTTTTATTATTTCAAAAGGTTTAATGGTAGACTCTACCTGAATATGTTTTCTCATATCAACCGTAGAGGAATTCCCTTAAAACTATGGTGTTTGGAATTGGTATTCTTTGCCCTTTGCATCTCCATTATTCTACATTTATTCAGTAAAGATTTGAAATCTCACTCTGTGGTATATGTTGCTGGGTGAATAAAACTGACATGGTTCTTGCCTCCGTTGGAGTTCTGTAATTCTCTGCAGTAGAGGGACAATTTAAAAAGTAAGCTTTTTTCTATTTAAAGGAATGAAAAGGCCAGGTACAGTGGCTCATGCCTATAATCTCAGTACTTTGGGAGGCCGAGGCGGGCAGATCATGAGGTCAGGAGATCAAGACCATCCTGGCTAACGTGGTGAAACCCCGTCTCTACTAAAAATACAAAAAATTAGCCGGGCATGGTGGCGCACACCTGTAATCACAGCTACTTGGGAGGCTGAGGTAGGAGAATTGCTTGAACCCAAGAGGCGGAGGTTGCAGTGAGCCAAGATCGCACCATTGCACTCCAGTCTGGGCAACAAGAGCGTAACTCCATCTCAAAAAAAAAAAAGAGAGAAAGAAAATAAGAAATGAAAAAATGATGAAGTAATAGAAAATGATAGAGAAACAATATCAGTTGTCAGGAGAGATGCTTTGAAACAGAGAACTGGCCGGGCATGGTGGCTCAAGCCTGTAATCCCAGCACTTTGGGAGGCCGAGACGGGCGGATCACAAGGTCAGGAGATCGAGACCATCCTGGCTAACATGGTGAAACCCCGTCTCTACTAAAAATACAAAAAAACTAGCCGGGCGAGGTGGCGGGCGCCTGTAGTCCCAGCTACTCGGGAGGCTGAGGCAGGAGAATGGCGCAAACCTGGGAGGCGGAGCTTGCAGTGAGCTGAGATCCGGCCACTGCACTCCAGCCTGGGCGACAGAGCGAGACTCCGTCTCAAAAAAAAAAAAAAAAAAAGAAACAGAGAACTGAAGCATGGGAAGGAACCAGCCATATAGGGATTGGTTTCAGTCAGAGGTTGGGAAGAAGGCAGGATGCTCTAAGAAAATAACAGATGTGGCATGTTTGAGGAACTGAACTGTTAGTGGCTAAGGCATGGTATGCAAGAGGGAGAGAGCCAAACTGTTGTTGAACATAGAGGCAGAGGCCAGATTATGAAACTTCTCCATCATGTTGCAAAAAAATTCTGTTTTAAGTTCATTGATACCTCTTGAGTATCACACATGTAGGCATGTGAATGATGTGTTCATGGGCATGAGGTGTATACAGATGATTAAGCTGATCATTCAAAGTGTGTTGGGGCAATTTAGCATCAGAAAGACTCTTTGCAGTAGATTTAGACATATAATTTTTAGAAATCATGAGTTCAAAATGATGCAAAAATCCCTTATTGGTCATCATTGCTGGTTAGTAGGGCACTTGCTTGTGACTGTGAAAATTTATATATTCATATAGAAAAGACATATGTATGAACTATCAGGTTACCAAATAGTTACAGAAAGTTCTTCTTTATAAAAGTTCTTCTTTGTAGAAAGTTCTTATATTGGTTAAATAATATGGTGTCTGGGATATACTCTTAAAATACTCCAGGAAAATAAAGTGGCAGAGGATATCAAAACAAGACTTGGCAAAATGTTTTCATTACTGAAGCTTGAAATAGGAAATTCACTGTATTATTCCCTCTGCTTTGATGTAGGTTTTTCATAATTTTTTAAAGCAGTATTTTATAAACAGTGGGATTATTTTTTTAAGAGACCAGAACCCACTTCCCACTAAGGAAATTCCTCAGGTGCAGTTCTAGGCTAAGATGTAAGGTACATGTTTTTGTGCCACAGTCTCAGCACTAAATTTGTCCTAGACCTTCCAGTTATTACAGCACTACTATGGACATTGATTTGGATCTTGTTAATTAAGATTTTGTAGCAATTCAGAGAGAATTTTTTAGTTTATAATATTGTTAGTAATATAATGATCATCAGTCATGTGTATACATATATCAAATGGTTTACTTTACAGTGTTGTACTATACGCTGAGTCACATATATAATTTTAAATTTTCTAAAAGCCATTTAATAATAGATGTTATTGAACCCAATATCCAAAATATTTCTACATGTAAACAAAGTTAAAAATGATTAATGAGCTATTTTACATTCTTTTTTAAAAAATACAGAGTCTTCACAGTTCAGAAGACGGCAAATCTCAATTAGGACTAGCTATATTGCAGGTACTCTGGAGCCACACATGGCTGGTGGCTACCGTTCTGGACAGCACAGGTCTAGAAAGAGCTGATGATCATAAAATCTTGTATCCTGTGCATCCTTACCTCTGTTCCATCTTTCAGAGGCAACCCTTGTTTTAACTGTTAATTTTTAGTTACTCTGTCGTTGCCTACCCTTTTAAAAATTACATTATTATGACTATGTAAATATTGTTCAGTACTAGGCAAACTTGTGTGCTAGAATTACATTTCCTTCTCTATACAGGTCTAATGTCATGACTCTTACTTAGGCCACCAGTTAGAGCTCCAAACATCAGGCTCAAATAAATCTTCCTTACTCTGTTATTCTTAAAATCACGTGAAGTGTTATTCCAGTTGTTACTAAGACTCTTTCTTGTTGTTGATTTTTCTGGAGGTTTTAATTGCCACCTTTTTTTTTCTTTCCCTATGTATTTTAATCACATCTTCTTCCTGCTGTACCAGTGACTAGTAACTGTGCAGGCCTCCTGTAAATCTGCCATCCTGGGTCTTCCTTAGTTACTCTCTTGGATTATATCCGTTATTTATTGGATTCCATGTCTTTCTCTGTCTTATAAATTCCTTAGAAAAAGTGTGTAGAAAGATAACTTGGAGCCCTTCCATGTCCGAACATGTCTTCATTTTGCAATCACATTTGATTGAGGTTTTCTGGGGATAACAGGATAGAAACAAGGCTAGAATATACTAGAGGTGAAGGGACTGGGAAATAGTCTAGAAATAATAGGAGACAGTTTGCCTGATTCAGCCCCAGAAACACTATGAACTCAGAGTCAGAACAAAAGAGTGAGAAGTCCAGCAACTCTCCGTTTGGAAGTCCTCTCTCCCAAACAGGGTGAGTGGCAAATAAAAAGGACAGAACAGAATGGAAAAAGAAAGGAAGCCACAGCCTAGAATGTACCAGATTTTCAACCCAAACTTTGAAAGCTTTGTTTCCTTGTCACCAGGCATGAAAAGATGCCACTACAAAGTTAGGTAACAATGGAAATGAGTTAAATGTTGGTATATTGGCTTTTGGTAGTTTGCTGGCACACTAGGACCTAATGCTGGCCTCTGGGAACCAAAAGGCTGATAATTGGCTCTGCACCTGCACATTTATCTATTTTTTTTTAATTCAACAATTTTTACTTATTTATTTTTTAGAGATGGGGTCTTGCTGTGTTGCCCAGGCTGGTCTCAAGCTACTGTCCTGCCGCGGCCTCCCAAAGTACTGAGATTACAGGCCTGAGTCACCATGCTCAACCCAACATCCACATGTTTAAAGCAAAACCTGTGGACCCATGACCTTGCTATGCCCTATCCCAGTTATAGTTACCATCAAATCCCACTCAGAGAAGAGACTTGATGGTAAAACAGTTCTATTTTTATGATAGTAGAAGAAATTCCAGCTAGCAACATAATCCTCTTTCTTAAATGTAATTGTACAACCAAGAATCATCACACAAATGAGGGTAGCCAGCAACATGAGAGACAAAATTCAAGATGAGTTCCAAAATCAACCTGGAGGACAGTTTAGTAAAGAGACTAGATCTCTTTTATAAAATTGTAATTACTATGTAGCCGAAAGGAGCCAGGACAAGAATGAATAAACAGATTACAAATATTGTTGCTGAAATAAAAAGTTCAATAGGAGGACTAAAGTCAAAAAGAAAACTTTCCAAATACAAAAAGAGATAGAAGACAGAGAACCAATTCAGACTATTAGGAATCTAGAAAGAAGAAAATAAAGAAGAAAATGGAGAAGGAAATGCTATCATGTGGAAGAGAATTTCTCAGGGATGAATGAAATTAATTGAATGCCCAGCAACAATGACTGACAAAATGCTCACTAAGACACTTCATAGTAATACTGTATCATGTCAAGGAAAGGGAGAAAGAATGTCAGTGTTTTTAGAGAGCCAAAGAACCATATTTTCACTGCAGCCTTTAGCACATCGGGAGACACACACACAACGCTATCATTTGTTTAGATTTGTGATGGCAGCATTAGAAGTTTAGGTTGAAATTTGTATTCTGGGCTGTGACTTTCTCCCCTTTGCATCCTGATTATCTTCAGGAAATTTGTTAAAATCACTATTAGGGATTTTCTCATCCTCAGTCTTTTCCTATTCTCTATAAATCTTTAATAAATCTCACACTCTCAAAAGGTCAGAGCATTTGAAATAAAAATCTTAACAGTATTGAATATTGGTATATTTCATCCATACAATTGAACAAATTTAATAGTAGGAAAGGAAATAGGTACATTATATGTGTTTCTGTATATTTATGTTTATGTTTTTATTTACATATGTATATTGAATATATATTTGTTAGCGCTTACAGATCACATACTATGTTTCAACTTTAAGATTTCATTAACTATGAAAATGTCATTTTATGAAACATTAAAGAAAAATATTGCCAGTTAACTCGACATTATAAAGTACATCTGGATTTCAGAGATGTTAATTGTGAAAAAATCTTAGAATTCATTAAATATGCTTAGCAATATATGATACTATGCAGTAGACTCCATTGTTTTCTTGAAAAGAGGCTTCAGTTTTCTAAATCATTTTCCACTTATAAAGATTAAAAATTAGTTCTGTTAAAAATATGTATCTTCTGGCCTGGCGCGGTGGCTCAAGCCTGTAATCCCAGCACTTTGGGAGGCCGAGATGGGTGGATCACGAGGTCTGGAGATCGAGACCATCCTGGCTAACACGGTGAAACCCCGTCTCTACTTAAAAAATACGAAAAACTAGCCGGGCGAGGTGGCGGGCACCTGTAGTCCCAGCCACTCGGGAGGCTGAGGCAGGAGAATGGCGTAAACCTGGGAGGCGGAGCTTGCAGTGAGCTGAGATCCGGCCATTGCACTCCAGCCCCGGCGACAGAGCGAGACTCCATCTTAAAAAAAAATTAAAAAATAAAAATATGTATCTTCTATTTGGAGATGGCAGTTCAGGGAACTATTAGAAAATATTTAGATATATCTGAATTTTTTAAATCTGTAGGTACATATATCAAGGTGTTCACTGTGTTCATCTCTATATGAATGGGATTATGAATATTAATTATGTTTTATTTTGCTTGTCTTTGTTACTTTTCTGTAATAAGCATTATAATTCCTGTTCTTAAAATAATAAGTTCATTTAAGGAAAAGGGGGTGAAAAGCAAAAATCTGCAGAATTTGGGTCTGAGATAATACCATTTCAAAGCACTGTGATACAGATTATATATATTATATACTGTGTGTGTGTGTGTTAACTACTTTTATTTGGGGGCTTGTTTTGCATACATGTGAAGGAAATGATTGTATATAAGGATTTAATTAAATCTGTTTATACCAAGGATTATAATGAAGAGAATATGGTTTCATTGGATATTTAAGCATCCAGGTGTGATGAGGGAGTTCAGGGAAGGGAAACCTTTGGTACATAAAACTTTGTTTTCTTTCCCCTTTGACCAGGATTATAACCAAAACAGATGTGTGAGAGGTGACAGAGAGAAGAGGCCATTGGTCTCAATAAGAATGCCCTACTTTCTGCATCTCTGTTTCAGAAGACCAAGAGGGTGACTTCCAGACTGAGTATTTCTGGGGATAATACAAGTACCTGGGCATGAATTTCCATTTTGATTCAGATGGGACTGGAAACAACCATTCAATTTTATGAATCTTACTGGACATTATGGATCTACTGGAATTATTCCAGACGTTATGCCCTTTGGTTGTCATTACCTTGCAAATGTGTAAGAGGAAAATGTGCTAATATGGCAGTGACTGTAAAACTGGCACATGGCATTTATTAATCCTGAAGAAAAGTATGTGTACTATTTTTCAGTATAAATATAATGAACATGTTAGAACTATTTCTTGAAAACCTTTTTATTACTTTTGCGTGAATTTATTTAACAAAGATGTTTTGTCTTCTGTGTAAGGGAGGTTCTAGAGGCTAGATATTTAATTGTAAATATGTGAGGAAACTCAATGCAGAATTCAGGATAAAAATTTTAAAAGCACAGGTGTTTGGGAATTGAAATGTTAAGATACCCAGAACAACATTAAATCGATGAGTGAACTTGTGACAGTGGTAGCATTTCAAATTTCAAAAGACTTATCCTGTATATATATATATACACATATATATATATAATATTTCAGCAACACCAAGGTTTATAACTGTTTGATTTATTAATACTAGAATATGTAGTCTCAGCCTTAATTTTACATTTACATTATTTTGTAATTTTTTATTACTATTTTTAAGGGATTAAAGAGAACATACATTCTCACATTAATGTACTTTCTGGTAGAAAGTTGCTGCAAAAACATTTGAAATGTATATTAACTCAACCTAATGTATGTCATATATATGTCTTTGTGTAAGTTCAAGACTATTAATCTGTGAAGTTATTTTGTAAGGACATACATTTGGTAAGTTTGTCTCCCAGGAAATGTATGTGTTTTTAAACCCTTTCTAAATATGCAGGCTGTTAATAAATAAGATTGTTTCTTCCCTACTGAATAGATAAGTGTTTTTCTTTTTAAAATTGGAAGCTTCGTGAAAGTTATCTTGTTAAAAAACTATAATGATGTTAACCTATCTTTATAATTGGAAATTATTTAAACTGTTGTTACAGAAAAAACAAAATGGCAATTATAGAATTAGCTATGGGGAAGATTGGCTTCCATAGTATTACAGGTTGAGTATCCCTTATTGAAAATGGTTGGGACCTGAAGTGTTTTGGATTTTGGTTTTTTGTGAGTTTTTTTATTATTTTGGAATATTTGCATTATATTTACCAGTTTAGCATCCCTAATCCAAAAATCTTTCATTAGAAATTGGAAATCCTTCAATGAGCATTTCCCTTATATGTCATATCTGCGCTCAAATGTTTTGAATTTTGGAACATTTCTTGTTTCTGATTTTTAGATTAGGGATACTCACCCTGTACCAATATTTGCAGTCCTTAGACATTAGATTACATGAAAATGATTGATAGGTAAGAAAAGTTAAAGAGAAATCACTTCTTAGGAACTAGACTTGAAAGTATAATTAATATGTGGAACTAGTTTGCTTTTATAATTCATTGTGTCAAGAAGGAGTAATGTTTTAAATCCAAGGCATTGAGACTATCTAGAAGCAAAAAACCTAGTTTTAAAATTTCTTAATTTTTATTAGAAGTGTATTCAAAGGCCGGGCGTGGTGGCTCACGCCTGTAATCCAAGCACTTTGGGAGCCGAGGTGGGTGGATCATGAGGTCAGGAGATCGAGACCATCTTGGCTAATACAGTGAAACCCCATCTCTACTAAAATTACAAAAAATTAGCCGGGCGTGGTGGCAGGCGCCTGTAGTCTCAGCTACACGGGAGGCTGAGGCAGGAGAATGGCGTGAACCTGGGAGGCGGAGCTTGCAGTGAGCCGAGATTGCGCCACTGCACTCCAGCCTGGGCAACAGAGCGAGACTCTGTCTCAAAAAAAAAAAAAAGTGTGTTTACAAACATGTCTTTTTTTTCCCTTGAGCAACAGTGGCCTCACTACATTGCCCAGGCTCGTCTTGAACACCTGGGTTCAAGCAGTCTTCCTACTTTGGCCTCCCAAGTAGCAGGGATTACAGGCATGTACCAAAATGCCAATTTTTATTGCTTAAAATGGCAAATTCTCACACCCATATCTGTACATTTTTGTTCATTTTATAAATGCTGATAGAAATGTTCTATCAGTAAAATAAGGTTTTAAGTATGAATATCCATTTTTGTGGAGTTTTTCTACCCTGTAAAAATTAACCTTGTGGTTCCCAGTAATTAAAAAGTTTTTCTACATTTTCACAGTTGGATTTATCTAAGGATATTTCTCAGCATATTAAGGTATCCTTTTCTACATTTGAGCAAATACTGAGGTTCATATTGTACCAAATATTAATAAATCACTTTTGTGTTTAATATGTAACACATAAGAACAATTGAAATTTTCTTCTAAGATTTAATACTAGGCTTTTAGTATAAAGGAATGTAACTGGGGAAAAAGAATTAATGCTACAGCCATTTATCCTGTGTTACGTGCTATATAATCTGAAATTTGTCACAATGTTACAATCAGGAATTTTTTTTTCTGGTTTCTTCTTCCAAAGGAAAATAATAGCCTACTTGTATTTTGAAGTAACTGAAATAAAATTATCTCCAAGCCTTTTTGCTCATTATGTTCATCAGTTTTCATGTGTACATTTGGCCAGGCCTATGGTAAAAATAGGCTCAATTTACTTAACACTTTATATAGTTTTTGGTATAAGATTGTTTATGAGACTAAAATTTGTTGCATATATAACATTAGATTATTTTAAGTGAAATTGGCTCCTATTGTTAAATATTAGTGCTAAAAAAAAAAAGTGCAGTCTTCTAAACTGTCTATACTTTGACTCTATGACTTGATTACTTTATAGTCATTATGAAATTGATGGGGTTAATTCCATTATATTTTTAGCATAGAATTTTCAAATAATATGTTTTAGTAAAAAATTTGAATGTTTAATTTTCATACTGTGAAAGTGGTGAAAAATATTAAAAGCAACCATTTAAAACCTCTGGAAATGGTCCTGAGGACAAATGGCAATGAAGAAACATCTATGCAAGAACATTTACAAAAATTCAGTAAGGAAGATGAGAATCTGTAGTAGTTTGAACCAAGACTGATTACTCACTTCCACCTCCAAGTTCAAGAAGCAGACTAATGCAGCCAAAAATGCTGGGTTCCTTATCCCACCATCTCCTAGCCAGAAGTTGTTTTCCCAAAAGGAGCAAGACTTTAGTGATTCTTGTCCTGCCTTCAACTGCCTTTTGCTAGCACTAAGTCCTGGGTCAGTGTGGCCAAGAGGTGAGAGCCATCTTCTCCCCACCAGGCCACAAAACCTTGAACATATGTGCTGAGATTGCTGGGGCCTTGATAGCCCTCTGGCTCATGAAGTAGGGTTCTACCCCAGGAAAAGCCAAGAGGATCTCAGGCTACTGCCCCCTTGCATTGCACTCAGCTTCTAGAGGTAGAATGTCAACTCAAGCTTGCCATTGTCCCCACCTCTAGCTCCAGATCCCTGGCTCAGAGATTTTTGCCTGCAAAGGAGGTAGGATGAAAACAAAACAGCTCCTAATCTCTTTCCAAAGGAACTGACTTTTAAAAAAGCATGAGAAGTTTAAACTAGAGAGGTCTTTCAAATTATGCTGTTGAAGGCTGTTGTGATACTTCGGTTCTTCTTCTTAGTTTAAAAGAATTTTAAAAAGACACACAGCAAAAGAAGTGCAACATAGAGTAATTTATTGTAAAGGAGAGAATATTTTGAAAGTTAAGTGCAGAATAGACAGTACACCCTGAGAGAAAGAGTATTCCAAGGCAGGCTGCTCTTAAGGGTGAGACTGCAGAGAGGAACTAGGACATTACTGTAAACAATAGAACAATAAGCCAGCAATTAGTGGAGTTGAACAACAGGGTATATTGTCAGAGGAAAAAGTGGACGAGAGTACCATTATCTTCCCCAGGATTTCGGGGGCGTAGCAAATGCTGTGCCTCCCTGAGGAAGAACTTGAGAAACAACGCTGTTGGGATTAGGGAAGGTTGGACTTCACTAAAATAATCCATCCAGGCACTAAGCTTAAGCAAATAATAACCAAACCAGAGGGAAGTGAACTAGTAGAGTAACTACAGTATTTATTTAAAAATGTCCAGTTTCCAACAAAAATGTATGAGGCATTCAAAGAAACAAAGTGTGACTCACACTGGAAATAAAGCAGGCAGCAAAAACTGCCTGTGAGAGTGATCAGAAGTCAGATTGAACCAAAAAAAATTAAAGTACCCATTATAAATAAATATATTCACAGAACTAAACAAAAGCTTGATTAAATAAGTAAACATTATGACAATGTCTCATGAAATAAAGAATATCTCCTAAGCAAACTTAACAGGAACAGAAGACCAAATACTGCATGTTCTCACTTATAAGGGGGTATAAACATTGAGCACACATGGACATAAACATGGGAACAATAGACACTGTGGACTGCTGGGGTGAGGAGGTGGGAGTGGGTTGAAAAACTACCTATTGGGTACTATGCTCGCTAACTGGGTGCAATACACCCATGTAACAACCCTGCACATGTGTACCCCCCATGTCTAAAAAGTTGAAATTGTATATGTGTATATATTTGTAATTGATGTATATATATCAAAGAGAAAAATGTTTAAAGAACCATATGGCAATTCTGGAGTTGGAAAGTACAATAACTGAAATTTTAAAATTCACCAGGGGGCTTAACAGTAGGTTTGAACTGGCAGAAGAGAGAATTGGTGAATTTGAAGACAGATAGATAGAGATTATGTAAAAACTGAACCGAGAGAAAAGGCAATGAAGAAAATAGAGCCTCAGAGAAATGTGAAAGACACAGAAGGTAGGAAAAATATTCAAATACGTAATGGCTGAAAAAATTATCAGAAAACAATAACCTATACATCCAGGAAGCTGAACAAATTTCAAGCAGGATGACCACAAAAGAGATCAACAAACACATCAAATTCTGAAAGTCAAAGACAAGGAAAAAATCTTGAAAGCAGCAGGAATAAAAGTATAATACACATCTCTTGCAAAGACAGCCCCAATAAATTAACAGCTAGCTTCTCAGCAAAAACAATAGAGACCATATGGCAGTGGGTTATTTCAAAGTGCTCTAAGGAAAAACAATCAATAATTCCATCCCCAACAAAGCTATTGTTAAAATGAAGGAAAAATACTTTCCTAGATAAACACAATTCATTGCAACTCCAAAGTTGCAAGCAGGCCCACATTAGAAGAAACACTAAAGGAAATTCTTCAGGTTGAAAACAAAATGACCAGGCCGGGCACAGTGACTCATGCCTGTAATCCCAGCACTTTGGGAGGTCAAGGCGGACGGATCACAAGGTCAGGAGTTCGAGACCAGCCTGATCAACATGGTGAAACTCCGTACTAAAGATACAAAAAATTAGCTGGGCATGGTGGCGGGCGCCTGTAATCCCATCTACTTGGAAGGCTGAGGCAGGAGAATCACTTGAACCCAGGAGGCAGAGGTTGCAGTGAGCCGAGATTGCACCACTACACTCTAACCTGGGTGATAGGGCAAGACTCTGTCTCAGAAAAAAAAAAAAAAAAAAAAATGACCTGAAATGGTCATTTAAATCCACACAAAAGGCACCAGAAAAGGTAGTTATGTAATTGACATTATTAATGCATATTTGTTCTCCTTTTTTTCTTAATTGATTTGAAATGCAGTTGTATAAAATAATATGTATAAAATATATTGTTGGTCCTATAATATGTGAAATACAATCTGTGCATAATATATTTGCCAATAACATCACACAAGTGGGTGGGAGCAAAGCTATAATAAGCTAAGAATATGAAGACATGGTTAAGTAAAATATATTGCTGGGTTTGTAGCATTAATTTGTGTATAAATAACATACCACAAAAAGAGACAAAAGTAAAGAAAACCATATAAAAGAAACATTTCTATATATTATTGGAATGAAGCTAGTGTAGTAGTCCATTTTCACACTGCTAGTAGTCCATTTTCACACTGCTAGTAAAGACGTAACCAAGACTGGGCAATTTACAAGAGGTTTAATTGAACTTACAGTTTAACATGGCTGGGGAAGCCTCACAATCATGGCAGAAGGCAGGGAGGAGCAAGTCCCATCTTACACAGATGGCAGCAGGTAAAGAGAGAATGAGGAAGACACAAAAGCTGAAACCCCTGATAAAACCATCAGATCTCATGAGACTTATTCACTACCACAAGAACAGTATAGGGGAAACTATGCCCATGATTCAATTATCTCCCACAGGGTCCTTCCCACAACATGTGGGAATTATGGGAGTACAATTCAAGATGAGATATGGGTAGGGACACAAAGTCAAACCACATCATTCCGCCCCTGGCTCCTGCCAAGTCTCATGTCCTCACATTTCAAAACCAATCATGCCTTCCCAACAGTCCCCCAAAGTCTTAACTCATTTAAGCATTAACTGAAAGTCTACAGTCCAAAGTCTCATCTGAGACAAGGCAAGTCCCTTCTGCCTATGAACCTGTAAAATCAAAAGCAAGCTAGTTATTTCCTAGATCAATGGGGATACAGACGTTGGGTAAATACAACCATTCCAAATGGGAAAAATTAGCTAAAAACAAAAGGGCTGGCTGGGTGTGGTGGTTCACGCCTGTAAATCCCAGCACTTTGGGAGGCCAAGGTGGGCAGATCACAAGGTCAGGAGTTCGAGACCAGCCTGGCCAATATGGTGAAACCTCATCTCTACTAAAAAATACAAAAATTAGCCGGGCATGATGGCGTGTGGGAGGCTGAAGCAGGAGAATCACTTGAACCCAGGAGGTGGAGGTTGCAGTGAGCCAAGATCATGCCACTGCACTCCAGCCTGGTCAAAAGAGTGAGACTCAATCTCAAAAAAAAAAAAAAAAAAAAAAAAAAAGTTGGGGTGGGAGTGGGGGCTATAGGGTGCATACAAGTCTGAAATCCAGTAAAGCAGTCAAATCTTGAAGCTCCAAAATGATCTCCTTTGACTCCATGTCTCACATACAGGTCACACTGATACAAAAGTTGGGTTCCCATGGTCTTGGGTAGCTCTGCCCTTGTGGCTTTGCAGGGTACAGCCTGCCTCCCCAGCTGCTTTCACAGGCTGACACTGACTATCTGTAGCTTTTCCAGGAACATGGTACAAGCTGTCAGTGGATCTACCATTCTGGGGTCTGAAGGATGGTGGCCCTCTTCTCACAGGTCCACTAGGCTGGGCCCAGTTGGGACTCTGTGTGGGGGCTCTGACCCCACATTTACATTCTGCAGTGCCCTAGCAGAGGTTCTGCATGAGAGCCCCGCCCCTGCAGCAAATTTTGCCTGGGTATCCAGGCGTTTCCATACATCTTCTGAAATCTAGGCAGAGGTTCCCAAACCTTCATTCTTGACTTCTGTGCATGCACAAGTGCAACACCATGTGGAAACTGCCAAAGCTTGGGGCTTGCACCATCTGAAGTCACGGCCAAAGCTCTATATTGGTTCCTTTCAGCCATGGCTGGAGTGACTGGGACACAGGGCACCAAGTCCCTAGGCTGCACACAGCTTGGGGACCCTTGGCCTGGCCCATGAAACCACTTTTTCCTCCTAGGCCTCTGGGCCTGTGATGGGATGGGCTGCCATGAAGACCTCTGACATGCCCTGGAGACAATTTCCCCATTGTCTTGGGGATTAACATTACTTACGCAAATTTCTACAGCCAGCTTGAATTTCTCCTCAAAAAATGGGATTTTCTTTTCTATTACATTATCAGGCTGCAAGTTTTTCAAACTTTTATGCTGTTTACCTTTTAAAACTGCATGCTTTTTACAGCACCAAAGTCACCTCTTGAATGCTTTGCTGCTTAGAAATTTCTTCTGCCAGATACCCTACATCGTCTCTCTCAAGTTCAAAGTTCCACAAATCTCTAGGGCAGGGGAAAAATGCTGCCAGTCTCTTTGCTAAAACATAACAAGAGACATCTTTGCTCCAGTTCCCAATAAGTTCCTCATCTCCATCTGAGACCATCTCAGCCTGGACCTAATTGTCCATATTGCTATCAGCATTTTAGGCAAAGCCATTCAACAAGTTTCTAGGAAGTTCCAAACTTTTCCACATTTTCCTGTGTCTTCTTCTGAGCCCTCCAAACTGTTCCAACCTCTGCCTGTTACCCAGTTCCAAAGTCACTTCCCACATCTTTGGGTATCTTTTCAGCAATGCTCCACTGCCAGTACCAATTTACCATATTAGTCCGTTTTCACATTGCTGATAAAGACATACCCAAGACTGGGCAATTTACAAAACAAAGAGGTTTAATTGGACTTACAGTTCCATGTGGCTGGGGAAGCCTCACAATCATGGCAGACGGCAAAGAGGAGCAAGTCTCGTCTTACACAGATGGCAGCAGGCAAAGAGAGAATGAGGAAGACACAAAAGCGGAAGCCTTTGATAAAACCATCAGATCTCATGAGACTTATTCACTACCACGAGAACAGTATGGGGGAACACACCCCCATGATTCACTTATCTCCCACCAGGTCCCTCCCACAACACATGGGAATTATGGGAGTACAGTTCAAGATGAGACATGGGTAGGAACACAGAGCCAAACCGTATCAGCTAGTATAAATTGAAGCTGGTTCTAAGATGTATATGATAAACCCAAAAGTAGCCATTTAAAAAAAAAAAGTGAAATGATTATTGTAAAATTAATATACTACATGCTATGGACTGAATTGTGTTTCCCTTCCAAAACATTTATATGTTGAAGCCCTAACCTCCATTGTGACTGTATGTGGGGATAGAATCTTTAGGAGGGACTTAACATTAAATGAAGTCACAATACCAAGGCCCTAATTTGGTAGAACTCTGGCCTTATAAGAAGAAATGATTTCTCTTCCTGTCTCTCTTTGGACACAGTGATAAGGCAGCTATCTTCAAGCCACAAAGAGAACCCTCACCAGAACCTAACCATGCTGGCACCATGATTTCAGACTTCCTGTCTCCAGAACTGTGAGAAAATAAATTTGTTGTTTAAGCCACCTAGTCTATGCTATTTTGTAATGACAGCCCGAGCTGACTAATACTCCTGCAAAAGAAAGCCATAAAGGAGGAATAGAAGATGAAAAGAAGCATGAGATAGATGGAAAACAAAAAGTAAGATGGCAAACATATGTCCAATTTATCCATAATATTAAATGTGAATGGTTTAAATAATCCAATCAAAAGGCAGAGGTGTATCAAGCTTGATTTTTAAAAAACAAATCCAAGTATATGTTGTCTATAGAAGAGACACTTTACATTCAAAGACACAAGTAGATTAAAAGAATGGAAAAGGATACATTATGTAAACAGCAACCACAGGAAATCTGATACTAATATCAGACAAAATAGACTTTAAAACAAAAAAAGTGTTGTTAAAGAGGAAACTTTTTGGCTTCAGGAAGATATAACAATTAGAAACATATGCACCTAAAAATTGAAAATCAAAATACAAGAGCAAAAACTGACAGAAACAAAGAGAGAAATAGACAATTCAACAATAATAGTTGGAGACGTCAATACCCCCTTTTCAATAACGAAGAGAACAACTAGCATAAGATGAAAACATAATAGAAGACTCAAGCAGCACTATAAACCAACTAGATTTAACAGACATCTACAGAACACTCCATCTAACAACAATAATATACATTCTTCTTAAACAGACATGGAACATTTTTCAGGATATGTAAGGCTATAACACTTCAACACATTTACAAGGATGGAAATAATACAAACAAACTATGTTTCTCTGCTTACAATGCAATAAAATGTGAAAGTAATGAGAAAATTTGGGAAACTCACAAATATGTAGAAATTAAACAATACACTCCTAGATAACCAATGGGCTATAGAAGAAATCAAAAGAAATTCAGAAAGTACTTTGAGATGAGTAAAAGTCAATGTACAACATACCGAAAGTTATGGGATCCAGTTGAAAAAGTGCTTAGAGGCAAATTTGTAGCTACAAATGACTACATTAAGAAAACTAAAAGATCTAAAATCAATAACACAATATTTCACCTTAAGACACTGGAAAGGAGGAAAACACTAAACCTAAAGTAAGCAGGAAGAAGAAAATAATAAAGATTACAGTGGAAATGAATAGAATGAAATCAAGAACAGAACTGCAATAGGAAAAAAAAGCAATATAACACAAAGTTGGTTTTTTGAAGCAATAAACCACATTGACAAATCACTAGCTGGTTTGACTAAGGAAAAAAACAAAATATACTAGAATGGATAATATACTAAAATCATAAAAGAAAGGGGGAACATTATTACTGACCTTCCAGAAATAAAATGGATTATAAAGGAATACTATGAACAATTATATATTAACAAATTAGAAAATAGATGAAATGGAAAAATTTCTGGAAAGACAGACTACTGGAATTAACTCAAGAGAAATAGACAATCTGAATTTATCTATAACAAGTGAAGAGATTGACTCAGTAATCAAAAAAACTACCCACAAGGAAAAGCCCAGACCTAAATGGCTTCACCACTCAATTCTACCATACATTTGAGGAATTAATGCCAGTTCTTCAAACTCTTCCCAAAAATAGAAAGGAAAATTTTCCAGCTCATTCTTTGAGTTCGGTAATACCCTGATAACCAAAACCAGATGAAGACATCACAAGAAAACTACAGACCAATATTTCTTATGAATATGGATGCAAAAATCCTCAATAAAATCCCAGCAAAATAAATCCAGCAACATATAAAAGGAACTCAGAGCTCAGAATGGGAAGGTAACAGGCATCGCTCAGAAACATGAAAAAACAAGCTACATTAATAACCCATAGATGTCTGGGGAAAAGATGATGATAAAAGTATACAATAGACTGCCTAAGGCCTAGGAGGAAAAGCTGGGGAGAGTTTCCTTGGAAAATTAAAATCATTCAAAAGTATCATGGAGGCCAGGCTTGGTGGCTCATGCCTGTAACCCCAACACTTTGGGAGACCAAGGCAGGAGGATTGCTTGAGTTCAGAAATTCGAGACTGGCCTGGGCAACATAGCGAGACCTCATCTGTACTAAAATTTTTTAAAAATTAGCCAGACATGGTGGTGCGCACCTATAGTCCCAGCTACTTGGGAAGCTATGGTGGTAGGATCACTTGAGCCCAGGAGATCAGTGCTGCAGGGAGCTAGAGACAGATCCTATCTCACAAAAAAAAAAAAAAAAAAAGAAAGAAAAGAAAAAAAAAAAGGAGCATGTATACATGTATATGTGGGTATTTAAAAAGCCACATGTTTGCCCAGGCAAGATGAAAGCTCAGGAAAGACTTGAGAAGACCATAAATTTTCGCCTCAGGCTAATCCCTAGGCTTAGAACAAGCCTAGTTAAGTGCTGAAGGAGGGCCCTAACACAGAGTCAGCCTGCAGACGGGGAGAGGGCTATCGTTTTTTTAGTTCCTGGTACTCCAGGAAATTTGTCAAAACACCAGCTGAACACTAGTTAAGGAAGAGACTTCAGTGACCATATACAACAAGGAATAGTCTTTGCAAAAATAGTTTGGGAAATCACTAACTGAGTAGACTACCACAGCCTTAACACACACACACACACACAGAGCAAACTTTAGGGAGGAGATTCTCAGAGTTGTCACATTATAGTATTATGCTATTCAAATGTTCAGTTAACGACAACAACAATCACAAAGCATACAAAGAAAGAGGAAACTGTCGTTCATTTAATGGAATAATAAATGGACAAAAACTCTCCCTGGGAAAGTCCAGATCAGACTTATTATACAAAGACTTTAAACCAATTATCTTCAATATGCTCAAAGAGCTAAAGGAAAACATGGACAAAGAACTAAAGGAAATCAGAAAACAATGTATGAACAAAATGAGAATATCAGTGAAGAGAAACTGTAAAAAGGAACCAAAGAGAAGTTCTTGAGATTAAAAAGTACAATATCTGAAATAAAAAACTCACTAAGAGAGTACAACAGCAGTCATAAGCATAAAAATGAAAAAAATCAGTGATCATGAAGATAGGACACTTGAAATTACTGCATCTGAGGAGCAGATAGAAACACAAAGAATGAAGAATATTTTAAGAAATAATGACCTTGGCTGGGCACGGTGGCTCACACCTGTAATTCCAGCACTTTGGGAGGCTGAGGCGGGCAGATCACAAGGTCAGGAGATTGGGACCAGCCTGGCTAACATGGTGAAACCCTGTCTCTACTAAAAATACAAAAAATTAGCTGGGCGTTGTGGCGGGCACCTGTAGTCCCAGCTACTCAGGAGGCTGAGGCAGGAGAATAGCATGAACCCGGGAGGCGGAGCTTGAAGTGAGCCAAGATCACACCACTGCACTCCAGCCTGGGTGGTAGAGCGAGACTCCATTTAAAAAAAAAAGAAAAAGAAAAAAAGAAATAATGGCCCAAAGTTCCCAGATTTGATTAAATACACGAATCCACAAATCCAAAATGCTCAATGAATTCCAAGTAGGATAAACTTTAACAGACCCACACCACGACACATTATAATCACACTGTTGTAAAACAAAGGAAAAGAATTTTGAAAGACACGAGAGAAGTGACTCATTACATACACGTAATCCTCAATAAAATCGACAGCAAATTTCTTATCAGAAACCGCTGATGCCGTGGGTTGAGATGGCATATATAAAGTGATAAAAGAAAAAAAACAACCACCAGGAATTATATATAAAGTAAAACTTTTCTTTAAAAAAGGGAGAAATTAAGACATTCCAGTTAAACAAAAGCTAAGGGAGTTCTTTACTACTAATCTTGCTCTACAACAAATGATAAAGGGAGTCCTTCAGGTTGAAATCAAATAATGCTAGACAGTTAAAGCCATATAAAGAAATAAAGATCTCAAGTAGAGGTAAATGCATGGACAAATATAAAAGCCAGTGTTCTATTTTTTGTTTGTAACTATAACTTTTATTTCCTACCAGATTTAAGTACAAATGCATGAAAAATAATTATAAATTGGCTGGACTTGGTGGCTCATGCCTGTAATCCCAGCACTTTGGGAGGCAGATCCCTTGAGGCCAGTAGTTGAGACCAGATTGGGCAACATGGCAAAACCCCTTATCTACTAAAAATACAAAAATTAGCCGGGCATGGTGGAGCATGCCTGTAATCCTAGCTACTTCGGAGGCTGAAGCAGGAGAATTGCTTGAACCCAGGAGGTAGAGGTTGCAGTGAGCCAAGATTGAGCCACTGTACTACAGCAACAGAGCAAGACTCTGTCTTAAAATAATAATAACTGTTATTATAAATCTGTTATGGGGCACACATGTATGAAGATGTAACGTGTGACAATGTAAGAGTTGGGGGAGGCAAAGTTGATAGGAGCAATGTTTTTGTATACTACTGAGGTTAAGTTGGTAACTATTGTGATACTGTGTTTTAGACTAAGAAATACATGGCCAGGCGCGGTGGCTCACGCCTGTAATCCCAGCACTTTGGGAGTCCGAGGTAGGTGGATCACAAGGTCAGGAGACCGAGACCATCCTGGCTAACATGGTGAAACCCCATCTCTACTAAAAATACAAAAAATTAGCTGGGCATGGTGGTGGGCGCCTATAGTCCTAGCTCCTTGGGAGGCTGAGGCAGGAGAAAGGCATGAATCCGGGAGGTGGAGCTTGCAGTAAGCCAAGATCACACCACTGCACTCCAGCCTGGGCCACAGAGCAAGACTCCCTCAAAAAAAAAAAAAAAAAAAAAAAGGGTTGGGGGAGTTGATAGAAGCAATGTTTTTGTATACTATTGAGGTTAAGTTGGTAACTATTGTGATACTGTGATTTAGAATAAGAAATATAGAGTCAGTCTTCCCTCCCTCCCCATTTTCTGGTACACTGTTCCTAAAATCCTTGGAATGTCTTAAGTGGTAAATGTCGTTTTGTATGCTAATGAGATGACTGGTGGCAGGGTGCACCTGGAAAGCCTCAGGATGGGGGCTGATTGTCAAAAGAACCAATCCTGTGTTTAGAGGGTTGGAACTTTCAGTTCCACTCACTCCCCCAGTATCTGGGGAAGACAGAGAAACTGAAGTTTGAGATAATTGCCAGTGGCCAATATTATCAGTTGTGCCTATCTAATGAAGCCTCCATTAAAAAAAAAAAAAAAAAAGGGACAGCGTTTAAAGAGTTCCTGGATTGCCGAACACTTGGAGGTGTCAGGAAGGTAGTGTGCCTGGAGAGGGTACGCGAGGTCCGTGTCTCTTCCCACATACCTTGCCCTATGTATTTCTTCATCTGTATCCTTTGTAATATATTTATAACAAACCAGTAAGTACAAGTTCCCTGAGTCACGTGAGCCTTCTTAGAAAATGAACTGAAATTAAGGATGTGGTCATTGGAACTCCAATTTATAGCCACTTGGTCAGAAAAATAGGTGACAACCTACTACTTGTACCTGGCATCTGAAAAGGGAGGCAATCCCATGTAATTGAGCCCATAACCTGTGGGCTCTGACTCTCACTCCAAGTAGATAGCGTCACCGTTGAATTGACTTGTAGGATACCCAGTGGTGTCTACTGGAGAATCGCGTGGTGTGTGGGGAAAAACTTCCACGTATTTTGGTGACCAGAAGTGAAGTATTCTGTGATGAGTGTGTGACAGCAGGAAAGCTACTTTATTTTTTTCTATCTCAATGCTATTCAAATTATATTGTCATATATTTAGAATGTTAAATGCAAACTTCATGTCAACAACAAAGAAAATATCTTTAAAAAAACCTACATAGATAAATGAGGAGGGAATCAAAATTGTTCCCCACAAATTAAAAAAAAAAGAAGAAGAGGAACAACAACAAAAAACTCAACTAAACACAAAGAAGTATTGGAGGAAATGAGGGACAAATGTATAAGACTACAGAACATAGCAAAATGGCAAAAGTAATCCTCAGAGATGACCTTAAATGTAAATGTAAATGAATTAAACTCCTCAATTAAATAGGAGCAGTGGCTCAAACCTGTAATCCCAGCACTTTGGGAAGCCAAGGCAGGAGGATTGCTTGAGCCCAGGAGTTCAAGACTAGGCTGGGCAACACGGCACAACCTTGTCTCTACAAAAAACAAAAAAAGTTTAGCTGGGTGTGGTGGTGCACACCTGTGGTCCTAGCTATTTGGGAGGCTGAGGCAGGAGGATTACTTGAGCCCAGAAGGTTGAGGCTACAGTGAGCCATGATTGTGCCACTGTACTCAAGCCTGGGCAACATATAGAGAGACCCTGTCTTAAAAAAAAAAAGTAATCACAGCACTTTGGGAGGACAAAGATGGGTGAATTGCTTGAGGTCAGGAGTTCAAGACCAGCCTGGGCAACATAGTGAGACCCAGTCCCTACAAAAAATACAAAAATTAGCCAGATGTGGTGGTGCATGACTGTAATTCCGGCTACTTGGGAGGCTGAGCTGGGAAGATTGCTTGAGCCTGAGAGGTTGAGGCTACAGTCAGCCTTGATCACACAACTGTACTCCAGCCTTGGCAACAAAGTGAGATTCTGTCTCAAAGGAAAAAAAAAAAAAAAAAGAAAAGAAAAGAAAGAAAGAAAGAAAAGAAAAACCAACCAATATATCCCATTAATAGAATGAATGAAAAAAAATCACACGATCATCTTAATGTAGTAAAGGCATTTAACAAAATCCAACATTCTTTCATGATAAAAACACTCAGAAAACTAGACATGGAAGGGAATGTTCTCAACATAATGAAAGGGCATTTATGAAAAACCCGCGGCTAACATTATGTTCAATGGTGAAAGACTGAAATTCTTCCCCTAAGATCAGGAACAACACAAGAATGCTACATTCACAACTGATATTCAGCACGGTACTGGAAGAACTAGCCAGAGCAATTAGACAAGCAAAAGAAAAAAAAGGCACTCAAATTAAAAAGGAATAAGTAAAACCATCTATTCTGAGATATGATCCTATAAATGAAAATCCCAAGGGATCCACAAGAAAGCTATTAGACCTAATAAAGGAATTCAGCAGAGTTGTAGAGTACAAGATAAACATGCAAACATCAGTTGAATTTCTAAACACTGGCAATAAGTCAGAAAAGAAATTATGAAAGTGATTAATTATAATAGTGTCTTCCAGAAGACAATACCTAGAAATAAATTTAAACAACGAGCTGAAAGACTTGTACACTGAAAACTACAAATACTGTTGAAAGAAATTAAGGATCTAAATAAATGGACAAACACCTCACATTCTTAGGTAGGAAGACTGAATACTAAGATGTCAAAACTACCCAAGGTGATCTACAAATTAAACACAGTTCTTACCACAATAACAATAGCTTTTTTCTTTTTTGCAAAAAAATGAAAATAGATCCTTATATTCATATGGAATTGCAAGAGGCACAGAAAAAAAATCATCCCGAAAAAGAACAAAGTCAGAAGACTCACACTTCCTCATTTCAAACTTAATGCAAACCTACCGTAATCAAAACAATGCAGTACTGGCATTAAGATAGATATACGTATACCAATGCAATGGAATTGAGAGTCCAGAAATAAACCCATACAGCTATTACCAAATTTTTTTTTTTTTTTTGAGACAGAGTCTTGCTCTGTTGCGCAGGCTGGAGTGCAGTGGTACAATCTCGGCTCACAACAACCTCTGCCTCCCGGGTTCAAGCAGTTCCCCCTGCCTCAGCCTCCTGTGTAGCTGAGATTACAGGTGCCTGCCACCACGCCTAGCAAATTTTTCTATTTGTAGTAGAAACGGGGTTTTGCCATGTTGGCCAGGCTGGTCTTGAACTCCTGACCTCAGGTGATCCACCCACCTTGGCCTCCCAAAGTGCTGGGATTACAGGCACGAGCCACCACGCTCAGCCAATGACCAATTTTTGACAGTGGTACCAAGTTCCTTTGATGGGGGAAGAATAGACTCTTCAAAAATACTGGGAAAACTAGAATTCCACATGGGAAAGAATGAAATTGGATGCCTACCTTATGCCGTATGCAAAAAATAACTCAAAATGATCAACAGCCTAAATACAAGAGCTAAAACCATAAAACTCTTCGAATAAAATATGGGGTAAATCATAATGGCCTTGGAATCAGCAAGAAATTCTTATATGTGGGAGGGGGGAGGGGGAATGGATAGCATTAGGAGATACACCTAATGTAAATGACGAGTTAATGGGTGCAGCACACCAACATGGCACATGTATACATGTGTAACAAACCTGCATGTGGTGCACATGTACCCTAGAACTTAAAAAAAAAAAAAAAAAAGTCTTATATGCGACAACAAAAGCACCAGCATCAAAATTAAAAATAAATAAATTGGACTTCATCAAAACTCAAAACTTCTCTGCACCAAAGGGCATTATCAAAAAAGTAAAAAAGCAAACTACAGAATAAGAGAAATCATACATGATTCTCATATGTAAATCATATATCTCATAGGGATTTAATATCCCAAATAGTTGAAGAGCTCCTAAAACTCAAAAACAAAAAGAAAACCCAATTGTTAAATGGGCAAAGGACTTGAATTGACGTTACTCCAAGGAAAATATATAGCCAATAAACACATAAAAAGATGCTCAACATTCTTGGTTATTAGGAAGATGTAAATCAAAACCACAATGAAATAACACTTCACATCTACTAGGATGTCTATAATTCAAAAAACAAAACACCTACAGAAAATAACAAGTACAAATGATCTCCAACTTATAATGGTTTGACAGGATTTTTTTTTTTTTTTTTTTTACTTTATGACGGTACAAAAGCAAGATGCATTCACTAGAAAACCGTATCTGAATTTTTGAATCTGGATCTTTTTCTGGGCTGGTTGGTGGTGTATTAGATGCATGTTTGGCTGGGTGTGGTGGCTCATGCCTGTAATCCTAGTATTTTGGGAAGCCGAGGCAGGCAGATCATTTGAGCCCAGAAGTTCAAGACCAGCCTGGGCAACATGGTGAAACTCTGTATTTACCAAAAAAAAAAAAAAAAATTGCCAGGTATGGTGGCATGTGCCTATAGTCCCAGATACTTGGAAGGCTGAGGTGGGAAGATTGCTTGAGCCTGGGAGGTTGAGGATGCAGTGAGTCAAGATCACGCCATTGCACTCCAGCCTGGGCAACAGAGCGAGACAGTCTCAAAAAAAAAAAAAAAAAAAATAGCATTTTCAACTTACAGTACTTTCAGTGTATGATGGGTTTATTGGGGCACAACAATTTCATTGTAAGTTGAGGAGCATCTGAATTGGCAAGGGCATGGAGATATTGGAACCCTCATACATTGCTGATGGAAATTAAAAAAATGATGCCATTGTGATTCTTCAAAAAGATAAATATAGTATAATTCCCATATGATCTAGCATTTACACTCCTAGGAGTATACCTGAAGAATTGAAAACAGGGACAGAAACAGATACTTGTATGGCAACGATATTAGTCATAGTTCTCCAGAGAAACAGAACCAGTACAATATAAATATATAGATATATAAAAAGGGGATTCATTATGGGAATTGGCTCATGCAATTATGAAGGCTGAAAAGTCCCACAAGATGCCATCTGCAGTCTGGCAATGCAGGAAAGCCAGTGGTATCATTTATTCCAAGTCTGAAGTCCTGAGAACCAGGGGAGACAGTGGTGTAACTCCCACTCCATACACAAGACCTGAGAACCAGGGAGGCTGCTGGTGTATGTCCCAGAGGTGTCCAAAGTCCCAAGACCCAAGAGCTCCCATCTCCAAGGGTGAGAAAAGATGGATGTCCCAGCTCAAGGAGAGGGGGAGAGAGAGAGAGAGAGAGAGAGAGAGAGAGAGAGAGAGAGAGAGAGAGATTATTCTTTTCTATTTGTTCCTTCAAGGGACCAGATGATGCCCACGCAGCACATAGTTCTTTACCAGGTGGGCTGACCCCCCAAGGGAGTCATTCCTGAAGGGTCTACGTCATTAGTCATGCCTGCATTGGGCTGTCGTTTTTCCACTGATTTAATCACTGAGCATGGTAGTCCTAACAGATGCCCTAATGGAGCTCCTGTATTCTAGACATACTCTTCCCCACCTCCATGGTGGAGTAGTGTGCAATTTCCCCTTTGTACCCTGGATCAATCACCCCAGCCAGCACCATAACTCCTTTCTGGACCTGTTGACTCAGAGGCATGAGGAGTCCAAAGTGGCCAGATGGCAGTCTTAACTTCCAGCTCAGTGAAAGCATTGTTGTCTCCTGGTGGAAACATTCCTCCCTTTGGAACCAAGGCTTCTGGGCCAGCAGAGGAAAAAGTTGTAGGAACAGGAAACAAAAATTGTGCTAGTGGGTCACTAGGAGCAATCCCAGCTACCAGAGAAACAGCACTGTATATTGGATGCTGATTCGGAGCATATACAGCCTTCTGGAGAAACTTGCCCCAGGCCTGCAGCGTACTGCCACCTAGCTGGCCCTGTAACTGAGTTTTCCACAGAATATGTCACCATTCTGTCAAGCCAGCTGCTTCAGGACAGTGGGTAATAGGGTAAGACCAGTGAATTTAATGAGCATGAGCCCACTGCCACACATCTTTGGTGAGTTCTTTGGTCAGAAGCAATGCTGTGTGGCATGCCATGATAGCAGCTAAGGCGTCCTGTAAGTCCTTGGATGGTAGTTTTGGCAGGCGCATTGCATGTGGGGGAGGCAAATCCATATTCAGAGTGTCTCTCCCAGTAAGGAGAAAACATTCCCCTTTTCATGATGAAGCAGTCCAGTGTAATCAATCTGCCACCAATCTGCCACTCAAGGCTGACCACCTTGGAGAAGAGTGATGTATCAGGGGTTCAGTGTTGATTTCAGGCAGGTTGGGCAGTCAGCAGTGGCTATAGCCAGGTTGGTCTTGGTGAGTGGAAGTCCATGTTGCTAATGTATAACCTGCTATTATGGCCTTATGCCATTATATGCCATTATACATTATGCCATGTATAACCTGCCATTATGGGCTGGGTGTGGTGGCTCACGCCTATAATCCCACCACTTTGGGAGGCTAAGGCAGGAGGATCACTTGAACCCAAGAATTCAAGACCAGTCTGGGCAATATGGTGAGATCTTGTCTCTACAGAAATAAAAAAATAAATAGCCAGGTGTGGTGGCGTGTGCCTGAGGTTTCAGCTACTGAGGAGACTGAGGCAGGAGGATTGCATGAGCTCAGGAGTTGGAGGCTGTAGTGAGCCATGGGTGCACCACTACACTCTAGCATGGGTGACAGAGTGAGACCTTGTCCAAAAAAAAAAGAAAAGAAAAACAATTCAATATAAAAATGGACAGAATGGCCAGGCGAGGTGGCTCACGCCTGTAATCCCAGCACCCTGGGAGGCCCAGGCAGATGGATCACCTAAGATTAGGAGTTCAAGACCAGCCTGACCAACATGGTGAAACCCTGTCTCTACTAAAAATACAAAAAGTAGCCTAGTGTGGTATGTGCACCTGTAGTCCCAGTTACTTGGGAGGCTGAGGCAAGAGAATTGCTTGAACCCAGGAGGTGGAGGTTGCAGTGAGCTGAGATCACACCATTGCACTCCTGCACTCCAACCTGGGCAACAAGAGCAACACTCTGTCTCAAAAAAAAAAAAAAAAAAAAAAAAAAAAAAAAAAGACAGAAGGCTGGAATCTGCACTGCAAAAGAGGAAACTCAAGTGGCCAATAAGTGAAGATATGCTCAACTTCAATATTAGGAATAATTAGGAATAAAGAAACAAGACCAGATACATTTCAGGATACAAAATAAATATATAAAAATCAATTGTATGTCTATATGCCAGCATTAGTTAGAAAATTAAAAACTTTAAAATTGCAATTTAGCTAGAGTTAAAGAATAATATTACAAAAATATTATTTACAAAATAATCATAATCTTAACTAATAGCAGTAGTTTTTGAAGGGGAATATGAGAAAGAGGATTTGTTTTACAACCTGAGTTTAAAATGTATATGGATATGCCAACCAATTGGATAAGCTAGATGAAATGGACAAATTCCTAGAAATACACAACTTACTAAAACTCAATCATGAAGAAATAGAAAATCTGAATACAGCTTGTCCTAGTCAGCTTGGTCTACTATAACAAAATGCCACAAACTGTCCTGATTAGCAATTTCCCTCTCTCCCTCCCTTTCTTCCTCTCCTCTGGTTTCCTCTCCTTTCCTCTCCTTTCCCCTCCTTTCTTCTCCTTTCCTTTCCTTTCCTTTCTCTCCTTTCTCTCTTTCTCTTGTTTCTTTCTCTTTCTTTTTTCAGGGTCTTGCTCTGTCACCCAGGCTGGAGTGCAGTAATACCAACACAGTTCACTGCAGCCTCTACCTCCTGGGCTCAAGTGAACCGCCCACCTCAGCCTTCTGAGTAGTTGAGACTACAGGTGGGCATCACCACACCCCACTAATTTTTGTATTTTTTGTAGAGATGGAGTTTTGCTGTGTTGCCCAGGCTGGTTTTGAACTCCTAGGCTCAAGTGATCCACCCACCTTGGCCTCCCAAAGTGCTAGGATTACAGGCATGAGCCATGGCACTAGCTAACAATTTCTTTCTTACAGTTCTGCAGATTGGAAGTCAGATCAGGATGCCAGCAGGGTTGGGTTCTTGCTGAGGGCCCTTTTTCAAGTTTCAGAGAGCTGACCTCTCCCTGTATCCTTACATGACAGAAAGAGAGTTAGTTCTCTTCCTCTTCTTATAGGAGAACTGATCCCCTCATGGGGCTCCTCAGTATCTAATTACCTGCCAAAGGCCCCCATTAGTTAGTTTTGACATTTTTGAACTTTATAGAAATAAAAAAATTATACTTTAATGGAAGAATCTTCTCTAACTTATTTCTTTCACTTAACGTGCTTGGAGATTCATTCATATTGATGTGCACATCAGTAGTCATCCATGTTCACTGCTGTATAGTATTCCATTGTGTGGATGTACCACAATTTATCTATATTACTTTTTTTTGTTTTGTTTTGTTGTTTTGTTTTTGAGACAGAGTCTCACTCTGTCTCCTAGGCTGGAGTTCAGTGGTGTGAATTTAGCTCACTGTAACCTCTGCCTCCCAGGTTCAAGCGATTCTCGTGTCTCGGCCTCCTGAGTAGCTGGGATTACAGGTGCATGCCACCACGCCTGGCTAATTTTTGTATTGTTAGTAGAGATGGGGTTTCATCATGTTGGCCAGGCTGGTCTTGAACTCCTGACCTCAAGTGATCTGCCCACCTTGGCCTCCCAAAGTACTGGGGTTACATGCATGAGCCACCATACCCAGCCTTATCCATTTTACTTTTAATAAAGATTTCAGTTGTTTCTCATTTTGGCTATTATAAACATCACTGGAACTTTTTTGATTTTTTTTGAGACAAGGTCTCACTCTGTTACCCAGATTGGGGTACAGTGGTATGATTGCAGCTCACTGCAGCCTCAACCTCCTGGGCTCAAATGATCCTCCCACCTCAGCCTCCCAAGCAGCTGCCATAGGTGCATGCCACCATGCCCAGCTAATTTTAAAAATTTTTTGTTGAGATGGGGTCTCACTATGTTGCCCAGGCCGGGTACCATTTTAGTATAAGTCTCCTGATGCACTTGTCCAAGATTTCCTTAAGGGTATATATCTAGGGGTGCAATTGCTGGGTTTTAGAGTATGTACCTGTTCAAATATAAATAGTAATGCAGGCTGTTTTCCAAAGTAGTTGAACCAGTTCAGACCCTATCTTAGTCTGTTTTGTGTTGCTTTAAAGGAACACCTGAGGCTGGGTAATTTATAAAGAAAAGAGGTTTATTGGGCTCATGGTTCTACAGGCTGTACAAGAGGCATGGCCCCAGCACTTATATCTGATGGGGGCCTCAGGCTGCTTCTACTCAGGGCAGAAGGCAAAATGATGCCAACATGTGCAGAGGTCACAAGGCAAGAGAGGAAGCAGGAGAGTCGGGGAGTGCCAGGCTCCTTTTTAACAACCAGCAATCATGAGAACTAACAGAGTGAGAACTGACCCCCTTCCCCAGAGAGGGCAATAATCTATTCATGAGGGACCTGCCCCATGACCCGAACACCTCCCATTAGGCCCTTCTTCCAACTTGGGGATCCCATTTCAACATGAGATTTGGAGGGACAGAGGTCCAAACGATAGTACACCCCTACCAGGAGCACATGACGGTTTCTCTCCATATTCTCACTAGCACGGGGCATTGTCAGACTTGTACATTTTTTTCCATCTGTCAGGCATGCAGCGTGATCCAACTGTACAGATATTAACTCAGGAAGTGGGTATTAACTTGTACTTTCATGATTATTAATGAGGTTGAGTGTATTGACATTTATTGGCCATTTGATTTTCTTCTTTCTTTGAAGTGCAGATTCCGGTTTTTTGTCTATTTTTCTACTGGATTGTTTGTCTTTCTCTTGTTGATTTGTTGTCGTTGCTGATTTGCTAAGTTCCACTATACATTCTTTCTCAGTTATTTGTTGCAACATCTGAGAAGGCCTGGAGGCACCGGAGAAGCTTCAAAGAAGGGCTGAGGACCAGGGTCCTGTAGGTGGAGCTGAAGTTCTCCAGGCAGTGGGGCTTATCCCTGCCATCCCACACAGACGAGCAGCTTGTGCAAGGATTTCATTGGCTGAAGGGCCTCCAATCACACATCACTGGAAAGAGGTAGAAGGGAGAAAGAATTGCTTTCTCCACTCAGCTTTCCCAGGCAAATTCGATGTGTTTCTGGCTTGAACATTCCTGTGTTTGAAGACTGCTTACAATGTGGATTAAATGGATTTGTGTATCTCCAGTTGGGGCTTTAGCTCCACCCGGAGTCTTTGAAGGCTTATCACTGAGAAATTACCACAGATCTCTGAGGAGGAGACTGGGGCAGATTGGAGGACAGCATCCTCTAAATGAAATCATTTTCATGGTCAAGACTTGCTCCCTTTCCTTTTTTTTTTTTTTTTTTTTTTTTTTTTTTGAGACAGAGTCTCGCTCTGTTGCCCAGGCTGGACTGCAGTGGTGTGATCTCAGCTCACTACACCCTCAGCCTCTCGGGGTCAAGCAATTCTCTTGCCTCAGCCTCCTGAGAAGGTGCCCGCCACCACGCCAGCTAATTTTTGTATTTTTAGTAGAGATGGGGTTTCACCAATGTTGGCCAGGATGGTCTCAAACTCCTGACCTCATGTGATCTGCCTGCCTTGGCCTCCCGAAGTGCTCCTTTAAAATTCTGAAGTATCTTGAAGTATTTGGAACCCCAGCCTAATAAGATTATTCATCATGAATCTGCCCTTCAAAAGATATAATTTATTTGTATTTCTCTGGGAATCATTTAGGAACAACAGTTCAAAGCTTGAAATGAGTTTTCTTCGTTTGTTATCTCTCACAGTTGACAGATCTCTCTTGCTAAGCTGCAATCTGGCAGTGCTTGGTTCTTAATCCCAGCTATTTAAAAGTACAGTTAAGGAAAACTGTAATTCTGAGGCAACGCATGTTTTGAAACCTTATTTGGCCTCTCATTATCTCATTCAACGGGGCGGGAAGCACTCAGGCTGGGGTCACATGCTTGGCCTAGGGAGAGGGTGATTATTCTGTCCTCGGACTGACCAGGCCCCGGAGTGGGACAGGAAAGGCTGAAAATAGTCATTTCTTGTCTGCATCGGTAAGGCAGGAGGGTCTCTGTAACACAGGGTCACTGACAGGTAAGACGGAGACAGAAGGTCCCCGGAGGTCGGCCTCAGCAGGGACAGTGCATGTGTTTGGAGGACAGTTGAGGAAGCCCTAAACAAAGCCTCACAGAGCTTTAGCTTGATTACAGTTGTTTACAGTTGTTACAGGAGAAAACTGACGTGTAGTCTTCTGTTCAAAGTTTGAGTTTTCAACTCATTTCTGAGTTAGCATTTCTGGATCTTAGTTCTCATCCAAATCAAGTGTCACTTCACCCCTGTATATTATTATGTGTGTTAATTTGGTCAACTGTCTTGTAAAAGTCAGATGCCTGTGTGCATGTTCTCCCTCATTTGACCTATGTGATTAAACAAGTGTTATGCACCAGGAACTGTGCCAGGCATAGGGATAAAATATGAATGAGACAAATAAGAAACAAGTTTTTCTTCTGATGAGTCTTTGTTCAAAGCTAATAGCCGGGGCTGGGTACGGTGGCTCACTCCTGTAATCTCAGCACTTTGGGAGGCTAAGGTGGGCGGATCACATGAGGCCAGGAGTTTGAGACCAGCCTGGTCAACATAGTGAAAACCTGTCTCTACTAAAAATACAAAAATTATCTGGGTGTGGTGGCACACACCTGTAGCCCCAGATACTCGGGAGGCTGAGGCAGGAGACTCATTTGAACCCAGGAGGCGGAGATTGCAGTAAACTGAGATTGCACCACTGTAGTCTAGCCTAGATGAAAGAGCAAGATTCTGCTTTAAAAAAAAAAAAAAAAAAAAAGTAATAGGAGGGCACAGTGGTTCACACCTATAATCCTGGCCCTTTGGGAGGCTGAGGCAGGAGGATCACTTGAGGTCAGGAGTTGGAAGACAGCCTGGGCACTATAGCAGGATACCATCTCTATTTTTTAAAAAAAAAGGAAACGCTGGTGTCAGAGGTCAGAACAGATGTGACTTTGGGGTGGCGTTGACAGTTGGAAGGAGCCATGAGGGGCTCTCCGGGGGTGTTCGTGTTTTGCTTCATGATCCTGATGCTGGTTCCGTGGCTATGTTCACTTTGTGAAAATTCATTGAGCTGATCACTTACGATGTTGCCCAGGCTGGGTACCATTTTAGCATAAGTCTCCTGGTGCTCTTGTCCAAGATTTCCTTAAGGGTATATATCTAGGGGTGCAATTGCTGGGTTTTAGAGTATGCACCTGTTCAAATATACATAGTAATGCAGGCTGTTTTCCAAAGTAGTTGAACCAGTTCAGACCCTATCTTAGTCTGTTTTGTGTTGCTTTAAAGGAATACCCGAGGCTGGGTAATTTATAAAGAAAAGAGGTTTATTGGGCTTATGGTTCTACAGGCTGTACAACAGGCAGCTGAGGCGAGAGGATCGCTTGAGCACAGGTGTTCAGGGTTGCAGTGAGCTGTGGTTGTGCCACTGCACTCCAGCCTGGGCGACAGAGCGAGACACAATGTATTTTTTATATATTTTTTATTTTTTGGAGACGGAGTCTCGCTCTGTCGCTCAGGTTGGAGTGCAGTGGCATGATCTCGGCTCACTGCAAGCTCCACCTCCCAGGTTCACGCCATTCTCCTGCCTCAGCCTCCAGAGTAGCTGGGACTACAGGCGCCGCCACCTCGCCCGGCTAATTTTTTTGTATTTTTTTTAGTAGAGACGGGGTTTCACCGTGTTAGCCAGGATGGTCTTGATCTCCTGACCTTGTAATCTGCCCGCCTTGGCCTCCCAAAGTGCTGGGATTACATGTGTGAGCCACCGCGCCCGGCCCAACACCATCTCTTAAAACGAAAAAAATCATCACATGATTTGAACTAGCAACTTTCTGACCTCAAAACTGTTTAAAACCCCTAAAAAAAATTCTCAAGCAGGGAAAATGAAAAAACTAAAACAACATAAACATGCTATGGACAGATCAAAGCTGTTACTATCTTTGGACTAATGGAAAGTGCAAGGTGAAATGAGCATTTCCTATTTAGAGAGTGTCAAGGGGTCAAGGAGGACCCTGCCTTCATTTTGTATGCACTTCTTACATGTTTTTCCCTAACTTTAAAAAACACAAAAACAAAGTCTTTGATTTCTTAAATCTTCTGAGGTTCTGCTTTCTAAAGGGCTTTTTGGGGGCAAAGCGATGCCAGGATTTCTGGGAAAAATAGAATATTAGAAAAAAAGATACTTTAACTTAGTTCCAATGTGTTTCAATCTTAAAAGGCTGTACTACTGGGGATTCCAATTTAATAAAGCTTTTTGTTTGTTTGTTTTCGTTTTTGAGATGGAGTCTCGCTCTGACAACTAGGCTGGAGTGTAGTGGCTCACTGCAACCTCCGCCTCCCGGATTCAAGTGATTCTCCCTCCTCAGCCTCCCAAGTAGCTGGGATTACAGGCACCCACCACCACGCCTGGATATTTTTTGTATTTTTAGTAAAGATGGCGTTTCACCATCTTGGCCAGGCTGATCTTGAACTCCCGACCTCATGGTGCGTGCCACCATGCCTGGCTATGTTTTACTCTTTTTAAACAAAAATTGTTCAGGCTGGGTGTGGTGGCTCACGCCTGTAATCCCAGCACTTTGGGATGCCAAGGCGGGCGGATCATGAGGTCAGGAGATCGAGTCCAGGGCATTTAAATAGACTATAGCACCACGCGTCTGTATTCTTCTTACTTAGCTCCTGAGGATGAGTTGAGAAGTATGTCTCTGATGATTACCTTTTAAGTAATGAAATCTACAAAGATAAAGCCAAGGAAAGCACATGCAAATATCCAGCTTCATCCACAACCAACTAAACCACCGAGTGTGAAGTGTTTATTCAACTTAAAAAACATATATAAACTTCAAAAGTTACCAAAATCCATAAGGCAATAAGAGAAGCACCTGTCCTGGATAAAGTGATGACTGACAGTCCAGCTCTGTCTACTTTCCTGACTTTACTAGTGCATTGATACTTACTGATGTAGCCTTTATCAAGATTTGTTAAACATCGTGTGGCTTTCAGTTCATTTTGGGTCCTTTAGAATCACCGAATAATTTATTATCCAAAACTAAGCACTTTTGAAGATGAAAAGAGACACTAAAGATAGTTAACAGTGTCACTGACCTACAACACAAGAAAACTGAGACTGACTGGGCAAATCAGGACATCTGGACACCCTACTTTTCTTTGGGAGAAAACAAACTAGAGTTTTTGTTTTTTTTCCCCACCAGCCTTTACTGTGTCTTTTTTTATTTTTATTTATTTATTTTTTGAGACAGCCACCTCCTGCGTTCAAGCAATTCTTGTGCCTCAGCTTCCTGAGTAGGTGGGATTACAGGTGCACCCCACCACACCTGGCTAATTTTTGTATTTTTAGTAGTGACAGGGTTTCACCATGTTGGTAAGGCTGGTCTTGAATGCCTGACCTCAAATGATTCCAAAGTGCTGGGATTACAGGTGTGAGCCACCGTGCGTGGCTCACTGCATCTTTTCACAGTGGCATATCCTGCACCCTTTCCTCAAGTCCATTGCTCCTCAATCTTACCTGGTTACCTGCCCTCCCTCCTTCCTGGCTACTGCAGGGGCCGTGTATCTCAATCTAGCTAATCTACCAGCCAGCCCTGCCTTTCTTTATTTATTAAAAACATCCATTGTACAAGGTCACATTAACTATTCCCATTCCCTCTTCTCTTGCAAATCACATTCATTTTGGATATCATGGCTGATTTAAAGCAAAACCAAACCAAACAAGAAAGAGAACACTCAGCTCAAACCCACACTACTCCACAGTCTTTCCTAATTAATGTTCAACTTTTCTGATTGCCTCAAGGTCGATTTCTTCATCGTCACCCAGGTACACAGGTTTTTACTATGCTGTCTTCTATTTGTTGAGTGTAATATACAGTGTTCCTAAGTCACTGCTTCTTTTCATATGTCTGTGCCTTACTCGTCCATTAAGATGAGACAGGACTAGAACTGCTTTTCTCTGGCGCCCAGATTGCCTGGTACACCGTTCAATATGCAACACATCCTCAATATTCTTTTTTTGTTTTTAAGACTGAGTCTCACTCTGTCACCTAGGCTGGAGTGCAGTGGCACTATCTCGGGTCGCTGCAACCTCCGCCTCCCGGGTTCAAGTGATTCTGCCACCTCAACCTCCTGAGTAGCTGGGATTACAGGTGCACATCACTACGCCCAGATAATTTTTGTGTTTTTAGTAGAGAGGGTTTTCACCGTGTTGGCCAGTCTCGTCTCGAACTCCTGACCTCAGGTGATCCACCCGCCTCAGCCTCCCAAAGTGCTGGGATTACAGGCGTGAGCCACCGCACCCAGCCCTCAATATTCTCAATGAATAAAGAAATCTTTTGACGGCCACAAAATTCCAAGAACTTTTCTTCACCTCACCCACCCCCAGGTGGCATTTACTTATTATTCCCTGACAGTTGAAATATAATTAATTCTCATTATTCTTGGATTCTTTGTGAATTCACTTACTGAAATCTGTAGCCTCAAGAGTGACATTTATGGCACTTTCATGGTCATTTGTGGATATGCACACAGCAGTGAAAAATGTGTTGCTTGATGTATGTGTTCCCAGCAATGTACAAGAAAGCCCCACCCTGCCTTCTTGTTTCAGCTCACACCTGTAGATAAGCATCCTTTCACGGTAAGTTCAGTACTATATGTTTTGCATTTTGTGCTTCTTGTTGGTGATTTGGTTACAGTAGTCAGTCGGGCATGAGCAGGGCAGGAGAGAGCTCCCCTGCGGCGCCCCCCAACACACCGGGAATGTCCGGCGACCATCAGGTGATGGTTCTGCAGTTGTTAATTGTCTCTAAAATAATAATTGGTCTCAGCCAGAGCCAGGGAAGGGCAGGCTCCCAACAGATAGACAACACCTGAAGGTGGTGTTCAGCAGCTTCCGGATAAGATCTCAGGAGTTGGGTGAGTGGGCTCAAGCATGACCACAAGACAAGATGGCAGAGTTTAACTGCAATATGACCTTCTGTATTAGCGACGGTTCCCTAGAGGGACAGAACTATATATAAATATATATATATTTGATTAAGTATTAACTTACATGATCACAGGGTCCTGCAATAGGCTGTCTGCAAGCTGACGAGCAAGGAGAGCCAGTCTGAGTCTCAAAACTGAAGAACTTGGAGTCCGATGTACGAGGGCAGGAAGCGTCCAGCACGAGAGAAAGATGTAGGCTGGGAGGCTAGGCCCGTCTCTCCGTTTCACGTTTTTCTGCCTGCTGTAATAGCCAGCAGCTGATGAGATTGTGCCCACGAGATGAAGTGTCCTCCCACACATCCTCATCCAAGTTGCAGGGTCCCATTCTTTTCCAATCAATGCCCTCACTTTAACAGTAGACACCTGGCAAGGCTGTGCATGCACCTTTCATTGCAGGTCAGCCACTTGCATGATAAGAGCTTGTGTCTGTTTTTCCAGAATTTCAGCTCTTTCTCTGCAGGAGATAAAACTCTCACTCAGGGCAATCTTAGCATATTTGAGGCTCGGTGTTGATCCTGGGTGTGTCTGTGAGGGTGTTGCCAAAAGAGATTAAAATTTGAGTCAGTGGGCTGGGGAAGGCAGAGCCTCTCCTTCTGCCTTATGCCCCTTAGTTGAATCCTTTCTTCTGAGGAGGCAAGAATTGAGGTTGCTGCAGACCCCCTCCAGATACAGATTCATCACCGGTAACAACTCCACTGTTTAAAATGGCTCCCAGGCATAGTGCTGAAGGACTGTGTAATGTTCTTGCACAAGAAGGCTATGATGTGCCTTATGGAGAAAATGTGTGTGTGTGTGTTAAGCATCATTTCCACATGAGTTATAGTTGCGTTGGCCACGAGTTCAGTGTTAATCAAAAAGATATATTAAATTAGGTATCTTTAAATAAAAACACACATAAAACAAAGTTCTGTATTGCTTGATTGACAAAAGCACTTTTTGGCCAGAGGCTTGTAAGAACCCGATGCTGTATTTCTCCTAGAAGCAATTGTTCGATATTTGCTAATTCGGTGTTCACGGCAACTTTATAAAACGTAAATACTGCAAATAAAGAGAACTGACTGTACTTAAATAAACATTGTTTAGAATTGCCCAGTCTGAAATGTTAGAGTTAACTTGTTCATGACTAGTCCATCCTATTCTGAGTATAGACCATGATTGTGCTAAAATTTAATACTTTATTTCAGAATCACCAAATACATTTTGCCTATTTAGATTCCAGAACAATCAACTCACATTCCATAAATAAATGATGAACTACAACATAGTTTGATGTGGCTCATGTAAATGAAGACATTATTGCCTATGCTATTATAGCTCTCTTGGAAAGAGACACGCAAAAAAATTCTAAGAGCCTATTTTTGTCAGTTATTTCTTATGATGAAAAAAATGTGTTCAAAACCACACCATAAGTGTGTCAGCGATGACATCTCAAATGCAGTGTATGGCATACTGTTAAATGTAGAAAGTATTCTTAGATCTAAGAAACATCTGAAAAAAATTAAGGGATATGGGAGTAACTGATTTCATCTTTTTGAGGAAGATCTTCACTGTTGAATTGCCCAATGATCTGAATTTATTTATGCAGCATTATTAATCTCTCAAAGAGCTCATTGACTTGTTCTAAAATAAATTCCTTTGCTGTATAGAGGATACATTTTCTAAACAATAAGCTGAGCTACATGCTTTCTCTGGGGAGCAGCAGAAAGAAAACTGGGCTAGAAGTCAGTATTCTTGTTTTTCTAGACAAAGTCTTCTTCTGTCACCCAGGCTGGAATGCAGTGGCACCATCTCGGCTCACTGCAACCTCCACCTCCCAGGTTCAAACAATTCTCCAGAGTAGCTGGGACTACAGGCGCCTGCCACCACACCCAGTTAATTTTTTGCATTTTGATTAGAGATGGGTTTTGCTATGTTGGCCAGGCCGGTCTTGAACTCCTGCCCCGAGGTGATCTGCTCTCCTTGACCTCTCAAAGTGCTGGGACTACAGGTGTGAGCCCCCAGAGCGCAGTATTATATTCTGGACAATCGCACTGAGGGCTATTCTGATTGAGTTATACACGTGCACTCTTTACACTTCATTTTTGGAAGGAACTGCAGTAGATGGTCAGCTTCCGTGTTGACTGGAAAACAAAAAGAATGATACAGCCCCTGAACCTTACTCCAAATTTGTTATTGTTACTGATGTGGGAATGTCAATAACAATGGTGAATATTCATCCTCCTTTCACTGAGTGCCAGGCACGATGCTAACAGTTTACATCTGGCAATCCAATGAATCCTCCCCACAGCCAGATGAGTGATTCCAATTTTCAGAGGAGAACATGGAGCACAGAAGGGTGTATTGCTTGTCCAAGATCATTCAGCTAATGGGGGAGGGTGCCGTATTTTGAACAGCACACTAACGCTACTGCATGAATTCCGAAAACCCTTTTTTTCCATGTGATCTCAATTTTTCAGTTTTGAAACTCTCAGGTGATAGTGTACAATGTATTAAGGCACACGCCCCTAATCAACGTAGAAACATTTCCTCCTGGCATCTCTCACGAAAGATGATTAAAATAACGGCCATAGTCGTTAAGAGTGTCATCTAATCAGTCAGTTGATAAGGTCTGTCTTAGGTTCAAAGGATAAGGAGATTTTTGACTCCTTAGCTTTGTATAGCAAAGGAGATATTTACAAATAAGTAAGTTAAGAAAAACTGAAGAGGGCAAGTGTTCTTTGTTTTGATTTGATTTGTTTGGTCAAAGCCTTTGACAAGAAAGCAGCTGTTATTTATAAATGTTGAAGTCTGGAGTCTCACTGAATTTGTTCTGGGCCTGGTGCAGTGGCTCGTGCCTATAATCCCAGCACTTGGGAGGTCGAAGCAGGTGAATTGCTTGATCTCAGGAGTTCCAGACCTGCCTGGGCAACATGGGGAAACCCTGTCTCTACTGAAAATACAAAAACTAGCTCGGTATGGTAGTGAGCACCTGTAGTCCCAGCTACTCAGGAGGCTGAGGTGGGAGGATCACCTGAGCCCAAGAGGTCAAGGCTGCAGTGAGCCCTGATTGTACCACTGCACTCCAGCCTGGGTGACAGACCCAGACACTATCTCAAAAAGAAAAGAAAAAAAATTGTTCTGAAGGTCCCTCTCCAACACAATGCCTATTTCAAATGGAGCTAAACAAAATGGTATCGCCCACCCCTGGCAGAGCAGGCCAGATGCGGCAGCCAGTTCATTTGTTCTCGGGGATATTTCTCTTTCCCTATTAAACTGCATTGTTTTTAAAAGAATGAAGGATGTCTTTTATTCAAGATATCTAGTCTTCAAGAACTTTCTTTTTCCATCATTAACTAAGCAGAACTAGGAAGCAATAAAGATACCTAAAAGTACACTAGAAATCCAGGGAACAGTTTTTTTGAACTCCAGAAAGTAAAGAGCCAAGGCGGGAGGGTCGCCTGAGCGCACGAGTCCAAGACCAGCCTGACAACATAGTGAGACACCCATCTCTACAAAAAAATTGAAAAAAATTAGCCAGATGAGGTGGCATGTGCCTGTAGCCCCACCTATTCAGGAGGCTGAGGTAGGAGGATTGCTTGAGCCTGAGAGGTGGAGGCTGCAGGGAGCCATGGTAGCACCACTGCATTTCAGCCTGGGTGACAGAGCAAGACCCTAGATCCAAAAACAAAACAAAACAAACAAACAAAAAAAACGGATGAGGGATCAGAAGGGCGGAAAGCCCAGGCTAATCTCATGATTCTTGACCACATCCTAGATGCAAATCAGTTCATCTTGATCAAATGTCCCTGCGCAGTTGGCTGGGGTGGGGCTGGGGGAAATGTATTTGCCTGCTGCCTCAGTGACAGTCACCCTCCTTTTCCAACAGGCAATGGAGGGGTGGAGAGGCTCACCACTTCCAAGACAACCGTCCCTAAGCACGCGCAGAGCCTGATGAACAGCTTATGTCATGATCCACAAGTGAATGAGAGAATGGATTGTATGAATGACCCATTCATAATGAAGTAGTTCTTCCTTGAATTTTTGCTTTAGGTAAGTTGGTCACACAATCAAGGGTGTGTGTCCCAAGTTACTATGGGACACTTGTTCCCAAAGCAGAAGAAATTCCTTCAGATTGTTATAGAAAACATAGTTTTCAAGTGCTCATTTAAGGTAGTTGGCAGCATGGAAACAGTTCATACCTGCAGCTTTCTGGCAGCATATCCACATCATTGTTCACGGCAGGGATCAGAAGTCCTGCCCAATTAGTCTGTTTCTTAATGTGCTGAAGCTCTCTATCCTCCAGAAGCTCTCTATCCTCCAGAAGCTTCCCTCTGTCTTGTTTCTTGTGCAAGGCATTTTGGTTCCTGAGTTTGTTGCATCCCTTCCTCCAGCTGGAAAAGAGAAAAGAAAGAGGGTCTCTTGGGATCTTGGCCTCAAATCAAGAAATAACCTTGCGGCTGGGCACAGTGGCTAACACCTGTAATCCCAAGACTTTAGGAGACGAAGGCAGGAGGACTGCTTGAAATCAGGAGTTCAAGATCAACCTGGGCAACCAAGTGAGACCCCCCTATCTCTACAAAAAATAAAAAATTAGCTGGGCATGGTGGTGTGTATCTGTACTCCTAGCTGCTTAGAAGACTGAAGTAGGAGGATCACTTGAGCCCAGGAGTTGCAGACTATAGTGAGCTATGATGGCGTACAAAAAGTCAGCCGGGTATGGTGGTGTGTGCCTGTAGTCCCAGCTACTCAGAAGTCTGAGGCAGGAGGATTGCTTGAGCCCAGGGATATCAAGGCTGCAGTGAGCCATGATTGCACCACTGTACTCCAGCCTGAATGAGAGAGAAAGACTCCATCTCAAGAGAAAAAAAAAACCAAAAAAGTAAAAGAAGAGAATAATAGGCCAGGCACAGTGGCTCGTGCCTGAAATCCCAGCACTTTAAAAAGCCAAGGCAGGAGGATGGCTTGAGATTAAGCACTCAAGACCAGCCTGGGCAACATGGTGAGATCCCATTTCTACCAAAAATTCAAACAATTAGCTGAGTGTGATGGCACACACCTGTGGTCTCAGCTACGTGGGAGGCTACGGTGGGAGGATTGCTTGAGCCTGGGAGCTGCAGTGAGCCATGATCACGCCACTGGACTCCAGCATGGGTGACAGAGTGAGACCCTTTCCCCCAAATAAATAAATAAATAAATAAAAATACAAAAGAGGGAAGTAACCTTCTGAAAGTCAAGAATTTTCTGTCTTCCCAGGGCAGGCCCACAAAAACATACATGTGCTTGTGTCTGGAGAAAGATGTGCAATAAACATTAGCTCACTTAGTTGACTGTCCAGGAACTCTAACACCCCTCATTGCATGGCAGTGCCTGGAAGCCCTCCAAACACAGGCCCCGTGTCAGTGTGGGCTCACTCACGAATCCTCAGTATTTTTGCACAATGCCTAGCTTGTAACAGATGCTCAGAATGAAATTTATTTACCGATACATGCTATTGATAGCTGATTAAATATAGTACTGTGGTCATCTCAATGAAAAGTTGGTCCTTATACTCTTGGACAACTTCCTACTATAACTTTGATTTGACAGAAAAAACAGATTGACTTGATCAGCTCAACGCACTTTCAAGTCTGAGATTTACCTGTATCAGAGACACGTCGGAGTTGTTCTCTGCTAGTTGTAGACACACACAACTTGTGCGTTTCCTCCATTTTTCCCCCTCTTCCTCTTCTTCATTTCTATGCTCTGTTTCTACTCTATGAGTGTTTACGGCCGAGAGGGCGTTAGGACAGGCAGGATAGGGAAGTCACACAGAAAGATACAGATTGGGTTACGAAAGACAGCTTTTTATCCCTTTCTGTTATTTCCCCCCGACGGTGGCTCTTTTGAAGGCTGGGACTTCAGTCCACTATTTGCATGATCTTCCGTTTAGAGTCCAGGGACAGATGATGTCCTTACATGGTATAATCTTCTGCTTGGCCCTTGTAGTTTCTGCTTAGGGACTTCTCTTTCTTTCATCTGCAAATCAAAAGGTCCAACAACACCATCAAAGAATATTAGAAACAAAATAGACCAATGGCTTCATTTAGTAGAGTAGGAACACAGGAAACGTTTTTAGTTTTTATTTTTTGAGACGGATTTTCACTCTTTTTGCCCAGGCTGGAGTGCAGTGGTGAGATCTCGGCTCACTGCAACCTCCATCTCCCTGGTTGAAGCGATTCTCCTGCCTCAGTCTCCCAAGTAGCTGGGATTACAGGCATGTGCCACCATGCCCGGCTAATTTTTTTTTTTTTTTTTTTTTGTATTTTTAGTAGAGACGGGGTTTCACCATGTCGGTTAGGCTGGTCTTGAACTCCTGACCTCAGGTGATCCACCCGCCTTGGCCTCCCAAATTGCTGGGATTACAGGCGTGAGCCACCCCGCCTGGCCCACAGCAAAGCTTTATTCACTTAACAAGTCATGGCCAACAGCGTCTGGTTAGCTCACAGAGGCCACAGTTTATCTGTGGAGTCTGGTAATCATGTCACTCACGACCCTGTACATTAATTAGATGCAGCAGGTCATCTCAAATACATAGCTCTTTCCAACACCCCTTAGAATACAGCACTTGAGTGGTGATTTAACATTCCAGTACTTCATCCCAAAAAGAAATTGGTGGAGATTAGTGTAACTCAAGAATAGGCAGAAAACATACAAGAAAGTTTAAGACAGATGTCTAGCGGTGCCTGAACTGTTGAGAAGCAAAGGTGAGTAAATGCCTTAGTTTCAATAGAAAAAGAAAGTTCACAGTAGGACCTCAGCAGCAGAGGCTGTGAGATCACCTTTCAAGAATTGTAGAGCTGGACCCCGAACTGCAGCAGCCACTGGGAATTGGTGGGGCTGTGACTTGTCCTGTCCTGCCGCCCCCCACGTGGACTGTAGATGATTCCTAAGGCAGAGACGGGTAAAGAAAGAAGAGAACCAGCGTTCATTTCCCCCGGACTCTGTAAGTCCATGGAGGTGGTGGGGGAATGGCCGTGTCTTGCCCGAGGAGGAAATCCGAGTCGAGCCCCCACTCCTCTCCCCGCGGGACTGATAAACGTGTCCCTCATTAGCCCCGGGAGGCTGGCACCCAGGCACGACGCGAGGACAGCCAGACTCGCCGACGGCGGCAGCGTCCCGAGGGGCCGGGAGCGCGCCTGTTGGAAGGTGGGAGGCGGAGTTGCTCGGCATCTGGGAAGAGACCAAAGGAATGAGTAATTGGAAATTCTGTAACATAGACCCTTATCCCAAACCCTTTAGTTCTTCCACCCCAAGCCCCCTGCCGAGAAGCGAAGGGACTGGAGACAGGGAGACGTGGTGGAGGGAGAGTCACGTTTCGGAGAGGGAAGTGAAATAAAGAGGGCGGCACCCGGGGGGACCTGTGCGTCATTGAGGGACCGAGGAGAAGCGCAGGGCGCACGGGGCTGCAAAAGGAGAAGTAGGAACGAGAAGCCGGAGGGGGCGGCCGCAGAGCGCGGGTTGGAGCGCCGCGAAGCGCCCGAGCCTTCTGCCTTCGCGGGCGGCGCCCTGGCCGCCAGCAGCCTTGTGGCCGGTGCCCCGATCCGCCGCGCTCCGGACCCGGGCAGGCGGGAAGCGCCCGCTGCGCGCAGGATGTGGCAGCCGACACAGCCCTGGCCCCGCGCGCCCTGGCGCTGGGCGCTGGTGCTGCTGGCCCTGGGCTGCGCGGGGCTGTGCCATGCCGGCCCGCAGCCCGGGTATCCCGCGCGGCCCAGCGCTAGGAACAAGTAAGTGCGCGCCCCTCTGCTGGCCCCAAACCGCCTACCCCTCCCCGGCCCCCAGTCGAGCCCTGGAGCTGCCCTGCCAAAGACGACAAGCGGCAGCCGGGGGTCTCCCTTGGATTTCCCCGGGCGGCTCCTTCTCTGGGTGACCGCGCGCTGCGCCGCCCGCGCCTCAGGCAGAGCTGACTCCGGGGGCGTGGGCGCAGAGTGTCCCGCAGACCCGGGTGGTCCGAAAACGACTCCCAGGAATTCCACGGCCCCTGGGACCGTGAGTACTTTTCTTTCCCGTCTTGGTCGGGTCCAGGCGCGCGCTCTCCAGAGGCGCACCCGGGCACCCTCCGGCGTCTGCTCTGGGAAGCTCCCGCCTCCGCAGAGGGCGACGGCCCTCCCCCCGACCCTTGCTCGGTCTGGGGCTGCCGTCCCCTCTCCCCTGGCCTCATTGTTCTCCAGGTTTACACCGTGCCCTTCTCCCTCTCTCTCCTGCACCCCAGGAACTGGTGCGCCTACATCGTGAACAAGAATGTGAGCTGCTCTGTGCTGGAGGGAAGTGAGAGTTTTATTCAGGCTCAGTACAACTGTGCCTGGAACCAGATGCCCTGTCCGTCCGCGCTGGTGTAAGTCCTGGAGCCGGGGAGCGGGCGGGGCGCGCCCGGGCCGGGGCGGTGGGGGTGGGGTGGGGTTGCCGCGCTGGGCTCCAGTCCTCCCGTAAATCTCTTCCAGATCCGGTGAAAACCCAGCAGCGGAAAAGCGCTCAGAGCGCTGCGCGGGGCACGGGCCACGCTGGGGTGTTTAGGGAGCGTGTGCTGCCCGAGTGAGCGGGTAGGATGCGCACGCCTTGGGAGTGTGGGGTCGCGGGGGCATGCGAGAGGATGAACAAAGCTCCCACTTCCACTTCTGTTTTTTTCCTTTCAATGTTTGTTTCTAACATAAGACAGCTGAATCTAATTAGATCCATATTGTGTGTTCTGGGGCACACAGAAGATTCCAAAATGTATACTGCTAAAGACTTTTCAATGTAGGATTCGCTGAGAGGTTTGGCTAAGTAGTGCTCTAAAACAAGTGAGTTCTGTCCATATGTCCCCATAAAACGGAATCTTCCAATCTTGTAAGATGTCTGAGCTAAAACCTCAGGAACACTGCTTAAAAGTGTGGTTCCCCAACATACCTCCCCGCAACTTAGATTCGGAGATTCGCTAGAGATTGTGGAAGAGAATGGCCGTTAAAGACGGGGAAGAATTAATCATCTCTTTGCTTATAAAGATTTCACCATCTTAAACAAACAAGCAGGAAGCAATGCAATAAAGTACAAATGCCGTTAAATACATGACACTCATTCCATTGTCATCGGGCAAGTCTTTGGGGTTTTGTGTCAGTCTGATATCGGAAGATGGGCCAATGTGAATAAATGGCTGTTGAGGAGCACATGGGATGGCTGAAATTAATTGTTTCCCACTAAGAATAAGTTGTTTGTCTTAGAGCACAGTTGTCATTATAGCAGAGAATAGTCAGTAGGCGGATCTGTCTTTGGCCAAACCAAGGGACAGACTGGAACTTGTACTGCAGGAAACCTTATTCCAGAGAACAGTACATGAGCCTGAAGTCCTGTGGGAAGTGGTCGCTGGGTCTACCCCACGTGGGCTGCTGGAGGAGCTGCCAACAGGGTTCAGCTAATTCCTGCTTGGCAAAAACAAAGCAAAACAGAAACTTAGACGAGGTCCCCACTTCCTAATGTACACTGGAAAATGCTGAAATTGAATGCCCAGCTAGGCTGTCTCTTTGAGTTGGATACATTGTCAGAGAGAGAAGGTACTATCATCCGACCTTAATCTCTTAGGAAGATTGAGACCTCATCGTCTATGGCCAGCAGTCAGTGACATCAGAACCAAGCAAGGTTTTTATACCTTGTGGGAGTGATACAAATTAAGTATTCAACTCCGTTTGAATGCATTTGTTTAAAATTAGAATTGAGTTATTAGTCAGGAATATTTTATTCATCTTATACAAGAACTGCATGTTGTGGCTTGCTATAACCGTAAAACTTACTGGTGACAATTTGGAGATAAATGAATTTTTCATTTCGGGAGGTAATGCATTTTTGTTTAAAAGATGGCTTGTTTTTTGTTTTCTCAAATTATTCTAGCTGCTTGGAAAACCAAAGGATGATTTAATTGTTCTATTTGACCAAAACTCAGTGAAACTTGGTTGTCAGTGGGGAGTGAATCGCCTCCAGATTAACAGGTTAATGCAAGGCAGTGGGAGTGCATTTTTGCCACCCAGTGAGTAGGACAACAGAATTGTTACAAAAAATGACAGATGTTTCTGTTGTTTTATTAAACGAAGCCAAAATAAGTGACCTGGGTGTTTTTCTTCAGTAATAACCATGTAAACAATTCAAGTGCATTTTTACATTTTAAGTACTGTACTGTAAATGTGAAGTTTAAGAAACAAAGACAGACTGAGTTGATGAACTTGAAAATCTTGACCTTAGTTTCAGCAGTAAATTCAGTCTTAACCTTTTTCAGTATCTTTAGGGATGGGACTGAATGGTTTACCTTATTTTTCAACTGAGGAATGCTTCCCAAGGTTTCTTTTTTGTTTGTTTTGTTTTGAGACAGAGTCTTACCATGTCACCCAGGCTGGGATGCAGTGGCGTGATCTTGGCTCACTGCAACCTCTGCCTCCTGTGTTCAAGCAATTCTCATTCCTCAGCCTCCCGAGTAGCTGGGACTACAGGTGCGTGCCACTATGTCCAGCTATTTTTTTTTTTTTTGTATTTTTAGTAGAGACAGGGTTTCAACATGTTGGCCAGGCTGGTCTCAAACTTGAGCTCAGGCAATTGGCCCGCCTCAGCCTGCTAAAGTACTAGGATTATAAGCGTGAGCCACCGTGTCCGGCCCCTAAGTTTGGAGAATTGGTGGATGAATGAAGACAAAGAAAGGAGCTTTCTTTTTATACTTAACAAGGAGGAATGGCTGTTTCACATGGAATTGCTCAGTTTTTTTCTGAGGAATCTGGAAGCCTGAGTCACCTGGGACCTGTGGAAGGAAAGTTGAGTTTTTTATTATTATTGTTTTTTAGAGACAGGGTCTCACCGTGTCACCCAGGCTGGGGTGCAGTGGCACCATCATAGTTCACTGCAACCTCTAACTCTCGGGCTCAAGCGATCCTCCCAGCTCAGCCTCCTGAGTAGCTGGGATTACAAGCACAAGTCACTGCATCCTGCTAGTTTTTTATTTTTATTTTTTTAGGGATGAGGTCTCACTATGTTGCCCAGGCTGGAAAAGAAGGTTCTTCAGAAACTCACCCTAGAGTGACTGAGGGATAATTTGTGAGCAGTGTTGGAAGTACAGGGCTGGAGGTTGGCTGCGATGCTGGAGATAGAAACGCAATTCTGCAGTTGAGAGTGACAGACAGGTTGGCGTCATTGAGACCTTGACATGGTTGAGCAGAGCTGAGTTCTTAGGAACAGTGGAGGGGAAGGAAGAGGAAGAGCCAGGCAAGGAGAGAGAGTGAAGCAAAGATATTGGTAGAGGAAACCCCATCTTGGAGACTCAGGAGAAGTCCTGGAGGCTTCAGGCTCCAGAAAAGCCATGGGTTAGTGAGCAGGAAGCAATCGTTTCTGCGGAAAGAGACTATTCAGGTCAGTGGGGTGCAGGCATTGTAATTTGTGTGAGATTGAGGGAGTGAGTCATGAAGAAACTTAGTTATGCAGAAAATGATATGATGGGAAAAAGGCTCTGATGGGAAAAAAGGAGTTAGATAGTAGCCAAGCAGGTAAATAATTACTTAGAGAGAACTCTGGGCCAGGCAGGGTGGCTCATGCCTGTAATCCCAACATTTTGGGAGGCCGAGGCGGGAGGATCACTTGAGCCCAAGAGTTTGAGATTAGCCTAGGCAACATAGTGTGACCCCATCACTATAAAAATTTTTTTTAAAAAATAGCAGGGTACAGTGGTGAACACCTGTAGTCCCAGCCACTCGGGAGGCTGAGATAGAAGGATTGCTTAAGGCCAGGAGTTCGAGGCTGCAGTGAGCTGTGATCATGTCACTGCGCTCCAGCCTGGGTGATAGAGTGAGACCCTGTCTAAAACAGAGAGAGAGAGAGAGAGACAGAGAGTGAGAGCGCTCTGCCTATCTGGGGACAGAAGTAAAGTAGCCATAGAGAGAGTGCTCCAAGACTGAGGGTGAAACCGCTGGGAAATGGGGTGTGATGGAGGTACTCATTCAAATAACAGGAGGAGGGCTTCTGCGCCTGGCCATGTGGTTGGGCCCTACCAGCCTCCTTGGCTGTAGAGACTGACTGCAGGCCGCAGGTGCCTTGTCAGAAGGATGAGACAGTGCCCCATTTATATGTATGAAAAGCCTTAGATTCCAGATTGTGAATTTGAATATTGTTATGTGAAACCAGGAACAAAAGGGTTTTTTTTTTTTTTTAAATGATAAGTGGGCATTTTAAGTAATGACTTTTCTGATACTATAAAGTACCTTCTTTGTGCCAGGCCCCGTGGTAGGGCTTTCTATTCCATATATTAGTTTATTTAGTTTCTGCAACAGCCCTTCAGGTTGAATGGTATTATCTCCATTTCACCAAGGAGAAAACTGAGATGAGCCATTCCCTAAGTTGCCTGTGATCGTGTGAGGGTAGCCACTGAGCCGCCTGCTAATCCAGGGCTCTGCAGACTGCCCTCTGTCTCTATAGCAATGGGAATGTGCCCGTTTGTTTGTCTGAGTGTGTGCTTTCGGTAGGTTGCACAGTACTCAACTACTAAGAGTATTTACACCTTCTTTCATAAAAGGTAATTCTCATATAAAAGTGTTGAGAAAGCATTTCCGTGTGCATTCACGTGTGTGTGCGCGTGCATGCACGTGCCTTTAACCCTCTCGTTACTGTGGGTCATTTTCCTATGATGCATGAACTGTCATTTTTCACACTATACAGTTTGGTGGCTTATTTTAATGAAACACTGGCATATTGGACTGTTTAAAGCTGTTATTAGAGAGGCGAGAGTTATCGGATATACTGCATGGACCAGTGAGCTTGACCACTTCAGGACTTCCACACGTATGTTCCCGAGCTCAGCTGCCAGCATGAAACTTGTCACAGGGGAATGGTGTTAAAAGCAGGCTTCCAGAAGAAGAATTTAAATCCCACGCCCTAATGGTTGTGATACTAGTCTTATGTGTAAGTAATTGTGCAATAATAATTCGTTTTTTCTTTTTTGAAATGGAGTCTCGCTCTGCTGCCCAGGCTGGAGTGCAGTGGCACCATCTCAGTTCACTGCAACCTCTGCCTGCCGGGTTCAAGTGATTCTCCTGCCTCAGCCTTCTGAGTAGCTGGGATTACAGGTCTGTACCACCACCCCCAGCTAATTTTTGTATTTTTAGTAGAGACGGGGTTTCACCATATTGGCCAGGCTGGTCTCCAACTCCTGACTTCAAGTGATCCGCCTGCCTCGGCCTCCTAAAGTGCTAGGATTATAGGCGTGAGCTATTGCACCAGGCCTGCAATAATCATGCTTAACACCTATAAAGATTCACCATCACTTAGGAATTTAAAATTGGGATGTCTTCTCTCTCTGTCTCTCTCTCTCTAGTGCACAGGTACTAGACGTGAGGAGGACTCTGGATCCTCCGGGCACAGGATTACTTGAACAAAACATGGTTTGTCTTCCCTCCATAAACTCCTAAGCGTGGCTCAATAGGATCTGAGGAGGAGGAGGAGGAAAGGGCCACCATCCCCTGGGAGATAAGGAGAGGCTGCAGAAGGGCCTGTGGACTCTAAATAGCACACACCTGCAGGCTGGGCATTGACCATTCAGTCCTAATTCCCAAGGTGGGTCTAAGGCTGGTTTTCCACTCCTGAGATAATTGTTTTACTTTCTACTTCTACATTCATAAAGCCAAATCTCTTAAAAATTTCATTGTATTGGGGAATTTTTCCAATTCTAAAAACTCTTGGCAGCTTGAACAGTCTGGTAGACTCTGCCACCCCCCAGCCCTTAGGATATTCCCAGCGATCGCCCGTCAGTGTGGTGGATGCAGCCTCTGAATCTGGGCTCTCCGGAGTGGCTGTAAAGGTGGAGAGGTTCTGCCTTGGTCATGGGCTGGTTTTAAGGACAGGTATGTGGAGACATGGAATCGGATGAGTTGGAATTCTTTGTATGAGGCACTGGGCAGGTTGACATCCGTGGGATTGAGACTGACCGCGGTGGGAATATTTCCTTAAGGAGCATCATGAGAATGTGATGAGCCCCACCACATTCATTGTTCTCCATTCTTACAGCAACCCTCTGGGGTCATTACCCCCGTTTTACAGGAGGGCAAGTAGTTAGGAAGCAGCAGAACCTGCCTCCAAATCCAGGCCTGTTATTTTCAAACCTTACACTCCTCCCACTCCACACCCAGCAGCCCCGGGAGGTCTCAACCCACAGCCGGGCTGAGCACGCTGAGGGTGCATGTGTGATGCCCAACGCAGCGGGTGCTGCATTGCCAGCCTCCCTGGCGGGGTAGGAAGGCAGGAGGGAAGGGCCTGACATGTCTTACAGCCTCCAATACCCATTGGTCGTGTTTGGATGTACGGCTGGTAGGAAACAGCACGGTCTTTCTTCTCTTTATTGGACTGGCGTTGTTTTCTTTCATGCGTCCCAATTGTCCTACCGTCTCCTGCTCAGCCTGATGGTTTTCGTATTGGAGGCACTGGGAGGCGTCCGGCCCACAGATAGGCTGCGTTGTTGGTGAAGACATCCAAGGACCCCAGAGGTGAGGCAGGACTCTTCCCTCTGAGTTCACTTTGCCTCCAAACTCAGGGCTGAGTTTCTGTAGGGCCCAGAGTTTTCTCTTTCTGACACCACACACTGACGGGCTTATCAGCATCTGGCCACCTCCTCCTCACCCCCTCGTGGCCTGTGTTGTATCTTGGTGGAATTTTTCCTATTAGCTCTTTTTCTAAAACGATCTCATCAGTCGGGGGGAGGGATCTGGGTGGGGCCAACACAGAGCCTGTGCTGCTGAGATAATGCCCGCCAGGAATTTGCAGCAGGTGTTGAGTTCTGTTGAGTTCAGAACACCTCGAATCCTCCTCAGGTTCTGAGGGGAGCAGGTGGTTGTTCAGTTGGAAGAAAATTTGTCTGTTAGGGAATAACCTCAGCCAGGAAATGTGGCTTAAAAACACACACACACACAACATTTGACTGGGCGTGGTGGCTCATGCCTGTAATTCCAGCCCTTCGGGAGGCTGAAGCAAGAGGATCGCTTGAGCCCAGGAGTTCAAGACCGGCCTGATTAACATAGTGAGACCTTGTCTCTACATAAAATAGAATAAACTAGCTGGGTATGGTGGTACATGCCTGTAGTCCCCGCTACTGGAGAGGCTGAGGTGGGAGGATTGCTTGAGCCTGGGAGTTGAAGGCTGCAGTGAGCCATGATTGCACTACTGCACTCCAGCTTGGGTAACAGAATCCAAAAACAAAACAAAACAAAACAAAACCCCAGAATAGAACATGTAAAGCTGCGGGGGTCTGGGGGAAGAAAATGAGGGCTTACATCTTCTAGAGTCCATTTTCTGTTTTCTACTTCTCCAGGAACAGAATAACTTTCAGTTCAAAAATTACCTTTTGTGTAGAGCTTTGGGGAAATTTTTTTCCCTTCAGCTTTTAAACAAAAGTTTCGCCATCAATTGGCTGTTGGGAGGCTTGTTTCTTGGCATCGAAGGTAACTTGGAGTCAGCTGAGGAGGACTGAGCTCGTGTCAGACTCCTGCACGGGAGGGCTGGAATCCCAGGCTCCAATCCTGGAGAGCTGCAGGCTGTTGCTATTTTGAGTTTCTTTCTTTGGGTTTCCATTCCTTATTGGCCCCTTGAGGCTGCTCCCCTAAAGTCTCCAGACCTTCCTTTCGAGTTTCTTATTTCTCTTGTTCCTGTCTCCTTCCTAGGTTCCCGGTGGAGGAGATGCTCTGCTTGCAGGGCCCTTTGGCTTTTCCAGAACATTTCCGCACCATTATTTTATTCTTATCACAAGTTCAGCCAGGAGACTAGGTAGGGCTGAGACTGGGGTGGTGGAAAAAGAACTTCATGCTTAGGGGCTACACTTTCTACCTCTGTCCCACAGAACAGAGAATAGCATTCAAAGAGAGGTAATGGCCTTACGAAACACAGCTTGCTTTTTGTTACAGCTTGTTTTAATTAAGCCCTGTAATTGGTCTTCCTCTGTTCATCTGTTCCACCCACATTGGCGCGTGGTATTGGAGTTAAAAACCCTGAGGTAGCCAGAAAAGGAGAGGCAGGTGGGGGCAGGCTGTAAAGAACGGCAAACAGGTGGGAGCTTTAGGGCTGTGGCTTCCAGGTTGGGCGGGTGGCTGGCGTACTCTGGAAGAGGAGATAGAAGAGTTGGCCTGAAGCTTGACGGCTCCCACCACCAAGCTGTGTGACCACAGGCAAGTCACTTAGCCCTTCTGAGGCACACTTTCCTCACGTCTACATGACAGGGCTGTGGGGAGGAGGCCCAAGGGCGGGAGCACAGCTGACAGAACTTTTAAAACTTGCGCTGTCACACTAATGTAAGGCACACCTAGCAGGCACGTCTGGTGAACACTCACTGTTTTCGTTGTCGGTTTGGAATGTTGTTGCCTCACAAAGTTTTTATCTTTGAAAAACTTTGGGTTTGAAGTTAATGCTTACTGACACATTGGAGAAAGGCTAAAGTGCTCACAATTGAAATCGTTAAATTTGGTGAATTAAGATAATAATGATGCTGACTTGCCTAAGATGAACTTTAAAAGATTAAGTGAAGCTCAGCCGGGCACGGTGGTGTGTTCCTGTAATTCCAGCTACCCGGGAGGCTGAGGCGGGAGGATCACTTGAGTCCAGGAGTTTGAATCCAGCCTGGGCAACATAGTGAGACCCCATCTCTTAAAAATAAAATAAAATTTAAATGTAAAAAAATTGAGTGAAATTCTTAGCGATGACATTGGAAGCCGAGTCAGCAGCGCAGTCTCTTTGCGGGAGTGCACATAAGTGGTTATGGTCAAAGTCAATGCTGCAGTGACCCGTGAGGATTTCTTACTGATTCTGCAGGTGTCTGTGTGCCTGGAGTAGGCCCGTAAAGAAAGGTTAGCTAGATGTTGGATGTTGCTGTGAGTGGTGGTAAACTAGTGCCAATCCCCAGGTGATCTATCCCACAGCCACTGATGTGTTCCTTGAATTCTTTTAGAAAAAAATCCTTCCTCATGTGCCTAATATTAAGATGTCACTAACGTGTGCTGCGTGTACATAATGAAGCAGGTGCCGCATCCAACAGTTACACAGAACTTTATATCCTGTTTTTAAAAATCGAAAACGGATAAACTATACCAGTGGTGAGATTCCTTCTAGTCCGCCACACAAAAGTTCTGATTTATTGTTGGCTGCATGACTTTCTTACTGCTCAGCATTAACTGCTTCCATCCTTGATGAAGTAGTTTTCTGGGCTTAAAAATAACAACAAACCACTTGATAACATGGTACAGCTGAGCATGACTTCTTACAAAGAACCATTTTCCTGGGAGAACCGAGGGAGGAGCCCCTCATTTTCCAACATGACAGCAGTTCACACTGAAGGAAAAATAATGAAATGACTAAAACTAAACATGCCAATAAGTTTTCTTCTTTCCTTCCTGTTTTAAAATGGTGATGGGTGCTGAAACAAAGTAGAGAGCGTTCAAATGAGCCAGATTCCTGGTTCGAAAGTGCTGTAAAAGCAAACGTTTCTGGGTGTGTCACTTAGCAGGATCCAGAAGGACTCAGCTGCCCTTTTTTTTGTTCCACCTAAGAAAATACTAGAAGACGAGGGAATACGCCTAAGAATTACTCTCTGCAGTGTCAGCCTTTCAGGACAATGTATTTTATTATGTGTTTGATTAAAAGAAGTTTGGTTAAAGAAAAACAGTGTAGGTGAAGCTTTTTAAGTCGATCATTTTGATGGAAGAATTTGCTGAGACTTTGCAGCTTTTCCCCAACTTTTCCTATCTCTGTGCACCTTTGTGATTGCACAGGTTCTACCTAATGCGCGGCCTTCCTTAGGTTCTGTTTTACAGAGATTTACTTTCAGTCCATAAGACAAGGCACAAGATGTTTCCCTCTTACTTGAAGTGGTTTCCCTACATCTGCTCGACAGGGATGTTGTGAGAGGATAATGAGGTAAAGACCTAAAAATGTTTTCTAAACCATAGTGGTGACAATGCTACTTGTTTTTCTGCTAACTGAAGCTTTTCCACATATCTTGAAACGGAGGAGGAAAGCCGAGGGGGCGATTGCAACAGAACTTAGGGCGTGGGACGAGTTTCGCAATCCAGCCCTTCTTGGGAGAACCTTTCTCCGTTAAAGCGACTCTGGCTTGCGTTTAGCCTCTGAATGAAGGACTGGAGCAGGGAGGCATAGTCAAGCCTTTCTTAATATTTCACACATTCCAGAACCTTGAGTCCGGTCTGCTGTGCTGGCGGTGCTCAGGCCTGGTTTATGTCAGGCGTCTCCGACCTTGGAGATCTTGGGCAGCTTTCAGCAGGAGCAGCAGCCTGTTGGTGCCAGGAAGCAAGGTCAGGGCCCCCACTCCGCCACGATGGGCAATGCGCCCTTTCCCATCACAACAAGTTTCATCACCTCCTGGCCACTCTCGAGATTTGCGAGTCATTCTGTTGCATTGTTGCTGAAAATAACTGGCAAGGCAAGGCACAGATCTCCTTCTCAAAGCCGGTGCAGGGGGAAAGCAGAAATGTCGCTGTGTCTCGTGTCTGGAACCAAAGAGCAAAGCACTTTCTAGACACTCCTTGTCAGAATCGTTACCGGAAAATGAGTAATCCCAATTAGGAAGCTCCTTTTGTTGTATTTTCTTTTTTGTTTCTTTATGTTTTTTTTTTTTTTATTTCCATAGGTTTTTTGGGGAATGACTAGTATTTGGTTATATGAGTAAGTTCTTTAGGGGTGATTTGTGAGATTTTGGTGCACCTATACTTGAGCAGTATACACTGAACCCAGTTTGTAGTTTTTTATTTCTCAGCCCCTACCCACCCTTTTCCCCTGAGTCCCCAAAGTCCATTGTGTCATTCTTATGCCTTTGCATCCTCGTAGTTTGGCTCCCACTTATGAGTGAGAACATAATGTTTGGTTTTCCATTCCTGAGTTACTTCACTTAGAATAATAGTCTCCAACTCCATCCAGGTTGCTGCGAATACCATTAATTCATCCCTTTTTATAGCTGAGTAGTATTCCATCATATATAGTTTCTTTTTTATCTTTCTTTCCTTTCTTTCCTTTCCTTTCCTTCTTTCCTTTCTTTCTTTCCTTCCTTTCCTTTCTTTCTTTCCTTTCTTTCTTTCCTTTCTTTCTTTCCTTTCTTTCTTTCCTTTCTTTCTTTCTTTCCTTTCTTTTCTTCTGATTCTCACTCAGTTGCCCAGGCTCTGGAGTGCAGTGGTGCCATCTTGGCTTGCTGCAATCTCCGCCTCCTGGGTTCAAGTGATTCTCCCACCTCAGCCTCCAAGTAGCTGGGATTACAGGTGCCCACCACCATGCCCGGCTAATTTTGTATACTTAGTTGAGATGGGGTTTCACCAGGTTGGTCTCGAACTCCTGACCTCAAGTGATCCACCCACCCCAGCCTCCCAAAGTGCTGGGATTACAGATGTGAGCCACCACACCCTGCCCTATACCACAGTTTCCTTATCCACTCGTTGATTGATGGGGATTTGTGTTGGTTCTACATTTTTGCAATTGTGAATTGTGCTGCTATAAACATATATGTGTAAGTTTCTTTTTCATATAATGACTTCTTTTTCTCTGGGTAGATACCCAGTAGTGGGGTTGCTGGATCAAATGGTAGTTCTACTTTTAGTTCTTTAGGGAACCCCCACACTATTTTCCATAGTGGTTGGGCTAGTTTACATTCCCACCAGCAGTGTAGAAGTGTTCCCTTTTCACCACATACATACATGCCAATATCCATTATTTTTTAATTTTTTTGATTATGGTCATTCTTGTGGGAGTAAGGTGGTATCACATTGTGGTTTTGATTTGCATTTCCCTGATCGTTAGTAATGTTGAGGATTTTTTCTTTTTTTTTTTTGGCCATTTGTACATCTTCTTTTGAGAATTGTCCATTCATGTCCTTAGCCTACTTTTTGATGGGATTGTTTGTTTTCTTCTTGCTAATTTGTTTGAGTTTGTTATAGATTCTGGATATTAGTCTTTTGTCAGATGTATAGATTGTGAAGATTTTCTCCTACTCTGTGGGTTGTCTGTTTACCCTGCTGAGTGTTCCTTTTGCTTTGCAAAAGCTCTTTACTTTAATTAAGTCCCACCTATTTATCTTTGTTTTTGTTGCATTTGCTTTTGTGTTCTTGGTCATGAAGTCTTTGCCTAAGCCAATGTCTAGAAGGGCTTTTCCAATGTTATCTTCTAGAATTTTTATAGTTTCAGGTCTTAGATTTAAATCCTTGATCCATCTTGAGTTGATTTTTGTATAAGGTGAGAGATGAGGATCCAGTTTCATTCTTCTACATGTGGTTTGCCAGCACCACCCATTTGTTGAATAGGGTGTCCTTTCCCCCACTTTATGTTTTTGTTTCCTTTATTGAATATCAGTTGGCTGTAAGTATTTGGGTTTATATCTGGGTTCTCTGTTCTGTTTCATTGGTCTTTGTGCCTATTTTTATACCAGTACCATGCTGTTTTGGTGACTATGGCTTTATAGTATAGTTTGAAGTCAGATAATGTGATGCCTCCTGATTTGTTCTTTTTGCTTAGTTTTGCTTTGGCCGTGTGGGCTCTTTTTTGGTTCCATATTAATTTTAGGATTGTTTTTTCTAGTTCTGTGAAGAATAATGGTGGTATTTTGATGAGAATTGCATTGAATTTGTAGATTGCTATTGGCAGTATGGTCATTTTCACAATATTGATTCTACCCATCCATGAACATGGGATGTGTTTCCATTTGTTTGTGTCATCTATGATTTCTTTCAGCAGTGTTTTGTAGTTTTCCTTGTAAAGGTCTTTTACCTTCTTGGTTAGCTATATTTCTAAGTTTTGTTTTTGTTTTTGCATCTATTGTAAAAGGGGTTGAATTTGTGATTTGGTTCTCAGCTTGGTCACTGTTGGTGTATATCAGAACTACTGATTTGTGTACATTAATTTTGTATCTTGAAACTTTGCTGGATTCACTTATCAGTTCTAGGAGCTTTTTGGAGGAGTCTTTAGGGTTTTCTAGGTATACAGTCATATCATCAGCAAACAGTGACAGTTTGATTTCCTCTTTACTGATTTGGATGCCCTTTATTTCTTTCTCTAGTCTGATTGCTCTGGCTGGGACTTCCAGTACTATGTTGAATAGAGAAATGGTGAGAGTGGGCATCCTTGTCTTATTCCAGTTCTCAGAGGGAATGCTTTCCACTTTTCCCTGTTCAGTATTATATTGGCTGTAGATTTGTCATAGATGGCTTTTATTACATTGAAGTATGTCTCTTGTATGCCAATTTTACTGAGGATTTTCATCATAAAGCCATGCTGGATTTTAAATGTTTTTTCTGCATCTGTTGAGATGATCATGTGATTTTTGTTTTTAATTCAGTTTATGTGGTGTATCACATTTATTGACTTGCATATGTTAAACCATCCCTGCATCTCTGGTATGAAACCCACTTGATATGGTGGATTATCTTTTTGATATGCTGCTGGTTTGGTTAGCTAGTATTTTCTTAAGGATTTTTTGCATCTATGTTCATCAGGGGTATTGGTCTGTAGTTTTTGTTTTTGTTATGTCCTTTCCTGGTTTTGGTATTAGGATGAAATGATACTGGCCTTGTAGGATGATTTAGGGAGGATTCTCTTTCTCTGTCTTGTGGAACAGTGTCAGTAGGATTGGTACCAATTCTTTCAATGTCTGGTAGGATTTAGCTGTGAATCCATCTGGTCCTGGACTTTTTTCTTGTTGTATTTTCAAAATGCTAATATACATCTGTGATGTTTTGTGTTATTTTACACAATATGTCAGTTTGAAGGCGGTTTTTTTTTTTTTTTTTTTTTTTTTAAAATCCTGTTTGGCTTTCTTCCTTAATCATTGATCCAATGCCTTTAAAAGAACAAAAGTAAATATTAGACCTGAGTTCTCAATAGGCGGAAACAATTGGTTATGTGTATGAAGAGTAATCTGATACATTTTTAAAAAAACAACTCTAGTTAAACCTTCATTCTGAAACTTTGACAAAGACTTAATGATGCTGATTTTAGTTTCTATGTAATTGAAATACATTATTGCATAGTCAAGAAAAGACTCTCTGGTACTTTGCTTTCACAGATTTAAAAATATCTTAATGCAGAAATTACATAGTTTAAAAAAAGCTTAATTGAAATATAATTTACATGAGTATGCCACATATTTGAAGTTGTACAATTTAATATTTTGATATATATACCCGCGAAACCAACATCACAATCAACATATCCCTAGCTAATCCCTCCCTCCAGTTTCTCCCCATGTACCCCCTCCCTGGGAACTGCTGATCCACTTTCCCTCACTAGGGATAAGTTTGCATATTTTAAAGTTTTATGTAAATAGTCATACAGGTTGTACTCTCTTTTGGCTGGCTTCTTTCATTGAACAAAGATTTTGAGATTCATTCATGTTGTATGTATCAGTAATTGATTTTTTTTTTTTTGAGATGGGATCTCACTATATTGCCCAGACTTGTTTTGAACTCCTGGGCTCAAACGATCCTCCCACCTCAGCCTCCTGAGTGGCTAGGACTCCAGGTGTGCGCCACTGCACCTGGCTGTAGTTGATTACTTTTTGTTGGATAGATTCCTGTGTGTGTGTACCATCATTTGTATATAGTAGCTGAACACATATGGTGAAATACAGAGTGGGCAAAATAACTTACAGTATACTAAGGATACTTCTCGGAATTTCTGAAGAACAAGTGAGATGGGAAATACATTACAGATATCGAACACTAGATAAAATAATAATGGACCAGACGTGGTGGCTCACACCTGTAATATGACACTTTGGGAGGCTGAGGCAGGCGGATCACTTGGGCTCAGGTGTTAGAGACCAGCCTGGGCAACACGGCAAAACCCAGTCTCTACCAAAAATACAAAAATTAGCTGGGCATGGTGGTGCATGCCTGTGGTCCCAGCTACTCAGGAGGCTGAGGGGGGAGGTTCGCTTGGGCTGGGGAGGTTGAGGCTACAGTGAGCTATGATCATGCCACTGCACTCCAGCCTACGTGACAGACCCTGTCTCAAATAAGTAAATAAAAATAAAAACATGATGAAGTAAACATTTCACATTTATAGCCCTGGAAAATGTTGGATTAAGGATTCATAATTAGCATAAGCCATTTTGAATTGGCAGAAAGCTCAATAGGCTTGAAAGAAGACTTATTATTTGAAGACTGTTTGTTTCATTAAACAAATATTTTTGTGCAAGGCCTACATGTGGCCCAGAACTAGTTTCTACAGGGATACAGTAAGGATCTTTCTGTTGGCTTCCGGAAGTTCACATCTAGCAAGTGAACTGAAACATAAACATAAATAATTCCAACATCAAAGGTAGGAATGAGAATTACAGTAAGAGAAACACAAAGTGCTGGGGTGTTCAGAGGTGGAAGAAAGTTATTTCCAGCCAGGAGGAATCCGAGAACTTGTTTGCAAGTGGTGACGTCTTAGGACTTTGAAGGAAGCTTCTAGTTGAATATATGCAGATGTGAGAGAAGGCCAAGGTCAGCATAAGCCAAGACGCACGAGCAGAGACCTGGAGGCGGGTGTCCACAGGGGGTCATAGATCAAGACATCGGCAGGGTTGGTTCTCCTGAGAGCTTCGAGGGAAGGATCTGTTCCAGGCCTCTCTCCGTGGCTCGTAAACGTCCGTCTTCTCCCTGTGTCTCTTCACATCATCTTTCCTCTGTGTGCCTGTCTCTGTCTCCAAATTCCCCTACCCACCTTTTTTTTTTCTTTAGCTACCCTGTTAACTAAATTTTCCCCATTTTCTAACAACACCAGACCTATTGGATTAGTACCCACTCTAATGACCTTGTTTTAACTTGATCACCTCTGTAAAGACTGTATCTCCAAATAAAGTCACCTTTTCCAGTACTGGGGGTTGGGACTCCAACATATCTTTCTTGGGGGCACACAATTCAGTCCATGACACTGTCGTTGGGAGTGTGGACTTTATTATCCATGCAAAGGAGGGTCACAAATGCTTTCATTAGGGACATCATCAAATTTGTTTTTTCCCCCCTTTTTATGGAGAATGGGATCTTGCTATGTTGCCCAGGCTGGCCTCGAATTCATGGGCTCAAGTGATCCTCCTGCCTCTGCCTCCCTAAGTGTTGTGATTACAGGCGTGAGGCACCACACCTGGCAGGGACACCATCAGAGCTGTGCTTTCAAATGCTAACCAGCCATGTGTGCAAAATGTATTTGGGTTGGGTGACTGGGTGGGGTGAGGGGCACAGGAGGGACTCACTCAGGAGACTGGCAGTCCGTGCCAGAACTGAGGGGGATGCCCAGCTGGCAGTGGAGGGAGTGAGCACTGGGCCGGGGACCGCAGCTCCTCTTGCCCCACAGCTTCTGAGGACGTGGAGATTTGGCACTGAGCAGGGATCTGTGTGCTCCTCTGTTGAGGGTATTGCTAGAAAGAACCACATGTTGCAAAGGAAGTTGAATTAGTTCATGGCCTGTCATTTGGAGGTTATGGCAGGATTGCTTTTATCTGAGAGACAATCAGGACCTCATTATTCATCACCTGATGGTCAGAAATTAACTATAACTGTTCATGTGAGCAGTGGAGTCCATTATTATGGAGGGAATCCAAGTTTTTATTGCAAATGTTTACCTTACGGTAAATAAATACACTGTATATAATTTTCGTTTCTGTAAAGCTTTATTGTTTCAAAGCTTTTTCCTTTTTTATTCTTTTAATGTTTGGGGGGCAAAAGAGGAGCAAATATTATAAATCTTAGTTGATATTTGAGGTAACTGAGGATTAGAGCAGGGTTGGGTCTTGTCTGATGTGACTGATCTTTGGCCAAGCTGGGACTAGTGCACCTCAGTTGTTATGGATGATAGAGATATGTTTATTGTTCATACGGTTTCCATATTAGCATAATTGCTTCATATTGAATACTGATGGCTCAAGAAAGGCTGTGGTGCCCGGGTACCACCTGGTAGGCATCCAAAGGATGCTGCTGTTGCTTCATGAATGGATGAAAAAGCAAGTGCTTTTAGCTTGTCTTTTCTTCTGCTAAGAATCATGTGATCCGGGTTGGGTTTTCAATTTTCAGTCATGGAGACTATAAATTTGAACAACTGTCCATGGCTTGTATTTTTAAAACGGAAATTGTGAGATATATAGTCTTTGAATTTTTTTTTAACATAAAAAATTCATATGGGGTCTCACCATGTTGCCCAGGCTGGCCTCGAACCCTTATGCTCAAGCGATCCTCCTGCCTCAGCCTCCCATAGTGCTGGGATTACAGCCATAAGTCACTGTGCCTGGACTGAAAATGGTTTTTAATACTCTATGAAAAAGCAGTAGCTTGCAGCTAAAGTGATGTGATACGGTAGATTCTAATTAAATCAACCAAAGTAATGATATAAATTGTAATGTAGATTACTTGGCATCTCAGTGTGACCTTTACATGTTTTTTGCCAAGCTGTGACTGTCTCTGATCTATGACACGGCTTTCAAATTGTGAGGCTTCATGTCACGCCACTATAGAGAAGGGTTTGGCGTTAACGAGAGGATACAATGACCAAAGATGTAACTGTTCTTTGAAAAAGGTGAATACTAAACACATAGGGAATTGTTTTTAATATTAACTGTGTGGCTTCTTTGAGAATCCCGTGCCTGGTTTTATATTTTATTTGTAAAAATTGATTGAGGCAAAGTGAAGTCTTTCTGGGTCGTGGGCCGGCTTACGCCCATGTTTATTATTAAGAGGACAAGAAACACTGCTTAACGCACAGATCTTAAGTGTTTTATTTAAATAAAACAACAAAATAATGCAGATTATGTGATTTAAAAAAAAACCAAAAACTTAATTTTAAAGAAATGGGAAGCAAGCCACCTATATTTAAAACTTATAGGGCAGGGCATGGTGGCTCATGCCTATAATGCTAGTAGTGCTTTGGGAGGCCAAGGCAGGTGGATCACCTGAGGTCAGGAGTTCGAGACCAGCCTGGCCAACATGGCAAAAACCCATTTCTATTCAAAATACAAAAATTACCCAGACATGGTGGTGCATGCCTGTAATCCCGGCTACTCAGGAGGCTGAGGCAGGAGAATCACTTGAATCCAGGAGGCAGAGATTACAGTGAGCCAAGATTGTAACACTGCACTCCAGCCTGGGTGACAGAGAGACTCCATCTCAACAAAATAAATAGCCGGGTGCAGTAGCTCATGCCTGTAATCCCAGCACTTTGGGAGGCCGAGGCAGGCGGATCATGAGGTCAGGAGATCGAGATCATCCTGGCCAACACAGCGAAACCCCGTCTCTAGTAAAAATACAAAAAATTAGCTGGGCGTGGTAGCGAGCGCCTGTAGTCTCAGCTACTGAGGAGGCTGAGGCAGAATGGCGTGAACCCAAGAGGCGGAGCTTGCAGTGAGCTGAGATCGCATCACTGCACTCCAGCCTGGGCGACAGAGTGAGACTCTGTCTCTAAATAAAGAAATAAAAATTTAAGAAATGGAAAAAAATTGTGAACAGATGTCAGTTGGGCTCCTCTTCACCTCAAAAGTCTATATATGTGTCTCATTCCTCTGGAAGTACAGGAATTGGGGCAGCCCCAAATCTTCCGTATAGACAGGGACGATTCCCAAGGCTTAGTGTCCTGCAGCTTCCCGAGTTCTGTGCTAGCTGTCTGAACCACTCTGGGTTGGCCTTGATGTGAAACCTTATACCCTCAAGTTCTCTAATAGAAGTACAGTCGCACAAGCCTGCAAAAATTGTGAGGACTTGACTGATGACTGTCACAACACAAATGACTTAAAGGACATCATAGTTGTCCCCAACCTTAAAAGTCTGTTGGCCACCCTGATTCGTCCTGGAGAAAAGCTCCTCTTTCCTTCTTACTCCCCCATGGCCACCTCCTCCATCACCCCTCACATTTAAGAGCAAAGAAACACATTCAGGTTGTATAATAGTATATATTAGTAGTTGATTACTTTTTTCTTTTTAAGAGACAAGGTCTCGCTATGTTGCCCATGCTGGTCTCAAACTCCTGGGCTTAAGCAATCCCTCCTTAGCCTCCTGAGTGGCTAGGACTCCAGGTGTGCACCACTGCACCCAGCTGTAGTTGATTACTTTTTGTTGTTGGATAGATTTTGTGTGTGTGTGTGTGTGTGTGTGTGTGTGTGTGTGTACCACCATTTGCTGAAGACATGGTGACACACAGAATGGGGAAAATAACTGCATCAGTTCTTTTCTTTATCTCACTAAGCAGCCCCCTCCCCTCCTTGGTACTGTCTATCCCTCCAGCCCGGAGGTGGGTTGGGCTCTGGCACTTTCTTCCAGAAACGCCAGGCCGCTCCTGAGCAGAATGCAGGTGAATGAAAACGTCTGCACCTCGCTATGTGAAGTGTGAATTTCGAAAACAATACTGTGTTAGCCTGGACTATGGAAGAAATTTGAAACCAGGTTATGTTTGGGTCCTTTTCCTTCCATATGGTCATAAATTAGAACAGAAATGTAAGTGTCCCTGCGTTTTCAAATCTAGATATTTTTAAAATGAGAATAAATTTGCCGAAAGGAAGAAACTATGTTTATATCTGCAAAGAAACTCTTTTTTTTTTTTTTTTTTTTTTTTGAGACGGAGTCTTGCTCTGTAGCCCGGGCTGGAGTGCAGTGGCGGGATCTCAGCTCACTGCAAGCTCCGCCTCCCGGGTTTACGCCATTCTCCTGCCTCAGCCTCCGGAGTAGCTGGGACTACAGGCGCCCGCCACCTCGCCCGGCTAGTTTTTTGTATTTTTAGTAGAGACGGGGTTTCACGGTGTTAGCAAGGATGGTCTCGATCTCCTGACCTCGTGATCCGCCCGTCTCCCAAAGTGCTGGGATTACAGGCTTGAGCCACCGCGCCCGGCCAGAAACTCTTAATGTCTCCAGATTTTCGATGCTTCTGAGTGACTGGCACCAGGTTACAGGCAGGGCCTGTTTGAGAGCTTGTCAGCATCTGTGGCCTTCACCCAAAGGTCTGAACTTGATTCTAAAAGGGATGCCGCGGCCACTTCTCTTGATGTACAGGATCTAAAAACAACACTGAGAACGGTGGATGGTCAGTTCTCTCCACCTCCTGGGTTCAAGTGATTCTGAAGCTGAATCACTTGATTGAGCTGGAGGATGTGGCAGCTGGGAAGAGAAAGCACGGGGTGACCAAAGTCCTCGAAAAGGGAGGGTGCTGGTGCTGCAAACCAGGGAAAGGCCAGGTCAAGGGATAAGCAGGAGAAAGAATGTCAGTCATTCTTGTGACTTTTGTAGTAGAACTTGGGCCATTAAAAAAGAAAGGAAAGGCCGGGCGCGGTGGCTCAAGCCTGTAATCCCAGCACTTTGGGAGGCCGAGACGGGCGGATCACAAGGTCAGGAGATCGAGACCATCCTGGCTAACACGGTGAAACCCCGTCTCTACTAAAAAAAAAAAAAAAATACAAAAAACTAGCCGGGCGAGGTGGCGGGCGCCTGTGGTCCCAGCTACTCGGGAGGCTGAGGCAGGAGAATGGCGTGAACCCGGGAGGCGGAGCTTGCAGTGAGCTGAGATCCGGCCACTGCACTCCAGCCTGGCGACAGAGCCAGACTCCGTCTCAAAAAAAAAAAAAAAAAAGAAAGGAAATAATCGAAACAGAGTTGCTCAGCAGCTCTAAATAGAAAGGGTCGGATCCCAAGTCCAGGGAGGGAGGGTCGCTTTGCGGTGAGCACCGCGTTAATGGCTCAGGCCAGCAGATGTTCTCATGGCCGTGCCGTGGGAACACTCGGGGAGTTGATGAGGGAGGGACCGTGAGACCAGTGTTCTGTGATTCTGCCTCCAGGAATGAGGAAACATGATGTCAGTTTCAGAATGGGATAGTATAGAATGTATTTGGCTGAAACAGCCTGCAGCAGCAATAATTCTTTAGGAGGATTCGGGCCTCCACCAAGTCTTGGATGGTTCAGCCATGCCAGTTAGCTAAGGCTCGTGGGATGCCCCACGCTCACTCCCTGCCTCCCCACGCTTAGGGCAGTGCCTTGAGTTTTGGGATGCGTCTCCCACCGTGGAAGGCATGCAGTGAGCTGTATTTCATGGGGCTGGGCGCAGCCTGCACTTGGAGATGATGTCATTTTTAGCCATGTGAGTTTGCTCAGAAGGAAGGTCCTGCTCTCCTAGTAAATCTAAGAATAACAACTTCAGTGTCTGCTGCAGCCAAGCTGGGACCAAGCCTCGCAGCAGAGCTGCTGTGGTTTTCTTTCATCACCTTTCTTTTGGACTGTAGAATCGCTCCGTCTTTTGGGATATGGGGGGTGATACATTGTGGGGAAAACTCCTGTTCCTTACACTATATGATCAGGGCAAAAATACTGAGAAGTGAAAAGGATTTTAGATTTTTTTTTTTTTTTTTTGAGACGGAGTCTTGCTCTGTCACCGAGGCTGGAGTGCAGTGGCACAATCTTGGCTCGCTGCAAGCTCCGCCTCTCAGGTTCAAGTGATTCTCCTGCCTCAGCCTCCTGAGTAGCTGGGACTACAGGCGCCGGCCATCACACCTGGCTAAGTTTTTGTATTTTTAGTAGAGACGGGGTTTCACCGTGTGAGCCAGGATGGTCTCGATCTCTTGACCTCGTGATCGGTCTGCCTCGGCCTCCCAAAGTCTGGGATTCAGGCGTGAACCACTGTGCCTGGCCAGGATTTTAGATTTTAAAATCTAGCTTGCCATGATAAGGAAATTAATTCAAGAGGAAATGGAAAAATAAGCAGCTTGCAATTGTGGTTTCTCCAGTAGATATATCCTTTGTACTGGGAAACAGTTTCCTGTAGAATATTTTCATTTCGAACACACTGCATTGGTCTTAGATCTGTTATTTTAAAAATATGTACAAAGCTACATTATAATCTGATTTTTATCAGGGCTCTTCAATCTTTTAGATTCATTGGATACATTTTGTGTTTCAGAAATACATTTGCCCAAGCATTCTGGCTTTTAGAATTTAGATGAATTTTCCTAAAAGGCCAAGTGAAATATTTTCACATTTCTTTGCTTTCATGTTATTAATTTCTCCATGTAGAGATCTGATTAAAATATGTAATGTAGCAGAAAGAGATAAGATGAAAATTCTGATTTTGGCATTGGATGTGCTTTAAGCTGCAAGAAGGTCCTTTGGTTCCTTGACTTTATCTGGAGTGGGAGACTTTCAGACTATGGAATGTTTGCATTGGAAGGGATCTCAGGGGTCAGAGTGCACCTCCTAATATGCAGAGATTGGCTTTAGAGATGCACATGGTTTCAAATGGCCAATTTTTGACTGTCAGTAGGACAAAGTGGATTCAATGGGAAGTGTTTCTTCCACTGGACAGAACTACTTTTCCTTCAACCTAGTTTTGAAATCGCTTCCTATTTCAAACTTTATAACCTCTACTGCCCAACACGTTTAGCAGTGTCAATAAATATAAAAAGCCCTCTTTTTTTTTTCTCATACTACATCATCTAAGAAAAAAGTTTATTTTTTATTAATTGATTGTTTGTTTTACAAACAAAACATTTATCATAAGTAGTTCCTAGAAAATCAGTCTACTGGCTGGGTGCTGTGGCTCACGCCTGTTATCCCAGCACTTTGGGAGGCCGAGGTGGGCAGATCACTTGAGGTCAGTAGTTTGAGACCCACCTAACCAACATGGCAAAACCCCATCTCTACTAAAAATACAAAAAATTAGCCAGGCATGGTGGCATGTGCCTGTAATCCCAACTACTCAGGAGGCTGAGGCAGGAGAACCACTTGAACCCAGGAGGTGGAGGTAGCAGTGAGCTAAGATCGCACCTCTGCACTCCTGCCTGGGTAACAGAGACCCATGCTCCATCTCAAAAAAAGAAAGAAAAAGAAAATCAGTCCACTGTTTTGTGAATTTCTAAATTAGAACACTGAAGTCAACTTTGTAAAAGTGAATTGCTGTGGAAAAAGGAAGGAAACTCTGGACGAGCCTTAAGGACATGATGCTGAGTGAAATAAGCCAGTCGCAGAGACAAATACTCTATAATTGCACTTAAATGAGGTATAAGAGTCATCAAGTTCATAGAGAACATACAGTGGTGGTTTCCAGGAACTGGGGACAGAGGGGAATGGGGAGTTGGTGTTTAATGGGTACAGAGTTTCAGTTTGGGAAGGTGAAACAGTTCTAGAGATGGTTAGTGGTGATGATTACATAACAACGTGAGTGTGCTTAACACCGCAGAATTGTATGCTTAAAAGTGGTTAAGATGCTACATTTCAGGTGGCCGGGTGCGGTGGCTCACGCCTGTAATCCCAGCACTTAGGGAGGCAGAGGCTGGCAGACCACCTGAGGTCAGGAGTTCAAGACCAGCTTGGCCAACATGGCAAGACCCTGTTTCTACTAAAAACGAAAATTAGGCAGGCTTGGTGGCAGGTGCCTGTAATTTTAGCTACTTGCGAGACTGAGGCAGGAGAATCACTTGAACCCAGGAGGTGCAGGTTGCAGTGAGCTGAGATCACACCACCGCACTACAGCTTGGGTGACAGAGTGAGACTCTGTCTCAAGAAAAAAAAAAAAAGATGCTAAATTTCATGTTATATGTATTTTACCAAAATTTGAAAAGAATGAATTACGGTGGCTGGAATGAACTACTGCTCTGTCGAAACAGTGCAGTAGCGGATTCCGGGTAACCCAACCCAGTCTGCCCTCTGATGAGAATTGGAGTCTCCTGGAAATGCTCATTTTCCTTCTTTGGGGTGGGCAGTTCTTCCTCCTGGCCTGGCTAGGGTACCTCCTACCATCCCTGTGGAAACACCTCCTTTCTGGTTTCTTCCTCCATCCTCTTGGCTCTGTTCCAGTCAATACTGTGTTCCCCAAGACACGAATGGAGCAAGAAGAGCTGGCTGCAGGCCTCTGGGGGCAGTCAATGACTAGAACGAGAGGGATTTAGTAGCAAGTCGGCTTTCCCTCTCCGGAGAAATCCCGTTAAGCGAGGGTCCCCAGGGGGCACCAGGTTTTGGTTCTGTGCAGTTTTAGTAGCCTGTGTCAAAATAAAACCCAGGTCAGTGCCATAAACACAAGGACGGCAAGGAGTCTTGCCTTGTGGAGCAGCTGGAGAGATGGTCCCCTGGGATGATTCCCTCCGGGACACGCGGGTATTTTCAGGAAAGATTCCAGTCGTAGGTCTGGAATGGATGTGGGGGAAGAGAGAAACAGGTTGATGGGGGTTAGGGATCGAGATGTGAACAGAGGCGTGCCTGCTGCTGATTACTCACCAGTCTCATGTATCCCCAGTGCAGCCCTGTCGGGTAGAATGTTGTGTGATGATGGAGATGTTCACGCTGCCCAACACTGCAGGCACGACCACTGCCACTTGTGCTGTTAAGTCCGTGAAATACGCCTAGTGTGATTGAGGAATGAAATGTTCAATCTTAATTGGTTTAAATGTTAAGAGCCACATACAGCCAATGGCTGCCTTATTGGACAGCACAGCCCTAGGTCAGCTCTGGTGTGATTCCCGTCCAGATCATTACAGCCTAAGGATCCTGGAGCTTGACTTGGATCTGGAAAGACTCGGGAATTCACACCTGCTTTGATTAGACCTGAGGATGACTCTGGGGTTTACAGTATGGACACTGGGCTCCCTAAAACCTGCTAGCACAAGATGACTGGTCATTAATTGTCAGATTAATTAATTATTGATTTAATTTTTTTTTTTTTTTTTTGGCCACAGTTTCACTCTGTTGCCCAGGCTGGGGTGCTGTGGTACCACTTTGGCTCACTGCAACCTCCACCTCCCAGTTTCAAGTGATTCTCATGCCGCAGCCTCCTGAGTAGCTGGGACTACAGGTGCACACAACCACACATGGCTAATTTTATTTATTTTTTTTGTATTTTTAGTAGAGACGGTGTTTCACCATGTTGACCAGGCTGGCCTCAAACTCCTGACCTCAAGTGATCCGCTGGCCTCAGCTTCACAACGTGCTGGGATTACGGGTGTGAGCCACCATGGCTGGCCTAAAAACGGGGATGTTTTTAAGAAAGGATGATGGAATGTTATACAGCACTAAAAAGAAATGAATCATGAAGCCATGGAAAGACAAGGAGGAAATTTAAATACATGTTAGTAAGTGAAAGAAGCTGATCAGAAAAGGCTACAGATAGCCAGGTGCAGTGGCTCACACCTGTAATCCCAACACTTTAGGAGACTGAGGTGGGAGGATTACTGGATCTCAGGAGTTCGAGACCAGCCTGGGCAACAGGGTGAGACCCTGTCTTTACAAAAAATTAGAGACAAAAATTAGCCAGGCGGCCGGGCGCGGTGGCTCAAGCCTGTAATCCCAGCACTTTGGGAGGCCGAGACGGGTGGATCACGAGGTCAGGAGATCGAGACCATCCTGGCTAACACGGTGAAACCCCGTCTCTACTAAAAAATACAAAAAACTAGCCGGGCGAGTTGGCAGGCGCCTGTAGTCCCAGATACTTGGGAGGCTGAGGCAGGAGAATGGCGTAAACCCGGGAGGCAGTGAGCTGAGATCCGGCCACTGCACTCCAGCCTGGGTGACAGAGCGAGACTCCATCTCAAAAAAAAAAAAAAAAAAAAGCCAGGCATGATGGTGCGTGCCTCTTGTCCTAGCTCTTCAGAAGGCTGAGGCTGGAGGATTGCTTGAGCATGGGAGGTCAAGGCTGTGGTAAGCTGTGATTGCGCCACTGCACTCCAGCCTGGGCAAGAGAGCAAGACCATATAGAACAAAGAAGAAAAGGCTACATACTGTATGATTCCAACTATATGACATTCTGGAAATAGCAAAGCTATGGAGATAGTAAAAAGCTGAGGGGTGAATAGGTGGGGCACAGAGGATTTTTAGGGCAGTGAAATGCCCTGTACAATACTCTAATGGTGGATCCATGTTGTTATATATTTGTCCAGATCTACAGAATGGACAGCACCATGAGTGAACCCTGAGGTGAGCTATGGACTCGGTGTCGATGGTGTGTCACTGGAGGTTGGGTTCATCAGTTGTAACAAATGCACCACTCTGAGGGGGACATTGATAGGGAGGCTGTACGTGATGGAGGGAAGTATATGAGAAATCGATGTACCTCTTCTCAATTTGTCTGTAAATCTAAAACTGCTCTTAAAAGTTTGGCTGGGCACCGTGGCTCATGCCTGTAATCCCAGCACTTTGGGAGGCTGAGGCAGGCACATCACCTGTAGTCAGGAGTTAAGACCAGCCTGGCCAACATGGTGAAACCCCACCTCTACTAAAAATACAAAAAAAAAAAAAAAAAAAAAAAAAAGCTTGGCGTGGTTGTGGGTGCCTGTAATCCCAGCTACTCAAGAGGCTGAGGCAGGAGAATCACTTGAGCCCAGGAGGCAGAGGTTGCAGTGAGTCGAGACTGCACCACCGCACTCCAGCCTGGGCGACAGAGGGAGACTCCATCTATCCCCCACCCCCCAAAAAAGAAAATTAAGTGTATTAATTTGATAGATTGATTTTTTGAGGTAGGGTCTCTATCGCCCAGGCTGGAGTGCAATGGGTGTGATCATGGCTCACTGCAGTCTCAACTTCAAGGGCTCACATGATCCTCCTGCCTCAGCCTCCCAAGTAGCTAGGATAAGAGGTGTGCATCACCATGCATAGCTAACTTTTAAAGACTTTTAGTAGAGATGAGGTTTTGCTGTGTTGCCCAGGCTGGTCTTGAACTCCTGAGCTCAGTGATCCTCACTCCTTGGCCTCCCAGAGTGCTAGGAATACAGGCATGAGCCACTGTGCCCAGCCTGGTATATTAATTTTTTTAAATGGGATGTTATAGTGAACAAAACCAACAAGAATTCTATCCTCATGGCGCTTACAGTCTGGCAGGGAAGACACAGAGTGAGCAAACACAAGTGTGAACTGAGGGTGTGTTAGGAAGGAGGTCTCAACTTGAGTCAGTAGAAGGAGTCTTTGTGGGGGTGACGTCAAGTGGAGGTACTGTCATTTTATCACATTTTAACAGGGACACTTCCAGCCGTATGGCCCCTGGACACTGGCACAACTTTTCCAGGCCTTTTTCTTTTGATACCTTCCTTCTCATTAGAATCTCCTGGGCCAGTCCAGTGTCTTGACACAGTGGCTGAACCCATAAAAATGGGAAACCCTTGTTTCACCTCCAAAAAGGGTTTTAGAGGAAGAGGCGGGGGAAAGGAGACTTGGCTGGAATGGGGGAGAGTTCACAGGGGTGAGGCGGCAGGGCAACAGGCCCAGGGTTACAGCTCCAAGGACCGCCCCCGCCCATGCCCGAGGCAGCTGTGGACGGGGCTCTCCAGAGGGCTGGGGAATTATCACAGTCACAGCCGAGGCTGGGAAGGGAGCCAGGGCTGCAGCTCCTGCTCCGCTCTGCAGTCCGCCCCCCCAGCGCCGCCCAGCCCCGCCGCCTTAACTGTTCCTCTGGCTGCGGGTGCCTCGGCTCGACCACCCCCACGCCGCAATTAGCTGACTGACTCTGGATCCAGTGAGCATCTCCCGTGTGCTCGCAGCCCAGGGGCCCCTGGGGATGCTTGGGCCGCCTGCGTCTGTCATGTCCCCTGCCTGGTCCTCTGGCTCCCAGGCCTAATACGAGGGTGGCCGATTCCCTGGAGGGAGGAAATGGAACCTGGATCTGGGGCTTCTCCACTCTGGCTGCACTTGACAACGACTTGAGGCCTTTTAGAAAGGTACGAGCACCCTCCACCAATTAAGGCACAATTTTCCTGAAAATTCCTTGGCATTTTCTAAGCTCACTGGCTATTTTCCTGCAGTGCCTAAGGTGATGAAGAGGGTGAACCAGACTCCTCCTTGGTTGCTCCCCATCCTCTAGGGAACCTTCTAGCTGGCTACTGCCTTAGTGGGAACCCCTTTCTGCTGGGAAAATCCCAGTAGGGATTTGGGATTGGCCAACCCTTTCATCTCCCCCTCCCCCTGAGCTCCCTCCCAACTGAGCCTGAGGGCTGACTAGCGCGCCCAAGGCCACTTCTGAGATCCAGCCTCGTCATCACCATGCGACATCCCTAGGGAGCTTTCCCACCGCGGGAGGTGGCTGCTGACGGGTTCCAGCTGTTGGTGCCAGCCAGGAAGGCCTCTTCCCCACGCTAGACTTGAAAACTTGTCAGGAGCGCCTCCACCTGAACTCCCTTGGCCAGAAACTCAACAGCAGGCAGATTAGACGCGGAGCAGGAGTGGGGAACATGTGTAGAGTGGGAGGGGCAGGGGCTCCAGGGAACTTTCCTGCATTAGGAGCTGGGGAGCTGGCCCCAAAATAAAATTGCCTTGAAAGAAAAGAACAAAGTGTGTTGGCACAGCAAGGCCTTTCTTCCGCTCTGGGGCGTGACGGAGGTCACAGCCCCCTGCTGGGCTGGAGAGGGGGCCGTTCCTCTTCAGTGGGCACAGGAGTGTGCTTTGCCCGGCCTGGCTCGGCCTCCTCTGAGGGCGTTTCATGCAGGCCTGGGCCGTCATCTCCTGGCAGATGAACAAAACCCGAGAGCAAACACATTTCACATTCAGTCTGAATGCTCAGAGGAACCACGTTTTTCTGAGATTACACATTCTTCCGGCATTATGCTCTACTGGAGAACGCAAAACAATCCAGTGCAATGATGCTTTCTTCCCTTTTTACATTTTCGAGGACCACACAGAAGACTCTTGCTAGGTGGTGGTGGAGACCGAGGGCTGCCGTGTCCCTGGCCACGGGTGGGATGCTCAGGAATGGGTTGGCCGAAGTGGGGGTTGCCTACCTTCTTACCCAGCCCTCAGGGCCTTCTGGAACATCTCCAGGTGGGACTGCTTCCTCAAACGTAAGGCATCACCCGAGAGAAGGGCTGTTCGTGTGGGGTGCAGGGAGGACACTTGAGTTCAGCGGCCCTGCCCCTTCCAGGCTGTTTGAACTTGGACAAGTCACTTAACCCCATGAGCCTCTGTTTTCTCACTTGTGAAAAGGGGAAAATGTATAGTAGGGCCTTGCTGGAGGTGGACAAGAATGAGAGAAGGAAGAGCCCGGAAGGAAGGTCTTGTCCCCTCCTCATCCCCCCAACCCCCTGAGCAGCCCTTGTTTTTCCATTTTACTATCAGGCTTCCTCTTCAGTTTTCCTTGGAAAAGGCTGTCTGGAGCTTTCTAATATCTGCATGCCTGGCCGCCACCCCAGACCCCTTAAATCGGAACCTCTGAGGGTGAGACCCAGGCATGGGTATTTTTTTCACAGTTTCTGGAGTGATTCTGATGGCTCAAGCTAAGAACCACTGCCCGAAAGACCAAGGCAAACAGGCCAGGCATGGTGGCTCATGCTTGTAATCCCAGCACTTGGAGGCTGAGGTTGGGGGATCACTTAAGGCCATGGGCTCGTGACCAGCCTGGGCAGCATAATGAGACCCTAACTCTTAATAAAATAAAAAATTGGCCGGGCACGGTGGCTCACACCTGTAATCCCAGCACTTTGGGGGGCCAAGGTGGGTGGATCACCTCAGGAGTTCAAGACCAGTCCAGCCAACATGGTGAAACCCTGTCTCTACTAAAAATACAAAAAATAGCCGGGCATGGTGGCAGGTGCCTGTAATCCCCACTACTTGGGAGGCTGAGTCGGGAGAATCACTTGAACCCGGGAGTCAGAGGTTGCAGTGAGCCGAGGTCGCACCATTGCACTCCAGCCTGGGCAACAAGAATGAAACTCCATCTCAAATAAATAAATTAAATAAATAAATAAATAAAATTACCCAGGCATGGTGGCTGTAATCTCAGCATTTTGGGAGGCCAAGGTGGGAGGATTGCTTGAGCCTAGGAGTTTGAGGTTGCAGTGAACCATGATCGTACCACTGCACTCCAGCCTGGGCGACCACGTGATATCTATCTCTACAAAACAAAAAACGCAAGAAAAACCAAAGGAAACAGGGACAGTGGAAGGTGTGCTAGGAAGTCTAATGGGCTTGGCGGGTCCTGGCTGTCAGCAGGGCCCTCTTGGGATTCTGCAGGGTGCCTGGCCAGTCCCAGCGGGGTGGATCCTAGACCCAGGGTGTAATTGTCAGGGTGTGGCCCTCAGGGAGGATGTCAAAGGTCCATCATGTGTCAAAGGTCCAGCACATGATTTGTGCTTTCCTTAGGGAGGTAACTTTGAAGTCCACCTGCCATAGGGCTGGTGCTTGGGAGGGAATAGATTTGCTGGGTAACCCCCCTGCTGCTGTTGTCCCGCCTCCCCCATGGGCAGCTCTCAGCAACCCTGAAAAAGTGACAGTCAGCCTGTTGCTTTCTGGGAATTGGCTCAAGAAGAAGGCCAGCTGCTGGTGCTGGTGTAAGAAATGAAGAGGAACTGAAGAGTTTCAAGAGATGATTTCCAAGGCAGGAAATTGCAATTGGGCTGAAGAAGGGAGGCCCCATCCTGTGTGGCTGTGGTTTTTGCCTGTGCTGTGAACAGGGGCCGCTGTGGGGGCTGAACTGGTTCCATCCCTGGTGAGCCCAGGGCTGCGGGGCTGTCGAAGTCTGTTGTGGGCCCAGGCCCAGCCCTGAGTCTGGAGGACTTTCCAGCTCACTGCAAAGCTCTCTGTGTGATATCTCAGGGCATGAGGGAATGTGCACTGTCAATAGGGCTTTTTGAGAGCTTCCAATTCTGCTTCCTGATTTCTGTCACTGACAGTATGAACCAGGGCATCTTTGTACAAAAGCAAACACAAATAGTGTGAGCTGCCATCTCCAAAAGCTGGTGGCCACCTTTGCTAGTATCGGGGAAGTGCAGCAGTAAACACACAGACATGATGGAGAGCAGGGCGCCAGGGATGTTTCTTTTTCTTTTTTTTGAGACAGTCTTGCTCTGTCGCCCAGGCTGCAGTGCAGTGGAATGATCTTGGTTCACCACAACCTCCGCCTTCTGGATTCAAACAATTCTCGTGCCTCAGCCATAGCTGGGACTACAGGCACACGCCACCACGCCTGGCTAATTTTTGTATTTTTTGTAGAGACAGGGTTTTACCATGTTGGCCAGGCTGGTCTCGAACTCCTGGCCTCAAGTGATCTGCCCGCCTCGGCCTCCCAAAGTGCTGGGAGTACAGGCATGAGCCACCGTGCCCGGCCAGGAATATTTCTTTAAAACACAAAACAATCACTAGTGACACCTGAAACAAGTCCCCACAAACTGTGAATTGTAGAACAGATGACTGGTGATACAAAAGCTCAGTTTGGGGGCTGAAAATTGTCCTTCTCAAATGGGAGTCTTGGTGGAGATTTTCTAAGCTGTGTGTTCCCCTTGCTGGGAAACAGGGGTGCTCAGGGCAGGTGGAGGATCGGAGAGCCCCTGCCTTCCTGAGGCTGATCTGAGTTAGGCTGAACCCCCCACAGCCAGATCTGAACTGAGGAGACTAACATCCCCTCTGGGCCAACCTGGAGAGCAGGCAGGGTCCTGTGTGCCCTGAATCCTCTTTATTTGGGTCTAGCTCTGGAAGATGCTTGTAATGGCAGCCAATAAAGAGAGATGCCATCCCTTGTGTCCACAGGTATCGAGTGAACTTCAGACCTAGGTATGTCACTAGGTATAAGACAGTGACGCAGTTGGAATGGAGGTGCTGTCCTGGCTTTAGAGGGGGAGATTGCCAAGAAGGTCCCAAAGAGCCCGTGAAGACCCTCCAACCCACGCCCGCTCGGCCTCGAAACAGCTTGAAGAAAGCCACAGGTAACTTCTTATTTGTGATGTTACGTATGGCCATCTTGAATATTTCCGGTGCTCCTTCAAACAACGGGATTTGTGCTTTACAGTGGTGAACATTGAATGGCCTACAAATAACACACATAGATGCCTGCAGTAGCCACACGTGACAAATTTATTCGTAGAAGCAGTAGCAATTGTAAGACAAACTTCCTTGCAAGTAAATTGCTTTGCTAGGGCCAGCTTGTTGTGAAAGCCAGTGCCTTAAAAATCAGGGTAGGAAATGCCAGTGGGTTCAGACTTGTGTCACCTGGAGGCACAGTGTAAAGAGATTCAGATATAATGATGTACTGTTTGTTTTTACTTGAGTCCATACATCTGAATTTAAGGGGGTTAAAATTGTTTTTTATTTTTTATTTTTATTTTTTGAGATGGAGTCTCGCTGTGTCACCCAGGCTGGAGGGCAGTGGCACAATCTCGGCTCACTGCAACCTCTGCCTACCTGGTTCAAGCAATTCTCCTGCCTCAGCCTCTAAGTAGCTGGGATTACAGGCGCCTGCCACCACACCCGGCTAATTTTTGTACTTTTGGTAGAGACGGGGTTTCGCCATGTTGGCCAGGTTGGTTTCAAACTCCTGACCTCAGGTGATCTGCCCATCTCGGCCTCCCAAAGTGCTGGGATTACAGGTGTGAGCCACCATGCCTGGCCATCACTTCATCTTTTTAAGTTCAGTCACAATAAATGCAGCATAGTTTTCTTATGAAATTAGATGCTTAAATGATATTTTGCCATGAGGTGTTCTCAATTTTGAAACTTGTAGTGCTTCCCAACGTTGTCTGTAAAAATAGATTTTAAAATGCTTTTTTAACTACAAAAGTAATGTATGTCAATTAAAGAATGTTTATAAAATATAGGAAAAATATTTAAGGATACATAATCTCATGACTAAATGAGAACTACTGTTGACGTTTTGTTATAGAACCTTACTCTCTTTCCTATGTCTGTACATTCATTTTGTTAAAAATTCATTCATCTCACAAATATTTATTGAACTTCTATATCTGTCAAGCTTTATACTGGGTACTTGGAATAAGTGATTAAAAAAGGCAGACATTAGACAGTAATTACAATAATTCATGACAGGTACTGGGATGAGGGAACATGTTATGGGGGCTGGTGGATTGTAATTGTTTGTTTTTGTTTTGTTTCATTTTAGTTTTTGTTTGACAGAAGTTTAAGCATATTGTAGTTTAATAAGCTGAACAGCTTTATAAGGATGAATAGGAAAAACAATGATCACCCCCAAACCCTTTTCCCTCATTTTCCTTTCTCAGAGGTAGTACTTTAAACTCTTCAGATGAATCTTTTGGAATTTACCTCCACATCTATTGATTTCTCATTATGGAAGGTGAGAATTTAACTCCCTTTCATCCACTCCTCAACACATGGGTCCTATACCCCCATCCCTTCCATACAGTTAGACCATATTCTTTCTTTATTCAGTATTCAATGTTTACATTGTAATAACTATGTGGATAATGTTTACAGCTGAGCCATGTGGTGTACCGTGAATAGGTTTTCTTTCCTACACAGCTGTTTGAATCCTTACAGTTAATCATTGTCTTATGTTTTTCCTTTGCTTGGTTTTCTTTTTATTGCTATTTCAACCCAGCTCTTCTCTGGTTCTCTAAATGTCCCCTCCATATGTTCAGACACAGCAGTTTCATCTTCTTGAAGAAATCTCCTTTGAGCCTTCTCACTTGCCCTACCTGGAGGGGACATTCTCTTTTCCTGTAATCACCCGAGGATCTTAACTTACCCCTATCCTATTGAATTCCCTGTTTCCTGTGTCGCCTACTCCCTCTTTCTTGGTTTATCCCCTTTCTTTGCTTGAGCATGTCCTTTAGTAGCTTCATGAGACAATTACATGGGAAGCAAACTTTTTACCACTTTATAGTATGAAAACTATTTTTTATTCTAGCTTCAGAAATCTAGGTCAGAAATCAGTTTCCTTCAGAATTTTCAAAATAGTGCTCAGTTTTTCTCTAGCTTCCAATATTGCTGTTAAAAAAAAGACCAAAACACTTCTGACTCCCAGTTTTTTGTGTGTGACTTGAATAGGTTTTTTTTCTTGTCTCCCCCCTCCTTTTTTTGTCCTTTTAGTGGGATTTTAGGAAGGAGTAAAAATAAATGCTTATCCTCTGATATATATGTTTGAAAGTTTGTCCCCTTCAAATCTCATGTTGCAATGTGATCTTCACTGTGGGAGGTGGGGCATCATGGGAGGTGTTTGCGTCATGGAGGTTGATCCTTTATGAATGGCTTGATGCCCTCCTTGCAGTAATGAGTGAGTTCTTGCTCTGTTAGTACACATGAGAGCTGGTTGGTTGGAAGAGCCTGGCACCTTCTCCCTTCCCTCTTGCTCCCTGTCTTACCATGTGACACATTGGCCCCCTCTTCGTCTTCCATCATGAGTAAAAGCTTCCTGAGGTCCTGACCCAAAGCAGATGCTTTTTGTACAGGCTGCAAAACTGTGAGCCAAATAAACCTCTTTTCTTCACAAATTACCCAGTCTCAGATATTCCTTTATTTTAACACAGAATGGACGAACATATCCTGAATTCACTGTCATTATAAAAAACATACTATTTTTGCAACTTTTTCTTTTTTAGAGACAGGGTCTTGCTCTGTAACCCAGGCCGAGTATAGTGGCATGATTATAGCTCACAACCTTGAACTCCTGGATTCAAGTGATCCTCCCACCTCAGTATCCCAAAATGCTGGGGTTACAGGCATGAACCACTGCACTTGACCTGGAACTTATTTTTTACTGAAAAACCTGTAATGGACAATCTTCCATGTCATGAAATACTCTACAATACCACTTAATGGCTTGAGAGAATGTGAGTTATTGAACACCATCCACTACTGTTGGTCACTTAGGTTGTTTGTAATTTTTCACTATTATATATAATGTATGAATATGCATCTTTTCCTATGAAATTTTTGTACTCATTTCTGACTATTTACTAGAATAAATTTCTTGAAGTGTAATTGTAGGGTCAAAAGATTCTGAGTATTTTGATATATATTGCCAAATTATCCTTTGAAAAAAATGCAATTTGCACAGTCACCAGTGGCATATGAGCAAAGCATTTCCTTACATCCTCAATCTTTCCCCCTTCGCTGCCCTTTGTTTTGTTTCCTTTGCTTAGAATAGCATTTCCACTTGCATATGATTCAATAACTTGTTTCTTTCTTTAGTGTCTTAAGAGAGAATAAATATTTCAGTAAGGAAAACAAGGTGTTCTTTTTAGTTCTCTGCAAAAAGAAAGATTCTTGGGAGTTTGGATATCTGAATTCAGATTTGGTTTTACTACTAATGATTTTAATAAATAATAGCTACTATTATGAGCTTGTGCAAAAGTTCAGAGGAGGAAAAAACAATGATCATTGAATTCAAATATCTATAGCATTCTAAATGAATTTCCAATGTTTTCCAGTATAATGTGTTAATGCATTTTATTTAATTGCAACCTATGTTGTGTTTGACTTTTTCTGCTTTATATGATATGTCTCACTATAGTTGCCAGGTTTGTCAGTGTTAACCTCTTTCAGTATTTCTTTCTTTTTTTTTTTTTTTTTTGAGATGGAGTCTTGCTCTGTCGCCCAGGCTGGAGTGCAGTGGTTGGATCTCAGCTCACTGCAAGCACCACCTCCCGGGTTCCCGCCATTCTCCTGCCTTGGCCTCCCGAGTAGCTGGGACTACAGGTGCCCGCCACCTTGCCCGGCTAGTTTTTTGTATTTTTAGTAGAGACGGGGTTTCAAGGAGTTAGCCAGGATGGTCTTGATCTCCTGACCTCGTGTTCCGCCCGTCTCGGCCTCCCAAAGTGCTGGGATTACAGGCTTGAGCCACCGTGCCCGGCCAGTATTTCTTTTCTTTCTTTCTTTCTTTTTTTTTTTTGAGACAGGATCTCTCTCTGTTGCCCAGGCGGGAGTACAGCGGTGCTATCTCGGCTCACTGCAACCTCCACCTCCTGGGTTCAAGCGATTTTTCTGCCTCAAGCTCTCTAGTAGCTGGGATTACAGGCACCCGCCACTACACCTGGCTGATTTTTGTATTTTTAGTAGAGATGGGGTTTCACATGTTGGCCAGGCTGGTCCTGAACTCCTATCCTCAAGCAGTCCACCCGCCTCAGCCTCCCAAAATGCTGGGACTACAGGCATGAGCCGTCATGCGCGGGCGCAGTATTTCTTGTATCCTACTGTACTCAGGGCATAGTTTGTTTCTTATTGTCCTATTGCTGCAGGTTTCGATAGTCCCCTTTTTATTTATCTCTATGTCTATCAATTTATTTTTGTTTTATGACTCATCACTATCATTCGCCCCCTTATCATTTTTAAAAATTAATAATTTTTTCTTTCTTTTGGATTGTTTCCTTGGTGTTTTCTCAAAATAAGATTACCCAAAATTCAGTGTTTGCATTCTTCTTTTTTTCTTCTTTCTTCTTCTTTTTTTTTTTTTTTTAAAGATTCAGTGTCTTGCTATATTGCCCAGGATGCCCTTGAACTCCTGGGCTCATGCCATCCTCCTGCCTCCCTAGTAACTGAGACTACAGGCACACACCACCTCCCTGACCAACTTTCAATATTTGTATTCTTTGACTTAGTGAATCTTACTATATATGGTCAGATGGTGCTGTTGTTAGGAGACACTGATGGAATAGTTGCTTTATCTCTATTGTTTTTTGTCTCCCAAACTGCAAGCAGGGCTAAACAATGTCTATGAGACTCTTCGAGCACAGAGATGTTAATAAAATTAAAAGAGAAAACATTCAGGCACTGCTTTGAGGGTGAGGGTAGCATCAGATGATATGATATCATATGATATCACCATGCAGCAGCTAATGAATGGGTGGATCTTGCTAAAGTGACTTCTTGTGGTTTTACTGTATATAGTCAACTCTTGGGGTGTGGCTGCAGTTCACTAATATGGGAATGAAGTGTTCATATGATAAAGCAGATAATGAATATTTCTCCTCAGGGTGAAAGAGACCATTGGTTATCTAATTGGTGCCATGTACATATTATTTTAACAGCTCTAGGAGGGATTGTACCCCTTCTTTATAGATGAGAGGATTATAGTTCACAGAAGTTAGTTAACTTGCTCAAGGACAAACAGTAAATAGCAGAGCCAGAATGCAAGTAGAGGTCTATTTGACTCCAAAGCCCTCTTTTCTACTGTACCACAGTAATTACCTACAATTGTGTAGTGACCTATAAGTGAAGGTATACGTGTATTTTGTAGGTACCTTGTTTATTGTCTTGGCAGAATCTGGCTAAAGGTAGAAAGTGTTCATTCATGTCCAACTTTATCTTTGTAACAGATAATGAACCCAGCCAAGTCTCAGAGCCCAAGAAGACTTTGTCCCCAACTGGTACAGCACAACCAAGCCGGGCGTTAGATCCAAAAGAGGGGCCCCAGGAACTTCAGGAAAAGAAGATACAGGTGCTAGAGGAGAAGGTTCTCCGACTCACAAGGACAGTTCTTGACCTCCAGTCTTCCCTTGCTGGAGTGAGTGAAAATCTCAAACATGCCACTCAGGATGATGCCAGTAAAACACGGGCACCAGGGCTCAGCAGCCAGCACCCCAAGCCTGACCCCACCATTAGTGGAGACACAGAAACGACCCGGAGTCCTGGCGTCTTCAACACTAAGGAATCTGGCGTGAAGGACATCAAGTCTGAATTGGCTGAAGTCAAAGATACTCTGAAGAACAAAAGTGACAAGCTGGAAGAGCTGGATGGAAAAGTGAAGGGCTACGAAGGGCAGCTCAGACAGCTCCAGGAAGCAGCCCAGGGCCCGACGGTGACCATGACAACCAACGAGCTCTACCAAGCCTATGTGGACAGTAAGATCGACGCCCTGAGAGAGGAGCTCATGGAGGGCATGGACAGAAAGCTGGCTGACCTGAAAAACTCGTGTGAGTACAAGCTCACTGGCCTCCAACAGCAGTGTGACGACTATGGGAGCAGCTACCTGGGAGTGATAGAGCTCATAGGGGAGAAGGAAACAAGCCTGAGAAAAGAAATAAATGACCTCCGAGCCCGGCTACAGAAGCCTTCAGCCCAGGCAAACTGCTGTGACAGTGAAAAGAATGGTGACATTGGTCAACAGATCAAGACGTTGGACCAGAAGATTGAGAGAGTTGCTGAAGCCACCAGAATGCTGAATGGAAGACTGGACAATGAGTTTGACCGCCTTATAATTCCAGAGCCAGATGTGGATTTTGATGCAAAATGGAACGAACTTGATGCAAGGATCAACGTGACGGAGAAGAACGCTGAAGAACATTGCTTTTACATTGAGGAAACCCTTCGGGGGACCATTAATGGAGAGGTGGGTGATTTGAAGCAGCTTGTTGATCAGAAAATACAGTCTCTGGAAGACCGTCTGGGGGGTGTTCTCCTACACATGGCCAACAACACTGGTGCAGAGCTCAGGCCCCCAGGGGCAGCAGCCCTGCCAGGAGTGTCAGGGCCAGGAGATGAGCGGGTCATGATGGAATTAAACCACCTGAAGGACAAAGTTCAATTTGTTGAAGACATTTGCCTGCAGAACGTCCAGGGAAAGCCTCATGGGATGGAAGGTGCCTTGCCAAACAGGGAAGATCGCGCAGTGCGCGACAACCTGCACCTTTTGAAATCTCTCAACGACACCATGCACAGGAAGTTTCGAGAGACCGAACGAACCATCCAGAAACTTCAACAGGATTTTAGTTTTCTTTATTCTCAATTAAACCACACAGAAAATAATGTGGCTCATCTTCAGAAGGAAATGAGCAATTGTAGAGCAGGTGAAAATGCTGGCGTGGGTGGGTTCACTAAGGGGGGTGAGCAAGAAAGGACAGTGGACACCCTGCCGTCCCCCCAGCATCCCATGACTCATTGCTGCAGTCAGCTGGAGGAGAGGTGGCAGAGGTTGCAGAGCCAGCTCCTCTCGGAACTGGACACTTGTGAGGAAAGCATGCAGGGGGTCCAGAGGGAAGTCTCCATGGTGGAGGGCAGGGTGTCTCACGTGGAGAAAACTTGCAGCAAGCTGGACTCTATCTCAGGAAATCTTCAGAGGATCAAGGAGGCGCTCAACAAGCATGTCAGCAGCCTGTGGAACTGCGTCAGGCAGATGAACGGAACACTCAGGTCGCATTCCAGAGACATTTCTGGCCTGAAGAATTCAGTCCAGCAATTCTACAGCCACGTCTTCCAGATTTCTACTGATTTGCAAGATCTGGTCAGATTTCAGCCATCAGCAAGTAAGTTGAATCTTACAATTCTATTTCTTGTATTTCTTCACAGCACGCAACAACAGTTTTTAAATAATTTTTTGTTCATTTTTGATTTTGTTGAAACTTCATCAGGTAAAAATGTGACAGTATTATGCTAGATTTTGGACAGTTCACGGAATGAACTAAATGCCACCAGTCCTACCCAAATGTGGTTCCTAGATTGGTGCCTGAATTATTTGGTGCTGGGTAGCAATGAGATAAATAGATATTCTCAATGTTAGTATTTAGGAACTTCTAAAATAATTTGACAGGCCGGTCGCAGTGGCTCAGGCCTGTAATCCCAGCACTCTGGGAGGCAAAGGAGGGTGGATCACCTGAGTTCGGGCATTTGAGATCAACCTGGCCAAAATGGTGAAAACCTATCTCTACTAAAAATGCAAAAATTAGCTGGGTGTGGTGGCGGGCGCCTGTAGTCCCAGCTAGTAGGGAGCTGAGGTGGGAGAATTGCTTGAACCTGGGAGGCAGAGGTTAAGGTGAGCCGAGATTGCATCACTGCACTCCAGCCTGGGCAACAGAGTGAGGTACCATCTCAAATAAATAAACAAACTAACAACATTGCAGTGTTTAAGCACATGATCTATGTATTTTACAAAAATATCAATTCACAACACATTGAAAATAAAAAAGGAAAATGGTTCTTCCCACAGACGGATGGCAAAACATTATCTATAGAATCAGGTTGGTGAGCTCAGAGTTGGGGTCAGATTTTTGGCATAACAGCTTGGGGCAGTGGATGTTGTCCTCTCTTCTACCTAGGGAGTCTCCTAGGTACCTCTCTTCAAGCATCACTTTTTATCTGTGTCATTATCATCTTCAGGGCTTAGCTGATGGCAGATAGGATGCTGTCGTATTTGTTTCCAGACACGACCGTGGATGAGAGCAGTTTAGGGGCAGGAACTATCTAAAGCTCCATAGTGCCTGGATCCAGGAAGCTCAGCAGTAGTGCTGAGAGCAATGCTAGCTACACCTTAGGCACTCAACAAATGTGTGTTGAATGAATGAATGAATGAATGAATAATATATGCAATAAGATTTTTTGCTACCTGGGGGTGCTAAACGCAGCCTCCTTGAAGGACAGAACTTCTCTTGTACCTGGGTTTATACTCTGAGACAGCCTCAGACATGAGCCAGACCTCTCTAGTTGGAGTCCGGGTGTGAAAGGAAGGAAGAGGGAGCTCGCGTTTTTGAGGTACGGCTCCGGCTTAGTCCCTTCAGGGGGACTGAATTCCATCACGGCCTCACAGAAAGGCTGTTTTCCAACAGTGAAAATGTGCTCGAAGTCATGTGGCTGTTCAGTGGGGGAGCCAGGATGGGAACCAGGCCAGGCTACATCTAAGAATTATTTCCTTCCAGTCTGGCCATGATGACTGTGTGTCTCCCAGAGCTGAGTGCAGACTTACTTGGTCCACGGGGACTTGTTGAGGGGCCTGCTTTGTGCTAGAAGGAGCCTATTTCCTGACCTCCCCGTCCCTGTTCTCTTTTCTCCCTTCCTTGCCTTTGGGACTTTTACCTCCCTGACCTGGTTCTGCTCCGGGTGACACAGGCCCTTGCACAAGGAACTGAGATTTTACGGCCTCTGTGAGCCTTGGGATTTTATGATCAAGTCCCAGATGTGACATAAAACCCAAGGCAGGGTAGGCTAGAACATGGGAAGCAGGCAAGCTCTGGCTTGGCCAGGGAGAGCCAGGGCCAGGTCCTGGCAGCTCAGGAGGGTGGAGAGGGTCCGAGGTAGGTAGGAAAATGCCCTGGATGTCCCCAGAGCACTGTGCTTATCTTGCAGATGAGGAGTCACCTAGGTCCAGGAGGACTAGGAATCTGGCCCCCACCCCAGTGTCCAGCCTGCTGCACCTCACTATTTATAACCCAGCCCTTCCCCCACTCCAGGGCCACACAGCTCCTCTATCTCTGGAATGTTGAGTAGAGGTCACAAGACCATGTATGTGTTCATAGAATGATTGTCCCTTGTGGTGACAACGCTGTCTGGTCTGTGTCTTACGATAACAGATTGAATCAGATATTTCCAGTTGATTTGGAACTCTCTGGTGGCGTGGGAAGCTGTGTTAACATTTTCACATTTGTCTGTTGCAGTAGGAGTTGGGGGTGAATCCTTTTAAAAGAGAATGTGGCTTACAAAACATGATCCCTTTGGACTGAACTCATTGTGGTGAGTGTAGACTGCATGGAGTTTTGAGAAGTTCATTGATTGGAAAAGAGCCAGAAATAAACAAGCAGAGCCTCCTCTGCCCTTGTCTAGCATCCAGGTCTAGGAGACCTGGAACCTGAGTATCAGAGGGACCTGGGAGAATCTGGAGCTAAGGTCACCATGAAAGTGACATGTCAATCAGTTAAAAGTCAACAGAATGTTTATTGAGTGCCTACCATATGCAAGGCTCTTGGGGGACCTGGAGATAAGTAGGTATAATCCTTAGTCTAAAGCATTTGCAATCACAGTGGGAAAGAGACTCAGGTCTGCAGAGTGAATGAGATCATAGCGGTTGATCCCTTTAGTTCATAAGGTCTTATTGAGCCCCTATTATGTGGTAGGTAATGGCTGTGTGGGGGAGTATGTGGATAAAAGACAGTCTGATGGGGAAACAAGCAGACAGATGGTCACAGGAATGGGGTGTGCATGAGACACCTTGGGTGTTCCGAGAAGCACCCACAGTGGAAGTCAGGGAGGGATTCTCAGGAGAGAGCCCTTAGCTGAGCCCTCAGTGTAGGTATTTACACAGCAGAGTACAGAGGCTGATGAGGTGAGGAATGAGGTGACATGAGAGAAGCTGCCAGGAGGAGGTGTTACTGGATCTGATTGAGGGATGGGTGGGATTCAGAAAGCAGGAGGGGAGGACATTGTGGATTAGCTATTTATTGCTTTATAACAACCCATTCCAAATCTTGCTGGCTTAAAACAACAAAGATGTATTAGTTTCCATTATTCTGTAGGTCAGGAACCCCGGCAGGGCTTGGCTCAGCGGTTCTTCTGCTCTATGTGACATCAATTTGAGTCGCCCACTCAGCTGCATTTGGCTTGCGGTTGACTGGAAGGTCTGTGAAGACTCGGTCATATGTCTGGTGCCTCGGTGCTCCTCCACCTGGCCCCTCTCTCTCCATGTGGCCAGCCGGGGCTTCCTCACAGCATGGCGGTCTCAAGTAGTCAGACTATGGTGACTGTCAAGGGAAGTGGAAGCTGCTGGGCCTCCCACAGGCTAGCCCAGAGCTGGAGCGGTATCACTGCTGCCACATTCTATTGTTAAAGCAGGTCTGCTCTTGAAGGGTGATGTGGCTGGTATGTTTGGGGAAGGAAGGGAGATTAATGGTGGTCATGATATCTACCACAGTGAGCACAGGTCCAGAGGTGAAGATGTATGACAGTTTTGGACCAGTAAGCAGATCGCCAGACCAGGAACACACACTGTGGTGTTTCTACTTAGCCTGTTGCCCTCTTCACAGATCCTGTTTCCTTTGGAAGCATCACTGAGGTGAGGCTGAATTATCCAAGAAGCAGCCAATAGGGGAGAAGAAGGGTCTTCAACTGATGCTTAAATAGATCCAAGTCTCTTTCGTGTCCTTCTGTTAAGGGCAGGTGTTCTTTCTTGGGCTTAAAAGGGATTCCTGAAATTATATGCACACACACATATATATATAGATAGCATATATATAGCATATATATTGCATATAATATATAACATATATTATATATATATATAAAAACTTTTTTTTGAGATGGAGTCTCCCTCTGTTGCTGGGGCTGGAGTGCAGTGGTGTGATCTTGGCTCACTGCAATGTTCACCTCCCGGGTTCAAGCGATTCTCCTGCTTTAGCCTCCCAAGTAGCTGGGATTACAGGTGTCTGCCACCACATCCAGCTAATTTTTGTATTTTTAGTAGAGACAAGGTTTCACTATGTTGGTCAGGCTGGTCTCGAACTCCCGACCTCAGGTGATCCACCCACCTCAGCCTCCCAAAGCGCTGGAATTACAAACATAAGCCATTGTGCGCAGCCAGATATATATATTTGAGGCAGGATCTTGCTCTGTCACCCAGGCTAGAGTACAGTGGTGCAATCACAGCTCACTGCAGCCTCAGCCTTTCTAGGTTCAGGTGATCCTCCCACCTCAGCCACCCAGGTAGCTAGTACTACTGGCACGTGCCATCATGCCCAGCTAATGTTTTTTTTTGTTTTTGTTTTTGAGATGGGTTTTCCCATGTTGCCCAGGCTCGTCTCATAACCCTTGGACTCAAGTGATTCACCTGCCTCAGCCTGGGATTCAGGCATGTGCTGTAATTACATGTGCTGGGAATTACAGGCCATGAACCAGTGCGCCCGGACAATTTTTTTGGAGCAGGGGGTTGGGGGACAAAAGGTCCACACGTCTGGGCACAGTGGCTCACGCCTGTAATCCCAGCACTTTGTGAGGCTCAGACGGGTGTATTGCTTGAGCCCAAGAGTTCGAGACCAGCCTGGGCAACACAGGGAGTCCCTGTCTCTACAAAAAATACAAAAAAAAAAATATACTTTTGAGAAAACGGTCCAGGCAGAGGGAACAGCATTCTCAAGGGCTATGAGGAAGCTCTTTTGAAAAGCCCAGAATACTGGTATGGCCAAGTGTATAAGCAAAGCAAAAGGTCATGGGCAATGAGGTCAAAGCGACGGCAGGAATGAGATCACGTGGGCTTTCGAGGCTGTGATAAAGGAGCTGGATGTTAAGTGCCATGAGAAACTATTGAAGGATTTGGGGAGTGATTACTTCCATTGAAATCTCAGCTCATCTATGCTTATAAACAGTGGATGATTAACTAGTGTCCTGGACTTGGTAATCACTCGGGAAATATTACCTATTACTTAAACCTTGCATCCCCTAGAATGGATGTTTAATCTATTCATGACTGAACTTTTCTCCCTTTCTCTACCTATAAACCCCCAGGCCTCCAGCCTTAGAAGAGTGAGAGAGGGCCTGTAAACACAGCAGACACAGGGTGAGGGGCCTTGGTGGCTCCGGGGATGCTGTAGATGGCCACGGGGTTTTTTTTTTTTTTTTTTCTTGCTTTCCCTTTCTTTTTCTTCTTTTTAAAATTAGGGTTCAAATAGACAGTATAAAAAGCTTTAGAAATGGCTGGGCCAGTGGCTCATGCCTGTAATCCCAGCACTTTGGGAGGCCAAGGCAGGAAGGTCACTTGAGCACAGGAGTTCAAGACCAGCCTGGGCAACACAGTGAGATCCTGTCTGTAGAAATTACAAATTAGCTGGGTGTGGTGGTGTGCACCTGTGGTTCCACCTACTCAAGAGGCTGAGGCAGGAGGATCCCTTGAGCCCAGGAGTCTGAGGCTGCAATGAGCTATGATCACACCACTGCACTCTAGCCTGAGCAGTACAGCATAATCTTGTCTCTTAAAAATAAAAAAAAGCGTGGAGATCTCCCTTTTCAGCATTCACAGCTTCATGTATCTCATGGATCAATAGTTTTGTTGAGCAGAATCTCATCACTTATGAACAAATTAGGTTCTTAATGGAAAAGGAGGCTCGAGGCCCTTTACTCCCTATACGGTGTGGTCACGGATTTGAGCCCTCCTTCCCAGATGGACTCACTCCCATTTTCACAGGTGCGGGGAGCATCGAGCCTTCAGCCTGTCGCAGCAGGCACCCTCTTTAGTTCCTTTTCCCCAAGTTGTCCAGCGTTACCCCTACTCGAGTCTGAGTGACCCATGAGTGATTCACAGGGAGACAGCAGAGGCTGTCTCCATGCCTGGGACCCAGGATGCCCCAGCCTGCAGCCCAGTGGCAGCAGCATGTGGAGAATGGCGCAGCCCGCCCTCCCCAGCTGGTTTTAGCTTCCCCTGGCCCCACGCAGAGGCTGAGCCTCAGCTGGACCCCGCCCTCCCACTGTTCCTCTCCCAGTAGGGGAAGGAAGGGGTGCTGGTGGCGAGCAGGAAGGGTAGGCAGAGGGATAGAGCTGTGTGCAGGGGACTTCTCTTTCCAGATGTCACGCTTCCAAGAAGAGCCGGCCGGCGTAGATGTCGGCACACTAGACATAACGGCATCACTTCCTCCTTCTGTTCTCCCACCCCTTTCTGCTCATGTCTCTGAGTATTTTTCATCATAGCATTTCTTTTAGGAGTGCTGCAGGTTTCAGCCTACTATTTTTATGGAGTTATTTAAGTTATAAGAATAAAAAAGCACAGCCTTCTCAAATAACTAGTTAACCAGAAAGCCTGGCCAGGGCACTGCCTGATGCCAACATTCTGACCCCTTTCTTTGCCCCAACTCGAGATCAGCTGAGTTTGGGGAGAGTTTAGGCCCAAGGCAGCATGATGGACTTAGGGTTTTATAAACATATAAAGGCTCAATAAATTGCTTATATTCAGGCCATAGGGAACTCCTGACAACTCGCCCCCTTTATCCTGTGGGCACCAGGTTTCTACAATGCTCTTCGGTTTGTATAAACCGCAGCTGCTTTTCTGCATCTTAGCCTTGAACTTAGAGCTGCAGTGTTCTGAGAACAGAGCTTTCCCAGAGCTGCGTGCATAAATGCCTCTGGGATCTTAAAAAAAACAAAAACAAAAAACAAAAAAACAACAACAAAAAAGGAACTCCTGGGCTTACTCAGGAGATTGCTGTTCAGCAGGGATGAGGTGAGGCCCAGGAATTTGTAATTAAATTTGTGACTAAAAAAACTGCTGGCTCTAGTCCTGGAAATTGAAGGCAGGCTACCCCAGAGGCAGTGGGATCTGCCCATCTCAGGTAAGCTGCGCCCAAAAACAAAGAGGAGGTAGCAGGGAGGGAGGACACAGAATGAACCACTGACTTTGACACTGAACCAGGAGAAGTCAGTTTTGTGTGAGCCCACTTACAGACTTGATTCTGTTCCAGTTTTTGAGGTCTCTCCTGGTAGCTTATTTGTGTAGCTTTATAGTGAGTCTTAAAATCAAGCAGTGTAGACCCTCCTATGCACTCCCATGTAAATTTTAGAATCAGCTTGTGAATTTCTTTCTCGCTATTTTTTTTTTCCAGATGGAGTCTTGCTCTGTTGCCCTGGCTGGCGTGCAGTGGCACAATCTCGGCTCACTGCAACCTCTGCCTCCTGGGTTCAAGCAATTCTCCTGCCTCAACCTCCAGCTGGGATTAAAGGCGCCTGCCACCATACCCCACTAATTTTGTATTTTTAGTAGAGACAGGGTTTCACCATGTTGACTAGGCTGGTTTCAAACTCCTGACCTCAGGTGATCCACCCACCTCAGCTTCCCAAAGTGCTGGCATTGCAGAAATGAGCCACCGCGCCTGGCCTAGCTTGTGAATTTCTAAAACAAATTTAAAAATTCCAAGTGCTGCTGATGCTCAGCTGGGTGAGTGCCTTCTCTGTTGGGGTTCCGTGATAGCAAATTACTTTCCAGCTCAAATGTATTGCCACGGATTCTAGCATACATGACTAAAGCTGTATTTATATTTCAACATTCACTAGTTTGTACTTTGCAGAAATTTAGACCCATATTCTGTATTTAGCCCTGTCCTACTGGTTTCACATTGTTAGGTCTGGATTCTTACCATTTTGGTGTCAATATGGTACCTTCTGCAGTGCAACCAACAGTGCTCCCTCTTACAAGCTCAAGGGTGGTTTTTTTTTTTTTTTTTTTTTTTTTCATTCAAACCAAATTCAAAAACAGCATTTATTTATTTATTTATTTACTTATTTATTTTTGAGATAGGGTCTTGCTCTGTTGCCCAGGCTGGAGTACAGTGGTGTGATTATAGCCTTGAACTCCTGGGCTCATGCTATCCTCCTGCATCAGTCTTCTGAATAGCCAGAACTGCAGGCACAAATTACCATGCCCAGATAATTTTTAAAGTTTTTTTTTTTATCAAGACAGAGTCTGGCTATGTTGAAAGTGCTGGTCTTGAACTCCTGGCCTCAAGCGATCCTCCCACTGCAGCCTCCTAAAGTACTGGGATTGCAGGCATGAGCCACAGTGCCCAGCTCAAAAGCAGCATTGAGATGGCTATTGACTTGGAGTAGAACTATTCCAGGGAATGCAAGTTTGCCTTCTCAGCTCCAGGGATCCTTTTGCATGCCTACTTGTCAGCCAGCTTGGTGGCCTGCCCTCCTGTTCTTCAGGGAAGACCAACAACTGTTGCTTCGAAAAAGCCCGTTTGTCTAAGCTCACCCCGCACCCATTCAGCACCACAAGCCACAGTTTCTCTGAATTTTCTGATGAGTCCAGCATTTCTCATGCTTCAGTCCGTGATGGTATGGGGGTTATTTCCCAGGAACTAGAGCTTTGCCACTCAGCGGAGCAGTCAACTGTGAAAGCATCTTCCGTCCATCCAGTTAGCTTTCTGTATGTCAGCACTTTGATGCTTTTTTTTTTTTTTTTTTTTTTTTAAAGTCTGAAGTCTCGATCAGCATCTTTAAAACACTTCTCCAGTTTCAGCATTTGGTCAGCAGGTATACCTTTTGGATGGCAGGGAGATCAGATTTCACCTTCACTGGACTTCTGATGAATTACACTTAACATTTGCACAGGGTTTTACAAATAGTGGGGCATTAGCGGGGCATACCCGCATCCATTGCTTCATCTGATTGGCATCAATTTCTGCCTGGATGACAGGAGGGCACTGCAGGTTGAGCCCGTTGCATGGACAAGGTTTCAGTGGCTTCCCCACAGCCAAGTCTCAGCCACAGGCTCTAACAGCTAAGGCCAGGCTTTCTCCAACAGCCTCTGCTCTGTGACAAGACACCCCTTAGTTGCCAAGAACTTTCCCCAGGTCTCCTCCTGCAGCCCAGCTGCTCAGGGCTCTTGCAGAAAGCAGGGCTTCCTGGAGACAGGAGGCAACCCCTGACTCCTTAATGAGCGAGGGTGTTAGTTCAGGGGGAAGACACTTGTTTTTTGGCACATCAGCCCATGAATTATTGGGGATTTTCTTAGGAAAGTCTTTGTTTTAGTAAAAGTTGAAATTGATGTTTGGTTTTGAAATTGACTTTCAATAGGAGCTTTCGAGGAGAGGGAATGGCCTTCAATCCCTACATGTCAGGTTCACCCATGGTGAGGCTGTGACCCTACCCGACCCGTGCGGGGCATCAGGCAGGCCTCGTGTGGTGTGGCTGCTATGTCCCTATCATTCCTCAGGAGTTAAAACACATGAGGAGCAACCCTTGGCTCTTATGAAGAATTCATTTCAAATGGTCCGTTCTTGAATTAGAAACACATGTTCAGTTCAGAAAGCAGTCGGCTGCTGGAGAGGTCTCTTTCCAGAATGAGCAGAGTGCTCTCCAGCCTTTGTTAAGACTTGGTCATAAATGTGTGCGTTCGGTACCCCACGTGATGCTGTGGACTGAGCCGGAGCTGGGAGAGGCCAGGGCGGGGGGCACCCATCCGAATGAGACGTCGCTTTTTCATGCCTGTCTCTGCTGTGATGTGGCGGGCTGCTTTGGAGCCTTCAGCTGTCCACGGCACTCATGCACAGACTCCCCAAGGAGACCCACTGAGGATATTTGGCTCAAGCAGTATCTAGTTCATTCTTTTTCCTCTGCCTTCCACTAGTGCAACAAATCTGGGTGTTGAGGGAGTAATGGATATGTTAAAATTGATTATAGTAAAAGACAGAATGATCACTGTCCTATATGTATCAGAACTGCCTTGTTAGGACCCCAGAATGGCAATTATTTTTGGCAAAATTAGGGTTCCCAAATGGCTGGCATCTAATGGCTGGCAGGAATTAGGGTGCATAGCCCACAGTGCCTGTCATAGATAGGTTCAGCCTTCTTTTATTCACTCAATACTTAAATTGTTCAGTGCCAGTTACCAGGCCTTGTGCAAGGCCCTGGGGATGGCAGAGAATTAAGATGCTCAAGTACTCATCAGTCAGCCAGAGAGGAAAGGTCTGAACCACAGAAAGAGCCCCCAGAGGTCCATGTTGCTTCCTGGTGCAGAGGCAGGACTGTTCAAGCCTGCTGGACCAATCCAAGAAGGCTTCATGGAAGAGGTGGTTTTGAACTGGGACTTCAGGAGTGGGTGCCGTTGTGAGGGTGCTTCCAGTGAGGGTGCTGGAAGAGGCCATTTCAGGGGTGCACATGGCAAAGGCACGAAGCCAGGGAAGTCACATGAGAGCTGGGTACCAGTGAGCATACTGATGGCAGCCAAAGGAGGCGGGGGCTCAGAATGTCAGGCCGAGGACAGTCAGTCTGATTTTTACGAGAAGTGGAGAACAATGGAAGATTTTTGAGCAGAAAATAATATGATGAGAATGCTTTCTAAAGAGCATTCTGGAAAAGGTGTGAATGAAGGATCCAAGCGATATTTCAAAATTAGAATCAGCTGGGCCTAGCAACAAATTTGTGTGTGAAAGACTGGGAGGCGGTGACCAAAGGAGAAGGAAGAGTAAAATAGGACTCCGTGTGCCTGGATGAGGGAGAACAAGGGTGGATTTCAGAGGCAAAGGGTGATTTGAAGGGTTGGTGGGGACAGGGAAGAAAATAAGGGCCAGTTTGGGTGGCCTGTGCTTTGCCATTTTAAGATGCTTTGCTGACTGTAACTTATCGATGGTTGAAGGACAGAGGAAAATTGTTTCCCCCTGAGTTTTGAATGGAGAGACATATGCTTGGGCTGAAAGGAAGAAACTAGTGGGGGAGGAAGGAAAGAGAGGTTGAGAAGAGAGAGGAGTGATGTCAGATGGAGCCGATCCAAGAAGAGCAGGGAAGGGTTGGTGGGGCTCAGGCAGAGGCGTGTGCCCTGGAGGCAGGCCAGCTTCTGAGCCGGGGAGACAGTGTCCAGAGAGGAGGAGGAAAGAAAAGGAAGATGAGGAGTTGACTCAAGTGTGCTTGGATTAGAGGGGAAAGGTCAGAAACAGGCCCTCAGTGTCTTCTACAATTATATTTTATAAAAATAAGTAAAATAACACTGAGAAGCTCATAATGAAAACCAGCTCTCCTGCCCCCTTCCCCATCCTTCTTCCCACGCCCCAGAGGCAGCCACATGTAACTCTTCCAGCTGTTTCTTTTCTTTGGTACTTACCTCTGTATTTCTAAATTGATTTATCAGCTTTAGACATTGTGTATTGACTCCCCTTCCTCCCAATTCCCAACAGAGTTATCCTACAGTCAATATGCAATGTCTACGCTATGCTGAGCTCAATAGCTCTCTAAGATTGTGTTACTTTCCTTTTTACTTTTCTCCTACGTGTTGCTTATACCCTATGTGTCTATTTTGGAGTCTTCCTACCCTTCAACAGCCTCTTAATACAATTTTCTATATCATAAAAAGTATCAGATCATTTGTCAGTTCCATTTTTAAAAAAATTGACCTCCTTCCTGGAATTCTTGTTCTTTCTGATCTAACCCGGACTGGTTATTCTCTAGACTTTTGCAATAAGGCTTTCAATCTGAGCCTGCCTTCACTACTATCCTAGAAATGTCTTTAACCTCTCTCCGCTTTCTTTACTCTCTGTTGCTTTTTCATTTTACTCCCTTGTTTCAGCAGTGCACATTTCCCAATACCTTTTTAAGAAAGGGTGCTTGAGAGATAGCATTTTAAAATTTTTAAAGTATTGCCTGTCTAAAAATATCTTTATTCTTCTCTTGAAATTGATGGGTATTTTTGCTGGGTATAGAATTCAAGGTTGACCATTATATTCTATCAATATTTGACATTGTTCCCTTCTCTTCTAGTTTCCAATACTGTTGAGAAGCCTGGTGATGCCTTCCTGATTTGCAATTTTTATATTTTTTTCCCTTGAAGTTTGTAATATCTCCTTTTTATCTTCACTGTTCTGAATGTGGCTTGGTTTATTCCTTTTATTCAATAATTGTGCTGGGGTCTTTCATTTCCTTCAGTTCTGGGAAGTTGTGTATTTATTTGATAATTCTCTCCTTACCACTCCATTACTCCTACATACCAGTTTTTCTGATCTCTCTTTTTCTGGAAGGACTTCCTAGGTTGACCCTTTAATTTTCTTATGATTTCCTTCCTATTGTTCATCATTTTGTCATCATCTTCTATCTTCTGAAAGATTTCCTTGATTTTTGTCTACCAGCCCCTTTCATTGAAATCTGATTTTGGCAAGTGCCTTTTTAATCAGCAAGGGCTCACCCTTATTCTCTGACTATCCCTTTTGTATGGCAAACAATTCTTGCATCTTGGATGCAGTGTCCTCTGCTTCTCTGAGGGTGGTATGTGTTTATTTTCTTGCACTGTGTCTGTCTCTTTAGAGTTCCTTTTCATTAGTTGGTGTGGCTTGCTTTGGTCCCTGTCGTTCACACTGGCGGCTTTCCTCCTATGTCAGGTGATTTTGACTTTGGTTCACATTTAATGGGGAGACACTAGATAGAGTTTCATGACTGTGGGCATCATTATAGGGTCAATTTGAAGAATCCTTCTATCTCCAGCTAGAGGTATAAGCAAGTGGCTGGGAGCTTAACAGAGGATGGGGACTGTGAGCCTCCTTATTTAGGGAGCAGACTTTCACTTCGTGTTTTTAGACTGGTGTCTTACTCCTGTCTTCCACTGTAGTTGGTATCTCCATGGTTTTCAATCCCCCTGCCTCAGTTTCTCTGTCTAACCCAGCCTTTTTCAACCAGGGTTCCAAAGAGATGTAAACCCTGATGCCATTCTATTGTACGGAATAAACTAACTTCTCTATATCTAGAATGGAATTAGCTCTGTATCATCCTGAGGGAAAATAGAGAAAGTAATCACTCAAATTGTTTTCTCTTGGGCTTCTCTTCTGGAACATTGGTTAGGAAAGGCTGTTGGAGAAACCACCTCTCTCAGGGTGTTCTGGCAAACCTGCCTTTGTGGGTGGGTGGGGGGGCATGTATTTGATCTGCCATATTTATCTTAGTTTTATTTTTAAAATTTTTAGTTATGTGTACAGAGTAGATGTATATATGTATGGGGTATATGAGGTATTTTGATACAGGTATGCAGTGTGTAATAATCAGGGTAATGGGGTATCTATTACCCAAGCATTTACCATTTCTTTACAAACATTCCAATTCTACTCTTTTATTTAAAAATGTGCAAAAGATAATTGCTGACTGCAGTCACCCTGTTGTGCTATCAAATACTAGATCTTATTAATTCTGTCTAACTATATTTGAACCCATTAACCACCTCCACTGCCCTTCTCCCCAGCTTAGTGAGGCTGGAGTGCAGTGGTGCTATCTCGGCTCACTGCAACCTCCACCTCTTGGGTTCAAGTGATTCTCCTGCCTCAGCCTCCGGAGTAGCTGGGATTGCAGGTGTGCTCCACTACACCACGTTAATTTTTTTTTTTTTTTTTGGTATATTTGGCAGAGATGAGGTTTCGCCATCTTGGTCAGGCTGGTCTCGAATTTGGGGGCTCAAGTGATTCCCCCCGCCTCGGCCTCCCAAAGTGCTGGGATTACAGGCTGAGCCACTGCGCCTGGCCCGCTTAGTGAGTTTTAAAACAAAACTGGACAGCAGGTCAAGATGCAGTCACTGATTTTTGTTGGGTCCTAATCGCTGGGCTTTGGAGCTCTGGGCATTGTGGGCACCAGACTGATGGGGGCGGGGGAATGGCGTTGCTTTGCCAGCGGTTCCTCAGCCAGACCCGGGTATTTTTAGGCGTCCTGTGGACGGTCGGGAGGGGCTTCCTGGAGGGCTAGTTCCAGGAACGAATTCAAAGGAGGAAAGGGCGGCAGCTTCCGGCTGCTTCCCAAGAGGACTGGGAAATGCGAATCGGGAGGTTCCTCCGTTGTAAGTCCCTTCGGCTGGCGACGTGGGCGCTGTGGCTGTGGCCCCCGTGGAGCCTGAGCCCTCTGCAGCCGGCGGGAGAGGCCGGGGACCCTGGGGGGAGCGTGGTTCAGACACTGAGGGGGCCGGTGGCATCAGGTCCCTTTCAGCCCTTTGCGATGCACCCATGGTGTCCGCGCGCTGTGAAACCGGGAATTGTTGGGTGCGGGAGCCAAACCGGTTTGGAGAGTGCAGCCGTCTACGCAGGAGAGGCTGGAAACCCCCCAGCCCTGGGCAGGGGTCCCTGGCGGCTCCCGGGTGACCCACGGCGCCCTCGAAGATGCAGGCGGACGCCCGCGTGTCCTGCTAGCGTGATGTCGCGGGGGTGGCCACGGAGTCCTCATGGGGACCCCACTCGCCGGGGCTCATGGAGGGGACCCCGACGGGGCGTTCAGGGCTGAGGTTTCCTAATCCCGTGTGTTTTTTTCTTTTCCCCGACGCCCAGCGGAGGAGCCCTCGGAGGCACCCTCGCCCCCGCCACCCGCAGAGACCCCCAAGGAGCCGCCGCAGCCCGAGCCCACCCCGCCAAGGCCCAGCGGCCCCGCAACCCCGGAGGACCCTGCGCGACGGCCGCCCGCGGGCCAGCGGCCCGTCCTGCCCCAGCGGCCCGTCCTGCCCCAGCGGCCCCTGCAGCCGCGGCCCCCCGAGGAGAGGCCGCCCCTGCCCGCCTGGCCCGGCCGGACCGCGCGGCCCCAGCTGCCGGGCTCCACCGGGGTCATCATGGAGACGGGCCAGGCCGGGCCTCCCGCAGGCGCGGGCGTGTCGGGGTGGGGCCTGCCGCGGGGTGTGGACGGCCACACCGGGAGCGGGACCGTCCCCAGCGCGGAAGGCTTTGCGGGCGCACCAGGTGAGGCCCAGGGCTGCGCGGGGAGGAGCATGGGGAGAAGTGCGGGGCTCGTCCAGACCTTCCACCTGAGCCTCGGGGTCTGCTGAGGGGCTTGGCGGGCCGGGGTCCAGCCTTCAGGGGACAAGTTCAGAAGTGCAGCTTTGGAGGGATGCCGAGGCCTGAGGGATCACTCATGCCAATCCAGCACGCGGAGGCTGGGGCGCCTCAGGGACAGTGCAGTCGTCCATACTTAGAATGGCCCGGCCGGCTGGAGTACCAGTGCCACATGGCAGCTCACTGATTCCCAGCAGGAAGGATCTTGGAAGCCACAAGGGTTTTGGGAGCTTGGGTAGTAGCAAAGCAGGTGGCACAGCAGCCTGGCTAGGCAGGAGGGCTGTCAACCACAGGCTTTGGGACTCGGGGCAGCTTCCTGAGCTCTCTGAGCTTCCTTCAACCACAAAATGAGGAGAGTGCAGGACCTCAGAGGGTTACTGTGAGGATGGAGAAAGCCCAGTTCAGTGCCCCACTGGGAAGTGCTCCCCATGAGTTGTGAATGTCCACACCATTACTGTGATGGTGACAGTGGGGGTGGTGTCACAGTACAGACAGGAGCAGAAGGAAGTGAGCATTTGTGGGATTCCCACCACGAGCCAGGGACTGAACCGCAACCGGATCTCCTGCACCCCTCCCAGCTGCACCATGAAGCCAGTGTTGTTTTACAGATGAGGAAACTGAGATTTGTGGCTATAACAGATAAACAGATGACCCTGAATGCGGCAGATCATGTCACCTGCCATAGATACATGCATAGAACAATGCAAACCAGTCCCCTCTGAGTCTGACCAGGCCTGACCATCAGGGACATGCAGATACTGGCAGGGCTGGGGTCGTTCCCCATCAGTGATAGCCTGGTGCACCCATGGCCCCTGATGCCCATGGCTGTCTGGAAGGCCGGGTCACTGCTGAGAAGACAAGAAGACATTTTCTCTCACCAGCTCTCTTTTTTCTATTCCTTCTAAGACACCTGAGCTGCAGGGATCACAGCTCTTAGGCAGATGTCCTGTGTTTTCCAAGATAACACTTATCTTCTGTTAGTTCCATGTATCATGGATGCTTAGGCTCTCCTGGGCTATTCGTTCACTCATTCATCCATCCATGCACCCTTGCATGCATGCAGCACTCACCCATACATCTATCTGTGCATCCCTTCCATCCATCCACCCATCCACCCACCCACATATCTATCCATGTATCCACCCATCAACACATCCATCCACCAATCTATGCATCTATCCATCCACCCACATATGCATCCTCATATGCAGAGGCTGGGGCACCCCAGGGACCCACGCACCCATGTATCCATGTACATATCTATCCACCCACCCATGCATGTGCGCATCCCTCCACGCATCAAGCTGTGCACTCTTCCCTGCATGTATCCACTCATCTATTTGTCCCTGCACTTATGCACCCACCCATCCATGCCTCCATTTGATAAGGACTGTGTTCAGTCTAGCTGAAGCCAAAGCTCTTGAACAGATAACATTGCTAGAGGGCAAATGTTAGCTGGCTTGTGTGACTCTCTCAGTCGCAGAGAAGTCTTCAAGGCTGCAGCACCCATCTCTTTCTTTCCTGCAGCCAGCTTGCCCTCAGTGCCCTCTTCCCTGCCAGGGATAAATGGGCTAGCGAGGAAGCAGGGACAGGCTGGCACAAATGTACCCCTGCTTCTAGGAGGGCAGTGACAGTGGGTGCCCTTGTTCTATGTCTCTTTAATAGTGAAGACTCGATTTGAACTTGTGACGGAGGAGCAAGGAGAAAAAAAGGGGCTCAGAACAAGGAGCTGGTGCTTAGGATCTTGTTTGACATGCCATTTCCTTTTTGTTTTTCAGGATACCCAAGGTCACCTCCTGTAGCTTCCCCAGGTACGTCTGCTGAGAGACCAGGGGCAGGAGGAGCGGTCTCCTTGGTGGCCTCTGCCCCTCCTCTGCATTTCCTGCCTCCTCCCTCCAAGCTATTAGCACAGATCAAGCCTGGGCCCAGCCCTTCCCCACCCACCAGCACTGGGACAGCCCTCAGCTGACTACAGTGGACTAAATTCCCCAAGGTTTGCTCCCAAAAGAGGGCCAGAGTCAGGCCCAAGACGAGGAATCTTCCTTCCTCCATCATCCCAGCTCATTGAGTTTCCCAAGGGGATCACTGGGTGGGCCTCTGCCCTTGTGTGGTCCTGATGAGCTTCCTGGGGCTCCAGGTTTTATTGATTTATTAGGAAGCAGCTCCCTAGATGATGATGCACCCACTGCCTGGCCTGGCCTCCTAACACGTGCGCTCACGAGTGTGCGTGCACACACACTCACACACACTCACACACACACCCATCTCATATGCTTACATGCCCAGCCTCACACACACCCTCCTAACAAGAGCCTGTCCAGTTTCTCAGATTCCTCAGCTGTCCTGCCTGCTGATCTCAGACAGGGAACCCTCTGGCTCTCGGGCGTGAGGAGTTTGCTTCACCACTTTGGGTGAAATAAAATGGGCCTGACACGTAGGCTTCAGTTTTCCAGGCCCTCCCGCTAGAGGACAGAAGCATCCAGGTCAATCCATTCCATCCTTTCTCTGCTCCAGGAGCTCCGGTGCCTTCTCTGGTGTCTTTTTCTGCGGGCCTCACCCAGAAGCCTTTCCCCAGCGATGGGGGCGTTGTCCTCTTTAACAAAGTGCTGGTGAACGACGGGGACGTTTACAACCCCAGCACGGGTGAGTGAGTGAAGGGAACTGGTACTGTGTCCTCCTCCTACTCCAGTGCAGGTGGGACCCACCATGGCTGGCTGGTTTCCAGGGTCCCGTGGGCTCAGGGAGCAGATGCCTGAGTGGGCCTGCACTCCTCTGCCCCACTCTGGGCTTTCACGTAGTACGTTTCCCGGCTCGAGGGCTGCAGGCTGCATGGGTGTGTAACATTTTCTAGTGGTGAGGTCAACACGCCAGTCCTCAGTGTTCACCACTGGGGTTGCTATTCATTTTTTATGGCAGTTACGAGGGCTCTGCCAGCATAGCCCACCATGCCCTGGCCACCTCTGATAGCCACCGTTGCGCCCGTCTCTCTCGGGCTCCGACAGTCGTCCTGACACCCTGGGCCGACAAGCAGGAGGCTCCCTCAGGGTCTCCTGGTTTATGAACAGAGCCAAAGAAGGACTGCGCTCCCCAGAGGGCTGCATGCTCCGCCACACGGTCCCTTCAGCTGGGAGCCTGAGTCTACCTGCGGCGCCTGGCGGGTCCCCCTGCCCCAGGTTGTTTCTGGGGGTCCCAAGGATCATGGGTGTGGAGTTTACCTCTGAGTTCTGTGTCCATCAGTGTCCACCTGGGCTGGGCTGCTCTGCCCAGACCGAGGGCAGCTTCAAGGAAAGCAGAGCCCAAGGGTGCCTGGGCCCATCAGGACAGAAGCCCAGGCAGGTGTGGGGAGGTCCCCCTGGCCCGGGGTCTTTCCTGACCTCTCTCTGCTCTCAGCAGTCGCTGTTCTGCTTCCGTACTGTGAACAGGGCCTCCTGGAGCGGGGCGGGGCGGGGTGGGACAGTGGATTTCAGGGAGGCCTTGACACTCATAAGCCACTGGGAGGGAGGGAGACTTGGTTTCCTTCTTGGTAGTTTTTAGCCACCCCCAGCCTCACATTTGCCCTGTCTGGTCACTGTCTGGCTAAATCCCATCTGTCCTTAGGCAGTGGCTCTTAACTGTTAGGTTAGCAAGCCTAAGTTACCTGCAGAACTCAAGAGAAATGAATGATGAGTGCCCCGGGCTGATGAGGCTGAAGCTCGGCATGTAAGGCAGGTCAGGGCGAGAGGAACGCTGCTGACTTTCCCCCGCCGTGTAGCTTCCTCCGGGCCCCGCAGGCCTCCAGGCCTCTGCTCAGAGTGGCAGTGGCCTTTGGGATCAGTACGTCCGTGAAGGGGAATCCATATGGGTCTCAGTGCTTGCCGCCTCAGAAGAAAGAATCTGACCAAGGGGCATGAGGCAGAGTGAGACAGGCAAGTTTTAGAGCAGGAAAGTACACTCGTAAGATGGCCGGGTGGGTGACGAGAGATTCAAGTGCGGTCTGACCAGTGACTTGGGGTCTTATACATTGGCATGCTTCTGGGGGGCTGCGTCCCTTTCCTGATTCTTTCCTTGGGGAGCCGTCCACATGCACAGTGGCCTGCCAGCGCCTGAGAGGGGGCGTGTGCGGTGTTTCCTGGAGTTGTGTGTGTGCCCACGTGACATGTTCTTCCCATACCAGTCAAGTGCTCCCAGGAGGTCACACAGCAGTTAAACACCATTTAAACGTCATTTTTGCCTCTTAATGCGCATGCATGAGCTTCATCGCCCAACTCGAGAGATCTTATAGGGAAGCCGCTGATTACCAGCTTCAGGTTTTGTCTTGCGACTGCCTTTGTGGTGCTGGCTGCGACCAGTCATTAATTTAGAGAGACAGTTAACAATTGCGGGACCATCATCTGATGGTTGCCTGACATTCCTAGTTGGGGTAGGGGCTCTCCTGCCCTGCTTCCATCTGCCTGACTGTAACAAGGTCACCCTCCCCGGGTCACTCTGCACTGCCTTGGCCATAGGGATGGCTCATCTGCTTGGACAGGTCGGGTGGTGCTTGCAGGCAGGGACCGTGACCTACAGTCTCGCATTCCCAGAGCTCCCTCTTGTCTTGCATGGAGCACGTGCGGAAAGGAAATTCTGGGTGAACTGAGGCTTCACCACAGGCGACTCTGAACAAAGGTGAAGGCCACACCTAAAATGCCAGGGCTGGCGCTGGCCTCAGGGCCAGGTGCCTTAGGAAGCCTCTGAAAAGCCCTGTTACTTGCTGTTCAAAGTTGGGAAAGGGACTGGGTAGCCGGGCCTCTTCTGTCCTCCAGAGCAGACTGAAGGCCTGGGTCCCTGAGAACCACTTTTTTTTTGTTTGTTTGTTTGAGGCAGAGTCTTGCTTTGTCGCCCAGGCTGGAGTGCAGTGGTGCCATCTCGGCTCACCGCAACCTCCGCCACGTGGATTCAAGGGATTCTCATGCCTCAGCCTCCCGAGTAGCTGGGACTACAGGTGCACACCACCATGCCCATCTAAATATTTTTTGTATTTTTAGTAGAGATGGGGTTACCCATATTGGCCAGGCTGGTCTCAAACTCCTGACCTCAGGTGATCTGCCCACCTTGGCCTCCCAAAGTGCTGGGATTACAGGCGTGAGCCACCACGAATGCACACTACTACTCTTTTTAGCTCCTGGGCCCTCTGTTTTATGTCCACTCTTGGCTTGTGGTCAGTGGCAAGGTCTGGTGTCCACTGCGGAGCCTGTGAGTGATGGCCATTCCTGCCAGCATTTGGTGTTGGCACTGACTCTCCTAGCTGTGGGGTCACCTACAGCTGCTTCTGCTTAGCAAATAGTGACATGTACAGATCTTTCCACCTTCCTCACCTTCGGCCACCACTTCCTTTCCCACCCCAGGCCCAGAATGTGTGGGTCATGGGCTAAGTATCAGTGCTCACTTCTGGCCATTGCCCAGTGCGGGGAGAATGGGCCTCTTATAGGAAGACCCTGGCACGGCCCTGGGGTTACATGGTGCTGTGTCTGCCTCTCACTGGGTTGATGGCAAGCTTCGTTTTCATTGGCCCTGCCTCATGGATATTCTGCCCAGCAGCCAAGCTCTGAGGCTGACTTTAGCCCTTAGGTGCTTCTAATAAGGGAGAAATGCTCCAAGAGGCATTCTTAGGTCCGTGGCAAAAAGTGGTATGGGCTAAGGTGGCCTCTGCAGCACTGGTAAGCTGTAGGGGATGAGCATAAAAAGCAGCTGAGGTGGGCAGCCGGCTGCCGTGGGAAGACAGAGATGGCTCATCTCCCAGGCCCAGGTTAATCACTGGGGGGCCACTTACTGCCATGGCAACGGCTGTGACAACAGCAGGTTGTCACAGCAGGGTTTGCCTTTCTCCCCGCAGGCGTCTTCACGGCTCCTTACGATGGGCGCTACCTGATCACAGCCACCCTCACCCCCGAGAGAGACGCCTATGTGGAAGCAGTGCTATCGGTCTCCAACGCCAGCGTGGCCCAGCTGCATACCGCTGGGTACAGGAGAGAGTTCCTGGAGTACCACCGCCCCCCAGGGGCTTTGCACACCTGCGGGGGCCCGGGGGCATTCCACCTCATCGTGCACTTGAAGGCGGGAGATGCAGTCAACGTCGTGGTGACTGGGGGCAAGTTGGCTCACACAGACTTTGACGAAATGTACTCCACATTTAGTGGGGTTTTCTTATATCCTTTCCTTTCCCACCTCTAAGGTGGCTGGGGAGAGGTCAGGGGAAAGATAGTTGTAAAAACTCTAAAGCTTTAATATATTCGGTTTTGTATGTAATGGAAGCACGGGGCTAGAGTTTTCCGCCTGTGTCCCACCACCTGTCCCTAACATAAAGGCCTTCCCTCGCCGTTGAGGCCACCATGCCTTACTGCATCCAGCCAGGCTGCGAAGCGTGAGGCACATGGTGAATGTGGCCACTGACTTTTCTGTCACTAACTGGACAACTGGAAGACTTGGAAAGGCCTTCACCTGTATCTACACTCTGGCAAGCTCAGACCCAGGGCCCTGGACTGGGTCTGAGCTTGCCACAGAGGCTCCGTCTGACTGTGGGCTGGGAGGAGGGAGGCAGGGGAGAGCTGGTCACTGTGGCCAGCTGTCTGTCTGTACACTGCACGCAGAAGTTGAAACACTGAAGTGCCAAAGTGGCCCGTGCCGCCGCACAGACCCTGACTTTAGTTTGGGCTGTTCCACGCTTGGTTCACCATTGCTGCCTGGGACTTACCTGCTCACTCGGGCCTTGGCTCAGCTGCAAATGGGGATACGTTAGAAACTGTTCCCAAAGCTTGTCGGGCTCCTTAAATGACATGTACAATTTAAGTGCAAAGACAGGGAGTGTCAATAAAGAGGTAAAGCCATTTCCAGTTACTTTTGTTAAGTGTGGTGCCTTCCGGATCAGGAATTGTTGCTAAAAAGCAAACTGTAGAAATTTGTTTCAAAAAGGGCTACAGAAAGTAATCCTGAATAACATTAATCTCAGCTACAAAACTGTTACCCCTTCGCATTCAAGCTGTACACTTGGGTTTTGTTTCTGGCTTGTGAAGACGGACCAGATGTGCACAGAGGTCAAGGCCCCATGTGATCTGCAGCTGGAGCGGCTCCTCTGGGGATGCTGCACTCAGACCCCACAGCAGCTGCCCAGGCTAACGGAATCCCTGCTGCTTCACTGCACCACTCTCCAGCAGCCACAGCTCGCCCAGCGCTCGGGTTTCTAAGCAGCAGGAGGCTCAACCTAACGCTGGCCACACGCTGACAGCTGAGCCCATCTGAGAACACGGCATCGTCACACAGCGAGACGCCTCCACTGAGGGGAGGCCCAGGAGTATTGATCTGTCACCAGTGGCCACAGAGACCTCTCAGCACCCTCAGTTCAAGGTAGTCTCTGTGGATCAGGTTGGTAAAACCTACTGGTTAATCAAGTCCCCTGGGGAAAGGTTTGGACAGTAGAAACAAGAGCTGCAGTTTCCTTGGCCCAGAAGATGATCTTACGCTGTAAAAAATGCTTTAAGAACTGTTTGCAAATGAATTTACAGAGTGGCCACTGGACACTTCAGAGTTCCTATTTATTTATTCCCCCAGCCACAGCTAGGTAAGATATGAGCAAGAACTAAAGATTTGCCATTTTACTATTTAAAATTTGGATCTCTTTGTCCAGGAGCGGGAGGCAGAATGGCATCTCACCCCGTTACCACAGCTGGGGAACTGGCTCAAGGGAGCTGTCAGAGTATCCTTGGCTGTCCTAGGAATGACTCATGGAAGAAGCCCCAGTGTAGCAGTGTCTTCAGGACAACCCAGCCGCCACGAGCCATCGCCCTCTCCCCTCACGCTCCTTTTGAAAAGACTGCACTCAGCGCCCAAGGGGACGTGCTCAAGAGCTGCAGGGGCAGGGCCCAGGCAGAAGGTGGGTGGTGACTACCTGCTGCTTTCCCTACTCCGCAGAAGGGTCTGGAACATCGGGTAAAACCCAGTCCTCCTGTCAGTGCGTCTCTACTCACCAACAAAGGTGAATCTCAGTTCTGTGTATTCAAGACGGGCAAAACTGAATACGCCTCATCTCGGCTGGAGCCTGCCTCTACTTTGAGATAAAGCAGAATGACAGCTGGATCCTGGCCCCCTTAGGAGACGTCTTTAGAAAGGGAAAGGCTGTCTTTCTGTACAGGCAGCAGAACAAGGTCAGCTGAGCTTAAGGCTGTGGGGTTCGGAGCAGCCCTTCAAGTCATCACCCCTGAAGTAGCATGCCTGGGAGTCAGAGGCATACCAAACCCTGAGACATAATCGGGAACAAGTTCACTACTTTTTTTTTTTCTTTTGAGATGGGGTCTCACTCTGTTGCCCAGGCTGGAGTGCAGTGGTGTGATCTCGGCTCAGTGCAACCTCTGCCTCCTGGGTTCAAGCAATTCTTCTACCTCAGCCTCCCGAGTAGTTGGGACTACAGGTGCATGCCGCTACGCTCGGTTAATTTTGTGTATTTTAGCAGAGACGGGTTTCACCGTGTTGCCCAGGCTGGTTGCGAGCTCCTGAGCTCAGGCAATCTGTCCACTTCGGCCTCCCAAAAGTGCTGGGATTACAGGTGTGAGCCACCACGCCCAGCCAAGTTCACAACTTCTGATATCAAGTTGTTGCTGAGAAAAGGTCAGGACACTTCTTAAGTAGAGGACTGTGACATCCCCTCCTCACCTCCAGGTAACACTGACAAATGGCCTCATTTACATGATTAAAAACAAAATGGTATCGTCAATAAATGGAAACCTTAAACTGCATTTGAAATTACTTCCTGGTTGGCATGTTAATCTAGCTTTCCCAGATGACTAATTTTCTCACAATTTATGTATTTGCAGCTTGACAGGGAGTATTTGTGATTGGAGTCACTGAAGCTCATGCCTGTAGCTTGGAAACCCAGCTTTGCACATATCCACACCACAGCCCCTTTTCAAACATAAATGTGTATTTTCCTTATACCATCCTATAAACGGGAAGGAAAAGGGAAGGACACACGCCAACTCCAGTGGGTGCAGGGCACAACAGAAGGAAGCCACGCACAGGCACATCCTCAGAGCTCAGGGATGCAAAGTCCACTGCTCCCCTGAAGCCCTCAAAGCTGTTCTGGGTAAAGACCATTTCCTTTGTAACCAATTTCCCTGAGCTCTTCTTTTGTGTTCCTAAAGACCCATGGTTGCCATCACGTCATGGCGGGGAGGCATGAAATGCAAAACGTTTCCATCCTGAACACACGCTCCTGTCGAGGGCCTTTGGGATGCAGGGCCCAGCAATCTGAGAGGACAAAAGATCAGTATTTAAATAATAGATGAGATGTGGTTTTGATCAAAGTTCCCTCTGACTCTGTGATGGAAACATCAGGATTGATTGCTAAATCGTATCCACCCTGAGGAACGGTTTAAGGAAAGGTGGGGTGTCCAGGGGCCCTGGACAGGACTCCCAGGGAATTCAAGGGCTTAGGGATAGGAGGTAAACACAGCCTCCTGGACAGCCGCGAGACCACAGCACAAGTCACATAGGATGGGTCACTTCCTGGCAGAAGGTACAAAGCAAGAGGTTAGTTCCTGGGGGTGTAGCTGTACTTCTGGAGCCAGGTTTTAAGAATAAGCAACAAAAAGGAGCTCCTCCTGTAGACAAATTTAAGTGTCAGCAACGATCAAGATACTAATTTATGGAAATTACCAATTTCTGGCAAGAATCTAAAAAGATGGTTTCAATGTCCCCTGAAGAAAAGAGCCGAATGCATTCAGTGTATGTTCGTTTATTGTTGTAACATTTTGTTTTGAACATCAAACACTGCACCAAAATATGAGCCATTCATCTTGTGACAATTGCTTTACTGTAACTAAGAGTACTGTACTGATGTTTACAATTAACTTTGGACAACTTAAAACTTATTAGTGACGTTGCTGTCTAATAATCAAATACTTCATCATAGGCTGAACATAATTATTAAAAGAGCAAAGTTTCCCCTCCCTTTCTTTCTTTCAAACAAAACCAAAAGAGTAGTTTTCACCTGGAAAGAGCACTTACTTCAGGAAAAGACTCAATTTTTAACCAATTTTATTAAACCCCGGAAGCTCAAAAACATGGGAAAACATCATAGGATGATAAACATGAAACTCCCTGAATGTCCGTTTTTGCCAATTTGCAAAAAGTGACAGAGCCGACTTCTTTGTTCTTTAAAGGGTTGGCCTGCACCCACAGTGCCAACTGTGGAAGTGCTGTGTGCAGGCCCCAGTCACAGGGGCTATTCACGGCCAGCACTTCCCAGTCATCCTATCTCCTTTGTCCCTCGCTTGTTCTGTGACTTTGAGCAGCTTTCATTTTAGGACATCCCATTTTTAAGTTTTTTCTTTTTCCAGCTGAAAACTATGCAGATGTTTTTAGACAGAGCAAAACGCAACACAGCACCCAAACATGGAGGCAGCCTGCATGCTCCAGGTCTACACGAGCACCTCACAGCCGGACAAGAGGCAGACAGCAACTCACACAGGACGAGCCTCAGCACACAGACAGCAAAGCAGATACGAGACTTAGACTGAACTGCAAAGAGGGAAAGGGCCACTTCACCAATGGAGTAACTGAGAGAATAATGACTTAAGAGCCCAATCTGCCTGCCATCTCCCTGAGCTGTCACCCGTCACTGAAGATAGCGCGAGGGTGATGCTTCAACTCACCATCCTAAGGGTTTGTGTACAAACACACTCGAGGGCATCTCTTTCACAGAAAGAACAAATGGCATTTGTACCAAATGGCAATGGATTTTCAGCACAAACTTAATACTTTCCTAACACTACAGCAATAGTAATCATGTACTTTCAGCAAGAGGGACTCCTTTAAACAAGGAAAAAGACTCACATTAATTAGCCTATGTACCCACTGGATCAATCTGTGTAGCAACAAAGTCTAGTGCTAGCAGACACAGGGACAGAGGGACCAGCTACCCTCAACACAGGGCCAGGAGAGCCGGGGCCTAGACTGAACCCTCGAAGAAGGCCCATGTGTCCAAAGAGAAGAACTGTCAAGAAAAAGAAACTAGTCAAAAACTCTTTAAAGGACAACCTAAAAAGGATTAAAGATGTATATTGATTTTTCAGTACCATACAGATGCAAAGAAGTCCTACTATAAGCTCAGTTAAGCACATAAAGCTCTCATTCTTCCTCTAAATAGAAGGCAGTCAAGAGGACACACAGATGGCAGCTATGAAATAAGGTGGCTGCATGGCTGCTGTACTAGAATTTTAATTCACAAACGGGGTAGAACTTCATATCAACAGAACCCAGGATCCCTAACCTACTGTACATAAACAAACTCATTAAACAAATAGTCCTTGTGAACTATTTAAACTGGGGGAAGCTTTGCATGGGAGAAGGCTCATGTGGTCCCTTCTCTGGGAACGTGAGCCTTCCTAGGTTTTGCCACTGAGAACTGTGTTTAGGGGATTTCAACACTGTCTCTGCATCCAACAGCACTAGGAAAAATGGCTGAAATCAGTCAGGGACTTTCAACTCTCCAATCTGGAAAAATATCCACCCCTATTTTCTCTATCTCTAGATCAGCATTATTTTAGGTGAAGCAAACTAAAACATGTAGAGGTTGCACTAGAACGGCAGGGGCATGAAGAGTTGGCCATGAGACCACCCCGAGCACCAAGCCTGGATCTGCAGATCCCTCTCTGCTCAGGAACCACCACGTCCTGTGTTCTCGCCCATGGAGACCAAGACCTGGGGTTGGTTCTGGGCTCCTGCCAGTTCTCTCGATTTTACAGTGCAGCTCTGTCAACACTCAGCATACCAAAAGCTCTAGAGCAGCTTATGGCACACCTTTCCCTAGTGCCATCTCTTCAGATGTGATGTGAGCTCATTACAACCGCATCAGTAAATGGAGCTACCATGGATATTTTAGTGAAAATACACAGGCACCCGTGTTCCCATGGGGTCTCTCAGGGCTGGGCTGGGGACACTGCTCGGGGTCAGTCTGCTCCATAGGAGCTCCAAGATCCCTCTTGGACACGGTTTTCACGGGCCCGATTGCAGGGCGTGATTCCAAAAGCCAAAGTCACACACTGCTAGCCAGTGCCTTTAAGCAGCTTCACTGTGCTTCCCTGACAAATCTGAATCACGGAATTTTACAAGTCCTGTCCCAAAGCAAGACGTTTTCCAAAGGCCCGCACCAGGCAGCAAGCAGAGGGATCCAGCGCTCTTTCCAGGACCCACTCAACTGCCTATCTGCATTTCTGAGGTCTCCTAAAAGCAGAGTTGTTTGGGGGGGTGGGGGGAGTTTGGTTTTCCTTAAGACCCACCTTCCCACTGTTATTACAGACATCAAATATATACCTGTGAGACCTGTTCTTCTGGTGGGGTCTAAGAAATAACTTAAAGGGCTCGTGGAGTCGTCACAGATGAGGATGCTCTGTGGGGATCTTTCCCCAAAGAGGGCCAGGTTTATGGGACTGGGCTCAGTGGCTCTGGTGCATGGGCCCTATGGGGGGTGGGGGTCCTGCCCAACTTGGCCCACTGGAGCGGCTGACTTCTTCAGTGTAGCAGGAAATGAGGCGCCCAGAGAAGAAACGTGCACAGGCAGCTTCAGCCAGCATCACTGACTGGGCCTGCAGCAGTTCAGGGACCCTGACAGCCCCAGTTAGAGAAGCCACCTCAACTGCCCAGTGGAAACTGTAACACTGCCCTGTGTGCAGTGGTTTGGTCCACTCTTTTTTAGCTGCTTTTCTCTTCCTTTAAAATGATGCAATGGAAGTAGCCCCTAGCTCACAGCAGGAAACGTGTAGCAACCCACGGAGGAGGGATCCCAGGCCTCCAGCCCCAGCCCAGTTCCTCCCTTCTCCTTCCAGTTGCTGAGCTACAGACCTGCCGAGCCTCAGCAGCCAGCCTGGGAAGGCAAAGGAGGGTGGTGGGACCAGCTCCAGGAGCGCCTGTCCCCGCTGGGGAAGGCTGGTATCCGAGGTCAGCAGAAGAGCCAGCCACCTTCCCTTGCTGTGGGGAGGGGGACCGAGCCCTGCCCACCCACTGAGGTGCCGCCTCAGGACAGGTCATCCAGGTCCACTTCAGGGATCGGGTCTCGCCAGTAGCAGAAGGAGCTGAACTCCGGGCAGGGAAAAGCAGAATTCTGCTCCTTACTGAGAAGGGGGAACACATGCTCCACGAGCTCACTCAGCCTGTGATACCTAAGAGAAGGGTTGGGGAAGAGGCACAGGCTATCACTTCAAGATCGGTCAAAGGCACAAGACGGGGGGCTGTGAAGCTGTCACTCAGATTGCTCAGACGGGCAGGTTCAGAGGCAGGCCCCAGTCCCATCCCAGGGCTCAAACTCCCTCTTACAAGTCTAGGAGAACCAGGGACCCCTCGAATAGTTCTTGTGAAAGAGCGATACCCACAGAGATGTAGTGATCCTTTGATTGGGGCCTGATCTCAAGGATCGATCGGGGGGAAAGGGACAGGGTCTGTCTGTCCCCAGTTGCACCCCTGGCTGCAGGGCGCTGGGCTGAGAGCTGAGAATGTACTTACGATGACTTGTTTCCTTTGGTTCTTTCTTGTATTAATTCACCCTTGGGGTTCACGGTGAATATTCTACAGTCTGGAACTCCAACTTGTGTGTAGGCATAGACATCCTGCAGAAGAAAATAGCAAGCAGATTCCAGGGAGGAGAACTCAGGAGGTGCTTCTCAGGCTCCTCGTGAGCCAGCAGCGCTGCACACACAGACTCGACAGAAAACGTGTGGAGGCGGCACAGTGCCGTTGCCACCGAAACTGAGCTTTAGACAAACATAAACTACAGAGTGGTGCTTGGAGAGTCAGATAACTTGGGCAGCCACCAAAGGGAGGCCAGGGGCCCTGGTACAGAAAAGGCCAGGGAAGCCACATCTGCTCACCTGAGGCCCGATGGCCCTGTGGAAGGTAGGCAGGTTGGGAAGTGTTAGCAAAGGGCCAGCACTGACCCTGGCTCTGGGGTGATCTAAGGACGCAGCTTAGAACTGCTTAGAAGAGGAGCCGGAGCTGCCTGAGGATATGGAATGGCAGCTGCAGAAATGATGGAAAAGCATCCTTCGTATAAATTCTGGGGCAGATCTGCACCTACAGGACCTCCCCAGTTGCTAGAGATATTTGGAACAGGTCAAGTGAAAACTGAGCCAGCAGAAAAGACGCGTCATTTTGCTTACAAAACTGCTTTGAGAATTGGGAGATGGCTATGCCCCACAAAGTACATCCCTCTGAATTTCACCCGTATCAGAACTCAGAGCCCAGGCGATACTCACATTTGGACGGTTTCCAAAGGCAGCATAGAACGGCTGCTTGGACGGGGCAAACAGATTCTTGATATCATTTAGACACTCAATTTTGAACTTCTCTGGTTTCTTTTCTATCACTTCTCTAAGAAAAAAATACAAATACAATCACCAATCTCAAAATGGTCGTTTTTCCCCAGTGAGTGGTTCTAAAAAAAATTTTAGTGCTCACAACCACCCAATTTCTTCAATCCTTTGTAACTGGAATCTTTCCTTATCCTTATTTGCCAGTCTAATAACTATGAAAATTTGAGTGGAAGTTTAGGGAAGGAGAAAACTTGACAGTTTCTAGAACCTTTCTTCACCAGGCCCACCACATGGCAGGTGAGCAGTTATGTGGTAGGACACCACCAGGAACCAAAGAACTGGGAGAGGCCTGGCAGCTCCAACATCTGACATCTGTTCCCACACATCCCCCCACCTTGGGCCCAGCATGTGGGGCAGCAAGTTGCCTGCCGGAAAGGTACCTGTGGAAGGCGGAGAACAAACTGCTGGGGGATAGCATCAGGGGGCCCCGGGGCAAGATCGTGCCCTTGTCATTGACCCAGTGCAGGTAGCCACGGGTCATGTCGGCCATGCCAATGGCACGGGCCGAGCAGTACAGAAACTTGTAGCCGTTCCTGAAAGAAAATACACCCTGTTAGCCCACATGTTCTGGTTAAGAGGAAAAACAATAAACAAAAAACCCTGATACTTTTTTCTTTTTTGTTTTGTCTCACTCTGTTACCCAGGTTGGAGTGCTGTGGTGCCATCTCGGCTCACCGCAAGCTCCGCCTCCCGGATTCAAGCAATTCTCCTGCCTCAGCCTCCCAAGTATCTGGGATTACAGGCATGTGACACCATGCCCGGCTAACGTTTATATTTATTAGTAGATACAGGGTTTCACCACGTTGGCTAAGTTGGTCTTGAGCTCCTAACCTCAGGTGATCTGCCCACCTCAGCCTCCCAAAGTGCTGGGAATTACAGGTGTGAGCCACCATGCCTGGCCCACGCTTTTCTTTTAAAAGATCCAAATAAAGTTCCTCTCGTTTACTGTGAAAACCAAATTCTCAAATTTAGTAGGAAACTGCTTAGGATTATAGAGGTTTCAGCTTTCCATGGAAAACGTGGGAAAAAAATGGATGTACAGGCAACTAAGGATTATGTTAAATTTCTAAGTACTGATATAAAATGTTCGGCATCTAGTCCATGAAAACCAGATTAGAGGACAGAAAAAACCTTGGACTATCTTTAAATTACACACTGTAAAGAAAAAAATACAGGGGATCTTATTTATAAAGGCAATGTGCAAGATGCAAACCACTCCATCAGACAAGAAGCAAAATTATACCCAGGTAACTGACATACTCGTAATTTTCCTATTATGGCATTCTCAACTAATGCTGAAGACACTGAGATTCTTCAGATCAATGTAATATATGTATTAAGAACCCACAAAGGCCATGGCACTGCTATCTTCCCCGCAAAGGGTGCCACAAGAGAGAGCAGCCCATGCAAGAACTATTTCCCCCATGCATGCGTGCACTATCTACTCAAAGAAATACAATTTTAAGGCTGGGTGCGGTAGCTCATGCCTGTAATCCCAGCACTTTGGGAGGCCGAAGCGGGGGTATCACCTGAGGTTGGGAGTTCGAGACCAGCCTGACCAACATGATGAAACCCCATCCGCACTAATACAAAATTACGTGCCTGTAATCCCAGCTACTCGGGAGACTGAGGCAGGAGAATCACTTGAACCTGGGAGGCAGAGACTGCGGTGAGCCAAGGTCACACCGTCGCACTTCAGCCTGGGTGACAAGGGCAAAACTCCATCTCAAAAAAAAGAAATACGATTTTAAAATACCCAGAAAATAAACCAAAAATGAAAATCAGCTATCTTGTTAAATTCTAGCTAAAAAAATAACTATTGTTCTAGTTATAGATGTAGGCAGTGCCTGAAACACAGAACCACGAGAATTAACTGAGATGACACAGGTAAGACACATGGTTCGATGTCAATGCCAGGTGCACACGGCTCCCACACCATCAACAGGAAAGGAGTGAGGAAGACGGGGATGCTTCAGCATAAACACATGGCCTGTGTGGACTGAAGACTTACACCATTGTTCTACTGTTCTTAAAGCAAGCTTCCAGCTCACCAGAGCGAGTTAACATGTGGGGAGGGTACCTACTCATTGATGGAATGGTAGAGCTTTGCTATACCCTGGTGAGTCCAGTCTTTGCCCAGCTGTGGGAGAATCTGTCCCAAAGCATCCGACCTAAGACAGTAGAAACAGGAAAAAGGTATCAGGAATCAAACACATACAGTGTTTTCCTATTTGGTTGACTATCAGCTGCCAATAACTAATTGGTGGTGGGACACTCTTGAAAGGGGTTTAATCACAGCTTCAAGCAACTGCAAGGCCGTCCCATGCAAGTGCACCCACTGAGGTGCTTCTGAAAGTGGAGTCTCATGAGAACCAGATGCGTGTGTTCAGAGGTAACTGACCACCACACGTTCTCTTTTCCTCTACTCTAATGTCAAGGGGCTTGTTTTCATATCAGAATTGAAACCAAATAACTAAATCTTTCCAAAAGTGATTTTTGACATTTGTTATGCACCCTCACCATCTCCTCCATGCAAAAAAGTGACCCCATGTGGACGATACTGGGGACGCCTCAGGGCATATGGCTTATAAAATGCCTTGGCTGAGGGCTTCGAGCCCCAGGTGAGGAACTCCCCACCATGCACTGCCTGCCCCTCCCTGGGCACGGGGCTGCTCCCAGCCACCCACCCGAAGGACTGAGCTTACTTGGTTATTGTCCCATCAATATCAGAAATGATGATCTTGTCATTCCAGTTCCACAGGTAAATGGTCCCTGCACAGCGACAGGTGCCTTGATACTGGGTTGTAATACTAAACACAACATCATTTGGGCCATCATGGAGCTTCAGTTTTGCCTTTTTAAAAAGCATAAGAATAAAGAAAATCAGCTGAAAACATACAGTTTGAAACAATTTAAAAATTTACAGAACAACAACTAGTGTCTCGGAATCCCAGCAAGAGGCAGGATGGTTTCCGTGGTGTTAGACACAGCCCACCCTGTGCCAGGCACAGCTAACAACACTGAGGGAGCCACTGCCTGAACAGTATTTTGGAGTTCCAAGGACTTCTCTGAACCTCCACAAGGCAAAAGGTCTACTACTCTTCTTCCATAACTGAGAATTACTGCTTTAACACAGCCTGCTCTGGTCCCAGCAAGACCTTTTCATACCGAAAATGGGTCAAAGTCAGGGTGGGAAATAAGAGAGGAGAAATTGTGTCTAAAATGTCATTTCTCTATTGCTGTGGCTCCTAAGAGACAGCACCTGGCTCAGCGCTGGGTTAGCTGTGTACGACTGACTCTCAGAGATGGAGGAGGAAGGAGGTCTGGGGTGGGTGGCAGGACCCAAGCCACAGGTCCCCCAGGTGGGCCTGATAGCTCTTGGGGGTGGGGGTTGTGGTTCCACTACGGATAGGCATTGACACGACCATGCCGTGTGGCACGTATGCAGCTGGGGACAGGTGGACAGAAGAGGATGTGCATCAAATTAAACTGTTACTAAAATAAGTCCTACTGGACAACGCGGATCACGCAAGACTCACGATCTGGTCTGAGGAGAGGCGCAGAGACTTCTTATATGAAGTTGTGCTGCCGTGGCTTGGGGGCTCGGTGGGGATGGGGTCCACCGTGATGGACTCTTCGAGCTCCTGTGACCCCTCATCACTCGAGGAGTCATTCTCGGCCGGCCTGTTCAACATTAGCCCAGTTACGGAAGAGGCAGCACGGCATTTTATTGATGAGAGCTTTTCATTGAGGATCATGAAAATAAAGATATCCTAAATCCTTTCTAGGAACGGGTAGAGTTATCCCTCCTGCCATTCTCCCGTATCCACAGCTCTTCGTGCCTGAAATACTCATCTTGTTAACTGATCAGGCCACTTGCGTAACTGGCAAGTACTTACTTTCTGACTGCGACCCGCTGTTTTCTGCTATGCCCAGTGAATGCCAGAAGGTCTACTGACTCTTGTTGAGAAGGGTATGTATGTTTCACAAGGTACAAATTAAAGAAAACATAATCGTCTACAATGATTTAACAAAACTTGGGGCTGGGTGCGCGGTGCTTCACACCTATAATCCCAACATTCTGAGAGGCCGAGTTAGGAGGGCAGCTTGAGCCAGGAGTTTGAGACCATCCTGGGCAACATAGGGAGACCTAGTCTCTACGAAACATTTAAAAATTAGCCAGGGGTAGTGACACTTGCCTGTAGTCCTAACTACTTGGGAGGCTGAGGCAGGAGGATTGCTTGAGCCCAGGAGTTTGAGATCAGCCTGGGCAACATAGCAAGACCCTGTCTCTACAAAATACAAATGTAAAAATCAGCCAGGCATCGTGTCCCATGCCTGTAGTCCCAGCTGCTCAGGAGGCTGAGGCAGGAGGATTGCATGACCTGAAGAGCTATGATTATGCCATTGCATCCCAGCCTGAGTGACACAGTGAGACTCTAGAAAAAAATCAAAAACTAGTAAGAAAGATTTTAGACACCCCTTAAAAGATACAGGATGGGGGCTGGTAAGGGGCAAGAAAATAAAACCTCAGCCTTAGACACTAAATGAGACAGGCAAGGGCTGGGAGAAGCAAGCACGCACCGGCCTGGGGGAGGTGGACAGGCAGAAGCAGGAACAGGGCGTATCGAGAGCAACTCCTCTCAGGGCTGCTCACCCTCACTGTCCAAAGAATGCTATTTCTTCCAGGAAATGAAATCCACCCAAGCCAACCTTCAGATTATTTTTTATGTCTCCCTGTGGCTCTGGATGGGATGCAGGGGAGCAGGGGCACCGGGGACAACCCGCTCCCATACGCTGATGCCACGGCTCCACAAGGAGGGAGGTGTTTATTTTTCTAAGCTGGTGATGTTTTTTAGAAAAGCAGTTGTCATCTGCTAAGTGGCACAAATACATCACATCATGTCATATCTGTAGAAGATGTTCCCAAGAACTAAAAAAGCTGCCAAATCAACGTAGAAGTAATGGCCCTGCGAGGAGGGCCTGAGTGCTATGAGCTGGGCAGAGGACAGGGCACCCACCTGGCGCTGGCCGGCTCCTTGGAGCTGGATGGCAGGTCACTGGCTGGCGGTGCCTCAGATTTTCCCTCCTTGGATTCTGGCAGCTGTAACAGCAAGATGATAATGGCAACATGCAATTTTTTCCCTACAGATAAGCCAAGTGCATCAGCAGCCCTCTCTAGGAAAGAACACAACTGCTTTCTGAACCCACAACTTAAAAATGCTCAAAAACCAGACTCTCTACTCTGAGCCAAAAAATTAGAAACCTAAGACAGAAGTCATGTGCTTCTATGCAAATCACTGTCCCTACAGACCCAGAAGTAAAGCATTTTAAGAGCACCATTTCAAGTCACAAAACATAATACAAGCGACCCACACTTGTTAGGTCCCCAGCTTCCTTCTCCTCAGCGTAACTCAGCGTGTTCAGAAGGGACTGAAAGGCAGCCCCCCCCCCCATGCTGATGTGGACATGAACTTCGTTCAGGCATGACTTCCCTTCTGACATTTGAAAAACAGGTGAAAACTCCCTGAACCCTCTTTTTCAGAAGGTGTTGGGGAAAAAACTTGCTCTGCTGCATGTTTAGTATGGTTCTCTGGATGAATTTCCATGGAGACCTGGTGGGACAGATTCTGGTTATTTGTATCTGGAGCTGTGCAGGGGGACGACAACCTTCTGCTCCTATCTGATAGGTAATGCAATGCAGTAGAAAGAGCACAGGCTCTGGAGTCAGACTCGAGGTCTTGCCCCAGCTCCATCTCTCACCAGTTACGTGACTTTGTGAAGCAACCACGTTCCTTACCTGTGAAATGGCAACTCCAGCATCTCTAGTGCTGAGCTACAGTAAAGGACCAAGGTAATGTATGCAAAGCACTTGGGACAGCACCTGCACGTCGTAAGTGCTCAAAAATGGAAACTGCTATATGGTAAGATCGCACTATACAGTCCACATTCCTGTGCCTGACAAAAAGGTTTTTTGAATAAATGAAAGATTCTTTCAGCCCATGGAAATGATGACCTCTAGGTCTGTTACCTGTTTGGTCATGCTTTCTCTCTTTCGCCAAAACCACCAGCGACCAGATTTCTTTGGCATCTTGTCTTTGACCCAGGACTCAACTGTGGCCTGAAAACAACGAAGCTGGGTTAGTCTGGGCAATCTATTGGCCACACAGCACCTACTTTCTATGCTAGCCTGAAGGACAGGGCCTTACTATGGAATGTGAGAATGTGAGCAATGCTCTCTCCACACTTCCCAGACTCCTCTAGTGTTTTTAACACCTCCGAGAGACAGACCCTGTCCTACTTTCATGGCACAGCTTTGTGACAGCTCTGTGGCATGAGACCACACGGTCTGCTATGTAGGACCTTAGGGGCTGACAGGTGGGCAAATCTAATTTATCTATCTTTGGAAAATGTGGTCCTCATGAGCTAAGAGGACCAACTAGGCTGATGATGTCTTCTTGGTGGACAGATTAAAAACCAATTGTGAATTTGTATATAACACCATCCGCCCTAACCACACTGATGTCAAGCTTCTCTTGGCTACATCACCTTCTTCTTGCTGCTGCTTCCCATATTAACGGGAGAAAACGTTTTTTTCATTCATGTCCATATTTAACTTATGATTAGAAAAATCTCTCAACTTTTACAGACCATCAGAAACTAGTATTTATATCTACTAAAAGTGAAATAAAGAAGTGGCAGCCCTGCTAATTTCCTAGAGTTTGGGCATGAGATATTTTGAGTGGGTACATATGACTTTGATCTTTTATATTAAATATTTAGCTCAAGTAAAACTTTGACTAGTACCCAGGTCAGAAATATGCACACATGGATTTGTGTAAGTACTGGACGCAGTGGATGCTTTCGGAAAGGCAGCAGATGGTGGATCGCCTCACCTTAGGCAAGCTCTTCTGGAATACTTGCAAGCTAAGGATCATGGGAGCTGCCAAAGCCCAGTTATAGTAACTGTGAGAAACAAAAATTGTGCAAAACCATTACACAGTGAAAGTGAGCAAGAGAGAAGGGGAGGGAATGGGGAAGGGAGAGAGGAGAGAAGTGACACATAAAATTGCTCATTCTTTTCAATAAAGATGATTAGCTAAATTTTTTGTCACACGAATCACAGCTTCAAGCACAACTTCTCTGAACAGAAAAGCCGTAAAATCTATCAAACAGAGTAACGTTTCAATGCTTCATTTAAAAATAAAATTGAAGCTTTACTTTCACTTCAAAGTCATTGCCCAGTGGCTAATTTATATGAGATGACAAGTTTTGTAAGAAGGGAAACTTTGATAAGTAACAGTTAAAAATGGCTTGTAAAAAAATGGCAAGAGTATTTAACAATTATAAAAGCTGGAGTATTTACCGATTATATATCCTTATTACAAGGTTAGGATTGTCTATAAGTCCAGGGTTTTCTGCAAATTCATGATAAGTAATGATATGCTCCATGAATTTTTCTGCAATGTAAAATAATAATCAATTTGGTTAGAGATTATATAAATCCCTATGAGATTATTATAATACTCTGTGCACTGCAGAAATTGCAGGCTAAAATCATCTTTCTAAAAAAACTAATTTTTGAATATTCATCAAAAGCAACATGTCAAATGCTTTTTTCCCCCAGGACAAGAAAGAACACTTCTTTTCTATTCTCCTTTTCCACTGTCTCCCAGTGAAAACAAACAAACTAGTAAAATGGGACACGCCAGAGACTTTCAAAAAAATACATACAGATGTGGCTAGAGAGGGATGGAAGACAAACACAGACAGACACACACACACACACCCACACACACACGAAAACTCTTAAGTTCTATTCTCAGAGGAAGAAACTTTACTGGCAGGCAATGGCATAACTGGGGAATAATCTTACAGCTTTAGCAAGCTACATTGTATCAAAACGTATCTTAAAATTGTTTGGGCCAGGCACAGTGGCTCATGCCTGTAATTCCAACACTGGGAGGCCAACGCAGGCCGATTACTTGAGGTCAGGAGTTACGGACTAGCCTGGCCAATATGGTGAAACCCCATTTCTACTAAAAATACAAAAATTAGCCAGGTGTGGTGGCACAAACCTGTAATTCCAGCTACTCGGGAGGCTGAGGCAGGCATGACAATCGCTTGAACCCAGGAGATGGAGGTTGCAGTGAGCTGAGATGGCGCCACTGCACTCCAGCCTGGGTGACAGAGCAAGGCTCTGTCTTAAACAATAAAAACAACAACAACAAAACACATATCTTACGATTGCTTGGAGAATTAAAAACAAACAAACACACAAACCCTAGAATTAGGCTCACGGTCTGTGAAATAAATCCAGAGTGCTTACAGAGTGAATGAGGGCATCCCATGAATCTTTGTACCCTGTGCCTAAACCTGTATTCTCTCAGATCTAGGCTAACAGAGACACTGCTCACTTGGATTGTTTCTCCAGGCAATGTGTGTATTACTTACCTTTACTTCCATTTCTGCCTCTTCCAATAAACTCTACCAGAGTACGTCACCAATATTTAAAACAAAGGTGTAACTTTTATATTTTACATATTTTGTATTTCTCATTCCCTCATATATAATTTTTTAAACTGAACATTTAGGAGGATTACAAAAAGAATGTGACCTATTTAACTTTGTCCCTAGAATGAACCACAGGCCATATCACACTTTAAATTTCTTGCAAAATATAAAGCAAACAAACAATGAAGAGACAGAGAAGACACATAATGAGCTTCCTGTGACCCTGGAAAGGAAAGACTTCAGGAACACATGGTCCTGAGCCTCTGGCCACACCGTCCGCCACATCATGCCTTCAGTTTCTCTAAGGGAAAGGGAAGACAAAAGATGACAGTAGTCATGGAAAGAAAATATTTCCTTAAAGGAAAATCAAACAGGGGCCACAGGCCAAACTGAGAAATACTAAGAAGAGTTCAGTTCAAAAAGGAAGGTTAAAAAAAAATGCTGATGAATTGAGGACAGATGCACACGGCACTCAGCCCAGCCTAAACGCGTCCTGACATCTCTGCTAAACTCCCTCTCGACTCCTGAGCAAGCTTTACTCTCGTGGGCCAACCCTCCAGCCTTATACAGGAAGTAATCCTCCTAATTTTTGCCAGAAAGACCCTTTACTCAGTGGACAATCAATTTCTACAACTTCAGGGCCCTATATTCATGTCTAAGGCCCAGTGCTTTCCAGAAGGGCAGCCGGGCCCCACTCCCACAAATGTTTCAGTAACTTTACAGACGGGAAAACTGGTGCAGTGTGATGATCCCACCCTGACGGCTCAGAAAACACGGCGGCCTGATAACTCCCAACCTCTTAATTTGAAATTAGAGCCTTTAAGGACACACTACCTCAAAGCCACCCCATAAACAGGTGTCAATGAAGACCTTAAATGAGGGTGTAAGGGTCTGACATTACAGAATATACCTGTTACCTGCACAAAATCACTAAAGAACTTACATATCCTGAAACGGCAGGATATTGCTTACATGGCAAGTTTTAACCAAGTGATGACCAGACTGCTCTCTGAAAGGAAGACGGGACACCGACACCCAACGTACCTTTTGAAATTTCTCCATTTTCACTGAGGCCCCCGCAAAGGGAGAGGGTAACGTCGGGCAAGTCCATGGCAGAATCTGAGAGACACTCAGTGCCGCTATCTGCAGCTGCGCTTCCCACAGACTGTGGGGACTGGGAGCCGGAGAGTGTGTCAGACTCAGGCCACTGCCTGGAGCCGGGCTCCGATTCACTGTGGGCAGGGGATGGGGAAAAAGATCTGCGTTATTACAACTCCTTGAATTCCTGGTTTACTGCATGGTTCTCTGGGGGCTCAAACCAAATAACACATCCCCTAAAAAGAACAGATGGACCTACAATCAGGCATAACTTTTCTTAGGTAGGGTTTAGAATTGTATCATAAATGACATTAAAGATAACCTAATATAGTACTAGTGAGAAAGTAACTGTGAATATAGTAAATATGTCACAAAATCACTACGGTCATTCACAATAATGCAAACATTTCAACTATGGCCTTTCTGATTTTTAATTAAAGGAGTAAAATAGTTATAAGTATTTATTTACATTTCCATGATGAAAATGACAGGGTAATTAAGAAAATCTGATGCTTGGAAACCTTTGATCCTAACGTCCTAGAAAAAGCTGTGGCACTTTACACATCCTGTAGAAAATTACTGTAGTCCAAGGTTATATTCTTTAAAAACTAAGGCTTTCCTAAGTTCGCCTGTCACCTCACAAAGAAGGAAGGGGAAATTCAACGAGCAAATTCTCCAGGGGCAAGACCCACCCAGAAAAAGAAACGCAGTGAGAAATAAACTGGATATCCGTAACTGTCCTTCCAGGAGCTAAAGGTGAGGTTCCTGAGTATTTTCATTTTTCAAGATAAGGCACAGAAGCCAGGTTTCAGAAGGTGATCAAGGGAAACCTTATGCAATGAAGTGCAAATATGAGAGCGAACAATCACGAACGGCACAGCATCTTAAGTCTCACGGTCACCAATGCTTACTACTCTATACCCTTTCAACAGGTATTTCAGCTCACATTTGAGATATTGAGAATTTTCAAATTCACTTATTTTATTCAAAAAGCCAGTATTTTTCATACTGATTTAAAACAGCGGTTTACTCGCTCTTTCCAACAAATCTCATCTTCGAGCAGTAGGTGGCAGCAGACTACAGATATGTTGTAACTAAACAGTTTCAAAAGCTGTTTTGCATTTGAATCAACAAAAAAAATTCAGGTTTTTGGATATTTTTTTCTCTTAATAGCAATGCACACTCACACCCACAAGATTGAGATTAACTGGACTGACAGAATGTTCTCACTGGAAACAGAAAATCAGCAGAACTGTTGTTATACTGGAGGTAAGGGGCAAGGGCCAACCCGTCTGTGTTCACCGCACCTGTGTCCTCTTTCTCTGGGGCACACGGCAAGGCCCGCCTGCAGTCAGGTGTGGCCACGTGAGCACATGACCAAGCCGTGAATAAGGGATACGTGGTGCCCCTCCCCAGGGGCCCTCTCCTATGCGATGCTCATTCCTTTCTCTGCTGCCCGTAAACTCTGGACTGAGACCCCATGGGGATGTGAGAGCCTCAAGGTGAAAGGAGCCTGTGTTCCTGAATCCCTATGGGCAAGGCCTCCCCTGAAACACCAACGCAGCACGTTCTCACAGGGGCAAGAAACAAAATTCCATCGTGGTAGGCCAACAAGATCAGGGGTTCCACCTCTACAGCAGTTAGTGTCACCCCAACAAGTAACAACATCTACAAATGCGGGGATGCCATCTGACTCAGGATGCCACCGAATACAAAAGTGTGTGATTTATACTAAAGTTCAGTGATAATTACCAATATTGTAAATTTGGTAATGAAGATGGTAAGGATCACGACATGACTATGCTTATATGGATTACAAGAGTCTCACTCACTATCTTTAAATATTTATGAAATGTTTCAAGAAGTAGTTAATGAGGTAAGAAGCTTCCTTAGCGCATGGACAGTGACTGTGAACAGGTAAATTACAGTAGTGTGGAGTAAGATATCACCACCTTAGTTACTCTCCTCACTTTTTAAAAGAGAAACTAAGACATATACTTAAGGAATACCAATATAAATGATTAAGGCCTGGGAAATGTGGGGAAAAGGTGGTAATTCTATGACAGCTTATATTTGAACTTTCCTACTGTTAAAATAAAGCCGCTTCAGTTTTTTCACCCTTCAAAAAATCCAACTATTACTTCAAATGAAGTAGATATGTTGAGATAAATTTAGGACAGAGCTAGAAAGGAGTTTTAAGAACTTTCCCAAAATACCTGTAAATAATTTAAATAGCCTTATGTCAATCCCATCTTTCTATTCCAAATAAAAAACAAAATATACTTTTCAGTAATTCATTACAAGTGTTTAATTATGTGTGCCTATGGCTCGGTATATTCAAGTCACATTTTCCATGGAGAAAAGTTGTTTTTTTGTAACCACAGAGTAACAGTTTAATAGAATTCTCCTAAGATTGGAAATGAACTTGGGCAGGCAGTCCAAGTGTATCATATTTGAGGCTCTTATCTGAATTAATTCAAAGGGAAAATGTTGCAGGACAGTGAGGGAGGCTGGGTGACAGCTGTGGGGCTGCAGGGCATGTGGGGAGCACGGGCGGCTGGGGCAGCGCCTCACCAGACCCAGACCCGGCTCAGAAAAGGCTCAGGATCTCAGACTCCAAAGGAGTAAAAGCCTTCTTTGGAAAACATTTTCAAATAAAGATGTGTTTCTTTTAAAACACATAATAAAATAAATGCTAAAAACTTTCCCCAAGCATGTTGAGTTTGTATTAACCACTACAGGAAAAGCGAATCAAAAGTCATATACCCTTACGTAGGTTTAACTAGTATCTCTCCTCATTGTATTGAGAATGTCTTCATAAGTAATTATTAATTTCAAGTCACTATATTGAAATAACACATGAACTATTTCTAAATTTTCCAAAACCTGAAGCTATCATCACATTTAGCTAAAGGATACCATCATCTTGTTCTTTTTTCCTGAGACAAAATGTTTTACTCTAGAAATAATTAGACTATTTCAGAGCTGTCCTTCAATAAAAAGGACCACTCTACCTTTTAGGGAAATAAAGAGCTGCAACTTCAGGTTCTAGACCCTTTAAGTCATCAAGGTAAATATCATCAGGTCCTTGGTGCTGGCTTCTTTTGTGAACACCTGTTTAAAAAAAAAATCAGAGGTAAGAATTTAGTTATTCTTCATTTACAGTTTTGCAAAACACACACAGGTTTGCAAACAGTAAGACTGACAAGCAGGATTTGAATAGGGTTTTAATTTTATAGGTGTCAACCAACCTTTTTACTTAGGTTGGTTCTCAGCCATCCATGCCAATAGAGGAGAAGTTCAGTGCTTCATACACATACTTTGATTTTACTTATTTTCTCATTTGCTGTTAATTGAGTAATACTAGCCCCTAAATAATTTATATTTTAATGGTGAAGTCTTTTTTATATTTATAGGTAAGAACAAGCATGACCAAACTTAAGGCAACGACCTGCATTGGGAACGAGGGCATTACTCTAAAATCATGAAGGGAAGGTTGTCTGGGCACAGGATATTCACATGGTGCCCAAGTATCCACCCTGCGTTACCTTCTAACTACAAAAGGACAAAAAACACTTCACAATGGATAGATGCGGCAGATAACATCTTAAATAATCACGTTCAGCATTACTATTAGTGGTCATCACGAGATACAACATGAGTACCCAATATATGCAATAAAGTGATCTGCAATTCAAATAATAACTCTAAGCCTCTAGACCTGTACTGCCCACTCTAGTGACCACCAGCCACATGTGGGTACTGAGCATTTAAACTGTTGCTAAAGTGAGGTAAACAAAATTAAGATACTTCATTAATAATTTTATATTGATTCCACAGTAAAATTATATTTTGGATTTTTTGGCTTAGATGAAATATATCACTAAACTTAATTTCACCTTATTTTACTTTCTTAAAATCGGCAATGAGATGATTCAAAATGACACGTGATTCATATTCCATTTCCAGTGGGCAGTATGTTCTAGAGCTAACTACCAGTTAAGAAAATACAGGAATGTCACCTTCAAAAAAACAGACAAATCCAGGACATGAAAGAGCCTGGAAGACACTGGCTGGGCTCTTTAAAAGGTTACTATTACGGGTGTAGAGTGGGTATGAGTATATGAGACAGCGTTCTAAAATAAAAAAGATCAATTAAAAGAAACATAAAAATCAAATGCAACATGTGAACCCTGATGTGATTTTGGCTTGGGAAACAGGCCAGCTAAAAAAATATTCTTGGTACAACTAGGGAAATGTAAACATGAATTCTTCAAGATGACAATAGTACTGGGACAATGCAGAGAATGTTCACATTCTTAGAAGGTATATCCTGGCATATTTAAGAATGAAATGTCATGCCTGCAATTTGTTTTCAAATGTTTTATTAATAAAACACTGCATGTGGATGAATGGAGAGATGTAGGGAGAGAGGGGTTGAGAAGGAGAGAGGGAGGGCAAAATGTAGAATAAAAAGTAGAGGGGAAAAAGAATGAGGCCAAAGAATAGTAAAAACCACTCAGGGTTCCTGTCTCTAGTCAGATCCTGCACTGTGTGCTAAAGAACAAGGGTCACTAGTTCCAAAAACAAAGCATTTATCCTAAAAGAACCAGATTTCCCTCCTTAACATCTCTTAGAGCAGAACAAATGGCTACAGGCCTTTGGTGGAAGAGCAGGTGCCAAGTTAAGCCACCATTAGCTAGATGGTTGGATTTGACCATGAACACTTTCATAGTCACATTCTTTCATTTTGGATAAATTATTTCTGAGTGACCTTGAAGGTCCATACCTGTAGTAAATATGTATTCAGTTGGTTTATAATTACCTAATATTTGGCGCTAGAATTTTTTTTTTAAGTGAAATACGTAGCTGGCTATATATGATGTTGGGTAATTTTAGGGAAGGTTTCACACTTTCCTAAAAATAGGATCCAAGGCCAGGATTCTGAGTATGTCTGTTCTGACTCTTACTGTACCGAGTAGTGACGGTTGGCTTTTTATTTTCAAATAGTAAGGATGTTCTGATTAAACTTGTGTTCCAAAAGTGAGGAAGAACTCTTAAACCAGCAGTTGGATGTTTTCGTTACCTATTTTATTTTTTTTTGAGACAGAGTCTCATTCTGTCACACGGATTAGAGTGCAGTGGTGCAATCACAGCTCACTGCAGTCTTGACCTCCCTGGGCTCAGGTGATTAGAATAATTTTTAAGGTAATTTTTATTATTATTATTTTTGAGACAGGGTCTGGCATGGGGTGGCGTGATCTTGGCTCACTGCAACCTCTGCCCCAGGGCTCAAGCGATCTTCCCACCTCAGCTTGGGTGGGACCACAGACAACGCCACTACGCCAGGCTCAGTTTTCCATGTTTAATAGAGACAGGGTTTCACTGTGTTGCCCAGGCTGATCTTGAAATCCTGAGCTCAAGTGATCTGTCCGCCTCGGCTTCCAAAGTACTGGGATTACAAGTGTGAACCACTGCACCTAAACTTCTACCTATTTTAAAAGGAAATAATCAGCACAAGAGATCACATCCTCATAATTAGTATGCGTTTACTTTTATCCAGTATTACTGCTAAAAACCTACCTAATTTAGCCTCAACTAAGAAGATGTTTCAAGTGAAAACATTTTTTCTCTATTCTAATTTTTTAAGATTCTACTTCACTTTACTGACATACCTAATCAATAAAGTGGTTAATTTTACTCACCAATTGATTACAACTCATTATTTATTTTCTCAGTAAATGCTTCTCAAGAACCCACTGAGTAGCAACAGTCGGGAGACAGGAGTGTAAAAGTCAGGCCCTGCTCCAACTGGACTTTCCAGGGGGACGCCATGCAAAGCAATTGTAAGAAAGTGAGTGATGGGCCTGGGCACGGTGACTCACACCTGTAATCCTAGCACTTTGGGAGGCCGAGGCGGGCAGATCACCTGAGGTCAGGAGTTCGAGACCAGCCTGGCCAACATGGTGAAATGCCATATCTACTAAAAATACAAAAAATCAGCTGGGGATGACGATGTGTGCCTGTAACTCCAGCTACTCAGAAGGCTAAGGCAGGAGAACTGCTTGACCCCAGGAGGCAGAGGTTGCAGTGAGCCAAGATCACGCCAATTGCACTCCAGCCTGGGCAACAAGAGCAAAACTCCAGCTAAAAAAAAAAAAAGAAAAAAAGAAAAAGAAAGTGTGCGATGGGTTTTGACTGGTGAGTACAAATACAGAGGCACCCATCACATGTTATGTGGAACACTGAAATAATGTGCCATCTAATTTGAGAGTACCTGGAGCCAAATTAAACAAATGATTACCTTTCTTCTTTGACGGCGAGTCTACTTTAGCTGCCGGTTTGGATTCTGAGGGCGCCTCCGCTAAGGTTGGGTTGGGAAGGTGGTCTGCATCTAACATAGATGAAATCTGAGGACTCTCAAGAGGAGGTTCGAGAAGCTCTGCCACAGACGTTGGGTCACTCATCTGTGTACCCAGGGCTCTCGGTCTGGGCTTCACTATGGTACAGACAGTGTCTTCCATGGAAGCATCCTTCTCAACTTCACTTATGAGGCTGTCCTCACTGGGAATTACCCGAAAATGGGTATTTTCTGATGGTGTAATTGTAGCTGTCCTAGGATGATGGTCAGATCGTTCTCTTTTGCTGACCTAAAAAAGTTAAATTATTTAAAAATTAAACTACTTTCAGGGTATTTGTTAGAATCTGGCAATGTGTTCATTCTATTTTTAACTTAACACATTCATTAAATATCTTACTTTGTAACATGTAAAAATTCCATAATAAAGTGAGAAAAACTAATAATTGCATTTTGCTCAATATCGTGATACTTATAAATGTTCTGGCCGGGCACGGTGGCTCACGCCTATAATCCCAGCACTTTGGGAGGCCAAGGCAGGCAGATCACTTGAGGTCAGGAGTTTGAGACTAGCCTGGCCAACAGGATGAAATCCTGTCTCTACTAAAAATACAAATATCATCCAGGCATGGTGGCAGGGGCCTGTAATCTCAGCTACTCAGGAGGCTGAGGCAAGATAATTGCTTGAACCCGAGAGATGGAGGTTGCAGTGAGCCGAGATGGCCCCAATACATTCCAGCCTAGGTGACAGAGCAAGACTCTATCTCAAAAAAAAAAACGTATACATTAAATGTTCTACTGAAAAGTTATACTGGAGAAGACTGAGGAAACTGACAATTTTCAGTTACTAAGAAATAAAAAATACTCATTTTGGCGGAGAAAACTTAATGAAAATTTAGCCCTCCTTGGACCACATTAAGGCTCTGTTAAAACAGTGTAAAAGTGGCAAGTCTAAATTCGATCACAAATGTAAGCAAAATGTATGTTTAAAAAACCTAAATTCAACAGAAGATCTAAACATTGTCTCTCTCAAGAAATTTATCTTCCCAGTTCTTTCTTCTTTCATTATGAGCTGGCAAAAAAAGGTTTAACAACTTCTTGTTTAAAATTTCAGTGTTGGCTGGGGATGGTGGCTCACACCTGTAATCCCAGCACTCTAGGGAGGCCAAGGCAGAAGGATCTCTTGAGCCTAGGAGTTTGAGATCGGACCAAGCTGTTATAGTGAGACCTTGTCTCTACAAAAAATAAAAACAAAAAAATTAACTGGGTGTGGGAGCACACATCTGCTGTCTCAACTACTTGAAAGTCTGGTGCGGGAGAATCACCTGAGTCCAGGAGGTTGAGGCTGCAGTGAGCTTTGGCTGCACCCACTGCTCTCCAGCCTGGGTGACATAGCAAGAACCCTGTCTCCAAAAAAATTAAAAAATGCAGTGTGAAAATTTTAGTTTAAGGTGTCTTTTAAAATTTCCTTATAATAATTGACAATCATTATTATTCAGTAAATAGAAATATACACAAAATACTGCTGAATTCCTTCGGTTGCAAATATATAGTCCAAACGTTACAAAAAATGTTAACTTTGAATTTACTTTTATGACATGAGAGCACTATCATTTACATTCACGAGAGCTCAGTCAGAAACTGCCTCCTTTACTGGGTGGAGGGAGTCTTCACTTGTTTAATCAGACACTTTCCACAGGCAAGTAAACCCTAGTACCTTGGTGGACTCTGGGAATCCGCCCCACGTCCACTCCATGTGAGACTCTGATCGGAGCAGGCTCTCAGCAGGTTTCACCTCCAGCTCGGAATCACTCTTAGGACACACCGTCTGGGGATAGGTGCTGCAAACAGAACAAAGACACATGATGACTTGAAAGTCGGGATACCTTCAGTGTTGCTGAGCCTGACAGATGAAAAGAAACAAATGTCAATATATCGACTTTATCCTGCATATATAAAAACTCCACGGAAGGGAAGATCAAGTATTTCTTCCACCTGAGTTCTTTAATAATACTAAAAATGACATCAATTAGTACTTAAGAGGACTTACCAGGTCCTTTGTAAACACTACATATTCATAATCTCATTTGCTTTTCACAAGAAGTCAATGAGAAGGAAGATAATTTTGTAGGCTAAGGAAGAGCAGGCAAATTAACATAACACCCAAGGATTTGATTGCAGAATAAACAGTTATGGCTATACTTTTTTTTCCACTATATTATTCAGTTACAGCCAACAGTTGACACTAAAAGATGAGAATTTTTAACAATTGTAGATGAGTGGGCACAATGTCTCATGTCTGTAATCCCAGTGCTTTGGGAGGCCAAGATGAGAGGATCACCTGAGGCCAGGAGTTCAACAATAGCCTGGGCAAAATAGCGAGACTGTCTCTACAAAAAATTTAAAACTTAGCTGAGCACAGTGGTGCATGCCTGTAGTCCCAGTTACTCAGGAGGCTGAGGCGGGAGGATCACGGGAGCCCAGGGGTTTAAGGCTGCAGTGAACTATGAGTGTGCTACTGCACTCCAGCCTGGGCAACAGAGCGAGACCTTGTCTCTACTAAAAAAAGAAAAAGAAAAAGAAAAAGAAAAAAAAAAAACTGTAGATGGCTAAATTCCATGCTGATTATACAGATCCACAACTGGCCAACACTGTTAGAGTAAGTCAGATCAAATTTAGAAATAAAATAATCATTGAGAGAAAAGATTCATATTTATGTTAAAAGTAAACATTCAGTTCCTCGGCTGTGTGAGAGAAACGGGAAATATCATTACTATAGATTAACAGAAAAGCTAATTAATACATCCTCCTTCCTCTTTCAAGAAACCAAGAAATTTCAAAGATACTTACGTCTCTAAAGGGGACCAATCTCCGTCGGATAAGGGGTAATGATCCCCAGAATGGAAAAGCAAAGGCTCTTTACATTCCTCTTCTTTCAAGGAAGCATTTGAAGATCCTCTATGAAAGGAGAAACCAAAGAAAGGCAGGAACGATGACATTCTTGTCAGCTTTAAAAGATCCCCCAAACCTACTGATACTACAAACAATAAAAATGAAGAGGGGTAAATGATGACTAACTCTCTTTAAAATATATGAAGGAGAAGGGGGGATACACCACTGCCACCCACTATAAAACACCACAATCACTATTCACATGTGGAATGAATAGGGGGAGGACAAAAGAGAAATGTGATTTCTTTTTTCCATCCCTTAAGTGATTCAAAGGCTAAAAGAAAACTAAGGCTTTATGACTATTTCATTCAATCCTTACAAAATGAGGTAATATTTCATTGTAGATATTAAGTAATCAAGGATCTAGAGAAATTTAGTAACTTGCTCAAAGTCAAAAAGCCAGGAAGTAGTTGGATTCAAAACAAGTAAGCCCTTATTCTTTCCACTGCTCTCCCCTTTCTACTGAATGCATTTGAAAATGTATGAATATTAGCTAAAGACAAGATCTATGGCTCAAAATTTTAAAAATACCCTAAACTCTTAAAACCTCAGGACTAATTTTCTTCTTTGTTTGGCCCAAGGATTATCTGAGGTTTCCTTTACTTGGAATCTACAAGATGTGAAGATGTGAGGAAGACGATACAAAAATGACAAATGCTTTTAAGATGCATAAAAGGACCTTGGGTAGGGGGTTGCACTAATGCTAATAAGGTTTTAATCAATTTACCTGTTGGTTTCTTAAATTTGCAGAGTTACTATAACTACCTTGCCATATAACCTTGAAAACATCCCTCAGAAGCACTGTGGGCCCCCGTTTTCATCTTTAGTTGGAAATTTATCATTTGTCCTGTCTACTTTAGAGTCAATGTGAGAGTTACATGGTGTAGCATGTTGAAATCTCTGAAAAGTAAAAAGAAACGCACAAAGAAAAACTCTGGCTGGGCACAATGGCTCATCCCAGCACTTCGGGAGGCCGAGGCAGGTGGACCACGAGGTCAGGGGTTCAAGACCAGCCTGGCCAAGATGGTGAAACCCTGTCTCTACTAAAAATACAAAAATTACCCAGGTATGGTAGCAGGCACCTGTAATCCCAGCTACTTGGGAGGCTGAGGCAGAGAATTGCTTGAACCCAGGAGGCGGAGGTTGCAGTGAGCAGAGATCACGCCACTGCACTCCAGTCTGGGTAACAGAGAGACTCCATCTCAAAAACAAACAAACAAAACTTTGCAAAGCATAAAGTGCCATATTATACGAGTTTAAAGGCTTCTTATAGACAATTCAATGTTTTAATAGGACAGACAATAAATGTAAATGAGAATATCCACACTTAGTTTGCTGGACTAAAAACAGGGATAGAAAACCAGGTTATTTTTTTAACATTACTTTTCTTCCTTTATATCGTTGTTTTTTTTTTTTTTGAGATGGAGTCTCATTCTGTCGCCCAGGCTGCAGTGCAGTGGCACGATCTTGGCTCACTGCAAGCTCCGCCTCCCGGGTTCACGCCATTCTCCTGCCTCAGCCTCCCCAGTAGCTGGAACTACAGGCACCTGCCACCGCGCCCGGCTAATTTTTTCTATGTTTTAGTAGAGACAGGGTTTCACTACATTAGCCAGGATGGTCTCGATCTCCCGACCTCATGATCCGCCCGTCTCGGCCTCCCAAAGTGCTGGGATTACAAGCTCTTCCTTTATATCTTAATTTAACATACTCTTATTTACCACTAACTGTGACATGTTAATAGTTTTTCCATATAGCTTAATCTTTTAATTTAAGGTTTTCCTAACTCTGATCTTCTCTTCTCTAGGGCCTTACTCCGGCATACCACTCATTCAAGGGGAGAAAACTTACGCCTGAGAAAGACATCTAGGAAAAAGTACTCTATTTTTCAATAAAGGAATATCAAAAGGCAAATTTTCCCTTGAGAAAGGGAAAATCAGGTTTGTGAATGGTCCTTATTTGCCCACTCCGAAAGGACACATCAGCTTCAGCCATCACTATCCATATGTGAAAGTGGTCTGAAAAGAACCACGCTAAAGTCACACAAATTTCTAACCGAAATTTTTATATTACAAATATTTTACTTACTGGATCATGTTTCACTGCAGTATAAAAGGTAAGCCAAGAAGAATTCAGCAAAGCAAACAGGATTTAGTAAAATATTGAAACAGCAATCAGGTACCACCTGAATACACAGCCCCAGGAAGACAAGAGATGGCCTTTTTTGGTCATATCCTGACAAAAATACAGCACCATTAGTCTAGGCCCACTACAGTGACAGAAAAGTTTTATGTTGAGATCCCTTTCAGTCCTAAGATTCTTTTATTGAAATAGGAATTCTAGAAACCTGTTATGAAGTTTCAAAACGGCAGGTATGCCTTAGAACAGGGACCTGCAAAGCAAACCATGACAGAGTAACAAACTAAGCACGTAGCATGAGGCTACAGTGGAGCGCACATAGTAGAACGTGAAGACAACAGCACAAGACTGATTCTCTTTGTAAAACACAGGAGTGCTAGTACATCAGAACTGAGCAAAAGAGGTAAACGGTGACTTTCCATCAGGGCTGGGGGCTCGGAGGCTGAGGTTCACAGCCAGTGTGAACATGGCACTCCAGCCCTCACAGATGTGCTACAACATCACATCTTTCAAATTCCGCATCATTATCTAAGCCTAACATTTTTCCAATTCAAAAGCTAACAGAGATTACATGGATGTATATGACTGCCAAAATGCACTGACCCGCACACTTGCAGTCTGTGAATACTGCTGCGTGTAAATTATATCTCAGTTTTTTTTAAGTGAGAAAAAAAATCAATTGAATGCTAAAATAGCCTGAATTATTTATGTGGGATCAATTTTAGGTGCAACATGAATTTTAAACTATTTCACTGGTAGTATGTAATAGATAAATGGGGTTGACCATAACCAAAGATCACTAACTCTGTTAACAACATCTAGCGGCAACCTTAGCACAGTACTAGTCAATGAATTTCAGCGTGGCTAATGATCTCAGTTGGCACTTGGATACAGAGCATTTCCCATAAAACAAATGGAGCCCTGCAATACTTCTCTCTGTGTTCTGTGTCAGAAACGAAGGAGAGAAAAGGCAGGGAGCATCTGTAAGATCCATGTCACTCTGAGTATCTACACTCACCCCAGAAGAACATGGAGGGTTCTCTAGAAGCCAGTTATTGGTCAGCAGATGAAGTATGCAGATCATCAGAGCAGTAGGTACGATCTGTGAAAAGTCTTAGACTCCCTGGATTTAGCTCCCAGATATCACTTTTTAAGTAGGTCTGCTTTAGTGGATTACAAGTTGAGACTCCTTTCTGCTGGTCTGATATTGAGCCTCCATTTTTGCTATTGCTTGGTATTTGAAATATTTCCATCAGTGGCATGTTTCATATATTTGCACTCAAGATTATGCTAGAACACCATCCAATATGCAGAGTCTCTTCCTTCCAAAAGGCTACACATGCCTAGGTGCAATGTTTTTAATCTCTCACACACACACACACATCCGTCCATCCTCTAGAAGGACAAACAAGGCTTCTGTTATATTTAAGCCTAACGCCCATCTTTAGGAGGGGAGGGAGACTTAGCAGGTACAGTTTAAACAAAGCCCTGTATAGTTTAAAGCTCTCCAATTTCCAGAAATGAGTTTCTTCCAGCTGTGCTACAGCAATCTGCTTTAAAAATGATTCCCTCTTCCATCTGCCTCCTTCAAGGAGCTTCAATTAACCTTAATTCTATTATCAACAAAATTCTTGAAAAGTAAAGAGTTTAAACGAAATGCCATTTGTCAAAACAAAAGAGAAACCTACTTTGTGCATGTATCTTCTCTGGAAAAATAATTTCTTTTCTAAATGGTAGGGGCTGAGGAGAATATGCTATAGGAAAGCTGAAAATTCCTCAATGCCACAGAATTCCTAGTCCTGACAACTGCAAAGACAATTGACTTCCTATTCTTTTTCTCTTAGATTCGGAACACGTTGTTTCATATGCTGTTAATGACCATAAATAGCTTCCCTCAAATAATGTTAGAGTCTAGGTGCTGGGCTGACAGGGGCCTTGTGAAGGCCTCTTCCATCCTCTCACTTTATAGATTAAGAAACCAAGGCCCTGAGTGATGAAGAGGCCACTGTTCTACAATCTATAATGGGCCCAGTCTGTCTACCTTTTAGCTCAGTGCTCATTTCAGAATACAACCTGAATTTTCACAGATGTTTACATTTTGTTTTCTTTTTTTAAAGTCCTAATTTCTGTTGGCGGTATTATTTAAGCAGATTCTATTTTAAGGAAATTCAGGGAAGAGTTCCTCCAGGTGGCAGCATCTACTATTCCATGGTAACCTAAAGAAAAAGCAAACCACCAACCTCCTGAAAATGACTGCAAGCCCCTAGCTTACACGTGTTGTGACATGCCTGCTTACCAAGCCAGCAAGGCGCTGGCTTAAGAGATAGGCTGGCAGCCATTCACACCTGTCAACCAAATCAGTACACAGTGGATACAGCCTTTCACACCATCTGGAAAAACAAGGTATGTACTAATATTTCTGCAATGCATTGGCTTACAATATTCATTTACAAATTCCTTTAGAATAATGATTCTTGTACAATTTAGTAGGGAACTTGGCATATGCTTTAGAAATATTTTTTTAATTCCCAAGCTATAGGTTGTTCAGGAATTCTCAACTATGCTCTATTATGTCTAACAAAGGACACATGTCAACAAAATTTTAAGGCAAAAGCATTACTTCAGTGCTCTTTTTGGTAGATCTTAGAAGAATTTTAGTTGGTAAAAATATTTTCAGGAACGAAGCACTTCTGGGAGCATTACAAGGCTGATCCTAATAAAATTTAAGATGTGTAAGCATTTCAAGTTTTTCTCAAAAGAATACATGTTTCTTGCCCAATCTATACATTTTACTATACATAAGACAAAACTTTTAAAGGAATTTATATATATATACACACACACACACACACATATATATTATTTTTTTTAAAGATGGAGTCTTTCTCTGTCACCCAGGCTGGAGGGCAGTGGTGTGATCTCGGGTCACTGTAACCTCTGCCTCCCAGGTTCAAGTGATTCTCCTGCCTCAGCCTCCCGAGTAATTAGCCTGCCACCACACCCAGCTAATTTTTGCATTTGTGCCCCGCCTTTTTATAATGTTTTTAATATTCCTGAAGTCAAGCAGTAGAAAAGTAAAAATTCTCATACTTTATTCTCCTACAGAAGAGAAGGACAAATAGCCTTTAAAAGACTGAAAGAAGGAAGGAAAAGGACAGGAAGAGTCTCTTTTTAAGAAATTCTGGTACTTTTTATCAGCTTAAATTTCTTTTTTTTTTTTTTTTTTTTTTTTGAGACGGAGTCTCGCTGTGTCGCCCAGTCTGAAGTGCAGTGGCCGGATCTCAGCTCACTGCAAGCTCTGCCTCCCGGGTTTTTATGCCATTCTCCGGCCTCAGCCTCCCGAGTAGCCGGGACTACAGGCGCCCGCCACCTCGCCCGGCTAGTTTTTTGTATTTTTTAGTAGAGACGGGGTTTCACCGTGTTAGCCAGGATGGTCTCGAACTCCTGACCTCGTGATCCGCCCGTCTCGGCCTCCCAAAGTGCTGGGATTACAGGCTTGAGCCACTGCGCCCGGCCTCAGCTTAAATTTCTTTGGGAATCGATGATATATAAAAGTAGAGTTCAGAACATTTATGAAGAAACTCTTCTCGGCTAGTATTTTGACACTGACAAAAAAATTACCGAAATTTATTGATTCATTCAGGATTTTAAAATTTTGTAAATATAGTGTACTCCGGTTTGTAGAGCTTAACATACTTTTCCACTATTGCTTTCCATCTTTTGTTGTTTAGTTCTATTGGAGGAATTCTGCATTCTATCAGAACTGAAATCAAAGTGTTCTATATATTCAGTGCAGGGGGAGTAAGAGAGAACACCACAGACATGACAGCTAGTGAGCAATAAAACAAGAGGAGTAGAAAACAGTTTCATGAATTAAAAATGGCTGTTACTTATAATATCGAATTGTAAAAAATTACTATCAAATGTAGATGTTTAAGATTTAAAATCTAGGTTTCAAAATTTTAGAAAATGAAGTTTTATAAAAAAGGGATTATACTATGTTATTCATTAATGCAGTATAATTATAATATACTAATACTATATTAATTAACATTTTTTGCTGGGCTCAGTGGTTCATGCCTGTAATATCAGCACTTTGGGAGGCTGAGCCGGGAGGGTTGCTTGAGGCCAGGAATTTGAGACCAGCCTGGGCAACACGGCAAGACCCCATCTCTACAGAAAATTTTTTAAAACTAGCCCAGTATAGGGGTAAGCACCTACAGTCCTAGCTACTTGGGAGGCTGAAGTGGGAGGACTGCTTGAGTTCGGGAGTTCAAGGTTACAGTGAGCTATGATAGCACCACTGCACTCCAGCCTGGGCAACAGAGGGAGAATCTGTCTCAATTAAAAAAACAAAACAAAACAAAGCATATTTTTTTTCCTGATTTGACCCATTTAAAACAAAAGACTGGCAAATAAAACACATACTAGATCGTGATAGAGTTTATCCTTGATATATATTTGGTTTCCAGAACTAGAGAAAGAAATTATTTCCCTCTATTCTAGGATGAAAAACACTTGAACAGCACTGTTTTCCAGGAAGTAGGGTGTGACCTCTTTTCAGCAGATGGGGTGAAAACACACAAGCGGACCAGCAGCTCCCTCCACAAATAAAGAGTCTGGAAATGCAGGGCCACTTGTGGGCAGCAGCTTCTTGTCCAGTAGTCACCAATAAAGAGAATCCCCACCATGGTCCTAGTGCCAAGGTGGCCACTGAGTGGAACAGGTGAAAGAAAACGGAATCTTGAATGAGAAAATGTGTTCTACTCCCAACTGTTACCTTTCAACTCCAAGCAGTGCTGACATGAAAAACGGCATATAATCAGCTCTTCTACAGAGCAGGTAAACAAGCAGCGATCAAGATTGCTCACATAAAAAAAACCAAAACTCCTTCCTTTTCAATTCCAATAAAACAAAACTCAACTCCTCAGGAAAAAGACACCAAGCCTAAGGCCACTGGGTAGGGAAATTCCAGAGATGACATTGTGTCCAACTGTATCTGCTCACCCAGGGGCAAATCACTAATTCAGATCTTTTGACTTAGAACTTATTTGGCTCCTGGAAACTTTTTTATGGAAAGAAACACACAACCAGTCTGCTACAAATGACATTTCAGTAGCGTATTTGTAGAATAGTTGAAAGGAACAAAGAAACTGCCTTTGCTGCTGGATTCCACAATAAACTGTAAAGGGAGAAAACAAGCCCAAACCTCACACTGTATATCCATAAAAAACTGGCAGCTCCTGGCTTTGCATGAACTCTAGGTACCAGCATAAGACCCTTCCCAGGCTGAGAGCCCTACCGTGCTGCCTGGGCCCCCTTGTCATCATCGGAGCTCACGCCTACATCACATGTGTCTTCTGCGGCAGGAGAGGTGGCCTGCTCTTCCTTCTTACTGTCCTGTTTGCATTTCTTTCTCCTTCGTTTTTTCTTTTTCACAGAACTTGGAGTAAAAATTGTCTCTGTTTCCAAGACGTGTGAGATGTCTGAACTCTGAGATGGTGTTTCATCTCCACCCGATTTCACCAAAGGGGTGTCAATATCTTTAAAGAACTGATCTTCAGTAGGAATTGGTGAGGTGGCAAGGTAAGCAGGAAGCTTTTCCTTAAGGAGAATGGAGAAAGAAAAGTTATCCATGACAAACTCGACAGTGAATTAAAGCAGTAATATATTGAATACATAAATTTTCACGGTGGTAAAAAAGAAAATACATATTCCCTAAAGGCAAGAAAGTCCCACTGAACTAAGGAATTGTCTACTGTACTCTGAGGAGGTCTTTCCCTTGTGAGGCAGCTAAGTGCTAGCCCACCTGGGAACAGGTAACTGAGTCTGTCTGAAGGAACTGACACACCAAGTCAGCATGGAACACCCCAAAGCCATAATGAAAGCTAAGCCCACTAAATTATTCACAAAGCAAAGATCAAAGCAGCAACAACAATCTCACGAGGTGTTACAAAGGACTCTCTCAAGAACTCACACAGAACATTCAGAACAGGACAAAGTAGAAGGCAGAGATTAAGGACACTGCATCAGACAAAGGGCAGCAGGACAGGTGAGTGATGTGAGGATGCAGTGATACAGAGTGGCTAATGCTTACGTTTTGCCAAATTAAGTGGAGAAAGGCAATTAGAGACAATATCCTATAACAAATGACGTTACTAAATTTTTAAACCATAAAGCATTTATGTTTTAAAAAAAAGAAATATTCCTTCCTGTAGGAATTCAAAAGAAGAAAATAAGGCCCAATATTTAGAAGCACTCAAACTCCTAATACTAAATAAATGATCAAGTCTGGTGTTCAGTAAATTCATGTCTTAGCCATTTGTTTCATTCCTTTGTATCATCAGAGGAAATGGAAGGCACATAATAGAGATAAAAATTAACCTCAGGCCGGGCATGGTGGCTCACGCCTGCAATCCCAGCACTTTGGGAGGCCAAGGCGGGCGGATCACCTGAGGTCAGGAGTTTTTGAGACCAACCTGGCTAACATGGTGAAACCCTGTCTCTACTGAAAATACAAAATTAGCTGGGCATGGTGTCGCATGCCTGTAATCCCAGCTCCTCAGGAGGCTGAGGCAGAAGAATTGCTTAGACCTGGGAGGGGGAGGTTGCAGTGAGCAGAGATCATGCCACTGCACTCCAGCCTGGGCAACAGAGCAAGACTCCATCTCAAAAACAGCAAAAAATTAACCTCATATAATTTAAAATACTCAAGCTTTTAAACAATAGCTCTGAAAATGTATGGGTTTCTGTAATTGTTTTTTATTAAGCTTTTGAACTCAGCTTTGATAAACATATTACCCTGAAGCTAAAGTTGATTTACCTAGGAGAAATGTGTGTTCACCAGCAACACACACTTACAGAGAAACTGTAATAAGATATTCTGAATGCCCAAAAGAAACCCAGATGAGAGGTTGTGGTCTCCGACTTTGAGGATTTTTTAATTCAATGATCTTTATTTTACTTACTGAAAGCTGTTTTGGTTTCTGGTGGTATTTCTTAGTTCTATTATAGCAATGTTTGTGGGATGAAGGTAACCTGAACGCCTACCAGTAAGAAAACAGTTAAACAAACTGTGGTATGTACATACTATGGAATACTGTGCAGTTATTAAAAGCACAGTTAGGTTTAGAACTAGACTTGAAAGGAATGTTGATGACATATAATTAAATGAGAAAAATTTTGAGAGAAAAAAAAGAAAATAAATGGCAACTGGGTTTTTGGTCATTTTCCTACTCTAAATGACGAACCCCCAGAGGAACAGCAGCGTGTTGTATTCATAGCATGTGGCATAGCTTAGTAATTCCAACATTTGTTGGATAAATTAACAATTTTTTGTTTTAAAGAGAAGCACACAACACAAGAGAAACTCTGGTCAATGTAGTCACACGTGGAATAGGGAGAAAAAGGCTGAAAAGTTGACATTCTCCAAGTTGTCCTTGCTAAGCATAGTTTTTAGTGGAACTGTCAGAATAAGCCAAGAAAACGAGGTAACTATCAATAACCCAGTCCTCTCGCTTACTGTGCCTGCTGATCTAGAAGTTCAGTGCTATGAATTATCCATAATTTTAAGAAACATACAAAAAGTGTTTTATTTTTGTGACAGATGTCTTTCATTATGTTTCATTCTGCTCTTTGCCTCTGGTCTCTGATAAGGAAAAATGTTGCTTAGGCCAAGTAAATGCAAACAAGGTATTATAAAGACAAGTAGTTAAGAAACTAGAAAAAGCACCAGTCTGATCAAGCTTCCCCTTCATAAATCATAGTGTTTCAACGCTGCTTTACACACTGGTAACTAAGTAGTTGGTTTCTCAATCAAAAAATGATAAACAATCTCATTTTACTATAGTATTTTTTGGTAATAATTTTCTTTGTAAATTTATTATATCAAACTGTAAGTTCATCTTCAAAGCCAAAAAAGTAGTCGTGTATCCTTAATAAGTTGATGCTCATCAGTTTTGCTATTTGAGATTTTATTCTTTACGAAGAATGATGTACTGATGCCTTTGAAAGAATTTTTAAGAAGATTCACATTATGTGATCCGAGTTTCTAGTGAGAATGTAAAATCTACAAATAAATAAATAGATCCACACTGAATCCATCAAGAACAGTTAATCAGCATTCAAATCAGTAGATACAGAATGTGTGTGCTGGGGAGCGGGGATCGTAACAAATCATGCTCATTTGCTAGAAGAAGTCAAACATGTAATCACTTACAAAAGGATATAGGCCAATTAATTTAACTCTCTTGAGATCATAATAAATGAATTCACCTGACTACTAAAGGTGAGGGATGTAATATCCCAACTAAAATGGTAAACATGATTCCCAGTGGAAAGGACACGTGTGGATAAACATATAGCCAGAAGAGAAATGCCTTACTCAGGCAGAAATGAATGTATTCAAGTAAGATGCAAACCAGAAGCAACACGAAGAAAGCTCACTCAAGTTAGAAAGTGATGTGCCTTCCCTTACAAAAAGTGCAAGTACATGCATTCAGCATGCTCCCTGCACCCTGGAACTTTGTATGGAGAAAAATTCCTCATCCCTTCAGCTCGTTTTTGACAGCTTAGTTCTTCAACATGAAACTAAAGCTTGTCTAGCCAACAACAGTCCTGTGTACAATCAACCATAAAAAACTGCTGAACAGTCAGTTTGGGCCACATGCCAGGGGCCTGAGCACACTGTGTAAGGAGGGTGTGACCCACGCGAACTCACATATTCTTCTTCAGTCTCCTCAACAAAGAAAGCTTCTCCATTGTCACCCAACTTCATGTGAAGATCCACTGCATTGCCATTGATTTCTATATCAATCTATGGGAGAAACAAAATATGACTTAATGTTCAAGGAGTCTTTCCTTCAAGTTAAACTAAACCGGAACTCTGAGTTCTCAAGCCAAACTTAGCGTAGTTTTGAGGTTCCCAGAACTACAGCCTCTGAGAAACACTGCTACTTGCCCCTACCCAACCCCTAAGAAGCCAAATGGAGCTGGTAGAGGGAGAGATGGATAACTAGGAATTGAAAGAAAATGTTTCACCATCTTATTTTTACAACATATAAAAAATTTTTAAATTATTTTTCAAATTTAAAATGGAAATATTATTGTCAAACATTTGCACACTTTCCAAATTATGGCACAGGCAGGCCTCACCTCACACGGTTCAGATACACGTAAGTTTCAGGAACCTCAGTATGTGAGCTGTGAGCAACTGCATCAAGTACAACCTCACTGACAGCTCTTCAGCCCACAGATCACTAAGTAAGTAACAGGTGACAATCGGTGCTGTGACTGGTCACTGATGATGGTGGTTCCATTTTCCCAGGAACCAGGTGAAATGATGGGATAAGTAATACCATGTTTAAAAAAAAAATTCAGGTAGACATATGCGTTAGGCCATTTTTGTGTTGCTATAAAGAAAATACCCAAGGCTGGGGGCAATTTATAAAGAAAAGAGGTTTAACTGGCTCATGGTTCTGCAGGCTGTACAAGCATGGCGTTGGCATCTGCTTCGTTTCTGGGGAGGACTCAGAAAACTTTTACTCATAGTGAAAGGCGAAGTGGGCGCAGACACAGTCACATAGTGAGAGCAGGTGCAAGAGACTGGGGGTGCCACACACTTTTAAACAATTGGATCTTGTCAACTCAGCAAAAACTCATCCATCCCCAAGAGGATGGTGCTAAGCCATCCATGAGGGATCTGCCCCCACGATCCAAACACCTCCCACCAGGCTCACCTCCAACACTGGAGTTCACATTCCCACCAGGCTCATCTCCAACACTGGAGTTCACATTCCCACCAGGCTCACCTCCAACACTGGAGTTCACATTCCCACCAGGCTCACCTCCAACACTGGAGTTCACATTCCAACATGAGATTTGGAGGGGACATCCAAATCTTATCAACATATTTTGTCAAATCGCTTGTTATAAAACTCCTATGTACGGGCCGGGCGCAGTGGCTCATGCTTGTAATCTCACTACTTTGGGAGGCCGAGATGGGCAGGTCACCTGAGGTCAAGAGTTCGAGACCAACCTGACCAACACGGTGAAACCCTGTCGCTACTAAAAATACAAAATCAGCCGGGCGTGATGGGCGCCTGTAATCCCAGCTACTCGGGAGGCTGAGGCGGGAGAATCACTTGAACCCGGGAGGTGGAGGTTGCAGTGAGCCGAGATCACACCATTGCACTCCAGCCTGGGCAACAAGAGTGAAACTCTGTCTCAAAAAGAAAAACAAAACAAAACAAATAAACAAAAAACTCCTATGTATGAATAACATAACCACACTGAAGCAGGTGAGGAAGAATGGGACTAAGACCTAAGTCACCTTGGAAACAGCATTTTGACTTGTATTGTAAGTCTAAAGACATATTTTATATAAGTTATCCCAAACAAATATTGTGCAGTAGTTGGTACATTCACAGAGATTTGAGTTAGCAATTCTGAAACTATTTTGTGTTAGGATTAACTAAGCAGATATACTGATGATAATCAGAGCCATGTTTCCCGTTGAAAGAGAAAAGTTATAAATAAGGAGGGGGAAGAAGCCTGTGATGGTAGATGGGAATTGGAGGAACCCGTGTGCACTCATGATTTTTATATACAGATGCAGGGGTGTGTGTGTGTGTGTGTGTGTGTGTGTGTGTGTGTGTGTGTGTGTGTCTGTGTGTGTGTGTGTCTCTGTCTGTGTGTGTGTGTGTGTGTGTGTGTCTGCACACACATCCACCCATGCTCGGGCTGCCTAGAAGCAATGATACCTCAGAAGTAATGAGCACACCTAATAACCAGATCTTTGTTTGTAAATACTATTCTTCAATGAAAGGAACTGAGGTAAAATAACTAATGCCAGAGCTGAGGCAGGGAAAGTAGCTTCTTCTGGAACATCTTCAGGTACCGGGAAGTAAGGGTTCAAAAACTGATGGGAGCATTTCAAAGGCACTCAACTTGAAGGACCTATACTAACAGTCAAATTGGGACAATTTGAGCAACTAATTTCATTTTTGGAGGCTATCCATTTATCCAGGGTAGCCGGGAAAATAGAAGAATGCTTCTGTAACATGCAAATTCAGACTCTTATTCATCTACCACCTCAGAAAAATTAACACTTCACAGCCCTGACTTTTAGAAATCAAGTATGACATTCCTCAATATGACTACTTACTTTATTATCTTTGTCTGACTTTAAATGGAGTTTAGTCTTTCCAAAAATTAAACCTAACATCAAATTATGCCAATATTGGCAATACTTAAAAGAATATGCTGTGAACTCTTTAGGCAACAACAACACAAAAATTTTAAAAATATTTTGAGAGAGCACCAAGTTGGAACAAATTCTTCCCACCAAGGTGATTATTTTAAAAAGGATACTAATTTGATATATTAAATGCTAGTAAAATGGTTTTTTAAAAACCCCTCATTTCCATATAGTCTTACTTCTTACACTGTGGCTTAATTGTGCTGAACATAATATAGGACTAAGATGCTGAAATGAAACTGGTATCTCTGAGAAACAGTCAATGTAGCAGACTTTCGAACTGGCTTACCACTCTTTGGGTAAGAATATCTCAAATGTCTTTTGGGAGTCTCTTCATCCTGTTTCAAATCATATACAAGTTGGGTCTCAAATCCAAAAATCTGAAATCCAAAAATGCTCAAAAATCTGAAACTTCTTGAGCACTAGCATGACACTCAAAGGTCAGTGGAGCACTTCAGATGTCAGATGTCGGATTTTCAGATTTGGGATGCTCAACCAGTAAGTATGACGTAAATATTCCAAAAAATGAAAAAAACTGAAATCCAAAATGCTCTGGTCCCAAGCATTTCAGATAAGGGATATTCAACCTGTATTTCTGGTGTGGCTTTAGCGAGTAGAGGTAGACTGTTGTCCAAGCCAATAAATATACTCCTTTTCCAGCTACAGAAACTGGTCCCAGAGATACGTCTGTTCTTTTGACAGGGAGGCTAAATACTGATACCTCTGTAGGAAGCTCTCTCTCCACTGGGGTTGAAGTGTGAACAGATTGTGAGCCTGAGGTATTGGTGGCCATCTCACATTAGAGAGAAAACACAAGTGGAAGCAGAGCTAAAAAGGGAATTCTGACAGCAAGTTTTTTTGCCTAAGCTAGTAGAGGATAAATTTCTGTCATTAGCAATGAAAATAGTTTTAATACACTGGGTTATTTAACTTTGATAAATAATCTGGCCAGATATGGTGGCTCACATCTATAATCCCAGCACTTTGGGAGGCCAAGGCGGGTGGATTACCTGAGATCAGGAGTTCAAGACCATCCTAGCCAACATGGTGAAACTCCGTCTCTACTAAAAATACAAAAATCAGCCAGGTGTGGTAGTGTGCACCTGTAATCCCAGCTACTCGGGAGGCTGAGGCAGGAGAATCGCTTGAATCAGGGAGGCGGAGGTTGCAGTGAGCAGAGATTGCCCCACTGCACTCCAGTTTGGGTGACAAAGCGAGACTCCATCTCAAAAAAAAAAAAAAGAAACTTTTATAAATAATCATCAGTTTTCTGATATCAATAAAAATAAATTTTAAAATATCAAGTAAAGCTTTACTTTATAAAATTAAACTCCTAAGTTATTGAATTTACTGGGAGTACTGCTGTTCTATCAAACAATTACAAATCCATGGCAGTGGGAAAATTATTATACTAAATCACTCTAAACAGTGGTTTCAAGCTGGTCATGATTTCAAGTTCACTTCACAGGTACACCCATATTTGAAAAACTGGGGTCTTACTTTCAAATCAATGGCCAGCTTTCCCTAACCCAAACTGACTTAAAATAAGGCAAACAGTTAATGCAAATTGCCAGCATATCTCGAAGTAGGCATGATTTCAGGTTTACTCTCACAGTTTTTCAGTTTTCTCACAGGAAAGCTGTTTTGGTAAATCAAATGGCCACATTTCCTCCCAAACATATTTTTTTGGTTTCTGAGATACTAAGGGAGTAGGGGAAAAAAAAATTATCTTTTCCTGTGTCTCACAGGTACATTCCTATTAAAAATGCAACGTTTTGACAAGAGAGTAACACGATTGTGTAGCTTTTGCACAGGAATTGTACTATTTCCTAATTAGTGGCACACAGCATGCAGGAAAAGGTGATTTATCTATTTGGTCACCATTTACAGATGTATAAGTGCTTATATACATATCTGCCTGCAGGTTCCATTTTGAAAGGCTTGACACTGATCCAACGTGATAAAAAACAATCCCAGCAAAAAAAGTAATGATGATTGATACCTTATCAGCAGTTTTACAATAGATCCATACAGAACTAATGGGAAACTTTGGTTTGTTGCCAATCACCCCAGAACAGGTCCAGACTGAAAGTAGTATTGGTATTACCACAAAGAAAGAAAAAATCCCAGAGAAGCTCAACTATGGCTAAATAACACTGTTGTGCAATGGAAAGTTTCTAAGTCCCCAAGTAACCCGCAACTGCTTTTACTTTCTAAAGCGTGACCCTGAACAGAGGCCAGACCACACAAGCCCTATTACCCTGAAATGTCGTTCTCCTGTAGAAACTGATTTTGTAATACCTAGAAATGAGACGTTATTCCTGGAGGAAAAAATAAAAAGAATATCTAGTTTTGTGAAATCCATTTTCTTTCACTCTCAAAATAACATTTAATTTAATTAAATAGAGGGAAATTTCTATTTAAAGATCAGCTATATAAAATAGCAGAAAGCTGAAAATAAATGTTTTCGACTTACACCGGTGGTCCTCTGCCACATACTTTTAGGTCTGTGCCAGAAAACGGTGAGGATCTTTTGTTGTGTTTTAAAATGCTGACAAAGCCTTTCTATGTTGTTTAAGTAGACACTGTGGGGCAAGTGTAGAAAGAGAAATCTTACTATGTACCTGCAAAGTGTTACTACTAGCTCTGTTTTCTCATTTGATTGACACCAGATATGCTAGCAAAACTTCTAGCTGCTCCATAACCTGAAGAGGATATACAAAAAAGAAAAACCTGGCCGGGCGGGGTGGCTCACACCTGTAATCCCAGCACTTTGGGAGGCTGAGACAGGCGGATCATGAGATCAGGAGATTGAGACCATCCTGGCTAACACAGTGAAACCCCGTCTCTACTAAAAATACAAAAAAATTAGCCGGGCGTGGTGGCAGGCACCTGTAGTCCCAGCTACTCGGGAGGCTGATGCAGGAGAACGGCGTGAACCCAGCAGAGCTTGCAGTGAGCTGAGATCACGACACTGCACTCCAGCCCGGGAGACAGAGCGAGACTTCGTCTAAAAAAAAAAAAAAAGAGAGAGAGAGAAAAAAGAAAAACCTACACAAATATCTTCCTCCTGAAAGAATCTTCCCTAAAACAAAATGAAAGTCAACCAGCCTATGGTCTGTTGGTTAGTATCTCAGTCAAATGTGGGGACAAGTCCTGGTATCAACACCATAATTTAGATTACAAAAGTTTTTACAGCTTTGTCAAAACAAAATGTGGCATTAATTTCCTTTAAAAAAAAAAAAACAGCCAGATGCGGTGGCTCTATACCTGTAATCCCAGAACTCTGGGAGGCCAAAGTGGGTGGATCACTTGAGGTCAGGAGTTTGAGACCAGCCTAGCCAACATGGTGAAACCCCTTCTCTACTAAAAATTCAAAAATTAGGGGGGCGTGGTGGTGTGTACCTGTAATCCCAGGCACTTGGAAGGCTGAGGTTGCAGTGAGCTGAGATCACACTGCTATACTCCAGCCTAGACAACAGAGCAAGACTCCAACTCAAAAAAATGTGTGTGTGTGTGTTTTCTTGACTATACCAACCTATTCCACTTACAATTAGTATGAAGTAACCTAAGTATTTAAAAATACTATATAAGGTAAAGGAAATTTTTATTTTTCTGAATATGCCTAAGTTGTCCCATCTAGTTTCTGTTTTGCTTTTCTGAGTTGCGACATGTAAGATTATTATAATAATTTTCAGTTTCCCTTTTTTTGAAGAGACTTCCTGCAGTCAAGCTTTCTGGTTTTAAAAGCAACTTCAAAAGCAATACATAAAGGTTGACTTCTCATAACATTGTCTCAACATCATTCAGGTTTAAAAAAAAAAAAAAAAAGCCCAGAAAGCTCACAATAGCGATTTATTCATAGAGGATGACTTTTCCACTCCTTGAGGACACTCACTCACTTTCTCTTTGAATCTCAGGATGACTTTTCCTCTCCTTGAGGACACTCACCACTTTCTCTTTGGATCTCAGGACTCCCAGCTTCCCAAACCGAACGTGAAAAGGTGAACACTGATAGCTGCCATCCTGCTGCTGTACCACGATGACATCGATGCACCCAGAGAGGGTGGCCTGGTTAATGCCCTTGTAGAGTTCCTTTACAGTGACAATCACCTGCCCAGCCAGCTGTCCCACATAATTCATGGTTTGAGACTACGAGAAACAAAAATTAGATGAGATGTTAACACTAAATTTGTGATCTATTGACAATGACAAAGAACAGTCGTAACAAAAACGACACCACTCACTCGTACGCCACATTTGGTATCATTAGCCTTGTTAATTTTGAACCCAACAGTCTCATGCTACCACTGTTTTTACACATTTCCACACGTGGGCCACCCCAGACTATTCTCCTTTGCATCTGAGAGGCTGCTCCAGCCAGGGCCTGAGGCATTCCCTTTTCTTTCCCAGCAACCTGGATAGTACTGACTCTGCCATTAGGGACTTTTTCCTCAAAGTTAGGACCAGCACAGAGTCACCAAAGAACCCTGACCTCCTGCCCAAGACCCTTTGGAATCTGGGGCTACTGCATCCACTTTGGCCAGAGCAGCCTAACAGAAAAAACAAACATCATCCCCAGGAGAAACCAGAGATTCATCTCCCAACAGAACCAATGTAATAAATTACTGAGAGCTACGTTTTGTAAGGAACTATTAACAGAATAGTATGGTTCAGACACATGCTAGATTAAATAAATTCTGGCAAGTTTGCCTGAGCTTAGCCTATTTATAACATTACCTCTAGGGACAAATCCCTTCAATGCCTCAATATAACTAACTGGAACATGCATTCAAGTTCTACAAAGTTCAAAGCACAGAAAAGGGTTTTACTCTTGTTCCTCAACCTCAGTTCACTATTCAAATCAGAATCAAAAGGTCTGCAAGGAGTTCTCCAGAAAGGCTCAAAGGAGAGGAAGTACAGCTGAAGCCAGGGGTGGCTTTATTGCCTTGGCCCCAACCCCAACTTTTCCGCTAATAAAAAAACAAATCCCACCTTCAGTCCTAATGTCAGATTTCACTTCCAACTATTGAACACACTCGCACATTTTATTCATTAGATACTGACACCCCTACATTATGTCAAAGTACAATTCAGTGAAAGCCATTCTGGAGACTGGAATGACAGAGAGCAACCAAGAGACCCTGCACTGCTCCAGCCAATTCAGAGGCCAACGTTCAGCCAATCACAGGGCGGACTGACTGCTCTCCAGGCTGTCTGCCACAAGCAGCTCGTGGTTTCCCTACGTCCAGCTTGGAGGCTGCCTTGAGCTTAAAGCTCCATGCTCCATGTTCTGCGTTGCCCGCTGAGTTCAAAACTGAACTGGGAGAAAGAATGCTGTCTTCTTGGGAAAACTCAGGGGCTTCCAGGATATCTGCCTGCACAGAAATTCACTCTGCTCTTCACAGATGAGTGGCCACGGCAGAACCCTGATTCTAAATTGTTTCCCGTTCCTACACGCGGATGAATGTGTAATCAAGGCCCATCGGTTCTATACCATGAAGCATCGCCATAATTTTACCCTAGAAGAAATTTTTTAAATATTTTAAAGTTAATGTTACCAAGGCCCTAAAATGCAACCACAGAAGAGCTGGAAAACGCTTATTCTGCAAAACTTACTCCTAAATAACAAAATAAGGTGACATCCTTTATGTGGTATCAAACAATTACAATCTGGTGATGGTTTTGGTTTTGGAATAATTGATTTGCCCTCAATAGCTAAACCAAATTAAGCACGTTATCAAACGCTCAATAATCATTTCTTGAACAAATGAACTAGCACTAAATAAGAATAAAAAAATAAGAAACCTAAAAAAAAACAAACAAAAAAAAGTGTAGAGAGGAAAGAGTGTTTCATCAAAATATTCATATAACATCCCATTATGTTTTTAATAATTAAATTTCTATTTTGAGGTCACTGTAGATTCACATGTGGTTCTAAAATACAACACAGCTAGATCTCATGCATCTTCCTTTTCATATTCTGTAAGTAATGCATAGTCACAACATGCTTTTTACCTATACAGCACACACATGAATTAAACAGCATCCAAGCAGTCAATCTTTGTATTACTGCTTGAATGGTGGGTGGCAATGTTAAAATGAATTTTATTACAAGAAACAAACAAACAAAAATCATAATTATTAGGCCTTTTCTTAAAAGAAACTAAAAAATGCTAACTTTTAAGCATTGACATTCAGCCACAAACAAGTCTTATAAACATAAATATGTAACAAGCTTCCATCAACTACAGCATAAAATTCATAATTAAGTGTAACTGTATCTATTCAAGATTATTTTAATTATCACGGTTAAGGGATGTGCTGTTATATGGGAAAATCTAATGTGTAAATGCCAGTTGCTAAATGTAGAAAAATACATGTTGTCAAATAACTGGTTTTCTCTTGACAGATAATGAAACAATTACATTTATATTATGAAGGCTGGTAAAACAAAAGTAAAGGAAGGCCTGTAGCTGAAAGTGCTACACCCTGGGAACGCTGAGCAGCTGCTTGCTAGAAGGGTCACCGCAGCAGAGCTGGGGAAAGAGGCTTCCTCACAGTCATGTCCAGAGGAAACGCAGTTGTTCATCACAGGCACGAGGGGTATGTTAAACAGTCTTCTCTTGAAGCAGAATCTAGCGCCATATACCTTATTCCTACACGCCAGCCCAGCACAGCCACACAGTAAGAACCAAGTCAGACCCGTCCTGGTCAACACCTGGGAAAGCCACACTCTGAACCAGCAGCAGAAAAGATACACAATGAGGTAACCCAAATGTTTAAAAAATACAGCAAACCAACACATTATAAACTATTCCTCATATTTTATCATGAATGATGAGGGAAAATGTGGGAGGAGAAAATAAATAACGGAGAGTGACAGAGACCAAGGGAGAGCCATGCAGAAAGCAACAAACAAGAAGTCATAGAGAAAAAAGAACAAGAGCAAAGACAGAATATATAACCAGAAAGGCAGGCTGGTTTGGAGATGCCCACACAGAGAGCAAAACGTGGAAATGAAGAACAGTCACAGAAGCAGCATCCCTACCCTTGAGGCTTGCGGGCATAAATAAAAATATTAAAGTGCACTTGTTGATTCTTGGAACAAGAATACACCCAGCCCATTCTTTTAACAAATACCAAAAATGCTTCTAACACATCTCTGAAATACTCTAACATTAACAATAATCACACCAGAAGCAACTTTTTTTTGAAAGCTTATAACATCCCAAATTCTTCAACTTATACATTATCATCTCAGAATTACTTTAGAGGTGGTATTATTTCTATTTTTAAAGATAATGAAGGCTGGGTGTGGTGGCTCACATCTGTAATCCCAGCACTTTGGAAGGCCGAGGCAGGCAGATCATTTGAGGTCAGGAGTTCGAGACCAGCCTGGCCAATATGGTGAAACCCCATCTCTACTAAAAAAAAAAAAAAAAATTGGCCTGCATCATGACGCATGCCTGTAGCCCCAGCTAGTCGGGAGGCTGAGGCAGGAGAATCACTTGAACCCAGGAGGCAGAGATTGCAGTGAGCTGAGATCGTGCCATTGCATCCCAGCCTGGCCAACCGAGCGAAGACTCCATCTCAAAAAAAAAAAAAAAAGTATCAGTAAATAGGTTCAAATACCAGTCCCCTTCCTACAAAAACTGCTTAAAATTATTTCAATTATTTGATGTGTTCAATCAAAAATAACTTTTGTTGAGGAAAAGAGCTATCAGAGACACAAGGTAGTTAAAAAACAATAAGAAAAATTTATAAATTATCAGCACAAAATGGACACATTCTATTTTTATTTTCATTCTGAGACAGGGTTTCACTGTGTTGCCCAAGCTGGAGGGTAATGGTGCGATCTCTGCTCACTGTAACCTCCACCTCCTGGGCTCAAGCAATGCTCCCACCTCGGCCTCCAGAGTAGCTGGGACCACAGGAATGTGCCACCATGCCCAGCTAATTTTTGTATTTTTTTGTAGAGACGAGGTTTTGCCATGTTGCCCAGGCTGGTCTTGAACTCCTGGGTTCAAGCAATCCACCTGCCTTGGCTTCCCAAAATGCTGAGATTACAGGTTTGAGTCACCACGACTGGCCTCAAAATGGATACATTCTATACCACTCTTTTAAGTGTTTCAAAATCTGTTTCTTAACTTTATCTCCAAATATCTAATCAGGGCTAGTATAGTTAGTACTACCAACAAACACACAACTACACTTGTTACACATCTCTCTTGTCAATGCTATGTCAACCTGTATGTTATCTCATACAGTCTTCACACACACTCATGGATTTGGTATTCCCATTTATATGTGGAAACTCGGGTTCAGAAACATCCAAGGTCAGCACACTATTAAATGGCAGAGCTAATATTCAAACTCAAGCATGAGTCTAGAACCTATGCCCTTAATTGCATCTCAAAGTGACAGAAATGCTCTAAGTAAACATGACAAAAGCCTTCATGAAGCCTCCAGATTGCTTACTGCAAGTGGGCCACTTTCAGCAATCTGAGTATCATTTTTACTTAATGCAACTTGGCTACATAATGATGAAATGATTACAGGGAGTCCAAAGAAGCCATACTCACCCTCCAAGTCTCCTCACACCGCTACTATTAACCCTCCCACTGGACCACAGGCCAGTGTTACAAAGCAGACTCCTGGGAGCGCCACACGTCGTGAGGCTTGTGGACAGAGATTAAAACAGTTTTTACCAAAGAACATGCCATTGCAGCTAACTTTCTGCTCACGAACATGACGAGTATGCTAGCAGGGAACAGAGACAACAGATGCTTCAGGAAGTAGACAACAGGACACCGTTACCTAGGACGTGGGTAAACGTTCCAGCTTGCTCCTGTGCTCCTGGACCGAACTCCTTCAGGACACCCATGATTATGGTTTGCATTTGATTAGCATGTAACATTTTTCAAGAACTTCCTCAAATATACCTCATTTGATTTTCAAAAAGAGAATGTAGGTTATGATAGCAGGCATTATTAATTTCATTTTACATTTGAGATTGAGATAAGAGGTGTGTACCATTCACTAGAACACAGTTCTACCTATACTCAGGGTCCCAACTTTCTCTACTGCCTCTGACCCCCGGCTTAAATCATTGGGTCTCAAGGTCATGTGGTGTCCCTGAGGGCAAAAAAATCTGAGGGCTGAACTCAAGTTATACTAAATCCCTATGGTTTTCTCCAAGAATTCCAGAGTAACCTAGAGGTGGCCAGGTGTCTTATATAATCCCTTATGATAACGCTATTTGGGAGACTATTAGGAAGACTAGAGAAAAAAAAGAGAAAAAATCTGCTTGGGAGAGTTAGGTAAGGCTTCATGGAGCAGAAAATATTTGTTCGAGTGGAAGTATGTATAAAGGGCTGAACAGACGAAGGAGGGGAGGTTCCCAGCGGGCAGTGCCAAGCAGACAGAACAGCTTATGGGAAAATGTGCTAAGTTTGAGAGACAAAAGTGAGATGATGCAAGGCCTTGGACTCTGGGCAAGTTTACCATGTGGGCAATGGGTGCAATCAGCGCTTCTGTTCAGGGAAGTGACAGGATTAGGTCACAGGAGGAGGATGAACTGGAGAAGAGGTAGCTAAACGCAGAGAGACTACTCCAGAAGTCACCACAACAAATTCAGGCAAGAGGCTGCACAGCTCTAAGGCAGAAGAGACACACAGGGAGCTGAAAATCAGTTAGTCTTGACGACTAAGGGTAGATGCTAAGGGCAAGGAAACTGGTGAGGACCATGCCCCAATTTCTAGACAGCTAGAAATACCTCTGGCACATAGGTGGCATTCAGTGAATTCTGTTGTATGAACCAACTTAGAGATATGGAAATAAAAAGAGTAGATCTGGTAGGGAATTTCCTATTAAGGTTGAACTTAAAGAACATTACTTACTACTACACTGCTCCAAAAGTTTTTGTACATGAAAATCATTTGGGGTGGTTTTAAAAAACGGAAATTTCTCTTTGTTTTAAAGCTTAAAAACTAATTATGAAGATGAGCCAGGTTAGGGAAGCATAGTTCCATGTAAAAGTAAGAGCCCTCCCTACTTTGTGCTACTTCCAAAATCAGTTCAACAGAAAACTGACTACACAAAGGATCCGAGCCTTGGGAATTGTCCTGTCCTTTGTCTTTTACAGAGAAAAAATGCAGGGGAGTTTTTGAATCTTTCTGAGCTGGTGCTGGGCCTCAGAGGACTCCCTCCTGAGAGAATGAGATTTAGCCAGGATGAGGTGTGCTTTGGAGGATCTGAGGTTCCAGTCAACTCCCTGTAGATCACGAACTCTGTCTTTCTAAATTAGAGCAACCCCATCACCTCCACTGTTCGAAGGCGCAGTCAGGGAGGTTTTTATATCTAACTTTTTTCCCCACTAAATGAGGAAAACTGGCAAGGAGCACACTCTGGGTCAGTATTTCTCAAGAGTGGTCCTTGGACTGTCTGCAACAGAATCAAGCTTTGGTGCTTAAGAATGTAGCTTCATTCATGAAAAATATGGGAAAGGGGGATAAAAACAAATACACGTTCCTGGACCCCAACCCAGACCTACTACCTAAAAAGCTGGAAATGAGGTCTTTAAAAATCTGTTACCCAAGATTCTGACAGACACCCAAGTTTGGGAACTAACTCTGGGCTCTGTTGGCAAGAACTTTCTCCTCTTAACCCTGATTAAGTTTGTTACAAAGACTAAGTTGTTATGGGCTCAAGTTCAGATCCTGTCGTATAAAGATGTCAAGATCTGTTAAGTGTGGATCAGAAGTGGAAGCAATAGATAGTAATAGAATTTCAGACATTTTAATGACAGCTGACCTGATTATTTTATGATACTTAAATTCCAGAACTGGCAGTGCTTCTGTCAAAAAACTCAGAAATTCTGGCCTGGGAAGACTGCTTTCCTAAGGACCCCTTCCACAATTACAACCAAATATTATTTCATATCAACCTTCGGGATACGTAAGAAGAGGGGATTTTCTGATTCAATATTTCTGTTTGGGAATTTAAACAGACACATAAGGCAATGGCCAGATCTGAAAAAACAGGGCTTCCTGGATTTCAATGATTTCAGTGCTCAGAGAGGCCCCGAAACACAAGGGTGAGCCCCCGTAGCCATGTCTATAATATGGGATCCAGGCCTTGGTATCTGCTGGCTGACCGGGGTGGGAGACATCTGGCCCAAACAGATATTCATGAAAAGTGTATGGAGAGCCAAGGCCACCCAAGACTGGGAGGGCTGGGCCACCTGAGATGGGACGCAGAAGGCCCACCAGCTCGGAACACCAACACCACAGGTAGCCTCTTGCCCTCTCGGCGTCTCTCTGAATGATGAACCAGTCATAAGTTTCTTTGTGGGGTTGTTCAGAGTCCATTTCTAATGTTGCCAACAAAGGATTTAAATCAAACAGGCTAGATCCTGACTGGATAAAGCAACCTGGAGCCCTATACCACCCTCCTGCAGATATCGGCCTGGCAAGACTAGCAAGAACATGCTGCAGATGTAACCCAGATAACACTTTATTCTACTTAACAATTTAATCTGTTAAGAAAAAAAATTTTTTTTAATTTTTAAAAAATGAGAAAATATGAAGCTGGCCTTAAGCTTAGTTCTCAGGGCTGTTAAGTTATAAATTAGGATTTTTGGATCTGTCACAACGTTATTTCCTTTGAGGGAATCTGAAAGCTCCGACTTCTGCTCACTGAGTTCACTTCTCTATGACGGTTTCAACACACTCACTTTCTATAAACAGATAAACTGCTTTGTTGGACTGAGTAGGGCTTAGAAAAGGGAAGACGCTTTCCCACTATAGCAATGCACCTTCTCTCCGAGTGGTGGCCCAGACCTTTACTCAATGACAGTGTCTGCTTTCGCTTTTCAGCACGTATAACTTAAGGAAGGACCATAAACATCACCTATTTCATCTCCAAAAATTACCAGCCCCCATCTTCTACCCACTCCAGTCATCGGCCCAATAATTTTCTGGACAATCCTTCAAAAGCCAACACCAGTTTTCATCTTAATCTAATATTTTGTAAGAGAAGCAAGGACGTTTCAGGTTTCCTCGGTAAGAAGGAAGTGGGATCAAAAAGGAACGTACATCCACAACAGACTGTGAATCCCCAGAGCACAATGGCAAAGATCAGAAAGATGATGGCGGGAGGATGTGTGGGCTTGGTGGCTGAGAAGAAAGCAGAGGTGACAAGATCGGATCCACTGCTGTGGGTGCCCAAGGCCCCCGCCCTCTCCCCACCACAGCACTCACCATGCAGCATGAACATTAGGCCACCTCCAAACTGAGTCCAGTAAAGAAGGGGATGTCCCGCAAGCTTCACTGTCTCCCGGAAGCCTAGCACAGTGCCTAGCAACAGCAGGTTCTTAATAAGTGGTTTAGGATCAATGAATGGACCAATGAATAAACGAATGAATGAATGCAAGGCCTAGTGAACAGAATCAGCACGGAGAGGGAGGAATATACACACTGTTGTGTTTTGTTTTATCTCACCGACTTAGAGTAAAATTCAAGAGGTAAGTGAAGATACATATAACCGTGCACTAAAAAATATAAAAAATAAAAAATAATTTTAAAAACCCAGGCCAGGCACAGTAGCTCACGCCTGTAATCCCAGCACTTTGGGAGGTTGAGGTGGGTGGATCACCTGAGGTCAGGAGTTTGAGACTAGGCTGGCCAACATGGTGAAACTCCCTACTAAAAATACAAAAATTAGCCAGGCATGGTGGAGGGCACCTGTAATCCCAGCTACTCAGGAGGCCGAGGCATGAGAATCACTTGAATCTAGGAGGCAGAGGTTGTAATGAGCCAAGATCACACCACTACATTACAGCCTGGGTGACAGAGTGAAACTCTGTATCAAAAACAAAACAAAACAAAGAAAAGAAATCCATGGTGGAAGTTAACCCAAAGTCCCCAAAGCAATGCTCATGTGTTCAGAAACCAGTACTTTCCTCCAGAGGCTGCTGAAGACCTCATGGAGAAAAACTTGCTTAAATCTAGTTTATGTCAGGGACAAAAATGACACCGCTTCAGGATGGGCAAATCTAAAAATATCCCTGTGAGAACAAATGACAGCCATGTAGATCATTCTGGAGAATACTGAGCAGCCCAGTAGCAACTTGCAGCAGAGACTGCTGGTCATCAGAGGAAGTCAGTGTGAAGTCAGCTGAGACAGAAGCAAGGGTGCCGTAACTGGAGATTATTACAGAAAACAAAGTGAAACACAACCACCAAGTTACCCATTTTCTACTAGTCAGCTGACTTTTATGAAAATGCCCAGTATAATTAGGCTACAGAGCACAGCCTTTAAGAAAAACGGCTGGAAACAATAGTTTAATTTTCCTGTGCTCAACAATGTACCAGAACATTCATTTTCTTCAGCAACAGAACCTGGAACGGAGCAAGAAAAACTAGTGTTCAATTTCATCGTTAGATTTCAAAATAACATGTGTGGCTTAAGGAGATCCCAAAACGCCAAGCAGCATGCTCAAAAGGGGGCCCCAACTCCCTTACTCAGCCCCAACAACACTCACATGGCCCAACTTGTTTCCAACTATCACAGCTCTGTAAAACTAAACGGTTCCTGTTCCCACATTTCTCTTTAATGCTTCTCCCTTCATTTCCCAAAACGCAGACTAAGACCTTGTCATGAAGCTTTCTGATAATTTATTTCTTGTCTGTTCCCATCAAGGCTAAAATATGCCCTGTTTTGACCTCTGTACATGAGGTGACAGATGCTATTTAACCTGATTGGCATTTAACCTGACTGGCAACTAGAGAGAAATGCAAGAAGTAAAATCATTAAGAACTGTAATCAGTTCAACATTCTATTTATAATTAATAATGAAAGATATTAAACTATTACTTAAGTTAACCTTTGTGTAATGGTTATACCTACCAGCACAGAAAGAATTCCAGCTAAATGTTCATGCCAATTTAGCTATGAAATGAAGTTTTAAGATTACAAATAGCTGTACCTTGAACGATTCAAAATAGATTTTTCTTAAAAAAAAAAAAAAAAAAGCACACACTTTACAGATAGTAAAACTAACCCTTTCGTAGTGTACAGTCATTAGCTGTGACCACACATTCCTGTAGCCACCACTATAGTCAAGTCAAGACACAGATCAGATTGTTCTCCAAAATGCCCAAACCCATTTGGAGTCAATCCCTCTTCCCTGCCCATGCCAATCACTGATCTGCTTTCTGTCTCTAGTCTTGCCGTCTCTGGAATATCATATAAATGGAACCATACAGTATGTACCTTTGGATTCTGGCTTCTTTAGCTTAGCACAGTCCACATGACATTAATCAATATTCCTGCATGTATCAGTAGTCTGTTCCCTGTTAAGTAGCACCCCACTGTATGGATGTATCAAATGTTTATCCATTCACCAGCTAGAAGACATCTGGGTTGTTTCCAGGTTTTGGCAATTACAAATAAAACTACAGGTTGAGGAGTTTTATTTGTAATTGAGACCTTTTCCAAAATGCTCAGGACCAGAAATGTTTTGAATTTTGGATATTTTCAGATTTTGGAATATTTGCATATACATAATGATCCAAGTCCAAACATAAAATTCATTTATGTTTCATATACACCTTAAACACATAGGCTGAAGGTAACTACAGAAAATATTTTCAATTAATTTTGCACATAAAACAAAGCTTTAACTGCACCTTGACTGGGATCTATCACCAGGGCAAGTGTGGAATTTTCCACATGTGGCATCAAAGCATTTTGGATTTTAGAGCATTTTGGATTTCAGATTTTTGGATTAGGGATACTCATTCTGTACTATAAACATTTGTGTACAGGCATTTGTGTGAACGTAATTTCATTTTATTTGAATATTTTAAAATGGGATTGCTAAGGTCTATTTCTACAAAGTTGATTTTACTGGTATTGTTTTTAAGGTATCTTCAGTGTCCTTGGGGGAGCCTATTATTAGAGAAATCCTTCCTTACATTATTTTACAAACTGATAATAATTTAACTGTTTTTTAAGTTTGGATTTTCACATGTGGGATTTGCTTAAAATGTAAATTCACCTCTATACTGGTGAAAATTCAAATTCATTTTCTCACGGTCTTAACTTTTTAAACATTGTATATCCTCGACAAATTACATAAGCTCCCACTCAGATGTTTTCTTCATTATTCTTCCTAATGTTAGTTACAGGGAGGTGATGAGGGAAAAAGAGGAGAGGGCGCTAACTCACCCCTTCCAACTGCCGTTTTAGGCTGGGTGCGGTGGCTCACACTTGTAATCCCAGCACTTTGAGAGGCCAAGGCAGAAGAATCACTTGAGCCCAGGAGTTTGAGAGCAGCCTGGGCAATGGAAGGAGACTCCATCTCTTCAAAGAATTTTTTAAGAAATTAGTTGGGTGTGGTGGTGCATGCCTGTAATCCCAGCTACTCCGGAGGCTGAGGTGGGAGGGAACGCCCGAGCCAGGGTGGTGAAGGCTGTAGTGTGAGCCGTGTTTGTGCCACTGCACTCCAGCCTAAGCAACAGAGCAAGATCCTGACTCAAACAAACAAAAAAAAATTGTTCAAACCCCAAATGCCATTGTACATACCTCATCTGATTTAATCCTCACAACTAGGTGAGGTAAATGTTATATTCATTGTACTAATAAGAAAACTGATGTCCAGAGAAGCAACTTATCTATAGTCAAGCAGTTACCCAGAGACATGACCAAACAAAAACCCTGGTATGTCCACCTTAAATACCCATGTTAATTTCACTGAAACCTAAAACAGCTCCTAAAAATTCATGGAATTTTCAGGCTATGTGCGGTTAAGAATTTCATAAAGGCTTTTAAAAGGCTATGATGATTCTTCTATATGCTACCACACACAAAAAATCTTAAGCCTTTTTTTTTTTTTTTTTTTTTTGGAGATGGGAGTTTTACTCTTGCTGCCCAGGCTGGAGTACAATGGTGCAATCTTGGCTCACTGCAACCTCTGCCTCCCGGGTTCAAGTGATTCTCCTGCCTCAGCCTCTCGAGTAGCTGGGATTACAGGTGCGCGCCACCACGCCCAGCTAATTTTGTATTTTTAGTAGAGACGGGGTTTCTCCATGTTGGTCAGGCTGGTCTCGAACTCCTGACCTCAGGTGATCCTCCCACCTCTGCCTCCCAAAAATGCTGGGATTCCACGCCTAGCCAAGCCTTTTATTATGAGTAGTCTTACAGATATGATTACGTTATGATCATAAAAGTGTGTTTTAAGGGGTATGTCCTTACCCTAAACCTTCTAAAAGAACTGTGTAATTAACCTATTTTAGTGGCGACTATTGATAACCATAGCAACTCTAAAATAAGCCAAGAAATCTGATTATTCAGCTTAATTCCACATACAAAAGGCACACAATTTTAGCAGGTTGCTATAGAAACCATGTGTAGTACTTTCAGGGTTTACTATCACTGACATTGGTGGGATACAATTTCCTTTGAAACACTCCAACTCTATCGGAAGTTCTTTCTATTTACACACCGACCTAGAAGTCAGGAAAGCGTACGATTCTTCCACCATCAAAATTACAGCCCCAGACTGGAAACAAATTAATATATTACTATAGGTTCTATGTCTAGGGAAGGACAGGTTAAACTTTGCTCATCCCCCCTTATTTCCCATCTCGTCCTCTCTCACCCATCAAAGAACTTTAGTTAATATCACAGTTAACATTAACACAATTAGGACAAGTTTAAAATGTCAAGTAATTACTTGTCCTAACTGTGTTAATGCCCTGGGTTGAAGGTCCCTCAACCTGTATCATATGGTACCCTAGTAATGAGGGTAAGAACAAGCCAGATGGACTACCATTGCAAGTCCTGTAGCTAAGGTGGCAGCTACCAAATTAACAAGCACATGCAAAACCAAAGTTCACAGTCAGTACTCTCAACAACTGGGGTTGAAGGGCTTCTTATCAAGAAGTTTGACAGAGCACCTGCTTTAGAAAGCAAACAACACTTGGAAAAAAGAATGTAGACTGCCTGATCAAAAAGAAGATAACTCCAAGATTAAAATTAATTTGGTTTTAGTGGAATCCTGAGCCTTTCTGTCATTTGTATGCGTGGATTGTTTTTTGAAATGTTTAACAGCTTCCCTGCGCATTCAACCCACTAAACATTTCCTGAGGTGTGCTCAATTTCTCTGACAAATTTTTATAAGCATACTAGCCATGGAACTATACCACTTCCCACACAAAACAGGGGACTGGCTTTACTAATGAGGGCTAGCTAGGAGTGACATACAAATTCTTTTTAGTATAAGAAGAAATGATTTTTTTTTTTTTTTTGAGACGGAGTCTCGCTCTGCCGCCCAGGCTGGAGTGCAGTGGCCGGATCTCAGCTCACTGCAAGCTCCGCCTCCCGGGTTCACGTCATTCTCCTGCCTCAGCCTCCCGAGTAGCTGGGACTACAGGCGCCGCCACCTCGCCCAGCTAGTTTTTTGTATTTTTTAAAGTAGAGACGGAGTTTCACCGTGTCAGCCAGGATGGTCTTGATCTCCTGACCTCGTGATCCGCCCGTCTCGGCCTCCCAAAGTGCTGGGATTACAGGCTTGAGCCACCGCGCCCGGCCAAGAAGAAATGATATTAACCCAGTTATGGAAAACGATACTTCACCATGGAACAGAGTGTTCATTAACAAAGAGCACTTAACTAAGTCATAATAGCCTTTGGATCCACAGATATACATCCAGAAGTCATCGTTCCAAGTCTAATTAATCATAAACACCTGGGGCTGGGTGTGGTAGCTCACGTCTGTATTCCCAGCACTTTGGGAGGCCAAGGCGGGCAGATCACCTGAGCCCAGGAGTTCAAGACCAGTCTGGGCAACATGGCAAAATACAGTCTCCACAGAAAAATACAAAAATTAGCCAGGTGTGGTGGCACATGCCTGAGGTCTCAGCTCCTTAGGAGGGCTGAGGTGATGGACTGCTTGAGCCTGGGAGGCAGAGGCTGCCTCCTACACTGCACTCCAGACTGGGTGGCAGTGAGACTTTGTCTCAAAAAAAACCAAACAAACAAACAAACAAAAACACCATAAACACCTGGGAAAGCTTCTAAAAATAAAACTTTCCAGAGAGGAAGGCTAAAATGAACCCTGTGGTGTTGGACTGGAATTGGAGGTCTCAGTATGAACTCATGGTTTTAAAGTATATACACAGGTAACTAGATGCAAAAGCACTGATGTGTTTATACCTAGAAAACACACTCAAATATCCTAACTCTATTAACAGGACCTAGAATCAAGGATACTCTCAAAACAATGTGCGTATCTATGGCCCAGATCTTGCTTTCTAAATATCATTCTTCAATAAAAGGAGCCAGGGCTCTTTGGAGAAGTGGTTGATTCATTCCACGGCTATGGGCAGGAAAACACAAGATAATGCTGGAGCATCTTGTGGAGCCAGAGACTGGGAAATGCTCAAAATCAAAAGAGCGAGTGTATGTCAGAGAAAAAACCAGAAGTATACTTCCAAGAGCTAAACACAGAACAATTTGTGCAACAAAATAGGATTACTAGATTATAATCAGTTGAATAAAATATTCTTGAGTCCTCACTGATAGAATAAATTAATATATAAGTGAGAAATGACAGCTCTTACAGATGAATTCTAATTAATGAAGAAAAAATGAAACCAGAAACTCACTATTGGAATATATCACAGTATTATTTATGGAAGGCAAGATCCATCAATGGATGCTAAAAATAGGAGACAAAAGTTTGAGGAGAGGCCGGGCTTGGTGGTTTACGCCTGTAATCCCGGCACTTTGGGAGGCCAAGGTGGGTGGATCACCTGAGGTCAAGAGTTCAAGACCAGCCTGACCAACATGATGAAACCCCATCTCTACTAAAAATACAAAAAGAAGCTGGAAGTGGTGGCACCTGTAGTCCCAGCTACTCAGGAGGCTGAGGCAGGTGAACTGCTTGAAGTCGGGAGGCGGAGGCTGCAGTGAGCCAAGACAGCGCCACTGCACTCTAGCCTAGGCGACAGAGAAAGACTCTGCGTCTAAAAAAAAAAAAAAAAAAAAGGTTGAAGGAGAAACAAGATGTCTGGATATTCGTAAAGTATTTTCCCCAAGATACACATTCATTACAAAAGAAAAAAACTTTTAACTCTACAGTAGACAAACCCGGAAGACACAACCATAACCAAGTGATCGGGAAAACTTAAGACACATTCACCTCAGGGACTCCTGGTATGACTCACTGAAAAGGACTTCGGAGGTATTCTGACCAAAAACACACAACCTCAATCTAATTATGAGACAACATCAGACAAACCGAAGTAGAGACAAATTCAACAAAATATCTGACCGGTGCTCATCAAAACATCAAGGTCATGAAAAGCAAAGACTAAAGAACTGTCACAATTGGAAGAGACTAAGGAGACAGGACAATTCAAGGTAAGGTGGGGTTCTGGAACAGAAAAAGGACATTAGTAAGAAGAATCTGAATAAAGACTGTAGTTTCATTTTCAAAACAAAACAGTTATTCTTGGCCTCCATTACTGCCTTCAGTTCTGCTTCAGTCTGTCTGGGAAATGTGTATTTTCTTTTGAAAGCTCCACAGGGATTCACTCAGCGATGAGCCAGATGTGGGCATCACTGTCCTTGCGACTTGTTTCTCACCCCCGGCTGCACGCTGGGAGTCACTGAGGTGCCTGGGGAATCCTCATGACCAGGCCACCCCCTCTGCAGATTCCAGTGCAAGTACTTTTGAAAGCCTCCAAATGATCCCAGAATGTAGCACATCTCAAGCTGTGTCTCAGGACCACAGGTGCATGGAATGAGTTCCAAACCCTCCTGTTTTCTTGACAGTGAACAGAGCTGAAGGAGGGTGTAGTTCCTGTTCCTTTCCTGCCTCACTTCCTGGCCTCAAGTGATCCGCCTGCCTGGGCCTCCCAAAGTGCTGGGATTACAGCTGCGAGCCACCATGCCCAACCGGGATTTTTATTTAGATCCTTGCAGAGTTGTGTCCATCTCCTCTAGGCCAGGCCAGCAGCCTGACCTTTTAGGACATCTAAACGCACAGTGATGGAACTAAGGTGTGTTTTCCCAGCACACAAAGACTACACCTGGATCACATCTACAATACAGGGCTCACCAGGCACTCTAAGGAACTGAGTATGTCGAGTATGTAATCAGGACCAAGTATCCAGGCAAACTCAACATGGCAGCATTCATACAGCCATTTGCTGAATATCTGCCCAGCTGTGTTATTCATAAACCCAGAGCAGCAAAAAATTCAGACATATTAGTGAAGGTAAACAAAAAAAATATATATTTACATGCATCTATGGGGACTCAGTTGTAGCACAATAAATATTTGCTAAATGAAGACAATTTTGTTTCCTCTACATTAATAGGCTTAGCTATGCAATATACAGTCTGTGTGGAGGCAGTTTATGTGCATGTATTTCTTAATCGTAAACTATTTCTAAGTCCTTCCTTACTGAAAACAGATGGGGGCATAAATATAAAAATGAAAAAAATGAAAAAAACATAAAAATGAATAATAAATAATTTTCAAACAGCCGAAACATATTCGTGTCCGTAATCCCAAAACTACTCTCCCCTAAACTCCTGAGCTCATCTGTGGCGAGCATGCTTTGAAAACAAAGACTTTCAGAGAATTTACTCCCCCAAACTGCCTGACCAGTAATCTTGTATGGTCCCCCAATATATCCTCTTAGCAGGCCTCTGTTTTCATTTCAGTGCACACTGTCACTTGGCTAGTGAGCCTACCAAAGCACACCTGTAGGTTTACTAGAATCTTCTCCCTCGAATGCAGCTACTTCTGCAGGGCTTAAGGAACCATCACCCATTCATAGCTCAGTGGCAAGAGCACAAACACTCCTGAAACGCAGGGGAGTTAGGAGGGAGGAAAGGTATCATTTTCAAGCCCAAAGTTATTAGCTGTGGAGAGTGGGAGCTAAAACATGGCTTTGAAAATGGAGCTCAGAAAATGTTTATCTCAAAAATTTTGGTGAAACCTGGCCCTTATCCAGAAAGAAAGAGGAAAATCTTGCATTAGCCCTTCCTTGTTCTAGAACTCAGAACTCTGGTTGAGTTCTCTGGCTAATTATGAGACAGTTAGGTATAGTAACATTATTTCTACAAGGAAACAAAATTCCACTCAATTAAATACTTTTTTGAACACTGGCCACGCTAGACTGGAGGAACTAATTAGTTTTAGACTTGTTCACCTAGAGTTGTTCTATGAATCTGGGCAGCAATCAGTAATGACAATGTGTCATGGGTAGGGTTCCCCACCACTAACCTCAGCCCCACCCCAAATTCCAGGTGGATTCAGGGTTTCCTAACTTAGCACGAAGCACTCTGCCTCATATCATGTGCCCCACCCGCAGGGTGACTTGCCACCTCCGACCACTGTTTGTGTTATTAATCTGGTTGAGCTTTTTGGCATCAACCAGAGGTGTCCAGGTCCTTTGATAAACAGCTCACAGAGCTGAGGATTGAGGGGCACTGCCCTCAGGGCTTCCTGGAGTCCCCTGCAGCTGGTGAGGATGTGAAGACCCAGGATCAAGCCTCACTTCTGCTGGAGAAGAGGTCTGGGCTCTGTGCCAGGGGTTCTCTCTAATAAGAATGCTCAGGTGACCTCTAGAGTCCCTCCCAGCTCTAAACTGTAGAAAGGCTCCAATTCTATAAGCATTTCTGAGGATTACAAGTTTGGCTAAGAACTCCTGTAGTATATTCTTCCCAAACTTAAAACAAAAAAATGCAATCAAAGTGATTTTTAAAAATGGGGTGAAGATATGGCCAGTAGATTATTCTGGGACTTCAGGGTATTTTAATACAAAATAATTTAGCTTTTTCCTTAGCAAATAAAGGTATTGTCAATTCTTGTTTCAAAAATATGAAAACATGGTCTTTGAAATTTCCACGTTTCTAACAAAGCACAGAAATCTTCTCATGGTTTTTTAAATCATGAGATGATGCCTTTATATTCCCAAATCACAAAACCATGAGGAAAGACTCTTTCAAAACTTAAACTGTCACCTTACAAGAGGGGTGCTCAGAAAGGATGTGACTTGTAAGGAGTGTTCAGGTCACAGAAGGCCTGGACCCTGAAAAACAGGGTTCTCCCTCTCACCACACACACCCAGGTTCTAAAGTCAAACTCATTACAGGCTACTAAGTAATCATTACAGGCTACTAAGCAGATATCAGATCCTTATCCCAAACGTTAGCATTAAGAAAACTCATGTTTCTCATGGGACAGGGAGGTGCCTCACTAGACTTCAGTGTTCTAATGGCAACATAAAACCGAACCGTTAATAGAATGCAGTCTAAGCAAACACCCCTTGACCTCTTTCTGGAAAACACCAGCAGACACAAGTCCTAAGAACTTCCTGTGACGGACAGTTTGTGTGTGTTAGTGCTACTTAATCAATGCATAATTTTTAAAGTATTTCGTAAAAAGTCAGCAGGGTTCTCTATTCTCCCTTCTGACCTTAACAAATGTGAGTCAGCCTGTATGTGTATACACTCTATAATATTAAAATGTTGATTTCAAAAGCAAACTGCCTCCCTTGGTAGCACCTGACTCTTCCATTCATATTCAAACCACATCTTCCCATTAGTCCCTGAGAACTCTGAACAAGCACACTTTTACTAACAGATCCAAAAGCAAAAAGCAGAGTGTGATAACATTTTTAAAGATAATAAACATTTGTATAACCTTAAAACTAAAATCAGATTATGAGCCACAGATTTTAGAAACTAATTTTTGTCTCACTGATTTTACGCTTGTTTTCATAAAAATATCCATCCTTAATTTTAAAAAAATAATCTTGAAAATACGTGTTTACTTCTTACTATTTTTAAAGGAAAGCTTCCACAGGTAGAGTTACACTGTCCTCAAGTCAATTGATTTTGTTTCCTTAATGCAGATTTCTGGGACTTACATTAAGCTTATACAACTTGTTCTAAGTTATATCTTGTAACAAGAGAGAAAACTCTGGATTAAAAAAGTTCAGGCAATTTATATTTTCCCCATGTATTTCAAGCTTACAAAAATGTCTTGTTTATGATCACAGAAGAAAGCACCTGCAACCACCCTCTATAATATATCCAAATACAATGTCAGCTTCAAGACATTAGTTTACCATTCCAATAATTATGGCTAGGCCAACAAAAACTGTAACACTTTTATACGATTTTTACTACTACACTTAAATGCAAAGAGCATGTGAAACCAAATATACTATTTTTGAAACGTAATTTTTAAAAATTCTCAGTTTAAAACAGCAACTTCATTTTTTCCCTAGGAAAAAAAGTATTTTGTTAAATAACAACAAATAGAGACAGTAGAAAGACGGTACAGTGAATGAAGCAGGGTAGGTAGCCAAAGACTTCTGTTCAACATAGCACTTAGAAGTTAATAAAATTCACCACAACATTTTCCTAAGAAAGGACATTAATTAGCTTTTTTGTTTTGTGGGTGCCGTCCCCTCTTCTCTCAGTAGTGTCCAGATTGAGCAAGCAGGGAAGGGAAGAGGCACATTGGGAGATGTAACTCACCAGGATACCAGGAGGGGACTTGTCATGGTAAACATCTTGAGTTTTACTTAATGAGCCTTCACAAACCTCCTCATCTTCCTTATCATCTTCTAAGTAAAACATCTTGAAAATCAACTAGCATGTCTTTTTTCAGAGATGAAGGTGTATAACCAAAACAGAAAGCTGCTCTCTTGATAAACTGAGTACAAACCACTTGCAGACACAGTTATATGGCTAAAACAGAAAGGAAATGGTTCTAACAAAAAAAAAAAGCAATGCATACACAAGTTTACCAATGAGATTTGCTCAAAATGCCTCAACCCCTTCTCCCCGAAGGAGATAAGCAGGGGCATGGGACAGGTTGTGCCATGTGTTTACACTGATAGGCACCAAGACCTGCCCAATCACATGATGGCCACTGCAGCTTCCATCACACAGGACAGGGATTGAGTTAATGATTCTCTAAACCAATCACATCCTCATTTTTTAGAAATTAAAACAGCTACTATACATATGGAGACTGATCTTATGTAAGCTAATCATGTAAGGGAAGTCATTTACATACATTTTCCCAGCAGCAGGGAGCTTCCCAAAGTCAGCCAGATGACATGCTTCAAAGATCCCAACTAATGAACACTTTGACTTTGTCAGACTGGCATGACCCAAGACATTCTCACAATTCTGGGAGGCATTCTGCTCAGCACTGGATATAACAAGCAGAATTTACTTCATTTCAAGAATATGATAATGCAACATTGTAAAATTCAAACATTCCCGGTATTTCTTTGGCAGCTCTCAATAAGTCAACACATAGTAATTTCAACTGAATTTTTCTAAAAACCGAAAGCACACTTAACTCACATGGACAAACATACTAGATTTCTGAATTAAGATATACTATTTTTTTCATACCATTGTCTAGGATTGTGCTGTTCATCACAAACAGCCGTTAGCCACATGTGGCTACTGAGCACTGGCAATCAGGCCAGCACCAACTGCAGTGTGCTCCAAGTGTAATGTACACACTGGATTTCCAAGACTAAGAATGAAAAGAGAATAAAATAATCTCATAATTTCTAATATATACTACATATTTAAAGGATATTTTGGATATATTGAGTTAAATAAGGTATTACATTTACTTTTACCTAGTTTTTTCTTTTTCCACTTTTTAAAATGTGATTACTAGAAAATTTGAAATTACACATGTGGCTCACATTATATTTCTATTGGACAATGCTGCTCTAAAACCCTGAGAAAATCTTGAGAACAAGGTGGGGAAAAGGACATTCAGGCAAGTTACAGGTAAGGAAGAACTGAGGACAACTGGACTGTTCATCATTCCTTTAAAGTATTTAATTCATCAACAATACACTAGCTGATCCACATCCATTTAATGATCTTCACATTAAACCTTTTTCTCTGCATCTCAACTTCACAAAAGACAAAATTTTCAAATATTTGACCAAGCAATAGGTGTTTGGTGATGTTTAATACAGTAACACACCACAAAGGTTCATATAATAAAAATGTTAAGTGGCCGAATTAAAAACCTATTTCATCAAAATTAGAAATGGCAAAACTTATCTTGCACGCAGCATGTTTTCCTGCTTGCCTTCTAGCCCAGCAGATAGTAAAGTGGCCTGCAGTACACCAAAGTGCCCAGTCACTTGCAATCTAATTCAATACACATCAGGTATACAAACTCCTACTTCCAGAAAAGAACGGTTTAGGTTTTTATGGTCTAAATTTTATGCAATGAATAAAATTTAAATCTCTTCATCCATGAACTACTGCAGCTCAGGATCCTTGGCATCAGATGGTAGTGATAAAAACCGGATATTGGGGTGCTGCCGGTGGAGAAAAGTGGAAAAAGTCAGAGGTCAGCAAGAAGGGGAGGCTAGCAGGAGAAAGAGACTAAAGAGAAACCTAAGAAGGTGAAAAAAAGAAAAGTTAGAGGGGCAGAGGAAATAAAATGTAGAAGAGATGAGAAAACATTCAACTGGATAGCAGAAGGGGAAAGCCATGAGGAGGGTGGAAAGAAGAAAGACAAAAACCATATCCATTTTAAATGTGAGTAAACTAAGGTCCACAAAGAGGTCAGGAAATTAGCCCAATGTCACCCAACTGGTCAACAAAGGTGCCAGGACAAGAAGACTCCCAGTTTCTGAGTCAGTGCCTTTTTGTGTTATGCCAAGCAGAGACCAAGAGAGAACACGCCGGGGATCGGCAGGAGGAGGCTGACAAAAGGCAGGAGCAAAGGCTTAGCAAGTGAGGCGTGGTGGAGATCCAGCAGGAGAGGTCAGTGGGTAGAATTCTGTTCAGCAACTCTTGCCTACAACGCAACTTACACAACAAGCGGAGTGCCGAGGCCAGTCATTTGGGGTTTCCTGCTAGTGTTTGTATTGTTTCCTTGTTTTAGCTGATGACTCCCAGAATGTGCTGACTGCAAGGAACATGTACTATGGACCCATCAGAAGTGAGCTCATTTTCTAAACATCCGTGTTGCCAACAGGCACACACCTACAGTTTCCTCCTATGGCCACCTGTGGATCACCCTGACCTTAAAGGCTGGTAGCCAAAGTTCTGCTTCCAGCCCCCCATCTGTAAGGTGACACTTTGCAGTCTTGATGGATAAATGTTAAAATCACAACCAAGATTTTCAAAGGAAAATGTTACCATATTGTCAAACTTTTTCTCTACAGGCTAAAATAAGAATAAATGAATACTGAGAAAAGCTACTTTTTACTTTTGCATAATATCTTCAATGATCTTTTTTTAAAAAGTGTATAGAATTTGGAAGTCTTTTTCCCAAGACTTAACTCTTTAAAAAAAAAGTCTAACTTAGGGAAACAAAGCTAAAATGCTAGTTAGGAAAAACAGAATCTTGTTCAGATTCCACAACTTACAATGATGCTAAGTAAAATATACACCTTCTTTGTTTTTGTTTTTTCTACTACTAATCCCATAAGTATTGGTATACAGGGCTTTTTTAAGAGGATGTAACGATTTATTTAAAACTTTCTAGCTAGAATTTGCTTATCTGAAGCTGTACTAAGCTGGTTCAACAGAAATACCTTTACACCACAAGTACGTTATTTTACCATAAAACATGAAAATAACTGTACTCCCCCCAGTGGCCACACTGTGGCCACACAACACCTTGCTCCTGGATTACCAATGAAGATGTGACAAAACTACGTTTTGATTATTTAAAAATCATGAAAAGATTTTATAACCTCAATGACAAAGAATTTCATAACACCCACCAGAATTCTTCTATAGTGAAGAACTTAGGTGCATTTCTGCATTTTCAAGGCCCCTCATGACAAAGGGAACATGTAAAAGACCATGGCTCACCTGAAACAAATGTTTTCATTTACAGCCAAATGGCTCTCACCATCTACACTAAAGCACATGAAGTGTTTCTTCTCCTAAATGGAATCACTTATAATTCACTGTTTATGAAAACAACCCCAAAGGGACTGACTTTTTATTCAAAACCAAGATAAAAGTCCTCTTGCTACCATTCTTGGGTTTCTCAAACATTTGTAGTTTAACTGCTCATTGGGCAATGGTTATATAGTGTACTCAAGTTCCAGTGTTTCATAATATCCTCATACAATCTCAAAATTCTAAACAAGACAGCTAGTGGCTGGCAATTTCACTGACCTGCGAGGGAATAATCAAATGCAAACAGATCTTCCTCCAGGAACAGAAGAGGAAAAACAAGGGAGGGTCTCCTGAGGTCAGAGGCCCAGCTTAAAGTGACTCTCGCAAAGATAAACTGCTTTGAAGACTTGTCATTTATCTTTAAAATTCACACATTTCGTAGTCTATTCTGATAAGTCTATTTTTTTAATGAGAAAAAAAAAAAAAGACTAACTGGCCAAAGCTTTCTTCTACCAAGTTCAAAGCTTAATGCAACACGTTTACTGTAAGAATCAGAATATGCTCGGTGTACACATCGCAGTTTAAGGAGCTTAGGACCAAACAAACTCTGTGGTCTAACCCTTCCAACACAAATGTTCGAGGTCAAGCTTACCACTATTCACCCACTATTTGGAGACGAGAGAGACAATACCGAGAGTTGCCTGGCTGTAGCAGTCAAGTGTATCTGAACATTAAGAGAGTAAAGCTAAACAGCCTAATTATGGATCAGAAGAATTATGGCCTGACTTGTGTCACAACTTTTGGACAACGTTTTCAACAAATTGAAGTCAAAAGAAATGGAAAACCCTCTGTTCTGCTCAGGCAGGAGTCCTGAGACCTCAGTTGCTTGACAGGGGTGGAGGTCGGGGGTGATGAGGGGGCCTGTTAATTGCATAATGGTTTCTGTTTAAATGTGTCTTTTTCTTCTCCCATTTCACCTCTGAACAGCAGTCTGCACAGTGATGACACCGTTAAGTATATGATTTTCTGTACTAGGGTTATATTACCCCCATTTCATTCAAACTCAAAAAATCCTGTTGAAATGCAAGTCTTACTATCGTCAAATTTTAAAACACTAAATAATTTTCAAAGTGTAGTGCTTTAATCTTCTCAGAAACAAATTACTTGTTATAGACTCACAATAATAGGGGTGGCCCAGTGCATCACAACAGTGAGGCCAAGTGAAGGTACTGGAAGAAGTCAGTGCTGGGTTCCTATACTCCAGATCAGTAAGTGAGATAGTTTAAAGCCTGCCCCCCAAAAACAGCAACAAATAACAAATGAAGGTGAGCAAGAGTTGATTACATCATTAAGACAATCCAAAGAAAATATAAGTGAAAATTATCACAAAATGTATCGGCACCATGTAGGAACCCCTCATCCTCTCATTCCTTTACTTGTTTTTTTCCATGTGGACATTTCAGGTCCATCTCTGACTCCAATTTTCTCTTCTACAGCTGGTTCCCCACAACAGTTCTAGTTCAAGATTTTCTCAACCACGTGAAAAACTGGTGAAGGTTATTTAAATTATTCTGTTGCTGTGATCTCTTTCAAACAATTACTTAAAGTTATTTAATTTAAAAGATACTTGTAATTAGCTGGTACTCTTCTTCCTGCCACCTTCTTCCATCTATAGAAATGAACGGCTGCTGTAATGTTAAGTACTGTACTTAGAAACCAGGTGGGTGGATCGCTTGAGCTCAGGAGTTCAAGACCAGCGTGGCCAACATGCTGAAACCCCATCTCTACTAAAAATACAAGAATTAGCTGGGTGTGGTGGCTCATGCCTGTAATCCCAGCTACTCGGGAGGCTGAGGCAGGAGAATCGCTTGAACCCTGGAAGCGGAGGTTGCAGTGAGCCGAGATCACACCTGGGCAACAGAGCGAGACTGTCTGTTCTGCAGCCTGGGCAACAGAGCGAGACTGTGTCAAAAAAAAAAAAAAAAGAATAATCACGAGTGCTGCCAGCAGGCCAGATGGGTAACAGTATAAATTACTGATCTGTAACCTTCAATGGAAGGTTCCCATTGAATCTGGCAACCCTCATTTGTTTCTGCGGTCAGTTCTTTCTCCCAATTTCTGGTTCTTTTTCAAACTTCCATGCTCCTCAACCTGACTCTATTCTGTCACTCTATTTCCCCATCAGAATGTACAACATTCCATATTCTTGAATGCAGACTCATTTGTGCTCTTCAGGAGAAACAGCAAAAATGACTAATACACTTTGCTATGAGAATAAAGAATTTAGTTTCACAATGTTTAGAAATTCTAATGCTATATTTAAGTCTGTTATGAAGAATTTTATTTAACTGGTGAAATTTAAATTAAAATGAAAAGTAACTGAATTCTCAGATTACACTTAGTGAATCTGCCTACTTCAATCCAAAGCTCGACTAAGATGTGTAAGAAAAAAACTGAAACACTGATACTCAGTTGTATACACAAGTTATATTCTACAAATACAGATGAATCCAATTCCAGATGGTGGCAGTAACTGCATTCTCCAGTGAGGGTAAAGCTTCAATGCACTAAGTAGTAAAAGGGGAAAAGTTAGTCAGCTTTGCTAGTCTTTCAAGTTAAATGCTGGTAATGTCTAAGATTTAACCTTGTAACGTCAAGACACAGGATTCAAAAAGCAAAGAGGCATCTGAAAGTTGCAACAACATTAGAAGAAATGCGCCCTCTTCTAAGGATAAAGCACCACTGAAACGGAACAAGTGTGACATTTCATTTTATTTTTCTTCCAGACTCAGCATACTTTACACAAAAAGGTTCTCCCAGGAACAGGGCATTTAGTTTGTGTAAAAATCTTTAGCCTTTGCAACGAATTAATTGTATTCAATTTTAAAAAGTATACTTCAAGTACAACATAGGTATTTATATTGAAATCATAGAAGAAAACACAATCGGGGCAGCCAAGCACTATTTATTTAGTATTTACTCTAAGCCACATCCTGGAATTAATCCTTTGCATATATTATCTCTGATCTACACAATTTTCATGAAAGACAGATTTGCTTTATCTCTATATTTTACAGATGAAGAAATGGAGGTTTAGAGAGAGGTTATTTAAATATCCAAGAACAAACCAGCTAGAACTCAAGATGTCTTCCACAGTACCTTCTTAGACTCATTATTTAAGCTGAAATTCACATTTACTATGCTAAGTATTTTTAAAATCTCAAACATTATGCAATGCATCTAAAAGAAAAAAATGCCTAGGAATAAATTTAACCAAGGAGGTGAAAGCTTGTACAACTAAAATTGAAAAATCACTGACAGAAAAATTAAAAGACAACCTCAGTAATAGAAAGACATCCGTGTTCATGAATAGGAAGACTCAATATCGTTAAGATGCCAATATTACCTAAAGCGATCTTCTAATTCAAGGGAATCTCTATCAGAATTCCCAAAGTCTCAAATTCATATGGAGTTACAAGGGGCCCTGACTAGCCAAAATAATATTGAAAAGAGTGAAGTTGGAAGACTTCCATTTCTTGATTTCAAAACTATTATAAAGTTACAGTAATCAGGCTGGGTGCAGTAGCTCACACCTATAATCCCAGCACTTTGGGAGGCCAAGGTACACAGATGACTTGAGGTCAGGAGTTTGAGACCAGCTTGGCCAACACGGTGAAACCCTATCTATACAAAAAACACAAAAATTAGCCAGGTGTGGTGGCAGGCTCCTGTGGTCCCAGCCACTCGGGAGGCTGAGGCAGGAGAATCACCTGAACCCAGGAGGCAGAGGCTGCAGTGAGCCGAGATTGCACCACTGTACTCCAGCCTGGGTGACAGTGTAAGACTCTGTCTCAAAAAAAAAAAAAAAAAAAAGTTACCGTAATCAAAACAGTGTGGTACAGACATAAAACAGACATATAGACCAACTGAATAGACTTGAGAGTCCAGAAATAAACCCAAACATTTATGACCAATTGATATTTGACAAGAGTGCCAAATCCACTGCATGGTAGAAAGAATAGTCTCCTCAACAGATGGTGCTGAGACAACTAAGTTTCTATATGCAAAAGAATGAATCGGAACCCTACTTTACACCATATTAAAATATTAACTCAAAATGGACCAGTGACCTAAAACCATAAAACTCTTAGAAGAAAACATAAATCTTGGATTTGGCAAAGGATTCTCAGATGTAACACCAAAAGCATGAGTAACAAAAAGTAGATAAACTGAATCTCACTCAAATTACTTTTTCTGTATCAAAGGACATTATCAAGAAAAAGACATCAGACAGAATATAAAATATTTGCAAATCGGGGAGTTTAACTCCAGAATACATTTAAAAATTCCTACAACAACAAAAAGACAAATGATTCAATTAAAATATGGACAAAGGATCTACATAAACTCCTCTTCAAAGAAGACAGACAAAATGGCAAATAAATACATGAGAAGATGCTCAACATCATTAACCATCAGAGAAAGGCAAATCAAAACCACAATGAGATACCAATTCATACCCACTATGATGGCTACTGTTTCTGTAAAAAGGGAACAGAGTGGCCAATGACTGTGACTACTGCAATACATACCTCACCCACGACTCTCCATTTATGAGAAAGACATACTGCAGTGGTAGGAAACAGAGAGAGAAATGTGAAAGATTACTATTAGAAATGGATGGAAGAACAGGCTCAGAGCCTGACTGACAAAACAAGGGTTGCATTTCAACAAGGAAAGATATTTCCTACTTCAATCTCTGTTCCTCCGCCGGCAGGAACAATGATACCACCTCCCTCCAGTCTTCTGGGTCCTCCTCACCCTGGTATGATGCCAGCAGCCCATACGGGGCCCCCTCCTAGGATGATGCCAGTGGGACCTGCTCCTGGAATGAGGCTGCCCATGGGAAGTCACATGCCAATGATGCCTGGGCCCCCAATGATGAGACCTCTTGCTTGTCCCATGATGGTGCCCACTTGGCCCAGAATGACTCGAGCAGACAGGAAGGATAGAGGGGAGGCCTCCCTATATCAGTTTTATATTACTTGTTCTACTTCACCAGGAGATTACAATGCTGTGACTCTGGGTGTTTTCTTCACAGGCTGATACAGAAAAGGTGCTCCCCCTTCCTATTAAAGAGAGAATAGTTTTGGAGTAGAGAAGTGGGACAAAAAAAAAGTGCAGTTTTTATTTATATTGTGAAATATGAAAATAAAATTGTCAATGTTTTTTAAAAAGAGAAAATATATGTTAGAAAGAAAACTGGAGACGCTCAAACACTTGTGCACTGTTGGTGAGAATGTAAAATGGTGTAACCACTGTAGAAAACAAGTTTGGTGGTTTCTCAAAAGCTAAATATGGAATTACCAGGCTAGGCACAGTGGCTCACACTGTGGGGGACTAAGGTGGGAGGATCATGTGAGCCCAGGAGTTAGAGACCAGCCTCAGCAACATAGTGAGACTCTGTTTCTACAAAAAATAAACAAAATAAGCCAGGCGTGGTGGTGTGCACGTATAATCGCAGCTCCCGAGAAGGCTAAGGTGGGAGGACTGCTTGAGCCCAAGAGGTCGAGGCTACAGTGAGCCAAGACCACGTCACTACACTCCAGCCTGGGCGCCAGAGTGAGACCTGTCTCAAAAAATAATAAGGCCGGGCACAGTGGCTCACGCCTATAATCCTAGCACTTTGGGAGGCTGAGGTGGGTGGATCATGAGGTCAGGAGTTCAAGATCAGCCTGGCCAAGATGGTAAAACCCCATCTCTACTGAAAATACAAAAATTAGCTGGGAGTGGTGGCAGGCGCCTGTAATCCCAGCTACTCAGGAGGCTGAGGTAGAGAACTGCCAAACACAGGAGATGGAGGTTGCAGTGAGTTGAGACAGCGCCACTGCACTTTAGCCTGGGTGACAAAGTGAGACTCCATCTCAAAAAAAAAAAAAAAAAGTATAATAATAAAATAAAAAATAAATATAGAATTGCCATATAATCCAGCAATTTCACTCCCAGGTATATACACAAAAGAACTGAAAACAGACATTTGTATACCAGTGTTCATGGCAGCATTATTCGCAACAGCCAAAATGTGGAAACAACACAACTGTCCATTAACAGATAAATGGAGAAACAAACTGTGTTATATCCATGCAATGGAATATTAGTCATGAAAATAAGTGAAGTTCTGATACATGCCACAACATGGATGAACCCTGAAAACATGCTAAAAGAAATAAGCCTGATACAAATATCATATGATTCCAATTATGTGAAATATCTAGAATAGGCAAATTCATAAATAAAAGGTAGATTAGAGGTTACCAGGGACTGGGGGAAATAGAGAGTTATTGCTTAATGGTTACAGAGTTTGGGGTCATGAAAAATTTTGGAAATAGCAGTGATGGTTGTACAACATAGTAAATGTAGTTAATACCACGAAATCATATATTCAAAAATGGTTGAATCTTACTACAATTAGAAAATTATGCAATGGGGCCAGGCACGGTGGCTCACAACTGTAATCCCAACACTTTGGGAAGCCAAGGTGGGAGGATCACTTGAGTTCCAGGAGTTCAAGATCAGCCTGGGCAACACAGTAGTGAGATCTCATCTCTATAAAAAATTTTTAGGCCGGGCATGGTGGCTCATGCCAGTAATCCCAGCACTTTGGGAGGCCGAAGAGGGCGGATCATGAGGTCAGGAGATCAAGACTGTCCTGGCTAACACACTGAAATCCCGTCTCTACTAAAAATACAAAAAAAAAAAAATTAGCTAGGCATGGTGGCGGGCACCTGTAGTCCCAGGTACTTGGAAGGCTGAGGCAGGAGAACAGTGTGAACCCAGGAGGCGGAGCTTGCAGTGAGCTGAGACAGTGACACTGCACTCCAGCCTGGGCGACAGAGCAAACCTCTGTCTCAAAAAAAAAAAAAAAAATTTTAACTATTATTAGCCAGGTGCGGTGGTGTGCATCTGTAGTACTCAGAGGCTGAGGTGGGAGGATGGCTTGGGCTCAGGAGGTTGAGCGTGCAGTGAGCCATGTTTACACCACTGCACTCCAGCCTGGGAAAGACAGCGAGGCCCTGATGGAGGAAGAAAATAAAGAAAGAAGAAAAGGAAGAAAGAAGAAGGAAGAAGGAAAAAAGGTAGAAGAAGAAAAATAGGAATAAAATTATGCAATAAAACTCTAATTGAAATGTAAAGCAATGTCAATACAGTCCACAGTTTAAAATAAGAATATATTAATTCTTGGCTATAAATATCACCTTCTATTCCTATACTGTTACAAACTTCCTAGGTTATTCAAACAACTCATTGAATATCATTAGCCCTCAATTTCCTCACTCAAAAAGTGAATTTCTAGACAATTTCTATGTATCCTTCTAGGTAAAACAATCTGACATTTCGAACACCATGGCTTTCTGAGCGTTCAACTCTACTAAGTACAAAGCAAAGTATTTCCCACAACTTTGTTTTTACCATGAGCTTGGTGATTCCACAGTAGTAATTTCAACAAAAAATTACATGTAACTTTCATTTTATGTATACCTACACACAACAGAGAGCTTCTTCCTTCCGTCAAAAATTACATTGGACCACAACAAATTCACTTCTGATCTCAACGCAAATTCCTAATCTCAGCTTCTAAACATCTAGAGGTAACCCTAAAGAATATATAGCCCATGAGTAGTTTGTGCCTCCCTCATTTCTGAGAACCCCACTAAGCTTTGCAATATACCCTCTTTACAGAAAACATGCAAACCAGCAGCATACGTGCATACCCACACAACCATACACAGATCTGTGCTCGGAGGATCCAATGGAACCCCACTATGGTTAGTCTTCAGACCGCAAGTAAAGAACCCCTGGTTCTAAACCACACTGCTATTTGAAAGCTGAGAGTATATACATATTGAAAAAGTCAATCACCTCGCAGTCAAAGTAGTTAAAACATGCTCAATCCAGCCTTACATTACACAGTAACAGCCCTTAAAATGAAGTAGTGCAGACTGTACATAAACATACGCCTATCATTCAAGAACTTTCCCCGTGCCTATAATGTCTCAGGTACCAATACTGCCTTTAGTCCTAGGTCCTGCACTTTAGAAGGCTCTGTGTATCACGAATCCAAAATATGAAGGCAGTAAGTATTTTTCTGATTCATTTCAGATCTCTAGGAAAGTTTTTTGAAGACAATTTAGATAAGGGAACAGGTGGTTATCACAAGCCAAGCTGCTCCAGACCTGTGCCCTGCAAGTCAGTGTAGATCTGTGCAGCAGACCTACGCTCAGGCTCCCCAGGGCAGCTGGCAAAGGACAAGGCTTCTGCAGGGTCACTGGTGGCCATGGGGGTGGTGACTGGATTTATACCTGTAAAAAAAATTTTTTTAATGATATATCATAGTTGGGGAGGACATGTAATAATATTTTATACATGTATACAACGTGTAATGCTCAAATCAGGGTAAATGGGCTATCCATCCCCTCAAACAATTATCTTTTCTTTGGATTTACGGCTTTTAATAGTTTAGATACAGGTTTTCTCAGCATACTGACATTTTTGGTCAGATAATTCTTTGCTTGGGAGGTGAGGAGTGTAGCATCCCTGGCCTCCAACCACCAGATGCCAGTAGCACCCTCCCCAGTTATGACAGCCAAAAACAGGTCTCTGGTTATTTCTGAATGTCCCCGGGGGTGGGGTGGAGTGGGGGGCAAAACTGTCCGCAGCTGAGAACCACTGGTTTAAACAGATGGTATGTGGCCCTGTATTGATAAGCCTGTTCTGACTGGGTCCCCACAAACATGTTAGGGGTGGGCCGGCAAGCACGTGACTTGGCTGAATTTAGACGGGGAGTTTTACACCAAAGCTCTCCCACTTGCCACGGACCTCCAGGATGGAACCTTCCTCCGTTTCAGCTGGACCTAAGCTTCAGAGGCCCCCTTCATATAGCAGGGTTAAGAGCACCTGTCAGGTAGGACTGCTGTGAGGATCCCATGATGTGGTGCCTGGAAATTACCAGCTGCTTTATAAATGCTAGTTTTCTTTCTTCTTTGCATTAAAAAGGAACAATGAACTGAATAGTTCCAAGACATATGCCACAATAAGTGCTTTAGCAGCTGACTGTTAGGATAGGATTCCAGCCATCACAGAGCTATTTAATAATAAGGGACCCTGGAAAAGAAAACAAATGACTTTCTAAATCTAAATGCTTCAATCATCAGCTCTGTGCATCTGTTTGAACTTCCCAAACCATTTCCCTATTCCTTAAGACTCATCCAACTGCACCCCACTCTTCAGCCTATTTGTCCCCAGTGTTTTCTCTTCTTCCAAGTTTTGGTGTAAAACTGTCTAGTCACATCTACACTCTAGCGTGAATATTGTCTTTTAAATCAATCACCTCTGAAGGCTACAATAAATTAATTCCACTGATATACCACTGTGTAACATGACATGAGGGCTCCTCTTTCTTCCTGAAAGAACCATCTTTAAATTTAATTTAGGTGCTACACAAGATAAAAATGAGTATCAATACCACATAGTCACACGACTCTTATACTCCAAAAGTAAATATAATTTATCTGACGTGCATGGTTCATCAGATGTTGCTTTGAATGGCTTCTAGCTATTTCCAAAAACCTAATCTACCTTGAAGGGTAAAGATTTTCCATCACTGGGAATAAAAGGTTACATTGTGAGACTCTGAAAGCAATTTAAAAAGGAACTTTGGGAGGCCGAGACGGGCGGATCACGAGGTCAGGAGATTGAGACCATCCTGGCTAACACGGTGAAACCCCGTCTCTACTAAAAAATACAAAAAACTAGCCAGGCGTGGTGGCAGGCGCCTGTAGTCCCAGCTACTCAGGAAGCTGAGGCAGGAGAATGGCGTGAACCCGGGAGGCGGAGCTTGCAGTGAGCTGAGATCCAGCCACTGCACTCCAGCCTGGGCGACAGAGCGAGACTCCGTCTCAAAAAAAAAAAAAAAAAAGGAAGGGGTGTTTCAAAATGTTTTCCAGAATGACAGCATAGATGAAATGTGTATGTTGCCCCTCAAGTGCAAAGCACATTTCATTGTGCAAGTTTTTAGTCATGTTCCTTCACAGTCACATTGTTTAAGCAGGGTACCAAGTTTCCTTACTATACGTGTATAATGGAGGGCAAAACTGAAGAATCAGAGGTAATTAGCTCTATGGGCAAACTTTAGACTTACTAATAAAATGTTACGGCCGGGCACAGTGGCTCACGCCTGTAATCCCAGCACTTTGGGAGGCCAAGGCAGGTGGATCGTGAGGTCAAGAGATCGAGACCATCCTGGCCAACGTGGTGAAACTCCGTCTCTACTAAAAATACAAAAAATTAGCTGAGTGTGGTGGTGCATGCCTATAATCCCAGCTACTTGGGAGGCTGAGGCAGGAGAATAGCTTGAACCCAGGAGTTGGAGGTTGCAGTGAGCCGAGATCGTGCCACTGCAGTCCAGCCTGGCGACAGTGCGAAACTCTGTCCCAAAAATAAAAGTGTTGCATTGGTTATTTTATAATGTCCATGAATTACATCATCCAACATCTCCATTTCAACAGGCATGGTGATGCTGCAGAAAAGATATGATTACATGCTTACCTCCCAGGATAATTTTTTTTTTTTTTGGGTGGGACAGAGTCTAGCTCTGTCGCCCAGGCTGGAGTGCAGTGGCGCCATCTCACCTCACTGCAAGCTCCAGCTCCAGGGTTCACGTCATTCTCCTGCCTCAGTCTCCCAAGTAGCTGGGACTACAGGCGCTCGTCATCACGCCCGGCTAATGTTTTGTATTTTTACTAGAGACGGGGTTTCACTGTGTTAGCCAGGATAGTCTCGATCTCCTGACCTCATGATCCACCTGCCTCGGCCTTCCAAAGTGCTGGGATTACAGGCATGAGCCACCATGCCCGACCAATACCTTTATCTATCTATTGAATATCATATATATCCCAGAACAACGGAACCACATCCCACCCTCTCCAAACACAGCATCATTTGGTTCTACAAAGGCCTTGACAATGGCACCAAGTTTGCTGTACTTGCTAATGGTAAACTTCTGTGGAAGAGGTGCCAGTGTCAACATATCATAAACATGTACATTTCATTTTTGGAGGCTTATATTTTTTTTTCTTTCCTTTTTTTTTTTTTTTTTTTTTTGAGACGGGTCTCACTCCTTCACCCAGGCTGGAATGCAGTGGCACGATCTCGGCTCACTGCAACCTCCACCTCCCGGATTCAAGCAATTCTCCTGCCTCAGCCTCCCGAGTAGCTGGGATTACAGGTGCCCACCACCACACCCAGCTAATTTTTGTATTTTTAGTAGAAAAAGGATTTCACCATGTTGGCTAGGCTGGTCTCGAACTCCTGACCTCAGGTGATCCGCCAGCCTTGGCCTCCCAAAGTACTGGAATTACAGGCTTGAGCCACTGTACCCGGTCTCATTTTTGTTTTTTGTTTTTTTTTTTTTTAGTAGAGATGGGGTTTTACTCTGTTGGCCAGGCTGGTCTTGAACTCCTGACCTCATGTGATCTGCCCACCTCAGCTTCCCAAAGTGCTGGGATTACAGGCATGAGCCACTGCACCCGGCAGAGGCTTCTACTTTTCTAAACATAACCAATTCAAAGGAACATGAATGAAGTCAAAGCTACAGCAGTCACTTTCAAGACACCATCAGAATACCAGGCCACTATGCCCGTAACTCTGCAGTGTGCCACAATGAAACCAAGACTGCCACAATACTGATCAAAAGGTGACTTCTGCTGCATAAACAACTCACCAACCTTACATATGGCATCCATCACTGTTGAATGGCTCCTGCGGGGGGAAAGCAGGCTCTTCCATAATGACTAGAAGTCTGTTACTGTAAGTCTGCTAGATCGGTAAGCATGAATTCACAACTTCTCTCTCTTTCCTTTGGAAGTGCCTGAAGTGTCTCCTTGTCTCAGTTAAACAGAACACGGTGACCGTGAGGCAGAGTTCCCAGTGCCAGGCAGCTCCAGGCACCCTGTGCCTGTGTCTGCAGAGGAGTCTTTCCCAATGTCAATCAAAACACAGTTCAAGTTTCATGCCCTGCTTTATTAAATTCTGCATGGTGTCCACTGGGACCACATCAGAATCTTCAAAAATGTAAGGAGGGGGACCTCCCTTTCCTGGCTCTGGGAGGACACTCGGGTGGATAAAGGGAAAGGCTGTGGCCGTACCAATGGCACTGCTGCAATCAATGCCACCAATCACTCAGATTTAGGCTATTTTTAAGTAGTTTTGCAAAACAAATGCCAAGTAAGGCTGCAGCAGTGTGTTATCACAAGCTGACTTGCATACTAAGCTACTTCAACGAGAGAGAAGGACTTCCAAGAGCAACAGCAAGTCACCGAAACAGCACTTGAAAGTCCGAAAACAAAGCCTGTTTCACTCACTGGTCTGTTCAACAGCAGTGTCTATTCTATTCTGAGAGCTGGGGATCAAGCAGTGAACTTGGCTGACAAGGTACCTGTCCTTGTAGTGCTTATATTCTAATGGGGGGAGAGAGACAACAACAACATATGTTAGGCTGGGACAACTATCATAAAGGAAATAAAAGAGGGTGCTGCTGCCTGAGGAGAGGGAGGAAGAGCAGCAAGAGACACTTTAAGTAAAGGGCTGTAGAGCCCAGAACAGGAAAGTACATGACATATATATATATATATATATATTTTAAAGCAACAAAGCTCCAAGAAGGCTCATATCTGAAAAAAGAAATCAGAGTATAACACGGAGGGACAGAGCATGAGAAACTGGCTAACATGCTCACCTAACTATGCCAGGATATAGATAGGATTTACTTTCTCATAAGACACTGCTGCTGTTCTTTCTTTAGTCATTTTGCCAACCTTCAAATGACTTTAGAAACAAAGCAAGAGTGAAAATGAGACAACTGAGATACTGTCATTAAACATTCAGGAACATGCAGAAAATTTTAGCAGTCACAAGTCTGAACAAAAATCTCCAGTTGTAATCTAAAAATTATTTCCTAAGAGTTTCTTTCTGATCATTAGTGAAGACAGGTATAACTAAAAGTATCTTTAAAAATACTGCTATAACTAGACATCCTGTCAGAGGATGCCACATGTGTTACCTCCACTCTCAAATCCCACTGTTTGGGTTGAACTATATCCTCCAAAACAGAAAGGCTGAAGTCCTAACCTCTAGTAGCTCAGAATGTGACCTCATTTAGAAAAGGGATCTTTACAGAGGTATTCAAGTTAAAACGAGGTCATTAGGGCTGGCCCTAATCCAGTAAGACTGATGTCCTCATAAAAAAAGGAAATCTGGGGCACGGTGGCTCACGCCTGTAATCCCAGCACTTTGGGAGGCCGAGGCAGGCGGATCACGAGGTCAGGAGATCGAGACCATCCTGGCTAACACAGTGAAACCCCGCCTCTACTAAAAATACAAAAAATTAGCTGGGTGTGGTGGCGGGCGCCTGTAGTCACAGCTACTTGGGAGGCTGAGGCAGGAGAATGGCGTGAGCCCAGGAGGCGGAGCTTGCAGTGAGCTGAGATCGTGCCACTGTACTCCAGCCTGGGCGACAGAGTGAGGGGTTCCATCTCAAAAAAAAAAAAAAAAAAAAAAATTAAAAAAAAAAACAGAGGAAATCTGGACAGAGAGACAGACATGCATACAGGAAGAACGCCATGTGAATATAAAGGCAGAGATTGAGGTGATGCACCTACAAGCCAAGGAACACCAAAGGCTGCCAGCGACCCACCAGCAGCTAGGAGAGGATGCTAATAAAAATAAGCATCCAAGAATGAGAAAGCGTACTTGGAAATTAAAACACAATTGTAAAATTGAGACATTCTATAGAAGGGTTGGAAAATAAATACCAGCCTGGGAAACACAGCAAGACCCTGTCTCTACAAAAATTTAAAAAAGGCAAGGCACGGTGGGTCTCACCTGTAATCCCAGCACTTCAGAAGGCTGAGGTGGGAGGACTGCTTAAGGCTGGAAGTTCAAGACCAACTTGGGCAACATTAGTGAGACCCTATCTCTGTTTTGTTTTGTTTTGTTTTTTTATTTTAAAAAGAAGAAGAGCCGGGCGCGGTGGCTCACGCCTGGAATCCCAGCACTTTGGGAGGCCAACGCAAGTGGATCACCTGAGGTCGGGAGTTCGAGACCAGCCTGACCAACATGGAGAAACCCCGTCTCTAACAAAAATACAAAAAAATTAGCCGGACATGGTGGCACATGCTTGTAATCTCAGCTACTCAGGAGGCTGAGGCAGGAGAATCGCTTGAACCCGCGAGGTGGAGGTTGTAGTGAGCCAAGATTGTGCCATTGCACTACAGCCTGGGCAACAAGAGCAAAACTCAGTCTCAAAAAAAAAGAAGAAGAAAGAAGAGGAGGAGGAGGAGGAGGAGGAGGAAGAGGAGGAGGAAGGGGGCAGGAGGGAGAAGAGGGGCAGGAGGAGCAGGAGGGGGAGGAGGAGAAAATGTAGAAAGCAAATCTCCCAGTAAATCCAACAAGGATAAAAGAATGGGCAAAAGGAGGAAAAAGATGAATATCAGCGCATCAATCCAAAATGGTCCCAATATCTGACTTGTAGGCTTTTTAAAGAACAGAAACAGGAGGGGAAAAAAAGGTAGGGGAAGGCAGGGGTTGGATATTATCAAATAAATCATACAAGAAATTTCCTGGAGTCAGAAACATGATTTTCCAAATTGAAAGTTCCCACCAGGTGCCCAGCTCAAAGGATGAAGAAATACCTGCACTGCTGTGGACTCCACCTAAGATAGTCATGACAAAAACATGCCAATAGACAACGTTAAAGGCTACACAAAGGATTCCAAAATCACCATATGGGCATGGCTACACAAAGCAGGACACACACCATGCCCTCCATCAGATGTACGGCACCTAGTGCCAGCCACTTACCCAACATCATGAGTGTACACAGCTACAGATGATTCCACCTGTGGAGAGAGGCCTCACTAGGCCTGATAAATACCCACTACAGTCTCTGGGTGTTTCTATGCCCTCTGGCCTGCGCAGAATCTGGTGACATACCTGCCTGCTAGCCGGGTGTAAGTAACGAAAAAAGGACAGGGGTGAGGGTTCACTGTGAAGCCAGATAAGGTGGGTACTTCCCGGGTTCCCTCCTAAGAGACTGTGTCTCATCCAAAAACTGAGATGGCAAATCCCAAACCAAGGCGCTTCATCAAGAGATGATAATGAGGTTTTTTAAAAAGAGACAAAGTAAAGGTGCTACAAAAAAAAAAAAAATAGGTGGGGGAAAGGACAGGAAAAGGGGGAAAGGGGCGTAGAGGGAGGGAGAGAAAGAAATCAAAAAGCCTTGAGACTCCTCAAAAAAGGGTAACTTCTCAAAAGTAACAATTCTAAAGGAAAACTATTTCCATTTTAGCATTCTATAGCTAGCCTATCAGTTGGGTAGGAGGTTCAAATAAAGACATTTTCAGACATGTAAGCTCTCAAAGAACTTCCTTCATGTAAACCCTTTCTCAAAAAGCTGCTGGAGGATGTGCTCCATCAAAATGGGGAAGCATGCCAAGACAGAAGACAACGCGTAATCCAGGACTCAGAATCCAACACAGGAAATTACTGGGATTCAGGGTGAGTGAGGTGTTGACTGCAGAGTTCTATAGTTCTATCAGAAACTGGGGGCCTGAATCTGTGACTGATACTAAGAAATGTAAACCAAAAAAATAATTGTTGACTCTAGAGAAAAGAAAAATATGAACTGGCGAAGAAATAAAATCACTGCACATGCTTAGCTGTGAACAACATTTAGCCATGAAAATATAAACAATGAATATTAAGAAAATTAGAAAATGGTATTGAGAGCTTAGTATAAAGAAACGTGTGTGTGACAGGAGGGTTATGTAAGAGATGAACCTTCATCTTGCAGAGTAGGAAATCAATAGAGACGGTCTAAAATTAAAAAAACAAGCTACAGTAGTGTATGCATACAGGCACGGCATCAAATCCCACAAGCAACAGAAAAGAAATGAAAGGGGCTTTTGCTAGGGAGCAGTAATCAGCTGTGAGAAAGAGAACTGGGGTTTTTCATTATAAACCTCACAGTACTATATATTTAAATGTTTAAATTACATATAAAAATAATATACCTACGATTTTAAAAGATAAACAGAACTATTACATGATATAGCTTAATGAATAAGAATCGTATTTACAGAAATGAACACTACTAAGGGAAGGAAAATATGAACACCAAGCAAATATAAGCATTGTAAGGCTTTTTTTGGTTTTGCTTTTAATTAGGAAAAGTTACTTTCCAACTCTCAGGACCAGCACCTGTGGTCCATCTGACCTTTAGGTATGTCTGCAGATACCTTTGTTAGTAAGACAAAACAAACAAACCAGGACACTTAAATACAACAAAGTTATCTAGTTCATTCACTTGGGACAGGGAGATGACCTAAAACAAAAGTCCTATTTCTTGACTGTCATGAAGATAGCACACTTGCGGGGGGGAAGGTCCATTTCCATTCCATGGCAAGGATAGCACTGAAAGATTCAGCCACCATTTAAAAGGATGACCTTCAAAAGACCAAAAAAAAAAAAAAAAAAAAATAGCCACCATAGCAATACAGGTGTACCAGTTCCTATGTTTTTCAACTGGCAGAGAATAAAATTTCATGTAGTTTTTTAATCTAAGAAAACTGGTGTCCATTCTAACGAAAATCAATTATTCAAGCTTATAGAAATATGTTAGAGGCCTTATGAATTAATCAGCAAATGTTTTTATTTTAGTTAAATGTTCACCTGCAATATACTAGGTATAAACACCTGTGCTTTCTAGAAGTCCCATTCTAAATACAAAGATAAGGCTCCTCCTACAGGCCCACACATTAACAAAATTCATGCAGCCATAGACGAAACGATGGCAAAAATCTTAAGGATTACATTTATAAACACATGTCGTGCATAAGATTTATATACAAAATTTCTAACTTTGGCACTATGAGGATAAAGAAATTTCTTTCTTTCTGGGTCAAGAAGGAAATTCTAAGCAAACACATGAAACAGGGGTTTTTTTTTTTTTTTTTTTGAGATAAAAATAAGCTCCCAACTAAACATTAAATTCTCACATTAAAAATATAAGCCCAGAGCTATCTCCAAGATAGTTCCTCAGACTCTCCACAATCGCTCAAGCAGTACTCCATTCTAAGTTCCTCCTTGTCCCTGATTCACAAAACCCTGCTTTATGCAGAAGCAGACCTACTTGATTCCTCTATGACACTATCAGCTACTTCAGGACAAGAGGAATGTTCATTCACCTTTCGCCCTTTGTCCTATGACTCAACACCGGCTCCTCTGGCCTAGTAAGACCTACAGGTGGCTGCTGGCTCCAGTTTAACATATGACCTCATTTAATCCTCAGAACCAGCCTGTCAAGTAGGTACTGTTATCTCCCTATTACAAAAGAGACGACTGAGTAAATGATTCATCAAAAGAATATTCATGAATTTGGGAATTCCTAAAGGTCTATGAGTATATTTCTATTTTAATGAAAGGTTCTTCATCAGAGCTGATATGTCATTCATTTATTCAATTATACTAAGTAAAACACCACTAAAACTCCGTTAGCGGGGAGCTCATCTGCAGATGTAGTTACCAAGTCAGTCAAATGATACAATGAAGAAAGCACTAGTTCAAAAGACAGATCTGCTCAAAGAGAATTCAGATTCTCAATTGTACTAGGGGTTTCCACTGGCTACCAACAATGTGATGGGACCTGGATTTCTGACCTGTTGTGGGAAGTAAAGGACTCCAAACAGAGGGACTGGCTGGAGCCAAGGCAGAAGAACATAAATTGTGAAGATTTCATGGACATTTATCAGTTCCCAAAATTAATAATTTCATAACTTCTTACACCTGTCTTTACTGCAATCTCTGAACATAAATTGTGAAGATTTCATGGACATTTATCACTTCCCTAATAATACTCATAATTTCTTATGCCTGCTTTTACTTTAATCTCTTAATCACGTTATCTTCGTGAGCTGAGAACGTACATCACCTCAGGACCACTATTGTACAATCGATTGTAAAACGTGTGTTTGAACAATATGAAATCAGTGCATCCTGAGAAGAACACAATAATAGCGATTTTCAGGGAACAAGGGAAGATAACCATAAGGTCTGACTGCCTGTGGGATCAGGCAGAATAGAGCCATATTTTTCTTCTAGCAGAGAGCCTATAAGTGGATGTGTAAGTAGGAGAGATATCGCTGAATTCTTTTCCCTGCAAAGAATATTAATAACTGATACCCTGGGGAAGGAATGCATTCCTGGGGGGAGGTCTATAAATGGTTGCTCTGGGAGTGTCTGTCTTATGCAGTTGAGATAAGGACTGAAATACACCCTGGTCTCCAGGAGTACCCTCAGGCTTACTAGACTGGGAAATTCCAGCCTGGTAAATTCTAGTCAGACCAGTTCTCTGCTCTCGAACCCTGTTTCCTGTAAAGATGTTTATCAAGACAACACATGCACAGCGGGACACAGACCCTCATCAGTAATTCTAATTTTGCCTTTGCCTTGTGATCTTATTGCCCTTTGAAGCATGTGATCTTTGTGACCTACTCCCTGTTCATACACCCCCTCCCCTTTTAAAATCACTAATAAAAACTTGCTGGTTTTGCGGCTCGGGGTTGTCATCACAGTCCTACCAATACGTGATGTCACCCCCAGAGGCCCAGCTGTGAAATTCCTCCTTGTACTCTTTCTCTTTATTTCTCAGACCAGCCGACACTTAGGGAAAATAGAAAGAACCTACGTTAAAATATTGGGGGCTGGTTCCCCCAGTACTGAACAAAGTAAAAGACAGGAAGCTCTATTCAACTCTGAAATTGTTTAACTTAATGATCCTTCTACACACAGTCCAGTGCCATGTAACCCAGGGGTCACAGTGTACACTTACTCAAATCAGGAACTGTTGAAATCACGAGGGAAAATCCTTGAAGAAGGCACCATGTTGGATACTGACATACCATGTCTCACACAGTCCCACTGAGCCCATTTCCTCCTCCCCAACACTAGAACAGTCACCCTCCTATCAGGATGAGCCCGAGAGCAATATTTAGCTTGTTTTAGGGTTCATGTTGTATGAGAAATACAGCTTAGACATTCAATCTATTCTCAGCCCAGCAATATGTTCATGCTGTGAAAGGCAGGCCAAAGAACATCAGGCTCACCTTGTCCAACTCATTCCAGAGTGCACCAAGTAGGCATGGTAGGGCCACATCACCTCCCCGTCTTCCTGGGTGGTATTTCTCCCCTTGACACAACTGCCTTTGAAAACATAAATAACCCAGAGAAACCCACAGCTCCTATAAAGTAGGTGCTATCCCTCTGTTACCCATTTATAGATGCTGACATCTATAAAGAAAAGCTTCAGCTGGGTGCAGTGGCTCATTACCTGTAATCCCAGCACTTTGGGAGGCCGAGGCCGGTGGATCACTTGAGGTCAGGAATTTGAGACCAGTCTGGCCAACATGGTGAAACCCCACCTCTACTAAAAACACAAAAATTAGCAGGGTGTGGTGGCAGGCACCTGTAACCCCAGCTACTAGGGAAGCTGAGGCAGGAAAATCATTTAAACCTGGGAGGCAGACAGTGCAGTGAGCCAAGATCACCATCACTGCACTCCTGCCTGGGTGACAGAGCAAGACTCCGTCTCAAAAAGAAAGAAACAAAGGAAAAAAAGAAAAGCATCTCAGCAGGGTACAGTGGCTCATGCCTATAACCCCTCAGCACTTTGGGAGGCTGAGGTGGGAGGAGCACTTGAGCCCAGAAGTTCCAGATCATCCTCAGCTGATATAGCAAGACCCTTATGTCTACTAAAACTAAAATTAGCCTGGTATAGTGGCACATGCCTGTGGTCCCAGCTACTCACGAGGCTCAGGCAAGAGGACTGCTTGATCCCAGGAGTTCCAGGCTGCAGTGAGCTGAGATTGTGCACTGTACTCCAGCCTGGACAACACAGCAAGATCCTATCTTAAAAAAAGAACAAAAAACAAAACAAAACACACATGTGCGCGCGCGCACACACACAGCTTATCCAGTTCTACCTAATAAAAGTAACAACGGCCAGGCCTGGTGGCCCAACCCTGCAATCCCAGCACTTCAGGAAGTAGAAAGGGGAAGACTGCTTGGGTCGAAAAGTTTGAGAACAACCTGGGCAACACAGCGAGACCTCATCTCTATAAATAACAATTAACAACAATAATCATAATAAAGCAAAACCAAAACACTAAAATTGATTTAGGGATGATAAAGCAATGCACAGGAACTGTCAGAGTCCTTGGACAGTCGGGCAGCAGAGGAACAAGACAATGTGGTGAGGCAGGTCATCGCTGCCACACGGCTGTGGCCTCTGGCAAATCTCTTTCAGCTTCAGGGTTCTCACCTAGAAAAAAGCATTATTATCTGTACGTTGTACAGTTGTCGTCACTCTTAAAAGATACTTTATGTAAAAAACTTAGCAAAGCGCCTAAAGAAGTTGTTCAATAAAGTAACTGTAATGATGATAATCTTTTGCAAATATTAAACACCTCCTCGAAATACCTAGTGTTCCTAAGTAGAAGGCATCAGCACCACTTTACAACAGACTGTCAGTGGACAGACTAGATATTAAAGACCCAAAAATGCCAAATTTCTATATTTCAAATAATGTTACCTAGGTAAGTTATTTTTAATGGCTGAGCCAGTTAGAATATCCTGCAACAGAAGATCAGTCCTTTCTTATAAAGCATTTGTTGACTGGGCACAGTGGCTCACACCTGTAATCTCAGCACAGCTGGTAGATCACCTGAACCCAGGAGAGACCAGCCTGGGCAACATGGCGAAGCCTCGTCTCTACAAAAAAAAAACAAAAATTAGCCAAGCATGCGCCGGGTGCAGTGGCTCACGCCTGTAATCCCAGCACTTTGGGAGGCCGAGGTGGACAGATCACAAGACCAGGAGGATCGAGACCATCCTGGCTAACATGGTGAAACCTCATCTCTATTAAAAATACAAAAAATTAGCCGGGCGTGGTGGTGGATGCCTGTAGTCCCAGTTACTTGGGAGGCTGAGGCAGGAGAAAGGCGTGAACCCAGGAGGTGGAGCTTGCAGTGAGCCGACATCGCACCACCACACTCCAGCCTGGGCGACAGAGTGAGACTTCATTTAAAAAAAAAAAAAAAAAAACTAGCCAAGCATGGTGGCTGTGGCGCAGGCCTGTAGTCCCAGCTATTGGGGAGGCTGAGGTAGGAGGATTGCTTGGGCTGGGGAAGTCAAGGCTGCAGTGAGCCCCACTGCACTCCAGCCTGAGTGACAGAGTGAGACCTTGTCTCTTTTAAAAAAAAAAAAAAAAAAAGAAAAGCATTGGTTTAACATTTTAAATAATAATAACAGAAAGCTTTCTCTCTCTTTAGTATTTCTCTAAGTAACTCTTACTCTCGAAGTTTATATGTAAATTGACATTATGGCATGCCATTTTCCTGCCTCAGCCTCCCGAGTAGCTGGGACTACAGGTGCCCGCCACCATGCCTGGCTAATTTTCTGTATTTTTAGTAGAGATGGGGTTTCACCATGTTAGCCAGGATGGTCTCGATCTCCTGACCTCGTGATCTGCCCGCTTCGGCCTCCCAAAGTGCTGGGATTACAGGCGTGAGCCACCACGCCCATCCAGGTACCTATTATTAATTTTTTAAAAAACTGTTTAAAGAGTTTAAAGAAATGTAATACGTGGACAGATGTCTCGGAGTGTTTACAAAGAAAAAAATAACACAGTCTCCTAAAACAAACAAAAGATATATTATATCCCTTATGATGCTAAGGGTAAGCCCAAAAATTTCTTAAGTTATGTTGGCTCATAAGAAAAGCACATTGTTTTACAAAGACCACAAGTTTATAGACTCAACGATCAGGAAAAATACCCATAACAACTTAAGCAGCTCCAAATCAGAGCTTCTAATTCATATTAACAATCTGATGGTTTTGCTGGCACATACCAGACAGCAATTCAAACTCATATAATCAAATGAGCCGATGACCTTATACTGAATAAATTATTTCCAAATACTTTTCTAGAGCTGTTTGCATTCTGGACACCTCCCTTTCAGAATACGTTTAAAGCCATGTCTCCAGTACAGCTGGACATATCTATCTTGCCAGAGCCATAAATGTCATATCATAATGCACTGAATAGACGAGGATGATCTTGGTCAGCATACAATTCTACTGGTTAGTCAGGGGTATATAGAGCGTCTTCTAGGCAAACTGCAATCCCACACTAACCAATGAACTTTTTGTTTATAATTATGATTCCTTTTATAAAAAGAGACCATCTTATTTTAAATTTAAAAACAGATGCTTAGGCTGGGCACATGGCTCATACCTGTAATCCCAGCACTTTTGGAGGCCAAGGTGGGTGGATCACTTGAGTCCAGGAGTTCGAGACTAGCCTGGGCAACATGGTGATACCCTGTCCCACGGAAAAGTACAAAAATTAGCTGGGCACAGTGGCGCTTGCCTGTGGTCCCAGCTACTCGGGAGCCTGAGGTGGGAGGATCACCTGAGCCCCAGAAGCGGAGGTTGCAGTGAGCCTCGATTGCACCACTGCACTCCAGCCTGGGCAACCAAGTGAGACCTTGTCTCAAATAAAATAGAAGTTTAAATCAATATTCTAAGGTTATTTATCCCTTTCATTTTATTTCAGAAACAGGTAAATGCAAAAATTCAATCTATCACTAACAAAGTCACTTTGTACCATATATCTATTTTTTGGGCAGTAAAAGTTTCTGAAGGATGCTTTCCCCATCTTTAGCTCCTCCCTTCATCTAATACAGCTTAGTCACAACCACCAAAGCCAAATAATTTTTAAACCTAGATCCTTCCCTCCTTCCCACTTACTCATGTATTTATTTATTTAGACTCAGGGTGCCACTGTGTCATCCAGCAGTGGCGTGAAAATGGCTCACTGCAGCCTCAACTCCTCGGCTGAAGCCATCCTCTGACCTTAGCCTCCCGAGCAGCTGGGATCACATAGGTGCCCACACTACCACAGCTGGCTATTTTTGTTTTTTTTTGTTGTTGTTGTTGTTGTTTTTGGAGAGACAGCTTCTTGTCATGCTGTCCAGGCTGGTCTCGAACTCCCGGGCTCAGGCCTCATACCCACTTCAAAATCAACAGATCTGTCTGGATGCGGTGGCTCACGCCTGCAATCCCAGTACTTTAGGAGGCCAAAGCAGGAGGATCACTTCAGCCCAGGAGTCTGAGACCAGCCTGGGCAACATAGGGAGAATTCTCTCTTTCAAAAGAATTGTTTCCTATTTTTTTTTTCCCCTTGGATGGAGTCTTGCGCGATCTTGGATCACTGCAACCTCCGCCTCCCAGGTTCAAGCGATTCTCATGCCTCAGCCTCCCGAGTAGCTGGGATTACAGGTGCCTGCCACCATGCCCGGCTAATTTTTGTATTTTTATTGGAGACAGGATTTCACCATATTGGCCAGGCTGGTTTTGAACTCCTGACCTCAGGTGATCCGCCTGCCTTGGCCTACCAAAGTGCTGGAATTACAGATGTGAGCCACCATACCCAGCCAAAACAAAAAAATGTTTTAAAAACAAAAATAAATGAAAGAAAATCAATAGATCCTCTCTCCCCATGGCCATATTTCAAAGATGTCGGTGTTTAAATGTTCTTTCCTCCCCTCCTTAAATCCTACTTTCTCTTGTAGAATTTGCAAACCTTAAAGGCTGTATTCTTTTTTTGTTTTTGTTTTTCAGAGTCTTGCTCTGTTGCCCAGGCTGGAGTGCAGTGGTGTGATCTCGGCTCACTGTAACCTCCACCTCCTGAGTTCAAGCAATTCTCCTGTCTCAGCCTCCCGAATAGCTGGGATTACAGGCACGCACCGGCTAACTTTTATAGTAGAGATGGGGTTTCGCCATGTTGGTCAGGGTGCTCTTAAATTCCTGAACTCAGGTGATCCACCTGCCTCCCAAATTTCTGGGATTACAGGTGTGAGCCACCGAGCCTGGCCCAATGCTAGATTCTTCTTACCTCCATTCAACACTCTCCATCTCCCCCTCTACTCCTCCTTAGTTTAACATTTACAGATAGCAAAGAAGGCAGACTGGTATTATCCACAGGGAGTGTCAGAAAACTGAGGAAATACTATATTACTTACCCTACTACTGATTAAAACCTAGAGGAAAGCCACAGATAAACCTTGAGAGCAAATGCAAGACAATACAGAGAGCACAAAACAACAGTATCAACACAAGAAAACTGAAATAAGAAATTCAGATTTGCTAAAGGATTAGAATGGATCACTACAGCAGATTATTCAACAGGAAAGATTTTTTTAAATGCTAAAAGCTAAAAACAACTTATAAATCACTAATTAATTTATATCGTTCCTGGTTAGAAAAAATAAGGCAGTTCAGACAAATACATATATTACTAAACAAGAAAATTAAGGGACTTGGTAGCAAAGATATGAAGGCAATGGAGTCAAATTTAATATAAGTTACTGTTCAGAAAATTAAGTACCAAAATACAGATTTTCTAAACTGTTCATATATGCCAAGAAATCAGAAAAAGGCAAGGTTGGGAAGGCAACCCACAGCTATCCAAGCATCACAAGGTGTGCTTTCCTGTGAGCCAATGTTTCTCCTCCAAAGAAGTTAGAAAAAGCCTACTGTGGATAGCTCATGTTGTAAATATATGACACGACAGGTAACTACAAACACTAAGTAGTGACCGAGCACGGTGACTCACCTGTAATCCCAGGACTTTGGGAGGCCGAGGCAGGCGGATCACCACGTCAGGAGATCAACACTATCCTGGCTAACACAGTGAAACCCCGTCTCTACTAAAAAATACAAAACATTAGCCAGGTGTGATGGCACGTGCCTGTAGTCCCAGCTACTCAAGAGGCTGAGGCAGGAAAATCGCTTGAACCTGGGAGGCGGAGGTTGCAGTGATCTCACAACACTGCACTCCAGCCTGGGTGACAGAGCGAGACTTCATCTCAAAAAACAAACAAAAAAACACTAGTAAAATTCTAAATTCAAAGATTATAAAAATAGGACCATTTTTTGTTTGTTTGTTTTTTGAGACGGAGTCTCGCTCTGTCACCCGGGCTGGAGTGCAGTGGCAGGATCTCGGCTCACTGCAACTTCTGCCTCCTGGGTTCAAATGATTCTCATGCCTCAGCCTCTCGAGTAGCTGGGTCTACAGGCACGCATAACCACACCTGGCTAATTTTTTTTTGTATTTTTAGTAGAGACGGGGTTTCACCACATTAGCCAGGCTGGTCTTGAATTCCTGACCTCAAGTGATCCGCCCGTCTTGGCCTCCCAACGTGCTGGGATTACAGGTGTGAGCCACCACGCCCAGCATTCTTCCTCATTTCTTGTTAACAATTTTAACAACATAAACTGACAAACCTGATCACCGAAATACAGCATTCAAAGGCTTTAGCAGAAAAAGACTGAATTGCAGTCAGTGAATCAAATTAGTAAAAATGTTTACTTTATCATCATTTTAATCCTGAAAGTGACATTAAGAGTTTTATCTTGTATTAAAACACAGTGTACCTCCTAATAGATTTTTTTTCTTCTCCTTCCTTTCTGACTGAGAAGTTGAGCAGTGCCAGATGCCCAAACCCAGCTTCCACCACCTTCCTGCTGAAAATCAAGAGCAACGCAGCCCACGGAGTGGCCCCGGCAGGATTCTGGCCATCTCCCCACTACACATGGGTTGCCACTGACTCTGCTTCATTTGGACCCCAGGGTGAGCAACTCACTCACGCTTGTCTTGAAACACACGTGTAATAAATGTTTAGTGTTAGTAATAGTGTGTTACTAAAATGAAGACTCAAGCCAGCAGCAGGGGAGGTGGATTCCAAAAATCACTTAATTATCAAAGCCACTAAAGCCAAGTTATTCCAATGTCTTATTACCAAGATATAGCCATAAAACTTACTTCTCCAGGCTATAATAAATACCTTCACACTCTTCAAGTTTTAAAGACGCATTCTATATAGGATTCTGCCAACTGGAGGCTCTGTCTACCAACTTGTGAGCTGTTTCATCATGAAGGAGGCAAAGCGTAGGTCACAAGACTCTGGGTCTCATTCAGAAGTATAAAAACTTACCAAGCAGTGAAGGGTATTCGAGAGAGAGAAACAGGATTTCAAAATGAAGATTCCAAACCACTGCCTACCAATCTGGCACGGCAAGTCGGGCAAATACACACTCAATGACAGTCACTGGGGTCAGAGTAAAAAGAAATGGATTTAAATTAAAGATGGAAAGACTTAAAATCAGGCTTAAAGAAAAACCTCCTGATTTAAATTGCTAAGCACCTACAGGAGATAACCAAATCTACCTCTTACCACCAATCTATCAACAAGACAAAGTCTCCAGCTAAGCGTTACTGTGCTGATACATATTAGGAAATATGTACCCAAAGCACAGAAAAATAGCTGTTGACACAGAGAACCAAGTCATAATGTAATATTAATAAAGTAAACATTTGACCTTTTACCACCTCTAATACGTGGCACCACCAGGAACATTCATCCATGCCTCACCATTCAGGGAAGGTAAGTGAGCTCGCTCAGGAAGTGCCACCGGCTTCCAGGTCACTGGTAAGGACGAGCTGCCTGCTGCCTCTACCTTCATTCAACAGACCTCGACCGAATCGCATCCCAAGGCCGGCTATGTGCTTGGAACTTACTGAGCAGCTATGGATTCTGGCTTTCAGGAACTCTGGGTCCAGTCCTTAAAATCAAAAGTACTAAATACAGGGCGATGAGAACCTCTATTGCTACATTCTCCTAGCAATAAAGGAGACAAAGCCCCAGCTGACTCTATTATTTGCTTCTTAACAGTGCTTTACTGTAGTGTTCAAGGGTTTTCAAACACTTCATTTCCAGCTTCTCTTAAGCATAATGCGTCCCTATTGACTCTCAACTGTGCCATCAAACGTTAACACAGAACCTGTCGTTTCATTTCTAATATTCTATGGCTACCTCTATCAAAAGCTGGGCATGGAGGTACTTCAGTCTGGCCAGGGCGGTTGCTCAGGCCTGTAATCCCAGCACTTTGGGAGGCCGAGAGGGGTGGATCACCGAGGTCGGCAGTTCCAGACTAGCATACAAAAATTTGCTGGGTGTGGTGGCTCATGCCTGTAATCCCAGCTACTCGGGAGGCTGAGGCACAAGAATCGCTTGAACAGAGGAGGCAAAGATTGCAGTGATAGGAGATCGCGTAACTACTCTCCAGCCTGGGCGACAGAGCAAGACTCTGTCTCGAAATAAAAGAGATGCTTCAGTCTGACATACCACAATCAACTACAATTTAATTGGAGGGAAGAGCCGACGTTGGACGGCTTTCACATGCGACTTCACACTGTTGTTTTTCTCCTCTGGCTGGGTATGGCCTGAGGATGACTGCCCTCCAACAACTGAGGATGCTGCAGGAGGACCAGCCCAGCACCTGTCTCCGTCCCCTGCACTGTGCGGCCGGCTCTGCCGCTTCTCCCCCGCTTCAGCATCACCTGCCACACTTCGTCTCAATCTTAAGCCACTGAGAACGATCAACACCAGACCGTTAAAACATAAACCAGTATGGGCCACTAAATAATTCGTAAATATTTCAAAATGTATTTCAAAACCGACTTTGTATGGTCAAAACATTATATTCTAGCCAGTCCAAGTTTTAATAAACAGTAACACCCAGCATCACCACTGGGCAAAGAACTTCAACAGGGCCTACCTTGACACCAAGTCTAGAGCCTCCTTTCCAATTAAAAAAAGTGGATAAGCCCCAAATGTGCATTAAAAATTAGTTTGGCCATTTGCTAGGTAGTCCTTCAAAGTATTTCCAAGTATTCAGAGTTCCAGTACCTTTCTGAAAGAAAGGGTGATCTTTCTGGTACTGGTTTGCATAATTATGCCTAAAAAATGTCATCTTGAATTTTCAATGAAAAGTCTTAAAATATTCAGGCGAGTGGAAAAAATGGTGATCCGCTGGCGTTAGAAGTTGACAGAGAGGCTCTCAGTACAAACTGTATCTGAACATGTTCCTTACAAATTAAGATCTGCACCGGGGGCTGGGGGCTTTGAGAAAACCAACCACATTTGAACCCGGTCCACACGGCCTGAAGGCGGAGGTGCGGGGCAAAGCGCGGGGGGGAAGAAATACCAGCAACTCCGCTGCCCCTGCCTCGCCGCGGATCACGTGCCCGGCGCCCCCTCCCCCAGGGCCGGGGGCGGGATAGAGACGCGGCCTCCCGCGCGCCTTCCGCACTCCCCTCCGCGCCCCAAACCCGGGGGCCGGGGTGGTCTCGGGTAACCATCCCCAGGGCGGCGGGGGAGCTGCGCGGGGTCAGAGTCCTCAGCAGCCACCACCGATGCCCCGCCGCCCCCAGCTCCCCGCGCACCCGGCGGGTCGGTCCTGCGGCGGCGGCGGGGGCCGCGTCTACGTGGCGCGGTCGCGGCGAGGCGGGGACTGGGGCGCGGGGACCGGAAAGCAGGGACTGGGGCGCGAGGAGGGGACGTCTCAGCCCGCGTCGCCCCGGAGGGTCCCGGCCTCCAGCAGGACAGCCCCGGGCCCGCGCCGCCCCGGAGGGTCCCGGCCTCCGCAGGACAGCCCCGGGTCCGCGCCGAAGGGAGGCCCCCAGGCGCAGACACTCGCCGCCAGCCCCGGAGGGACGCCGGTGAGGAACCCGGCCCGCGCCCACTTACCTGCGGCGGCTCCGCTCCCGGCCCGCGGGCGGCTCAGGGGAGGCGGCGGCTGGACTGCGACGGCTAAGACCCGCCGGGGAGGGAAGCCGAGGGGGCGGGGTCGGCCGGGGGCGCGCGCAGGGTCGGGGCGCCAGCAGCCGCCGCGGTCTCGGAAGCCGCCTGGGCCGCAGCTGAGTCGGGCGGCCCTCATGAATGGGACGCGGCGGCTGCGGCGGCCGAGCCGGCAGCGGGCGGGCGGGCAGCGCGCAGGCCCCGCCCCAGCCACGTGACGCGCGCTCCCGGCCGCGCGCCGCGCCCCAGCAGGCCAGCGGCAGGCGTGCGGCTTCTCACCGCTCCCAGTCCCGGGGCTGCGGGCCTGGGCCCCTAGCCGAGTGAGGGCGGGGCCTCGATTTTCTACTGCCTCGGGCGACAGGAGCGTTACTTTAAAAAAAAAAAAGTTTTTCCGGTCCCCAAGGCAACCCTGCGGCGGGTCACGTGGGACTGAGAGCCCAATTGCCAAAAAGGAATATCAAAGTGCAAAGAAAGTCTAGGGAATGAATGTTTTATAATCCCCTTTTGATCACTAGTAGTAGCACATCTCCTTTGCTTACTTACATCCCCACCAAAAAAAAAAAAAAAAAAAAAAATCCTATTACACAACTGATATTTTTAAATATGTCAGGGTTCTTTTGTTGCTTTTTGTTTATTCTTTTTATCGAGGCAGGGTCTCGGTGTGTTACCCCGGCTGGTCTCCAACTCCTGGGCTCAAGCATCCTCCCACCTCGGCCTCCCAAAGTACTGGAATTACAGGCATGAGCCAGCGTCCCCAGCATTAAAATATACTTTTTAAGAAATGGGTGACTCACGCCTGTAATCCTAGCACTTTGGAAGGCCGAAGTGGGCGGATCACTTGGGGTCAGGAGTTCGAGACCAGCCTGGCCAAAATGGAGAAACCCCGTTTCTGCCGGGCGCGGTGGCTCAAGCCTGTAATCCCAGCACTTTGGGAGGCCAAGGCGGGTGGATCACGAGGTCAGGAGATCGAGACCATCCTGGCTAACACGGTGAAACCCCGTCTCTACTAAAAATGCAAAAAACTAGCTGGGCGTGGTGGCGGGCGCCTGTAGTCCCAGCTACTCGGAGGCTGAGGCAGGAGAATGGCGTGAACCCGGGAGGCGGAGCTGGCAGTGAGCCGAGATCGCGCCACTGCACTCCAGCCTGGGCGACACAGCGAGACTCCGTCTCAAAAAAAAAAAAAAAAAAAGGAAACCCCGTTTCTACTAAAATACAAAAAACCAGCCGGGCGTGGTGGCGCGTGCCTGTAATCCCAGCTTCTCAGGAGGCTGAGGCAGGAGAATCAGTTGAACCGGGGAGGCGGAGGTTGCAGTGCGCCGAGATTGCGCCATTGCACTCCAGCCTGGCGACAGAGAGACTCCATCTCAAAAAGAAAAGAAAAGAAATGCGGCCGGGCGCAGTGGCTCACGCCAGTAATCCCAGCATTTTGGGAGGCTGAGGCGGGTCGATCGCCTGAGGTCAGGAGTTGGAGACCAGCCTGGCCAACATGGCAAAACCCCGCCGCCACTAAAGATACAAAAATTTGCCGGGCCTGTTGGCACGCCTGTAATCCCAGCTACGTGGGAGGCGGAGGCTGTAGAATCACTTGAACCCGGCGGGCAGAGGTTGTAGTGAGCCCAGACGCCACTTCCCTCCAGCCTGGGAGCGAAACTCTGTCTCAAAAAACCAACCAACCAAACAAACAAACAAACTAGATTGCTGATGTTGTATACTATTGGTGCACACTGGTTTTTAATTTGCAGCCTATTCTATTATTATTCTATGATTGAAAGTAATGAACAGAAGCCTATGTTATTTCTATATAAATGCCAGTTAATTTATGAGGTGCATCTTGTGTGTGATCATTGATACAGTTCTGAGGGTACTGAAATAGGCATTTGCATACACAAAGCTGTTGCGTGAAGGACAGGGCTGCAGTCCAGTTTCTTCCCAGTAGTGCCTAGTGTAGCTGGGCGGTGCTTGGATCCAGGGAGCAGGCGACCACTTCCTCACTTAAGTTCCTTCTGCTTTTCTCTGAAACTCAATCAAGTTTTGCCCCATCTGTAATCAAGGCCCTACAGAAACATAGGTAGTTGCAGTGGCACACGCCTACTAGGAATTTTCCTCATTTCACTGCTTCTCACTTGGCTTCACAAGTAAAATAAAAATTTAAGAGGACTAAAATATCCCCCTCCATATTCAATAGATTTTATAAATATGGAGAAGAAAAATTAAAGCTAGAGAGAGAATTTAATTCTCAGTTTCTACGTCAATAAAATAAAGATAGTAGTGTCTTTCTTACAGAATTGTTTTGTGGATTCCCCGTGATAACTTATAAAGTGCCTACTTTAGTGTCTGCAACGTGGAACAGGCTGTTAGTGTTTATTTTCTTTCCTTTCTTCCATTTTTCCCACTTAGACTTTTCCTGTTTCTCTCAGGCTATTTTCTCTATCTCTGCCTTGGGAGGGAAATATTCTGCCAAGCTCCCTTCCTTCCTTTCATCATTCAGGAAGCCCTAGAGCTCCCCTCCCTTCCTCCAAACAACCTTGCGTTTGAGACCCCACTCAGAACGAGTGGTTCAAGTTGCTAGTATTTTCCTCATTTTCCCCATGTCTACTAGCTTACAACACCACTTAAGCAAAGCGGTGACTCATTAAGTGTTTGTTGCATGATGAATCCCTGCACCTCCTGGGCTAGGAGATCTGGAGGGGCCACCCCAGGGCCACCTACTCCACGGGAGTGTCAGAGGAAGAAAGGGCTTCCTTCCACTGGCCTCTGACCCACCGCCTTCCAGCTCCAAGGTGAGGAGCCTCACTCCACTAATCGTCCCCTCTTCCTCAACTCTGGCTTCATTCCTGCGCTTGAAAAAGCAGCTTTCCTGGCCCCTCGGTTCCCCCTCAGGCTATTGACTTACCACACAGCTTCTCTTTCCACCCAAGCTACCTGAAAGAGTTTCAGGTTTTCTCCCATCTTCACAGGCTTGCTCCTCCTCTAACCCTGAAACTGCTCAAGCTAAAGTCACCGATGACCTTCTGGTTGCTGAATACAACAGACCCCTTTCATGTCCCATGCCTCATGATCTCTGCAGGGCGAGATGCTCTTGATATTATTTCCTTCTTGAAACTCTCTCCTCCCCTCATCAGTGGGAACTCCTCTGAATTCTACATGCCTGTGCTCAGTGGCTTTCAACGCCTCAACCAGCAAGGTCCAGTGATGTCAGATTCAAATCCATTATTTGTGCTGCTTCAAACCTGCTCCTCCTGAATCTCCTATCCTGGCTGATGGCACTGTCATCTGTTTAGTCATCCCTGCCAGAAACCTAGAGGGGAGCCTCATTTCCCTCTACCCCCATGCTGCCTCCATCATTCCTCCTCATGATTCCTCCTCATGATTCCTACTCTTCCTGAGGGAGTTCGTGTCACTCCTGCTCCAGCTCTCTGCAGAGCTACTGTATTGGCCGCTTTGAGGGCTCTCCTCCGCCGCACCACTCACCCCTGCTTGTGATTAGGCCCTCGCCATCTCTCTTGTGGTCCATTGTAGGAATATGCCAACTGGTCTCCCTGCCCTCTTGTCCTGCCCAATTCCAAGCATCCTCTACTCTGAATTGCAGACCTGGCCATGGCACAGGTGGTTGGCAACCCATTGTCTTGACTAAACCAGCCACGTTCCCTAGCATGGCATCCAGCGTGCTCCTTTTCCGTCTGATTTTCTCTCCTGCACCTTCTAGTCTGTATGCTTCAGCCATTCCATCATCCCTTTTGCAACAGGACTTTTTTTTTTTTTTTTTTGGAGACAGGGTCTCACTCACTCTGTTGTTCAGGCCAGAGTGCAGTGGTGTGATGACGGTTCACTGCAACCTCAAACTCCTAGGCTCAATGAAGCCTCCCACCTTAGCCACCCAAAGTACTGGAATTACAGGCTTGAGCCACGGTAGCTGGGAAGAATAATTTTTCATATATTAACTTCTGTGTTTTTCCTTAGGGTTCTCTCTTTCTTCTTCTCCTTATAAGAATGCACCCAGGCATTCTGCTTGTCTCAGGAGGTTGTTGGCAGAGTGGAAAGCAGAAGTTGTCTGCAAGACATTTCCTTCCTGTCTTTTATTTCCAAAACTCTGTGCTCAGTGAGGAACCTATCTAAGTCAAGGGGGAGAGGGCCACGGAGAAAGCATATCTTTGAGGGAATCTGGAAAGCAGAGAGGGATTTTCTCTAGAGTAAGAATCAAGCCTGGAGTTGGAAGGAGGTGGTCCTATGCCCTCCTGTCTGGCAGCTCTCAGGGGAGGTCATTCAGCCTTAGAAAAATAGCTTTTTGTTCCCAGCTTCTGCAAACCTTTCTCTGTGAGGACAGAGAATAGCCAGCAGTTTCTGTACCATCCCTGTGTGCCCAGCTCTTCTCGTAATTCAACTTCTATCGTTAACACCAGTTTACAGATGAAGGAACTGCAGCACTGAGATGTTGAGTGACTTGCCTCAGATCTCACAGCTTATCAGCAGGGATGCTAGAACTTGCCTCCAGCCCTCCTTGACTCCTAAACCTCTAGTTTTTTATTCTCTTTCTAAAAAAGTTATTATTTAGCCATCAAATGAATGAACCAAAACTATTTTTTTGTAATTTATTTTTAGTAGAGATGGGGTTTTGTCATGTTGGTCAGGCTGATCTTGAACTCCTGACCTCAAATGATCTGCCCACCTTGGCCTCCCAACGTGCTGGGATTACAGGCGTGAGCCACCCAGCCCAACACAAACCTGTATTTTTACCTCCCACTACCTTCCCTCAATTGCCCTACTGCCCTACCCCAGTCAATGTATTTTTTCTTGTGTCTCAGTCCACCTTGTACAGATCACAGTTATAGTACTTATTATACACATAGTAGGTGCTCAATAAATATGTGATGAAAAAATAAGTGAAGATTTCTATTTCATCTAATATGCTCAGCTGGGTATCTAGACCAACCTTCCCATGCTGAAAACAAAAACACAAATACTGGGCAAAATAATAAAAATATATTCTGGAAGGTATCTATAAACTGGCAAGAAATTAAGAAATTGCCCCAGGACAGGGTGAAGGTCAGAACCCAGAGAGGTAAGCCGAGCCCAAAGCCGGCATATGCCTGGAGAGTTTTTGCTGGATCTAGTGAGTTTGAATGTTGATTTTTGAAGCCTTGGGAGTTTTGTGCAGCAGAAGTAAAGGTTAGTATGTACTTGAAGTGGGGAGATTAATAGAAGACCCAATAAAGGTAGAATTGCAAAAGCAAAATAGTAGAATAAAAAAAAAATTACTTCTCAAGACAACTGAGAAACCTCACTAAAGCTGGTCACATATGAACATATAAAACACATACAGGCCAGGCGCAGTGGCTCACACCTGTCATCCCAGCACTTTGGGAGGCCAAGACAGGCAGATCACTTGAGGTCAGGAGTTCGAGGCTAGCCTGGCCAACATGGTGAAACCCATCTCTACTAAAAATACAAAAATTAGCCAGGTGTGGTGGTGCACACCTGTAGTCCCAGCTACTCAGGAGGCTGAGGCAGGAGAATCACTTGAACCCAGGATGCAGAGGCAGTGAGCCAAGATCGGGCCACCTGCACTCCAGCCTGCGCAACAGAGGTAGACTCCATCTCAAAAAATAAAATAAATAAATAAATAAAATAAAATAAAATATATAAGCAAGTCTCAACAAATCTGAAAATTTTGAATGCATTGGCTGGGCACATTGGCTCACAACTATAATCCCAGCACTTCAGGAAACCAAGTCGGGAAGATAGCTTGAGCTGGGGAGGATTGCTTGAGCTCAGGAGTTTGAGACCAGCCTGGGCAGCACAGAGACACCTCATCTCTACTAAAAATGTAAGAAATTAGCTGGCTGTGGTAGCGTGTGCCTGTAGTCCCAGCTACTCGGGAAGCTGAGGTGGGAGGATTGATCGAGCCTTAGAGGTTAAGGTTGCAGTGAGCCCAGATTGTACCACTGCACTCCAGCCTGGGCAATAGAGTACAACCCTGTCTCAAGAAGAATGAAAGAGAGAGAGAAAAGAAAGAAAGGAAAATGTTTATCATACAGACTGTGTCCTCTGATCACAATGCAATTAAGACAAGAATAAACTCTTTTTTTTTTTTTTTTTTTGAGACGGAGTCTCCAGGCTGGAGTGCAGTGGCCAGATCTCAGCTCACTGCAAGCTCCGCCTCCCAGGTTTACGCCATTCTCCTGCCTCAGCCTCCCGAGTAGCTGGGACTACAGGCGCCGGCCACCGCGCCCGGCTAGTTTTTTTGTATTTTTTAGTAGAGACGGGGTTTCACCGTGTTAGCCAGGATGGTCTCGATCTCCTGACCTCGTGATCTGCCCGTCTCGACCTCCCAAAGTGCTGGGATTACAGGCTTGAGCCACCGCACCCGGCCAACAATCAATTTTTTTAAGAAGTAACTAGAAAAACCTATTTGGAAATCCATGGGCCAATGAACAGCACTATGGAAATGTGACAACATTTAAATGCTATATATCAAATATTTGATACTATATATGAAAATATGAGGGATAAAACTGAACAAGTTGTTAAGGGGAAACTTATAGACCTAAAAGTTTATATTACAAGAGAAAATTGTTTGAAATGTAAAGAGCTAAAAAGTTAGAAAAAGAACAGGAAATTAAAGTCATATGGAAGAAAAGAAATAATAAAGAAAATTTTAAAAATAGTAAAATCGAAAGCAAACGTGCAATAGAAAGAACCAACTAAGCCAAACACTGCATTTGTGAAAGACAAATATTACAAACTTCTGGTGAAAAATGATCAGGGATAAAAGAGAAGGCACAACACACAATGTGAAGCATAAAGAGAAAGCTATAATGACACATGATGTAGAACTTACAAAGGTAAAAGAACTTTGTGAAGTTCCAAGAAACGTAAATTAATAAAACTGAAACTCCTAATTGTCCAAGAACTTGAATCTGTTGTTAAATATTTTCTGCAAAGAAAAATCCAGCTAAAACAGTTTGCCAGTGACTTCTACCAAACATTCCAGTAATAAGTAATTCCAATCTCACACTCTAAGGTATGGAAAAGGAGATTATCCCTCAACTCGCTTTATGAAGCTGGCATTGCCTTGTATCAAAATCTGATCAGGAGAGTGTCAGAAACAAAAATCTCAGGCCAAAACACTCTTAAATATAGACACAAAAGTCCTGAATTGAATTTCAACAATATGAATACAGCAAGGTAATACATTATAACCAAACTGGCTTATCCAAGAATGCAAGGTTAGTTTAAAATGAGAAAATCAATTAATGTAATTCACCACATTAAAAGACTAAAGGAAAAAAAATTCTATGATAATTTCAGCAGGTTCAGAAAAAGCCTTTGATCAAATTGAATATCCAACCAGATAAAACTCAAAGGAAACTAGGAATATTTTCCTTGAAAAAAAGGGGGAATTTATAAAAGCGTATGTAGCGAGTATCATAAGTAATCATAGCTTTAAAAAAAAACTTCAATGAAAAACTATGGAGAAGACCTAGTTAGAGAAATGAAATACCATATTTGGAGATAGAAAGACCCAATCTCATAAAAATATTAGTTCTTAATAAATTGATCTATGAATTCAATGCAATTTCATTCCAAATAGAGGTTACTTCTTTAAAAGACTCGAAGAAAAACAGAGAGGGAGGAATTACTTTCTATATATTAAAACTATAGGATGAAGGCAGGGTGATATTAGTACAGGGGCAGACAAATAGTCAATCAAATGCAATAGAAATTCTCACCACACACACACAGAAAAGTATGTGAGGTAATGAATATGTTAATCCACTGGATTTAGCCATTCCACAATATATGCATGTATCAACACATCATGTTGTACACCATAAATATATGTAACTTTTGTCAGCTTAATAATTAGGCCAGGCACAGTGGCTTGCACCTGTAATCCCAGCACTTTGGGAGGCCAAGGTGGGAGGATTGCTTGAGGCCAGGAGTTCAAGGCCAGCCTGGACAATGTGGGAAGAACCCATCTCTATTTTAAAAAATAAAAATAAACAAGAAAATATAAAAAGTAAATTAATTTTATTTTATTTTTTAATAAAGTGATTAAAAAAAAAAAAGACAGGGTATCACTATGTTGCCCAGGCTGGTCTCGAACTTCTGAACTCAAGTGATCTTCCTCCCTCGACCTCCCAAAGTGCTGGGATTACAGGTGTGAGCCGCCACACCTAGCCATTTTTTAAAACTGCAATAGAAAGCTCAGAAATAGGTTCAACATACACAGACACTTGATGTATGGCAGAGGGGGCAATTCAGAATATTGCAGAAAAGATGGATTTTTCAATAAATGATTAGGAGGCGGTTGACTATTGTATTCATTTTCATTGCTATAACAAAATACCACATACTGGGTAATTTATAAAGAAATGAAGTTTCTCTGGCTCACAATTCTGCAGGCTGGACGTCCAAGGTGGATGGGCCGCATCTGGTGAAGTCCTTCGTGCTGTAACCTAGCAGAGGGCTTCTGGTGGCAAGAGGGCAAGGGATGCTAATTCAGGTCCCTCTTCCTCTTCTTATAAAGCCGCCAGTCCCAGCATGGGGGCTCCACCCTGATGACCTTATCCAATCCCAATTACCTCCCAAAGGTGCCACCTCCAGACACTATCAACATATGAATCTGGGGATTACATTTCCGACACATGAAGTTTGGGGAATATGTTCAAACCATAGCGATTACCTATATGGGAAAATTAAATTTAGACTCAACTCAGCATCATATCCCAAAATCAGCTTTAGTTGGATTAAAGACCTAAATGACAAATCAAAATTGTGCTCCTGTCATCATTTCAAGGATATACTTTCTTTTCCGCATTTTACCATTTCTGAAATTGTGATTGATTTTTTATAATAAATGTCAACTTAGACTCCGCGATTTGGGATACAAAATTTTTAGGAGACAATATAGGAGGATTTATTAAACAAGACACAAAAAGCACTAACTATAAAGGAAAAGATTGATACATTTAACTACGTTAAAGTTAGGACTTCTTTAAAAGAGACCGTAAAAAGAGTAAAACAAAACAAAACAAAAATAAGCACCATTCCAGGAGAATATATTTGCAACACATATAATCAACCCAAGATTAGAATCCAGAATATATAAAGAACTCCTATGAATCAGTAAGTAAAAATCTCGCAATCAATAGAAAGATTAGCAAAAGAAATGAAGATGAATTTCACAAAAAATAAGCACAAATGCCCGTAAACTTATGAAAAGATGTTTAATTTCATTAGTAATGTCACGCATGTCCGTGTGAAGAGATCACCAAACAGGCTTTGTGTGAGCAACGTGGCTGTTTATTTCACCTGGGTGCAGGCGGGCTGAGTCCGAAAAAGGAGTCAGCAAAGGAATGTGGGATTATAATTAGTTCTTATAGGTTTGGGATAGGCGTACAAAGTACACTCTCGAGGGGAGAATATTACAAAGTACTTTCTTAAGGGCGGGGGGAGAATATATCATATCAGTTAGGGTGGGGCAGGAACAAATCACAATGGTGGAATGTCATTATGTAAGGCTATTTTCACGTCCTTTGTGGATCTTCAGTGGCTTCAGGCCATCTGGATGTATACGCAGGTCGCAGGGGATATGATGGCTTAGCTTGGGCTCCGAGGCCTGACAAGTAATCAGGAGAATGTAAGTTAAAACTGCAGTGAGATACCACCACACACCCATCAGAATGATTGAATTTTTTAAAATTAATTAATTTTTTTTTTTCCAGACAGTCTTGCTCTGTTACCCAGGCTGGAGTGCCGTGGCGTGATCTTGACTCACTGCAATCTCCACCTCCTGGTTTCAAGCAATTCTCGTGCCTCAACCTCCCAAGAAGCTGGGATTACAGGCCTAGCTAATTTTTGTATTTTTAGTAGAGACTGGGTTTTGCCACGTTGGCCAGGTTGGTCTGGAACTCCTGACCTCATGTGATCCGCCCGCCTCGGAGTCCCAAAGTGCTGCGATTACAGGTGTGAGCCATCACGCCTGGCCAGAATGGTTAAAATTTTTAAAGTCGTTGAATGCCAGGTGTTGGAGGTGTTACTAATGCCAATGATCAACCAGCATTCAGACACATCACTGGTTCAAATCCAAATTGTACCACTTTTTTGGGGGACAGAAAGTAGAATTTATTGGTGAGTATTAACAGGGGCCAGCAGAGTGGAAGCCATCATGAGTGCAGGGCCCGCCACTTATCCAGAGGGCCACGACTGGGGATGTATTTGGCCCCACAGCCATCTGGGATGAGCCGCTTCTCAGCCACCATGTCTTCAAATTCGTCAGCATTCAACTTGGTGAAGCCCCACTTCTTTGAGATGATGAGATGAGATGAGATGAGATGAGATGAGATGAGATGAGGCCCCTGCACAGGGCCTCAATGACATGCTCCTTGTTCTGCAGCTTGGTGCAGAGGGACATGATAACTTGGCCAATGTTAACCCTGGCCACAGTGCCCTGGGGCTTTCTTTCCAAAGGCACCTCGCATGCCTGTTTGGAGCCTACATTGGGGTAGTGCAAGGTCAGAGACATGAGCATCCATGTTAAAGAAGTTGTACATGTGCAATGGCTGCAAACAGCAGCTTCCTTGGTAGTGTATGCAGCCTGTTTCTTGTATGGGTTGCTCTAAGAAACCAGGTCTTTCAGATGGATGTTCGTGTCTCTGACTCCCTATGTTGCCCGGACAGGACTTGAACTCCTAGCCTCTAGCAATCCTCTTCCCTCCGCCTCCCAAGTAGCTGGGACTACGGGTACCCAGAGTCAAACTATAACAACTTTAGAAAACAGTTTGGTATCATCTAGAATGTTGAACATGAACACACACGGGGACCAGTAATTCCAATGTTAGGTACATGCCTCTAGAAATTCTTGCCCAAGTGCCCTGAAAGACACATACAGAAATAGAGCAGCATTGCTCATAATTGCAAAGAAGAGTGTCCACCAAGGGTGAGATGGATACTTAGATTGTGGTGTAATCATATAATGAAATCCTACTGATTTACATCAACGTGGATGAATTTCAAAAATAAAATCTTAAGCAAAGAGACATCACAAGATTAAAGCATGACTCTACTTATTCTATTCCAAAAATGATACACTGTTTCAAGATAAAATAGGTGATAACAGCCATAAAGAAAAATAAGGAAATGACAGAAATTGCAGGAAAGAGAGAGACAGTGCAATCCGAATTGGGTGTAAATCTAGAGCAGGGAAATGTGCTGTTTCTTGGCCTGTGTGATGGATACATAGGTGTCTGTGTGTACTGTTATTTCACAATATAAACTAAAATAGATGAAGGCTAAGGGAGAATGAATTAATAAATACATACATCTGCATTTTTTAAACGTTATTGTGCTCCTATAAGCTCTGTAAATTTCCGTTCACACTTCTAAGACAAACTCAGTGTTCCTTAGAACTTTCCTAAAGCACTGCAAGGAATGGTTTTTCAACAAGGCACTGCAGTTTGTTTTGTAATAAATCCTTCTAAAAGGTGAGGAAGAATAAGTTACACAAAATGGGTCAGAAGTGCAAAAAAAACTAGTAGAAACATGAAGACTCTTCTAATAAGTCACTCACATATACATAGCCCTGGATCACTCCATAGGTTTTGTAAATTTTATTTTTTTATTTATTTATTATTAGATGATGATGATGATTATTATTATTATTATTATTTTTGAGACAGTCTCCCTCTGTCGCCCAGGCTGGGGGGCAATGGCACGATCTCAGCTCACTGCAACCTCCCAGGTTCAAGTGATTCTCATGCCTCAGCATCCAGAGTAGCTGGAATTACAGACATGCACCACCAGGCCTGGCTAATTGTTGTATCTTTAGTAGAGACAAGGCTTTGCCATGTTGGTCAGGCTGGCCTAACTCCTGGCCTCACGTGATCCGCCCGCCTCCCAAAGTGTTGTGATGACAAGCGTGAGCCACCGCACCCAGCCTGTTTGCTTTCTTTGAACTGGGTGGTTTTCATTCTTAGTCCTGGGTACAAAGATTCTTCCAGTTGCTGAATGGACTTTCTGTTTTCACTGGTCATGTGCTGCCAGGTCATAAAACCAGGGATCTTCAAGGCCAAGGTATGAGAACCGCAGCTGCACAGAAATCCCCTCTGGGATCTTGTGCTGTCTGAATCCCTTGGGTCATGGGCAGTTCTTGTCAGGGACAATTCATTTCGAGATTAGGCAGGGCTGTTGTTCCACTCAGCAGACAGACCTATCTAAGGAGACCTGCCTGTAGACTCACTCTGAAAATCATGATCCTGTTGGAGAACACACTGCCTTCCATAGTTTAAAACTGGGCCGTTGACAGAGAGAATGTGTTCTGTAAATGCTGTGTAAGAAAGATTTGATTTATTAGCACTTGGAGATGTCTTTGATCCTTTGTAACACTAAGCCTTCATCATCCCATATTTTACATTACTCCTAAACAAATAACGATAGTAACATCTTAGAAGCTACAGAGCGGAGGAGAGATTTTAAAAGGCACTCACCGAGGAAGAAATCGGCTCACCAGCGTGTCTGAAAGCTGCTGTACTGCGAGGATCCTGAGGTCAGCCTGGAAAATTTCCTGGCGCTGCCAGGTTGCTGGGTTCAACAGCCATTGTCTTCAATTATTTTCAGAATAGCCACAAATTTGAATGGAATGTTGGAACTACTGCGAACCGTCCCTAAGAAAGTGTTCCCAGGGTACGTCTGGTCTCCTTAAGCCTTTCAAAAAAAAAAAACACTTTTAAACCCCTCCTTTCTTTCTCCTCAGTTTTTGGGTGTGGGCCCTGCACAATGATCCCTGATAAGAGATGCTCCTTAAACATTAGTGTCAAAAGACACATTTTCAACAAATGTAGTTGAAAGATTTCAATTGCCCTTGTGATGAGAATCGGGCAGCACTTCATTCTATAAAATAGAGGAAGTGTTCGGAGCTGAGCAGAAGGGGTCGTCTTTATAGACAGGGAAGGGCCGAAGAGGGCAGAAGCCAGGAAAAAAGGCAGCATTAGTTTCGAGGCTATTTTTCTTGTAAGGGGAGACAGGGAGACAGAACAATAGAAAAATCATGATTAGTTAATATTAGGTCACTCTGCTTCTTTTTTACATAAGATTTAAAGCCGAGGGAACTCCGTTATCCTGCAGACTGAAGATTTACACTGGCCTGTTTGGGAAATTGGCCGTTATCTCTCTCGTGATTGCTTGGAAGTTCAAATAACAGTTTAGTCCGGGTTTGGTGATGTGAAACTGTAGCGTGGATGACTCCATTTTAATTTTTAGTCTGGTCTTTTGGGGCCTAGCGCAGGAGCTTAGTCTGAAACAATGACCTCCCTTTTTTTTTTTTCATTTTTTTCTTTCTTTCTTTTTTTTTTTTTTTTGAGACAGGGTCTTGCTCTGTCACCCAGGCTGGAGTGCGGTGGCACAGTCATGGCTTACTGCAGCCTCCACTTCCCGGACTCAAGTGATCCTCCCACCTCAGCCTCCCTAGTAGCTGAGATTATAGGTGCGCACCACCACACCTGAACATAATTTTTATTTAACATCACGAAAGTGAAATCTTATTGGGGAAGTGACTCTATTTCAGCAAAAAAGAGTGGTTGTCTCTCACCCTTCACTCTTCTTTTTCCTCTTCCAACTTTCTCCTTCATGAAAGTTCTTCTAATTCAACAAATGTTTGTTGACAGCACAAAGTTTTTGTTTTCTTTCTCCTTATTTATCTAAATGGCTTATTAATGTTAGACAAACTTTCTCCAATGTTAGAAAAATTAAGGGGAAGATGTATGACTTTGTAGATTATTTTCCACTCTGGTAGAAATAGAATTTCAGTGTTCTCACTAGGAGATTCTTTTGTCATTAAGTAAAAATTCCCAGAAGTGATTAAATAAATGCTCAGTAATTTTAGGGCACTATTGCAGTTATTAAAATTAGCTAATCTAGCCAGGCATGGTGGCTCACACCTGTAATCCCAGCACTCTGGGAGGCCAATGCGGGCCAATTGCTTTAGCCCAGGAATTTAAGACCAACCTGGGCAAGGTGGTGAGACCTCGTCTCTACAAAAGTACAAAAATTAACTAGGTGTGGCGGCTCATGCCTGTAGTTCCAGCTACTCAGGAGGCTGAGGTGGGAGGATTGCTTGAGCCTGGGAGGCAGAGGTTGCAGTGAGCCAAGATGGCTGCACTCTAGTGTGGGTGAGAGACCCTTCCTCAAAACAAAACAAAAAAACTTTTATAAGGAGACTACTTTTGAACTCAGGGATTGCCTAGTTTGTGACTACGAACTTCTAGGAGGACAAGAAAGCATCATCACATGTCTCAAAGAATACAGGAAGAAAGAAAAAGGACAGATTTTCCAATGTTTCCTCGTTGGAGTATCTGCCGTCCCCAACCCTCCCTCACCCTCAGATAACACATCCCACTCCTGCTCCAACCTCCCCTCAGAACACGAAACACACAGTACTGAGACTTTCTGTGTCAGCCCGGGAGGGAAGCGATAAAAGAAAGGCACAAACAGGGGAGTGGCAAGGAGGAGGCTGACAAGGAGGCACCCCAGGCCTCTGCATGCAATCGGCAATCAGCCATCAACTTCAGTAACCCACGGCCCTGTGGACAAGAAACAAGAGCAGTGTGGGGGCAAAGGTAGGGCACTGTGACGAAAATCTTCCTCATCGCTGATGTTGTCACGATCAAATAATGACCTTCCTTTCCAAGTTGCACGGCTCCTCAACTTTTGAGGAGCTTTCTGGAATCTTCCTGTGGTCCTGTGCCCGAAAACACCGCTCTGTGTGTCTACAGTCTGGAAGCAGATGCAGCCTGGGATGGGAGTTTTTGAAATGACTCCACAAGATTCTAAAGGAAATTCAAACCAGGAAAGTGGAATTTACAAGGGAAACAAACAGTCTTGTCTCCAGCTTTCAGACTGGAGTCTAAATTTAGATCACCATATAGAAGAGCATGCGCGGGCCTGGAAAGCTTTTCCTGCAGAGCTGACATCTCTTTACCTCTTCCCTTTTTAGCCTCCTAGAGGACATGTTATGTTGTTTTTATTATTGTTTTGGAGATAGCAGGCTCCTGAAAAGCCAGCCCCCGGCGTCAGAGAATCGTATCAACTCATTTCTGAGTTGCAGTCAAAAACCTCCTGATAATATCCAATAAAACTTTCTTTCATATCACTGTTAGAAAGTAGGTTCAGGGGCGAGGCGTGGTGGCTCATGCCTGTAATCCCAGCACTTTGGGAGGCCGAAGCAGGAGGATCACCTGAAGCCAGGAGTTCAAGACTAGCCTGGGCAACAAAGTGAGACCCCCATCTCTGCAAGAAATAAAAATGAAAAAGAGGCCGGGTGCGGTGGCTCACACCTGTAATCCCAGCACTTTGGGAGGCCAAGGCAGGCAGATCATGAGGTCAGGAGATTGAGACCATCCTGGCTAACCCGGTGAAACCCCGTCTCTACTAAAAATAAAAAAAACTAGCCAGGCGCGGTGGCGGGCGCCTGTAGTCCCAGCTACTCCGGAGGCTGAGGCAGGAGAATGGCATGAACCCGGGAGGCGGAGCTTGCAGTGAGCTGAGATCGCACCACTGCACTCCAGCCTGGGAGACAGAGCGAGACTCCATCTCAAAAAAATAAAATAAAAAATAAAATAAAATAAAAAAATAAATAATGAAAATAAAAATAAATTAAAAAGAGGCTGTGTGCAGCAGCTTACACCTGTAATCCCAGCACTTTGGGAGGCTGAGGTGGGCGAATCACCTGAGGTCAGGAGTTTGAAACCAACCTGGCCAATACGGTGAAACCCCGTCTCTACTAAAAATACAAAAATTAGCCAGGCATGGTGGCGCATGGCATGCCTGTAATCCCAGCTACTTGGGAGGCTGAGGCAGGAGAATCACTTGAACCCGGGAGGCGGAGGTTGCAGTGAGCCAAGATCACGCCACTGCCCTCCAGCCTGGGAGACAGAGCAAGACTCTGTCTCAAAAACAAATAAATAAATGAGAAAGTGGGACCTGAAGGATGTTTGCTTGGTGTAACTGACACAATTGTTAAGAGCCAACTCTTTCCAATTTAAAGTCTCCGTAGCCTTTGGGCCAGGTGTGGTTGCTCATGCCTGTAATCCCAGCACTTTGGGAGGCCGAGGCAGGCAGATTGTTTGAGCCCAGAAGTTTGAGACCAGCCTGGGCAGGATGGCAAAACCCTGTCTCTCAAAAAACAAAAATTAGCTGTGCCTGTAGTCTCAGCTACTCAGGAGGCTGAAGTGGGAGGATAGCTTGAGCCTGGGAGGTTGAGGCTGCCATGAGCCTTGATCATACCACTGCACTCCAGCGTGGGAGACAGAGCGAGCCTCTGAATGCCTGGACCAGTTATATGAGGAAAACCGAGCAATCTGGAGGTACTCACAACGGCAGTGCCGCCCGATAGTTCCTCTTCAGCCAATGAGTCCCCAAAGGGATTGGTTTGTGACACGCAGCACTCACTCTGATCCTATCGCCTTCACGAGTCCTCCAGTCCTCTCTGTTAACTAGACGCACTCCCTTCCCCTCACCCAACTTTGCTGAAGTTGCTCCCTCCCACAGTATTGCCCTGCTCCTCGATGCCGCCAATTCTTCCAGGTTCTGTGCAAGCACTGCCTCTCCTGAAAAGTGTTCCTTCATCCCACCAACTAGACATCATTTTTCCTTTCATTTTGCTGAATGGAAAGGCAACTTGTTTGTATCTGAAATAGATCACATGTGTATCTTGTACACAGGCCCTGCATGTGATTATTTAGGTGTAAATCCAATCTTCCTTTCCAGATTATTAGATACTCGCCTGCCTGATGCATGGCTAATTTGTGTCATTTCCTCAAGAGTATTCAGCTCTGTGTCTTACACTGCAGAACCTCTATAAGCACATGATGCACACATGGATGAATGTGGCCTTACCAGCAAAGACAGATCTACTCAGTGGGTGGACAGCGTCCTACAGCTATGTCCAATGGCAAGAAAGTTGTGTGACAGTGAGTAGTGTCCTGGCCCTGTTTCCAGACAGCTAGAGTCCAGGGCGTTTAACTTCACCAACTTCCAATCTTGCTTTCCCTTTCTTCTCTCTCCGATCCAGCCAAACCCATCTCCTCATTACTGTGGGAAAACATCATACTCATTCCCAGGTCTGCAGCTTTTATTATGACATTCAGCCAACTTGAAACACTCTACTTCTCTGCTACTGATTGTCTAAGTCTTGCCCTGCCTCTGAGGCTCAGCTTAAAGTCCATCTCTACCAGGAAGCCTTCCTTGAATAGTTTAGTCCTTGATGCAGTGTGCCATGAAGAAAGGGAATGGATTAAAATAGTCTATCTCTGGGTCCTAGTTTCTGCTCAACTACTTGACCTCTGACTCCTCATTCATAAAATGAGTTATTGAATTACCTGATCTCCAAAGCCCTCAATGGTTAATATAGTCTATACTGCTAATCTCTCCATTCTTGGAACTTCTAGCACTTATATTGCTGCAACCATTTGCTTGGTACCAAACCCATGCTTACCTGCACTGTTGTTTATCTTTTTTTTTTTTTGAGACAGAGTCTCACTCTGTTGTCCAGGCCAGAGTGCAATGGCACCATCCCGGCTCACTGCAACCTCTGCCTCCCAGGTTCAACTGATTCTCCCTGCCTCAGCCTCCCGAGTAGCTGGGATTACAGGTACCCGCCACCACGCCCAGCTAATTTTTGTATTTTTAGTAGAGATGGGGTTTCACCATGTTGGTCAGGCTGGTCTCGAACTCCCGACCTCAGGTGATCTGCCCCCCTCAGCCTCCCAAAGTGCTAGGATTACAGGCGTGAGCCACCACGTGTCTGGTTCATCCAACTAACTTGTAACTCCCTCAAGGACTAAAATTGTCCTTCAATTATTTGCAGCCCTGTCATTTAGGATAGAAGTTTTGGTAATAAATGTTTTTGGTAATGATGACTATGACAGATAATTACGAATGCTTGTGCCACTTTTCCTAACGCTGCTTTGAGGATGTTGTTGCTGCCACAAACATCCTTTGTATCTGTGGAACACTTTAAGTAATGGAAGAGTTGTCTACTGACATAGGCAGTGGTTAAAACCATGGAATCCATCCCTTGTTTGCTTGTGACTTTGTGTCTTAGTGTAACTCCTTTAAAACTCAATTCATAAAGGCTGGGATTGGTGGCCCACGCCTGTAATCCCAGCACTTTGGGAGGCCAAGGTGGGTGGATCACATGAGATCAGGAGTTCAAGACCAGCCTGGCCAACATGGCAAAACCCCATCTCTACCGAAAATACAAAAAATTAGCCGGGTGTGGTTGTGCATGCCTGTACTCCCAGCTAGCGGGGAGGCTGAGGCAGGAGAACTGCTTGAGCCTGGGAGGTGGAGGTTTGCAGTGAGCTGAGATTGTGCCACTGCACTCCAGCCTGGGCGACAGCAAGCCTCCATCTCAAAAAAAAAAAAGGAAAAGAAAAAGAAAAAACAACAACAACAAAAAACCCTTAGTTTTTTGTTTGTTTGTTTGAAACGGAGTTTTGCAGTGTCGCCCGGGCTGGAGTACAATGGCACAATCTCGGCTCACTGCAATCTCTGCCTCCCACCCAGTTTCATGCGATTCTCCTACCTCAGCCTCCCAAGTAGCTGGGATTACAGGCATACACCACCACTCCTGGCTAATTTTTTATATTTTTGGTAGAGACAGAGTTTCACTATGTTGGCCAGACTGGTCTTGAACTCCTGACCTCCTGATCTGCCCGCCTCGGCCTCCCTAAGTGCTGGGATTACAGGCGTGAGCCACTGCACCTGGCCAAAAACCTCAGTTTTTAAATTTGATTTTTGCATGGAAAGATAATCCCAATGTTGGCAGGTACTACTGACTGGCAAACCTGATCTTTAGTCTAACTCCCTCCTCCCTTATCTACCTCTACCTTAAGGGCTATAAAAAGTAGAATGTGGCTGGGCACGGTGGCTCACACCTACAATCCCAGCACTTTGGGAGGCCGAGGTGGGTGGATCATGAGGTCAAAAGATTGAGACCATCCTGGCCAACGTCGTGAAACCCCATCTCTACTAAAAATACAAACATTAGCTGGGTGTGGTGGCATGCACCTGTAGTCCCAGCTACTCGGGAGGCCGAGGCAGGAGAATCGCTTGAACTCGGGAGGCAGAGGTTGCAGTGAGCTGAGATCGCACCACTGCACTCCAGCCTGAGCAACAGAGCGAGACTCCATCTCAGGGGGAAAAAAAAAAGCAGAATGTGTGTTCCAGCTTCTCTTGCAGACAGAATTGGCAGTGTGGTTCAGTTATCACCAGTAAGACATAAATGAAGTCTGAGGTATTGTTGCTTCTCTTCTGTGTATTCTTTTATTCTGCCTGTAACACACATGTAATGGCTAGAGCTGTAGCAGCTATTTTGTAACTGCGAGTGGATAAGCAGAAAACAAAAACCACATTTTAAGGCTGGGGAGCAGAAATATAGAGGGATCCTGAGTCCATGACAGCATCATGGAGCAGCTCTTCTAGCCTTGGACTGTGTACCTTGGAAGTCCTTGCTATATGAGAAAAAAATCCTCCCATTTCCCATCGATTTAAACTACTGTCATTGAGGTCTTCTATTACTTGCAGCTGAGCGCATCTCTAATGAGTACCTCATTTCACAGTCTGGTTATAAGGGTAAATGAGATTAATGTAAATCCCTTAGAATCTCCCAGAGTAAGTCCTCAACAGACAGTTACTGTTATTGTTTGAAAGTATGCCTCCATTACCATCTATTTTCCCCCAGCCTTGTCCTGTGGCATCTGAGCTTTAAAAGGGAAGAAACACAGTTGCTTATCTGTTTTTTTCCATCAATCTATGACTTCCTGAGGAAATACTATCATATTTCAAAGATGCCATCACAGGCAACATCTTTCAAAAAAGCAAGAGAACTAGAGCACTGAGCCAAGGTGTTGGTCTCTCCTATCTCCAATCTTCTCCTCTATGTGTACTGGATAAACACAACTCCAACAAAAAGCCTTCCCTGAGGCCTTTCTTTGCCCCTGCACTTTCGAAATTTCCCCCAAGTTAACACGTGAATGCCCTTCCTTGGCTCTTCACAAGCTGCTTTTCTCTCTGTCTTCAAGCCTCAGCTCCCAAGACCCCTCCTCATAGAAACCTTCCCTGGTGACCTTTTCTTTTTTTTTTTTTTTTCTTTTTTTTTAGACAGAGTCTCATCTGTCGCCCAGGCTGGAGTGCAGCGGTGCAATCTCAACTCACTGCAACCTCCACCTCCGGGGTTCAAGCAATTCTCCTGCCTCAGCCTCCTGAGTAGCTGGGACTACAAGTGCCCGCCACCACACCTGGCTAATTTTTTGTATTTTTAGTAGAGCCGGGGTTTCACTGTGTTAGATAGTCTCAATCTCCTGATCTCGTGATCCACCCGCCTTTGTCTGGCAAAGTGCTGGGGTTACAGGCATGAGCCACCGTGCCCAGCCCCTGGTGATCTTTTCTAAGGATGCTTTCTCCAGTATTCTCCATTTGTTTTTATTTTTAAATTTTTCTTTAGAGATGAGGTCTCCCTTTGTTCCTCAGGCTGGAGTGCTGTGGTACAATCATAATCATAGTTCACTGAAGACTCAAACTCCTAGGCACAAGCAGTCCCCCGCCTCAGCCCCCGAGTAGCTGGGACTACAGGTACACACCGTCACGCATTGCTAATTTTTAAATTTTTTTGTAGAGACTGGGTCTTGCCATGTTTATCAGGCTGGTTTTGAACTCCTGGCCTCTAGCAATATGTCTGCCTCAGCCTCCCAAAATGGTGGGATGACAGGTGTGAGCCATTGCACCCAGCCTACTTTCCCGTCTTACCATCCTGCTTATTTTCTCTTGTGATTATCTCATTTATTCGTTTGCTTGTTGTTTGTCTTGCCTTTTAGGCTGCACACTTCATTCCAGCAGGATCTTATCTGTTTTGTTCACCAGTGCACCTGAGACATAGCATAGTGCCTGACACTCAGTAGGTGCTCAATTAATATTTGTTAATTTCTTTTTTTTTTTTCCCCTGAGACACAGTTTCACTCCGTCATCCAGCCTGGAGCACAGTGATGCAATGTTGGCTCACTGTAACCTCTACCTTCTGGGCTCAAGGGATCCTCCCACCTCAGCCTGTGGAGTAGCTAAGACTACAGGCACGTAGTCCCACACCTGGCTAATTTTTGTATTTTTTTGTAGAGATGGGATTTTGCCATGTTGCCTAGGCTATTCTCAAACTCCTGAACTCAAGTGATCGGCCCACCTTGGCCTCCCTAAGTGCTGGGATTACAGGTGTGAGCGCCATCATGCCTGGCCAATATTTGGTAATTCATTAACCAAACCTCTAAAAGCTCAGTGAAGTTTTAGTTTTAGCCTAAAATCTATGCTGGTAAAACAGGATAAATTGGTGACTTACTGCTCACACGTCAGAAGGCTCCTTTGTTTTATAAAAAGATTCAAGGCAGATTTCAAAAAGAATTAAGCTTCACTTTCAAAAATTCCTTTTATATTCAGATTTTCAGGAACGTTGAAACGGTATTACAGAAAGTGAAGTAATCTACATCTGTATCGCTTCCACATGTGCAGCATTTAATTTGTAAAGATTGCTAAAAACGCTATGTCTCCCAAACTGTGTGTTCTTCTCATTAAATGTTTTTATGTTTCATTTCATTGGGGAAAGCCGTAAAATGGCAAGGCAGGTCAATAAACAGCAGTGATAGTTCTTTTAAGCTTATATTCTAAATCACCTTGGCTTTAGCGAGACACACACACGTGTTGGGGAATTTTAGTCTATTGTATTTAGTGGCTATACTTTACGATTTGCAAAAATCTCAGAGGTTGATGAAGGTGGCAGGGAAAACAAAGCAAAGGTGCCCATGTATGGATGTGTGTGTTCTGAACAGGATGTATACTCGTGTGTTAAAGTTGGTGGCTGGGTGTGGTGGCTTATACCTGTAATCCCAGCACTTTGCCAGGCTGAGGTGGGAGGGTCACTTGGGTCCAGGAGTTCAAGACCAACCTGAGCAACATAGCAATATCCCATCTCCACAAAAAAGCAAAAAAAATTAGCCAGTGCGGTGCTGCATGGCTGTGGTCCTGGCTACTTGGGAGGCAGAGGATGGAGGACTGCTCAGCCCAGGAGTCTGAGGCTACAGTAAGCCAAGATCACACCACTGCACTTCAGCCTGGATGACGGAGTAAGACCCTGTCTCAAAGGAAAAAAAAAAGGAAACTGAATTTATAGAAGCCCTTAAAGAAGGTGAGAACAAAGAATAAGGAATAATACAGTAAGAAATATACAATTTAATTAAAACTAAAAAAGTTGCTAACTATTAAATAAATTCCCAATTAAATAAAATATTTTATTTAATTAAGTACAAGAAGAAGAAAGATTCCCTAAATGTGCAGAAACTGGAACTTTGGAATTTGGACACATGATTAAAAAAAAAAATTCTTCTTTTTTTTTTTTTTTTGAAACAGGGTCTCACTCTATCGCCCAGGCTAGAATGTATTGGCACAATCTTGGATCACTGCCTCCCGGACTCAAGTGATCCTTCTATCTCAGTCTCCCGAGTAGCTGGAATTACAGGCACACACCACCACACCAGGGTAATTAAAAAAAAATGTTTGTTTTGTAGAGACAAGGTCTCACCATGTTGTCCAGGCTGTTCTCAAATTCCTGGCCTCAAGCAATGTGCCCACCTTGGCTTTCCAAAGAGCTAGGATTACAGGTGTGAGCCGCTGCACCCAACCTAAAAAGTTTTGTTTTACTTTTATAATTGTATGAAGAATAAAATAAATTAACGTTTATAATAACATATAGTATAGAAATTCCTAGGAGCTGAACTAAAGAAAACTGAAAAAAAAAAAAACAAACTTACAATGAGTATTTGTGAGTTAGGCATATTTTATCTTTTAGTATAAAATACAAATAGAATTTTATATGGATATCTCCAGTTAATTTTCATTCACTGATAACTCCTTACATCACTTAAATCAGTAGGTTCATTTCCTTTTGAAATATGCTGATTCAAAAGCAACTAACTGAGCAAGTTTTGTGACCAAAGATAGCTAATCGCAATGGAGCTAGTTGGGTCCAGAGCACAAAACCCTGACTCACAGTGTAGCCTTTCCTGGTTGTGAAACCTTTCTCCTTCCTGTTTACATTTTTAGTTCAGCCAACATATATTGTGTACCTAGAAGAGGGCTAAATATAGCACAAGATAGAAACCAATAGGCATGGGCTGTTTGACTTTCCCTCACAAAACTCAGACAGTAGGATCTTCCCTCTAACACAATAAAGGAATTTGGATTTTGTGCAGCTGCCAAAGGACAAATGCCCACTGCAGGGTTGAAACTCCCAGCAGAAGTTATCAAGTGGAGGCAAACATTTTGCTTCCTGGAAGTTGCTTTTTATTAGACTTCGGTAGTAAAGATACGTTAGTTCCAGCTACAGATTAAGCTAGTCATGGTCTCTTGCAACCATACTGTTTAGCGTTTTGTGTTTGGACATTTTGCAAGTAACTTACAAAAGAAATTGATTTTTTTTACACAATAACAAAGAGGACTTGTTTGTTTATTGATTGATTGATTGATTGAGACGGAATCATTCTGTTGCCCAGGCTGGAGTGCAGTGGAGTGATCCTGCCTCACTGCAACTTCTGCTTCCTGGGTTCAAGCGATTCTCCTGCCTCAGCCTCCCAAGTAGCTGGAATTAGAGGCACCCCCCACCATACTTGGCTAATTTTTGTATTTTTGGTAGAGACGAGGTTTCACCATGTTGGCCAAGCTGGTTGTCTCAAACTCCTGACCTCAGGTGATCCACACCCGTTGTCATCCCAAAGTACTGGGATTACAGACTTTAGCCACTGTGCCCAGCCTGTTTATTTGTTTATTTTTTGAGATAGGATCTCTTCGGCCGGGAGCAGTGTCTCACACCTGTAATCCCAGCACTTTGAAAGGCCAAGGCGGGCGGATCACGAGGTCAGGAGATAAGACCATCCTGGTTAACATGGTGAAACCCCGTCTCTACTAAAATACAAAAAAAAAAATTAGCCAGACATGGTGGCGGGCACCTGTAGTTCCAGCTACTCGGGAGGCTGAGGCAGGAGACTGGTGTGAACCCAGGAGGCAGAGCTTGCAGTGAGCCGAGATCACACCACTGCACTCCAGCCTGGGCGACAGAACGAGACTCCGTCTCAAAAAAAAAAAAAAATCTCACTCTATCACCCAGGCTAGAGTGCGCTGGGGTGATAATGGCTCACTGCAGTCTTGACCTCCCCGGCTCAAGCAATCCTCCTGCCTCAGCCTCCTAAGTAGTTGGGACTACAGGTGTGTGCCACCATGCTAGGCTAATTTTTAATTTTTTGTAGAGATGGAGGTCTCACTTTGTTGCCCAAGCTGGTCTTGAACTCCTGGGCTTAACGGATCCTTTTGCTTTGGCCTCCCAAAGTGCTTGGATTACAGATGTTAGCCACTGCGCTCATCCAAGAGCATTTAAACATACATTAAATCACATTGTTACCGAAAAGATTTCTTCTAAGTATTCAAATTTGCCTAACCTCTAATCTCGGTGACTTCTCTGAGTGTGGCTGTAATTCACTGGATAAAGCAACAAACACAGGCTTAATAAGTGCTTTACATGTATATTAACTCAATCCTCCCAACAACTGTAAGTATTAGACTTTATTATTATCTCCATGTTACAGATGAAAAACTGATGCCCTTAAGATCAACTACTTTGCTTAAGGCCACACAGCTCAGAATGGCAACTGGAGCCCGGCAGGCCCCAGAGCCTGTATCGTCAGCCACCACAATATACAAGCCTATTTAGCTCACGTGAGAAACTTTGCACGATGCCTTTGAAAAATTTAGTTTTTCCATTACATTGTTTTCTGTTCTGATCTATTAAAATGTTTTAAGCCAGAAAAGCAATGTTATTTCAATCACTGAGATTACAGAACTAGGAAACTTTTAGTATCTATTATGCAGTGTAACCAAAAGAAATCTTGAAAAAAGCACAAGAGAGGAAAAAAATTCTTTTCAAACCTTTTTATAAGAAGGACTTAGGGAAAAAGGAAATGTCCTTTCCCTTTCAATTATAAAGGTGAGTTTTAATTTCTTGGGAGGGTGCAGTCTTGTCTTTTTTTTTTTTTTTTAGTCATTTTTTAAAGTGCAGCTTCTCATCTGTTTTTTTTGTTTTGTTTTGTTTTGAGACGGAGTTTCACTCTTATTGCCCAGGCTGGAGTGCAATGGCGCAAACTCGGCTCACTGCAACCTGCGCCTTCCAGGTTCAAGCGATTTTCCTGCCTCAGCCTCCGGAATAGCTGGGATTACAGGCATGAGCCACCACACCCAGCTAATTTTGTCTTTTTAGTAGAGATGGGGTTTCTCCATGTAGGTCAGGCTGGTCTCGAACTCCCGACCTCAGGTGATCCACCCGCCTCAGCCTCCCAAAGTGCTGGGATTACAGGCATGAGCCACCATGCCCAGCCCTTCTCATCTGCTTTTAACATCTCATGATACTATAAAGAAACAAACTGACATTAAAAAATGAACATGAAAGGATCCACCCAATCCGAATTTAAAAGAAGACGAAAAACATACAGTTTTTCAAAGGTAAACAGTAACCAGATCACTCCTGAGCTTATTCCTGCATTATGTAAATCAGAAACTCTAGACAGTCTAATCAAGTCAAATTATGCTCATCACACCAGAAAGCAACCATTCTGAAGCATCTCATTTTTTCTTCTTGCTCTCAATTCTACCTGACATTCATTGTCTGGTGTTTCCTTCCATGTCTATAAACTCTATTTCTGCACCTTTCCATATAATCTTTTATTTCTTGTCCTTACAGATCTTTTTCTTACTCTTAATCTTTCACTTGATTTCCCCCCTGGCCTTTGCTACTCAGTTCTTGCTTTATTGAATTTTAGTCATTCATGATGTACCGCATTTTCCCCTGGAGGTTCTAGTTTGAGTCATTTGGAAAGATGCTTTCTTTAAAACTACCTATTGGGTACTGTACTAGCTACTTGTACTAGCTACTTGGGTGATGGAGTCATTTACACTCCAAACCGCAGCATCACAAAATATACCTCTGTAACAAACCAACACAATCCTGCGATAAAATGTGAAATAAAGAAAAAAAAAGTAGAATAGTCTGGAAAATGATCACTGATGAGCTGATTCTTGAATAGAAATATGAAATCATTCAAAATGTTTTAAATTTATCATTTAAAAAATAATTTTGGCTGGGCACAGTGGCTTGTACCTGTAATCCCAGCACTTTGGGAGGCCGAAGTAGGAGGATCGCTTGAGCCCAGGAGTTTGAGACCAGCTTGGGCAACATAGGTAGACCCTGTCTTTACAAAAAATTTAAAAATTAGCCAGGTGTGGTGGTGAATGTCTATAGTCCCAGCTACTTGGGAGGCTGAGGCAGGAGGATTGCTTGAGCCTGGGAGATCAAGGCTGTAATGAGCCATGACTGTGCCACTGCATTCCAGACTAAGCAACTGAATGAAACCCCATCTCGATAATAATAATAATTGCCAGGCACGGTGGCTCATGCCTGTAATCCCAACACTTTGGGAGGCCGAGGTGGGTGGACCACTTGAGGTCAGGCGTTCAAGACCAGCCTGGCCAACATGGTGAGACCCTGTGTCTACTAAAAAAATACAAAAATTAGGCCAGGCGTGGTGGCTCACACCTGTAATCCCAGCACTTTGGGAGGCCAAGGCGGTCGGATCAAGAGGTCAGGAGATCAAGACCATCCTGGCTAACACCGTGAAACCCCGTCTCTACTAAAAAATAGAAAAAATTAGCCGGGCGTGGTGGCGGGTGCCTGTAGTCCCAGCTACTCGGGAGAATGGTGTGAACTCAGGAGGCAGAGCTTGCAGTGAGCAGAGATCATGCCATTACACTCCAGCTTGGGCGACAGAGTGAGCCTCCGTCACAGACACACACACAAAATTAGCCAGGTGCGATGGTGCATGCCTGTAATCCCAGCTACCCAGGAGGCTGAGGAAGTAGAATCACTTGAACACAGGAGGCGGAGGCTGCAGACAGCCAATATCACACCACTGCACACTCCAGCCTGGGCAACAGAGTGAGACCCCGTCTCCAAAAATCATCATCATCATCATCATCATCATCATCCTGACAATCATATTTTTATGAAAATGAATAAGTGGATTAGATGGGGAGAAAAGGTGCTCTTTCTTGATACCTGGCAGACTGAGGTGACCTCTATGTCAGGAGACGATGGTGGCATTGTCCTCACCACTGTTCGCCAGCGATCCTTGTCTCTGCAGGGGCAGCACAGCTGGAATTCTGAAAGAACCTGCTCCTCTAAAACATGAATCCCAGATCTGAGCTTTAAGGGCCTTTGTTAAAATAAAACGTGTTTTTCAAAAGGGATTAGCATTTTACACTAGTAATCCTCTCACTCAGCTTGGAGGGCACAGAGGGAATGGAGCACAAAACATGAACATCTTGAGGAGGCTCGTTCTTGGGATGGGTGGGTTGTCATGGGAGGCATATCTAAAGCAGGTGTCCGAACCCAAGGGACTGGAGGTTTGATCAACCAGGAACCAGTATCAGGTGAGTAGGCTCCAGACAGAAGGCACAAAAGGGAAGTGTGGAGTACAAACATAAGAAGAATGAAGCTAGACCAACTGCTCTGGGGCTCACTTATTAGTTACATATATTGGGAGCTGTTTCTATGGGAGAAACAGATCCTAACATTCTCCACCTGTCCCACCACCTCCGTCAAACCCCAGGAAAGCAGAGTAAAACTTGCTTTGTGAAAAGAAAATTTCTTCCATCAAGTGAGGCATCCCATTGCTTTTATTATCCCAATACTCTGAGTGAAAATATGATCTTATATGTTTATTTGCCTAAAACTTACTCCAGTTGTCACAACAAACCCAAGTGAAGGAGGAAGTAAGACCTAAAAACATATTTTATAGACAGCTGCCATCTGCCTTGATGAAACTATTAAAGCCTCCTCAAGAACAAGCTTCTTGTCCTGATTCTTGTCTTCTGTTTTATCCTCTCCCACTTTTCATCTGTCCCTTAGCTCAGATGACAGTGATTACAGCCATAGTAGCAAACTCTTAGGAGAGAGAGACTAATGGAAATTTCCCTTTTCCAAGGCAGCACAATAGAGGAAATCTTTGAGATTTTGGGGGGCAGCTGTCATTTGCACCAGCCATCCCAGTCAAAGGACATGTGTTCTGTGACTATTCTGGCAGCAGGACACAGATTCATGGAACAAAGGTGCGTTCCCACCTGTGGGATCCTGGGCTGTTGGAAAGAAAATAGCAATGGTGGAAGCGTTGAGAGACTTGGTTACGTTCTTCCCTCCTTTGCATATCACTTGACCCTGATGGCTTGATTGACTTCACCTTCCTGAACATTAGTTTGCTTATCCATAAAATGAGGTCAGTAATCTGAGCATGAATTGCCTCATTGGGGTGATATGTTACTTGACGCACACGAAAGAACTTAGAAACATATTTCATACACACAATAGTTTCAGTAAAATTTTTAAGGCAGTCCCAGTAAGAAAATCCCACAAATAGGAATTCCTGATTTCATATACTCCAGTGATTTCTATATTCCCGAAGAGAATACAGAATATGTTTTTATTTGCCCTTTGGAAAACTACCCTTGGAAAAATCAGGCAGGAAACACAAGGAGGGGGAAAGCCCCTTCCTGACGGCCTGCTATGTGCCACGTGCTCTCCTAGGCACTGTTAAAAATGAATGAACCCCTTTAATCCTTGCAAAATCTCCATGTGGGAGACAGTGTAGTGTCCTTATCCCCATTCTAGAGGAGGACTTGTGGCAAGGGGGTCTAACTTGCACACAGTAAGAAAGGGTGGAGTTGAAGCCAATCTGTCTAACCCCAGGATTCTGCCACTGGACTCTGCTTAATTTGCTTGCTAATCTACTAGGGAAAAGTGGTAACAGAGTTACCAGGGGAGCAAAATTTACACACAAAGGACTTATTTATTTTTCCCCAAGTGACCTTTAATTAGTTATGCTTTTAGCACAAGATAACCTTTGATTGTGCTTTGCAAGACACATTTTGAATAGGTTCAGCTTAATAACGTCAATCCTGTTCCACCTACATTGAGATATTTAACAAAATGTAATCTGAGGCTGGGTGCGGTGGCTCATACCTGTAACCCCTTTGGGAGGCCGATGTGGGAGGATCACTTGAGCCCAGGAGTTCAAGACCAGCCTGGACAACACAGTGGGACCCCCAACTCTATAGAAATTTTTAAAAATTAGCCGGTGTGGGACTACATTCCTATAGTTCCAGCTACTTGGGAGGCTGAGGTGGGAGAATCACTTGAGCCCAGGAAGTCAAGCCTGCAATGAGCTGTGTTTTCTCCATTGCACTCCAGCCTGGGCAACAGAGCAAGACACTGTCTCAGAACAAATGAGAAGGTATAATCTGATGTAAGAAATCCTATAGGTGACCCTCTGTTACAGTTGGGAGCTGTGCGTTCAGATTTTTGGTCCTGCCTTGTGTCTACTCTATACATTATTTTCTATGCTTATTTTCCTCATTGGCAAGAGCTGGCATTCTTACTTAGGAAATAAAAAAAAGTATGGCACTATTCACCCTTCTTGGAGAGTTTTTAAATACAGTCAGCCCTCCATAGCTGTGGGTTCTACATCAGGGGATCCAACCAACCTCGGATTGAAAATATACAGAAAAAATATGGATAGTCGCATCTGTACGGAAAAGGTACAGGCTTTTTTCTTGTCATTATTCCTTGAACAATATCATATAACAACTATTTACAGAGCATTTACATTGCATAAGGAATTATAAGTAATCTAGATAGGATTTTAAATATACAGAAGCATGACTCATGCCTGTAATCCCGGCACTTTGGGAGGCCGAGGCACGTGAGGTCAGGAGTTTGAGAACAGTTTGGCCAACATAGTGAAACTCCATCTCTACTAAAAATACAAAAATTAGCAGCGTGTGGTGTTGCACACCTGTAATCCCAGCTACTTGGGAGGCTGAGGCAGGAGAATTGCTTGGAACTGGGAGACAGAGGTTGCAGTGAGCTGAGATCGAGCCACTGTACTCCAGCCTGGGCAACAGAGCAAGACTCCATCTCAAAAATAAATAAATAAATAAATAAATAAATAAATAGATAGATAAATAAATAAATAATACAGAAGGATGTGCATAGGTCATCTGAAAATACTATGCCCTTTTCTATAAGGGACTTGACCGTCTGCAGATTTTGGTATCTAGGGGCAGTCTTGGAACCAATACCCTGTGGATATGGAGGGATGACTGTGTATCTATATCGCGGAGTCCACGGCTTCTGTCCTGCCTTCTCTTACACAGCTGTCATAGCACCAGTAACTTCCCCTAGACTTTCTCATGCCCCCGAATAGCCTCTTAGAAAGACTTCATTGTGGAAAAGTAGTCAGTGAATTCCAGAATTATAGATTTAAATGGTTTGAGGATTAGCAACGAGTCTGGTCTAGTTCTGCTTGCTGAAAAGGGTAAACCGTGCAGATGGGCCACCCACAGATGGCCCGGATTTGGATTCAGCAGGGAGAAGTGTTTACTCAAGATCGTCTGAGCAAGGACTGTGTCTGGTGGAATGTAGCCAAGACCTAGGAAAACTGCACTGAGCACCGTGCGAGGGAGTCCGGAGTGGGCAGGGGATCCGTCTGTGAGGACACGCTGGGAAATGCCAGGCCGGATGAGGCTGGGCAGCCCCCATGCTGAGCACTCTTAGGAGTGCTGATCTCAAGGCCAGCTGAGGGTAGAAGCAGTGGAGGCTTGCAGGGGACTGTACTGAGGCCGCCCAGGTAGTTATAAAATGAACCAGACAGATGGCATAGTGAGATCAAGGGAGGGTGGCAGGAAACAAAAGCAGCAATTGCTATATGCAGCAGGCTTTATGCTCCCCATTCATCAACAATCAAGCAAACAAACACGCCACCAAATACCAATCATGGCACCGTTTGCATTAAGTTCTGTGAACATGCACTGAGTATTTACCCTGTGCAAGACACTGTGCTAGATGCAAAAAGAAGTTAAACAAATCTAATAAAGTAAGCAAATAAAGGGCAGAAAGGCTAAGAGCCCCACTGCAGGCAACAAGCCAAGAGGAAGTTTCTGTGCATAGCGTTCCCTCAACCGACCCGACTGCCTGGGCCGGAGATGACCTGTCCTTGTCCTGCGTCTGTCTGGATGACTCAGTAAGCACTTTCTTCGTGTTGTGCATCTTATACTCAGCTCATTAGTGTAGAATAAAATACTGACAGAGAAGCTCCTATGTGACAAGGAGTTGGGAGATATAATGAGGTAAGTGTGTATTGAAACATATCTAGGCATAGAAAAAGTACAGTAAGCTGGGCGCGGTGGCCCATGCTTGTAATCCCAGCACTTTGGGAAGCCTAGGCAGACGGATCATTTGCGGTCAGGAGTTCAAGACCAGCGTGGCCAACATGGTGAAACCCATCTGTACTAAAAATACAAAAATTAGCCGGGTGTGGTGGTGCGTGCCTGCAATCCCAGCTACTCGGGAGGCTGAGGCAGGAGAATCGCTTGAACCCAGGAGGCAGAGGGTGCAGTGAGCCGAGATCGTACCACTGAACTCCAGCCTGGGTGACAGAGTGAGACTCAGTCTCAATTAAAAAAAAAAAAAAGAAAAAGTACAGTAAAAAATACGCTATTATAATCTTACGGGACTGCTGTCATATATGTGGTTCCTTGTTGACCAAAAGGTCATTATGTGGCACACGACTGTATTTTGTTGTGGATCTGCATCAGTATAGGATTTTTCAGGTCCCGGACCCTCCCTTCCTACCTTGATCACCCACTACCGGGATGGTCTCAAGATTAGCAGGAGAAAGGTTGGTCTGTCCCATAGACTGTCCAGTCCGAAGAACGTGTGAGGCCTAGACCCACCGGGGCCCACAGCTGCCCTGGTGCGGGGGGGCCCGGGACAGTGCCTGGTGTCTTAGGATCCTGCAGGAGGAGGGCAGGGGGGCAGAAAAGGCCCCTGGAAACATCGAGGAAGAAAAGTGGGAGGGAGACCAGAAGTCGATGGAACTTATAGTAAAGCATCTGAATGGAAAGAGTTCTGTGTGAGTGGCAGGGGGTCTGGATGTGAAAGTTAAGACTCACTTCTGTGTTCTCTAGACATAGGGTGTGTTTGAGCTGGGTTCCCAATAAGACTGTGTGTTCTCTCAGGTGATAAATGATACCCACACAGCCTCCAGATACTGCCATGCAAAACATACGGGTAATATGCTGATTTTGCTCCATTGAGACAATTGAGCTTCTCATGTGTGGGGTCCATGTTTCATTCATGATTTTACCCTATACATGTGACCTAGTTTATAGTTCATAGAGATGCTAAATAGATGTTTGTTATTCTTAGTGTATTAGTGTGAGGAACCCACAAGACCTACCTTACAAACTGAACAGAAAATGCACACAAATAAAGAATAACATTATTGTAACATGTAAGTCTAGTGCTCAGTATTAATGAAATCCCCACATGGCTCGGAGGAAATAGTTAAAGACGACTCCGCGGAACAGAGAAGCAGCAGAGAAGAATTAGAATTTGGCTAGGCAACATGGAGGAAAAAGTGATTCCAGGGGCTGGAAAACCATGAGCCAAGTTTATTAAGCAAGGTCGTGAGCCAAGGTCATTAAAGTTTCGTGTAGAGGAATAACAAAAAATACATTCTACTCACATCTGCAATCCCAGCACTTTGGGAGGCTGAGGTGGGAAGCTCGCTTGAACCCAGAAGTTCAAGACCAACCCTGGCAACATAGAAAGACTCCCATCTCTACAAAAAAAAATTTAATTAATTAATTAATTTATTTTTATTATTTATTTATTTATTTTTGAGACGAAGTTTCACTCTTGCTGCCCAGACTGGAGTACAATGGCGCAATCTTGGCTTACTGCAACCTTCGCCTCCCAGGTTCAAGCGATTCTCCTGCCTCAGCCTCTGGAGTAGCTGGTATTACAGGCGTGCGCCACCACACCCGGCTAATTTTGTATTTTTAGTAGAGATGGCGTTTCTCCATGTTGGTCAGGCTGGTCTTGAACTCTCGACCTGAGGTGATCCGCCCATCTCAGCCTCCTAAAGTGCTGGGATTATAGGCGTGAGCCACCACGCCCAACCCAATTAATTTATTTTTAAGAGACAGGGTCTTGCTTTGTTGCCCAGGCTGGTCTCAAACTCCTGTCTTCCAGTGATCCTCCTGCCTTGGTCTCCCAAAGTGTTGAGATTACAGGCGTGAGCCACTGTGCTCAGCCCAAAACATTTAAACAGTAGGCAGCTGGGTGATGCTTACCTGTAGTCCCAGCTACTCGGGAGGCTGAGTTGGGAGCATTGCTTGAGCTCCGGAGTTCAAGGTTACAATGAGCCATGATGGTGCCACTGCACGGCAGCCTGGGCAACAAACTGAGTCTCTGTCTTTCAAAAAAGCACATCTAGAAGACTGGCCTATTGTGTTCACCTGGATGGAAAGACGGTTTTCTTTCTTGTCTTAACCTAGGGCCTGGGCTATTGTGGGAGCCTGGTTTGTGTTTGTTGAGAATGAATGAATATATGATTGTCTTATTGAATAATAAATGTATCTCCTGTCCTCTTTCATTCCAAAGAACAAGTGACATGGACCTCTCTTTTCTGCCCCTCTGCCTTTTGTTTTTAAATCCTCTCTGCTTTTCCATCTTTGGATTCATTGCCCTCCTTCCTCTCCCTCCTATCCCTCTTGCTCTGTTTGGCATCTAAAGTAGAAGCATAGGAAGTGGGCTAGAAGGCAGCACTTCCCAAGGCAGTCTGCGACTTCTCTGCATGCAGAGATGGATGGCAGTCCCTGCAATTACTCCCCATCACTTCCTCTGGTGATGCTCCCAGTCAGACTCCAGGAAGATGCTAGAACTGTTTTTGCCTTACGATATTGCCAGTCTTCAAGCTCAAGCTACTGTATTAACTATATTTTCCAAAGTGGGATAATTTTGTTACCAGAAAAAGATATATATTAGGAAAAGAATGCTGTACCTTCTTGTCTGTTCGTGGGCATCATTATTTTCTGGCAATAATTAATAATTTTTTTTATTATCAAGTAATTCAGTTTGAGTCAACTGTTTTTTTTGTGATGGATGCTATCAGAATAGGTATTGTGAATGAAAAGCTTTATTTGTTAGAGTTAATTAAGTCTTATGGCAGAATTTTGAGGCTGGTTGATGAATACATTTTGTACAGCTAGAGAATAAAATCAAATTGAATATTTTTCTTCATGATTAAATACACTTACATTTAGTTTGCTTTTCCACAAAACAGTAAAGCACAAAAAAATTCCAAAATAAACTAAAACTCACACATAATCCCACCCTACAGCCGTAACAATTTGGTTTATGCCCCTTTCGTCTTTCTTCCTCCACATTTATTTATGTGATTTTTTTTTTTTTTCTTTATGTTTTGAGACAGAGTGTTGCTCTATTGCCCAGGTTGGAGTGCAGTGGTGCAATCTCTGCTCACCACAACCTCTGCCTCCTGGGTTCAAGTGATTCTCCTTCCTTAGCCTCCCAAGTAGCTGAGATTACAGGCGTGCACCACCATGCCTGACTAATTTTTTGTATTTTTAGGAGAGACGGGGTTTTGCTACATTGGCCAGGCTGGTCTCAAATTCCTGGCCTCCGTGATCCTCCCTCTCTGGCCTCCCAAAGTTCTGGGATTGCAGGCATGAGCCACAGTGCCTGGCCCATTTATGTGATTTTAAATTGAAGAAAAGAAAATAAACTTTCCTTACCAGTTAAGCAATATATCAATTAACATTTTGTCAGCTACACAGCATTTCCTCTATGGATTACCACAGGATTTTTTATTTTTATTTTTTAAAATCTCCTATTTTTTAGCATTAACTTTTTAAAAAATAGAGGTCTCACTCTTTAGCACTGAAATGCTTTGAGTGTGTTTTGATGTGTAAATAATATAGTGGTGAACATTCTTATTCAAACATCTTAGGCTATTATCTCTATTTTCTTATGGTAGAATTATTTAATGCAGAATTTCTGTGTCTAGGGATATATAATTTTAAGATTTTTGATACATATTTCTGCTTTTTATTCCCTTTTATAAACTTGCTGTTTTGCTCTACCTTTAGAAAAACAATGCGAGCACCAAGCAAATTGTGAAGGCCCAAACCTTCTCTGCTCTTTATTTTGTATTATTTACTTATTTTTAACAGACAGGATTTGGCTCTGTTGCCCAGGATGGAGTGCAGTGGTATGATCATAGCTCACTATAATCTCAAACTCCTGGGCTCAAGTGATCCTCCTGCCTCAGCCTCCAGAGAAGCTGGGGCCAGAGGTGCATGCCAACATGCCCAGCTAATTTTAAAATTTTTCGTAGAGATAAGATCTTGTTTTGTTGCCAGTGCTAGTCTCTTGAACTCCTGGGGTCAAGCAGTCCTCCTGACTTGACCTCCCCAGGTGCTGGGATTGCAGGTGACTTCCCTTCTCTTTATCACATAAAAACCCATTCTCTGGAAGTAATCTGACAAATTAATTCTCACAGAAAGGTGAAGCAGGGAGGATGCTCATTGTGTGAAGCTGGGAGCAGCCTCGGTCTTGCCCAGTGCTGTGCGTGGGTGACTTGATTGCATGGAACTTTGGGCCAAGAGGAGCTTTATTCATACTCGCTAGCAGGAGTAGATGCACTGCCCTGCTGGGTTGGTGTTAAGTCATAGGAGGTAACTTGATGAAGGGCGAGTGGCTTTCTCATTAAGCAGTTTCAGCCCACTGAGAAGAAATAAGGGGATATATATTTTGGGTGAGGTGAGGACAATGCACCTTTTTTTTTTACTATTTCTGGAATCTCATTCTATGGATTATTAAATACTCTGCCCATTAATAAAAGAGGTTAGTGGGGAAAATAGTCTTGAAATCTCAAACTTAAGCATTCCATTCTCTGACCATAATATCCTCTGGCCTGCTTACCAAAAAGCTTAAATTCCAAATATTCCTATCTCATTGGGACTACCAGTTTACTGAGCGTCATTTGTCAAATGTTCTTCTCATTCTTCTTACCCAGCCTTAGACTCTAAGGTCGAACACTATAATCAGTTTCCTGAGAACCACCCTTGGCCAGGCACAGTGACTCATACCTATAATCCCAGCACTTTGGGAGGCCGAGGTGGGCAGATCACTTGAGATCAGGAGTTCGAGACCAGCCTGGCCAACATGGTGAAACCCCATCTCTTTTTTTAAAAAAATACAAAGATTAGCTGGTTTTGGTGACGTGCACCTGTAGTCCAACTACTTCTACTTGGGAGGTTGACGCACAAGAATTGCTTGAACCCTGGAGGTGGAGATCTCAGTGAGCCAAGATCCTGCCACTGCACTCCAGCCTGGGCGACAGAGCAAGACCGTCTCAAAAAAAAAAAGAAAAGAAAAGAAAGGACCACCCTTGACTTTGTTCCTTTGTTCTCTCTCCATTTATTTACCCACCTGGCACAGCCCCGTCCTCCAGCATAACCACACTTGTGCAAATGAATGTTGCAGATAATTGCACAGTGGTGCCACGAATGTGACACACAGATTTCGAATGGACCCTGGCACTTCCTGGAAACCTCCCACATCCCGCTGCTCTCCGAGATATTTATATCTTGCCTTTTCCTCTCTCCACTTACCTCATTTTCCATCTTCCTCTTAATTATTCACTCTCAGCTGACGACGTGGCCTCATAATTCCTTAAGAGCATGGGAACAGAAAGGAACATCCTCATTATCTCCCCATTAATCACCTGTATCTGGCTCGTATTCTTCCCTCCTGTCCTATGAAGGTAGAGGGCAAGGGTCCTCATCCAAGCACAGCTGAATTCCTGCCCGTCCTCTGAATGTTACCCTTTCTTGTCTCCTGAGATCTGTCTGCATCGTTTCCTCCTCCCTCTTCCTCAGTGAGTCTCGCCAGCATCTTCTAATCTATCATCTGTCATCCTAAAGTCCCCCACCCTACACTGAGTTCCCTTCAGCTACCATCTCATTTCTTTACTCCCCAGTCAAAAAAACTACTTGAAATCTATCTGTGCTCTGTGTCCCATTTTTTCCTTTCTGTTTTTTTTTGTTTGTTTTGTTTTTAAGATGGCGTATTGCTCTTGTTGCCCAGGCTGGAGTGCAATGGTGGGATCTCGGCTCACTGCAACCTCTGCCTCCCGGGTTCAAGTGATTCTCCTGCCTCAGCCTCCCAAGTAGCTGGGATTACAGGCACCCGCCACATTGGCCGGCTAATTTTTGTAATTTTAGTAGAGATGGGGTTTCGCCATGTTGGCCAGACTGGTCGCGAACTCCTTACCTCAGGTGACCCACTTGCCTCAGCCTCCCAAAGTGCTGGGATTACAGGCATGAGCCACCATGCCCGGCCTTGTGTCCCATTTTTTTCAACCTCCATTTTCTTTCAAATTCACACCAAGGCTTCTGTCACAAAAACTAAACTCTATGACAACTTCATCCTCACTGGACACAGCTGACCATTCTGTCTGGGGGACACACACTCTTCTCTTTCACCTCCCTGATACTCCCTGGTCCTTCTTCTGCCTCCCAAGTTTCTTCTCCTCGGTTGTCTTTGCTGGTTCCTCTCCTCTTCTAGAACTCTAAATGTTGGTGTGCACCCGGGCTCTCTTTTCCTTCCTTCCCTCTTTCCAGAAGGGGTCGTCTCTTGGAAACCCATAGATTTCAGGAGCATCTGTAGTCCAATGACTCTTAAATCTCCATCTCTCCCATGATCTCTCCCCTGAACCACAGATTTACCTATCCAACTTCTTCCCTGCCTTGTCCATGTGCAGGTCTAACAGGTGTCTCAAAATTAACATGCCAAATATGGGAGGCTTGATTTTCCTCCAAAACTCTTTCTCCCCATTTTTTCATGTCTCAAGTACTGGTGCCCAGCCCCTTCCAGCTGACAGGCTAAAAGTCTCCAGGTTATCCATGGCTCTTCCTTCTCTCCCTCATTCCCTATGTCCAGTGCTTCAACAGAACTTTACCCTGCAGTTGTATCTTGAATCTGTCCGTCTCTCTGCAACTCTACTGCTAGCTTTAGTCTAAGCTGTCTTCAATTTTATCCTGAACAGTGGAAGAGCAACTTGACCCTTTCCCCTTTTGTTTTTGTCCTTCTTCAATCCATTCTCCAACTAAGAACCCAGAGTGATTTTTTTTTTTTTTTTGAGATGGAGTCTTGCTCTGTTGCCCAGGCAGGAGTGCAGTAGCACAATCTCGGCTTACTGCAAGCTCCACCTCCCGGGTTCACGCCATTCACCTGCTTCAGTCTCCTGAGTAGCTGGAACTACAGGTGCCTGCCACCACGCCCAGCTAATTTTTTATATTCTTAGTAGAGACAGTGTTTCACCGTGTTAGCCAGGATGGTCTCGATCTCCTGACCTCGTAATCCGCCTGCCTCAGCCTCCCAAAGTGCTGGGATTACAGGTGTGAGCCACTATGCCTGGCCCAGAGTGATCTTTTTAAAAAGTTATTGAACTCATGTTCCTCTGCTTAAAACCCTCCAGTGGATTCCCACTGGATTTAGAATAAAGTCGAAATTCCTTACCTCACTCTATGTGGCCCCACATGATCTGACGCCTGCTTCCCTTTCTGACCTTGTACCTACGTTCCAGGCATACTGACCGACTTGCTGTTATTAAAACATGCGAAGGGCAGATATGCCCCTGGGCCTTTGCACTTGCTGTACCCTCTGCCTGGATCATCCTATCTAAACCAGTTCAAGCCTACCACTCATTATCTCTACCACTCATCATCTCTACCATTCATCATCTCTACCACTCATCGTCTCTACCACTCATCATCATCTCTACCACTCATCGTCATTACCATTTATCATCTCTACCACTCATTGTCGGGTCACGTCTTCACACCTCTTCACTCTTTCAACACAGTATCCTACTCTTGGTAGGCATTCAGAAATTTTTTTTTTTTTTTTGAGACAAGGTCTCCCTCTGTCACCCAGGCTGGAGTGTGCAGTGGCATGATCTCGACTCATTGCAACCTCCGTCTCTTGGATTCAAGCGATTCTCCTGCCTCAGCTTCCCAAGTAGCTGGGACTATAGGCACATGCCACCACACCTGGCTAATTTTATTTTTACTTTTATTTTGTATTTTTAGTAGAGACGGGGTTTCACCATGTTGGCCAGGCTGGTCTCGAACTCCTGACCTCAGGTGATCCACCTGCCACCAGCCTCCCAAAGTGCTAGGATTACAAGTGTGAACCACCTCACTCAGCCAATAAATATTTTTGAAGAAATAAGCGATGCTGTGCAATGAAGCCTGTTTGTTGGTTGACTCATGATTTCATTATTTTCCAGTAAAGAATGTGTTTGGGTCGGGTGTGGTGGCTCACACCTATAATCTCAGCACTTTGGGAAGGCAAGGTGGGAGGATTGCTTGAGCCCAGGAGTTCAAAACTAGCTTGGGGAACATAGCAAGACCTTGTCCCTCCAAAAATCAGAAAAGAAACAATTACCTGGGCATGGAGGTGCATGCTTGCAGTCCCAGTTACTCTGGAGGCTAAGGCAGGAGGATTTCTCAAGCCCAGGAGTTCGAGGCTGCCATGAGCTATGATTACGCCACTGCACTCCAGCCTGGGTGACAGAGAAAAACTCTGACTTACTTTTATTTTTATTTTTTCTCAAAGTCAGGGAATAAAAACCCTGTCTCAAAAAAATAAATAAATAAAAGCATATTCTTGGGCATCTATCCAAAACTGAAGCAGGATTAAAGAGGAATGAAAATACAGTTACAAATAATATGTTGACATCACTTCATAGCCAGCTATTTTAAATGTTCCTTTTGAGATAGTTCCTGACACTGTAATAAAATGATAATCTAGCCGTCATCCCCTAATCTGTCCACCTCCCACGGTTGACGGGGTAGACCTCTGATACCCCTGCCAAAGTAGTGCTCTTCGGGCCCATTGAAGCCCAACTTTGTGAAGAGTGGGCAAGAATGAAGGGCAGAATGGTCCCGCACCATCCATTACATTAAAAACATTAATTCATATGTTTTCAGTATAGGATTTCTATATGTTATTTTCCAAATTCATTTAGTTTTTTTTCCCCTAATAATATGTTGTTCCTGCCCTAGAGGTTATATTTCTTCCTTTACTTCCTTCAATATTTTAAACACGATTATTTTTAGGAGCTAAGCTATGAGGACGGAAAGGCATAAGAATGACATAATGGACTTTGGGGACTCTGGAGGAGTCCTTGAGTTAATGGATCATTCCCATTCATTAACTCTAGTTCTCGGATGGGAATGATCTCTTTTGTGATTCTTCCTTGTGCTGCTTCCTTTCCCAGATGGTTTTAAATTTTTACCTATGAACTCATCTGTAGTAGGTATTTTCCACCAGTTTTCTCTCAGGAGCCAAATTCCTCAGGTTGTATAGTTACAAGAAGTTACAGGAGGAGCAGGTCAGCTGGCTGAGGCTTCTCAGGACTGGTTGTCCAGTTAGTCTGGTCTCAGTTTCACAGGTGGGACAATTCCTTGGCTTTATACAGGGAACTCTCCTCACACAGGTTTGTGGCTTTATTTTTAAAAAAAAATTTTTTTTTTTTTGAGACGGAGTCTTGCTCTGTTGCCCAGGCTGGAGTGCAGTGTCGCGATCTTGGCTCACTGCAAGCTCCGCCTCCCGGGGTCACATCATTCTCCTGCCTCAGCCTCCCAAGTAGCTGGGACTACAAGTGCCCACCACCACTCCCGGCTAATTTTTTTGTATTTTTAATAGAGATGGGGTTTCACTGTGTTAGCCAGGATGGTCTTGTTCTCCTGACCTTGTGATCCGTCCGCCTCGGCCTCCCAAAGTGCTGGGATCACAGACATGAACCACCGCGCCCTGCCAGCTTCATCTTTTGACATGAGTGAATACTATGTATTTGATCTACGATCATTTGATGTATGAACAAGACCCCAGCAGCTCCACACTCCTGACGTTTGAGTTCCAACACCTTCTTTATCCACTCACTTTTACACTTGCACACTACTTTGCCTTTGAGTTCACTGTTCATTTCTACCCCCAATATTTTTCATTCAATAGATATTTATCAAATGCTTACTAATGTGCCAAGCATGATTCTAAACCCTAGACAATCAGCAATGAAGTACGTAATGTCTTTTCCCTGAACAATTGTACATTCAAGAGGCTTCTCTTTCTTCTTCTGTGCTCTAAATGTACTAAGGACAGTCCTGTTATATTTGATCTTGCATGGTTGTGTGTTTGGAGCATGTGGGTTTGTGGGGGTCCTGTGACGGAGGTAGCTCAACCTGCAGTAATAGCCAGAGGTCACCCCTCCCTTACATGTGGCCCTGTGAAGTATGCTCCTGGCATATCTTAAAGACTGTGAAAATATTTCTATCCAGAGGCAGCTGGGTATAATTAACTGTTAAGAAAATCAAGTCTGGAGCCTAAATGGCTAGGCTTAAATCCCAGACCACTTACTAGCTGTGTGGTCTTGGGCAAAAGGAACCCTCTTGGTTCCTCAGATTCCTCATGTGGAAAAGCAGCCCAATAGTAGCATCTCTCTACACGCTTATAGAAAGGATTCAGTGAGTAAAGGGCTTAGGACAGGAGCTGGCACGTTATAAGTACTTATGAATAGAGGCGGCGTAAACACCAATGACCCAGTGCCAATCACAAGGCTCTAGGACTAGTAGGTCTTGGAGAGGTGTTTCTTGTTGCCTTTATTGTTGTATTTTGGTTTCTTCTACCTGCACACCTTGTGCGTCAGGACCTGCTGGTGAGATGGCCCATCACAGTGGTCCACCAGCCTTGCTGGGCTGAGCTGTAAGCTGGAGCAAGGTAGGGAGCCCGGAAACCAAACCAAGTTCAAACCAGGAGAATGTCTGAAGTCTCCACGGGGACTGTGTTAGCTTGCTGGTGCTGCCACATAACAAAGGATCACAGATTATGTGGCTTAAGCAACAGACATGTATTACCTTATGGTTCTGGAGCTGGAAGTCTGAGATCAAGGCGTGCGTGGGGTTGGCTTCTCCCGGGGCCTCCCTCCTCGGCTTGCGCGTGGCCACATTTTCCCTCCTTCTCCATGTGGTCTTCCCTTTGAGTTTGTGTCCTAAACTCCTCACAAGGACAGCAGTCATTTTGGTTTAGAGCTCACTCCGGTGACCTCACTTACCTCTTTAAAGACATAATCTCCAAGTACAGTCACATTCTAAGGTACTGGGGTTTGGGGGCTTCAGCATACGAATTTTGAAGGACACAATTCAGCCTGTAATAAGGACAGAATGAATTTGGCCAATGCCTCCTTTGTCTGGGAGTAGATATTAAAGCACATGCCTGTGTATACCTGTCTGCTCTGGGGTTGCCTTCATGGTACTGAGGGATTTGTTTTTTGGTTTTTTGGAGACAGAGTTTTGCTCGTCTCCCAGGCTGGAGTGCAGTGGCACAATCTCGGCTCACTGCAACCTCTGTCTCCCGAGTTCAATCAAGTCTCCAGCCTCAGTCTCTCGAATAACTGGGACTACAGGTGCTAATTTTTGTATTTTCAGTAGAGACGTGGTTTCACCATGTTGGCCAGGTTGGTCTGGGACTCCCGACCTCAAGTGATTCACCTACCTTGGCCTCCCAAAGTACTGGGATTACAGGTGTGAGCCGCCGCACCCAGCCAGCCGAGGGATTTCTTTAACGTAAATACTCTTCCCTTCAGTCTTGAAACTGGCTAAAACCCTCCTGCTCATCAAAGCACCGATTAAATGCATCTGTGTCCACAAAGCCTTTTCTGATTCCTGTAATCCACCTTCCCCCGTACCCTAACCTCACCGCCCAGCAAGCATCGCACTCTGCTTGAACTCAGGCGATAGCACGCTGTCTGTCTCCTCCCCATGCACACTTTGTTTATATTGTGGTTATTCACATTCTGGTACTGCTAACACATCAGTTAGCAGTAAACATCCTGAGGGCAAATCTCCATCTGATTCGTCTTTGTTTTCTCACAGACATTGCTCAGTAAACATTTGTTGAAGGAATAAGTGAATGATAACAATAGCAGCAAAACTGGCATATATTTTGCACCTAAAGTCAAGTATTGAGAAGCTCCCCAAATCCATGATCAATAATTGACTAATTTTAAGAGATAATATGCTTAGCAGAACTTTTGTCAGCTCCTCAGAGTAAATGCTTCAAGGCCAGGCACAGTGGTGCACACCTGTAATCTCAGCACTTTCAAGGCCAAGGCAGGTGACTCACTCAAGCCCAGGAGTTCGAGATTAATCTGGGCAACACAGCAAAACCTGTCTCTACAAAAAAAAAAAAAAAAAAAAAAATTAGACAGGTGTGGTGGCGTGCACCTGTAGTCCCAGCTACTCGGGAGGCTGAGGTGGGAGGATCAATTGAGCCCAGGCGTTCAAGACTGCGGTGAGCCATAATTGCGCCACTGCACTCCAGCCTGGGTGACACAGAAACCCTGTCTCAAAACAACACCACCACCCACCCCACAAAAGAGAAAAACAACAAAAATGTTAATGCTTCAAAAGCCTGCCTTGTTGGGCAGAGGAGGCATGTAACTAATGCATACTTTCTACAGGCCGATGAATACCTTCGGCAAAAGAAAATATGCTATAAGGGTGTGTAAATTTCAAGGACTCATGCAAGCGGTCCATAGAGAAGTGAATTGAATTAGAATTTATTTATTTATTTTGCAGTGACTAGCCTAATCTCTCTACAAAAAGCACTTTAAAGGCTATAAAAGTAAACGCTTTCTGATTTTTTCCCCCTTTTCATTTTAAAGGGAGTTCCCAGAATTTGACTCTTGTTTTGAATGATGTCTTTGTAACAAACTTCCTGTGTTGACAAAGGACACACTGAATTTCTGTTACTGTGACTACCATAGAAATGAGAGCAGTTCCAATCCTGTCACTGTATTAAGGGCTTTATACAATTTCTTTCAAGTTTTCTTATTTTTATTATGTTTGTAGCTCTATAATATACAACCATAAAACAAGCTAATATTACTATAACAATATGCAACTGTATCTCTATATATCTCTATATAACACACAAATACTACACAGTAACAGTACTTTACAACAATATCTCTACAGCATACCACTATAATAAACATTTGAAGTGACACGTGGGTTTTTTTTTTTTTTAACTTCCCCTAGACTTTGGACTTATTTTACTTTAAATTATTTATCAACAAAGGTCTGAACACTTAATAACCTCTGCCTTATGGTGATACATTTCCCCATTATTTTAGTTTTATATTATCAAAGTACAGTGAAAATGAGACACATTGTCTCTGAACCTTAGCTATGCAGGAGATCAATCTGCTTCTACTTCATAGAAGTTGTTCAAATGTCACTGACAGTTTCTAGTAGAACCAGGGACATCAAAATGTCTATTTAAAAGCTGAAGTGATTTTAGCATGACCATATTTTAAAATGCAAATGAATTTTTTCTATTACTGTAGCTAAAATGGCTTCTCATTATCATTATGTTTTTATATTTTTATATTTCCTTTGAGAAGGCATCTCGCTCTGTTGCCAGGCTGGAGTGCAGTGGCACAATCTCAGCTCACTGCAACCTCCGCCTCCTGGGTTCAAGCGGTTCTCCTGCCTCAGCCTCCTGAGTAGCTGGGATTACAGGCATGTGCCACCACACCAAGCTGATTTTTGTATTTTTAGTAGAGACGGGGTTTCACCATGTTAGCCAGGCTGGTCTCTAACTCCTGACCTCAGGTGATCCACCTGCCTTGGTCTCCCAAAGTGCTGGGATTATAGGCGTGAGCCACCGTACTTGGCCTATATTTTTACTGACAGCTTTTCTTTTTCTTTGCTGCCTTGTATTTAAAGGCAACAACCGTCTTTTACACAGCGTTAGAAATGCTGAACCACTTTTTGAAATGTTAACAACCATAATGCAGCCCAGATAAGAAGCAAAATTAAGAGCCTCAAGAAATATAAAAGTGAGAAACATTCCAACTAAAAACGTTTAAACAAAATAGTCTCATTCTTTAGGGATGTGAAGTTTATGTGTAGAAGCCAGTACACATTTCCTGCCTCTTCTCCCTCACTTCCTGGCCCCCGGCGACACAGAGCGACTGTCCTGCTACACTTGAGTGAGATGGAAAAAACCAATTCCTCACCCCAGTTCATTTCCATGACTTCCGGCAGTGTCTGTTCAGAGGTCAAAGCTGTTGGTGATTTTTCACTTGTGCTGGACATAAACCTGGCAAAACGGCAGGAATTTTAGGGACAGAGGGCTTTCTACCATGGCAGGTCAGAAGAGCCTGGGGGAACAGGGCCTGACCCACACCAGGTGTCAAGTAAATATTTGTTGAATAAATGAATGAATGGAAGAAATGATATCTTATGGTTTGTCTTTTTTGGAGACAGAGTCTTGCTGTTGCCCTGCCTGGAGAGTGGTGGCACGATCGTGGCTCCCTGCAGCCTCGAGCTCCTGGGCTCGAGCATCTGCCCATCTCAGCCTCTCAAGTAGCTAGGACTACAGCGTGTGCCACCATGCCCAGCTAATTTATTTTTAGTTTTAGTTTTTGGTAGAGATGGAGACGCTCTGTGTTGCCCAGACTGGTCTCAAATTCCTGGCCTCCCGAGGTGCTGGGATTATAGGTGTGAGCCACCGTGCCCAGGCAATGCCTCGTGTTTTTAATAGGATGACATAGAGGTAGTTGCTTTTTCCTTCAGTTTTGAGATGAAAACAAGGAATTGATTTCATTTTCATTATTTTTTCATCTGTACTTCAGTGCTGCTGAAACTTTCTCCTGCGAGGATGATTTCAGATTTCTCAATTCTGCCCCAGCAATGAGTTGCTTCTCTTCTTTCTCTGCACAGTATTCACTTCCTTGAAGCCAAATGCCTCCTGGCAATTCAGTTCCTGGTTTTGAGTGTGTGAGGAAGACACACGCTTCTCGTGAAATTCTGGAGAATGTGTCCGGACTGCGTGGGAAGCTTATGGACCAGAGGTGCCTGTACTGACAGAAGCCTGTGAGCAAAGAGGGTTCCGAGATCTGGTTAGCTCTTTCCAGCCAGGAATATTAAGCTGCGAAGAACAAGGAAATTGAGGGGCATTCTCATATGTACTGCAGTTGGCATGGGCGTCTCCTTGGAGAGGCTTCCTGAGGGCAACTACGGGACATTTACATAACTAAGATCAGCCCTGGAACAACTGAAATAGAGTCAACGCGATAAAACACCCTGTGCTTCTGGGACACGTCCCCTCGTCTCTGAAAGGAAACACTTTGCTTCTATTTGACCCAGCAGGGTACCACCTTTTCTCCTGGCTTAGAACCAGCTCTTAGCAAGCAGAGTGGGTGGCTTTTGTGTGATACCACGGGCACTAGTAATGTCTCAGGCTGAAGTCCCAGCCCGATAGGTTATGCCCTTAACCTTTTAAAAATAGAAACGAGAGGAAAGAAACCACAAAAGGAAACCGTAGAACCTCAAGACCAGGGGAGGGGAACACTACCTTCGTAATTTATTCCAAACTGTGCCTATTTTGTTTCCAAAGTGTTTTAAATTAAACTTAGTTGTATATCGTTTTTCAGAATGTAAATATTTGTCCTCAAAAGTGGGTAGCAGGGAGCATGGACCGTCTCTGGGTAACCACAGTGTGTGTGTGAGCTTTGTGACAAGTCTACTCTGCCTTCTTGATGCTGGGCTACAATTAAAGTATGTTCCAAAAAAGTAAAAAATCCACTTAGATGTTAGTAAGTATGAGCTAAGTAATTTTGGAAACTTTCATGTGCATTTTAGAGATTGAGATTTTCATTTACATATATCAGTTGATTCTTCAGAAGCAATTTAAATAACTTAAGACTTTTTTAAACAGAATTTTATCTCTAAAGCCCAAGGTAGAGGTCAAAATGCAAATATTTGAAGCTGTGATGTGATGGCCACTGTGTATCCAGCTTGTAATCCTCCATATAATTGGTGTATTAGTATTTTATCTAAACATCTTGCTGTGGGTAAGTGAAGCAGACCCACAGAACAGAACTAATGAACACTTGAGACCGTGCCAGGGGCACTATCCATCCATAACCACTTTTTCAGTTGATCGTAGTGGATGCTTAGAAGTAACCAGCACATGCAGTTTGTGCTAATAACAATACAGTGTTGGTTTGTGCCACAGATGCTACACAGTACCTGGAAGTGCTACAGTAACCGCCAGAGCAGTAAAAAAATTATTGATTCTCTGCCTCAGAGAACTGACTCTTTTTTTTTTTTTTTTGAGACGGAGTTTCGGAGTTTCACTCTTATTGCCCAGGCTGGAGTGCAGTGGCACGATCTTGGCTCATTGTCCGCCTCCCGGGTTCAAGCGATTCTCCTGTCTCAGCCTCCCAAGTAACTGGGATTACAGGCACATGTCACCATGCCCAGCTAAGTTTTGTATTTTTAGTAGAGACGGGGCTTCATCGATTCGGTCTCGAACTTCTGACCTCAGTTGATCTGCCGTCCTTGGCCTCCCAAAGTGCTGGGATTACAGGTGTGAGCCACCTTGCCCGGCCAGAACTGACTTTTAATACCTCTATTGTGAAAGGTTTGCTGTCATCATTAACACACCACAAAGATGGGCGGGGTTTTGTTTTCGTTTTTGTAATACAGAGTATAAGAATTCCAAGTTCCTGGTGCTTTGACTCCCATTTTCCCTTTTATTTGTTCTTAGAATTCAACCCCAGTAATCATGTAAGCTTCACCTCTCCTAGGTTCTGGTCACACATCTCACATTGCCCCCTTCTCTTACATTCGGGGCTCTTTGTAGCTGATATCTTCTGAAAGCCATAATTTCTAACCCCGAGTTTTTAGTAAACTCACAATTTCGCTATGATGCTACATTTGCAACCCCTCCCCTCTGTCTCCAGATGGCTCCCCTTTTAGCCATCCAATCATCCACCTAGCTGCTCAAGCCCGTAGATGGGCAAGTGGTCCTGAGCAATTCCTTCTCCTTCTGCCCCTGTGCAATCCACACTTAAGTCCTGTCATTACACGTCCGAAATATCTTTCAGATCCATGTGTCCTCTTCTCAGCCAATCCTCTCACAGACTGCAAAAGCCTCCTAAGTGGTCTATCCAAGGGTAGAGTGGGACTTCCTGAGGACAGAGGGATGGAGGGGCGGGGCGGGTTGTCAGTGGGGGTGAGCATTTATTCTATGCAGCACCCTTGAAGAGACTGGCCCTGAGGCCAGTCTGGTGCTGGGCAGGGTTGACATGAAGGGAGTACATGTTTGCATATGAGGCTTGGCCAGAGGATCTCTGGCAGAGGCACATCACAAGCAGGAAGAAGAGACTAGAAGTGAGAAAAAAAAATGTATTTCATTTTTTTTCTTTTTTCTTTTGATGTAGAGATGGGGCTTCACTATGTTGCCCAACTGGTCTCTAATTCCTGGGCTGAAGCAATCCTCCTGCCTTGGCCTCCCAAACTGCTGGGATTAAAAAAATGTATTTTGGGCCATGCACGGTGGCTCATGGCTGTAATCCCAGCATTTTGGGAGGCCAAAGTGGGCAGATGACTTGAGCTCAGGAGTTCAAGACCAGCCTGGGCAATGTGTTGAAACTCCATCTCTACAAAAAATACAAAAATTAGCTGGGTGTGGTGCCTCACACCTGTAGTCTCAGCTACTTTGGGGCCTGAGGTGGGAGAATCACCTGAGCCAGTTCCTGGAGAGAAGCACCTGAGCCCAGGAGGTTGAGGCTGAAGTGAGCCATTCACACCACTGCACTCCTGCCTGGGTGACAAAGCGAGACCCTGTCTCAAAAACTACGTATGTATATTTACCCACGTGTTCACCAGTTCTGTCACTCTTCATTCTTTGTTGATCTGAATTCCTGTCTGATATAATTTGCCTCCGTCTGAAGATCTTCCCTTAATATTTCTTACCACATAGATTTGGTGGTGGTAGATCTCTCATCTTCAGTTTGTCAGAAGGTTTTCTTTTACTCAATTTCTGCACAACATTTTCAGCAGGTAGAGAATGGTAGGTGAACAGTTTTTTTGTTGTTCGTTTGTTTTTATTTTTGGCGATTTGAAGACCTTGCTCCACTGACCTCTGGCTTCTATAGTGTCTCACGAGAAATCCTGTATTATTCTAACTTGTGCTCCTCTGTACATAATTTGTCTTATTCTCAGCTTTTAAGATTTTCTCTTGATCTATGTTTTCCAGCAAACTCATGATGCTATGCCTTGATATTCTTCCGTATCTCTACTTAATGTATTAAAACTTTCTTCTGGCTTCTTGAACACAAGGAACATAGTTATTGTGGATGCGCAAAAGTCCTTGTCTGTTAATTCAATCATCTGGGTCATTTCTGGGCTTGTTTTGTGAATGTACTTTTCTGTTATTAGTCATATTGCTTTTTTGTATGCTGGCTAGCTCTTGACTGGATACTGGCTATTGTGAATCTTAGAGTGTGTTCATTTAAAGTGCGCTGCACCTTGTTGTGACACACGGTTTGTTGTAGATATTTGATCCTCTTGAGGCTTGCTTTTAAGCTCTGTTAGGGTGAGGCCAGAGCAGCTTTTAATCTAGGATTAATTTCTGACCTCAGGAGTGCCCCACTCCTGAGGTGAGAAACCTCTGAGGACTGTACCCGAGGCCCACATATTACAAACTCTTTTCTTTTTTTTTTTTTTTTTTTTTTTTTTTTGAGACGGAGTCTCGCTGTGTTGCCCAGGCTGGAGTGCAGTGGCCGGATCTCAGCTCACTGCAAGCTCTGCCTCCTGGGTTTTTACGCCATTCTCCTGCCTCAGCCTCCCGAGTAGCCGGGACTACAGGCGCCCGCCACCTCGCCCGGCTAGTTTTTTTTTTTTTTGTATTTTTTAGTAGAGATAGGGTTTCACCGTGTTAGCCAGGATGGTCTCGAACTCCTGACCTCGTGATCCGCCCGTCTCGGCCTCCCAAAGTGCTGGGATTACAGGCTTGAGCCACCGCGCCCGGCCTACAAACTCTTTTCATTCCAGCTGGTGGAAATGGAATCTGCTTCCAGCCCGTGTGAGCTCCAAGAACTGTTTGACCGGAGGCTTTCCGGATTTATCTCTCCCGTGCATTCGCAGAACAGTACTCAGCCAAGGAGCATGTGCAGACTCCAGCACCCTGTCTTCGTGCAACTCTCCTCTCTCTATTATTCTTTCTCATAAATTCTAGACGACCCAGCCTCCGTGAACCTCAATCTCTATCCCCTCAATTCAATGAGACTGACAGGTTCCCCCTGCTGAATTGCAGCCTGAGCACTCTGTCTAGGCAAGAAGAAGCTGGAGCAATCATAGTTGTCTCATCGCTTTTTCTCCTCTCAGGCATCCTGGGCCTGCACATCTGCTTGCCAATGCCCTGAACAGTTATTTTTCCATATATTTTGCCTGTTTTTCTAGTTGTTCATGGTGGGAGGACAATTTCCATAACAGTCATCCTTTGTGGGCAGACAGAGAAGTCCCGTGTGGTGCAGTTTTGCATTTGCTTCCCTGAGGCCCCAGACAGCGACCATTTTTATGGGAATTCTTGGCTTGATATTGTTTCCATGTGGTGCTGTAAATTTGCACCCCACAAACATGCAGTACTAGTTTGAGGAATCCATTACATTTTCTGTCTATCCAGAACCGCCCCCAGGCAGATGGAAAGCTTCAGTATAGCTTCTCTATGTCAGTTGGTGATATTTTTACTATTCCCATTTTTGTTTTGACTAAGCCACTCATTGTGCATTTCAGATTTGTGCAGGGATCCTGGTACCAACTCACTACCTTGAACAATCCAGGTCTACATCTCTCATTCTGGCATGGGTATTAAAACTCCAGTCCCAGATCTTAGGGCCTATATCTAGGCAAAATTAGTATTTCTGCATTATGTAGGCTGTGCATATTTGATTTTCACGTATTTGAAACGTCTTAGTGTAGTGACTTAAGTCCAATTTTTTTTTTTTTTTTTTTTTTTTGACAGATATCACTGTCTTCCAGGCTGGAGTGCAGTGGTGCAATCATAGCTCACTGCAGCCTTGACCTCCCAGGCTCAAACGATCTTCCTGCTTCAGCCTCCTGAGTAGCTGGAACCACAGGTTCATGCCACCACCCCCAGCTAATTTTGGATTTTTTGTAGAGATGGGTTTTCACCATGTTCCCCAGGCTAGTCTCAAACTCCTGGGCTCAAGTGATCCTCCTGCCTTGGCCTCCCAAAGTGCTGGGATTACAGGTGTAAGCCACTGCACCCAGCCTCCAGCTTTGTGATTCCAATGTAAAATGTTTAATTGACTATGATTTTATGTTCATCTTACTAAGTTTATATACAACATGAGAATATTTATGAAAACTCCAAATTTTCTGTATATACTTAGTTTAGTAGATAATTAAAGTTATTTAAGTTCTTGAGACAGTTTTGTTTAGGTCAGACAATAGCAGTTCTTAAAGTGGAGAGAAAATATATTAATTTATAAATAAAGCTTAACAAATTAAAGGGAATTTAGTTATGCTATAACAAGCAGCCTTAAACTTAATGTTCTTCAATGGTTAGATTTTTAAATGGAAAAATAATGTTTTAAAGTTGAACTTCAAGAATATAGGAAGATCTAGGGTTTAAAATGTGTCACTTGACTATTCTATATATATATATATATACACACACACATATATATACACACACACATATATATATATACTATATATATATATATATATATATTTTTTTTTGAGATGGAGTTTCGCTCTTGTTGCCCAGGCTGGAGTGCAATGGTGAGAGCTTGGCTCACCACAACCTCCGCCTCCTGGGTTCAAGCCATTCTCCTGCCTCAGCCTCCCGAGCAACTGGGATTACAGGCATGTGCCACCATGCCCAGCTAGTTTTGTATTTTTAGTAGAGACGGGGTTTCTCCATGTTGGTCAGGCTGGTCTCGAACTCCCGACCTCAGGTGATCTGCCTGCCTTGGCCTCCCAAAGTGCCGGGATTACAGGCGTAAGCTACCACGCCCAATCTATATATGAATTTTATAAAACTAAAGTAAATTCTGAATGGTCTTTTCTGTGTTCCAAGTTGATCCTTTAAGTACCACCACTTCACATTTACCAGGTCACAGGTTCATAAATTCTTATGTGTTACAAAGTACCTTTGGCATCATTAAAGTGATGGATCTATAGTTTCAGTTACATTTTTTTCCCTGTAGAAATAACAGCTTTTTACCTAAGCTATTAAATCTTGAGGTCACTGGTTTAGTTTGGTCATTATAATGGCTGAAATGATTCTTGTAACTATTTTATTGAGAAATCTCGGTGTATGGAGCTCCAAACACAAAAGCCATCTCCCCGACTCACTGCTGCCGTGTCCTATCAGGCCCCTCTGCTGGGCGCAGGGGTCTTAGGCCACACTTCGATTTCATACATTTTTGTACAATTTCAGAATTTGGAACACACTGTTTTGAAATTTTGTTTCCACCTGATTCAACATCCTTCTTGCTTTCTCCCCAGTCTGGGCTCCAGCAGGTGGAAATTAGGGAAGGGGTGGGAGGTGCTGCTTGCAGAAACCCCACCTCTCCAATGCTGGGAACTCTGTCGCTGGCCCTTTGAAGGGTATGGTGGGGGCTTTTCGGAGAGTCTTAGGGGCCTCTCGCTTGTATAGCCCTTGGCCCTTGGCATGGGAGGTCTGCCGCCGCTTGAACCCTCCCCGCCCCACCCCCACCCCACCACCCTCCTGCCTTTAGCTCCCCAGCAGGTGTCCACCCACTGGCAGTTTCCTTCTGGGTCGGCTTGTTCAGAGGTAGGCCTCTTGCTGAGGCAGGGAGAACTGCAGACTGCTCATGGCCAGCCACCTTCCACGGGGTCCACTTGACCCTTGGGAAGCTCATCTACTTGCCGTATCTGGGAGTGAGAACACAGCATCTGGCTCCTGCTTGGTGTTCAGTGTCACAGCAGCAGCATCCAGCACTTGTCTGGACAAGAGGATTGGCCACAGTCAGATGAGAAGCAATTTCCAGCCTTAAACTTGTAAAGGAGAGGGTGTGCAGCAGCTCCTGCCAACTGCTAAGGAAATTTCTTGCCCCATCTGCTACCTTTGGCAGGAGAAAGAAGGGGAAAAAATTGTTTTTATGAGATGGTCTTGTTCTGTCGCCCAGGCTGGAGTGCAGCGGCGCCATCATGGCTCACTGCAGCCTTGACCTCCCAGGCTCAAATGATCCTCCTGCCTCAGCTTCCCAAGTAGCTGCGACTATAGGTGGGCACCACCACACCCAGCTGATTTTAAAAATTTGTTGTAGAGAGGGGTCTTGCTATGTTGCCCAGGCTGGTCTTGAACTCCTGGACTCAAGCAATCCTCCTGCCTCAGCCTTCCAAAGTGCTGGGATTACATGTGTGAGCTACTGCACCCAACAGCAAAACTTCACCTTGACCATTTTCCTACAATGGTGTGTGTTATGTGTACGTGTGTGTGTGTGTGTGTGTGGTGCTGGGGTCAGGGAGGACAAAACTTTCTAAAACAGCTGCTGCTGGGATGCTCTCAGCAAACCCCTCAGGGAGTGGCAAGTTCCACAGCTGGCAGTTCTCTGCGCTTAGAATGAAGGCTTCTTTTGTACCTTTTATTCTTAGCTGTGAGCCCTTAGTCTCCAATTCTGGCACGAGGCACCTCACACCATCTTATCACACGTAATTGGCACACTACGTTCAATTGCCTTGTGTATCTTATTAATGGAATGGGCTTGTGTGGTGAGCCACCGGATGTGCCGGCGCAGTGTAATTTCACACCCCGAACCTCGTTGAGCTCAGACGACTTATCTGATCATGTTGCAAGGTACTGCTTCCACCAAAAGGAATTTCAATCAGACGATGTGGCACAAGAAGCATTGAGAAAGAAGCACCAAGAACACCCAACCTAGTAGCAAAACAGCAGGAATTTGAGAAACAGTGTCGGGGAAGAGGACAGATGTGAAAACTGTTTATTCATACTGAGGAGGTTCCCAGCCATAAGGCGCCCGTTGAAAAGCACAGCACTTCTGTGACAACACACAAGACACGGCCGTGGCTTCACAGCTGCAGCTAATCCCAACTCGCCCCACAACACATTCGTCTGCCCTCTGACCATCACTCAATGTCCCTCCAACTTTATTCAAGTCTTCTCCTTAAAACTCTTTCCTAATCTCCATGCTATGAATGGTATTTTCTTAACACATAATTTTGTAGATAAAGAAAAACAATTAAAGTGTCACTAGTTGGTGCTTTTTTATGTGAATGAAAGATCTGACATTATTTCCCCCTCAACCCAGAAAAGAAGAGGGAGGAGAAAGCACGAAGATGTCTCATCCTTAACCCAAACCATTCACATCCAAGTCGCACAGGCCAGCTGGCTCTCCTCGCACCTCCGGTCACTTGGCCTTCTTGCCGCCTTTCTGGGCCTCCAAGGCAGCCATCCTCGCCTCCTCCTCTGGGATGAACACGCTGACAGTGAAGTCGCTGGTCTCCGAGCCATACTTGTTCTTCACAACCAGCCCGTATTTGCCCGAGTCAGCAGTGCTCACGCCGTTGATGGTGAAGTACGCGGTCTTCCCGGCCTCGAACTTGAGGTTGCAGTGGTCATCTGAGGCCAGGGCCTTTTCGTTCTTCAACCACGAGACCTCCGGAGGCGGGTCTCCCCACACATTGCAAGTGAGATTAAGGGCCTGCAAGACAGGTTTTATGGGAGAGAAGAAGATAAATTAGATATAATAGACACAATGTCAACAATCTTGCCAGCTACTGGCTTGGCATGACCAAAGGGAGGATAAGTAAAAACCTCCTGGACCAGGGTTTAAAGGAGTTATGTGTGTGCACCCGTGTGAGTTACAGTTCGAAATAACATCTGAGGGGACCTCCTCAAGGCCTTTTAATGCTCCTCAAGGCCTTTATATGCTTTCTGGCTTCTGGAATGCTTATTATCAAAAACACACAAAAGAGTTTAGGTCTATTCCGCATTTTCACTTTCTCCTTCATAAACATATAGATGCCTTTTGCTCTATTGTGGCATTTTGGGTTCTGTCTCAGTAGAGGAATCTCATTGCTGTAATTGCCACCTGCTCCCTTTTGCATTTCATTTGTGTCAAAGAGCCGGGCAGCAGAATCACGGCAGCTGCTTCAGATAATGTTACCAATTTTCAAATTCCACCACCATTATTTTACTTCTCTCCTCAAACCCCACTCAATCTGTCACAGTTGCAGTGGTTCCCTACCAAAATGTATTCCTAAAGAAAATATTCTCATCTGTGCCGAAACCTTATTCTAAAAGATCAATATTCTCAATATATATGTAGATACAAGGTCTACAGTTTTACTTTACCTTACTTTTTTTTGATAATTGTAAATTCACATGCAGTTGTAAGAAAGAATAAAGAGATCCATAAGAAATAATAAAGAGATCAGGTGTGCTGTCTACCAAGCTTCCCCAGTGGTAACATTTTGCAAAACTGTAGTACAATGTCATAACCAGTATATTGACATTGAGGCAATCCACTGACCTTATTTAGATTTCTCTAATTTTACTGGTGCTTATTTGTGTTTGCATGTGTTTCATTCTATTCAATTTACAGAATATTTTCATCACCACAAGAACCCCTTGTGTTGTCCTTTTATAACCACACCCAGCTCTCTCCTCCAACTTCCAACCTCTGTTCCTAATCTCTGGCAACCACTCATCTGCTTTCCATTTCTAATATTTTGTCAGGTCAAAGATATTATATAAATAGAATCAAGCAGTCTATAACCTTTCAGAAAAACCTTTGTAACTCAGCACAATTACTTGCAGATTCATCCAAGGTGCTGCATGTATCGAGAGTTTATCCCTTGTTACTGCTGAATAGAATCTCATAGTATGTTTATGCCCGTAAGGGCCATCTGAGCGTTTTCCAGTTTTGAACTATGATGAACTAAGTTGCTATGAACATTTGTGTACAGGTTTTTATGTGAGCATAAGTTGTCATTTCTGTGGGATAAATGCCCAGGGATACAATTGCTGGAATGTATGATAAATGCATGTTTCATTTTTTTCTTTATTTTTTTAATTAAAAAAATAGAGAATAGAGATGGAGTCTCATTATGTTGACCAGGCTGGTCTTGAACTCGTGGTCTCAAGCAATCTTCACATCGTGGTCTCCCAAAGTGCTGGGGTTACAGGCATGAGCCACCACACCCAGCCCATGTTTTTTTTTTTTCCCCAGAAATTGCTAAACTGTTTTTCTGAGTGGCTATACAATTTTGGGTTACATTCCCACCAGAATATACAAGTGATTCAGTTTCTCCACAGCCTCTCCACCATTTGTTGTTGTACACCAGCCCACCCAGCTTCTATTCTTTATTACAGCAATTCCGATAGGTGTGGTGTGTTATTTCACTGTGGTTTTAATGTTCACTTGCCTGGTGACTAATGATGTTGAATTTACTTCACATTTTAAAATTCCATTCTTGTATTTTTATCTTACTAAAATCCAGACGTGATAAGGAAAGAACTAGGGCTCACAATGTATAGAGAAAACGCCCATCTACCCATCATTCTAAAGAGTCTTACATGATTATTTGTTACCCCTTTTGTAGGTGTATCATTTACAATTGGATAGATTAAGAAATCTGTTTATCCCCCATCACTAATTAATATTTCTTACTGAATTACCCTACAAATACATTTCAGTCAAAAAAAGAGGAGTCCAATTATTATCCTTAAACTGAATGAGCAGATTAGGTATATGCTCTTGGAAACTGTGATTACCTGTAGTTAAAGCTTTTAACAAAGTCAAACAAAAAGTCCCAAACACTCCTTGACAGTCTAGTGGTTAGGAAAAAAAAATGCAAAAAACCAAAAAACGAAACTCCCAAACACCTTAGGCGTCATGGAAAACTCTTATCCACACTTCAGATTTGAGTTCTGCATTACAAAGTACTGTCATATACATTCTCTTTAATTCTCAGTACGACCTACAGAGTTGTATATTTTTAACCTGATTAGGTGAGGAAAATGGAAAAGAGAGTTGAAGAACAAAAGCAGCCCTGCAGTGAGTGAGCTTAAAATTAACCGTGATCCTATTTTCCACCTGCGAGGAAACATAGTTGAATGAAACCTACCTCTTGCTAAAGCATTTCCACATGCCTTGCTTCGTTACCCGAATTCCAGTCACCCACTGTATGTCTTCACTGCCCTTTGAAGTGGAAAATTTGTTCTACTACAAATATCTCTACCCCTAGGACTGGTATGTTAAACTTGTTTTAATTTATTTTCCATTTATTTTTTGTAGGCAGCATCTTACTGTGTGGTCCAGGCTGAAGTGAAGTGGCATGTCATGGCTCACTGTAGCTTTGACCTCCTGGGTTTCTTGAGAGAAACAGACAGGTGCACCACCATCCCCAGCTGACTTTAAAAGATTTTTTTGTAGAGACGGGGTCTCATTATGTTGCCCAGGCTAGTTTGAACTCCTGGGCGTAAGCAATCCTCCTGCCTTGGCCTCCCAAAGTGCTGGTTTACAGTCATGAGTCACTGCACCCAGTGGCTGTAAACTTTTTAATGAAACATAAAGATAAAAAAAGTGAATCCAGGTTAGAAATTGTGTTGATTCGCTCAGACTGTGTAGAGTTAAATGAAAGTAAGGAAGGCCTCATTTGGCATCTTTATCTTACAGGGACTCTTCGGAAAATGCACAGTACTTGTTGGGGACAAGTTGCAGTGATTTACCTGACGCCAAATTTACAATGTTGTGAACTCTTGGAGAGATCATTATAGAGACAGGTTACATCAGTTTAAAACCAAATGGAAAGAAACCAGAGGGGCATGTTCTATTTTTGTGTGTGTGTATGTGACAGGGTCTCTGTCACCCAGGCTGGAGTGATCTTGGCTCACTGCAACCTCCGCCTCTTGGGCTCAAGCGGTCCTCCCACTCAGACTCCCGACTAGCTGGGACTACAGGTGTGTATCACTACACTCGGCTAATTTTTTGTAGAGATGGGGTTTCGCCGTGTTGCCCAGGTTGGTCTCAAACTCCTGGGCTCAAGTGATCTGTGCCCCTTGGCCTCCCAAAGTGCTGACATTACAGGCGTGAGCCACTGCACCTGGCCTAGGGGCACATGTTCTCAGGATCCCCTGGAGTTCTGTCACAGGGGAAAAAAATTAATAAAAAAAGAAAGAAAGAAGCCCATTTTCAACAGAACTAGAGCCTATAGAAATTTCCATATTCCACTGTGTTAGAGGTAATTTCTTTCTTCAATTGTATTTGTCATAGAGTTAACACAGAACATTTTCAGTTTCCCATAATTTTAAAGGGTGACTTTTGAAAGATACTAAGTGGTCTACATATGTCTATTAGAGACAAACTTTTATCCTGATGCTTGACCTATAAAACATTAAGATGATTGGAAAACCGACTGCTTTTTTTGAGATGGAGTCTCACTCTGTTGCCTGGGCTGGAGTGCAGTGGCATGATCTTGGCTCACTGTAACCTCCACCTCCCAGGTTCAAGCAACTCTTCTGCCTCAGCCTACCAAATCGCTGGGATTACAGGCACCTGCCACCACACCAGGCTAATTTTTGTATTTTTAATAGAGACAGGGTTTCACCATGTTGGCCAGGCTGGTCTCGAACTCCTGACCTCAGGTGATCCACCTGCCTCGGTCTCCCAAAGTGTTGGGATTACAGGCTTGAGCAACCGTGCCTGTTCAGAAAATCAACTGATTTTTAACCTTGTGTTTGGTTACTTTGGTTAAGTATAAGCAGCTATGGAATAAGATGAGGGTGGTGGGCTGTTAAGTGTATCTTAAAAGAAGGAACCAAGGTTGGGGTGCTGGAACCTGTTTCTAGTGCAGAAGGAACAGGCACAGGCAGGCTCCATGCTTACCTTCCCCTCCTGGATGGTGACCACATCTGGGAGACCTCCCAACACCCGGGCACGATCTGTAAGCATAGGCATTTTGGGTTAATCACTGCAGTGGCAAGGCCAGTGGCCATACTCACAAAACCACCCAGGAAGCTACAGTTCCAATTCAGTTTCCTTCTCCTGATTCTTCTATACAGTTTTCAATATGCAAAAGAAGAAAATGACCCAGGGATTCAGGATTTTTCTTTTCTTTTTTTTTTTTTTTTTTTGACACGGAGTCTCGCTCTGTCACCTAGGCTGGAGTGCAATGCCAAGATCTCAGCTCGCTGCAACCTCCACCCACTGGGTTCAAGAGATTCTCCTGCCTCAGCCTCCCGAGTAGCTGGGATTATAGGCGCCCGCCACCGTGCCCAGCTAATTTTTGTATTTTTAGTAGAGATGGGGTTTCACCATCTTGGCCAGGCTGGTCTTGAACTCTTGACCTCAGGTGATCCACCCACCTCGGCCTCCCAAAGCGCTAGGATTACAGGTGTGAGCCACTGCGCCTGGCCCTTACAATGTTTCTTGATGTTTCTTTTCTCCAATACATACACACTTTTATGAGACACTGTATCTGCAAGTGACTAACAACCTATTGTATGATTTGCAGCCAAGAGGTTTCTCAGGATGTCTGGGTTGGAGCTCAAGTCAAGGGTAGGGTGACATTCTTTACAATGTAACCTGAGACCTTCTTTTCATAGATATTCTTACTCAAAAGACTAAAATGAAAACATATGTAGAACACCTAAGATTTAAAAAAGAAAAAAAAACACTTCCACTCTCCTCCATCTGTAGTCATAATAGCAAAACAAAATTATCTTTTGAATCTATCCCAGGAGTACTTGTGAAAATGGTTTACTCACTTTTCTCGGCAATGGCAGCTTGTCTGTGGTTGACAGAAACAAACAAAGAATAATTTAGTGTTAGTATTACTTCAAAGTAGCTAAACTTGACGACATTTTCATCGCCTCAGAAACATTTTGCTGTTCAATGTAACAGTGGGAAGTGCTACTTCTACTGTATTTTCTGAAATAAAAGGCTCTTTCTAACACTCAGAGGGGTAAGCAGTAATGCAAGCTTCCAGGGAAATTAGTGCATGCAAGTGGCATTGGTTAGGACAAGGGACTTACTTCAACCTCTGGAATTCAGCATAGGCCTCCTCGTATGCTTTAAACGAAAAAAGAAGAGTTAGAATTTTCTCACCCAGAATTGACGACACACAGGGATATTAAAATTCACAACTGGAGATCATTGTGATCGGTCCAGACTTTGATTAAGACTGTGCTTATGTGTTCACTCCACAGCTTAATGTGCTTAACAAGGTCAGGAAATACTTTCTAGGCACAAAATATGAAATAGTAGATTTTAGAAGCTTTCAACTCAGCCAGAGGGTTTCAGCCCCTCAAATGGAAAGGCAGAGATTAACTCCAACAAAGAAAAACATGGGAATAAATATCTGTTTCTTTTCTTTTTTTGAGACGGAGTCTTGCTGTGCCCAGGCTGGAGTGCAATGGTGCAATCTCGGCTCACTGCAACCTCCACCTCCCAGGTATAAGCGATTCTCCTGCCTCAGCCTCCCAAGTAGCCGGGACTAATCAAGTAGCATGTGCCACCACATCCAGTTAATTTTTGTGTTTTTAGTAGAGACGGAGTTTCACCATGTTGGGCAGGCTGGTCTCAAACTCCTGACCTTAAGTGATCTGCCTGCCTTGGCCTCCCAAAGTGCTGGGATTACAGGCATGAGCCACTGCGCCCGGCCATAAAAGTCTGTTTCAAAGAAAAGCTGGCTGTTGAGTAAACATCCTGAGTGTCAAACAAAAACAAAAACAAAAACAAAAACAAAACCTTTCTCTTATTAAATTATCCCAGACATCAGAGCCTCCTAGATAGGCAGTTAACTCTCTCTCTGTTATGCTGTCTGGTCTATTTGGGTGAAAAAGCACAATGAGTTACTGTAATCACAGAGGGCGCTGGTGCTTGCCTGAAGCAATGTTTCTTATGCCATGATGGACAGGGGATGAAAGGCAAGTGGGACAAGAAAATGAGATCTATATAATTCTTAAATAATTTTTTTCTGTGCCTGTAGAGTAAGCCACTTTGATTAAAGATCCAGGCAAAATGGCAGCTTCTCTGGGACTACAGGCGCCCGCCAGCATGCTCAGCTAATTTTGGTGTTTTTAGTAGAGACCGGGTTTCACCACGTTGGTCAGGATGGTCTCGATCTCCTGACCTCATGATCCACCCGCTTTGGCCTCCCAAAGTGCTGGGATTATAGGCGTGAGCCACTGCACCCAGTCTTGTTTTTTTTTTTTTTTTTTTTTTTTTTTTTTTTTTCCAAGAGACAGGGTTTTGCCATTGCCCAGGCTGGAGTGCAGTAATCATAGCTTGAGGTAGCCTCAAACTCCTGGGCTCACATGATCCTCTCGAGCAGCTGGAACTATAGGTGTGTGCCACCACACCTAGTTATTTTTAATTTTTTTTATTTTGTAGAGACAGGATCTCGCTGTGTTGTCCAGGCTGGTCTTGAACTCCTGGGCTCAATCGATCCTCCTGCCTCAGCCTCTCAAAATGTTGGGATGACAGGTGTAAGCCACCATGTTGGGCAGGTTGCTTCGTTTTGAAATCCCTCTCACCTCATCTTTCATCTCCTCAGTGGTCTAGGAATCATAGTATTTTAAGTCTAGAGAGTGCTTAGATAATACTAGTTTATTCCCTCATTTTACAGATGGGAAAAATAAGTATAAAGCTAGGCTTAAAGTTGCTGGTCCTGAGTTTTTCTCATCTGTAAAATGAGGGGTAGACTGGTTAGGCGGACCCAGGCTGAAGTCAGTGCTTCCCCTTGTCCCCACACCACTCTGAGAGAGAGGTGGGAATGGCTGAGCCAATCTGTGCTTGGTAGCAGTGGCAATGCTGGTAGGACAATCTACAGGCTTTTCCTTAAAAAGGATTTCAGAGTGGGGTAGTTAAATAAGCTTTGGTGGACCAGAGAGTAAAAATAACATTTTAAAAATTTTAACTTTTTCCACCCCCTTACTGCCTCCCTTTTTCGGTTGTGTTTCACACTGTCAGACGGAGAGTGGAAGAAATCCCCCGTCGCCGTGCGCTGGTGACGCAGGCCAAGCGTGTCCTAGAAAGCCTGCGTCCCTCTGGGCCGGCGGCTCCCGTTACTGCGGGTCCTGCGGAGAGTCCTTCTAGTCACCGTGAGTGGGTGCGGTGAAGACAAGGGGATTCAGCCCCAAAAACACTCAAAGCAGGGCTGAAGGGCTACGCTCTAAATGACGAATCTGCTCTCTGAGGTTGAAAGAACCTGAGTTACTGAATATTGAGGTTGTATTTATTTATTTATTTATTTTTATTTTTTATTTTTTGACAGAGTCTCGCTCTGTAGCCCAGGCTGGAGTACAGTGGCGCAATCTCGAATCATGGCAACCTCTGCCACTTGGGCTCAAATGATTCTCCTACCTCAGCCTCCCGAGTAGCTGGGGTTACAGGCATGTGCCACCACAGCCAGCTAATTTTTATATTTTTAGTAGAGACGGGTTTCACCATGTTGGTCAGGCTAGTCTCGAACTCCTGACCTCAGGTGATCCACCTGCCTCAGCCTCCCAAAGTGCTAGGATTACAGGTGTGAGCTACCGTGCCCACCTGAGGTTGTATTTTAAAATGAAGGAGTAGAGGAAAAGTCAGTCCACAGCTGTCTTTATTAACTTTAACACAGTATAGACTATTTTATTTTATTTATTTTTAATTTTTTTAGAGACAGAATCTTGCTCTGTTGCCCAGGCTGGAGTATAGCAGTGTGATCTTGGCTCACAGCAGCCTCAACCTCCTGGACCCAAGTGATCATCCTAGCTCAGCCTCCTGAGCAGTAGGGATTATAGGTATAAGCCACCACGCCACCACACCTGGCTAATTTCTTAAAATTTTATTTTTGAAGAGCTGGGGTCTCACTATATTGCCCAGACTGGTCTTAAATTCCTGGCCTCAAGTGATCCTCCCACCTTGGCCTCCCAGAGTGCTAGGATTAAAGGCCACCATACCAGCAGACTATTTTACTTTTGTAAGAAAGAATAGGATGAAGAGTATAGTTCTGGGAAAGGGAGAAATGGCCCAGTATTTTTTAACTTTTTACTTATAACTGAGTATTTTTTATTATTTATTTATTTTTATATTTTATAGAAACGGGGTTTCGCTATATTGCTCCAGGCTGGCTGGTCTTGAACTCCTGGGTTCAACTGATTCGCCTGCCTCCCAAAGTAGCTGGGACTACAGGTGTGTGCCACTTTGCCCAGCTTTTTTTTTTAGAGATGAGGTTTCGCTATGCTGCCCAGGTTTGTCTTGAACTCCTGACTTCAAGCCATCCTCCTGCCTTGGCCTCTCAAGGTGTTGGGATTACAGGCATGAGCCACCATGCCCAGCTCCCTTCATTTCTTTTAAAAGGCTCATTCATCCAGAGTAAATTTGAATCTGCAAAATATCTGTTTACCTTGTCCAGAAAGATCCACTGTCTTCTGATGTCCAGTTTTGCCATCAAAGAGCTCCATGACGTACTTCCCTTTGTCATTCGGGGTGGGCTCATTGATTTGTAGCCAGATCTGCTCTCCAGTGACCCCGGTCTTAACTCTGTCTGAGTACCTAATGGCGGCCCCACTGTGAAAACCGAAGAAAACTTCCTTAGCGTTTGCTTCCATCCAGGGCTGATCTTTACTTTGTCTCTTATTGAAGCTCTTGCTGTAAAGTTTTATAGGCTTGCAAAAAGCGAGGGATCTGCATATGTTATTCTTCTGCTTCAGAAAAATTATGGGCCATGACACACAGAACTGGGATTCCAAGGCCCAAGTTCTGACGGTCGGAATATTTATTTATTAATAACTCCTCATAGCAGTCTGAGGCCCAGGGCAAATCACAATACTAATACTTCTCAGTGGTATTATTATCTTTGTTTTAGTTTGGATTTATTTGTAGGACTAGGGTAATCTATAAAGCTAAAAGGCCAAACTACATATTATTTTACTGTATATTTCATCTAGATAATCTATGGCTGTAAATCAGATTTCACAAGCTAGTCCAAAAACAACACTTATGGAGGCTCAAGTGGTTGACTAGACCAAATAATTAAGATGCTTATGCTTTGCTGGTCTAATAGCAATTTCCTCAAAACATCCTTTCAGTGTTCTCATTTTTGAACAAGTAATTCTTTTAGAGAAGATATAAAGCTTTTTGATTGATGATTCAATGAATTTTACTTCTCTGACACTTCAGACTGGTATATTAGAATGTCCTAGATGTCACAGAGGAATTTCCTGGAATTTGATCTATTTTAGCTTATAATTACTTTCCTAAAATGTATTCTGAAAGAAACAGAACAAAGGAATAAGCCCCAACATTCGACACTGGAATTTTACCAATTCTCATTTTTATGACTCAGTTAATAATAAATCATAATACTAGCGAAAACACTGTTTTACATAACAGTAAAGTCATCTTAAAGAAAACACAAATGGCTGCTTTGCGGCACCTGGCTCTGGCTAACTGTTCAATCTAGCCCAGTGGGCCCCAACCTTTTTGTCACCAGGGACCGGTTTCGTGGAAGACAATTTTTCCACAGACCAGGTAGGGGGAGGGTTTCGGGATGACTCAAGCACATAACATTGATCATCAGATTCTCACACGGAGCGTACAACCTAGATCCCTCACATGCGCGGTCCACAATAGGGTTCGCGCTCCTGTGAGGATCTAATGCCGCAGCTGATCTGACAGGAGGCGGAGCTCAGGCGGTCATGCTCGCTCCCTCGCTCACCACTCACCGCCTGTTACACGGCCCAGTTCCTAGTAGGCCACGGACTGGTACCCGTCTATGGCCTGGGGTTTGGGGACCTCTAGTCTAGACTTCACGCAGCTGGAATCCAGTGGTAGGTAGTGCCATGATGAACCGGGCTCTGGAGCCAGGCTGCCTAGGCTCAGCCTTGACCCACCTCTTAGCTGTGTGACCTTAGGCAGGTCACCTCCCCGAGCCCTAGCTTCCTCATCCCTCAAGGGAGGAGCACCTCCCACGCAGAGTGGTGAATGTGAAATGAATTCACATACGTAAAGGGCTTTCAGCAGCGCCCCCCATACTGTCAATGCCACTGAGGGTACAGGGTGGGGAAACTTGCTATCTGTACCCTCCTGGGGATGCCACGGGACCTTCTTCTCAGTGGGGCTCCTAGGAACACTTGCAGTTTGGAACATTTGCATCCTGAGGTTGGACTGAAGGTGGCTACACTCCATCAGATTATCTATGCCAGGCCTCGGTTCTCTTTCAGCTCAGGATATTTCAAGGAAGCACGGAGGTTAAGGACACTGTCAAGAGTGTAAACGGGAGGCCTGGTTTGATTTGGAAACTGATGTCAGCTCTTGGAATCCCGGAAGCTAACTTGAATAGAGTCCCTGTATAACTGCACGGAGGTTCAAACCCATCTTCCCCAAAGTCGCCTTGAGCTCTCCAAAGCCTTCTGAGGGTGGACCAGAAACATGCTAATGTCTCACTCTGCCAGGCGCTATAACATCAACAACAATAATCTTGGGCACTCATTGGATTAGGCTTCTTTGGTGGATGCCCACTCATTCATACCGTGGGAAATTAGGTGCCTCCTGGTGCACACTGCTTCATCTCTGTTCCAGACCACAGAATGTGTTAACCGTGTGGATAGAGAGAAGGGTAAGAATGTGGCTCCAGATGCCTGGCACAGCAGAGGGAGCCCAAGCACGACTGTCTGGAGGTGGAGGCTGCGTTATAGAGGTGTCCGTGAATTATGGTACTTCTTCAATCACAAATAAAGACGTACTGTAACTATTACCGGCCTCAGCACGTACATGTTGAGGGAACGAGCTAACCTCCCAGTAAGAGAATGCCCTGGTGGTTCTGTCCTGTGCTCACCAGTGTCAGACTTGAGAATCAAGAAGATTCCTTACTTGAGAAGAACATGAAAATTTTTTCCCTATCCTCCTCTCTTCCACTGGAGAAAGAATTTCTTTTTCTTTCTTTCTTTTTTTTTTTTTTTTTTTGAGAAAGTGTCTCACTCTGTCACCCAGGCTGGAGTGCAGTGGTGCAATCTCGGCTCACTGCAACATTTGCCTCCTGGGTTCAAGCAATTCTCATGCCTCAGCCTCCCCAGTAACTGGGATTACAGGTGTCCGCCACCACGCCCAGCTCGTGGTTTTTTTTTTTTTTTTTTTTTGTATTTTTAGTATAGACAGGGTTTCACCATGTTGGCCAGGCTGGTCTTGAACTCCTGACCTCAAATGATCCACCCACCTTGGCCTCCCAAAGTGCTGGGATTACAGGTGTGAGCCACCGCACCTGGCAGGGAAAGAATTTCTACACAGCAAGTAAGTTCCCATTTACTTACTTGTGGGACCAGTTAACTTTCAAATCCTCCACGTAGTAAGTTACAAAAGAGTACAGTCGGATGCCCTCGGCTGTGCTCTGGATTTTCAGGTCTGTAGCAGACAAAGCTGAAAGAAGAAAAGAGCATATTTCATGCATCTGCATGCCCCTCCTGGCAGGAGGATCATAAAGCATTGTTGTGGTGTGAAATGTTTAACTTACCTATTTTTTTGCATACTTCTGTCATCAGTTCCTTAAAGGCTGTGGAGAGAGATTCAGAGCCAAAACTTTAGCATAAAAATTCTCAATGTAAGGTTAAATCTCAAATTCTTAGTTCTCAAAACTTCCCTTTCTGGATGAAAGGAAATGGAAACAAGGTGAATTTGTGGACCCACTGAAAATGAGTATTCTTTGAGGAAATAGTTTAGTTTTATCAGGTTTTAAAGGATCCCTGCTTATTTTGATTTTTTTCCCCTTGAATTCTTTGTAACAATCGCCATATTTACATTCTAGAGAAAGGGCCATAAGAGATTTCTAGGAAGGTTCTTGACTTTGGGATTCTCTTTCTTCTCAATTCCCAGGAAGCCTTAGTTTACATTAGAGGACATTTTCTTATCCGTGTCATTGATTTATACTGAATTAACCATGTCGGTCTCCTGGCCTTCATCAGCCTGATAATGCTTTTCGCCAATAAACACATTTAGCCCCACCTCCGCCCAAAGTAGGAAGGTGAAATTAGTCAGATTTCTGCTGTTTGTTAGCAATATTATTTTTAAAATCTTGTTCAGGAACAAAATTGTAAGTTTTGGGGTCCCAGGTAGATTTTCATCATCATGATATATTTGTCCTTAGCGGTCTCTGAAAAATGGAATTTGCTTTCTTGCTCTGCTAAAAACTGCAAGGCTTCACATTTCATATGTAAATCTTGCTTGCTACCTTTGGAGTGGACTATTTTTTGTCATGCTTCTGACAGAAGTTTTTGAGCCTGGAATATTTTTATAGAGTTGAAACAAAAATGATTTAAATTGAAAACAGACCCCTTGTGGACTCTGGACTATAAATTCTCTAAGGATCAAAAATACACTTCTGATTTCGAAGACGACTAGAAGTGAGGTATTTTTGAATAAAATAGTTCACTCTGCTGGAATTTCACTTAAGCCAAAATCTGTGGACAAAAAAAAGTCAGCATGACTTCAATTGTCAGCTCAGTCTCAATCATCATTCTGGTAAGCTGTATGCAGAAACACACAAGACAGACGCCAGCGGTTGGTGGACTGACCTTCATCCACAAGCTTCAGTCTGCTCTTATCTTTTCCTCGGTCATCTTTCAGGATAACTTCATAAATCCCAGCATCTTTCTTGGAAAACTAAGGGGGAATAGATATACCACATTGCACCTTTCATAGCCGCAGGGCATGGTATCTGTAATTTTTTTCTTCTGCTTCTTCTTTTTTTTTTTTTTGAGACAAGGGTCTCACTATCAGCCAGACTGGAGTGCAGAAGTATGATTACAGCTCACTGTATCCTTGAACTCCTGGCCTCAAGTTTGGCCTACCAAAAGCCCTGGGATTACAGGTGTGAGCCACTGCACCTGAGCTGGTATCTGCATTTTTAAAGGCCCTTGATTTACAGAACTGCGATCAAAACACTCTTTGACTAAGCATCTAACTGCGTGAGTGATGAACCGCTCACAGATGCAGACATGCACCTCTCCGTAATAATTTGACCAGTGAGCTAGCAGTCCTGACTTTTTACCTTCTAAGGCTGTAACTGATATGAGGCTTAAAGTCCTTACCTTTTACTCTACCTTCATTTATTAAAAACAGTGATCACTAGCTTTATAGTGATATATTTAAATGGGGTGCTTTTTTAAACAAGAAGTAGATAAAAATCTATCCTTAAATGAAACCATGTCTGATGTCTCTGCACTTTTAGGACCAGGAGGCTTAAGTACAACTGAAGAAGGATCCACTTCACTGCCCATATATGGATAAAAGCAACTCAGAAAAGCGAGTTGTGGCATTCAGCTAATATTGGTTTGCTGTCCACCAAATCCACACACGTCACAAGGCTAGAGAAGCTTTTGTGTTCCTACAGCAGTTGAAAGTAAGCTAATATAAATCCCCTGGTCATGAAAGGAATACAGAATCTAGTCACTGTTTTGGGATAAGACAGAGGGTAGAGAGCTAATATATTACATTTTGCATTTATAATCGCCTACCTCTGTTATAAGCAGGGTACATATACCATCCTTAAAGTCGTGCTTTTCATCCACTGATATCTCCCTCTCATCTTTGTACCACACAATATGAGTCTCCTTCTTAATATTTGCCACCTAGGAGCAAAACCATAATTACTTTTTTTAAAATAAGGAAATGTACTCTTGTGAAGTTAAATAGTTCTTAATGCAGCAAGATATAAAAGAAAAAGCACTGAACATGGAGTGAGAAGACACAGATTTCTAAAGGAATCAATGGAAAGCGATTTTAATTGAGAAAAGAGTTTACAATCAAGTGGACACCAATAGAATAAACCTAAACCAATAGCATCTCTATTTCCAGCAGTGAAAATTTGACTTTAAAATCACATGGTAAGAAAGAAAAGAGAGAATAGATACATTCATACTGATATACATACTTAAACGAAAATAGAAATCTCAAAACCAAAGGAAGACAAATCCCATCAGATTAAAATAAAGGCTGTGTTAGAAAAACAAATGACTTTATTAAAGGAATGGAATGAGTAAGCCCCAATCTATATCTAAAAATTTAGTAAAAGATAAATGAGGCATTGCAAATATATGTGGAGGGGAGGCATGGATTAATAAATTAATTACTTAGCAATTTTGAGGAGACTCACTCAGATACACTAATCTCCTCATCATGTCATCTATTTCAAATGGACTAAACAACCGCATGTGGTTAAAGGGATCTTGAGCTTTATCTACAGTGCTTGATTTTTTTCTTTTTTTACAAAGGAGAATATACTCATGTATTTCTTGTATAATTCAAATTGTATGAAAAAGTAAAGACTTCTTACAAATCAAGAAAACTATCTCAAAGAGCCCACTGAATAATGGGTGAAAGGTACATACCATTCCCCAAAGAGAAAATACAACTATAAAACCAACAAAGAAAGTGTTACCTCATTATACATGAGAATATACAGGTTTTAAAATACGAAACAATTTCAGCTGATAAATAAACACAGGAACCACCCTGGTAACTGCAGTGAAACCACTACACACAATCACTCCGCAGCTTTGGGCTTTGCTGAGTACATTGCTCTTGAAATTTGGACATAACCCTTGTGTGGATCCTGGAAGTTCTGCTTAGATAGTTGTTACAAGAGATACTAGGTCCTTAGGGCATGAAGGTTTTTAGGTGTTTTGTTTTTTTTTTTTTTTTTTGCTGTGGCCCCTTCCTGCACCTGCCCAAAGTGGATCGTGTCTCCTTGCATCTGAGCTTTCTGTTGTCTGGGATGGCAAAGGTCATAGCTCCACATGTGGACTCCTGAGGGAGAGGAAGGTCCCAGTGTGCAAGCTAGGGTTCCGCCTGTGTTCGTTGTTTTGTTTTTGTTTTTGTTTTTGTTTTGAGACAGAGTCTCACTCCCTCGCCCAGGCTGAAGTGCAGTGGCGTCATCTTGGCTCACTGCAACCTCAGCCTCCCAGGTTCAAGCGATTCACCTGCCTCAGCCTCCCAAGTAGCTAGGACTACAGGTGTCCGCCACCACGCCTGGCTAATTTTTGTATTTTTAGTAGAGACGTTGTTTCACCATGTTGGCCAGGCTGGTCTCGAACTCCTGACCTCAAGTGATCTGCCTGCTTTGGGCTCCCAAAGTGCTGGGATTACAGGCGTGAGCCATCGCGCCTAGCCCCTCCTACATTTTTTTGAGTAGACTAGCACCAAGCAAGACCCACCATTCTCTTGTGAGTCTGAATGATTAGCTGAGCATACTCCAGGAACTGTAATGCCACATGTGAGGGGCCAAATTTACAGGAATTCCACAATAATGGAACAAAGAGCTATGGGGAGACAGAGGGAGTGGGAGGCCTTCTAGAGATGACTGTGCTAGGCCTGGAAAGGATTTTGTCAGAGAAGCTGAAAGAAGGTCATTCCAGGCATTGGAATGACAGCGTAAGCACGAACTGTGTGAATATTCACAACCCATTTCCAGGCTGCCCTTGGTTGCTCAGAATCTGGGAATGGGGCTGACTCTCCTGAGGAAGGCCATCACAGGACACCAGAGCTCCTCTGCAGAGGGCCACAGCAAGCGCAGAAGGCGAGGGATGTGTGGGCTTTTGCAAAGGGATGGTTTATAGGGAGGGGCCATGCGGATGAGGAAGTGAGTCGGGGACAGCACGACAGGGCAGCTGGGATAAGAGAGAAGCTGAGGGCTTCCGCTGCTGCCTGAGAAAGAGTTTTTCAAGCAGCATTGCTATTTCCTGTGAGGCTAAAACCTAGAATTGATTTTCCTTATATGTATTTCTGATAGACTACTGTTTCTCTGAGTTTATCAGATCTAGTAGACACTGGGGCACCTGGGTTCTGGGTTTTATCATGACAATTGTGAAATCCACACCAAATGCCACACCTACGCTTCCACTTGTCCTTGTCAGCCAGCAGGACCTTCACGCTCCCGCTCCAACCTCACCCACCAGTTCCTTACCCCAAACATTTCTGATGACTCACTCAGCTACACACCACAAGCTAAAGTACAAACTCGTTTAGAATGCCATATAGAATTTTTTTTTCCTGAATCTTTTCGAAGTCCTAATAAGACAATTGGTTTTGAGCTGCCAACTCTTTTCCACATCTCTCCCTCAAGCCAGCACAGTGGCTTGGAGTCAGTGGCACAGCTGGGGAACACCCAGGGGGATTGTTGCGCCAGCCTCACAATTTACTTAGCAAGGTCCACGAAACACTGCAGCTAGAGTGATTCTGGAATAGGTCTATGACTTACAATACAGATTTGGCTTAAGACAAAAACAATGTGAGAGTCTTTGGAGATTACTAATTAGATAAAGGTCGAGGGTCTTACTAACTAGGTCATTAGTAGTGACTAGGAATGATCACCTTGCCTTCTCATATTTTATGTCGTTTTATTTTAAATCGTTCTTATCAACAGATGATTACAGTAACATTCAACAGTAAATATGTGTCCCACTTATCATTTTGGCTCAGATGGAAGAGATGAAAAATTGATCTTCCTCTTCTCTACATTCTATTTCCCTTGAATCAAATACTAAAAATTTATCTATCTCTTACCTTGCATTTCAATAGTACATTACATTCACCAGTCACTTCCCAGCTCAAATACTCAGCAAAGTGAGGACCTATAAAATTTTAATGACATTAGCAATTACTCTATTAATCACAAATGCAAAATCAAAGCTCATACTTAAGTCCTAAGGTGATTTACGTCTGAAGTCAAATTTTCAAAATTCTAGATTTAGCTTTTAAATATTTTAATGTCTACCTATTTAACTGTAAATATTTTCAATTATTTTAATTTACTAGGCATTATTAACATAATAATATTCATTTTAATGTGTTATGGAAAGAACCTTGGAATATTTTGTACAAAAAAAATCAAAATTTTTCTCTTTATCCACTGCCTATTTTTACCTTGTTTCCTGATCCATTCTTGCCGCTGGAATTCAGCTTCTTTCTGGAGCTTTTTGAAAACTACAAATTGAAAAACAAGGAAGTGTGAAATTGAGTTGGGTGGTATAAATGCACCTGTCAGCTACCACCCCTAAGTGATTTATATTCATTACTGTAACACTCATACATTGTGACAAGCCTGCTCATTTTTTATCTTTATAGATGAAGAAATAGGCTCAGGAAGGTTGAATAAATTGTACAAGGTCATAAAGCTAGGAAACAGTGAAATGATATTGGATGTTGCAAACACAGAGCTCTGGCTAGCCTTTCCATTGCCTTTGTAACTGCCACATTTTAAATCTGGGTGGCAGGAAGGGAGCAGCTGATTTACTACAATCTAGTTACAATGGATGATTAGTAGATTCGCAATGCACTACTTTTGCATATTTTTATTCTCAATTTTAGTAATTTACAGTAAGTACACATGGCAAAACAGTATCATGGTTTGTTTCTGAGACACATACAGTCTTTGTTGTATTGCAATCTCCCTCACTGGAGAATTTGAGCAATAAACATTTGTTTATATATGAAAGTATTTAAATGCAGTCTTGCCTGTGGGCTAGGGATAAATTTGGTGTTCTTTTAACTTAACTTTCATTTCTATGAAATAAAATACCACGTAAAGTATTAACTGAAAACTGTATTTTGTTTTTTTTTTTTTTTTTTTTGAGACAGAGTCTCACTGTGTCGCCCAGGCTGGAGTGCAGCGGTGCGATCTTGGCTCACTGCAACCTCTGCCTCCCAGGTTCAAATGATTCTCATGCCTCAGCCTCCCAAGTAGCTGGGACCACAGATGCATGCCACCACACCTGGCTAATTTTTGTATTTTTAGTAGAGGCGGGGTTTTACCATGTTGGCCAGGCTGGTCTTGAACTCCTGACCTCAGGTGATCCGCCTGCCTGGGTCTCCCAAAGTGCTGGGATTATAGGCATAAGCTACCGCGCCCAGCTGAAAATTGTATTTTGAACATTAGAATTCAATTAAGAAACAATTCAAATGACAACTTTTGTGCCATGGGGTATTTGGATTGAAGGGAGGAGCAAAGCCTGCTGGTTAATGTTCCACGGAATTCTTACCATCTCCAATAAGAACAACAGTAGAATGGTTAGTTGCTTTTCCATCTTGAAGCTGGAAAGTGTACGTTCCCTCATCCTCATCCTGTAGCTTCTCCATGAACATTTCAATGATGCCAGTGTTTCGGTCAATATGCATTTTATATTTCTTCAGTGTGAAAAGAAAATGACAGAGAAATCACTGAGGCAGATATTTTACTTGGATGACAATAAGCTTGATGAAATAAAAATAAACCCCAAAGAATAATAATTTTAGGCTAGGTGCAGTGGTTCATGCCTGTAATCCCAGTACTTTGGGAAGCTGAGGTGAGGACTGCTTGAGGCCAGAAGTTTTAGAATAGCCTGGGCAACAAAGCGAGACCTTGTCCATATAAAAATAGAAAAATAGCCGGGGCACAGTGGCTCACACCTGTAATCCCAGCACTTTGGGAGGCTGAGGCGGGCAGATCACCTGAGGTCAGGAGTTTGAGACCAGCCTGACCAATATGATGAAACCCCATCTCTACTAAAAACACAAAAATTAGCCTGGTGTGGTGGGATGCGCCTGTAATCCCAGTTACTTGGGAGGCTGAGACAGGAGAATTGCTTGAACCCAGGAGGCGGAGGTTGCAGTGAGTCGATTGCACCATTGAACTCCAGCCTGGGCAATAAGAGCAAAATTCTGTTAAAAAAAAAAAATGGAAAAATTAGCCGGGCATGGTGGTGTGCAACTTTAATCCCAGGTACTCAGGAGGCTGAGATGGGAGGATCTCTTGAACCCAGGAGGTCGAGGCTACAGTGAGCCATGATTGTGCCACTGCCCTCCAGCCTGAGCAACAGAAGGAGACCATGTCTAAAAAAAAATTAAACATTAAAAATTAGAGTAATAATTTAAATACAATTTCTTCATAACTGAACAAGTTCTTCATATTCTTATACTCAGGAAAAGGGAAATATTATATGGAGTTTTTGATCTAGAGCAGAATGGATTACTAAAAAGTCTGAAATTTAGTTTCTTTTTTTTTTTTTTTTTTGAGACGGAGTCTCGCTCTGTCGCCCAGGCTGGAGTGCAGTGGCCGCATCTCAGCTCACTGCAAGCTCCGCCTCCCGGGTCTATGCCATTCTCCTGCCTCAGCCTCCCGAGTAGCTGGGACTACAGGCGCCCGCCACCTCACCCGGCTAGTTTTTTGTATTTTTTAGTAGAGACGGGGTTTCACCGTATTTAGCCAGGCTGGTCTCGATCTCCTGACCTTGTGATCCGCCCGTCTCGGCCTCCCAAAGTGCTGGGATTACAGGCTTGAGCCACCGCGCCCGGCCTGAAATTTAGTTTCTTAAATCTAAATAAAGTTTTGTTACCCCAAGTGACAAAATGTCAAAAAGTTGTCTTTAGACTCTCACATTACCTTCCAGATTACATTTTATCTATCTATCTATCTATCTATCTATCTATCTATCTATCTATCTAGAGATGGATTCTTGTTCTGCCGCCCAGGCTGGAGTGCAGTGGTGCAATCTTGGCTCACTGCAACCTCTGCCTCCCAGGTTCAAGCGATTCTGCTGCCTCAGCCTCCCGAATAGCTGGGACTACAGGTGTGTGCCAGCATACCCAGCTAATTTTTGTATTTTTAGTAGAGACGGAGTTTTACCATGATGGCCAGGCTGGTCTTGAAGTCCTGACCTCAAGTGATCTACCCACCCCAGCCTCCCAAAGTGCTGGGATTACAGGCATAAGCCACTGCTCCTGGCCTACATTATTTTTAATGAGTAGAATAAAACTATAGGCAGCAGAGGCAGGTATCTTGCTCATTTATCACTATCTCCTTGACATCTTGCACATGCATGGTATATAATAGTCAATTAATAAATATCTGCTGAATTAATACTTGAAAAAAATGCTTCTAAATCTATTTACTCTCTCTTTTTTTCTCTTTTTAGAGACAGAGTCTGTTGCCCAGGCTGGAGTGCAGTGGTGCAATCATAGTTCACTGCAGCCTCGAACTCCTGGACTCAAGCCTCAGGCCTCAGGCTCTTTTTTTTTTTTTTTTTTTTTGAGACGGAGTCTTGCTCTGTAGCCCGGGCTGGAGTGCAGTGGCCAGATCTCAGCTCACTGCAAGCTCCGCCTCCCGGGTTTACGCCATTCTCCTGCCTCAGCCTCCTGAGTAGCTGGGACTACAGGCGCCCGCCACCTCGCCCGGCTAGTTTTTTGTATTTTTAGTAGAGACGGGGTTTCACCGTGTTAGCCAGGATGGTCTCGATCTCCTGACCTCGTGATCCACCCGTCTCGGCCTCCCAAAGTGCTGGGATTACAGGCTTGAGCCACCGCGCCCGGCCAGGCCTCAGGCTCTTGAGGCTAGGACTACAGGCACACACCACCATGCCTCACCAATTTTTAAAAATTTTTTGTAGAGATGATGCTTCGCTATGTTGCCCAAGCTGGTCTCAAACTCTGAGCCTCAAGCAATTCCCCTGCCTCGGCCTCCCAAAGTGCTGGGATTACAGGTGTGAGCCACCATGCCTGGCCCTATTTGCTCTTAATGAATGGAAAGAGCCCTATTAGACTATACTTATTTTATCATATTGTTTAGACAAATTTTTTTCCCCAGAATGTAAAGATAAGTTTTAGTCACTGGGCATGCAAGCACAAATTCCATGATAGATTTGAATTTGTTAACTTTTGCTATATATAAACTATCACAGAATGAAGGCTCAGGCCTGGGATGAACTCTGTGATGCCATTCATGCTCCCGAGCCTCCCCTGCAGGAAGTCCGTCTCCAACTGAGATCACATTTTTGCTTAGCATCCCCCTATCCTATCCTGCTCCCCAACAATAAATCATTTGAACAAGAAACAACTTCAGACTATCTTTCTAAGAAACTTGACTTAAGAGAGCAGGTGCATACTCTCAAGGCAACACGTGTGCACGCTTGAACACGTGAAGGGGAGTACGTCTATATGCACGTATGCATGAATGTTCACTCACTGACTGTGGGGTGATGGGTGAGGCCAACAACACTTTTCCTTCCTCTCCCCTGGCCAGGTGGTGATCACAGCAGTCGAGGGAACATTTTGAAAGTGGAGAGGAGATGGGTCGCAGTGGACACAGGAGTCAGGAGTGACTTGTTCTGGCCCCACAGCAAGTCACTCTAGGCACTGGGAAGGACTACGCTGCATACTCTCCTAATATTCATGGTACTCGTTTCCCTCTCACTAACAAGTCCTCACATGTTTTAAAAATACATCTCAGTGAAAAGGGAAACGGTTGCTAATAACAGTCACAAACCACACCTCCTCTGCCCTTTCAGTTTCCCATTTACACCCATGATAGCACAGGTGACAGTCAGAGCACCTGAACCCCCAGTTCTTCAGTACTACTGGGCACTGGCCTGATCTTGACTTGACTGATGTCTGTGGGGAGGACAAATAAAGCTTAGATGTTGTAGCTCTATAAAAACGATGCTTATGTTAAAAGGAAAGGAAAGAGTATTTTTTATATATATATATATGTAACTATCTATGTAAATATGACACAGACATACACACAGAGAAGCATAGAAAAATGTCTTAAGAAGTATATACCAATATGTACATCAAAAAGCCATTAGAAGTGTTACAGCTCTTTTAGAATTTGTCTAGCAGGCTTTCCGGTTTTTGCTGGAAAGACCCCCCAGCACTGCCACCAAATTAAGAAAAGCCGTAAGAATGTGCGATTAGCCCTTTCTGAGTCTTTAATGCTTTTTGCAGTAAGGATGTATTGTGTTTTTAACCAGAAAAGCAATGAAAGGTATTTTTATTGAATTTTTCAGAGCCATTAGGCAAGAGGCCTGTTCTTCATATAACGAATCAAGTCCGTGCTGAGGTGTCCAGTGTGAGTATGATGTGAATTCAGGCAAGGGTATGGGCTCCTCTGCCTCCCAGGACAGCCTCTCTGTTTTCATGGGTGATCATACATCTCGGTTTGCCTGAGACCGTTTTGGTTTATGACTGTTTATGACTGTTGTCCTTTCATTCTCAAAGCGTCCCAGTTTGCATAATATGATATAGTCAATCTGTATTTTCATTTCACAGTTTTCACTTGTGAGAAGGATTTAAACTCACCCACTCCACCACCCAGCGGTTTTTATAACAACATATCCACATCCACATAAGGCTTCCTCAGTGTATTCTACAATGATACATTAAAAAGGCTAAACAGTGTAAAACCTACCGGGCCTTCAAAAATTTCCTTCTCGTTAAATATGTAGTTGACTTTGGCATTGCCAGACAGCTTCTCAGCCTGCATCCAAAACCGGACCTGGCCCTTCTCCAAAATTTCAACTGCCAACTCTGATTTAACTGGGACAGCTATGAAAAGTAAAAATAAACACAGTAATTATATTGGTAACCAATTATATTGGTGCTCATTTTTCAACAAGTGAAAAAAAAACAACAACAAAAAAACAGGCAATGGAAATGACAATGTAGCACCTGCTTCTTGCAAAGCCCAGAGACAATGAGGGTTGCAGGGAAAGGCTTAAAGACAGAGGGACTCAGCTCTGATGCTGGGACTGTCACTTAGAGCAAGTTGTTCATCCTCTTTGAATCATTAGTTGTCTCAACTGTAAAAATGAGGAAGATGAACTTACCTCTAGGGGCATGGGGCACTTGTAGTCAGTATCTCTAACTTTCTACTGAGTCTTTTGGTTAGTGTTTTTTCTTGCTTTTTTTTTTTTTTTTCCAACAGGTTCTCGCTCTGTTGCCCAGGCTGGAGTACAGTGACACGATCTCGGCTCACTGCAACCTCGGCCTCCTGGGTTCAGGTGATCCTGTCACCTCAGCCTCCTGAGTAGTTCACACAACAGTAACGCACCACCACACTCGGCTAGTTTTTTTTTTTTTTTCTTTTATTAGACAGGGACTCATTATGTTGCCCAGGCTGGTCTTGAACTCCTAGCCTCAAGTGATCCTCCCTCCTTCGCCTCCCAAGGTGTTGGGATTACAGGTGTGAGCCACCTCATCTGGTTGGCAGGTGCTGTATTTTAAATTAGAAGCTTCGAAACTTATGTCAAATGTAAATTAATATTTCTTTGTATTCATTTTAAAACTACCCTTTTCAAATTTCAAGGGATGCTTTTCTTTGCATTATTCCATATTCACTACCAAGTTCAGTGTGATAAATTCATTCCAATGCAGGACTGAGAGGGGGCTCAGATGTCATCTATCGAGGGGGTTTCAAGGTGGAGAGAAGGTGGGTTTTGGAGTCCCACCAAGATCTGGACCAGTTACTCTCCTCCTTTAGATCTTGTGTCCCTCACCTGCTAACATGGATGTGCTATGAAGAGTAAATATAAGGCCAGGCACGGTGGCTCACACCTGTCATCCTAACACTTTGGGAAGCCGAGGTGGGCGGATCACTTGAGGTCAGAAGTTTGAGACCAGCCTGGCCAACATGGTGAAACCCCGTATCTGCTAAAATTACAAAAATTCGCCAGGCATGGTGGTGGGCGCCTATATCCCAGCTACTCCGGAGGCTGAGGCAGGAGAATTGCTTGAGCCTGGGAGGCAGAGGTTGCAGTGAGCCAAGATTGCACCATTGCACTCCAGCCTGGGCAACGGAGTGAGACTCTGTCTCTAAAAAACAAACAAACAAACAAACATAAATATAGTAAGAGAACACATTAAGGTACTGTGAATAGTGGTCTGTGTTCAAGAAGGTTGGTTCTCTTCCTCCCCTCACTTTACTGATCTCTTTACAAAATCTCAACTGCACCCCGGAAGACAGTGGTAACACGTCTGGGTGGTGGAGCTGAGAGCAGGGTCACTCCATCTCTTCTGTATTCCTCTTGGTCCTGGTTGTCCACACGGTGGTTTTCCAGTGTGAGCAGGATGTCTCAGTGCACCAGGGCGGCAAGGGCAGAGGCTAAGCTTCTCCCTTGCAGGACATTCATGCTTGCTACAAGTAAGTCTTGAGGAGAGTAGAAAGTACAATTTCTTCTAAAAATATCTGGAGACCTCATTCTAGGAAACTTACTATGTGAGTGAAGAGGTTACCTAAGAGGCCCAGAGTGGTGAGGGAGGAGGAGGAACAGGCCCTCTTGGAAGCCTCCAGCTCCCTTAATGTTCACTGTCCTCCCTGAGTTCTGAGAACATCGTTTGGGGAATGCTGGCCTCCTTGAATGTCCACGGGGGCACGGAGCAAAAGTGGCTGTGCATACATGGAGACAGCCCATGTCACAGTCAGGGGAGCAGGCTCCAGAGGCAGACCACCTGGGTTTAACCAGCTGTGTGCAAATGATCTAGTTACTTAACCTCTCCAGGCCTCATGTTCTTCCCCTCTAAAATCAAATCACCACAATACCAACCCTTTTAAGGTCATTGTGGAATTCAAATAAATATATCCTGCTTAACTACTCTACAGAAAGCCTGGCATATAATAAATGCTCTATTAATGTTGGCTGTTAATGTTTTGGCATCTCTTTCCTCCTCTAGTTGCTTCTACAACACCCTGGAAACACTTTTTTTGTTTTCTTTTTTCTTTTTTTTTGAGATGGAGTCTCACTCTGTCATCTAGGCAGTGGCATGATCTCAGCTCACTGCAACCCCTACCTCCCGGGTTCAAGCGATTCTTGTGCCTTAGCCTTCAGAGTAGCTGGGATTACTGGTGACAGCCACCACACCTGGTTAATTTTTACAACCACTAATTTTAGAATATAATATGTTGACACCTAAGAGGATACACCAACATATCTATATTTATATATACGTGCTTGTGCATGTCTCTCCACATAAAGTGCATGTATACAACAGGGGTAACAACTGGTGTCTGCAAACGAAGGGCCATTATGCAGCATGCTGAGAATACCAAAGTGTACCCTCCCCCCACTCCCCCAAAATACCTTGAATTCTGGGTGTACGGATATATATTCAAATAAGCTATCTTTCCACACTGCAATTTAGTATCAATACTGGCAAGATAGACTAAGTCGCTTTCTATTTTTAGCTTTGTGCATTTTTATTTTTTCCATTTACTCAGCTCTAAATTTCCTTAGGCTCTTTTCTCTGGCGGTTAATGTGCCTCAGCGAAATATGTTATTTGTAGGTTTAAGGCACATGTTTAGTGGTTTTCAAAATATTTTTGAAAACAGCTTAAAATAGGAGAATTTACTGTGCCAAAGGATAAAGGAATACGATACTCGTTATTACATTCTCTAAGAAATAAGACAGTTTAAAACTTTACAAAATCTCATGAAGACAGCTTCATCAACATGCCAGCGTTTACAAAGATGGAGTGCCTATGAATCAATAAATCGCATGAGCTACTTTGATCCTATCACCAGGCCTCTGAAAATATTCACGTTGTGACCCCATTGGTCTGAGAGTGGTAGGGGAAAGAAAAGAGCGGGTGCTATAGTATTGAAAAATGTTGCTTCCTTGGGTTAACCAAAACACCCTTGGATTGGGGGCTTTGATACTTGCATGTCAGAGTTTGTTATTTTGTGATTTTTATATTTATTTTTTGTGACAGTTTCTCACTCACCCAGGATGAAGTGCAGTGGCATAATCACGGCTCACTGCCGCCTCCAACTGCTGGGCTCAAGTGATCCTCCCGCCTCAGCCTCCCGAGGAGCTGCTGCCACACCTGGCTAATTTTTGTATTTTTGTAGAGATGGGGTTTCACCATGTTGCCCAGGCTGGTCTTGAACTCCTGGGCTCAAGTGATCTTCCCGCCTTGGCCTTCCTAAGTGCTGGGATTACAGGCATGAGCCACCTTGCCCAGCCACATGTCAGAGTTTTAATCAGTCTCAGGTTCTCCCTACCAAAATGCGACACTAGGTCTCTAATAAAAGGATACCTGAGTTTGCTGCTACCCTCTCTCTTAGCACCAATAATCAGAGTTCTTAGGCTTATGCAAGATAAAATATCTCAGTATAAATGATAATGACATCAGGCAATGCCTACTGTCTGGATTAATTCTGGCATGATCTCGGCTCATTGCAACCTCTGCCTCCTGGGTTCAAGCGATTCTCCTGCCTCAGTCTCCTGAGTAGCTGGGGTTACAGGTGCCTGCCACCACACCCAGCTAATTTTTTGTATTTTTAGTAGAGATGGGGTTTCACCATGTTGGTCAGGCTGGTCTTGAACTCCTAACCTAGTGATCCACCCACTTCGGCCTCCCAAAGTGCTGGGATTACAGGCATGAGTCACCGCACCCCACCCTCTTACAGCATTTCTTTTTTTTTTTTTTTTTTTTTTTTTTTTTTGAGACGGAGTCTCGCTCTGTCCCCGGGCTGGAGTGCAGTGGCCGGATCTCAGCTCACTGCAAGCTCCGCCTCCCGGGTTTACGCCATTCTCCTGCCTCAGCCTCCCGAGTAGCTGGGACTACAGGCGCCCGCCACCTCGCCCGGCTAGCTTTTTGTATTTTTTAGTAGAGACGGGGTTTCACCCTGTTAGCCAGGATGGTCTCGATCTCCTGACCTCGTGATCCGCCCGTCTCGGCCTCCCAAAGTGCTGGGATTACAGGCTTGAGCCACCGCGCCCGGCCACTTACAGCATTTCTATATAGTAGGTGCTATAAACCATTGTGATAGCCATTCCTGGAAAAGAAACCAAGGCACAGAGAAATAAAAGTGAGCTGCCCAGGCACACAGCTTGAGTCAAAAGTCCAGAACAAAGAGAGTCCAGGCCAAACACTTTGCTGTCATCTGATCTATTCCAGAAGTTGCTGCCTAGTGAGACTGCTCAAATCTGTGTGTGTATTGTGGATACTTACTTGGGAACTTGTGTTCATGGCTGAGAGCAAGTAAACGTTTCAATTCTGTAGGGGGAAAAAGAAAGCAATTAAACCTTAAACTACTAAAATAAAAACCACTTAAGAATAATCGAGAAATCAAAGCAACATTCGATGTGTGAATGCACTGATTTTAAACTTACCTTCCTCATCTATTAAGTAGCTTGATGCTATTCCATCAGTGTCTGTTACATCGCAAGAGTAAAGACCCAAGTCGTCCATCCCAAGGTCTTTGAAGGTCATTTTCGTCCTTCGGAACAAAATATTTTTCTTAGAAATGAGGGTGTGTGGGATCTGTGGGCCTGTGTTTCCCCTGATTCTGGGCAGTTGTATATGCTACTCCTTTCATCTGGACGCCTCCTCTCATCTCGCTGAGCTACAGCCTACGTGTTCTTGGTGTCTCAGGTTCAATGCCATTTACTCTGGGAGGACTTGCCTTACCTCCTTCCAGGGGGTGGTGGTGACAGGGGAGTGGAACTGGCACAAAGCCCACATGCCCAAGCTATGTTGCTTATCAGTGCACATCCTGTATAAAAATATCCAGCTGAGCAGCCCCTGCTGGGAGCCAGACACTTCCCCCGCCAAGGGCAGAACCTGCTGTTGGTAACTCTGGGTGCCTCTCCTATGCCATCTCCTGCTCTCCCCTTTTCTGAACTTACCATGAGCATCTGTATTCTCCCCAGTGTATAATCCCTGTGCCTTCAGAGACAGGAACTGCTTTGTTTACTGTGTTATCCCCAGCACCCAGTACCTTGTCTGGCACATAATATGTGTAATAAGTAAATGAATGGCTCAGTGGGCAAGTTCATTGTGTTTTCTAACTTTGGCAAGCTATATTGCTAGGCAGTGTCTAAGACCAACCAAACATTGAAATGTTAAGTGTACAAACTGGGAGAAAAATTTATCGTTCAATTATCTTTTCTCGGGGCAAATGTGTTTCATGTCAAGAAATTTACAGCATAGGGGCAGAAAAAGTCCTTTAATTATATTCAGTATTTCCTTGTCATTCTACAACAAAATTGCTAGTTTTTTCTTTGATTTCTGAGATATACTGGGCTTCATTGTAATAGACAAAAGTACTTAGAAAATACTGTGCTTTATCAAATACTTTGCTTTATCATATCGATCCAATGTGGTTGACACGATGAAAATATAAAGCTTCGTAAGCTTTTGCTATAAAGCAAAGTAAAAAGAACACTCAAAATCTTGGCGTTGAAAGGAAATGACAGATCATATAGTTCCTCCATTCTCCCCACTCTCATTTTATAGAGAAAGAAATCCGAGGTTTGTGGAAGTTAAATAGCTGCCCACGGTTATACAGCCAGCTCCTGGTAGAGTTGGGCCTAGAGCTTTTCCATGTGGTGCTTCCACATAGAGCTTTCTTCCCATGTACTATTGGCTCACTCATGAGTGATGGTGAAAAAAGCAGAAGAGATTATCCTCAAACCATTTAATTTACCATAACTTGAACCAGCAGGTTCTTCCTAGCCCCCTACAAGTATCCTCGTCATTACTTTAAGATTTCCAAATTTCATAGATAATGAGAATCATCTTTAAAGCTGATCTTTATGTCAATCGAATGTTTCTAATAGCATAAATGAGACAAATAAGAAAGAACTTTAAATGGAATAAGTAAAAAGTATTTTAGAAGGGTTGTTATTATTATTTTATTTTATTAGAGACAGGGTCTCACTATGTTGCCCAGGTTGGTCTTGAACCCCTAGGCTCAAGTGATCTTTCTGCCTCAGTCTCCTGAGTGGCTAGGATTTCAGGTGTGAGTCAATGAGCCAGTCTAGGATGATTATTTTTAAGGTTTAAGTTGGTTATTATTTTCTACAATACCAGATATAAAATATATGTGACTTCATCCTCTTATTCCAAGCAATTTAAGTGGAAATCAAAGAGCTCACCTCATTCTCCTACAGTGAAAAGGAAACCCATGATTGTGATTGACATAGTCCTTACTTGTTGCCCTTGCTTTCGACTTCTAACCGTGGAGAGTCCTCAGTGGATACATAATCTTTGGACCAGGTGAACTCGGACTTTGGAGTCATCTGATCACATTCGAAGTTCAATGAAATGACTCCATCATCATCCACATTTACAACAACCTCTTTGGTTCCTATAAGATCAAAAAGAAGGTACTGATACTTCGTGGAGGAAAGCAACCAAGTAAGAATTTGTTACCTTGAGATCCTTTACTTTAGCCCTAAAGTAGGGCCCTGAGCCCAGGTCAAGGAAAAGTTTCACTGCTTATGTGAAGGGACAGTCCTACTCTACAATTTGGCTTTTATGCCATAACACGAAATCTGATGGTTGCACCACGTTTCTTAAGTAGAGTCAACACCATGGACAGTAGTGTTTGTTATGTGACTGATGGTATAGTTATGGGAGCGGTTTGATTGCAATAAGGAGACAAGGCAGCTTTGGGAAAAGGGAAAGTCAATTGATTTTCATCAGGCCCTAATTCATGACTTTTACTTCAATAATATCCACATGCAATCAGTCATCAGGAAAGCGCAGAGATGAAGAACCCAAAAGGAAATTGAATGGGAGAAAGTAGAGAAACTAAGAATCGCCTATATTCACGTATTCAAAGTCTTTAAGTCATTTAAGAGTGGAGAAATATATGGATGCCTGCTCTGTGGATCACATAACCAGAAATCAATTTAAAGATGTCCCTCTAGACTAGAGTGATAGCAACTGAGAAATGACTATTATTGAACTGCATGGAAATTTAAATGGAAATGAGTTTCAAGAGATTCAGCTCTTTCAAGAAGATTGGTTTTTGGATTAAAAAAACCAATTCAGTTAGTGTTTTGAGTTATTCTATTTTTGAGAGTTATAATAAATTGCACCTGCACCTAATAGAGAATTCTAGGAGAATTTGTATAGCATATGAAACATTCACATCTATTCCTAAATCCAGTTGAAAGGAGTAAAATGCTCTACTCAGATTTATACTCATTCAATTGCCAGTCTAAACTTCGTTTGTTTCAGTACATTAGGAAAAATATATTTAAAAAAATAAAAATAATATACAGTTTGTTTCAGTACATTAGGAAAAATATATTCAATCCCAGAAAAGTACAGCTGTATTTTTTTAAAAAGCATAAAAAAACTTCCAAAAGAATTGAATGTTTTCTCTCTAGATTATATCATAAGAGGCCAACATCCTGGCCTACTGTCCAATAAAACTTGTTAGTGGAAAAAAATTGCAAACGTTTTCCCAAGGGAAGGCCAAGAGGAAACCAGTGCCTGGTGCCTGGCAGGAAGATCTTGGTTCCTGAGCCTGACAGTTGATCTAACTTACGTCCGTACAAATGGCAGTGTATGCTTCAACTATAAATTTCCAAAAAGTGATTGTTAGCACACGCAAAGCTTAGAGAAGACTGGTTCTAGAAAATTTTTTAAAATTCCTTTTTCTTAAACAAAGGGCTACTTTCATATTTGGTTACATAGATAAACTGAAATAACAATTAAAGAAGGCTTAAGTATTCCTTAAGTTAATTGTCTGCCATATGTTACTTTTAAAGGGCTATATGTATTCCATTGCAAGTTGCAGCCCACATTTTATTTCTGTTCCTGATAACACGTGACTAATCCTCACACTCTAGTTTCGTATAATATTGAACAAATGCTCTTATTAAAACTTAAGAAAAGGCTAACACTGAAGAGTGTTGACTGTATTATAATATACAGTTTGTGTGACTGAGTAACAAAAAGAATGCAAACATAAATTTTTGTATATCTGTGTTGTTACAGAGAGAAAAGAAGTGAGGTAATCTTGCTTTTTGCATAATCTCTATTTTGGAAGCATGACAGATTGCTCATATTCATCATTCATTGTTCTATCTGTAATCTCTTTTTAAAAGGAAGTGAATCATCCATATGCTTGCTATTTATTACATTAGAGGTATGACAAGTTTACAACAAAAATATTGCTTATTGATTGTGAAAGATTTGACTTTTCTGAAAACAAAATAACCACAAAACAGAAAGAATATGAACAATTTAATCAGCTTCGCCATTCTCTCAATGCTGTAGATAACTTTTGTACTGTAACACCTTGCCCATTTGGAACACTGCCCAAAACCAAGAAATAAGGAAAATAAGCCTCTAATACCAGTTCTGATGTGACAAAGTCCACATGCTAGTATGCTGCACACTCACCAGAGAAGTGGAATCCCTTTTTTTTTTTTTTTTTTTTTTTTTTTTGAGACAGGGTCTCACTCTGTCACCCAGGCTGGAGTGCAGTGGTGTGATCTTGCCTCACTGTGGCCTTGGCCTCCCAGGTGATCCTCCTACCTCTGCCTCCCAAGTAGCTGGGATCACATGCACATGCCACCACACCTGGCCAACTTTTTTGCATTTTTTGTAGAGACAGGGTTTCCCCATGTTGGCCAGGCTGGTCTCAAACTCCTGAGCTCAAGTGATCCACCCGCTTTGGCTTCCCAAAGTGCTGGGATTACAGACATGAGCCACTGTGCCCAGTCTTGGAGTCTTTCTATACTTTGCTTGAGACAATTCTAACAAACCTAGTTGGTTGGTTTCCCTCAGTAGATTAAAAGAAAAAGAGGGAGGTAAGAAGCTACTATGAGCAGGAGCATTGAGAATAAAGAAAATGACAGCAAGAGAAGATGGAGAAAAACTAAAAAGTAGGCACAAAAACATTATTTACTATAGGGGCAGATAGCTTCTCACCCCATAACAACATTGCTGTATCACAACACTGTGTGTTAAATAAAGGTGATACTTAAACGGCTCTAAGTCACAGAAAACGGTAAATAAGATTCAGTATACTGCATCCAAGAAGGATGAAAAGCACTTATTAAATTGCATAATTTATTTTAAAAGGATTTTCATCAGAAAGTCTTAAATGAAATTTTAAAGTATTAATGCTTTAGCAGTAAACCCTCAGGCAAATGGAACAAATGGTCATCTAAAACAATAATTTGTTCAGGTTTTTGAATGGCCAAATTTGATCCCAAACCCATGAAACTTAGAGAATAAGAAAATCCTGGCCAGGCATGGTGGCTTATGCCTGTAATCACAGCACTTTAGGAGGCAGAGGCAGGAGGATCACTTGAGGCCAGGAATTTGAAACCAGCCTGGCCAACAAGGTGAAACCCCATCTCTATTAAAAATATAAAAATTAGTCAGGCGTGGTGGCACATGTCTGTAATCCCAGCTACTTGGGAGGCTGAGGCACAAGAATCACTTGAACCTGAGAGGCGGAGGTTGCAGTGAGCTGAGATCATACCACTGCACTCCAGCCTGGGCAACAGAGCAAGACTCTGTCTCAAAAAAAAAGAAAGAAAGAAAATCCTGTTTAGTTTTTGTCTCAATTGCCTCAGTTACTGAGCAAAGAATATAGAGCTGAATCACTGAAGTGCAGTTGGTCCTTCATATCTATGGGTTCTGCAACCGTGGATTCAACCAACTGTGGATCGAAAATACTTGGGGAAAAAAACAATAAAAATAACAACGCATCAATAAAAACAATGCAAATTTTAAAACAATACAGTATCCCAACTCTTTACATAGCATTTACATTGTATCAGGTATTATAAGCAAGCTAGAGATGATTTAAAGTATAAAGGAAGATATCTGTAGGTTATATGCATACACTATGCCGTTTTATAAAGGGACTTGAGTGTTCCTGGATTTTGGTATCCACAGGGGGTCCTGGAACCGATCCCCCAGGATAAAGAGGTATAACTGTATTCTGAAAAATAAACTTTGTAAAGCATTTCAAAATCTTTTGTGAAAATATGAAATGAAACAAAAGATGTTGCTTATTTGCCTTTTTAAATAAGATATGTTATTTTTAGGTTCCAAGTCACATCTGTGTTTCAACTTCAACCTATGAGTCGTACATCATTACCTTATAGTTGAGTTGTAACGGAAGAAATGGGATCATTTATACTTTTAGAAAAGAATGTGGAAATTTTTTCAAAGTCTTACATTAAAAATTGTAATTTAAAATTAGGTAATTGGCTGGGCTCACTGGCTCACACCTGTAATCCCAACACTTTGGGAGGCCAAGGTAGGAGGATTGCTTGAGCTCAGGAGTTTGAGACCAGCCTGGGCAACAGAGACTCTTTATCTACAAAAAAAAAAAAAAAAAAAAAATTTAAATTAGTAGGGTGTGGTGGCTAACACTTGTAGTACCAGCTACTAGGGAAGCTGAGGTAGGAGGATCACTTGAGCCTGGGAGATGAAGGCTGTGGTGAGAAATGATCATGCCACTGCACTCCAGCCTGGGTGACAAAATGAGATCCTATTGCAAAACAAAAACCAAAACAGACAAACAAACAAACTTAAGTAATTGCTAGGAGAGAGCCAAATAGGTAAGGATTAGCTATAATATCAATCAGTATCTGAGAGTTTCCCTTATCTGTGAAGCTTTTCTTGATTAATTATGTCAAATCAGTGTATCATAAGCAATATTTGTAGTGGGTAGAAAAGAGAGGCATGAGCATTTCTTCAACTTATGCACACATAATTGTGGGTGCTACTGGTGGACTTACTAAATAAATGAACAATAAAGGAAACAAAAACTGTTTAAACTATATTTGGCACTTAAGATTTAAAACTTTCTTTTCTTTCTTTCTTTCTCTTTTTTTTGAGACAGAGTCTCACTCTGTTGCCCAGGCTGGAGTGTAGTGACGCGATCTAGGCTCACTGCAACCTCTGCCTCAGGTTCAAGTGATTCTCCTGTCTCAGCCTCCAGAGTAGCTGGGACTATAGGCGTGTGCCACCACGCTGGGCTAATTTTTTTGTATTTTTAGTAGAGAGGGGGTTTCACCGTGTTAGCCAGGATGGTCTCAATCTTCTGATCTCATGATCCGCCCACCTCGGCCTCCCAAAGTGCTGGGATTACAGGCGTAAGCCACCGCACCCGGCCAGATTTAAAAATTAAAACTGGTTAAGAGGATTATTTGATTGGATTTTCATTTTTCAAAAACTTGCACTGGTCGTTTAGTTTATTGAGAATAGGGTTAAATTCTACATATGTCTTTTATATTTCCCTTACATATTTACACATGCCAGGGACTGGATTGAGATGAAAAAAAAAAACAGCTTTAAAAGATAAATGCCAGTTTAAGATTATGACATTTATTTTATCGGAAACTGTCTTGTTAAAGCTAAAGTATAACACCAACATTTTGATAAAGAGGTGAGAGGAAACCAAATTACCAATGAAACAGCCTTTGCAAAATTATGACATAGTTGACTTCATCTTGTTTCTGACCTCCAAGCTGCCCTTGGTCATTCCTGAGCATAGGCTAAGTTAACTTTGGGAGAAGGTTCGTTTATAGTTTAACTTGAAAGCAAGAATGGTAATAGTCCTCCTCTCTGTTCAGGGGCTGAAACCACTAATGAGAGGTTACAAGACAGGTGTAGTTTCTATTATCCCCTACTGCTTAGATGCCATGTGACCAGAGGTCACAAGATCTGTAAGCTTCCCAGTTGCTCCCATAGATAACATCAGTATTGTAGAATCTAAGATTGTTTTCTTTTAGATGTTTTTAAGACTGACCCCACCCAGACTCCTGACTTGGGACTCAATTTACTTTCCCATTATAGGCATCTTGGTCTTCTAAGTCACTCTTTAAAAAATGCCCTTATTCAAAGAAGCTCTGAGCCTTCAGGGAGACTGACTTGACTGACAACTCTAGGTCTCCCACTTCAGCTGGCCTCATGTCAATTAAACTCTTTCTCAACTGCAGTGCTGCGGTCGCAGTGGACTGATTTTGTCTATGCAGTGGGAAGGGATAACCTAAGGGGCGATTACACTAACAAAGAAAATATTCTAGTGGCAGTGGGTTTCCTACTTACTTTTATACTCAGAGTTTGAAGCTGGATCTCCTCCTTGACAATTTTTTTGAGGAATTAAAGAATTAATTAAATAAGGGTCCTGTACATAGCAGACAAAAAATTCGATTGCAATTTAACAAAAGATACATGATGCTCAAATGGATGATTCTCTTTATAGATGCCCTAGCAAAACCAAAGCTGATGTATTAGCCTACAAAGCAATGACAGCATTTTTTTTTTTTTTTTTTTTTTTCCGAGATGGAGTCTTGCTCTGTCACCCAGTCTGGAGTGCAGTGGTGTGATCTCAGCTCACTGCAACCTCCACCTCCTGGGTTCAAGCAATTCTCCTGCCTCAGTCTCCCAAGTAGCTGGGATTACAGGTGTGGACCACCACACCCAGCTAATTTTTGTATTTTTAGTAGAAACAGGGTTTCACCATGTTGGCCAGGCTGGTCTCGAACTCCTGACCTCATGATCCACCTTCTTCGGCCTCCCAAAGTGCTGGGATTATAGGCGTGAGGCACCGCACCCAGCCAATGACAGCATTTCAGAATTTCTAACATGCCCCAGGCTAACCCACCAGATAGTGCCTTGTGGAGATTAACTTGGTACAATATCACAGAAGAAGCCTGAGAGAAAAGTCTACCCATAACGTCCTCCTCAAATTTTCCTTTCTTTTTCCTTTTTTTTTTTTTAAGATGGAGTCTTGCTCTGTTGCCCAGGCTGGAGTGCAGTGACGTGATCTTGGCTCACTGTGACCTCTGCCTCCCAGGTTCAAGTGATTCTCCTGCCTTATCATCCTGAGGAGCTGGGATTACAGATGCCTGCCACACACCCAGCTACTTTTTTTGTATTTTTAGTAGAGATGGGGTTTCCCCACGTTGGCCAGGCTGGTCTCAAATCCCTGACCTCAGGTAATCTGCCCGCCTTGGCCTCCCAAAGTGCTGGGATTACAGGTGTGAATCACCGTACCTAGCCAAATTTTCTCTTTAGAATATCCCACAACTTAGCTGAGGTTTTTCCAAGAGCTGAGCTCCTGTCAATTAATTAATGGTTGAACTCTGAGCAATGCCTAAAGAGGCATATTCTCTCAAGTTGATTGAGGGATGTGGTTCCGATAATTAATGGGCAGGAAGCAAGTCTGATGTTCTGCTATCAAAGTAAAGCAGTCCTTGTAGCTATTCTTATCCAGATGAGAGGCCATCCCGCTTTCCCACAAAGTTGGGTTGGAAAAGTGGACCAAAATTTGGCATAACTTAGATTTTCTCAGAAACAACCTTTTAACCTGTTCATGAATATGAAGAACTTAACTAAGATCTCAGGAGACTGAGGTATAGAACGTGAGAGAGCTGTTGTGTTGTTACCTAAAAAGGATTTAAGAAGAGTTGTCACTAGTCAGCTACTCAACCTAAGCAAATCCTTCATATAGACACAGAGATCATTGTTTGTAACAGATCTCATTTTACATTACTATTATTGTTTCTTTCCTATTCTTTTCTAGTACAGACAGGTCCCACTATGTTGCTTAGGATGGTCTGCAACTCCTGGACTCGAGGGACCCTCCTGTCTGGACTCCCACAGTGTTGGGATTACAGGGCCAAGACAGAATTCCCATGGTCCCTCCAAGGCTTGCCCAGAACTCCCGGTATCCTAATGGGTTCAAGTGTGGCTCAGGACTAAAATGAACTATTTGGAAATTAACTCATTTCATCCCACTTTTCTTTCTCCTCCCTGAAAAAAATGATAATAAAGAATAACATTTAAAAGCTTAAATAAAATCACAGTAAACTGTTAACCTTCCTACACATTTTGTAATCTGATATGATAATTCTTTCTCATATAAAGTGTTTTACATGAGCATGAATATATCACTTTTATAAGCTTTAATTATTTGTTCTCCATGGTGTGTGTGTGTGGTGATGTTTAAAAAACTGAAGAGCGGGACAGAATAGAAGCAGAGGAAAGTGAGTTAATGTAATTGGTCACGTGTAGTACTGAGCTGCCCTGGGTTTCAGACGAGGACTGGAGTCTGACCATTCAGCCTCATGCCCACATCGGAGCCTCCACCAGACTTTCTTTTCCAGCTCACCCATCATAACCAGGGCAGGCAGAACAAGACAGTTAGGGTGAAGTGCACACACTGAGGCTTCAAGACAGAGTCACACTCACTGGCAAACATGCTACTTATTCATTACTTTTTCATTTAATAAATTAGCTACTATATACCTGGTACTATGTTAGACTCTCAGCACATGTAGAGAAAAGATGCAGTTCCTATTTTGGGGAGCTATGGTCTAATGTACAGTTCACAAGCCTGTTTTCACACTGGAATTACCCAAATTGCTAAGTAAACGAACAAACAGCAGTAAGTCTATGTTCAGGTACCCAGCCTAAGATTCTTTTTTTTTTTTTAAAGAATATCTGATCTTCTGTCATCATCCCATCAGCCCTAAAGATCCTGATTTAATTGGTCTGGAGTTGAGTCTGGATAGCAGTATTTTGAAAACGTTCCTCATATGATTCTAATGTACAAGCAAGGTTGAGAACTACGGTCCTAGCAGATGAAAGAGATCAGTTAGCGAGCAAATACAAGTGCAGTTTTCTTTTTTTAATCTTTCTTTCCTTCTTTCTTTCCTTCCTTCCTTCCTTCTCCCTTCCTCCCTTCCTTCCTTCCTTCCTTCCTTCCTTCCTTTTTTGAGTTTTTTGAGATTGAGTCTCACACTGTCGCCTGGGATGGAGTGCAATGGCTCAATCTTGGCTTACTGCAACCTCTGCCTCCTGGGTTCACGCGATTTTCCTGCCTCAGCCTCCTGAGTAGCTAGGATGACAGGTGCATACCACCACACCCCGCTATTTTGTTTTGTATTTTTAGTAGAGACGGGGTTTCACCATCTTGGCCAGGCTGGTCTTGAACTCCTGACCTCATGATCGACCCGCCTCAGGCTCCCAAAGTGTTGGGATTACAGGTGTGAGCCAATGCACCTGGCCAAGCGCAGTTCTCCAAATGAGCCAGCTGAGCTCATCTTTTAAAGTTAGTCTGGCTTCCTGCTTTAGAATCCTTCACTTCATGACGTCACCACTTGACCACTGAGCACACATTTGCCTTCTCATTCCTGGCAGGCTCTGGAACCAACCAGTGTTTAGACACTGGGATTGTAACGAGCTCTTGCTTAGTAGGTTATCAACTCAATCTCAACTCATCATTCCTTCTGGTAATGCTTTCTCCTAACCTGCCTTGCTCCTTGTGACCAAGCTAACTTCCATCATCCAGTTGTTGCTTGGGACCCAGCCCACCACCTGATTCTCCTGCCCGCTGCTCGGTTTCTCTGGTAAGAATACCTGTGGTCTGTACTGCCAGCGATGGTGCCCTCCAGATCACCTTCCAGGCTTTGGCAGGTCTCTCTCTTGTCTTCCATCTGATCTGGCTCACCTGGCCTTCACCTCCACCCCAGGCCTGATGCAATCAGCCACAGCTGCTGTTTTTAAAATATCTAATATCAAGGAGAGACCATCCTTTTTTATGTGCCAACTCATCCACATTAAGTATGTTTTATTCCATTCTTTTACAGACTTTTTTAGCTAATGGATTTCTTGGTAAAGCATGACACACTTAGTTCATTATCTGGATTCTTACTCCCAGCACAAATAGACAAGAATACATCCACTTGCAACGTATTCTTTGACTTCAAAGGGAGACCGGTGATCCTACCAACCCCAGGAGATTAAGTTAACTTTTAAAGTGGAATTCAAATTACACTTAAAGTATCTTGTTAGATGTATTTGTGGTTTGCTATTACGAGATAAGCTTTGTTTTCTAACTGAAATTTTAACAACGCATCCCCCCAAAAGTTGTTCTTCTGAAATAGCAATCCAAGTTTCACATCCCAAATCTTGAAGTTGATAACATGCTCCCCTGCCATGTATTCTAACATAAAAGAAATAAAGTGGGTAAAAGTAATATGTTGATATCTAATAGAACGAATACATACAGAAAATTTTAGGCTATGTATAAAGCTTTTATAGGGACTTATAAAACCTTGCTACCTAGTTTATAGCCTATTCGGCTATAGAAATCTTTTATGAGCACCTCTCCTAGCTCTCACAATCCTGTGCTGTAAATACTGTCTTTTCCATTAGATTGCAAGCCCGGTGTGCAGTGATGATGTCATATTATTCCTGGGACCCAAATGGCACCTGACACAGTAGGAGCTCAAGAAATACATGTGACAATAATGAGTGTGTGTCTACTGCATATAAAACAGGCTCAGATGTCATGGGATTCCATTTGGACTTTGTGTATCCAGCGTTCTTCTCTAGGCTGTGAGCCAGTGGTTTGTCCAGGGGTTAACAGGGTGCTGCTTAGCGCATCAGTGTTGCAGCTGTCTGTAGTTCGAGTCTGGGAATGGAATGGCATGCAAATGACTTTTGGTTCCTTAATCCAAGTCAGTGAAACAAAACTCTCACCCAGGAGGTCACCAGCAGATCCTTTTCTGGTGGCAAAATTTCCCTAGTGATGGCTCTGTTAATGTCATGCCCGTCACCTGCCTTTCTGAGGCTATAGATGAGAAAATAAGAAATTGATTTAAGTTCTTTTAACAATCATATTTGGAACCCATGGCTTCCAGGGTGCTTTTGATGTAGCCCTGACTAGATTAAGAGTTTACTTGTGTAGCAATCTACGTTGTTCTGAGAGCAAACTCTGCCCTTGGGTCCTTGGAGGTGTCCATTTGGCACCTTTACTATCCACACAATTGTCAGCTGAAGGGTTTGATTTCTATAGGAATATGTGTTCTGGTGTCTTTGTGTGTTACCTTTTACCTGGTGTATACATTCCTAGCATTTTTCTGTTTTCTCATGAAATTTTGCAAAGGTTATTTACATGCAGTGTGGTACTTCTTACAGACACCTACCACACTTTTGTCTAAGAAGGCCACTTTTGTCAGACCCACGTCCAGAGAGTAGTTCTAAGACTAGCTGAAAACAGCTTATGAAGAAATAGGATGAAAGGGAAAGACATTTTCTCAAAGGGTTCATTTTATATTATTTTGAAGTAATATGCAGTGAAAGTAGTTTTCTATATTTACATTCTTTTCTCATCAGAAAAATAAATATTACATTCTGTATCTGTTCTTTGTTTATTTCAGCCTGAAAACAGGGACAGATTAAAGCAAAAGTGCTTATACTAGAATGAATATAAATTTAATATAATTGGGTGATTTAAAAACTTGTACAAATTTATAGGGCATATATGCAATTCCATTACATGCCCAGATGGAATAGTGGTTAACTCATGGCTTTTAGGGTATCCATCACCCCCCAAAAATGCACATGGTACCCAGTACGTAATTTTTCATCATCCACACCACCCTCAGCCCTTACCCTTCCGAGTCTTCAAAGTGACAAACTTTATTATCTCTCATTTCCAGTGCTGGTTTTTTTTTTTTTTGAGACAGGGTCTCACTCTGTCGCCCATGCTAGAAGGCAGTGGTGAAAACATGACTCCCTGCAGTCTTGACCTCCTAGGCCCAAGTGATCCTCCCACCTCAGCCTCCCAAGTAGCTGGGACTACAGGCACTCACCACCACATCTAGCTAATTTAAAAATTTTGTAGAGGTGGGGTTTTGCCAAGTTGCCCAGGCTGGTCTCGAACTCCTCTTGCCTCAGCTGCCCAAAGTGTTGGGATTACAGACGTGAGCCACAGTGCCTGGCCTCTGGTGCTTTCCTTTACACAACTTTAATGAACTGAAATATATGATAGCTTACAGGTTAAATGATAAAAAAAAAAATCATTATGTAATGATCTGAAACTAGTTGGACAGTGAACACAGCAAACTTTGTTCTCATAAGAAAGGGCAAGACTGTCTTCTCTAGTAATCATGGCATCTTTGAAACTGGGAAATGAGGGCTGCCTCGAATCTATAAACCATTCAGTTGGGACCACTGTTAGTTTAGCCCAGAGATCAGCACACTATGGCCCGTGGGCTGAATCTGGCCCATTACCTCTTTTTGTAAGGGCTGCAAGCTAAGAATGGTTTTTATATTTTTAAATAGTTGAAAAAATTGAAAGAAGATTACTATTTTAAAACACAGGAAAATTATACAAGATTGAAATTTTAGAATGCATATAGCACATCATATTATATAATGCATATAATGTGCATGATAAAGTTTTATTAGAACACAGTCATGCTCATTTGTTTATGTGTCCTCAATGGCTTCTTTTGTGTCATGGCAGAGTTAAGAAGTTGTGACAGAGACCACAGGGCTTTTGAGTGAGAAATATTACCTGGCCCTCTGCAGAAAAAGTTTGCTGACCTCTGGTTTAAACATAATAGCCACAATTACATAAATCCTACTTTTGTTTAAGGATTGTGCCCACTAACTGGGCTGCTCTAGCTTCCCCTATGATTGGGAAAATATTCTTAGGAGACTTAATGGCCAGGGTGTAATAGGAATAACATTCCAGGAATGAATGCGGGGAACAGTTGGTCCAGGAAGCCTAACTTGATCAAGAACTTCCGTGTTTTTAGATGCGCATCAGAACAGCCCCTAGACTACATCAAACCTGGCTCAACCCTGTCCCGAGGTGCCTGTGATGGGACGAATGACTGTCATGTTCTAAGATCATTACTTATCAATTACATTCAGATAGTACACATTGATGATTTTGAAAATTGGGGGAAAGCACAGAAAGGCCAAACGTTAGTTCAGTATCTCACACAAATAGGATTAGTTTTAATGAACAGGTGAAAGCCCACCTGGACGGGTCTCTGCCACAACAGGGCCAGCAAGGTCAGACGGCTTCCCAACTCCCGCCTGGTTTATGGCTCGAACACGGAACACGTAGCTGACGCCCTCCTTGAGGCCTCGAACCTGGTAGAAGCAGGTGTAGAAGCAATGGGTGTTTGATGAAGCAGTGGCCGTTTTATGTCATTTAAACAGATGGGGCTGTTTTCCTCTGTAGTAATGATTTAGTGACCTAGTACCAGGTATACAAGACTTGTGGTCTAGACTTGATTCTGTCAAACACTAAGCAGGTGACTTTAGCTGCAGATGATCTTCTCTCTGGACCATCTGTAGATAGAGAGGAGTTTCCAATATCCATTCTCACGCTGATGTTTCTCCGTTTTAGTTAATTTAGTGGCTACCAACATCAGAAACAGACTAGTGTACGTAGGAGTCACATGTGTTAGCCACTGCATTCTTTGGTAAAAAGGACAAAATACAAAGTGCTCATTATAGCATATGTCACCTTATCCCCCGATCCTTTTGAGATATTCCATGAATAATTTCAGATGAAATTCTTGGCAAAAGAGGAGAATTAAAAGCATGAATCGCAAACACTTTCCATTTGTTTAAAAGCATGTTAAACTAGTAGAACCAAAACAAACAATAATTGTTCCTGTATATTTAATATAGTTATTTCTTACTAAATAGACACGAAATTAACACAATTGTGAGTTTGAATAATTTGTGAATAATCAAAGTGTACTAAAATTCTAAATCCTCAAGTTTTTAATAAGCAAGATGTGTGCTGAGAATCCACTACATATGTGCCACTAAGCTAGAGTTACGAAGAGCTGTTAAAAAAAAAAAGCATTTATAATTTATTTTTGTATGACAGTCCCACTTCGTGTGTATATATACACACACACACACACATATATATATATATACACACACACAGAAACATTTCCTTGTAATAAAAATAGAGCAATCGCCAGGTACCTGACACATATGCACCTGCCACCTAGGTGATGACATATGGCTGTGAGCCAGATATATATATACACACACATCTGTGTGTATATATGTGTATATATGTGTGTGTGTGTGTGTATACATATGTATTTTTGAGACAGAGTTTCACTCTGTTGCTCAGGCTAGAGTACAGTGGCACAATCTCAGCTCACTGTAGCCTGGACCTCCTGGGATCAAGCAGTCCTCCGGCCTCAGCCTCCTGAGTAGTTGGGACCACAGGCATGTGCCAGTACACCAGGCTAACTAAAAAAAAAAAATTTAATAGATACGGGATTTCACCATGTTGCCCAGGCTGGTCTCAAACTCCTGGGCTCAAGCAATTCTCCCACCTCAGCCTCCCACAGTGTTGGGATCACGGGAGTGAGCCACCATGCCTGGCTTCCCACTTAATTTTTTGTAACTTTCTTAGGGTTTTGAACAATCTCATTTCTATTGTCAATACTGTTAATGTTTTATCAACATTTTAAAATTAAAAACATGTGACTTTTAAAAGCTATGTTATGTTTTAAGAAGGAATTTATTATACACAGAGGGCATAATTTTTCCCCAAAATGTTGTGATAGAGACCAATATCCAAAATGTGATTTAAATCAAACAATGTTAGAATAAAGTCATTCAATTAGGTGAAGTGTTTGTGATCATGTATTTAAATGAGGTATATATTAAATTATTAGGTTTTTAATCTAACTAATTGTATTGTGTTTACAACAGAATGTCACTATTTATGTAGTAATAGCCTTCACTGGCACTAACGGAGTTTTGAAATGGATTTTATTCTGTAAATGAACTTTAACTTAAATGCATAGAGTCTGACACATTTAAATTCTATGTTTAGAAATAATGTCAGGAAACTGTGGATTTCCAGAACGACACAGAAACATTTCCTTGTAATAAAAATAGAGTAATCACCAGGTACCTGACGCATCTGCACCTGCCACCTAGGTGATGATATATGGCTGAGTCAGATTTCTGCAACATGTACAGGCAGTATATTCACATTCCAGTGTCTGGTCCCTGCGGTGACAGGGGCACTCTCCACTCTTCCATGACCACAGGGGCAATGACCACTGGCCTCAACAGCACCACAAATATGTAATCGAGATCATCGATGCAGATCTATTTTCCTTTTTTTTGAGACAGAGTCTTGCTCTGTTGCCCAGGCTGGAGTGCAGTGGTGCAATCACAGCTCACTGCAGCTTTCGCCTCCCTGGTTCAAGCAATCCTCCCACCTCAGCCTCCTGAGTAGCTGGGACTACAGGCACATGCCACCACGGCCAGTTAATTTTTTGTATTTTTTTTATAGACAAGGTTTTGCCATGTTTCCCAGGCTGGTCTTGAACTCCTGTGCTCAAGCCCAGATTTGCCTACCTTGGCCTCCAAAGCCCTGGGATTATAAGCGTGAGTCACCGTGCCTGGCCTACTTTCTTCTTTGTGCTTCTTATGTTTAATTTTTCATTCAAATTGTTAGTTTTATAATCAGAAAAATAAAAAAGATTACTTTCACTTTAGAAAAACTGTTGATAAAGTGTAAGAACTCCCCTTATGGAAGTTCGCTTCCAGGTTTGTTAGGCATACTTGATCTCAGTCTCTTTCTCTCTCTTAAAATTGCCTTTATTCTTTTTCTTTTTAAAAATGAGTGACATTAACCATTCTTTGACACATTTAAACTCTACTTCTTTTTTTTTTTTTTTTTTTTTTTTTTTGCTTGCTTTTTCACCTTTGTTTTGTTTCACCTGAGTCAGTTCAAACCTCAGGCCCTTGGCTTCCTCTATGGTGGCAGATTGAAGACTTGGAAATTTTCATTCCAGCCATATACACCTACCACCATCATCTAGGATGTTCCCGACCTTTATTTTACACTGTACTTTGGGGGTTTCTTGGAATCCAGGGGCCTCTGGACTCATCTTGACAGCAAAAGCATCATAGGCTCCAGTCCTTCCTTGAGCTTTTCTCTTCCTCATGAAAAGATGACCTGTCTTATCTCTTCAGAGTTTTGCAAGAAGCTGGATTGCTGATTGGCATATGCTAAGTTGAGTTAACGGCATGTTGGGTGTAATGGTTTATGGGCTGTATCTCCTGGAGGATATATTTACATAGTTTAGAGTGGCTGGAAATACCTTAACCCTGGAGAGTGGCTGACAGACGGAAGGGACTTAGTTCATGAAGCAGGTCAGGGAGAGATCTTTTTGGCCAGGTACACTTTGAATATCTTCCAAAGCTCACCTTATAGGCAATGACCTCTGCTGCCAAAAGATATGACGGTGCAAACGCAGTGTGTAACATCCTGAGTGACTGTGGTGAAGTCAGTCACATTTCATTCTAAGTAGTAAGTCATGCAATCATATTTCCTACAGTTTCTGAGGCCCTCTTGGGGAGTCAGGGTCTCCAGATGCCACTGCTAACACTAGGGGGAAGCGTTCTTTAGAAATTTCCTTTTGGTACAAATGAGAGATTCGGTGGCTACGGCAGAACAGTGTTTGGTTGACAGAGTTAGGAAATGGTTCATTGAGCACGCTAGAGGAACCTGAAAGGCAGTGACATGGATAAGGGGGGTGAGCGAACCTGTTCCACTAATCTCTGAGAGCTCATGTGAGAACCAGCCTGAGGGAGGAACTAACGTGAGACAGCAGTGACTTGAGAGGACCAGTAGTCACAGGCTTCCTGGTGTGAACTTTATAAAAACAGCACCCTCAAATCAACCCCCGCAGAAAAAAGAGGAATGAAAAAATCACCTTTTGGGGATGGTAAGCAGTAAGGTTTTAAGACTATGAGTAACAAAAACGTGTAGTGGGTAAGTTGAGGCAAGGAGAGAAAGGAGAGAGGAAGGAGCTGTTGCGTGCGTTTCAAAGCTGTGCTAAGGAATTCAGGTTAAATATAACCAAACTGTTGCAAGCATCAGAAACTTCTCCCAGCCCCAACCTCTGCCAATGGAATCTTACCAGGAGCCCAGTATATGAAACAGATCAAAGCAGAGAGATTCTGTTTTATCTTGCTAACTTTCAAGTTAATATTAGTAGAGCCATTTCCCCCCCCCCCCTTTTTTTTTTCAGGGAAGCTCTAGAACTGAGCATCCTCTTACCTTCAGGTATACGTTTTTAATTGCCGCCTCATTGAGCCCTCGCCACTGGTCCTCTTTGGCCTTGGCCTCCTTCAAATCCACGAAGTAACCAGTGACTGGAGTCCGCCCAGAGTGGACTGGAGGCTTCCACTGGAGAACCAGGGAGTCCTTCCTGACTTCACTACACTTGAGACTGTGCGGTGGTCCTGAGAGAGAGAGAAGCCAATGAGGAGAAATCAGAACATAGAAAACTCAAGTCTCCACACATTTAGAACTACTTGTAAGTCTTAAAGCTAATCTAACACTGGTGTTCTTTTTTCAAAATTTAGCATTCCCAAGAAAATAAGTATTCTGTGGTCATTTCCTGTCGTTTCCACACTGCTACATCAGCCCACCGAGTCCCTTTAAGGGTGGCAGGCAGGTAAGGCCACTCTGAGGTGCCTCTCAAAGGGTGGACCCAAAACTTCCCTTCAGGCCGTTCTCAGGCCTGCATTAGTCTTAAAGACCTTTTATTGAAACAGTTTGATTTAGCTGCAGATTCATATTTTTTAATTTTTATTTTTAGAGACAGGGTTTTGCCCTGTTACCCAGGCTGGAGTGCAGTGGTGTGATGGTAGCTCACTGTAACCTTGAGCTCCTGGGCTCAAGGGATCCTCTCACCTTAGCCTCCTGAGCAGCTGGACCTACAAGTGTGCACCACCACACCCGGCTAATTTTTTAAGTTTTTGTAGAGATAGGGTCTCGCTGTGTTGACCAGGCTGGTCTTGAACTCTTGGGTTCAAGTGGTCCTTCTGCCTCAGCCTCCCAAAGTGTTGGGATTACAGGTGGGAGCCATCACTTCTGGCCCCCCGTTTCAGACAATTTTTGAGTGACAGCCTAAAATTTCCCCTTAATGTCAAATAGTATAAAGAAAGCAGCTCTATCTGATGGCATATGAATATACGGAGTAATGGCTCTTTCAAAGGAAAAAGCATCGCTCCCAATCAGAGGGAAATCTTCCCCCTAAAGAGTATGTGCAGCCCGCAAATGGGTAAAAACAAATGATAGGTTATGGTTTACAAAATCCTTTTACCAAAGTAAATACAATCAATCCTATGGGCCTGCATCTGCACTAAATACTGCCAGGTACCTTACATTCATTTCTCTCTCTCTTCCTTAAGACAATTAACAGAAAGCTCAGCGAGGCCAAGTCACCTGACAACCCTCTGCAGGGAGAAAGCCAGAATGTGGCCTGTATGAATGCTATTCACACTCTTGGCAAATCAGAACTACTAAGCGATTGCCTGTATCTTTGCATGACCACCAGCTGCTATGCAGGTGAAAAATTCATTTATTTTTTCCTTTCTTTTTTTTTGGTTTTTTAAATAATGACTGACATCTAGCCAACCAATCAAAATCACCTGAAGTGACTCACAGTAGCCTGAAAGCCAACCTGTAGAAGGACATACTCTGTTACGCCATGCTTTGGTGTTTTGTAATTGATAGTTCAATATTTGTTTGACCCTTTACCTTGGTTTCATGGCCACAAATATGTGTCATGCTTGCCTTCCGATGTTTTGTATAAAGCTGTATTTAAATATTAATGCCAAATACCTCACACGAATGTGGCATGTTCTGTTTTGCGAAGGGCTTTTATAAACATGATCTTGTGTCACCCTTAGAACCCAGGGAGGCGTCTAGATTGGGAGCAGTATCCCTGCCTTACACACAAGGAACTATGCTGTCATTTCCTAGCAGCTATAGTCTAGGGACAAGCAGACCTAGTTTCCTACCCTAATTATGCTACTTGTTACCTCTGTCACCCTCTGGGCATCGTTTAACCTGAGTGTCAGTTTTTTCATCTGTCAGACAGGATGACAAAACATTCTTACTGTTTTCTTCCGTAGGGGCTTTCTTGAAGTGAGACTTGCCTAACAGGACTCAGTAAGTCAAGGATGGGACTGAGAAGCCAAGATGTCAGGATGGTGGGGGGCTGCCCCCTTCATTTTTTCTCTAAGTTGAGAGTGCTTACCTGCAACCTTTTTTTGTCAATTGCATCACTTTTTTTTTTTTTTTTTTTTAAAGAGAGAGCCTCACTCTTATCCAGGCTGGAACACAGTGGTATGAACACAGCCTTGACCTCGTGAGCTCAAGCAATCCTCCTGCCTCAGCCTCCTGAGTAGCTGGGACTACAGGCGTGCACCATCATGCCCAGCTAATTAAAAAACATTTTGTAAGAGATGAGGCCTCACTATGTTGCCAAGCCTGGTCTTGAACCCCTGGGCCCAGGCAATCCCCCTGCCTCCTCAGCCTCCCCAAAAACTGGGATTACGGGAATGAGCCACCGCACCCAGCCAACGACATCACTTTCGATCAAAAAAAATTTCTACAGGCCTGCTTGGAATTTCTTAGTCTCTAGTCAATTGCATTTCACTTTACTCAGGAATTGCAAGAATCTGAAAACAGACCCACTTTTACGCAGGTGGCAGAAAGGACTTGAGAAATACCATCTGGCCTCAAGGAACTACAAGCAAAGAGCAAAGTGTTTCTCTCTCTCTATTTGCAGAAGTCGAGAGAGCACCTGAACTGCTCTTGAGTTTCTCTTGGAATCTTGTGATTCACACCTGACAGAGGAGTTCAGCAAAGGCAACGTGATGGTCTTCAAGGGCAAAGGGTTTCAAACAGAGGAAGGGGGTGGCACCAGGGACATAAAATCACCCACCACATACCTCACTATTGCTAGTTTAAATCTTAATGGCTTAGTAAATTTGCATTCAATTTTTATTTTATTTCATTTTGTCTTTATAGCTCTGTAAGAGTTATAAGCAAGGTAAGTTCCCCCTCACCCCCATCCTCGCCCCACCTCCCACTTTCTTCCCTGCCCACCCAACCACTCCCTATGATGACCTCTGAAGGACAGTATTTGCCAGGTTCCAGGAACTTTCTTTTGGTTCAGAGTTTGGAAAACGTGTAGAGAGAAAGGGCTGGAAAAGTCAGTGCCGAGAGGCAAGCGGAGACAGGTCAGCCTTAAACCGTAGACAGGTGTATGAAATCTATCCGTGTGATATGATGAAGGGCTGAGAGGAGGGAGGAGAGCCCAAGAAGCCATGTAGCTTGGGTATGGAGGGATTGATTTTGGGGAGCTAATAAATGAGAACCTTCCCAGCAGCGTGACAATATATGAGAACAAATAAGTGCAGGGAGACGTGTTTGAGACATTTTGCTGTGGGATATAAATTAGATGACCTTTAAGTGGCCTTTCAGAAGCAAAAGCAAAGATTGGAATTCCTTTTAAACATTGATTTGCACTCAATCCAGCTGCCTCTGTTAATCCTACTCCTCACACAGGCTGAGCGGTGAGGGCTCTAGGATTTACTTGGAACACAAACACAAAGAATTTATACTCAGTTTTACATTGCTATCTATTATTTAATATTATCATTAAAATATTTTAGGTAAACACGAGGGGCCAAGAGAATTCTTTTCCCTTAAATGTTGACCATATAGTTCTTTGAATTTCGTTCCAGGTTGTAGGTTCTCTTGGAGGAAATTCTGAGGTGCAGTGTGGAAGCACGGTGTCTGTGGTTTACCTGGGACGGCGATGGTCCACTCTTCACACTTGAAGCATTCGCTTACTGCAGAGGGCACGCCCAGCCCAGCCATGTTCATAGCTGCCACTTGGAACTGATACACCATGTTTTCCTTCAAGTTGCTAATCTGCAACATTGACAACATCACAGATAGTGAATGTTCCAGGTTTGTTTTTTTCTACTTGTTGAACATTTTATTTATTTACCTTCCATGTCAGACACATCTTAGGGTGACCATCAATGAGTCACACCACTTTTGTAATCTCCTGGGTGTGGATGAAACTGTGACCTCCTTGTAGCCTACAATAGAATGTGGCAAAGGGATTGGGAGATCAAGTCCTGTGATTGTGTCACCCCATATGGCAAAGGAGAAAAGATATTATAGATGAGGGTCCCTGATCAGCTGATTTGAGGTTAATCAAAAGGGAAATTGTCCTGGATGGGCCTGATGTCATCAGGTAAGAACTCTTACAATGGGGTTTGGGCCCCTCCTAAATAAAAACATGGTACCACTGGCCTTGAGGAGGTAAATGTCACACTGAGAGCTGCCTACCCACTCACATTTGGAGAAAGGCAGCATCTAGGAGTGGAAGCGTCAGTCCTACAGCTGCAGGGAAGTGAATTCTGCCAACAACCGGAGTGGGCTTGGAAGAGGAACTCAATGTGAATGTGGCTCAGCAGACACCTACATTGCAGCCCTGTGAGATCCTGAGCAGAGGACCCCGCGACGCTGTGCCCAGAGCCCTGACTCAAGGACACTGATATAACAAATGTGGGTTGTTTTCGACCACCGAGTCTGTGGTAATTTGTTATGTGGCAATAGAAAGCTAAGGCATGTACAGGTGAAATTTAAACGAGTTCTAAGCTGGGAATCAAAATGCTCAAGTTATCATAATGTTTCTGCTCTTTACTGAGTAACCTAATATTTTTTGTGTCACTCAGTAGGAATTGGGTTGTTGAGGGTAAATATACATGATAAAATAATAAATGTTAAAACATTTGCAAAATAGAAGTGACAGAATATATTAGTGTGAAAAACATTTGTAGGAAGCAGCAAACTATAAAATATGTAAAATGTGACTGACAAGAGATGGAAAATACAGTAAGAAAAAAAAATAGACATTTTCTTTCTTTCTTTTTTTTTTTTTTTTTGAGACGGAGTCTCGCTCTGTCGCCCAGGCTGGAGTGCAGTGGCGCAATCTCGGCTCACTGCAAGCTCCGCCTCCCGGATTCACGCCATTCTCCTGCCTCAGCCTCCTGAGTAGCTGGGACTACAGGCGCCCGCCACCGGGCCCGGCTAATTTTTTCTATTTTTAGTAGAGACGGGGTTTCACCGTGGTCTCGATCTCCTGACCTTGTGATCTGCCCGCCTCGGCCTCCCAAAGTGCTGGGATTACAGGCGTGAGCCACTGCGCCCGGCCAGACATTTTCAACAGAATATCAGATGAAAAAGAACAGAGAGTTTGTAAACTGACAGAAAGTCAGAAGAAATTACACAGCACATGATGCAGAAAGACTCAAAAATGGGAAAGAGAGAAAAGTTGATTAACAGACATGGAAGATAGAGTGAGAACATCAAACATATGTTTAATTAGTTTTGGGAGAAGTGCAGAGAGAGAGAAAATGAGGGAGCAACAATATTTTGTGAGACACAGAATTTTCTAGAAAGATCTTCCGAAAAATCTAACCCACAGATGAAAAATCCTCTTCCCCCTAAAATCCTGGGTAGATATATTTTTTAAAAACCCACATCTAGACCCATAGTATTTTAGGTATAGCACACCAAAGATAAAGTGAACATATCAAAAGCTGTCCAAGAAAAAAGGCAAATTACCCTCAAACAAGCAAGCAGATCAAGAGTTGAATGTCAGTGGCAACAATAGGCCAGAAGATGGTGGAATTACATCTTCAAAGCACTTAATTGAAAGCAAATAAAGTGGCAAATATATTGGTAAGTTGAATCTATAAAACAATAATAACATTGCTGTTTGGATTTTAAAAAGAATTAAAACATAGACACATGAAAACACAATAGCATGCGAGTTGGGAAAAAGGTAAAGGGGTAAAGTTTTTAAGGCCCTTCTGTTTCTGAGATAAGGGTAAAACAAATGAAATAACTTCAGACTTCAAGTTGCACAGTCACCAAAACCAAAGAAACTCAGAATCTATAACTTTTAAGGTAGTGTAGAAGGAAAAATTGAATAATTTTAAAAAATGAGTCAAAAATAATCAAAAAAGGACAGAAAATGAAACACAGAACAGGCCGGATGTGGTGGCTCATGCCTGTAATCCCAGCACTTTGGGAGGCTGAGGCGAGCAGATCACTTGAGGTCAGGAGTTTGAGACCAGCCTGGCCAACATGGTAAAACCCCGTTTCTTCTAAAAATACAAAAATTAGCCAGGCGTGATGGCACATGCTGTAATTCCAGCTACTCGGGAGGCTGAGGCATGAGAATTGCTTGAACCTAGGAGGTAGAGGTTGCAGTGAGTCAAGATCATGCCACTGCACTCCAGCCTCAGCACCAGAGCAAGACTGTCTCAAAAAAAAAAGAGAAAGAAACAGAACAGAAAGGACAAATAGAAAGCACAAAATAAGATGATTAGATGTTTTTTTAAAAGTAATCAGTAATAGCAAACAAATGACAAAGACTGTCAGGGAGGAAAACACAAAATTTAACTCCGTGCTATTTTTAAGAGACACATGTAAAGCAGAAAGTTACAGAAAGAAAGTTAAAGGATGAGAAGTTACATGTCATGCAAACATCACCCCACCCCAAAACCCTAGTGTATCTATAGTAATAACAGGCAATATAGACTTTAAGGTAAAATGTATTAGTAGTGGTAAAGAATCACTTTGTATCCATTTAAAAATATCACTTCAAAATACATAAAGCAACATTTTAAATGAGTGAATTTTATGGTATGTGAATTATATCTTAATAAAGGGAAATCATCCTGCATTTTTTCCTTCCTGTACTATCCTTGTCGGATATCAGTATTAAATTAATTCTAGTCTCAGAATAATCTCACTCATGAACATAGAAGCAAAAATCCTAAACGATAATTGGCAAACAAGATCCAGGTGATAGAAACAGAGTATATATAGTCTCCAAATTGAATTTATTCCAGGAATGCAAGGTTGTTTTAACATTAGACAATTACAAGAATATACCAAATTAAAATAAAAGGGAAAAAATATATAATCTTCTCAATAGTCCCAAAAAATGTTTTTGATAATTTTAATTAACTGTTGGCAAACTGGGAATAGATGGAAACTTCCTTTAAGTGATAATAGATGTCTACAAAACACCTGTAACACACAACACGGTATTTAATGGTGAAATGTTGAAAAATTTCCCTTTAAGATAACTATCAAGCCTAGAATGACCAACATCGCCACTTTAAAAAAGAAAAAAAAAAAAGAAAATTTGAGACGGTATCTCGCTATGTTGCCCAGGCTGGTCTTGAACTCCTGGGTTGAAGCAATCCACTGCCTCAGGCTCCCAAAGTGCTAGGATTACAGGTGTGAGCCATCATGCCCCCAGCATCACGACTTTTATTCAATATTGTGCGAAAGTCGCTATGCAGAAAGTAAGGTAAGAAAATGAAGTGAAAGGTATAAAATTTGGAAATGAAGAAGTAAACTGCCACTATTTGCACATGATACGACTATACATAGAGAGACTCCAAGAGAACTTAAAGGTAACATTCAAATTATTTTAAAAATTTAACAAAAGACTATATATATGGCCGGGCGCGGTGGCTCAAGCCTGTAATCCCAGCACTTTGGGAGGCCGAGACGGGCGGATCACTAGGTCAGGAGATCGAGACCATCCTGGCTAACACGGTGAAACCCCGTCTCTACTAAAAAATAAAAAAACTAGCCGGGCGAGGTGGCGGGCGCCTGTAGTCCCAGCTACTCAGGAGGCTGAGACAGGAGAATGGCCCGAACCCGGGAGGCGGAGCTTGCAGTAAGCTGAGATCCGGCCACTGCACTCCAGCCTGGGCGACAGAGCGAGACTCCGTCTCAAAAAAAAAAAAAAAAAAAAAAAGACTATATATAGTAATTATATGTGAAATCAATATATAAAAGTTATATTTCTCTTTACTAGCAATAAAAACCGATACAAAAATATACTGGAAATATATCATCTCTATTAAAAAATAATAAATGATATACAAACCTCTGTAAAGAATCGTAAAACTTTAGTGAGAGGCTTGAAAGAAGACCAAAACAAATGAAGAAAAAATAACATGTTCATGGATTAGAAGGTTCAATATTTTTAAAATGTCAATTATTCCTTAATTTATTTATAGATTCAATGAATCCTCAATCAGAATTCTAATGGGTTTAGTTGGGTTGAATGTAAGCTTTTTTTTATTGTTGCTTTCTTTTGTTTTGTCTTACTTCTTCTTCTTATTATTATTATTCTTTTTGGTAGAACTTGGGACCCTAATACTTAAATTTATATCAAGTGCAAAGGGCTAAGAGTAGCTCTGGAAAAAGAATAAACTGGGAGACCCTGATCTACCAATCATCAACTTTACTATAAAGTTATAATTTTTTTTTTTTTTTTTTTTTTTTTTTGAGACAGGGTCTCGCTCTGTCATCAAGGCTGGAGTGCAGTGGCATGATCTCGGCTCACTGCAACCTCCACCTCCCGGGTTCAAGTGATTCTCATGCCTCAGCCTCCTGAGTAAAACGTATAAAAGTAGCTGGGATTACGCATGAGAGCCACCACTCCTTGCTAATTTTTGTATTTTTAGTAGAGACAGGGTTTCACCATGTTGGCCAGGCTGGTCTCAAACTCCTGACCTCAAGCGATCCACCCAGCTCAGCCTCCCAAAGTACTGGGACTACGAGTGTGAGCCACCATGCCCGGCCTATAAAGCTATAATATCCAAATCAGTGTGGTATTCACCCGCTGTTAGACAAACAGACCAGTTGAACAGCGTGGGAAGTACAAACACAGACTCATGCATATAAGGAAATGATATATGATACAGATAGCCTGGCAGAATAGCAGGCAGATGGCGAACTTTTCAATAGATGATGCTGGGACAAATATGTCTCTGTGGGGGGGATTAATTTTGATGCTTAACTCACAGCATATACAAATATAAAGGTGAATTAATGACAGAAATGTAAGTGGCAAAATAGTATACCTTTTAGAATATAATCAACTATAGTATTTCCACAATCTTGGAATACAGAAGGCATTTCATCAAAAAGGCACAAAAATCACTAAGGACAAAGCAAATGTTAGTAAATCTGACTACAATGAATTTGATGTTAAAATTAAAGTCAGAGAAGACGTGTGCGACTTACAGAATGTAAGAAATCCTGCAAAGGATTTCTATTCATAACATGTAGAGAACTTTGCAAGTCAAGAAGAAGGCATCAGAAAAATGGGCAAAAACCTTGAACAGGCATAAAAGAGGATATTAAAATGGACTGTGTACATAGGAAAAGATGTTCAAACTCATTTGACACTCAGACTGTCAAAGCTGAAAATGTGTGACTAGACCAAGTGTTGGCACGGATGCAGAGCGGTGGGAATTCTCACACACTCTTCAGAAGACAGTATGGAATTATCCATTAAAGAAGAAGATAAACAGACCCCCCAACCCAGCCATTCGACATTTAAGTGATCACCTAGAGAAACTGGTGCACTTATGTACCAGCAGATAGATGTATACAAAAATGTTCAGAGCTATGTTGCTTGATGTAGCTAAAAATGCAAAAATACCCCAATAGCAATAAGAATTGAATGAAAGACTATATTGTGATATGACCACATAATGGAATACCATACCACCCAGTAATGAAAAAGAATGAGTTATAGCCACATGCACTAACAGGGAAGAATCTTAAAAATACAATTTTGTATAAGCGCAGTGGCTGATGCTTGTAATCCCAGCATTTTGGGAGGCCGAGGTGGGCAGATCACTTGAGGCCAGGAGCGAAACTCCATCTCAAAAAAAAAAAAAATGCAATTTTGTTTTATGTATTCTCAGCATGTGTATGATATTTCATAAATTTCAAATGTTAAATTGAAAGAGCAAGGTGTTGAGTTGGGGCAAGTGTCATCCCTGGCCTCACCCTGCTCTGAACCCTCATGGCACGAGATTCTGTGAGTGTTAAGAGGTGGTAGCTTGGATGTAGCTGATGAAGCTCTAGAGAAGAAAGTCATCAGCTAAAGCAACAGTGAGACTGTTCTGGTTCCCTTATGTGACCTGAGCAGTGGAGGCCCCCATGTAGAGGAGAACACATGTGAGGCCACCCTTTGTGGCCATCAAGTGACTATAACAAGGGCCACTTCACAGGTGGTGAGCTGAGTCTGGCCAGCAAGCCCATATCCCTTCATCCTCTGTAATTTGGACATTGAAAGTTAAAAACCCAGCCGGCCACAGTGGCTCATGCCTGCAATCCCAGCACTTTGGGAGGCTGAGGTGAGTGGATCACTTGAGGCCAGGAGTTTGAGACCAGCCTGGCCAACATGGTGAAACCCTGTCTCTACTGAAAATAGAAAAATTAGCTGAGCATGGTGGCTTTCACTTGTAATCCCAGCATTTGGTAGGCTGAGGCAGGAGAATTGCTTGAACCTGGGAGGTGGAGGTTGCGGTGAGTTGAGATCATGCTCCTGCATTCCGGCTTGGGTGACAGAGAAAGACTCCATCTCAAAAAAAAAAAAAAAAAAGAGAAAAAGGAAAAAAAAAAAAAGAAAAAGGAAAAAAAAAAAAAAGAAAAAAGAAAAAAAAAAAAGAAAGAAAGTTAAAAATCCAGAGTGTCATTAAATCCTGAGACTCTTTTTTTTTTTTTTTTTTTCCTCAACTTGAGGGCTTTGGAAGGATCCTGGGACTCTTGAGGCTAGTGGCATATTAATTGTAGATACTTCGTAAGTTTTGAAAAAAAATTAGTTTGTACAGTAAGCGCACATTTCATAGTAAATATTCTAGGAAATTATTATGCTTATGTGTATGAATCAGGAAATATAAATCCTGCCTGGTTAGCCAAACTACTTGTATTCACCACAGTATATTTTTCACAAAACTCATGCCACTGCAGACAGTGGACTCTGGAGAAATGACGTGAGTCTCTTACAAGGTGCTGGGTGTGTGCGTGCCTGGGCATGCAAGCATAGCGTCATACATAGGACACGCCACGCTACAGAAAGTCGTGTGCTTACCTTGTATGCTTCCTCACTGACAGCCTTGACATTGGCTTCTCTCCATTTTCCTGGTACCCCATCAATGACCTCGCGATAGTTCACATAATAGCCAGTAATTTCTGCCCCTCCAATCTTATCTGGTTGCTTCCATCCAAGAACCATTGAGTCACGAAAACTTTCAAGACAGGTGATATCATGGGGTGGAGATGGTGGTGCTGTGGCAATATGAATAGCTTGTGAGTAGGCAGAAATGCATTTATGATTCTATATATAAACATTTCCGTTGATGCCACATATGAGGGCACTAGACCTTGCAGTATAAAACTAAAATGTGAGGCTGATCATTAACTTGACATTCGACTTGGTGTATGCAATGGACACAGTAAAAAGTACACTACAATCATTATTCCAAAGATAAAATGAACCTGTCCTAGCAAAATGGTACAATACCCTGAAAGAAAATGATTCTTTTCCTCATAAGTAGAAATATTTTTCCCAAGGTTTAATTTTTGTTTCTTTATGTGGTTTAGTTTTATTTGTTCCCTGAGGAAAATGGAATGTACATATCAATTTCTGCTGCAATTTGCTTATTCAGAATTTCCATATATGTGTGTATATATATAATATACACACACACACCTTTTTTTTTTTTGAGATGGGGTTTCACTCTTGTCACCCAGGCTGGGGTGCAATGGCACCATCTTGGCTCACTGCAACTTCCATCTCCCGGGTTCAAGCGATTCTCCTGCCTCAGCCTCCCGAGTAGCTGGGATTATAGGTGTGCACCACCATGCCCGGCTAATTTTTGTATTATTAGTAGAGGCAGGGTTTCACCATGTTGGCTAGGCTGGTCTCAAACTCCTGACCTTAGGTGATCCACCCACCTCAGCCTCCCAAAGTGCTGGGATTACAGGCGTGAGCCACCACACCTGGCCCAGAATTTCCATATATTTCTCAAATGATTAGCATTTCACCATTCAGGCACGCTTACCCTTGTGAGACCTTACAACTACACAGCTCTGTCTGCACACAAGAAAAATTGACTTTAGAGCTCAGCTAAATGACACCTTTGGAAAACATTTAAAAAAAACAGGCACAATCTGCTATGTGACTTTCTCTTAGTGTGTAATACTTTTGTCACATTATTTTTAATCTGATGTTGGAGTATTTTTCATGTGGTACAATGCTATACAGCTGTCACCATGTTTATCAGTGCTTAGCTAGAAAAATATTTGGAGGATATTTCAAAAGTCCTCCTTCATTTATGTGGCTTTGCTGATCAGCTCTTCACTCAACTACTGAAATTACAGTTTCCGTGAAGAGAGGGGGTGAAGTGGTGGAAAGAAATCCATCTAGAAATGCAATAACATCAAAGAGAATTTTCTGAATATTTATTTGGATTACAGGAGATAAAGGAACTATCTCATTCTTATCCAAAAAGAGTATCAGAAGAAAGAAGGCTTTTAAAATAAAATACATTTATCTCATCTCCACTTACCAGCCTCCTTCTATTCTTTACATTTAAAAAAAGCTTTCTCTCTCTCCCTCTATTTCAGAGCACTGTTGAATATGTGCTCTCAAATGAATATCTCCTCTCGAGTTGAGGGACAAAGAAAGGTGTCATAAAATAGAGGAGGTTATAGAAGTTGGGGTGGGGTAGAAAAAAGAAATGGATGAGAAGCATTTAAAAATTTATCACCACATGCTCATCAGTTCATTTTTATTTGATAGGAAAAACAATGTCTTCTAGGATATATTAGTCACAGGTACCAAATATCCTAATCAGATCATTCTTAGCCTACTGATAGATTGTCTTCAATAAATCACTTCTGGGAATGAGGATCATATGTCAAACAGTATAGCTATATGTGATTATAATTTTAACTTTTAAACTTTTCATGGTCACTCAAAGATATATTTATAGCTATGTTTTTCTTTTCTTTTTTCATTTCAATAGGTAGTAAGTAGCTATTTAAATTATTATTATTTTAGAATTTTTAACTCTTTTTATATACTTTTTTACTTAAAAAATTAATTTTCCAGTGTCGATTTTTCTTGCAAACTATTTAAGTTAAATGTGAATAACCGCTTAATAATCTGAGGATGAGCAAGAAGGTAACAACTATGACCCTGGTACGATGTCACCTTCTTTGTGAGATCTTTCTCTTCTACGTGTTCCAAACATGACTATTTCAAAGGACCTCACACAGGCTAGCAGTACCAAGAACTTCCTGCTCTCGTATCTCATTCTCTTAGCAAAATGAGGCCAGAGGTGTATCTGCCTGACAAACCAAGAAAGGCTCTATAACCAAACCACTGGAAACATTCTAGCATCATTAAGCACCCAAAATGATGTGTAAAAGCCAAACCCATAGACAATTACTTTTCCTCGTCATCAGATGAAAGTACGCATTTCAGATGGCTAGCTGAAAACACATACAATAAGAATGGACACTGATGAAAGCAAACATGGATGAAGGATGTGATGTAGACGATGAGAGGTGAGGACATTGATGGAGACGGATGGAACAGCTTCACTTTCTCAACTCTCACCTCTGTCTGTCTTCTTTTTCAGGGGGTCAGACTTACTTTTCCCCTGAGGAGCCGCTTTCTGTGGTGGTGGGGTAAGCTCTTCCTGAACTGTTTCACTTACTTTACTCACTTCTGTTTGGCCCAGGTTTTGAGAGCTACTGGGTAGTGAAGGTTTGTTAGGTTTGCTACCAAGCAAAGCATCTTTCTGGAAGATTGGCGGGGAGGCTTCATGCACGCGCCCCCTGGAGGCGGTTAGTCCACCAGGCTCATCGCTCAGTGCGGGACACACATCTGGAGACACTCCTCCCCCTACAATTGCCAGACAACAGAAACGCATTGAGCCCGGACAGAGTATCAGTTGCTCTTACGGGATAGAACAAAGAAAAAAAACATTAGGACCACAAGCAGAACAAAAACAATCTTGGCTTAAAGAAAATTGCTCGCATTTGCAAGAAATATGAAAGACTACATTTCACAGAATGTACACCAAAGAACATTTCAACTTCTCCATATTCCGGAAAAAGAAGAAATGAGAACAAAAAAGCCACAGATAGAATAGGAACCATTTCAATTTGCACAACCCAAAGGGTTTTTAGTATATATAAGGAAAAGCAAATCTTAGACATTTCTTGAGAGATATAAGCCCTATTATCCAACAGAATGCAAAAAGGACGATAAAGTGCACAAGAGACATAACATTAAAGATCCTGATTTTATAACACTTCGAATTATGTGCAGTACTACAGTAGTAATGGTCTGTACCTCCCAACCTCAAAGAGATATGTTTACAATGGTTCACATTATAAGGAATCTTCCTTCCTTTTCTTTCTTCTTTTTTTTTTTTTTGATGGAGTCTCACTCTGTCCTCCAGGCTGGAGTGCACTGGCACAATCTCGGCTCACTGCAACCTCCACCTTCTGGGTTCAAGCAATTCTCGTGCCTCAGCCTCCTAAGTAGCTAGGATTATAGGCATGCACCACCATACCTGGCTAATTTTTGTATTTTCAGTAGAGACAGGGTTTCACTATGTTGGCCAGGTTGGTCTCAAACTCCTGACCTTAGGTGATCCACCCACCTCAGCCTCCCAAAATGCTGGGATTACAGGCGTGAGCCACTGTGCCTGACTCCTATGTTATAAGGAATATGAAAAAGTAATATGAGATGCTAACTGAAGACAATCAATATTAAATCATCTTTTTAAAAAACATGTGTTACTATACAAACATTTTATTTTATTTATGTATTTATTTCAGACACAGGATCTTGCTTTGTTGTCCAGGGTGGGGTGCAGTGGTGAGATCATAGTTCACTGCTGCCTTGAACTCTGGGACTCAAGTGATCCAACTGCCTCAGCCTTCTGAATAGCTGGGACTACAGACATGCACCATCATGCCTGGCTAATTTATTTTTATTTTTATTTTTAGAAATGGGATCTCACTATGTTTCCCAGGCTGGTCTCAAACTCCTGGACTCAAGCGGTCTGCCTGCCTCTTCCTCCCAAAGTGCTGGGATTACAGGTGTAAGCCCCTGTGCTCACCCACAAATATTATTTCTATTGTTTCTAATCAGCTGGGTCCCTTTTCTACTTTATCCAAGATTGGGAGGTACATCACATACACACATATGATTACTTTATTACTCGCTTTATTCCGTTGGTTACTTTGCAAGCAGAGATAAAACGTACGATTAAGCAATTCCATGTGCCTTGCATGAATTTCAGAGGGGTTTATAAGAAGCATGTTAATGTTCTGTTAGCAAAAACAAGCCAGGCTCTGGCATAGACCAAATGGCTTTTAGGGACAAGATGATCTGTGTTATGGGTGATGTACCACTTCATGGAATTGGGATGGCCCTTCGCAGTCCCAGGATGAGCACGAAGTTAGAATGGAGTTTCACACAATGGGAAATATCTGAGGAAACTGGGGCTCGTGAAGATGAAAAGGCTACGGATGCACAGAATCTGGATAAGTGATGAAGGTCTGTGAAATGACAGCTATGGAAGGTTAGACATCACTTAGAGTCAGAGAAAATGATCATCTAAGGATGCAATCATCCAGCAATATTGGAAGCTAAGTAATTTCTGGAGATGATAGTATCTTCTTTTCTAACATAGAAAAATCAATTTTTCCCCCATACAGTTATGCATAAGGAACTTACCAATAGCAGCTTTGACTTCAATAGCTTCTGAATCCTGGGAATATTCACTAAGTCCAGCTGCATTGACTGCTCTGACCCGGAAAATATAACTCTGACCAGTCACCAATCCATGACAAGTAAATCTAAAAGGAAAAAAGTTTTAAAATATTTTCCTAGGAGGAAGATTAGGGAAGATGATTGTTAGCTTAATGGAGTGGATGTGGCTTTATGAAAACAATTCTTTTTTTTTTTTTTTGTAATTTGTTTTAAATAGAAATGGGGTCTTGCTGTGTTGCCCAGGCTGGTCTTGAACTCCTGGCCTCAAGCCATCCTCCCTCCCACCTCAGCCTCCTAAAGTGCTGGGATTACAGTTGTAAGCAGCATGCCCAGCTAATAATTCATTCTTTTGAAGAAAGAAAAAGATGTAGAAAGATTCAGGTAATGTATATACTTTAGACAAGAAGGTAACTAAGGCACTTTTCTAAACCCAACCTGTCAAAAAATGAGGAGCCCTGGTCTTCACTGAATGCTCACCAGTAAAATAGGGATAATGATGCTTACATGGTAATTTCCATGTAGAGGTTAGTTATAAAGTATATAAAGTACCTATTATAGGGCCTGGCATATATGAGGCACTTAAGAAATAATAATTAGTATTAATATTATTATTTTTAATAATTTTAGAGTATAACTCATATATATATATATATATTTTTTTTTTTGAGATGGAGTCTCACTCTGTTGTCCAGGCTGGAGTGCAGTGGTGCAATCTCAGGTCACTGCAACCTCCGCCTCTTAGGTTCAAGCAATTCTCTGCCTCAGTCTGAGAAGCTGGGTAGCTGACTCTGAGTAGCTGGGACTACAGGTGCCCACCACCACATCTGGTTAATTTTTTTGTATTTTTACTAGAGATGGGATTTCACCATCTTGGCCAGGCTGGTCTTGAACTCCTGACCTCGTGAGCCACCTGCCTCGGCCTCCCAAAGTGCTGGGATTATAGGCAAGAGCCCCCAAGCCCAGCCAACTCATATGTATTTTTTAACTTTTATTTTAGGCTCAGGGATACATGTGAAGGTTTGTTATATTGGTAAACTCGTGTCACAGGGGTTTGTTGACAGATTATTTCATCACCCAGGTATTAAGCCTAATACCCAATTAATAATATGATTAATGACTATTTCAGGTACATAACTATGGCTGTAAGGCATTGGTAGCTCCTTGTCATAGAGGCCTAGTCACTGTCTCCCTGCATGCCAAGGAACGTACTTACTTGGGAAATTACTATAGAATCTGAAGACAAGGTGAACAATGGATTCTAGAATTACCATTTAGATATGAAGACCCAATAATGAGGCATGAATCCATGGGCAGCTTCATCCGTAAAACAGCCTCACTCTTTTCATAGCTATTATGGCTATAAATAGCTGTTTTATGAATCACTGTAACATTTGAATCCATCCTAAGGACTGCAGCCAGAGGAAATAACAGGTCTGCTAACAAATCTGTGAGTATTAGCATGTTCAAGTATTTAACCAAGGAGCCACAATCTAGGCCAGTCCTTTAGTCCTTAGAGTCAGCTTGCTTCAGCAAATATTTATTGAGGTCTCGGTGTTCCAGACACTGAGCTAGGTACTGTGGACAAAAGATGAACAAAAAATGGTGCCTGCCCTCCAACAGCTCCTGCCTACACACCACCAGCATTTCTAAATAGTCCCAGGAAAATGCTGGATAACTCCGAGGAAAAATGAAATGCACCAATAGGCTAAAAGAATCTCTTTTTTTTTATTTTTTTTTATTTTTTTATTTTTGAGACGGAGTCTCGCTCTGTCGCCCAGGCTGGAGTGCAGTGGCCAGATCTCAGCTCACTGCAAGCTCCGCCTCCCGCGTTCCTGCCATTCTCCTGCCTCAGCCTCCCGAGTAGCTGGGACCACAGGCGCCGCCACCTCGCCCGGCTAATTTTTTGTGTTTTTAGTAGAGACGGGGTTTCGCCGTGTTAGCCAGGATGGTCTCGATCTCCAGACCTTGTGATCCGCCCGTCTCGGCCTCCCAAAGTGCTGGGATTACAGGCTTGAGCCACCGCGCCCGGCCTAAAAGAATCTCTTACAAAACATATTGCCTTCCCTAATTAATCTGTTTACCTCTATTATCTCACGTTCTGCAAAACCAACTCATTCTATGGGGGTCCTCGGACTGAGAAGCGGTCCAAGCCAGAAGGTGCCGAACAAGTCTATTTGACAATTTCTGGGAGGGCGGCATCCCCCTCTCAGATTGGTCTCTGGTCTGGGTGCAGACCAGAATTCACCACCAATGTGCAAAGCTGATTGATAAAACGGTTGGAAGCAAGAATAAAAACAAGCCTCCCCCCATTAGAAACAGATACAAAGAGGCAGCAAATTATTCTGAATGTCTTTGTTTTGGTGTTACTATGTCTACTTAGCACTGGGTTTAATCATGTTGATGTCCAGAATTTGTAAAATGTTGATACTTTTTTCTCTTCATTTAAAATTCCTGGGTAATTTATGTTAAGTAGAGCATATTAGATCCTCAGAATCTAATATCACAGTGCATATTAGATATAAAATCAGAGGCGTAAAAAAGGAAGAAGCAGCAAAAGCACTATGAAACGAACTCTTAAAATAATTGGCATTATGTGTTGCTAAGTGTTTAACATCACAAGTAAACCTTTTTAAAAAAGACGTATTGCATCTAATATGATCAATTTTAAATTCATTTAAATATCTAAAGTGTAATTGTTTTGCTTTGCTTTTTTGTTTTTTGAGACAGGGTCTTGCTCTGTTGCCCAGGCTAGCGTACAGTGGTGTGATCATAGCTCACTGCAGCCTTGACCTCCTAGGCTCAAGCAATTCTCCCACTTCAACCTCTTCAGTAGCTGGGACTATAGCACACCACCATGCTGGGCTGATTTTTGTACTTTTTGTAGAGGCAGGTTTTCGCCAGGTTGCTCAGGCTGGTCTCAAACTCCTGGGTTCGATCAGGTCTCAAACTCCTGGGCTCAAGCAGTCGGCCACCTTGGCCTCCCAAAGTGTTGAGATTAGAGGCATGGGCCACTACATCCAGCCTTGTTCTGTTTTGTTTTTTAGAGATGGGGTCTCCCTATGTTGCCCAGGCTGGCAGTGGCTATTTATAGGCCTGGTCGTTGTATACTACAGCTTCGAACTCAAGCTGTAGTTGAACTCAAGCTCAAGGGACCCTCCCACCTCAGCCTCTTGAGTAGCTGGGACTACAGGCCTGCCACTGCATTGGTTTATTTAAAGTATAATGTTTTCTTGTGTTTTTTTGTTTGTTTGTTTGTAGAGACAGGGTCTCATTATGTTGGCCAGGTTGGTCTTGAACTTCTGGTTTCAAGCAATCTTCCCACCTCGGCCCCCCAAAGTGCTAGGATTACAGGTGTAAGCCACCACTTCCAGCCAAAAAGTGTAATGTTTTTTTTAAAAAAAATCTCCTTCACTGGATGTCTGCGTGCTGTGTGTGTCTATGGCAGCTCCAGAGACATATGGTTGTCTATGGTTGCCCACCCTGCACGCCCGGTTGAGTTACCGTGAGCCCTTCACGGGGTTGTTGTTACAGGGCTCCCACTTGCCAGAGCCAGCAACGCTCGCCTCTATGTAGTACCCAACCAGCTCTTTGGCATCTGTGGACTCCTCCCATGAAACTACCACCGAGGTGTCTGTGTTTCTACTCGGGATGATTTTGCCAGGAGCCTTGGGGATATCTGAGAAAGAGGAACATGGTGATCAAACTCAGGTAGTTTTAAAAATTCTTCCTTATTATCTATGCACAAACACACACCTAGGTATTTTACATACTGCATCATGTCAAAGGGACAGCTGCTTTATTTTATGATTTTCTTTTTTTTTTTTTTTTTTTTTTTTGAGACTGAGTCACGCGCTCTGTCGCCCAGGCTGGAGAGCAGTGGTGGGATCTTGGCTCACTGCAGCCCCCGCCTCCTGGGTTCAGGTAATTTTCCCACCTCAGCCTCCTGAATAGCTGGAATTACCAGGCATGCGCCACAACGCCTGGCTAACTTTTGTATTTTTGGTAGAGACAGGGTTTCACCATGTTGGCCAGGCTGGTCTCAAACTCTTGGACTCAGGTGCTCTGCCTGCCTCAGCCTCCCAAAGTGCTCAGATTACAGGCATGAGCCAACGTGCCTAGCCTACATGGTATTTTTTAAAGCAAAAAATTTAAAAACAGTTAGGGAGTATGGATAAACTAAATGTCCATGAACTTCAGAAAAAACACATTATCAATATTGTTGAAACTCCCAAAGAAGTTTACTTTTCATAAACAAAAACAATGAATTTTTGTTTAATGCATAGGTTAAGTATAGCCATCAAGTAAATTTATAATATGAAAGAAGTATGTCACCATTTTTACTCCTGGCCAAATACACATATACTAGTTAGATTCTTGCTTTGAAATTTTCTCTTGAAGGAAAAGAAGTTTACAGTTGCTTACCAAGTTTGTCCCCTACCACAGTCACCTCCGTCGCATCCGAGGGCTCGCCAACGCCTGCAGAATTAGAACAGCGCACGCGGAAACAGTAGGATTTCCCCTCGGCCAGGTCAAACAGAGCAAAGCGGGGAGACTTCACAGGGAGCTCCGTGTTCACTCGTTGCCAGTTTTCTGTTCCTGCCTCACACTGCAGCAAGAACAGGGAAACTCATTGAAAGCACAGCAAGCCCAAGCGAGAATCCAGGCCAGGCATCTCCAAGTTTCATTTATCTACAACAAACTACTCCTTGTAATGCAAGCTGGACTGGAGGAGAGATTCGGAGGAAATAGGGGATGAGGCATCTAAAGTTTGTAGGATTCTCTAAATCAAACATGGCTTTTGATATGGTTTGGCTGTGTCCCTGCCCAAATCTCATCTAGAATTGTAGCTCCCATAATTCCCATGTGTGTGGGAGGGACCTGGTGGGAGATAATTGAATCATGGGGGGCGGTTTCCCCCATACTGTTCTCATGGTAGTGAATAAGTCTCACGAGAGCTGATGGTTTTAAAAGGAGAAACCTCTTTCACTTGGTTCTTATTCTGTCTCTTCCCTGCCACCATGTAAGACACACGTTTCGCCTTCCACCATGATTGTGAGGCCTCCCCAGCCACATGGAACTGTGAGTCCATTAAACCTCTTTTTCTTTATAAATTACCCAGTTTCTGGTATGTCGTTATCAACGGCATGAAAATGGACTAATATAGCATTGTATTGTTTGAAAAATATGCTACTTAAATACTCCGCTTCTTTTGTTAACTAAACACAATAATCTGCTTACAAAAGCCTTATTTCGAGGATAGTTCGGGGTCAGGTAATTTTCTAATTAAATTTTATTTTATTTTATTTTATTTTTGAGACAGGGTCTTACCCTGTCACCCAGGCTGGAGTACAGTGGCTCAATCACGGCTTACTGCAGCCTTGACCTCTTTGGGTTCAAGTGATCCTCCCACCTCAGCCTCCCAAGTAGTTGGAACTACAGGCACATGCCACCACACCTGGCTAATTTTTGTATTTTTCTGTAGAGATGATGTTTCCCCATTTTGCCCAGGTTGGTTTCTAACTCTTGGGTTCAAGTGATCCACCCACTTCAGCCTCCCACAGGCATGAGCCACTGCGCCTGGCCTGCCCATTACCTATTTAAAAGAATTCTTGATCCTTTTCTTATCACTCTCTGTTTCTTAGTCTGCTTTATTCTTCTTCAGTCATGTATCACTATTTGAAATTAAGTTATTTATTTGTTGTCTCCTCCACTGAAGAGCAAATCACATAAGCTCAGGGAGCTTTATCCACTGCTTTATGACAGAGCATAGAATTCCATCTGGCAAATAGTACATAATCAACTACAGTATTTTTTTTTCTAAATGAATGAAAGATGAAGATGTTCTTCTACTATATGATCGAGCAGTCCCAGTGCTGGGTATATATCCAAAAGAAAGAAAATCAGTATGTCAAAGAGATGTCTGCACTCCCATGTTTATTGCTGCACTGCTCACAATAGCCAAAATATGGAATCAACCCAGGTGCCCATCAGTGGATGAATGGACAAAGAAACTGGTAAATATGCACAACGGAATACTATTTAGCCATAAAAAAGAATGAACTCCTGTCATTTGCAGCAATATGAATAGAATTGGAGGTCATTGCGTTAAGTGAAATAAGTCAGGCACATAAAGACAAATATCTCATGTTCTCACTCATATGTGGGAGCTAAAAAATTTGATCTTGTGGAGGTAGAGAGTAGAACGGTGGTTACCAGAGGCTGAGAAGGGTTGGGGGCGGTGGTGAAGAGAGGTTGGTTAATGGGCACAAAAATACAATTAGAAGAAATAAGTTCTAGTGTTCAATAGCACAGTAGGGTGACTACAGTTATCAATAATTTATTATATATTTCAAAATACCTAAAAGATAAGATTTGGAATTTTCTCAACACAAATAATAAATGTTTGAGGTGATGGGTACCCCAATTACTCTGATTTGATCATTACATATTTCAAGGATGTATCAAAATATTCAGTGTACCCTGTAAATATATGCATTGATTATCAATAAAATCCAGATTAAAAAAAGATGTTCTCTTTTTTTGCTCAAGTCTTAGAATAATCAATGGGAAAACTAATTTAATGAGACTCTATTCTTAAAATGAAAATGATGTAGAGTGACTTGGAAATCCTCGAATGAAGGACGTGGTGTATATTTGAGCTCTGGTAGAAGATATTGTGAGAAAACTGTCAGAAGCCTTTGATAATCCTTTTTCCCTCCTAATTTCCAACTTGGCCCATGGTTGGTCAGAGAAGAAATTTAGAAACTCTTGCCTGATTTTGCTAGAGAAATTTTTAACAGTTTCAAAAGACTTTTCTGATATCCACATCTCGTGACAGATTGACCAGCTGTCAGGATGGTCCATTTCTGGGACTTTAAGTTTATGAGTCCATCACACAGCATGATCTTCCTTGACTTGATAAGGAGGTAACATGGCATGGCATAGAGGAGTCAAAGGGATGGGATCTGGTCCCTTTGTGTTAATAACAAGCCACGTGACCTTGGAAAGCCACACACATGCTCTCGGCCTCAGTTTCGTCTTCTATAAAACGAGCCAATTTGACAAGGTAACCTCTAAAGTTCCTTGCAGTGTTTTTTATAATATATCTTTTGTGTGTCTGCTGTCTCCTGTGGGACGAAACTCTCTCAGACCTTTAATCTTTTTGTTTATGGCTTTAATTTCTTTTGACATATTCCGCCCCGGCAAATTCTTAGGCCATTATCAGTTGTTTATACTCTCATAAAAAAATAGCTGCCTTTCACTGCGCCGAAAACTTTATAAGCCATTATAACTCTTTACACCTCTCAACTATGCCATGGAGTAGGTATTGTGGAGGTAGTATTGTATGATTGTCAACATTTTCCAGAGGAGAAGACAAGCCTGGGAAGATTGAAAGGCGACCCAGTGTAATAGTTGGATTTATGCACCTGAACCAGACTGCTGGGGTTCAAATCTCAGTTCTGTTTTGCACCAGCTCTGTGACCTCGGGCAAATTATATACCTTTCTATGCATCAGTTTCCTCACCTACAAAACAGGCATGATCTGTTATTCCTTTCTCTGTTCCCCGCTCCCTTCTAGCCTCACGATGTTCATGCTACAGAAGGAGGAGTGGTACAGAAGGCACAGTGGCTCACAACTGTAATCCCAGCACTTTAGGAGGCTAACAGGAGGATCACTTGACCCCAGGAGTTTGAGATCAGCCCGGGCAACACAAGGAGACCCCATCTCTACAAAACATGTAAAAATATACAGGCATAATAAAAACAAAGGTATTTACCACATAAGGCTACTCTAAAAATTAAGTGGGTTAATTAATGTAAGGTGCTTAGAACAGTGCAAATCTTAGCCATGTTCATTCCTGCTGTTAACGAGTGATACAGTCCTTGTCTCTGACACGATCGGATTTTTGATAGGGGAGTGAGAGAAAGTGCTCAGGATGTAAAACACCTGAGGAAAATGTTTGGGACTAAAAAGAACACAGTAGGATGGGGAGGCTGGAAGTCCAAGGACTGATTCATCTGAGTCCCTTGCTAATAAACCCTTCGATTTCACCCATTCTGGGGATCAAGGACATGCCGTGAAGAAGAACAAGCACAGGGGTGGCCCAAAGGGCAGCATGCCGGGCGCAGGGCGTCCTGGAACAGACACGGCAGGCACAGGAGCGCACAAACCTTTTTCCCTTTAGAAAGGTCAGCATATCAGAAGAGCTGCATCAGAAATAATTTTAGTCTCAGCTCAGAACAGTTTGACATTTGGATGGCTCTGCAAATGTACCCCAGGTCCCTGGATGTGTTCTGTGTCCTCAATACCCAACATCCTGGGTGTTCTGTGTGCTGTGCCCTGTGCAGGCCTCTCTACATAGTACTGTGTTCATAAACGCCCCCTTCTGTTCCATGCCAATAGGTGTGCTGGAGGAAGAATATTTAAATTTTTAATCACAAACTCATAGGTATTTGGGTCTGGGGAAGTTACAGGCTTCCACAGAGAAATGAGAGTTTATATGACCAGAGGAAATGTTCAGCAGCAGCCAAAGCTGACTCATCTGCAGAAAACGCCTCCGAATTGTTGTTATGTGTCCTTGTTATAGGAAAGACAGTAATTACTGTCACAGAGGTTATTCAGAACCTTCTTCCTGTGGAGTGTTTCAAAGAGGTTCAGTGGGGGTGTGTATTAAACACACTAGGAAATGAACATCGATCCACCACTCTATTTTTGCCATCTATTTTCTTTTAAAAAGCTTACAATGCAGCCAGGCGTGGTGGCTCATGCCTGTAATCCCAGCACTTTGGGAGGCTGAGGCAGGAGGATTACTTGAGGTCAGGAGTTCGAGACCACCCTGGCCAACATGGTAAAACCCTGTCTCTACTAAAAATACAAAGTTTAGCCGGGCGTGGTGGCTCACGCCTGTAATCCCAGCTACTCAGGAGGCTGAAGCAGAATTGCTTAGACTGGGGAGGTGGAATGTGCAGTGAGCTGAGATTGTGTCACTGCACTCCAGCCTGGGCAACAGAGAGACTCCATCTCAAAAGAAAAAAAAAAAAAAAAAAAAGCTTAGAATACTACTCAAGTTATATTATATTTGAAGTTGATATCTAGAAAGTATATAAAAATTTAATATTATTTCTGTAAAACAAGACTCTCTTGGAAGATATCCATATTGCATGTAGAGGAGATAAGGCATCCATTGTTACCAATTTCCTAGGAATAAAAAGGAAGTGAAGAATGCAGCTCAAAGATATTTGCGTATTGTCTTTATGTTGTTACCTAATTTGCAGAAGTTTGCATACACCTATATACCTATGAAACGTATTATCTTGCAATAATTATCAGGGAAGGTGACCTAATAGGTGTTACAAAATCGAATGACCAAAACAGTATTAAGGATGAAAGAGAACGACCTTTAGGAAAATTAATTGAGCACCGTATTTTTATTTAAAAAAATTCTATGATTTTGCTATGAAAGTAAAATGTAAAGTAAATGATACCTTTTCATGCTACCACACAATTTTATTAAAAAAAATTTTAAAGTACAAACACTTGTTTCATTTATTGTTCTAAAAAATGGTGCATCGCTACCAATAAAAATATAAAGTTCTTACATATGGGATAAAATAAACTTATTTTCTTTCATTTTCTCAATTATATCCTAATCAGAACCTTTTTAACAAATGGATTTTGAACCTCGTTTTAAGCAAATTCTCTTTAAATGTCATTTTCCAGTAGCCATTATCCTGTTAGTCAAGGACTTCTTGCCCCTCTAAGACCTGTGCCTTGCCTGGCAGCTCTCCTGTTTCTACACTTGTGGCAGTCAGTTCCCCCAAAATAATGTCCTGTACAGGTCTTGGCTCTTCTCCATTTGTTGGGCATAAATCCTTATCAGAACTCCCCTCAAATACGGATGTGTGGTTGATTCACATACCGTTCTCATTCGTTCCACCCATTCTGGGCCTTCATTGCATGCTGCCTTCTCTAATGTTCTCATTCCCAACATAATTGTAAGCTATCTGGGGAAAGAACTTGCCAATATTTACTGTTTTGTGATCCCTGACCTCATTCCGCTATCTGCACTCAGAGTGAAGCTAGCCAAGTACAGCGGCGTGAGGTTGCTGTCCTCCACACTCCCGGCCATTTGAGAGTATTGCCCCTTCTCTGTTCCCCGCTCCCTTCTAGCCTCACGATGTTCATGCCCTGCTACAGAAGGAGGAGTGGTAGAGAGATGAAAAGCCATTACCGAGCAAGGGAGACAGGAAGGTCCCTAGAAAACATTGTCATACAGGCAATCTACTATTTCAGGAACATTTCTCTTCTTGTAGGGGCTATGATATTGGGTGTGGATCTCTTAGGAGTCTATGGGTGAGTCTTGGGGATCCATAAACCCCTAGATTTTCAGGCACAGTTCTGTGTTATACACTTCGTTCTATGGAGAAAGTTCACAGTTTATAAAGATCTAGTGAGTTCAGGAAATGTTCCCCTCCTCCCTCATTCCATTGTCCCTGGGAATTTAGCCTCCACTTTTCTAAAGAAATCGTTAGGAGGTAGTATGAGGTCATGTTGATTCTAGAATCTTACCTTTTCCACAAAGTACATAATGCCCTCATGACCACGCTGACGAGGGGGCTTCCAGCTGAGCACCACATAGCTCCGGGTGGCCTCAGTGACAGAGAGGTCTGTCGGGGGGCCAGGCACAATACCCTCTGAAAAACAACAAGGAAACATGAGAAGCACACATTCTGGGTAGCCCAGGATACTCAGAGAGCCACAGATGCTGCTCTCTTTGTGGAGGAAGAGTTAATTATGGCTCCATAGTATAAAGAAATACCTTGTCTCTAAAATTCGCCCACAACATCATTCATTCATTCATTCTTCAAATGCCATTGAGCAGTTGTTGTTGTTTTGGTTTTTTTGTGGGGGAAAGGGTCTCACTCTACCACCCACGCTGGCGTGCAGTGGTGTAATTTTGTCTCACTGCTGCCCTGACCTCCTGGGCCCAAGTGATCCTCCCACCTCAGCCTTCCAAATAGCTGGGACCACAGGTGCACACCACCACACCTACATAATTCAAATTTATTTATTTATTTATTTATTTTTGTAGAGACGAGGTCTCCCTATGTTGCCCAGGCTGGTCTTGGACTCCTGAGCTGAAGTGATCCTCCTGCCTTGGCCTCCCAAATTGCTGGGATTACAGGCGTGAGCCACAGCGGCCAGCCCCATTGCTCATTTAGAATATAGAGCTAAGGAATCTAGGATACTCTTCTTATCTTTAGTTCTGAGGCCAGGTCAGGAGTGTTAGGGTGAAAGCAAGGACAAACTTTCAGAGGCACCCTGATCCCAGAAGTCCCAGAGCATCTAGAGTTTCGAGCCACATGAACCCCCAACAAGCAAGATTTACCCTGGCTCAGATATGAAAATAAGTGGGGCACTGAATCCTATAAGCAGACAGGCAGGAGCCAAGGACCCAGTGGAGCTGAGTTTATAGTTTTAGTAAAGTTTAGGACAGTTTCAGTTTATAGTAACAGTGAAGTTGGTCTTATCAGGCAGGGGGGAAGGAGACTGGAAATACATAGACTCCAGAGGTCAAGAAAAATAATGGGGTACAGAAAAAATATTTAAAGAAATAATGATGAAAAATTTCCAAATCTGATGAAAACTACAAACTCACAGATTAGAGAAACCTGCAAACCCTAAGCACAAGATATACGAAGAAAACTACGCAATGCATATCATAATCAAACGGTAAAAACTAGTGATAAAGAGAATATATTAAAAGCAGATAGAGAAGACACATTATATATTGAGGAACAAAAATAAGAATAAAAGCAATCATTCTTGTAGTGTAGATCTGCATTATGCTGGACAAAGCTCTTAAAGTACTGAGAGAAAAAACTGTCAACCTAGAATTCTATACTTAGTGAAGATATAGTTCAAGAATGAAGGTAAAATAGAGGTTTTTTTTCACATAACAAAGGATAAAATACCAGCACTACAAGAAATGTTCAAGGAAGTGCTTCGGGTGAAAAGAAAATCATATCAAATGGAAATCTGGATTTATACAAAGAAATGAAAAGCAACGGAAATGATAAAAATGTGAGTGAATAAAACCTTTTTTCTTACATTTTATATCTCTGAAAGATAATTGACTACAGTCAAAATAATAATATCATATTATGTAGTTTACAATAATATGCAAATAAAATGTATGACAATAACAGCACCAAGGGTAAGAGTGGGCAATGGAATAATACTGTTGCAGGCCAGGCACGATGCCTCATGCCTGTAATCCAGACAGTTTGAGAGGCCAAGGCAAGTGAATTGCTTGAGCTCAGGAGTTTGAGACCAGCCTGGGCAACTTGGTGAAACCCCATCTCTACAAAAAATACAAAAATTAGCCAGGTATGGTGGTATGTACCTACAGCCCCAGCTACTTGGGAGGCTGAGATGGGAGAATTGCTTGAGCCCAAGAAGTTGAGGCTGCAGTGAGCCATGGTCATGCCACTGCACTCCAGCCTGGGCAACAGAGAGAGACCCTGTCTAAAAAAAAAAAAAAAAAAAAAAAAAAAAAAAAAAAAAAAAAAAGCACTGTTGTAAATTCTTACACTACATGTGAAGTAATATAATATCACTGGAAGGTAGACTACGAAAAGTCAGGTCAGGACAAAGGAGGTAAAACACGAATATCAGGAATGAGAGAGGTGACACCACTACAAATTCTGCAGATATTAAAAGGATAATAAGAAAATATGAACAACTTTATGAATGAATAAGTTTCTTGAAAGATGAAAACTATTAAATTTTACTCAAGAAAAAGTAATAACCTGAATAGTCCTAAATTTATTTTAAAAATTGAATTTGCAGTGTAAAAGCTTCCCACAACAAAACAAAACAAACAAACCAAAAAACAAACCTCCAGGCCTAGATGGCTCCACTGGTAAATTATACTAAATGTTTAATAAAAAAAAAATAGAAGTCCACACAAGCTCTTTCGAAAAATTAAAATAATGGGAACACTTTCCACTCATTACCCTAATACCAAAACCAAGCCAAGACTTTACTAGAAAAACCACAGACCAATATCTTTTATGAATATAGATGCAAGAATTCCTTAAAAAATCTTTAGCAAATAAACTCCAGCAATGTATAACACAGCATAACATAGTGACATTCAACCCAAGACTGTGAGGTTTAGTTTGCGTCACTTACTTTATTTAGGTTTAATAATCTAAAATTAATCAATGCAATTCAACATGTTAAGTGGAAAAATAAAAATCATATGATCTTCTCAATAGAAACAGGAAAAGCATTTGACAAAATCCAACGCTTTTCCCTAATATAAACTCTCAGAAAACCAGGAGTATAAGAAATTTTTCTCAACTGGATAAAGGATATCTATACAAAACCTACACTTAATGTTATACTTAATGGTGACAGCCTGAATGCTTTCCCCCTGAGATCAGGAAAAGGCAAAGATGACCAGTCTACCACTTCTATTCAACATTGTACTAAAGGTTCTAGATGGAGCAATAAGGAAAGAAAAAGAAATAAGAGGTATCCAGATTGAAAAGGAAGCCATTAATTTATCTTTATTTACAGATGGCATAATCCTGTAATAGAAAATCCATAATAAATTTCATAAAAAACCCTAACGTTTGTGAGAATTAATAAATTAGTTCAGCAAGGATGCAGGACACAAAATCAATATACAAAAATCAATTGCGTTTCTTTCTAATAGCATCAAAAACAAATTAAAGTAAAAAGCAATACCATCTACAGCATCATCAGAAATCTGAAATACGTGAGAGTAAATCTATAAAAATGTGCAGGACCTGCACACTAAAACTACTAAGGTGAGAGAAATGAAAGCAAAGCTGAATGAATGGAGATACAGGCTATGTTCATAAATCAAAAGACTCAATACTGTTCAGTTGAAATCCCAGCATGTGTTTTGTAGAAGTTGATAAGCTGATTTTAAAATTTATATAGAAATGTAAAGACAGAATAGCTGAAACAACTTTGGGAGGAAAAAAACCAACATAAGATTAGAGGACTTGTACTGATTTTAAGATGCTAAAATTTATATGTCAAATAAAATGAAACTCAGAAAAGCCGTAGTAATAAAGACAGTATGATATTGATAGAGGGGAAAGAAAATTGACCAATAGAGATTCCAGAAATTGATCCACAAAAACGTAATAAATTGAATTTGACAATGTTGCCAAGACAAATTTGTTGGGTAAAGAATAATCTTTTCAATAGATATTGCTGAAATAATTTAATAGCCATATGCAAGTATGAATGATAGTAGTAACTGAGACCCTTACTTCTTGTAACATAGAAAAAATTAATTTTAAATGCGTCACAGAGTGAAATGTAAAAACGAACGCTATAACATTTCCAGTGGGAAAAAAACAGGAAGAATACCTGGATTTGACAAAGATGCCCAATGTCACAAAAACTGGCAAATTAACACATGAAAAGATGCTCAACATTATCAATAAAATGTAAATCAAAGCCACAAAGAAATATCACTATGAACCCACTAGAATGGCTAAAATTAGAAAGACTGGCCACACTAAGTCCTAGTGACAAAGCGGGAGCAACTGGAATTCTCATGTGGTGCTGGTGGGAATGGAACACGGTACGATCATTTCAGAAAACAGTTGGCAGTTCCTTTAAAAATTAAGCATACACTTACCACATAACACATCCATTCAACTCCTAGGTATTTACGCACGATATAAATGAAAGCCTATGTCCACAGAAACAGTTAAGAATGTTCATAGAAGCTTTCAACAGTGAATGGATAAATACATTGGAATGAATTGATACACACACCAATGTAGATAAATCTCAAAATAATTATGCTGAGTAAAGAAAAACAGACAAAAATGAACACGATTCAATTGATCTACAATTGTGGACAACGCAAACTACAGTGACAGAAAGCAGATCAGTGATGGCTGGAGATGGAGAGACATGAAAGGGAGGAATTACAAAGGGGAAGGGGAAATTTTAGGGGTGATAAATACGTTCATTATTTTGAAAATGGTGATGGTTTCACGGGTATATACACGTGTAAAATTTATCAAATTGTACATGTTACATATTTGCAGTATATTGTATGATAATTACATCTTAATAAAGCTTTGAAAATAAAATGGGATTCTCTGACTTAAGTTACTTACAATCTCCATATATTTTAGAATGTTCTTCCCAAAACATCTTAAGCAATACACACGGCACCCTCTACAACAAAAGCCAAACTGCTTAGCAAAACATCAGCAATAGTATCTGGGGCAACCAGACTTCTTACCTGAAGGTTCTTCTTCAGTAACAATGATCTGTCCAGTCCAGGGTGCTGAGGGGCGACCTGAACAAAGACAAATAGAAGAATTACAAACGTTCACAAGTGTGCAATTTATCAGCTGCACTGATGAGTTGGGGAAGTGGCCAGATTAGTCACAACTGGGGTTGTTACTAGTAGACTTCTGTGTTTTCCCATGAATGGTATCAATCATGTAGAGGGCATTGTGGGAAACACAGCCCCTGTCCTCAAGGTACTCATAATCTCCTGGAGCCTGGAATCTGCCTGGACTGGCTGCGTGGACGTTTCTGGAACTGTACTGGCACAAGCTAGGTAAGTAACCTGTGTTCATTTAACTGTTCAATATGAATCTCCTGGAACAGGTAGGCTTGCTCATCCCCTCTGAATAGATAGCATGCGTTTGGGAGAAACATTTCCAGAAAATTGTAAGTCCAGTAGTTATTTATCTGTCATAATAAGATGAAAGAGGAGAGGGAGTGCTGATCCTGCAGTAAAGCTCAGCAAAGCAAATCTTTCCCATTACATTTTGAAAAACATTATCTCCAAAGGAAATCAGTTGAGATCCTGAGCAAGGAAAATGAATGATACGGGTACAAAGTTAAAGAGGAAATTTCACTTGTATGATCCCATAAACATCAGAAAGAGAGAGTGGTTCTACTCTTGCATTAACCAGGGGACTTTCTGTCAGAGTTTGTGCAAAAACGGAAAGGCGGTGAAGAAGATAACTTATTTTCAATGCAAACAAATCTTATTTTGATTAGAATTGATAAAAGAGGAGAAAACGAATGTATGAGATGGAATTTGCAAGTTCAGAAAAGAGGGCAGGAAGTCAGAGGGTTGGTGAAAAGTGACTGAAGAGCAATCAAGGAGCCTGATGGGACACGGTTGCTGGGGAAATGGTAATATTATTATTATCATTTTGAGATGGAGTCTCGCCGTCGCCCAGGCTGGAGTGCAGTGGCGTGATCTTGGCTCACTGCAACCTCTGCCTCCCGGGTTCAAATGCTTCTTCTGCCTCAGCCTTCCAAGTAGCTGGGATTACAGGTGCCTGCCACCACGCCTGGATAATTTTTTGTATTTTTAGTAGAGATGGGGTTTCGCCATGTTGGCCAGGCTGGTCACGAACTCCTGACCTCAGGTGATCCACCCACCTCGGCCTCCCAGAGTGCTGAGATTACAGGTGTGAGCCACCACAACCAGTCAGTGACTTTATTTTAATTAGACTTTTATGATGCCACTACATGTACTGAAGGTAAAGAATAACACTGTGATGGAGCATAGACCAGCAGTCCTCTACAAAGGTGATTTTGCCCCTCAGGTGATATTTGGTAGTGTCTCCATGACACTGCTGGTATCTAGTGGTTAGAGACAAGGGATGTTGCTCAGCCTCCGGCAATGAACAGGACACCCCCAGCCACCTCCCGCAACGACAAAGAATTACTGGCCTAAAATGCCAGTAGGGCCAAGGTTGAGAAGCCTGGCATAAGACTGAAATGTTACTATCCAACACTTCTCGTAATGTCATTTTATGTTCCCTATTGTTGGAGACGCCATATGGGTTTCCATGAAACAAATATAGGGCATGATTCATGTACCATGGTTTTGACATTAAGACTTGGAGACTAAATTTATTGAAAGATTTTTATTATTGTTATTATTGAGACAGGGTCTCACTCTGTTGCCCAGGCTGGAGTGCAATGGTGTGATCACAGCTCACTGCAGCCTTGACCTCCTGGACTCTAGCAATCCTCGCACCTCAGCCTCCTAAGTAGCTGGGACTTACAGGTGTATGCTACCATGCCTGGCTTTTTTTTTTTTTTTTTTTTTTTTTTTTGTAAAGCTGGGGTCTTTCTATGTTGCCGGGGCTGCTCTCAGAACTCCTAGGCTCAAGCAATCCTCCCATCTTTGCCAAGTGCTGGGATTACAGGTGTGAGCCACCACGCCTGGCCTGAAAAGATGATTTTTGACAGTCTAATATGAGAACTCAAACCTAGATTAGACATAATGTTGTCTATCTGTTTTTCCTTTGATATAGAGAGACGTACTGTGCTGAGATATTAGTGCTCTAAGGGAGGACTCCAAGGTAAAGAAATAGACCTAGAGGCAGAAAAAAAAATTATTTTTGGAATGTATAATAATGGGAATAAGAATGTTCTCCAGGCTCTTTGCTTTCATACTTCATTCCACACACAATGCCTGGAACTCAGTTTAACAATATAAATGTTTCTGAATAAAATAAAATAAAATAAAATAAAATAAAATAAAACCCTTAAGAGAATGACTAAGGCAAAGTTTTTGGGGGATTTTTCCCCCTCGGATTTTCTGATGAAAAAAGGATTTCTTGTTCTTGTCTCCCTCTAGTGGAAGGGAGAGGAACAACCTTGCAATGAAGCTGATTCTTGCAGTCATTTTAAAAAGGTTTAGGGAAGGTCCTGAAAAATGAAAAGTGCTTACTTTTAAGTCTAGCTTTCTCAGCTGGATCCAGAGCAGCCACGGGCTCGGAAACTCGAGATGGGAAACCTATTCCCGTTTTATTCACAGCTCGAACTCGGAAGATATAGGAACGACCTTCGATCAATCCAGTGACAGGAAAACGAGCAAACTTCACAGGTGTGTCATTGCACTGCGACCAGTTATCTGTGCCCACCTCACACCTAAAGGAACGAGCATGATTGACAAAACTAGTAAAAGAAGTATGGCTTAATGAATATCTCCAGAGCTGCAAAATCACCTAGTTGTTTCAGATCTCCCAGTAAAACATCCAAGTCAGGCGCGCGGCTCGCTAGCTGCTGAACTGCAAGCACCCAGTTTCACTCAAATGCACTGTGTCTTCTTTACCAAGAGGAAAGAAGCCTCAGATCCTTCCTGAACGCATAAAAGGCAGGCATCTGAGGGGTCTTGTGTACAAAGCAGAGGGGTTTGGGGGCTGCTGGGCTAAGCAGATAAATATACCCAATCTTAGCACTGGAGAGGACCCCCAAACATCCCCCCGGCGGATGCCTTCAATTCTACCATTAGTGACTTCTCTGTCTTCCTTAGGTATTTCCTTTGAAAAACAGAGATATTATTGAGAAAACTGGCGTCGTAAAAGATAGCTATTTGCACTGTAGTTTGGAGACTAGTTCACCGTATTTTCTCACTTGATGGTCATTACATCCTGTATAGAGGGTAAGGAGGTTATTGTGGAGATGTTTGTTTCTTTAACTGAAGAGACTGATGAGAGGTGGGGAGATGCCCAGGCCTGGCAGGGGCAGATTGAGTAGGTACTTGGAAACACTGATTTCTAATTGAGTGCTTTTACAGCAGTTGGTACCTGGGGATGGAGTGGGTCACTCCCAGCAGACAAATGTGACAACTCTTATCATGCTGTTGGCCTGATCAACAAAGGTTTAGGGGCTCAACATGTGACTAAATTTTACAGCATTAGGATTAAGCAACTCTTACCTTTTTTATGAGCAGAGTGCTGCACTTTTAGTTCATATCATTTCCCCAACATGGGCTCTATGTCCAAAATGTATAATTCCCAAATGATTCTCAGGGGCCTGGGGGTTGCCAGTGGCAGGACAGAGGCGGCTGGTGTGGGAAGTTTATCTCCCCTCCTCACGATCACCTTCCTCTCTTTGATATAGACAATAGACAATTTCCTTACGTAAAGTAGAATAGACAACTTCCTCACTTTCCTTATGTAAAGTGTTGTCTGTCAAATGTGGCTTCGATCCCTGCCTTCCATCCATTTCCCCTAATCCTCCTTGGTAGAAATTCTGGAGCTGCTAGGATTTTGGGGAGGTGGGGCGGTGGCAGAAGCCGATAGGGCCAGGACAATTCTTCAAACTACACCTGTCTCCAGAGATTCTGCCAGGACTCAGCCTCTTCTCTGTGCGATACTGTGGTGACCCAGTGACACTAGAGGATCCTTCCTAACCTCATGTGGGCAGAAAGAAAGGCGGAACTCACTGCTCCTGACACTGTCCACAGCACGTTGGAGCAGAAAGAACACAAACCTACAGCCAGGCTCACATCTGAATCCTAGTTCTGCTACTTATTACCCGCGTGATCTCGGGCGAGTTAGTGCTTCCTCACTGATATGTGGTCTTGGGCCTCATTTCCTACTTGAAATAAAAGCAATGACCTCACAGGGTGGTTATGGGTTAGTGGTTAATATATGCGAAGTGTTTAGAACAATGCCATGCACACAGTAAATGCCTAATAAATCATAGCCACGAGGTGGGTATTTTCATTACGACTAAGGCCAGAGGAGAACAAAATGTACTGATTGTCCCTGGCCTTTCACTGGTCAAAGTGTAAAAATCCCTTGGAAATGTGCCAAAGACAATAAAGCACAAAAAAGAATATATCTAAACCTTCACAATTCATCACTACTAAATGATGAAATGTTGTGGAAGCATTTTTTCACATGGATGGTTAAATAGTATATAATTTATTAGAAATATTTCTTACAAATAGTTCTGAGCACAATCGCCTGTATTTATGTACTGCGAGGTTCAACGCACCCTTGGTGCAAACTCATTGTGCTAATACGACACAGATTGTCCGTCTCTAGTGATTTCTACAATGAGGTTTCATTACTCAAAAATGAAAAGAGAATTCGAGCAATGATCTGAATAGAAACCAAGTCAGAGAACAATGTTATTTAGGCCAATAATCTAAACTTGCTGTCTGTATTGTCCAAACTCATGTCATAATTAATGTGTAAAGCCCAATTACTATAAATATCAGAGCCTCTAAAGTTTTGGAGAATGTAGACAACACTTGTAGATAGTGCATAATTTGCTACTATTGATTTTTTGTTGTTACTTCTTTGTATAACTTGGAAACACATCCTGAGGTAGAAATAAGACTTTGGTAGTATTACCAAAGTAAATATTCTTAAATTATTGACATATTAGGAATATAGACATTAACTATGCTGAATTCCAATTATTTCATTTCGAAAGTGGCCTCTATGAGGTCTACAAATTCATAACATTCTTGCCAAATTAGTGACATAAGCTGGTAGCCAAATTCAAAAAAATTCATCTTTGGAATTTAGGTAAATAATTAATTCATTTTTGGAACTTTTACCTAAATTCCAAAGAAGGATTTTTTGAATTTGACTACCAGCTCATGTCACTAATTTGGCAAGAATGCTATGAATTTGTAGACCTAATAGAGACCTAACAGAGGCCATCTTATAAATGAAATATATATATATATATACACACACACACCCCTATTTACCTAAGTTCCAAAGATGAATTTTGTGACACTATGATATGAGCTGTCACATTTGTCTGCTGGGAATGACCCACTCCATCTGCAGGTACTAACTGCTGTAAAAGTACTCAATTACAAATCGGTGTTTCCAAGTACCTACTCAACATACACACACACACACACACACAGAGGTACTTATAATGGGTATATATACCCATTTTATATATATATATACATATATGTAGGACCATTATATGTATGTGTGTCTATGTATGTGTACGTATGTGTACATCTATACACACACAGAGAAAGAGAGAGCGAGAGACTGAGACAGAGACAAATAGAGAAAAAGAAAGATGAAGAGAGATACAGAAATAGAAACAGAGAGGAAGGCCAGAAAAGAAAATATTTCCCCTAGAAATGATGGGAGAAATCAAGACTGCATCTCTATGACCAAATAACTGTAACTGATATTAGCCTAAGCACTAACTTGTCAATAAAATATCCGAGAATAGGACTCCCTCCATCGACAGCTGGCTGTTTCCAAGAGATGATGATATAATCTTTGTTGGCCTCCAAGCACTTCACATCCAAGGGAGCAGCTGGGGCTCCTTCAATCTCTGCATCAGCATCTGTGGAGAGAGAAGGATCCCATTAACCCTCTCAGACATGCTGTCAGCTCGGCAGGCGGAGGTCTCAGTGCACACACTTCTTACCACATCATCACAGTGGCTCCATCTTTGGCCCCAACACAGCAAGCATCAAATCTTGCTATTTGTTGACCAACATGTGTGTTTTTCACCTTCGGCAGGAAGAACATTGGGTCGGAAAATAGAAAGTGCTCTGAAAAGAACCCATGACCTTTGTCTCATGGTCCTTCCAGCCCAAAATGTTCCAAAAGAAAATTAATATAGAGATGCTGAAGATTGCATTCAGACAAGTCAGTTGTGCCAGAAAGTCAGTTCTCATGACATTGATTGTGCAATGTTGCTAAGAAAAAACTAAGAAAGGCCCCCAAGAGGGACAAATGCCCCTTCTGGAGGCATCCGCAAGAAAATACGAGTCATAGAGCTTCGCCAGTCGTAGGCAAGACACTACCATTTTGAAAGAGAAAACATTTGTTTTAATCAAATGATTGTCACCAAACTCAAGACACTTAGGGAAAGAACTCCAATGCAATACTCACATCTGAGCTTAGTTTATCTGAGTTTAGTAAAAGTCCAGGATAATACAAGAAACAGTACAATCCCTTTTTATGAAATGGGATCCCCTGACCACGCAGCCCCTCAGGCACAGCTAAATTAGTGAATCAGGGCTGTTTATAGGAGGGAGAAAAGGGGGAACGAAAATATTCAGTTAGCAACCTTTTAAGTGAGAATAATTAAGACAAGAGGCAGGGTCCCTGGGGGCGGAGGCCCACATTTGCCAATTCCTCCTGGCATTTGACCAACGCTTTCATAAACGGAGTTAGTAGAAGAGGGCGAGACATGCGGGAGCCACTCACTCAAGGGAAAGCACCCATGTCAACCAAACAAACACTTTCTTTTCCTATGATCTACATTCTGTAACTCTTATGAGTTACAAGGACATTTGATAACAGCAGAAATATTTGTCTACTGCATTTAATAGGTTTGCATTACCTGTGAAGAGCTCAAGCCACTTGGGTTTTGAACATTCTGTCTCTTGCTCTGTGAACCAGCAGGAAAGCGTCTAGGCAAATATCTCCTGCAGAAGTGCTATAGGAGAATGTAACTAAATCATTGTGCCTAAAACTTAATGCAGAATCTCTGCGTGGCACTCAATGGGAAACGAGCATTTTGATGAGGAGACACGTCTTTCCTTCCAGACTTTCAGAGCACTAGATGGCAGAGGGTGGTGCTGCTGATGACAAAGGCAGAGCAGAGCTGCAGAGGAGGTGGGGATGCTGAGGCTGACATGCTTGGGCTGCAAAAAAGGCACTGCTAGAAAGCCACTCAGCTACAAGGGGGACAGCTGGCAACCTCTAGCCATGTCCTTTGCTAATGGCCTATAGCACAACAACCAGCAGCCCCTGAATTGATAGAGCAGAGTTTAGTGAGCTGGGCATCCATGGCTTAGCTGCACGATGGCAGGAATACGCTGTTGTGGAGCCTGGCAGACAGCGGGCATTCAGGGAGCCATTGTTCAGCATTTGTATAGCATTGCTTGGAACTGAGGTGGGCTTGACAATCTTCCAAGTTACTCAGGCATTCATTTGCTCATTCATTCGTTCATTCATTCAGTGCTCTTCTAGGTGTTAACTGCAAAAGTTAAAAAATAAGGATCCTAACTGGGTGCCGTGGCTCATGCCATGGGAGGCTGAGGCAGGTAGTTCACTTGAGCCTAGGAATTCAAGACCAGCCTGGGCAACATGGTGAGATCCTGTTTCTATGCATTAAAAAAAAAATAGCCAGGTATGGAAGTGCGGGCCTGTGTTTCCAGTTACTTGAGAGGCTGACAGAAGAAGATTGTTTGAGTCTGGGAGGTAGAGGCTGCAGTGAGCTATGATCGCACCACTACACTCCAGCCTGGGTGACAAAGTAAGACCTTGTCCCCAAATAATAATAATAATAACCTTCTTTTTCTCAAGAAGCTACAATATAGTGTGAGAAGCAAAACATACTTGGGATGACAAGCGACAACTGTGAAGCAAGGAATCACAGTATTTGGCTTCTAGCAGCTGCTACACAGTGTGGGGCCCACAGCACCCTTCAGACAACATTAATCCTCTTCTATGCCTCTGCCCTTCCCTCTCCCAGCCCTCCAAATAGCCAAACTTTTGTAAGTTTGATTATTAGGTCAAAGATTAGCTTACTACTCTTTATATTTTGACCTCTGACACAGACTATTAAAAACTTTTTGCAAAATGTAAGTAATTCTATTGTCTTTATTGTAAAAGTATTATATATATTTTATGTGAACTGTATGATAATCAAAAACTATGTTAAAATCCCTTTTTTATAACCCAGAGATAACTACTATTAACATATTGGCCTAAATCTTTCTAGACTTTCTTCTATATTTATAAACTCAGAAATGATTATTTTTGAAACAAAGTGATCTTACTATGTAGTTTCATGTAAGCTGTTTTTTCTTGATATATTTCCATATCAATACATGTGGGTAGACACTGGTTTTCATTGCTGTGTGGTATGTCATTGTTTCATGGAGCATCTATTATACTTTATTCTATAACTTGCATATTGGTGAATATCTATATTTCTTTCAATTTTCCTCCAAACGTTTTTTTCACCTCTGTCCACTTAGCTCTTAGAACTAGAATTGTTGGAAATGTGTGTTTTTGATATTTACTGGCAAAGACCCTGATAAAAGTTAAACCAATTTATACTCACCAGTCACTGTAGCAGTGTTGTTCCTCCTTTACCCCAGTGGATTTTAAAAAATGTTAAATCTTTTCAATATTTTAGGAAAAATAATCTCATTTCAATTTTCTTTTTTTTCTTTCTTTCTTTTTTTTTTTTTTTTTTTTGAGATAGGGTCTCACTCTGTTGCCCAGGCTGGAGTGCAGTAAGGCAATCATAGTTCACTGTGGCTTTGACCTCCCAGACTCAAGCTCTCCTACCTCTTCAGCCTCCCAAGTAGCTAGGGCTATAGGCATACTCCACTATGCCCAACTAATTTTTTAATTTTTTGTAGAGACAGGGTCTCACTATGTTGCCCGGGCTGGTCTTGAACTCCTGGGCTCAAGTGATCCTCCCACCTGGGCCTCCCAAAGTGCTGGGATTACAGGCGTGAGCCACTGTGCCCAGCCTCATTTGAATTTTCATTGATTTGATTACTAGTGAAAATTTTTTCATATACCTATTTGCCATTTTCAATTCTTCTTTCATGACATTTTAATGACATCCTTTATCACTTTATTATTTCTCTATCTCTTTCTCTCTGCATGAGAGACAGCGAGAGAGAGATTGTGTGAAAAAAAAGAAAAGAGAAAGAGAAGGAAAGAATACATCAAAACCTCAAAGAATACGTAATAAAATGATAACACTGGATACCTGTGGGTGGTAGACTTATGGATGGCTTTACTTTTTATTTGTTAAATTTATATTATCTATTTTTTCACAATGAACACATATTATCTGTGTAATAAAATCTTGGCCAAATGTGTACAGCTCTTTACAATGTGTTTCTGCAGACATATGGTGCTTTATACACTGATCATTCTGGTGTGGAAGCTATTTTCTAAGCTGCAAGAATATCAGAGCTCCAAAACAATGCCCTGAAGTGACCTCGTGCAGCTCAATGAATACAAAGTTTAAAAAATACATATATTATTTAAACAATGGCAGTTTCTTACAAAGTTAAACACAAATTACCTAGCAATTCCACTTGTAGGTAGGTACCCAAGAGAAATGAAGATATAGGCCTATAAATATGAACACAAATGTTTATAATAACCAAAGAGTAAAAACGATCACACTCTCCATCAGTGGGTGAACGTACAGGCAAAAGGATGCATATCCATGTATTGGAATGCAATTTAATAAGAAAAAGGAATAATAGGTGTTACAACATGAATGAACCTCAAAACACATAAAGCCAAAGAAGGCCGACATAAAAAACCATAGAGATCCAGAAATGTCCAGAAAGACAAATCTATAGAGATAGAAAGTGAATTAGTAGTTGCAGGAGGCTAGACTGGGTATGGAAGAGGGAAGTAGGGAGGAGAAATCTTTTTGGGTTGATGTAAATTTTCTTTCTTTTCCTTCCTTCCCTTCCTTCTCTCCTTCCTTCCTTCCTTCCCTACCTGCCTGTCTTCCTTCCCTCTCTCTCTCTCTTTTTCTTCCCTTCTTTTTCCCTTCTTCTCTTCTTCTTCTTCTTGTTCTTCTTCTTCCTCTTCTTCTTCTTAATCTTCTTCTTCTCCTCCTCCTCCTCCTTCTCTTCCTCCTCCTCCTCCTCCTCCTTCTTCCTTTCCCTTCCTTTCCCTTCCCTGCCTTCTTTTCTTCTTCTCTCTGACTTTCTTTTCTTTTTTCTTTTTGAGACAGGGTCTCATTCTGCCACCCAGGCTGGAGTGCAGTGGTGCAATCACCACTCATCGCAGCCTCAACCTCCTGGACTCAAGCAATCCTCCCACCTCAGCCTCCTGAGTAGCTGGGACCACAGGCATGCACCACGCCCAGCTAATTGTTTTCAGTTTTTGTAGAGATGGGGTCTTGCTATGTTGCCCAGGCTGGTCTCAAACTCCTGGGCTCAAGAGATCCTCCTTTCTTGGCCTCCCAAAGTGCTGGGATTACAGGCATGAGCCATTGTACCTGGTCAAAATTTTCTAAAAGTGGAGTGTGGGTAATGGTTGTCTAACTCTGTAAATAAACTAAAAAGCACCAAATTGTAATTTAGCATGAGTGAACTTTATGGCATGTAAATTATATCTCAAAAATATGTTTTTAAAAACCTAATATATATCATTTAAAATAAATTTATAAGTGAAATCTTTCTCTAAAGATTGTAAAATTCACAATGCAATTCTGAAATTTACCTTTCCAATTTTGTCTTTTCCATTTATCTTTTCAATTCTCTCACATCAACCTCTGACAAACTGAGAATCTTTCCATTTCCTTAATTTGTGGATTTGAAAGCTGGCTTGAGTGTAAATTTTAAATTGGAACACCTTCGCCTCATCCATAGTTAGTAACGTGAAGTCTGGCCTAAACCTGGCAAAGAGGCACCTTTCTGGGTGTGGGCACTGAGAAATGCTGAGGAACCCTAGGCTAGGTCAGAGTTCCCAGAAAAAGTTCACGAAGGAAGGAGCATGACAAAGATTTTTGGAATAGCCAGCAATGTTCTCTGGCTCTGGTAAAACAACGGAAAGCGGAAGCAAAGACTTAGCTTAGTTCATCCTCATCTAGCCAGGTTTATCCTGGCGATTTGGCTAAATGAACACACTTGCTAATTGCAGCGTGTCGGTTCTCACTGCGATTTTCCCAGAAGGCCAGCTCCTGTCTTCCCTGACGATACAGACTTTTTCATGATGCCTCTGTGGCGGAGAACGCCTGACACGCTTTTCAGATGTTATAGATATTCAGATATCTGTACCAGTTGGGACAGAATTGAATTCTGGGACAGAATTCAATGATCATTTGTATTGTTCAATGCTGATGTGGTATGGCCTAACTGTCCCCAGTAATCATTCTTCCGGTTTCCTTTTAGTACTAGGACCCCTGAGCGTTAGCAGAAAACATGGCTGGCTAACAAGAGACTGTACATCCCAGCTCCCCGCACTGTGAAGTGTCTGCATGTGCTAAGTGTGCACCAAGCAGAAGTGATGAGTGCAATTCGGCCTCTGCCCTTCCACTCCCTCTCTTTCCCCTCCCCATAGGCTGGGATGGGAACCTGGGACAGTACCCCAGGCACAGTGCAATAACAACATAGAGGGGACCTGGGAAGAGGCATCAGGATCATACCCAACTTTCACATAGAGGAGAGAAACAAACCTTTTGTTATTTCATTTCAGCAGCTTAGTCTAGATCCTAATTAAAATCCTGGGTTAGCCATTGGAAGATCTACAACCTAGTTCCACTTCTGCTTCTAATTAACTGAAGTTTTTGGTAAATTACTGTACTTTTTTGAACCTCAGTTTCTGCATCTTAAAATTAAGGGGTTGTACTAGGATGAGAAGTCTAATATTTTTTGAGTCATCAACCCCTTTGACAAGCCGGTAAAGCCTAGAGGTCCTTCTGAGAGTAATGCATTTAAACACATAAAATAAAATGTATGTGATTACCAAAAAAACTAATTATATTGAAATACAGTTCTAATCACAGACCCTTTGGAAGTCTGTGGATCCCAGCTGAGCACTCGAAACGTTTATGAGTTTATGATGCTATTTAGCGCATGACAGATAAAAATGAGCTAGTCTACCTGCATTGTTTCTATTTTAAATTTTCTCTACATTATGATGCTTTAACATCTTAGACACTTTTCTGACTAAGGAGGGCCTGCCTTCCTGAGGCGAGCCAATTCTTAGGGCCCAGAGGGGAGCATGACTGATATGCAAACTAACCACTTCAGCCACACCTCCTTTATCTGGCCTGTGAACCCAAGAACCAATATTGCTCTGCCTTAATCATCCCTGGGGCCAGGTACCAGGCAAGCAGGGACCACACCTGTAACTTACAACCTACTGAAATTATTTGAACTAGCCAATCCTAACTTGTTAATTGCCCTACTTTCCTTTCCCAAGGAAACTCCAACAAAGGCCTTGGTCTAGGCACTCCTTTGCTCCTCTTGCCCCTTCTGACTCATGACTGACACTGGCACTTTCCCATGTGGCCCTGCTGTTCCTGTTCTAGGACCTGTAAGTATCATACACGTTGTTTTCTTGTGCCTCTCCTGGATCTCTTCTTATGACTGCATCTGACTAATCATCCCGTAAGAAAACACAGACAACCACCTGGTGGCGTAAAAGTGCTAATGGTCTTCCAAAGTGCTGGGATCCCATGGAGAAATTATATTCCACGTGTACATACCCAATCCATTTAAGACACCACTGAAAAGGCCGGGCGCAGTAGCGCAGGCCTATAATCCCAGCACTTTGGGAGACCGAGGCAGGTGGATCATGAGGTCAGGAGATCGAGACCATTCTGGCTAACACGGTGAAACCCCGTCTCTACTAAAAATACAAAAAATTAGCTGGGCGTGGTGGTTGGCACCTGTAGTCCCAGCTACTCAGGAGGCTGAGGCATGAGAATGGTGTGAATCCAGGAGGCGGAGCTTGCAGTGAGCCGAGATCGTGCCACTGTACTCCAGTCTGGGTGACTGAGCGAGACTCCCTCTCAAAAAAAAAAACACTGAAAGAATAGAAAGACTCCTAAAGTCAACAATTATGGTTTGTCTCAAGAATTAAGCTGAAACTCCTTGCTTCCTAGTTCACCAAAACAGAGGCTATAAAGTTCAGTTATGGGCCAAAGGACCTGAAATGAAATAATAAATTTACTCTCTGAAATACATATTAAAGACCTACACCCAAAATAACAGATCCCTCTTCTGCAGCAGCTTCTTTAAACTGAGATGGCGGGTATCATTAGGATTTAGCATCTCCACCTGAACAGTCATAGGGAACTGTACTAGTGGCTCCCTGAAGATGAAGAAAGTCCTGATATTAATGATGGAAACATGGTCTGGAAAATGGTGACTTTTGAGTTGGTGCCCTCAGGGCTCACCTTTTAACTAGGTCTACTTTTTTTTTGCTTTTGTTTTGAGACAGGGTCTCACTCTGTCACCTAGGCTGGAGCACAGTGGCACAATCTCAGCCAACTGGAACTTCTGCCTGCCAGGCTCAAGCCATCCTCCCACTCCAGCCTCCCAAGTAGCTGAGACTACAAGCGTGCACCACCATGCCCAGCTAATATTTTGTAGAGATGAGATTTTACCATGTTGCCCAGGCTGGTCTCGAACTCCTGAGCTCAAGTGATCCACCCATCTCAGCTTCCCAAAGTGCTGGGATTACAGGCATGAGACATTGCACCCAGTCAGAATTTTGAAATGACTCTTCCATCATTATGAAACATGTTTGAACTGTTTTGTAATCAAAAACTGCTTTGGCTTCAGTGTACTAAATATTGTTAGGTGTTTGGTTTTTTGCTAGGACTTACCTCGAACAAAGACATAAGCACTATATTGTTCATAATATTCTCCCATCCGTACACGGATTGTATAGAGGCCTTCATCTTCTTTGTTGAGATGGGAAAATGTCAGTGTTGCCCGCTCTCCACTCCAAAGTGTTTGCACCCATTTCGATGGAGAAAGAGGTACTCCTAGAAACATTTTAAAAGTAAGCAAATTAACTTATTTTTACTACTTCCTTCTTGTATCCCCCTCCATTCCTCTCCTTAGCCTTTTCTATATTGAAAGTGATTTAACTACTAGAGGAAGTCTCTAGGACTTTGAGCCATTCTGATACGTTTACATTGGTAAAAATACCGGACCAAAAGTAAGGGGATCAGGGGCAGACACATAATCTGCAGGGGCCTGGTGTAAAATTACATGACAAGCGCCTTGTTCTAAAAGCAGAGAAAAAGTGCAATTAAAGGTGCTAAAATATGTCTTATTCCTTTAAAAAATATTTTATTACTTACAAGAATATAATAGGGGTAATAAAAGTTGCAAAAAATCATACTTTTGTGCCATAATTGTATATGCAATCAATAATAATACGTTACTAGTAGGGAGACCTTGATTGATAATAAGATATTGCTGGTCTGCTTTTCTGCAAATTCATTTATTAGTCATCAAAATTAATACTTTTAGCAACTTTATTTTAAATCAAATAATCAAAAGCAGTATCAGTCACTCTTTATAAATGCAAGCTCACGAATGAGTTTCCATAATTTTTTTAGAAAGACCTTTCTGCTGATGTAACTGTTACTGGGGCTGTTAAGGAAGTTATATAGGCTATGACAACATTGGGTTAACTTTCTGAGAAACTATTTCAAAATACAAATTTTAGTAATCTAGAACTGATGACTCCAGATTCTAGAATCTAGAATAAAGGGACAATCTGGAATCTAGAATAAAGGGGTAATTATTCTAAGAAGATTTAACTCTTCATACAAATCAGTTTCATGTAAATCTCAATTTAATTTTAAGTGTGAATTTATACAGTTTCCTTTTAATGCGTTGTCCAATATGGCTTTAACTTGTGGAGGTGATACTACAAGCCAAACATGATTTCATGATTTGTATAAAATTCAGGATGTCTGTTTATGTATTCCATTACTGTATCTTCAATTATAAGTGGTAATTTTTAAACTGTCTTCCTTGTTAATAGGCTCATCCAAAGTTTCATATGAAAATGTTCTTTTCCATCAAATGCTACCATCTTTAAATTTAACTTCTAATTCTAAGCCTCAAAACCAGAGATTTGAACCTCCTTGAAGAATTCTAATAACTGCCTTATGTGCCTTATTGCAGTGTCTACATGTACACTTTTATTTTATAATATTTGACTGACAAAGTTTACTGTCCTATCGCCAGCAGTTCCTGTCCCCATGCTCAGGCCAGGAGTTAATATTCGTGCAGATCCCACAGACCTGAGTTCTGGGGAAGGCCGGGCAAGCTGGCCCCACACTGTGTGTCCCTATGCTGCCTCCACGCCGAGCCCCTTCTCTCGTCTGCAGCCATGGGACCCATCACCACTGCTGCTGCTGCTGCTGGGGCCACCACCATTGCTAATTCCAGTCTGGCCCTAGGTCCTGGTCTCTGCCATCACCTTGGAATGCCATGGTGCCACAGACAGCCCCAAGCGCTCATGTGCACACCTGAAGACCACGCCTGCTGCCTGGTGCTCACACTGTCCACTACCCACTGCTCACTGTGCCCGGGATCCCGCGCCTACATGGGTCTGAACTGCCATTGCCATATTTCCTCCTATCGTGTGCATGTGCCGTAGTCCCATTGGACTCCATGTATAAAACACAAGGTCAAAGATAAAGTGATCATGAACTTCAAGAGGGTGACAACAGAGCATTAAACGCAGGCCCAAAAAGTCAGCTCCGGAGAGGACCTATATTTCAGTCTGATCTCTTTCTATTTCAAGTCTTTTTTTTTTTTTTTTTTTTAACTTTTATTTGAGGTGGCATCTCGCTCTGTCACCCAGGCTAGAGTGCAGTGGTGTGAGCTCAGCTCATTGCAACCTCCGCCTCCTGGGTTCAAGCGATTATCATGCCTCAGCCTCCTGAGTAGCTGGGATTACAGGCATGCGCCACCACGCCTGGCTAATTTTTTTTTTCTTTTTTTCTTTTCTTTTTTTTTTTTTTTACTAGAGATGGGGTTTTACCAGGTTGGCCAGGCTGGTCTCAAACTCCAGACCTCAAGTGATCTGCCCACCTCGGCCTCCCAAAGTGCTGGGAACACAGGCCTGAGCCACCATGCCCAGCTCAGTCTGATCTCTTTCACTAACTAATTATGTAACTTTCAGCAAATTACTTAACCTCTCTGTGGCTTTGTTTTTTTACCTGAACAAAATGGACTTTGAATAATAAATAGTAATACAAATAATAATAATAAAGTAGCTTATAGGATAATACCGCAAAGCATTATCATTAACTATTTTTTCTTTCATTTTTCTGTATTTTTCCAAAATTTATTTTCTAAAACAATTTAACAGAAGGAGCTAGCATTGGCCTCGCAGATAACTATGTATGTAGGGGCAAGTTCAGTTTCTTAAATTTCAATGTTTTTTTCAATACCGAGGCATAAAGGGAGGCAGACAGGTCAGAGAAAGTACAAATTTTCGCATGAGGCTTTTTGTCTATATTAGACCTAATACAGACAATATAAAAGGAGGCACATGGTAGTGAAAAGATCTCCAGGCTTAGAGTAAACACCAGCAGGTCTGGAGGTCTCCTGTGGCAAGAATTTGACTGTGTGATTTGGGGTAATCCCTTATTCTCTTCAGACAGTTTCTATATCTCGGTCTATTCTATGAGATATTCTAGTATGGAAACTTAGTGTATTTGGACCTAAGATTTATTGTTATTTTATTTTATGTTTTTTATTTTGTTTTGTTTTGAGATGGAGTCCCGCTCTGTCACCTAGGCTGGAGTGCAATGGCGCAATCTTGGCTCGCTGCAACATCTGCCTTCTGAGTTCAAGCGATTCCCCTGCCTCAGCCACCCAAGTAGCTGGGACTACAGTTGTGCGCCACCACGCCCGGCTAATTTTTGTAGTTTTTGGTAGAGACAGGGTTTCACCATGTTGGCCAGGCTGGTCTCAAACTCCTGACCTCAGGTCATCTGCCCACCTCCGCCTCCCAAAGTGCTTAATTAAATCCTTATTTCTTTCTCACACCAAAGTATCATGGCTCTAGGCCCGTTTGAAGCAAAGTGAGATCAAATTGTGATTTAAAGCCAGAGTCAGAGAAACTGACAATGGAAGGAATTTCTTTCTGTTTTACCAGCCTGTTATAATATGATGTAAAACAAAAGGATCATTTTATCTATTTTTGTGTCCTTAGGGGACATCAGTATAACTTGGATATATTGCATGCAGAATATACTTATCAAAAATTTCAAAATTATAAAAAGCCTTTAATACATTAAAACAAAAGTGCCAGAGTCTGAAATTTTTCTGAATGTACTCTTCTAGTTAATTAATAATAATATCAGGATTTTATTATTTCATAAAGTTATGTTTTTTAAAGTTACATACCATTTTTGTGGTATAAATAAGTCTATGAGGATGGGTATTTTACCAAATGGATTAACTTACAAAATGAATATACCTTTTTTTTTTTTTTTTGAGACGGTCGCTCTGTCGCCCAGGTACAATGGCGCCATCTCCACTCATTGCAACCTCTGCCTCCTGGGTTCAAGTGATTCTTCTGCCTCAGCCTCCTGAGTAACTGGGATTACAGGCGGGCACCACCACACCTGGCTAATTTTTGTATAGTAGAGATGGGGTTTCGTCATGTTGGCCAGGCTGGTCTAAAACGTCTGACCTCAGGTGATCCACCCGCCTCAGCCTCCCAAAGTGCTGGGATTACAGGCATGAGCCACCATGCCCAGTATAATATACATTCTTTATAATTCTTTCCACATCTTACTTGCTAAAAGGAAAATATCATCTCCACAAATATGAAAGTGTTGCTACTTTGCTATATATGTAAAAATCTTTTAATCGTGTAAAGGTAGTCCCTTCTAACTTCCAGATTCCGTCAGCTCTGATAAACAGATCTGCAATCTGGTCTACAACTTCTTCGAATAAGAACCTAAGTGAGCATTCATTGTAAAGACTCACCATTTCTGTACCACTGGATCTCTGGCTGGAAATGTTTAATTTCAGGAGTGATGACTACGCGACAGCCTAGACTCATTGTCTCTCCCTCTCTCCCAAAAGACACATCAAATTTGTCATCAAAGTGGATCTCAAATTTGGATGCATAACCATACGGGGTCACAGCAACTGGGTACAAAAATAACAAATATCTGTAATTTTTTTCTTCATCAAAGAGACACAAGCAGTTTAATAAGCACAGGCAGAAAGCAGTCACAGCAAAAAAAAAAAAAAATGAACATATGAGCAAATGATTTATCTGGGTCAAAATGAAACTCTATATAAGAAGTATTTAGAACATATGCATATATAATTTGTATGGAAATTCTTGCTTCATTGGTTATAAAAGCTAAACGCTTATTTTTATTATTGTAATGAATAGAATTTAAAGGGTCAGGTTTAATGTCTTAAATGCAAATTAATACCACTTTTAACCTACACTTAAATCTTTAGCTGCAACATATGCACTTTGTAATTTTAGACGTTGAGTTAATTTAAACTCTACTGCCTGTACTCTTGGGACAAAATAGCCATATCCATTATTCATAAAAATGGAGTTTTTCATCTGACAAGGGATTGATAACCAGAATATACAAGAGGCTCAAAGTACTCAATAGCAAAAAATTCAAGTAATCCAATTTAAAAATGAGCAAAAGATCTGAATGAACATTTCTAAAAAGAAGACACACAAATGGCCAACTGGTATATGGAAAAATGCTCAACATCACTAATCATCAGAGAAATGCAAATCAAAACTGCAATGAAATATCATCTCACCCCAATTGAAATGTATCCAAAAGACAGGCAATAATGCTGACAAAGATGTGGAGAAAAGGAAACCCTCTTGAGCTGTTGGTGGGAATGTAAATTAGTACAACCACTATGGAGAACAGTATGGAGTTTCCTCAAAAAACTAAAAAAATTACCATAAAATCCAGCAATCCCACTGCTGGGTTTATATCTTAAAGAAAGGAAATCAGTATATAGCAGAGACACCTGCACTCCGATGTTTATTGCAGCCCTTTTCACAATAGGCCAGGATGTGAAATTAACCTAAGTGTTCATCCCTGGGAGAATGAATGAAGAAAACGTGGTACTTATACTCAATGGAATGTTATTCAGCAAAAAAAAAAAAAAAAAAAAAATTGAAATCTATCATTTGCAACAACATGGATGGATCTAGAGGACATTATGTTAAGGGAAGTAAGCCAGGCACAGAAGAACCGATATCATGTGTTCTCACTCACATGTGAGAACTAAAAAGAATTGAACTCATGGAGATAGAGAGTAGAATGATAGTTACCTGAGGCTGGGAAGCTTAGCGCAAGGGGGAATAAGGACGGGTTAGTTAATGGGTACAAAAACACAATTAGATGCAAGGAATAAGATCTAGTGTGTGGTAGCACAATAGTGCAACTACAGTTAATTTATTGCATATTTTCAAACAACAGAAAGAGTGGAATTAGAACGTCCCTAATATAAAGAAATAAGACATGTTTGAGATGATGGATGCTCCAATTACCGTGATTTGATCATTACACATTGTATGTTTGTATCAAAATATCACATGTACCCCATCAATATGTACAACTACTATGTATCCATAAAAATAAAAATAATTTTAGTTAAATAATTTTAATGTAGTTTTAAAATAAGTTGCTTCATTTTCTTTAATGATCTGAGTAATAAATATTACAAGAAATGTCCACAGGAGAAAATGGAAAAGTTTAAAATATTCTAACTTTTAAAAATATTGTTCTCAGAAATATCTTATTTATAGATTGAGTAAATGCAGCCTGCATAATCAACTCTCCTAGGTTTTATTTCCTCTTTTCACCAAAGAAAGAACTTGGGAAAGAAATGACTATTTATTGATGGGTTATTACATGCCAGACACTTTCACATTTGACATATCATCAATTCCTTGCAACAACTCTATGCCGTAGATTTTATTTTCTTCCTCTCTTTCAGGTGGGGATATGGAAGTTCACAAAAGTAACACACACCTAATGCCAGAATTTCACAGGTAGCATATGTGAAATTGAAATTCACACTCATAACTTCTCGATTCCAAAACTTAGGCCTTTTCTCATATATTTTGTCCCTCTTCCTAAGACTTCCTTCATTGCACTTGAAAATGCAAGCTAACATTTACTGAGTTCAACTTTGACCAAGTATTGGTCCAAGCATTTAATACCTATTAACACAAGCCCCATAATAGTGCTATTAGGTAAGTACCACTAATATCTGCATTTTATAGAAGAAGAAACTGATGCATAGGAAGGTAAAATAACTGACCACATTCCCCTGCAGAGCTAGATTTGCACCAGCTGGCCGTTTCTCTGCTCTTGGCCAATACATCGTACCGTCTTGATTTTGTGTGTTCCCAGGTAACCCTAATTAACAGTGATATAACTTCTCTTTGGAAGCACATCTCCCATCTGCCTCACTTTAATGTGTTGATGTTCATTGAGACCAGAGAGAGAAACAACTTGACAGATCTTGCACAGTGCTGGGAGGCTGGGCTGGTTCCAGAGCTGCCTTAGGGGGTAGAGCTGAGGGCTACCGTCAGACATTCCAGACCCAGCTGGAAAGGCAAGTAGGTCTCCTAGAAATGGACCTAACTTCTAGGTTCTCTTCTGTATTTGAGACTGGACCGGACTGTCTGCGATAACTTTGGAGTTCAGTAGAAGGCACCCCAGTTTAACAACTAGAAGACAACACATCATTCTGCTGTCATGTCCTCAATCTTTTATCACATGTACACACTATCCTGGGAAACATGGTTTAGGGCAGGGGTTGGCAAGTCTGTGGGGCAAATCTAGAAATGCCTCTTGTTTAAACCATTAAGAATGGTTTTTGCATGTTTTAGTGGTTGAAAATAATAAAAAGAAGCACAATATTTTGTGACATGAAAAGTCATAGGAAGTTGAAATCTCAATGTTCATAAAGGAGGTTTTTTTGGAACACAGTCACGCTCATTCATTCTCCTACTGTTAGGCTGCTTTTGTGTTACAGAGGCAGAGTTGAGTGGTTGTGACAGAGACCAAATGGCCCACAAAGTCTACAATATTTACAGTCTAGTCCTTTACAGAAAATGTTTGGTGACTCCTTGTTTGAAATAATGGTTTAGAATTAAAAAGACCAAGTGACACATCCCTATTCTACCACTCTGTGTGGTCTTCTCTAAACTGTTTCCTCATCGGCATAGCACAGATGGAAATGCGACTACTTCATAAGCTTTTGGGAAACGTTAAATGAATCAATGTGTACAAAAATGTCTTAGTACATTGTCTGGCAGAACTGATCAATAAATGTTAAGTATTAGAAAAAAGAGCAGAGAGCTTTGTCTGTGACATCTACCAACATTCCAAGCAACTAAACCCCTACCTAGCACATAACAAGTGCTCAGTAAATAGTAACCAAATACGTGAATATGAGCCCTCTGTTTTCTGTTAGAAACAACTGCATTCAATTCAGGGGTCATCAGAGAGGAGGCTCTGTAAGACTGAGCAATAAGAGAAGTGAGAGTGAATTGGACTTTTAGTCCCTGCGTTGACAGAGAAGAGGGGAAAAGGAGAAACATGGATCACGATATGGCTGTGGAAATGGACAAGCTACATTCAGAGGATTGTGAAGTGATCAATAGGCCACTCCTGGGGACACTGGGAGACAAGTCATAGGTTCAGAATTTCCAGCTATTCTTCTTTTTTTTTTGCGGGGGGGGACAGAGTCTTGCTCTGTTACCTAGGATGGAGTGCAGTGCCGTGATCTCAGCTCACTGTAACCTCTGCCTCCCCAGTTCAAGAGATTCTCCTGTCTCGGCCTCCTGAGTAGCTGGGATTACAGGTGCGCACCACCATGCCTTTGTATTTTTAGTAGAGACAGGGTTTCACGATGTTGTACCAGGCTGGTCTGGAACTCCTGACCTCAGGTGATCTACCCGCCTCGGCCTCGCAAAGTGCTGGGATTACAGGCATGAGACACTGCGCCTGGCCCCAACTATTCTATCTCAGCATAAATCAAGAGATAGGAGAAGAACATGATTTGGGATGTGCTTCTCCGTTGCTCTACCAGTCATCCCTTGTCACCCATGGGGCTGATACCAATGATCACAACTTGGGATATTAAATGAGAAGCCATTGCATGAAATCAGTGGAGCAGGTCAGCCATAGACCTCAAGCTAGCCAGGCAGGTGAAAAACTGATCTCAGCCATTTTCAAAACTACCACTAATTTCTTCATGTTTGAAAACTAAGTTAGGGCTTGACTACCTTTTTCAGTCTGACCACTCTAAGTATATAATGCTTTCAACAACCATAGATTTTGCTTTTATTGCTTCTCATAAATAGAAGTTCTGATGTAAATGAAATGACTGACATTCACAGACTTGCAGATTACCACTGATCAGAATATTTTTAATAGGTTTTTATGTAATCACATTTAGACTTCATTTTAGATTGTACTTTGTAACTTAATGCATTTATTTATTCATTCATTATTGAATACTCACTCTGTGGCAGGCCCAACCTTGCCTTCAGGTGGCTCATGGACCAGGGAGGGAGACTGACACACAACGAGTAACAGGGTCCAGCCTCACTGACGCTCTGATGAGGTGCCGTAGCCTCACCCAGGACACCTAACCCTGATTGGGTAGGGTGTAGCGGTGGCAGTGGGGGGTCAGACCTGCTTTCTCAAGGAAGTGATGCCCATCTGGACATTTAAGGGTGAGAAAGAGTGCTTTGATATAGTCCAGATTCGTGTGTGTGTGTGTGTGTTTGGTGAAGTCATTCTGCCCAGGTTTGTATAATGATCTTTCTCAGTTTAACCCAGAAAGACATAAAGCATTTGCCATTTTTAGCCCATCATATCTAGGTTTTCATAAAACCAGCACAAAGCAATTCGATTCAGAAAGAGAACAGTAACCAAAAAATCTTTTTAAAAAAGTAAATAAAATAACCACAGATACCTACTATATCCAACCTAGCATATACTATGTTATATATAGTATGCATTTATTTCAGCATTATGGACTAGCTTATTATGCCATATTTTACATAGAGGTGACACTTAGTAAATGACACTTAGTAAATTTTTAAACTTACAGCTGAGGGGCATGGTAGAAACCCCAGCATGAAAGCGAGTCTCATCAAACTCTCCCTTATACCCTAGAGAAGAAAACAGAAATGGATGTGAACTGCTTTGTGATAGATTTATTTTAAAACAATGGGAAGAAATTTAAAACACACACACACACACACACACACACACACACTTTGAAGAAAACAAATCTAGCAAACCTACTCTTTACCACAACTGAAGCATATGCCGAAAGCTCTCCTTTAACATTCATCGCCGAGGCCCGGTACTGAGCTGTATCTTCAAAATCACATCTGAAAGAACAGATGGAAATGAACATCCATCATAGTGACAATCCTTGTAATTATTAGCTGTTCTATCAGGGAACTCTTTGCTATCACAGCCCCCTGCAAATCAGTGGCTAACACACGGCTCTTTGGTTCTCCTGGTACAGCTACTGTCTCTGATCTAGCTACCTGTGGGATATTAGTCCACGTGATCTACTGTGGTTTCCTGCCAGCAGCATAGACTGGGGAGAACACCTGTAGTTCACTGTGACCCTAGCCTGGGTTCATTTAAAATGTCAAACAAAAAAAAGGCAACCAAGTGCTAGGCACATAAATTACAGAGTGAACAGCATTGTGATCTACTTACTTGTCTAAAGTTGCATTGGGAGGAGAAAATGTGCAGGCATGTAACCTTTGTAGCAAGTAACTACCTGGAGGCACACTGGAGGGTGTGACTTTCCTGCTGTCCTGCCCTTGTGGTGGGTTTCAGTCTGGGGGCAACCAGGCAATGGGGAAGAGAAAGCAGCAGTCCCTCCGTGTAGATTCCCGCAACCTCCCTGAGCCAGGTTGGTCTATGTGTTCTGGCTTGAAAGCTCATCTAAGTTATTTACACTTCATTTCCACTAAGGTTCAGGCCATACTTGGAGTTTCAGCTCACAGCATAACACAAGAAGCACTTTTTTTTTTTTTTTTTTGAGACGGAGACTCGCTCTGTCGCCCCGGCTGGAGTGCAGTGGCCGGATCTCAGCTCACTGCAAGCTCCGCCTCCCGGGTTTACGCTGCCTCAGCCTCCGGAGTAGCTGGGACTACAGGCGCCCGCCTAATTTTTTGTATTTTTTTAGTAGAGAGGGGGTTTCACCGTGTTAGCCAGGATGGTCTCGATCTCCTGACCTCGTGATCGGCCCGTCTCGGCCTCCCAAAGTGCTGGGATTACAGGCTTGAGCCACCGCGCCCGGCCAAGAAGCACTATTTGGATGTTCTTCTAAGTTATAATACAGAAATTGGAATTCTTATAAAAATGGACCATTAGGGAGAAGAATGGTCTCATGGAGAGATGAAGAGGCTAAGGTTTCAAAGCAGGTTGTTTTATGTCTTATCATTGCCAGTTTCTCGTGTTCTTCATTGTTTCTCAGGATTTAGTTTCATTTGTGTAAACTTTTTTTGTTGCTGAAATTTTACAGACATCAATAGAACCCCAGGAAGGCAAATACAGTTGCCCTTCTCATAACTACTTAATTTTGAAAGTAACCACATAGCTCACTGCTGCTTCAGCCGAACCACCCACTGGCAGAACTGACCTGACCTTGGGTCAGGGTCAGTGCTTGGCAAACATCACAGGGTCCTAGCATCACTTGGCCAACTCCTCTGATCTGAGGAGAAGGCTATACGTCTCTTGAGAATGAATAATATAAATTTCACCTTGACATTTATGCACACCATGGTTTTATCTAAACTGAAAATGGTGGGATCTTGTTTAGCTTTTTCATTGACCTAACTAGGTTTGAATTTCAAAATCATCTTGGGAGGCATAATAAACATTTGGGAACTTAGGAATTTTGATGTAGGCTTCATTTTCAAATTTTGCTTTCGATTTTACTTTAAGCTCAAACATCTCAATGTCTAGCCTGCTTCACATACACAGATTGACAGAGTACATACTTTCCCATGGTTCCTGGCAAGCTGAAGGAAAGAACATTATCTCCAAGTTTAGACCACATTCAATGCCACCTACCTGGATCTCCATGGCCTTTAGTTATTAAAAACAAGAGAATGTGATGATGATATTGATTTGGGACTCTGAAATGATTACTGAATATAAAAGCCTCTTTATGCAACATATTTTTCTTACTTACATCTAAACTCCCAAGTATATAAAAAGATAAATAAAAATATGCAAATTGGTTTTTTTCTGATCATCTTTGACTAAATACAAATATAAAATCACTTTGGGAGGTAGTGTGAGCATGGTAAGAATCAGTCATACATATCACTTTCAGGTGTGCACCCAGAGAAGCACCGTATATGAATGTCCCTCATTGTGATCACACAGCATTGGGATGAAATGGGGAGAATGGGCTGTTAACTGCAGGGGTGAGACGCCTCCCTGAGCAATGTTGAGCAACACATGGACACTGATGTTCTCTTACGCATTAATCTCCAGAGTGTGCATTCCATATCGACTCTCAATAATGTACTTTCCAGGGTTTGCATGGACATTTATTGGCACCTGGTTTTTATACCTGTAACAGAACGGAAACAAAATGAAGTAAGCTGAAGTGTAAACAACTTCACGATTAAACACACACATACAATTCTTGTTCTTGCAGGAACACCTGTAAACAGAGCACTGAGGGTAGCAGCAGCATTGATTAAATAAATGTAAGTAATATTAGCTTACGTGAAGTGTACCAGCAATACAATCACACTTCTTGATGAAGTGCTTTCCCCTCCTCTATAAACTTACATGAAAAATGTTGACTATTCACAACAATATGGCTGAATGTCATGTAACATAATGTTACCGAAAAAAGCCAGTTTCAAAAGAGTGCACAGCAGAATGATTGCTTTTATATAGAATACAAAAACAAAAAAGACTAATTAATGCTACTAGAAATCAGTAGTGTGTTGGGACGCATGAAGGCGGCTTCTTGGATGTCAATAATGTTTATTGATTTGGGGGTCAGTTACATGGGTGTGTGCAATCTACAAAAATTCACTAAAGCAATTCATTTATAAAAGTGTGCAGTCTTTGGGAAGCCGAGGCAGGCAAATCACTTGAGGTCAGGAGTTCGAGACCAGCCTGGCCAACATGGCGAAACACCCTCTCTACTAATAATACAAAAAATTAGCCAGGCGTGGTGGCACACACCTGTAATCCCAGCTACTCGGGAGGCTCAGGCATGAGAATTGTTTGAACCCAGGAGGCGGAGGTTGCAATGAGCCGAGATTGTGCCACTGTACTCCAGCCTGGGCGACAGAGTGAGACTCTACCGCAAAAAAAAAAAAAAACAAAAAAACAAAAAAAAACAAAGTAGGCTGTCTGAAAGGGAAACAAGTGAAACCCAGTTCCTCCTTTGGGCAGAAAATGGTTTTTTGTGTGCATGTTATATTACAATTAAAAAGGTTTTAGGCCAGGCATGGTGGCTTATGCATGTAATTCCTGTAACTCCAGCAGTTTGGGAGGCTGAAGTGGGAGAATCACTTGAGGCCAGGAGTTAGTGACCAGCCTGGGCAACAAGCAAGACCCTGAATCTACAAAAACTACAAAAAATTAGCTGAGTGTAAACCTGTAGTCCCAACTACTCTGGAGGCTACAGTGGTAGAATAGCTTGAGCCTGAGAGGTTGAGGCTGCAGTGAGCTGTGATCGCACCACTGCGCTCCAGTCTGGGCAACATGGTGAGACCCTGTCTTAAAATAAATAAATAAAACAAATAAGCTTTTTAAAAATAAATAAATAAAACAAACAAATAAATACATAAATAAGCTTTTTAAAAAGTTGACCACTGTTGATGTAACAGAGAGGAAGGCGTTGTGTTGGGGGTTTTATTGTTGGCTGTCTGTGAAGGATGAGAGCAAAACATTCTTCCTGCTAACATTCTTGCATGTTGTTAGAAGCAATATCATTGTTTGTTTTTTTCTTTTCTTTTCTTTTCTTTTTTTTTTTTTTGAGACAGAGTTTCACTCTTGTTGCCCAGGCTGGAGTGCAATGGCATCATCTTGGCTCACTCCAACCTCCGCCTCCCAGGTTCAAGTGATTCTCCTGCCTCAGCCTCCCCAGTAGCTGGGATTACAGGCACCGGACACCACGCCCGGCTAGTTTTTTGTATTTTTAGTACAGACGGGGTTTCATCATGTTGGTCAGGCTGGTCTCAAACTCCTGACCTCAGGTGATTCACCTGCCTCGACCTCCCAAAGTGCTGGGATTACAGGTGTGAGCCACTGCACCCAGCCTGCAATATCATTGTGTTGAACAATCGTTATATTTAAGTGTTTTATTCAATGTCATAAACAAACACAGCTCTTACCTTGGAAGAATTTATAATACAAATCATGAAAGGAAACTTCTGACAAGAGCTGAAAGCCTCCCCTTTTCTGACTGTTCCATATCTGGTTAAGCCTCGCAGCCCTCAGAGAGTGGATTACGCAGAGGGGCCTCTCCCTGGGACCCTGTCTTCCGGGTCTGTACGTGGTGCCTGGATTCTTCACCACTTCCTCATGTTCTCAGCAGCCAGTGGCTATGGTGCTGGACCAGGCTTTTCTACTTAAACCATTTTCTGCCCAAAAGAGGAACTGGGTTTCACTTGTTTCCCTTTCAGACAGCCCACTTTGCATGTACAAATGACGTCAATAACCCTGATAAACACAGCTGACATGGAGATTGACTATGAGCCACGCAATGCTCTAAGTGCTTTATGCATACATTGGTAAGTTCAGTTCTCACAACCACGGTATGAGATAGTGTTTTTAACCTCATTTCCCAGATGAAGAAACCAAGGCATGAGGGTTTCAGGAACTTGCCCAGTCACACAGCCAGGAACAGCAGAGGGGGGATCTGAACAGGCAGCCTGGCTGCCGACCCATATGATGCTTCCATTTTCCAATTGTTCTCTCTGCATTTCATTTCTTTAGACTTGTGGACATGATCATAAAGGGGTTTGGGAGTAGGGAACATGATAGAAAGGGAGAGAAAGGAAGAATACTGGCTTCAGTCAGCTCCTTCCTTTCCCCAACTCTCTCTCTCACACACACATACACCCCTACATACTTAAAGCACATTATTCATTTTCTACACTTAAAAAAAAAACAACAAAAAACACTTTCTTCCATATAGCAAAACCAACTCATCCTTCAAGATTCAGATCAAATGCAACTTTTTCAATAAACTCTTCTCTAAAATATGATACAATATGAATTGTTCCTGCCTCTCTGCATCAGGGTTCATTGCTTCAAATTACTAAATATAACATTGATCAAAATTATGGTTGGATATGTGTCTCTTCTATTAAGTTGCCAAACCTTTGAGGTTGGGGATTGTGTCTGATCCACATTTACTTTTTGTTGTTGTTGTTTTTGAGACAGGGTCTCACTCTGTCTCCCACGCTGGAGTGCAATGGTGTGATTATAGCTCCCTGCAACCTCCACCTCCCAGGCTCACGCAATCTTCCCACCTCAGACTCCTAAGTAGCTGGAACTGCAGGTATGCACTACCACGTTCAGCTAATTTTTTCTATTTTTTGTAGAGACGGGCTCTCGCTATGTTGCCTACGCTGGTCTTAAACTCCTGGACTCAAGCAATCCTCCCACCTCGGCCTCCCAAAATGGTAAGATTACAGGCATGAGCCACTGCACCTGGTCTGATCCACATTTACTTCTATTCCTACTCCTGAGGAAGAATGAGTCATGGGCAAACACCAGGCCCTCAGAATTGGTTAAATTGGGTAGAACAGAATTATCATGTAATGCAATAGATTAATTGTAGCTTCATAATTTTTTTGGCTGAGAGAACAGAGTTCTGACAAACATACATGTCATGATATGGATGATTTTATTTTAAATGAATAGAGATGAGGTCTAACTATGTTGCCCAGGCTGGTCTCAAACTCCTGGGCTCAAGCAATCCCCCTGCCTCAGCCTCCCAAAGTTGGATGATTTTAAATAAATGCACACGAAGAAAGTAAGTTGATGCTCTGAGTCTGAGTTCCCTCAGATGTGGAATGGAGAGGGTGGGACTGGCTCAACAATCGCAGCTGCGTGGCAGGTGCAGCAACATAACCTTCTCCAAGCACAGAAGACCCTACAAGTTGATGCAGTGCTGTTTCCTGCCAGCAGCTTCAGACAGCTGTCTCAAAACGGCTCGAGCAGACAGGACTATCTGATCAGAGATGGCCTGGAAAAAGAAATCTACTGGCCACTCCTAGTCTCCAGCATTCCCCGTTTTGATGAAGGACAGGGTAGAACATATTAATTGGCATGCTCTTCTTATAGAATTGGTTTAGGTAATTTCACGCTGGACTCAGAAGCTCACTCTGGCTCTGCTCTTTCTTGTGCTGGAGGGTTTTCAGTGGTTCCTCTTTGCCTAAGAAAAGCGCTGTGATACCAAAAGCTGTGACATGTGCTGTTTGACCAAATGACTCAGTGACACTCAATTTGGCTTTTGATCAAAAGTATTGCTCGTATCTCTATAAAATTTTCATTACAAAGTATTCTGCAGGTCAGGAGTGGTGGTTCATGTCTGTAATCTCAGAACTTTGGGAGGCTGAAGCGGGAGGATCGTTTGAGGACAGGAGTTCGAGACCAGCTGGGTAACATGGCGTGACTCCATGACTGTAAAAAATAAATTTTTAAAAATAAAATAGAAGGCTATTTTGCAGCTCCCATAGTTGCTTCACCATCCTTTCCTTCCATTACTACTCAATTTAGCACCTTAATACCTTTTCCCCAGCTGATGACTTTTCTATTATCGCCACATGGTAAGAGAAATGGGTTCAAAATACACACACACACCACACATCACTTCGACTGCAGAGTTTGTAGTCTTTTCTCTGGAGCTCCAGATACCAATGTGAGAAATTCTTCATTTAAAGCAGTGGGCAAGGATCAACTCAGAAAGATATTTGATACTATTCTCCACACAATTTCACCCAGCGAGGCATTTAGATTTGGAGTCACTTGAGACTGGCTGTCTTTAGCTTTGAGTCAGGGAAGAAAAGAAGGATTTGGGGCCTGTTCTGTATACACTTCACAGCTTGTTATTTCTGGAACATGAAATTCCAAGCTGAGTAGTCATCGGCTAATTTTGGAGGTTAATCCACACCCTGGGATTACGTGTCAGAAGCTTTCTTAAATCCCTGTGAATATACAGATGTATACCATCTCCCTTATCATTTTTATGTAATGTCTATAAATTGTTAATGAGCTTTCAGTATACTATAAGTTTTTCCAGTGACATTTCCTTTATGTGTGTAAAACACACAATTCCCCCCAACAAATGTCAGTTTGGATGTTGGGCCGAGTTTGATAGTATGGGGTCACAGTAAAAGCTCCTTGGCAGTGTAAAGCATGATCAAGCAAAAGCCTTCACGAAAATTATTTTCTATCCACAAATAATGCACACCAAGATGATCTCTTTTTTGAGATGGAGTCTTACTCTGTCACCCAGGCTGGAGAGCAGTGGCGCGATCTCTGCTCACTGCAACCTCTGCCTTCTGTGTTCAAGCGTTTCTCCTGCCTCAGCCTCTCGAGTAGCTGGGAGGAGCTACTCGAGTAGCTGGAGGAGCGCACCACCACGCCCAGCTACTTTTGTATTTTTAGTAGACATGGGGTTTCACCATGTTGGCCAGGCTGGTCTCAAACTCCTGACCTCAGGTGATCTGCCTGCTTTGGCCCCCAAAGTGCTGGGATTATAGGCGTGAACCACCACGCCTGGCCAAAGATGATCTTTAACCAACTGAATCTCACCACAAATGAGATTGCTGCTTAGACTCCAACCTGTTTTGAATAAATCACTCTACACCCACTTTAAAAACTAATTATCTGAAAGAGAGAGAGAGAGAGATCCCATTGGGATAGATTTTGGAATTAAGTAAATAAGAAAAATTCAAAATAAAACTCGAAATCCTTATGTTGGAAAACTGTTGTAAACTGTAAATAATTTGTGTTAACCATTTTAAATATAGGTTGTTTTTCCTATGATAATATGGTAGTAACTGCTAAATTTGAATATGTGATGAATAATTCTAATATTGAAAATAAACTCAATGCATGATTCTATTATGAAATTTACAAACCCTCATAATTTGTGAGACTAGAAGAAGAGTTTTCCAAATCTCTGCCTTCATAACTATTTTATTCCTAGGTTTTGAATTATTATAATGGGCTTAATGACAAATTTCTTTAAGTATCTATTTGACAATGACTTTTGGGTGAAACCGAATAATTTTTTTTTTTTTTTGAGACAGGGTCTTGCTCTGTCCCTCAGGCTGGAGTGCAGTGGCGCAATCTCACTCACTACAACTTCAACTTCCCAGATTCAAGCGATTCTCCTGCCTCAGCCTCCTGAGTAGCTGGGACTACAGGTGCCTGCCACCACACCCACATCTACTAAACCACACACCACATCTACTAAATGTAGATGCCACCACACACCACATCTACTAGAAATTTTTGTATTTTTAGTAAAGATGGAGTTTCACCATGTTGGCCAGGCTGGTCTCGAACTCTGGACCTCAGGTGATCTGCCTGACTCGGCCTCCCAAAGTGCTGGGATTATAGGCGTGAGCCCCCGCGCCTGGCTGAAACTGAAGAATTTTAAACACGTATTGTAAATGTTTTGCTTGAAGATCGAGTCCAGTGTCCAACATATACACATGAAAGGATGAGTGCCGAGTGAGGGAATGACAAGTACACACTAATACCAACACATTGCTCCAGAGAGTTTTCCTGATCTCACTGCAGGCTACAGTCAAGATTTCCACTGACAAATTCAATCCAGGCTTCAGGCCAGAAACCAGCTGAATCCCGCTCTCTAAAAAGTATATAATTAACACTATTCTCTCCTTTTAAAGAAAACTTTTTCCTTCTCCACTATTTCACAGAATGTTTAAAATTTGACCAGGTGATACGTTTATATGGTTCAAGAACCAGAAAGAATAAAGGGTGCACAGTGAACCCTTCCTGGTGAACCCTTCCTAGCACTTTTGTCCCTTTGACAAGGTTCTCCCTCAGGGTCAATAGCTTTTCTTAGGTTCTTACATATACATATCCTTCCAGAATTTCATTATGCAAATAAACACAAACATAAATGCTTTTTTTCTGCCCCTTTTAAACAGAAAGACTCTTATTATACAAGTTATTACATAAATGTACCCTATTAAATTTTAAAACTTTAGTTTTTCTCACTACATATGTATTTTCCCTTCTATGTTGACAGAGTCCTCCTGCAGGATGGCCAGCTTCACGGTATGGGCGCAGCAGCATCCTCCGTAACTCCCTCCTTTCCTTCCTTCCTTCCTTCCTTCCTTCCTTCCTTCCTTCCTTCCTTCCTTCCTTCCTTCCTTCCTTCCTTCCTTCCTTCCTTCCTTCCTCCCTCCCTCCCTCCCTCCCTCCCTCCCTCCCTCTCCCTGTCTCTCTCTCTCTCCCCTTCTTTTTTTCTTTCTCTCTCTCTCTTTCCTTCCTTCCTTTCTTCCTTCCTTTCTTTCTCTTTCTCACTCTCTTTCCCTTTCTTTCTCTCTCTCTCGCCCTTTCTCTCTCCCTTTCTCCCTTTCTCTCTCTCTCTCTCTCTCTCTCACAGAGTTTCACTCTTGTTGCCCAGGGCTACAGTGCAGTGGCGCGATCTTGGCTCACCGCAACCTCCACCTCCCGGGTTCAAGTGATTCTCCTGCCTCAGCCTCCCGAGTAGCTAGGATTACAGGCGTGTGCCACCGTGCCCAGCTAATTTTGTATTTTTAGTAAAGACGGGGTTTCTCCATGTTGGTCAGGCTGGTCTCAGAGTCCCGACCTCAGGTGATCTGCCGGACTCAGCCTCCCAAAGTGCTGGGATTACAGGTGTGGGCCACCGCGGCCGGCCTGTAACTAACTTTTCTACTCAGGCCAGTGCTTAGACAGGCTCCCTGCTGTTGTCAGAGGGAGTTGGGAATAGGACGGTACTGCATCCTGTCTCTGCACCTGACCTTAATGAGGGATGTGTGTGCCCTGTCATTCAGTGCTCTCCGGGTAACCTTTAGGTTCCACATAAATAGATTTGGTTAGTAACGTGGGATTGGTTGGAGAGCGGCTGCTGAGTGTTTGTATCATAGGCCTCAGGAACTCCCATGACATAAAGATGTCCAGTGGAAACTTGGAGCCAAACTCTCTTTGGAAAGGCTTTTGCCTGAACCAGGCCCGGCACACGTGCCTTTGAAAGACATGGCTAAGGACTTAACTGCTATGAGCGGAGGCAGTGTGATTATATGAAGCATCATCACAAATTTACTCCTTTAATAAACCTGCTGATATTCAGGAAGGGCATTCTCAATATTCCCTTTGTACTTCTCCTCAGTGTCAGGCCCAGGAAGCTGCAATTGGATACCAAAAAGGTATAAATGCCAGCAATGTCATCACCAACAATCTTGGCTCCTGCTTGGGTTGCGGATTCCCAGGTCTTCAAGGGGAAGGCTGCTTACTGAAGATTGCATGCTCTGTACCAGTGGTGCAAAGTCAATTAGCACTCCAGTGAACGACTTTTTTCTCATTCTCTTTTCTTTTTTTCTTTTCTTTTTTCTTTTTTCTTTTTTTTTTTTTTTGAGACAGGGTCTCACTCTGTTGCTCAGCCTGGAGTGCAGTAGTGTCATCTTGGCTCACTGCAACCTCTGCTTCTCGGGTTCAAGTGATTCTTCTGCCTCAGCCTCTCGAGTAGCTGGGATTACAGGCATGCATCACCACACCTGGCTAATTTTTGTATTTTTAGTAGAGACGAGGTTTCTACATGTTGGCCAAGCTGGTCTCAAATCCTGGCCTCAAGTGATCTGTCCACCTCGGCCTCCCAAAGTGCTGGGATTACAGGTGTGAGCCAGCTCGCCCAGCCCAGTTAATGACTTTTTAAAAACGTGCCCAGGAATATATACTAATCCCATCCAGAAGTCAACTCCCAGAGGTGGATTTACCTTGAAGCAAATGAAGCTTAAGTTTCAGGGTCTCCCACTATCCAAATCCCTGCAAGACCTTATGTCCTGGCTTATACTGCTAATTTATTTATTTAGTTTGTAAAGAGTGCCCTCCGAGTTGTATCAGCTTCATGCCCACAAAACCTGAACTTGACCCTGTTTACTGCCATTTCCAATTGTCAGTTATCTGCTAACTGATTGTCCGAGTTTCAGCTTTACCCAGGGCAAATCTTGCTCTCAGAAGTATAGTTAACGATTTTCTTAGTTGTCTCCCAGTTCTTTTTTTTTTTTTTTTTTTAGCTCTGTTGCCCAGGATGGAATGCAGTGGTGAGATCAGAGCTCACTGCAGCCTTGTTGTTCGTTTTAATACTTGTTTTTCACTTAGCTTGCAAGGCAAGGAGACTATCTGTGATATGCTCTGGTCTGTCCCTCGTGGGAGAATGTACGATAAAGAATGGAGTCACTAGGACTGATGCTTTGCACGAGGCTCAAGGGAGTTGTTTGCTGCAAGAGCACTAACGGGGGTGCAGGGACCAGAGGAGGCCCATCCAGTACTTCTGGAGAGGAAGCTTGTCTCTGTGTCTTCCCTTTTATTTGAAATGAACCCCTAGGACATAAACTTCACATGTAAAGGATGTAAATATTTCAAAGCCACCTGTGAAGGGTTTGGGGCTCAACTCAACCGCTTCTCAGCTCTGTTAGTGAGGATAACTGGAAATGGACAGTATTTCTATTTTTGAATTTAACTGGAATTTGAAGGGTTGACAGTTTGGTCATCTCCTATTTTTCTGGAGACCTTCCATTCTTTTTGTTTTTGTTTTTAATTATTTTTTTTCCAGATCAACAGAGCACAGTGTGAGGAGTCTAATCTCTGAAGTTCAGCTCTGCTTTTGTGAAATCACACTGCTTTTGCTTAATAACACCATCAGTGTATGTGGCTGGGTTTTTATTCAAGCTGCAGTGTAATTAACAGAAAAAATAAATGCTTAGGAATTGAATATTTATCTCCCAGAAGCTACTTTGTGTCCTTTTGATAATCATCTTTAATTCTAATTTTTTTAAGTGGGAAAACACAGATAGGATACGGTGTAATAAACACATTTATTCAACAAAGGCCTCTAATTCTTCATTTATTATTGATACATTTTAATTCATGAAAGAAGAAATATTTTTACTAATATTTCTTGCAGCTGAAAATTTGTTATTGTTTGTGCATTTCTATAGGAAAGTTTGGAATTTCTTTTTTTTTTTTTTTTGAGGTGTGAAGTAATTGGTTTTTTAAGAAGAAATGTCCCTTTGACAGGCCAAATTGTGCAACTCCATAGTCACAGAGAAGGGCAGGCAAAGGCAGAGTGATTGCTAACTTACTTTTCTATTTTAAAGCTTGTAAATTGATTTTTTTAAACTTCATTTTTATAGAAATATGTTTCCACAGTTCTCATCTTTGTTTACTATAAATTATTTGCCCCGATAATTCATAGCCAGTTTTGATTTTTATTCTTTGGTTTTCAAATTCAGAAGCCCTGAAAAGAGTTTACATACATAGAAAAATTGTGAGTAAATCCAAAATCATCAAAGACAGATTAAGATTACAAGTAAAAATTCACCATATGCTCCTTAGGAACCACCTTAGAAGCCGGGCACGGTGGCTCACTCCTGTAGTCCCAGCACTTTGGGAGGCCAAGGTGGGCAGATCACCTGAGGTCAGGAGTTCGAGACCAGCCTGGCCAACATGGCGAAACCCCATCTCTATTAAAAATACAAAAATTAGCCAGGTGTGGTGGTGCACGCCTGTAGTCCCAGCTACTTGGGAGGCTGAGGCAGGAGAACAGCTTGAACCCAGGAGGTGGAGGTTGCAGTGAGCCAAGATTACACCACTGCACTCCAGCCTGGGTGACAAAGCGGGACTCTGTCTCAAAAGAATAACCTTAGAGAAATAAGTGGGTTTATCTTGTCAGCTACCTCCACAGTGCTATGCAGGCATCTGATCAACATTAGAAATAATAGAAAAGAAAGGAGAAGGAGGCAGACACTCTGGGTGACAGTGACATTCGTGTAGTGTTTATATTGCAACCTAAGGTGCATTTATCACCACTCCTGAAGATAAGAAAAAAGCATGCAAATACCTGCACCAGAGAGTAAAACTGAAATATCTTTTTTAATTGGCTCAATTATTTTCATACTTCCGCTCTCTATGGCAGATATTTGTGACATGTGACAGGAAAGTTCTCAGTTTAAGGACCACAAAGCCACTGACAATTGCAATAGGATATATTATGGAAGGAGAAAGAGTGCTTATTCCTTACGGAAAGAAAGTATCTCCTGCCCCCTGTTGGGTAGTATCTGGCATCCAATTCTTTCTTTTGTTTGGTGTCAGAAAACACATTGATGCAACTTGCTTATGCTCTCTGGTAAAAAAATAAATTAATTAAAAAAGAAAGGAAGAAAGAAAGAAAAGAAAGAGAGAAAGAGGAAGGAAGGAAGGAAGGAAGGAAGGAAGGAAGGAAGGAAGGAAGGAAGGAAGGAAGGAAAGGAAGGAGAAAGAAAAAAGAAAGAGAAAGAAAAGAGAGAAAGAAGAAAGAAAGGAAGAGAAGGAAAGGAAAAGAAAGAAAGAGAAAGGAAAAAGAAAGAGAGAAAGAAAGAGAAAGAAAGAAAGAAAGAAAGAAAGAAAGAAAGAAAGAAAGAAAGAAAGAAAGAAAGAAAGGGAGAGAGGGAGGGAGGGAGGGAGGAAGGAAGGAAGGAAAGAAGGAAGGAAGGCAGGCACATTCAGGCCTTAGCTCATACGAGGGGTAGAGATGGGAGTTTTAGTTACTTTGTAAAAGGCAGCATTGCTTCCAATCACAAAATCCTGCCCTGCTGTGTGAAGTTCATTGATGGAAGCTAATTTTTACCTAACTTTTATCATCCATAGCATTTATAGACATATGTTTGGTAAGTATATATGTTGACTAAAATGCAATACTTCATATAAAATAAAGACCCATTTGCATAATAGGATTATAGAGTATTATCATGTAGCATATATACACAAGAATGTTTTTTCTTCCCACACATACAAATTCATCTCAATACCCTTCTTCACTCTTTGGAAACCTATACAATCTTACAGATGTCTTCACTGACTCTTGCATATGGTGGTTCTGTGTGTTTCACTAGAGGTGAACTTAACTTTGTGTAATGAATTCTGTTAGTTTTCATAAAGATAACATACCACGTGACACGAGGTTCTGGCCAGCCTGCTATGGAGCAGTGCAATTTTACATTCTCCTTCTCCCAAACCGTGTGGGAGCGAGGTTTAATGATAAACTCAGGAGCGTGGAGAAGATGGTCTTCATTCAACTTAGCATGATATGCCTCGGTTTCTTCTAACTGAAATAACAAATAAGCAAACATATTACCAAAATACCACTAAATCAAAGTGACTTTTGGTGCTAAAATAACAAGTAGAAGCCAAAAGTTTTATTTTTCCATTTGGAAGCTTAATTTTGTTTAGAGAAAATGCACTCCCTTCTCCCTTTTAAGAACAGAGGTAGTTATTTGACATTTAACATTCCAAGCTTAAGCAACATCTTTGATTTCTATTTCTTTTTCTTTTTCTTTTTTTTTTTTTTGGCCTGGGCTGGAGTACACTGGTACAACCTGGCTCACTGCAGCCTCTTCCTCCCAGGTTCATGCAATTCTCGTGCCTCAGCCTCCCGAGTAGCTGGGATTACAAGCACTCACCACCATGCCTGGCTAATTTTTGTATTTTTAGTAGAGATGGGGTTTCACCATGTTGGCTAGGCTGATCTCGAACTCCTGACCTCAAGTAATTCTCCTGCCTTGGCCTCCCAAAATTGGGATTACAGATGTGAGCCACCACATCTGGCCATATTTTACATAGAGGAGTATTTTACTTACAGTATTTTACTCCTGTAAGTAAAATACTCCTCTAAGGTGGATTTCTTAAGGCTCTTTAAAATCTTTAATTTCCTTAAAACCTAAAATTCCATGGAGTTTAAAACTATTGTTTGCTTTATTTGACCTACATATTAATATTTTAATGTCTTTCTCCTTGTTTTCTTATGTTTTGTTTCTCCAAAAGATCACATATTCTTCATTTGAAACACATCAGTCAGGTGCAGTGGCTCATTCTGTAATCCCAACATTTGGGGAGGCTGAGGTGGGTGGATCACTTGAGGTCAGGAGTTTGAGACCAGCCTTGCCAACATGGCGAAACCCCATCTCTACTTAAAAAAAAAAAAAAAAAGAAAAAAGAAAAATTAGCCAGGTGTGGTGGCACATGCCTGTAACCCCAGCTACTTGAGAGGCGAAGGCAGGAGAATCGCTTGAACCCAGGAGGCGGAGGCTGCAGTGAGCTGAGATTGCGCCACTGCACTCCAACCTGGGGGACAGAGTGAGACTCCATCTCGAAGAAAAAAAAAGAAACAAATCCATCTACATCTACACACACACACACACACACACACCCCTTATGACATGCATTTCCACCTTTGTAAGTTACATTAAACTGTCTTTTCTTACTGTTTTCCTCAGGGACAGGCGTTCTGCCTTTTCTCGAATCGCAACTTTCCTTGACTTCTTTTCAAAAGTTTCTTCCTGTTGAAGAGTGGACGTGGCCTGTTTGGCAACCACGGACTGCTTGGATGCCATGGATTGCCTGGATGCTGTGGACTGCTTGGATGTCATGGACTGCTTAGATGCCGTGGACTGCTTAGATGCCGTGGACTGTTTAGATGTTGTGATTCCTTCCTCACTAGCAAGAAGATTCCTCTGGGCTATATAAGCAGCAGCTTCTTTAATTCTTTCTTCTTCCGTATCTGTAATTCCACTGACATGCTTTTGACTAAAACACAATAATGGCAAAATGTAGATGTTGTGGATGGCAGTGATAAGATTGAGTAATTTTTACTAAGTTCAAAGTACCACACCTCAGACACTGTATCCTGCACCAAAAGAAAACCCGACATAGAAAAAGCAGGTAAATCAGAAGCTGACGCTTCATGTACGGAAGTGTTCCTCACCTTAACAAATAACAATAATAATAATAATGATAACAGTAATTATAACACCTATGATGGCCCTGGTGCTTTTCACATACATGATCTTGTTTCATCCCCATATAAACCCTATGAGATAAACTTTTTTTTTTTTTTAAGATGGAGTCTCGCTCTTGTTGCCCAGGCTGGAGTGCAATGGTTCAATCTCAGCTCACTGCAACCTCGGCCTCCTGGGTTCAAGCAATTCTCCTGCCTTAGCCTCCCAAGTAGCTGGGATTACAGGCTTCTGCTACCATGCCCAGCTAATATTTTGTAATTTTAGTAGAGACAGGGTTTCACCATGTTGGCCAGGCTAGTCTCGAACTCCTGACCTCAGGTGATCCACCAGCCTTGGCCTCCCAAAGTGCTGGGATTACACTCGTGAGCCACCATGCCTGGCCAAGATAAATTATTATTTCTGGTTTAGATATATGGTAACGAGGTTCAGAGAAGTTAGATAACTTGCCCAAGGTCGTCTCACGGATTGTCTTAGTGTGTTTAAACATGATTTTGTTTACAATAAAAGATTATGGTTCCTTTCCAGAAAAGCCATATTGTCAAATGAGATCTAGTTTGTTTGCCTGTGACCCTGATACATGAGTAGGAGCTTGATCTGGATTCTGTCACTTTGCTGATGTAATGCACTGCCTGGAGTTGTTGCAGTATGAATAAGTTCTGAATGTACATGAGGTTCCTTATGTCTACTGAGTTTCTTTCTAAGATAATATATGTTGTGTGTGCATATACTATGTGTGCACCTATAGTATATACTAAGAAATTATCAAACTTGTGATGGAAGTGGTGACATTTATAAATGTGACTCGTTATTATTCATAATTGATGACAATAGTGAGGGAGTGGTAACATCTCAAGTTCAATGCCTACTGTGGCAGTTTATGATAGAATCTGTGCTGTGATTTATTCATGTTGTTTAAAAATATTTGAATTATTTTAACATATTTCAATGCCTTTTGTTGTAAAGCCCCTCAAATGTTTTAGTGAAAGAGTGTATTGATCATATCGAGGATTCTCTTGAAATTGAGTGTCCTTAGACCTCTTACGTCAGAATTATACATTCCAAGAATGATTGCTTCAGTATGTAAGCAAATGCTGCCATTGTGTTAGCAAGTTCCTAGCATCTAAATCTATGTCGCTTGCTGAGGAATAAGATTCCACATTTGCCAAGTTTGGGGTTTCTCATGGACTATTCCTAAAACATCTGGCAGACGAGATGAGTCCATGTTGTTTCTGACTAAATGTAGTGAGTAAATTTTAAGTTTTTTCCTCTCTCTCTGTAAATATTAATAAGATAATCCCTATTATGGATGTTAGTAATATGTCCATTATTATTTGAGGGGGAGGAGGAAGATGAAAGATTTTTAGCTTAGTGTCCTCACATAATGACTTCTCAATCTTTTTTGAACAAGATAGGAAGTGAATGAATTACTAACTGAATACAAAACAAACCATGGAGAATTTGCTTGGAATTCTCTATAGAAGTCAACATACAATAGGGAGATGTGAAATGAGCTTTGTGATCTGTTTCAATTCATGTAATGATGGATCATATTCAATGCTAGTCTTGCCCCAGGCTCCAAGTAAGAGAACTTTATGTTTAAGTTCTCATTACTACTGATACTGGATAGGTTGGCACAGCTCTAGAGGGCCAAACGAAGTGATAGTCTCCTTGCCTTTTCCGTTTACAAAGAAGCCAAACTTCGGAAAAAAAACCTTGTAATTATTTCACACGAGAACTCAACTACACTTAAAAAGTATGTTAGACCCAGGGCAGTAGGGATATTCTCCTTTAAGTAAAAGTCAGGATTTATCAGTGATAACCCTTCTATAATCTGGACACAAAAGTAAAACTGTGAGGCTAACATGTTGACAAAAGTATACTACTACGAAGTAAAACTAAATTTAAAATCTCCCAGTACTCTGCGAATCTGTGACAATCTCAATTCAAAATCTCTTGCCGACAGAAAGTTTACTCAATTTATTAGAATATAAGTGGAATTTTCAGGTGCCATGCAGAGGAAATGGTGTTTTCCAGAAGCACAGTGTGAGTGCAGAGGGCATGTCCACTGCATTGACCAGGCCTACGTGGGACTTTCAATTCTTTCCCTCCCAGGCATGCAGCTTTCAGCAAGTCACTCTGCCATGATTTCCTTGTCCAAAACGTTGATATATTAATATCTCTGCAGGGTTGTATGGAGAATTTAACAAGATGGTTTATATAAAGCACCTTGCATGAGTCCCAGCAAATAATAATAGACACTCAACAAATGTTCATTTTTTTCCATCCTCTTCTCAGATTGTTAATACTGCCAAAACCGTTGTGAAATGTTATTTTTGACACAGTAATAGAGTATAGGTGATGACACCGTATAAGATATAATGGAGAACTAGAAATAAAGCCTAGAAAATCAATTTTTATTCACATCTTTTTTTTTTTTTTTTTTTTTTGAGAGGAGTCTCGCTCTGTTTCCCAGGCTGGAGCGCAGTGGCGCGATCTCTTGGCTCACTGCAACCTCCACCTTCCAGGTTCAAGCGATTCTCCTGCCTCAGCCTCCCGAGTAGCTGGGATTACAGGTGCCTGCCACCACACCCAGGTAATTTCTGTATTTTCAGTAGAGAAGGGGTTTCACTGTGTTAGCCAGGATGTTCTCAATCTCCTGACCTCGTGATCCGCCCACCTTGGCCTCCCAAAGTGCTGGGATTACAGGCGAGAGCCACCACGCCCGGCCTCACATCTTCTTTTATCAGTTTATTTGGTAAATGATCACTTCCTGAGACTGGCCCGGAAGAGACAAATAGTTTGGTGTGGACAGAGCAGGGAGAAGATGTTAGGAGTAAGAAGCTTCATTTCATGCCCTGCCAGGTGGAGTCATGTCACGTAGGCTAGTGTTAAGCTGATGTGGTTTTAAAATGATTTTTTGAAACAGAGTGGGAAAAATACCAGAGACAAAAGACTTTACCCCTCTAGCCTACCATCACTTATAAGGAATGCGAGGTACATTAAGCTACTGTGAAGAGGACAAATGGCTGGACATGCATACTTAGCAGCGAAAGCGTGTTTGTCTGGAAAGTTCACTTTAGAAAATCAGAGAGAGCAAAGATATCAGCTAAAAAGCCAAAAATAGAATGTTATTTATCCCTTTACCTTCCTAATTGGGTTCAGAGCAATTATGACATTAGCCTCCGACACAAGTCAGAAAGGAACTGTCAGAGGGCAATGGAAAGAAAAACACAGGCAACAGATGTAGGTCACCATCAATCACAACCAAATTATTTCCTGACTTCCAAGAGGATCTACTTTTCCATGACATTTGCTCTTAGAGGATGGCCTCACTTTGAGCGTCACCTGAGCTATGGGAATAACTCTGTGTTCAAAGAGAAGTAAACAGGAGATGAGCCAGAAAGTTCCTGTTGAGCTTTAATCTTGGTGTCCAGGACAAGTCTCCTTTCAAGATTCCTTTGAATATTATTAATGCTCAAAAATAATGTTATGTAATAAAGATAGAAAATTGGCATCACACAGACTTGTGATTTAGTGATTATTTTGTTTGAAGTTTTCCTCAAAGTAAATAGCAATCTATTTCCCATTGAACAAGGCATTCAAATTATGATGAGATTTTTTCCCCCAGTGAATAATAATTAAAACCACATTGATAACCAAGATATTTTTCAGCTACCTAAACGTGTCATCTTGGGTTTTTTTTTAAAGTTCACCCAGGCCAGGTGTGGTGGCTCATGCCTATAATTCAAGCACTTTGGGAGGCCAAGCAGGGAAGATCACTTGAGCCCAGGAGTTCAAGACCAACCTGGGTGATATAGTGAGACCCCATTTCTACAAATAATTTTTTTTTTTAATTAGCTGGGCATGGTGGCTCGTGCCTGTGGTCCCAGCTACTCGGGAGGTTGAAGTAGGAGGATTGCCTGAGTCTGGGAGGTTGAGGCTGCAGTGAGCTGTGTTTGTGCCACTGCACTCCAGCCTGGGTAGCAGAGTGAGACCCTATCTCAGAGAGAGATATATACATACACACACACACACACACACGCACACATACACACACACACACACACAGAGTAATAAAAATTCACCCAACATTTTATAGTTTTGAAGCTTTCTTTTTACTCTGGCTATCCTGTCCAATCACTAGCATTCTAGGATCCACTTTCCATTCCAGCTAGTTTTATAAGCAGCATTAAGTTCTGATCATTCTTGTTTGTCATGTAGCCATCCTATGTAATGGCAAAATTTCTGAAAAGGAAATCCCTTTTAACATAATTATCACGTCTCTCTCAGTGCATGGTTCTGAGCTTCCTCAGATCTTTCTCAATCAGTATATAGTAAGTGCTTAATAAAAGGTTAGCTGCTTTTACTATAATCTGACAAGTGCTCAATAAATGTTAGCTGCTATTTCTATAATCTGTCCACAGCAATTATGACTATAATCTGCTACTCCTATAGCACTTACTATATACTTCTTAATAATTAAAGCCAGGAAGAACAAGCACACTCACCGTCCCGAGAAAATGGGTACCATGTAGTCACTGGGCAAATTTTCTTTCTCTTCTCCAGACAGAAGGCTGTGCTTGGCTCTCTTTGGTTTGGGGCTCAACTTGGATGAATAATCATCTAACAGTAGACTGGAATCTGTAAGTCTGAAATAAACCACCTAACATCAGACAATAATAACAAAAAAAAGGCATTTACAACATTCAAAATACTGATACAGGAAGTTTTAACTTGGGAGAAATTTTACCAAATCCTAGATCTCTAATGTTACAATTATCTTTTAGCTTTAGAATCAAAGTAGAGTTAGAAAGATTTCAAATAACAGACTCTATAGAGACAGAAAAGAAAAATAGTGATAATAATTTTATGGCTCCAGTAATTTCATGGCTTTTTCCCCCACTTAAAGTTTCAAGGGAAAACAGTGATGCTTTTATGATAGTTCTAAATGCCCTTTTGTGTTAATGTCATGTTGGAAATCTAGGCAGACTATATAAATGGTTTTGATACATGGTGCATCCAAATTCTTTTGGGAGCTTATTTAAAACGCACACTTTTCTAGATAGATCCATTCTGATGTAGGACCCTTGGTTTACACTGAGACCTTTATGTATTATAGGTGACTCCTGCCTTTGAAGGGATGTGAGGCTTATTAAATAATAGAGTTAATATATTTTATGTGAACACATGATGCCGATTGACTCAGTGATTCACAAGGGTGTGATAAAGAAGCCTTTGGTCAGTTCTGTCTTCCTATGCACACTGGTGCAAATGTGCACTTGGAGGTAGTTAGTGTTCTAATAAACCAAAAAAATGACTAGGGAAGTGGAAAACATGAGAGCAGAGATAGCAGAGAAAAGGGATTGATGAAATGAAAAGAATAGTGTTAATTTGTATAGTTCTTGAATGAAATGAAATGCATTCTTATACAAACATACACAATTTGGCATAAACTTCAGGAGTTCATGGACTCCCTGAAGTCAATCCGTGAACTCGGGGCTAAAAGTCCCTAATCTACACAGTAAGGAAAGATGTTAACAATAGGGGTCTGTATAGGAACTCTTCTGTACTATCCTTTTAATCATTTTGTAAATTTGAAACTATTCTTAAAAAAAAAAAGTTAATTTTTTTTTAGAAGCTCCCAGTCTAGAGGATCTCTAAAGACAAGGTGAAGAGGGGTATTATGTCATGGGAAAAGCCAAGCTGCCCAGTTGAAATAGGAAAACCTTCCAAACCTTGACCATTTCCTAATCTTCGAAAATCATTTGAAAAAGCAAAAGGGATTACCTAATCCAAAGCAGAAGAGAGGTCAAGCATATACATGGTACAAAATGGATATATGATGATGCGAGAAAACAAGTAGCACAGGGCTTTGACATGCAGGGCAGGCAGCAGCACCTTGAATCCTCCCGGGAGGTCTCCTGGAAATGGCCTAACTCTTCCTTCCCCATATCTATCCCCTCCCCCAGAGGTGAATATCTATCTCTTTTTCTATGATCAGCATTAAAACTAAAGGTTAGAACTTTGAATTCAAGCTTGTGGATTGGTTACCAACTGGAAGCCAGGGTGACATTTGTTCCTGGCTGGCTGTCCTGGGCAGCAGCAAAACGACTGCATTCTATACCCCGGCAGGTCACGAAGTACAGGCTGTGCTTATACAGGTCTAAGTTTAAAGTGGTATTTTCCCTCACCTCTTTATTCCATTACCATCCAAAATAAAATAATTATGGGGCTTAAGAGTTTCATTTTTTCCCCCATTTCGAACAGCTGGATTCCAATTTCTCTCCTATTTTTCTGCTTTTGCTTTTCTCTCTTTACTCATTCTAGTGGCTACAGGAGATTCTCATGAGTTCATCATTTTTTGACATTTATTACATCAAAATAGCTATGATTTCTTATTCTTTTCATTGCATTGCTCCTTTTTCTGTCATTTATCCTTTAAGACAAATTCTTAAAATAATGCATTTATTACATAGAATGTGCTATAATATGAGTACTCCATTCTCACAAGTAAATCACAGGAGCTGTTTTTTTTTCTTGTACATCATTCCAATGTAGGAGCCGACTTTTTAATAGTTGAACTTTATGCTAAAGACTCATGGCCCTTTCATCAGCTTCCACTTCATATTTCATTTGGAACAGAAGAATTTTTAAAAAGCATTATGATGCTATGTGTTATATAGTACTGCTTAGAAAATGAAGATCTCCACTTTTATTATGCTAATATTTCTTCGAGACTTTGATTTCTAATAAAGAGTATATGAAGAACTAGATGTTAAAATACAATGCGAACTGATGATTTAGTAATGCTAAGACATTTATTTATTGAGGCTAGCAAACAAAACTAAATCAGGCCGGGCCGCGGTGGCTCAAGCCTGTAATCCCAGCACTTTGGGAGGCTGAGATGGGCAGATCACGAGGTCAGGAGATCGAGACCATCCTGGCTAACCCGGTGAAACCCCGTCTCTACCAAAAAAATACAAAAAACTAGCCAGGCGATGTGGCAGGTGCCTGTAGTCCCAGCTACTCAGGAGGCTGAGGCAGGAGAATGGCGTGAACCCGGGAGGCGGAGCTTGCAGTGAGCTGAGATGGCGCCACTGCACTCCAGCCTGGGGGACAGACGAGACTCCGTCTCAAAAAAAAAAAAAAAAAACTAAAACAGAGAGATACAAACTTTAAAGAAAGTGACTGTTATAATAAGCATAATTATCTTAAGAAAAACATCCATAGTCTATTTTGTCATGATCCATGACCTCTGAAGTCCAACATCTTACTCTATCGAATTTTAAAGTTGAAAAATGTTTCTAGAGGAGTTACATATAATATGTAGATTTTAAATTTCTTTGATCTTAAATCAAAGAGCTAAATAAAGGCTTGCTAACCCCTTGGGCTTTTATGTATTTAAATTTTGAAAATAAGCCAACAACTTACTTCTGAGTAGTTACCAAACTTAATATGTATGGATTGGTGTCCGTCGTTACCTATTAAAACTAGATGTAGTGTTTTTTAATGTGCTTAGCTTAAATCTTGAAGCTTTCTGAATTTTGATGAAAGCAATCAAATTAAGCAAAAGGCAAGGGTTAATTGTGTGTGTGCACAGGTATCTATGAGCCTGTAACTGTATCTATATCTAGGTACATCTTTTTGTACTCCCCACCAATTATGCTAGTCCTTGTTAATATGTCTACAGTTAACAGATTTTAAATACATATCCTGGTGTGTAGGACATTATCACATACATCTATGACTGGTAGCACCACAGGGAAGAGACGTAGCCAAGGTACAACATGCACTCTCTGGAAATATTCCAGGAATTCAGAAGTAGACTTACACCTGCATCTAATTCAAATACTGAAGAGAAAATATTATAACCCCCTGCTTATTCAACTTCATAACAGGAAAAGCAAGAATAAAACCATTTATAGAATTTCAGAGCTGAAAGCGGACTTGGGGATATTTATACCAGGCCCTTGATTTGACAGATGTGGAAAGCAAAGCCTGGAGAGTGTTTGTAACTCACCCATGCTCACACAGTGAGTTGGTGGTGAACTGGGACTGGCACTCATCTCTTCTTGATTTTCAGGTTAGTGTTCTTTTCACTATACCAGTCATCTCCAACGTTTTTTTTTGAGACGGAGTCTCATTCTGTCGCCCAGGCTGGAGTGCAATGGCGCGATCTCGGCTCACTGCAACCTCTGCCTCCCAAGTTTAAACAATTCTCCTGCCTCAGCCTCCTGAATAGCTGGGGTTACAGGCGCACGCCACCATGCCCGGCTAATTTTTGTACTTTTTAGTAGAGACGGAGTTTTGCCATGTTGGCCAGGCTGGTCTCAAACTCCTGATCTCAGGTGATCTGCCTCCCTCGGCCTCCCAAAATGCAGGGATCTCCAACTTTTATGATCAAGTACTCTTAATTTTAAAAATTGGGGGCATACTACCTACATATGTTTATTTACAAGTTCTATCCATATACTACTGTATAAATAGTCCAATTTTATGAAACATTCAATCAATAGAAAAAAGCTAAAGATCGCATTTGATTTTTTTTTTAAAAAAAGAAGTGTTACAGCCAGGTGCAATGGCTCACACCTGTAATCCCAGCACTTTGGGAGGCTGAGGCAGGCGGATCACGAGGTCAGGAGATCGAGACCATCCTAACTAACATGGTGAAACTCCATCTCACTAAAAAATACAAAAAAAAAAAAAATAGACAGGCGTGGTGGCGGGCACCTGTAGTCCCAGCTACTTGGGAGGCTGAGGCAGGAGAATGGCATGAACCCAGGAGGCAGAATTTGCAGTGAGCCGAGATCACGCCACTGCACTCCAGACTGGGCAACAGAGCGAGACTCCGTCTCAAAAAAAAAAAAAAAAAGAAGTGTTACTATTTCGTTCTATACCCCAGTGGCTTGCCTTTGTGGACCCCCCAGTTTGGAGACCATAAAACCATGTCATACTGTCCATGATGACTTTGATGTTGATTCGTTGTTCCTGAATTTATTCACCTAAATTGAAGTTATAAAATAATCAGTTACAGCTAAAATAAAGCACCAAAAAAGTCATTAAACTGAACATAAAATAAAATGTTGGCCCCCTAAAGTTATGTTTATAATCACCATATAATTTGGGGAAATTGTTCCAGGTTTACTAGGATGAATAAATGTATTCACGTTTATGGGAAGTGTAGACCTGCATAATGGCTATGTTACTTTCTGAAAATATTCTGACAGCCTATCAGCATGTTTCAGAGAAAGGATGAACTGTGGGCATTGTCTCCACTGACTGTGCTCCCAAAGCCAGCATCACCCATCCTTACGTGCTCAGGGTTAGGCTGCATTATTGGTTTCTCTGTCTTTCCCACTGCCTGTGACTACCTGAGAAGAGGGATGGTCTCAGTGATCTTCATATCCTCAGCATTGTACCCAGTGCCTGACACAACTCAATAAATGTTTATTGAATGAAGTGAAATAAAGATTTATGACCAGGTGCAGTGGCTCACACCTGTAATCCTAGCACTTTGGGAGGCCGAGGCGGGTGGATCACGAGGTCAGGAGTTCAAGACCAGCCTGGCCAAGATGGTGAAACCCCGTCTCTACTAAACATACAAAATTTAGCTGGGCATGGTGGCGGATGCCTAGAATTCCAGCTACTCAGGAGGCTGAGGCAGAGAATTCCTTGAACCCAGGACGGGGAGGTTGCAGTGAACTGAGATGGCGCCACTGCCCTCCAGCCTGGGCGACAGAGGGAGACAGCGTCACAAAAAAAAGAAAAAGAAAAAAAAAAAGATTTATTCTCCTGTAACCAACCCTAGCGCAAAGATTCTCAACCCTGGTTTCACATCAGAATCAGATGAGGAATGATTAAAAATGGCTGAGGCAGAGGTGGGACTTCCAGTATGGTGGAAGGAATAGTTCCTCAGCTCCTCTTTCCAAAGCAGTGATGATATAGAACACATTGTCAAAAATAACCAATCAGGGCTCTGAAAATCAATCAAAGCCATACGCTACACTGAGAAGTTATTCATAGAACAAACAAACAACTGAATTTCATGTATGAGCAGCGGGAGTCTGTGTGTCATTCCTGCCTACGCTTCTCCCATCCATTACTCCCAGCTTAGTCCATAAGGTAGTTCAACCAAGATGAGAAAAGGCATGAAAAGGAGCAGCCAGGGAAGAATGACTTGATTTGGGCACAATGTGATAAACCCCACATCCAGCAGCATTGTCACTAACAGTAGCAATCTAGGTGGCAAACAAACAAGGGAAGACCAGCAGCTCAGCTAGCCTGAGGTTACAATCAGGCTTGGGACAAGCAGCAGATTGGTAGATCAGCCAGAAATTTACCAGGAAAATCTGGAAAATAAAATAGTCATAGGGGCCTTCAGAAGCTCTCCATACAAATATGTGTAGGAAAGATTGGAGAGGCCCAAGTTTTCCATACATCACTGGCTGACTGTAAACCTGTGCACACGTGCAGTGGACAGGCAAGAGAGCCTGGAATTAAGCAAAACCAGACTTACTTAAAAGTTACCTGCACACAGGCTGGGCACGGTGGCTCATGCCTGTAATCCCAGCACTTTGGGAGGCCGAGGTGGGTGGATCATGAGGTCAAGAGATCAAGACCATCCTAGCCAACATGGGGAAACCCCGTTTCTACTAAAAATACAAAAATTAGCTGGGCATGGTGGCACATGCCTGTAGGCCCAGCTACTTAGGAGGCTGAGGCAGGAGTATCGCTTGAACCTGGGAGGCGGAGGTTGCAGTGAGCCGAGATCGCACCAGTGCACTCCAGCCTGGGGGACACAGTGAGACTCCGTCTCGAAAAGCAAATAAAAAATTACCGGCACACTTTAACTGTGCTCCCCAACACACACACAGATCTACTGCCAGAGGGTGGAAGATTTATTGTCTTGAGCTGTCTGGGCACAATGTCTGACCACTCATTGGCCATTAATCTATGCAAACACAGTGTGATTCTTAGGAATTCAGGCTTAAAAATGAGAACAAGAATTTAAAAAACAAAACAAAGCTGAGCAGAGACACCTACAGCCACATAGTAGTTAAAGAGATTCTACAAGTATGTCCAGCCAAATTATTAAACAAAACTTGAGATCACGCCACTGCCCTCCAGCCTGGGCAACAGAGTGAGACTCCAGTTCAAAACAAAAACAAAAACAAAAAAACCCAAAAACAAAAAAACAAAACCAAAATACAGTAACAACACACTCTGAGGAAAATTCAGAATTCAGAATTGTAACAATGTATTATCTGACATGTCCCATTTTTAACAACAATAAAAGTTATGAGACATGCCAAGAAACAGGAAAATGTAACTCACACCAATGAGAAAATAGTAGTAAACCAAAATTGTCTCTGGGTTGTCCTTGATGTTGGGTTTAGCAAAGACTTCAAAGCAGCAATTATAAATATGTTCAAAAACTGAAGGAAACCATGTTTACAGAGTTAAAGGAATGTATTACAACAAGGACTCAACAAATAGAGAATGTCAACAAAGAAATATAAATTATAAAATAAAATCAAAGGACACTCTGGAGTTAAAGTGTACAATAACAAATGAAAATTTCTTAGAGGGACGCAACAGCAGATGTTAGATAAGGGAAGAAATAATCAATAAAGTTGAAAATAGAAATTACCCAGTCTAAAGCACAGAGAGATAAAAGAATAAAGAAAAATTAAAAGAGCCTCAGAAACCTGTAAGACGATGTCAAACATACTAACATGTGAGTAATGACAATGCCAGAAAGAGAAGAGAGAGAGAAAGGGCAGGAAAATATATTTGAAGAAATAATAGACTAAAGCTTCCAAAATTTGATGAAAATACTAATCTGTGGATCCAAGACACTCAAAAAACCCAAGTAGAATAACACAGAAAGAGACACACAGACCTGGAAATATCGAAGTCAAACTGTTGAAAGTCAAAACCAGAGAAAAACCTTGAAAGCATCAAGAGTAAAATGATTCTTTACACACAGGGGAACAATAATACTGTGAATGGTAGACTTCTCATCAGGAAAATTGGCACTGACATGACATATTTAAGTGCTGAAAAACAATGTCAATCAAGAATTCTATATCTGGCCGGGCGCAGTGGCTCATGCCTGTAATCCTAGCACTTTGGGAGGCCAAGGTGGGTGCATCACTTGAGGTCAGGAGTTTGAGACCAGCCTGTCTAACACTGTGCAACCCCGTCTCTACTAAAAATACAAAAATTAGCTGGGCGTGGCAGTGCACTCCTGTAATCCCAGCTACTCAGGAGGTTGAAGCAGGAGAATCACTTGAACCTGGAAGACAGAGGTTGCAATGAGCCAAGATCATGCCACTGCACTCCAGCCCTGGCGACAGAGTGAGGCTCCGACTCAAAAAGAGAAAAAAATAAAAAGATTAAAGGTAATTTAATTGTAATTTAAACCCACATTAAAAAAATGGAGAACACCAGAAAGTAAATAATTGGGTAAATACAAAAGACAGTGTGTGTACATACACACATACACTCATGTGTATGCACATATATGTATATAAGCTTATACATACTATGTATATAAATTTATATGTATATAAGCTTATACGCATATATGTATGTAAATTTTTACACATATATATTCTATTAAATTCTTTTTTTTTTAATTTTTTTATTTTTTTTAGACAGAGTCTTGCTGTGTCAACTAGGTTGGAGTGCAATGGCGTGATCATAACTCTGTAACCTCGACCTCCTGGGCTCAAGCCATCCTCCCACCTCAGCCTCCCAAGTAGTTGGGACTACAGGCACACATCACCATGCCCAGCTAATTTCTGTATTTTTTGTAGAAATGGGATTTCACCATGCTGCCCAGGCTGGTCTCAAACTCTTGAGTTCAAGTGATTCACCCACCTCAGCCTCTGAAAGTGCTGGAATTACACATGTGAGCCACTGCAACTGGCCTTCTCTTAAATTCTTTAAAAGACATAATATTGCAGAAAATATTTATTGCATTGTGTTGTTGGGTTTACAACATTCATAGTTGTAATATACTTGACAATAGTGCAAAGGAGGGAAAAGGAAATGAAGCTATATTAGAGAAAAGTTTCTATGTTTACTGGTATTCAGTGAGTATATATTATCTGAAGTAGATAGAGATAAGTTAGTATGTGTATTGCAATTCCTAAAGCAATCCCTAGGAAAATAGCTCAAAGAATATAGTCAAGAAACAAAAGAATTAAAACGATACACTAAAAAGTTTCATTTAATACAAAATAAGGCAATAAAGGAGTAATTAAAGAGATATGAGATACACTAAAAAAAGTGGCAGACATAAATACAACTATATCAGTAATTTTATTAAATGTAAATGGAATTAAAAAACTGCAAGGAACAGGCAGAAGTTGTCAGACTGATTGGAAAAAAAAAAGATTCCACTAATTCACTTATATGCTGCTACAAGAGGCACACTCTAAAGACACATTTGTTAAAGTAAAAGGATAAAAAAGATATACCATGCAAATGGTAAGCTATATTAATATAAAACATAATATGCTTTACATCAAGAAATAATATTAGAAACAAAGAGAAACATTTCATAATGATAAAATGGTCAATTCCTCAGAAAAACATAATAATTATAAATGTATATACACCTAAAAACAGATCCCCAAAATACATAAAGCAAAAATGACAGAATTAAAAGAAATGTGAAACCGAAAAATAATGGTTGGAGACTTCAATATTCCACCCACAATAACTGATAGAATAACTAGATTTAAAACATCATCAGGAACATAAAATACTTGCAAAACACTATCAATTACCTTGACGTGACTGATCTTTCTTGAGTACCTTACCCAAGGACAATAGAATACTTATTGTTTTCAACATTCTCAAGGAGGGTTCTTATGGTAGTTCACAAAACAATCTAAATCAATTTAAAAGAACTAGAATCATGGAAAATATATCCCCAGATAACAGAAGAATTAAACAAGAATCTACAATAGAAAAATATTTAGAAAATCCTCAAATATAAGGAAATTAACAACATACTTTTAAATAACCTATTGGTCAAAAATAAATCACAAAAGAAATTAGAAAATACTTTGAACTACATAAAAACAAAAACACAACTTATTAAAATATATGGGATATAGCTAAAGCAGTACTTAGAGGGACATATATAGCTTTAAGTGTTTGTATTAGAAAAGACAGTCTCAAACTAATAATCTAAGCTTCCATCAAAAGAAGCTAGAAAAAGATAAAACTAAACACAAAACAAGCAGAAGGACAATATAACAAAGATTAGAGGGGAAATAAAAAGAAAACAGAGAAACAATAAAATTAATGAAACAAAAGTTGGTTCTTTGGAAAGATCGTGACAATTAGTAAGGCTTTTGCTAAATTGACTACAAATAATAGAAGACACAAATTATTAAAATCAAGAATGAAAGAAGAGACATCACTAACAACCTTATAGGAATTAAGAGGCTCACAAAGAAATAATGTAGATGCCTTTATGCCAACAAATTAGACAACTTAGACAAAATAGGACTCCTATAAAGACTCAAATTACCAAAACTAACTCAAGAACAAATTTAAAAATCTGAAGAGATCAAGAACAAGTAAAGAACTCGAACTGGTAATTTAAAATTTTCCTACAATGAAAAGTCCATGCCCAAATAGCTTTGCTAATGAATTCTATCAAATACTTAAAGAAATAATACCAATCATTTATCTTTTTTTTCCCAAAAATAGAGAAGGGAACACTTTCTAACTCATTCTATAAGGTCAGTATTACGTGATATCAAAGCCAAACAAAGACATTATAATAAAAGGAAACTACAGACCAATATCCATCATGAATATAGATGCAAAAATCCTTCACAAAATATTAAGAAATAGAATCCAGCAATATAGACAACCAAGTGAAGATTATCCCAGAAATGCAAGGCTGATTTAACACATGAAAACCAATCCGTGTAATATACCATATTAATAGAATAAAAAACAAAAACCATACTATCATCTCAATAGATGCAGAAAAAGCATTTGACAAAAGTCAGCATTCTTATTAATAACTCTCAATAGAATAGAAATAGAAGGGAACTTCCCTAACCTGATAAAGGACATCTATGAAAAATCTACACCTAATGTCATATTTAATGGTAAAAACAAAATACTTTCCTCTTAAGACTGAAACAAGGCAATGATCTGCTCTTACCACTTTTATTCAACATTGTACTGGAGGTTCTAGTCAGGGTAATTAATTTTTAAAAAATTGAAAAGATGTAAGTCCACCTTTTGTTACAGATGATATAATCCGATGTGTAGAAAATCCTAAAAAATACACACACAAAAATTGCTAGTACTAATAAATGAGTTCAGCAAGGTCATAGGATATAAAATCAAAACACAAAAATCAATTATATTTCCATATACTAGCAATGAATAATCCAAAAATTAAATTAAGACATCTCCATTCACAATAGCATCAAAGTGAATAAGATATTAAGGAATAACTTTAACAAAGAAGTATAACACTTGTACATTGACAATTACAAAACATTATTATGATAAGTGAAAGAACAACTAAATAAGTAAGCATTCCATGTTCATGGAATGGAAAACTCAACATTATTAAAATGATACATTTTTTCAAAATTGATCTACAGATTCAACATGATCCTAATCAAAATCCCAGTAGACTTTGTTCTTTGTAGAAATTGACAAAATGATTCTAAAATTTATATGGAAATATGAAGGAACTATATAGGCAAACAATATTGTAAAAGAAGAACTAAGAGGACTTACATTCACCAGTTTCAAACTTTTTATAAAACAGTATGGTACTGGTATAAGAACAAGCATATAGATTAATGGAACAGAATTGATAGTCCAGAAATAAACCTCTACATTTATGGTCAATTGATTTTTGATAAAGGTATCAAGAAATTTAATGGGGGAAGGGATAATCTTTTTAACAAACGTTGCTGGGGCAATCAGTTGTATTGTACACCCATATGTGAAAGGATGAATTTAGAGCTTTACTCAATATTATACACAAAAAGTTACTTCAAAATGCATCACAGTTCTAAATATTAAGCGCTGAAATGATAATACTCTTAGAAGAAAAGATGAGAGAAACTCCCTAAGGTGTTGACTTAGTCAAAGAGTTCTTAGATATAATACCAAAAGCATGATTTGAAAAGAACAAAATTGTTGAACTGAACTTCATCAAAATTAAAAACTTCTGGTCTTGGAAAGACACTGTGGTGAAGAGAAGGAAAAGACAAGGCACAGAATATGAGAAAATATTTGCAAACATATCTAATAAAGAACTTGTATCCAAACTATTTAAATAACTATGACAACTCAATAAGAAAAAAATCCAATTAAAAAATGGGCAAAAGATTTGAATAGGCATTTCACTAAGGAAGATACAGAAATGGCTACTAAATGCAAAAAAGATGGTTAACAAAATTGGTCATTAAGCAAATGCAAATCAAAACCACATTACACACAAACCTCTATTTCACATACATTATAATGGCTGTAATAAATAAGACAGAAAATAATAAATGTTGGCATGGATGTAGATAAACTAGAATCTCCATACATTTTTGTGGGAATGTAAAACAGTACAACAACTTTGGAAAACCACTGGGTAGTTTCTTACAGAGTTAAATGTAAACTTAGCATACAACCCAGCTGATATTTCAGAAAGTGCATGAGAAAGTTTATTTCAAACATTATTGAATAATCTCCTTGTTCAATCGTTCACTATATATATATATATATATATATATAACATGTTATATGTTACAATACCACTGAAATCCTCACAGGTTTATTTCTTAACATTCTGTAGCAATTTCATTTATTCGACAAAAAAACTTACTGAGTATCTACTGTGTGTAAAATACTGTGTTTGGCACTGGGGTAGGAGTAGGATACAAAGATAAATGTAAAACCCTTGTATTCTGAGAGCTTTACGTCTAGTAAGGGAGTAAATATATGATGTCAATCAAGGAAGAAAGGATGGAAGAACACAAAGAAGGAAGGCCAGTAACCACAAAGCCAGTGCAAACAAAATGTGAATTCACACACTTGAGAACGAGTTTCTGTCTAGAGCTATCAGGGAATCCTTTGTGGAAGAGCTGGACGTTGAAAGATGGGTAGGACATCCCAGGATGAAAAGCTCTGTTTTTAATGCTGACCTATCTATGTGTTGTCATTAGGCTTTACTGAGTGGCCACAAAAGAGCTGAATTCATTTTTTCTATTCTAACACGGTTCCTTTAAAAACTTCATCTTTACATATATTTACAGCTCAGTACTGTTCACATATATGCAAGATGATCAGTCGTTTACTGGAAGAGAGAAAGAGGCCATGTTTTTAAGCTGTGGGTCAAGCTTTTTCTGGGCCTCCTCGGGGCTGTCTTTGCTCCGGTTAGCTGCTCCTCTGCAGAGCTTCAGCATCTGAATTATGGCTGTCATCTTCAGGACCCAGTGCAGAGTCACTGGGAATTTGCATTCTCTTTTCTACTCTCTACTTTTCTATCAGCCACAATTTCCTCTTTGCAAAACCTGAAAAATGATGCTGTTCTTTGGACTTTTGTGAAAACGTTGTTTTGGAGCTACTTTTGATTGACAGCAGTTTGGTTTTGTGCTCCTCCTCCTTTGATACAGGCAATCCCGGTGGCCTAACACCTACTGATTTTTCATTCTCCCATTTCCCAGTCTTGACACACACGGAGGTTTCAGGAGAATATCAAAGTTCATGGACAAGTAGGAAGCTGAAAAGAGTCCTCTTTTTGCTAATATGCTTTTCAGGAAAAGTTTCTTATGGTACAAACCTGAATTTATTTAGATCGACATGATCCTTGAAATTTATCGACAGGTAGCATCATAATAAATACTATGATGTCAAAATAAATAACCTTCCCTTGGATTTTAATTTTTTTGCATTATTTATCTTACACTAATCTCTTCTCTTCATTTTGCTCTTAGCCATAGAAATATCTCACTTTTAGCTTTTTTTAAATTAAAAAAAAACTAAATAGGAATACAACCACAATTTTTTCATTTAATTTATTGCTTTATTTTTTCCATGATTTAAATTTCCATTGCTATTTTTACTCGCTTTTTACTCGCTTTTTCGGTAACTTTCCACAGTTAGTGTATAGCCATGATATAAAAACAAATGTCCTAGGAATGCAGAATATTCATTTGTTCTAGAAAAGGTGAATGTGTAAAACTCTGAGAGAATTAAATATCGTATGGTTCTTAACTATATACATCCTTCAGTTTTTATTCACTTCTGACTACTCCATAAGTGAATTTAATCAGACTAGATTATGGTTTTTAAGCAGGAGTAAAAGAGTTTACCCCATATTTCCTAGACATTATAGTATAAAGACACTTGACAATAGTACCAGGAAATGCCTTATGAAGTCTAAGGTTGTTTCTTTGTGAACTGAGGTGTCCAGGGTTTGTCAAAGCAGGTCTTATTCACTTATTTATAATGCAGCCCAGATGCCAACATCCCACTCTACTTTGGGATGGTCACTGGGGTTGACTAGACATTGCATAAAAGTTACCTTACTCTTGCTTTCTTGTTTCATCTAAAAGATGGCTGTGGGAAACCTCAAGCCTGTTGCAAGGGCACCCTTGGGCTTCCAGAGTCCAGAGATCTCTCTGTGGACGTTCAGTTACACCCCATTACCTGGCCAGTGCCGATACTGTGGAGGTCAAGGCTCTGCAGGGACAGAGCAAATGTTTCACCTCTGAGCCCAGAGAGGTAGCAGCTTTGCCCTTCCTCCTCCTCTGGCTGACTCATTCTAATCCACTCTAGAAAAGGACATGCCTTCCTTCTCACAGCATGATTCACCTGCCTAGGGAAGATGATGCCATTCTGAGTGTATCTGGTGCCATCTCAACTTGATTTAGGCTGCATGAGAGCCTGACAAAAGAGTCAAGCACAGGAGGCAAAGAAGGAACCATGTCTTTCTGGGCCTCACTCTACATATCTATGAAAGGAAGGGCTTAAATTATATGAACTTTTGGCCCTTTCTTTTTTTTTTTTTTTTTTTTTTTTTGAGACGGAGTCTCGCTCTGTCGCCCAGGCTGGAGTGCAGTGGCCTGATCTCAGCTCACTGCAAGCTCCGCCTCCCGGGTTCACGCCATTCTCCTGCCTCAGCCTCCCGAGTAGCTGGGACCACAGGCGCCCGCCAGCTCGCCCGGCTAGTTTTTTGTATTTTTTAGTAGAGACGGGGTTTCACCGTGTTAGCCAGGATGGTCTCGATCTCCTGACCTTGTGATCCACCCGTCTCGGCCTCCCAAAGTGCTGGGATTACAGGCTTGAGCCACCGCGCCCGGCCCTACTTTTGGTCCTTTCTTGCTTTAACATTCCACAGTTCTACGGATCTATAAATTGCCAATTATGGGAACCTGTTGTTACCAGGAGTGAGAATCCTAGCTATGTCTCCCTGTGTTTACAGCTGAGGAAGCTGGAGCAGGAGGCTGGTACATAGAGAGGACCACTCTCCTTGGATTTAGGGTTGGTCTTTGGGATTCAGAACATAATGCAACAGGCCGGGAGCGGTGGCACACACCTGAAATCCCAGCACTTTGGGATGCCGAGGTGGGCGGATTGCCCGAGCTTGGGAGTTTGAGACCAGCCTGAGCAGCATGGTGAAACCCCATCTCTACAAAAAATACAAAAATTAACTAGGCATGGTGGCGTGTGCCTGTAGTTCCAGCTACTTGTGGGCTGAGAGGACTGAGCCAAGAGGATCCGCCTGAGCCCAGGAGGTGGAGGTTGCAGTGAGCCGAGATTGCACCACTGCACTCCAGCCTGGGCAACAGAGCAAGATCCCATCTATTAAAAAATAAAAACAACATAATGCAACAGCCTTTTGAACAAAGTAACTCTGGCTTTTCTACTTTCATAGCTATTTCCCTCTGAACTTCTACCATATAGGAGATAATGTGGCTCATCATTTTGTTGGTATTTAAATACTGGAAGACAAACCCTAGAATATTGTATTGATTTTTGTTACCCATGAACTATGATGCTTTTTTCTTATATATAATAATTAAAATTTTATTTAGAGAAGAAGCAATAAAATCATTTCTAAAGGAAAAAAGTAAAACCTTGATATATCAGCAACAATAGAGACAAGGTTTCACTATGTTGCCCAGGCTGGGCTCAAACTCCTGGGCTCCAGCAATCCTCCTGCCTTGGCCTCCTTGAGTGTTGGGATTACAGGCATGAGCCACTGTGCCCAGACTATCAGCAGCTTCCTAAGCAAATGTCATTTCCAGTAACAGTCAATTGGCTCAATATTTTTTGTTATTCAGATTCAGCCACTTCAGTCTCCAGATGGATTTGAGTCTCCATACAACTATCATTATTTCAAGGTGCTTTTCCTATTACATACCAGAAAAACACTAACAAAAGAATAAGGCATTTCTTAGACATGGCGTGGATGGAATCTGGGAAAATGGGGAACAAGTAAATGGTTTTACTATCATCATATCACCTAAAGAGAGTCTCAGAAGATTCGTTATATGCGCAAAATCTCCACAGACCATTTCACAGCCTCAAAACTCCCTGGTTAAGGGTGCTGAGGAGCTCTGAGAGAAATCTGAAGGAATTCAGAACTCAGCCATAACCAGTAGACCCTCACATCTGGCACCTGCTCACACATCCCCTCTTCTGCACATCTGGCCCTGGCTGGACCACAGCATTAGCCTCCTAACAAGGGAGCTTGCTTCTGCAACAGCCACAGTGATGCCGTTACCGCTGAGTCAGAGCATGTCGCTATTCTGCTCAAAACTGTCATGGATTCCTTCTTTAACTCAGAATATCGACTCCCTTCAATGGCCCACAGGCCCTCCATGATCAGTCCTGCCCCACCCATCACGTTCCTGACATCCTCTCCACCTGCACTATCCATCACTCCCCTCATTCCCTTGCATGGGCCTCGATGCTGTTCTGTGCTGTAAGGCCTTGCAGTGGCTGTCCCTGATGCCTGGTCTATTTTCCCCAGATAACCTCATGGCTAACTCTCTGAGCTACTTCATGTCTTTGCTCAGATATCACTTTCTCACAAGGCCTGACTGCCCTCTTGAAAATTCTAACCTGTACTCCTGGCCCACATTCCTGATCTCTCTTACCCTGCTGTTTCTTATTGTTTCTATAACATGTATTACCTTCTGGTATAAAATATAATTCTACTTAATAGAACAGAATTCAATATAACGTGCTCAGTAATTTATCCCAAGCACCTACAGCAGTGCTTAGCGCTCAGTAAATATTTACTGAATAAATGACTTAGAACGCCTAAACCTCACTGAGTGTTCCCCCTGTGCCAGCCACCACACTCAACATCTTACATGATTATCTCTTTTCGACTTCACAACATGAGGGACAGTCATTTTCCTCATTTTACAGAAATAGATATGTAGAAAATAACATGAATCTACAGCTCATAGCTGAGGTTAGGACACAAAAGTGTCCACAAGGCAGATTTCTTTGGTAACACATTTTGAAAGGATATTGGGGTAGGAGATGGAACAAGCTTTCAAGTTCTCTGCACTCTCTGCTGTGTTTAGTGGTCTCTATTTTTAGCATTGGTATCTTCTGTCTGAATTATAACTGTTTTGAATGTTAGCATGGTCTTCACCAACTCTAGTAGTTTCAAGAGGTTATAAGCTGGGTGACACACTGGGGGTGGTTGATCAATGTGACATAGGGGTAGGTGAGGGGCATGGTTTAAAGTTAGGGTGCCCAGGGAAAGTCACTCAAGCCTCAGTGTTTGTATACCCAAACTGCTGTCTCTGAGACTCCTTTGCAAATATCTATGTCTGATTCTAAATGGTGGGTTAAAGTGTCTGTAAGTTTCCAGGATTGGCATTCATGGACACTCCTTGGGTTTTCTTTGTTAGAATTTGTGTCCTTCCATCTACTGTACCCTGCTCTAAATCTTGGTTATTTTGGTGCTCAATAGCTTCTCCACAAGAAGGCTAAATCAAAGGAAGCACAATGCAAAACTACATATTGATGTTTCAAGGAAAACCCAGTGGTGTATGATCAAGGGGAGTTGCTGACTGTAACTGGCATGACGTGCCCGCGGAAAGGGTGGGGACTTGGGTATGACGAGGGTTCAAATAACTACTCTGCTCCTTCCTAGTGTAATGAAGAAAAGTCATTTAATCTCCTTGGTTTCCAATTTTCTCATTTACGAAATGAGGATAAAAATTTCTACTGTTCAGAGCTGTTCTAAAGACTCGGTGGTATAGAGAATGCAATGCTGAATTATGTCATATAGGCTGAATTTTAGTCTGTTTAGAATAAATGTCTACTGTTACCATGGAAGGCTGAGGAACAGCTCTAAATCTTCCCATAACCTGAGAAACCTGCTGTGCTGTTCTCTGGTTTTTGTAAGCTATTCATTCTTGTAAGTCATTCATTCTACTTACAAGAATAAGAAAACATTCTTTTAAAATTATTTTCATCTTAATGTATGATCCAGCTTACTTGCAAGAATGGAAGGTGCCTGCTTTCCATAATCCCACCTTTTCTGTAAACATCTGCCTTATTTCATCCTAAGTCCTTATAACATTGGCATTAGGAAAGAGGTCCTCCGGTCATACACTAGACTCTGTTATTCATTTTTAGACTTTCTAGAGCAATGGTTCTGACCTTTGGTGAGTCACAGAGCTCCCTGAAAATCCGATGAAAGTTACAGTCCCTCTCTCCAGAAAAGTTCTCATCTGTGCATAATTTTGCATATAATTTCAGATCATCCAAGACTCTACTGAAACCATTCATGGACAGAGGTTAAGAACCCTTGCCTAATGGTTGCAAAGTGGTCATGAGTAACACTGCTCCTTTAATCCTGATGATATTTTGTTGATTAGCATGAAACAGTAGTAATCTTGTCATTTGAAGAGTTTTTGTTTTCCTAAATTATTTTCTTTATTTTTCCCACTGTGACCAAGAACAAAGGCATTTAGAGTAAGCCGTCCAGAATTTACTTTATAACCCGTGGCTCAGAATACAATTGGTAACTGATCTGTACTGCAAGCGCACTGACACTAAACTAGTCATTGTTCCTAAGACTCACTAAGGTCAGCCAAGCCCTGAGCACATGTAACTCTCCATAGTTTCCACTTTAACCCTGGACATCTAACTACAAAGCAGAGCTAAAAATAGACCAAGCGGAGCACTTACACTCCACAGAGGCACATTTCCAACCCTAGGGGTTTTAATCAACAACACTGTACACAATCCAAAGAGAATGCTTTCATTTAGCAGGAAAAAGTTGCTTCATTTTGAGCAAGCTAAAATATAACCTAAAGGAATTATGAAGACTTTGAAGTGTTCAAAAAATATTATCTGCACCTGTGTTCTAGGTCTAAAAAAAGAAAGACTAAAATACCTTCAGGATTGAGTTGGCTTTCTTTGTCTTTCACATTGAATTATTCAAAGGAAAACATATTGGCATTTTTCCCCCTCTTGTTTCTAGGTCAGCATGCTTCTACCAAAAAGTTTAAGTTGTTCAAACATAGCAAGCCATAATAAATACCTACCTACAAAAATATATACATAGTAGGAAGGAAAAAGTAATGAGTTTGAACATAGAAAAATAATTACAGTCCCATTCCCTAGAGAAAGTTTATTGTCTAAGGCTCTTTATGGCCAAAATGGCTAAGTCTCCTGAGGATTATATAGAGCAAATGTTTTCATAATAAAATTTGCTTAAAGGTTTAATTACTAATGATATATCAGATTATGAATAAATATAAATATTGCATATGTGGCTAAAAGAAGGATTTGTATAAAATTAAAATAATTTTAATATAAAATTTTGCAATAGAGTTGAGAAAATAAAGATCCTTTAAAAATACAAATTCATAAAACTCTGGATTCTACAGCACTGGGGAAATGAAATAAGTACACAAGTAGTTACCTTGACAACTGCCTTATAATGAAAATGCCCATCTTCTATAAACCTAGCACAGACAGTCCAGGAAAATGGATATTTAAAATGTAATCTTTCTCTATTATATGTATTTTCCTAAATGAGGTTCTTAAGCATATCTGCAGAACATTTTTCAGGGAAACAAATTGAGGCTGTCATATACATTTGGTATTAATTCCTCCCAGCTTTTCTTTGGAAGGCAGTTCGTTTGAAGCAAGTGCTAGAAGAAATGAATTCACCTCAGTGACAGTATTTCCATATCTGCAGCCAATGTATGATCCTTATGAATAGCCCACGGCAGAATATGACCTATGAACTTGAGACTGCGAAGTGATCCTGTTCCATTTTAAATGGAATTTCAGAGTGTTGCCATCATACATTCCAGGTAAACCCCAGCAGAACCTGGCTGTTACTGAACCCAGCAGAAGCTCCCAGGAGGCCACCTTCACTGATAAAATGATAGCTATAGATCAGATGCTGCTCAAATCCAAGAGGGATTTAGGAATTTCTGCCCCTGGAAGCATGCGTCACTTCTAGTTAAACTGACCACTCTATTATTTTCTCAATACCTTTTTAGATTCCCAGAGAAAACAGCTTTTCTAGTTGCCCTACCGGATATTTTGTGGACTTAAGTTTTGTAAGACTGAAAACTATGTTACGTTTATAGCAAAAAATGCAACCTATGCCAGATACTTTGGAGAAGAGGATTAGAGGCAGAAGGTGGTTATTGACCACATAGCCCAGAAATGTCTATGTTTTGAAGATCAGCAATTTTTTTTCTGTGGAACATAGATTTTAAATAAAAGTCACATGTATCTTGCAAGTGTTTTTTTAATGTCCATGAACAGGGGATCATTCTGAATATGAAGAAAATAAAACTTGCCTTGGACTGAGAAAGTAAATATCTGCCCGTCACTCATCAGGCTGAAATAGCAGCCACAGATAAGCCAACTGCAAAGTGAACAGGAAATGACATTTCTCCAGAGACATTGCTGTTGTAAAGTGTCACAGTGACCCCCTTCTTCGAGTGACTATAGACTCACTGAGAAACTCTTCTCTAATATCAAAGACAATCAGTGAGCTTGCTGTTTAAAATTTTATCAGTAAGAGTAAAACATCTCACTCTTGCCTGCAGGATCTTAGTTGCTTCACTGAAGCAGAGAAGCAGCCTCAATTCCCACTTCTGGTGAGAAGTCCCAGATAAGGGGTTTGGGGATGCAACAGTCCACACTTATCTTTACTTTATTGTTTCCAAAGAAACAGCACCCTGGGTTCACTTTGCAGACCAGACCTGCATCTAAGCTCCACTCTTCCCAGAATCCTAAAATAGCCCCTTTTCCTCTAGTGTTTAGTCTCCTTCATTGCATTGGGTCAATAAACCTGATTTTGTCAGAATACAGGTTGGTTCCTATCATTCTTTGACTGAAATAGGGCCATATTTTTATCAAATGGTCGAGCTAAAGAAACTATTTGTTGCATAAATAGTAGTTCTGAATTTAAGTATTTGCTATTAGATATTGAAAAAATATTTAATAGAATACATCTTTGCAGTAGTTCAGTCTCCTGTGACCTGTGAATTTTAAATTCTATATATCAGCTTCTCATCTAGGCAGAAACATTCTGAGTGCGAGGAAACCCGCTGTGAGTACTGAAATGATCTTTTGTGGCCCTGCTGCTGCTCAAGTAACCTGTGGCAAAATTTCCCTGCTCTTAGAAATAGCAAATTGGCAACACAAGCAAGGCTCGCCCGTGAGACCACCAAGCTCTTTGTGAAGCTAAAAGAGACAATAAAGGGAAATAGGTAGGCATGGGTCCCAGGTCTCCCAACCAAGGTCTGCCTGCACACTTGGTTGAAATGCTGGGCTGCCCTATTTAAGAAGTAACTGGGAGAGGCTGGGCACGGTGGCTCACGCCTGCAATCCTAGCACTTTGAGAGGCCCAGGCGGGTGGAACACCTGAGGTCAGGGGCTCGAAACCAGCCTGGCCAACATAGCGAAACCCCGTCTCCACTAAAATTACAAAATTAGCCGGGCGTGGTGGTGCATGCCTGTAATCCCAGCTACTCAGGAGGCTGAGGCAGGAGAATCGATCGAACCCAGGAGGCAGCAGAGGTTGCAGTGAACTCCAGCCTGGGCAACAAGAGCGAAACTCTGCCTCAGAAAACCAAGACCAAACCAATACAAAACAAGAAGTAACTGGGAGGGTGACTCAGCGCACACGCCTCTTCCCTGAGGTGGGAAGAGTGCTTCCGACATACCCATGGGAGGAGCCATAATCAAAGGCTGAGGCCGCCTTCCGACTGACGTCAGAGCTCAGGGCATACTGTGAGGCCTGCTGCTGGAAGGAGGCGGCGGACGCCTGGCGGAAGGCCTCGGCTTCCTGGCGGTGCGCGGCGGAGGAGCGGCTGCTGTAGGCCGTGGAGCCCTGGGTGTAGATGGCCGAGCGCTTCTTCTCATGCTGGTAGTGGCTCACGGTGGTGCGGAGGTCCTTGTTGCGGTAGCTGAAATCATAGTGCTGGTGGGACCTCTGATAAAAAGGCAAAGACATCCTGTGCCCCTTGAAGGAACCGGGCCACCTGAAGGAAAACAACACTTTTTGAGTGAATTATTAAGGAACAAATTCCATAGAACAAGTCATCTAAATCAATGTGTAAAAATCAATACACTTGGCTGGGTGCCGTGGTTCATGCTTGAAATCCCAACGACGATCTCTTGAGGCCGGGAACTCAAAGTCAACCTGGCCAACACAGTGAGACCCTATCTCTACAAAAAGAAAAAAGAAAAATTTAGCCGGGTGTGGTGTGTGTGTCCGTAGTCCCAGCTACTCCGGAGGCTGAGGCAGGAGGATTGCTTGAGCCCAAGACTTCGAGGCTGCAGTGAGCTATGATTGACCCTTGCACTCAGCTTGGGTGACAGAGCAAGACCCTGTCTAAAAAAATAAAATAAAAATTAATATTCTTATCTTTTCCAAAGAGTAAACCAAAAAGGGTATGAAGTTTAGCATAACTGGATATTCAAAAAACTCTCCACTTCATAGCCCAGATGGGCTTGTCCTGTCATTGTACCTTTTTAAAAAAAATTATATCTAGGAGGTTTTCCTAGAAAAACAAAGTTTTTCTAACCTGGCTATTGTGCTTTTTCCTCAGACTCTCCACAATACATATTTCTAATTTTCTGCCATTTCATTCTTCATTTGGGACTTCATCTGGAAGAATGTGGAAGGATAGAGTCACGTGGTGTTCATTCAACAAATAATTAGCAGCACCTACTGTGCGCCTGGCACCATCCAGCCCATCAAATCCAGTAGTGAGGCTGGGAGTGGTGGCTCATGCCTGTAATCCCAGCACTTTGGGAGGCTGAGGCAGGCGAGTCACTTGAGGTCAGGAGTTGAAGACCAGCCTGGCCAACATGGCAAAACCCCGTCTCTACTAAAAATACAAAAATTAGCCTGACATGGTGGTGGGCACCTGTAGTCCCAGCTACTCCGGTGGCTGAGGCAGGAGAATCACTTGAACTCAGAGGCAGAGTTTGGAGTGAGCCGAGGTTGCGCCACTGCACTCCATACTGGACAACAGAGCAAGACTCTGTCTCAAAACAAAACAAAACAAAAAAATACAGTGGTAAACAAAACAGACAAAATGCCTGCTGTAATCACCTTGTTCAGAACCATACAGTCTACTGCAGGAGAAAGACGATAGAGAAAACAAGTCAAGTATGACATAGGTTAATATGCCAAGAACCAGAGAAAAACAAAGCAGGTAAGAGGGATGGATGCAATTTTCAACAGCCTCAGCAGGGATAGCTTCCCTAGAAAGTACATCTGAGCATGAGACTTTCTGGGGAAGAGTATTCCAGAAGGAAGACCAGAGCAAAGGCACTGAGGAATGAACATGACTATCGTGCTCCAGGAACCGCTGATTGGCAGGGGTTCTGGGGTGGGAGAGGTATAGGAGATGATGTCAGAGAGGTGAGCTGTGAGCATGGGGGATGGGCTGGTAGTGTAGGGTCATATAGGTAGCAGTAAGGACTTCAGCTAATACTGTGAAAGGGCTGAGAAGCCATTGGAAGACTCTGAGCTGAGACTCATTCTTGCCGATGTCTGAAGATCGACTGTGGAGGGAAGAGAGTGAAAGCCAGGAGACTTATGAAAGGGCTGAGTTGTATCCTCTCAGAATTCCTAGGTTGAAGCCCTAACCTCCAGTACCTCAAAATGTGACCATATTTGGAGATAGGGTCCTTAAAGAGGAAGTTAAAATTAGGCCATTAGGATGGGCCCTAATTCTATATGATGGTGTCTCTATAGGAAAAGAAAACCAAGACCCAAATATGTATATAACAGAGGGAAGGCCATGTGGAGACACAGGGAGAAGACAGCCATCCATGAGCCAAGAATAGACCTGAGAAGAGACCAACCCAGCTGACACCTTCATCTTGGACTTCAGCCTCCAGAGTTGTAAGGTAATAAATTTCTGTTGTTTAAGCCACCCAGTCCATGGCACTTTGCTGGCAAAAGAATACAAAGTCCACTGCAATTGTCCAGGCTAGAGGTGACAGGGGTAGCAGTGAAAGTGTGAGAGGTGGTCAAGCTCTGCACAGGTTTTGAAGTTAGAACCAATGGCATTTGCTGAAAGTTGTGAATTAGGATGTGAAAGAAAGAGATGACTCCAAGGTTTTTGCCTGAGCAATTGAAAGACAAGTTGCTATTAACTGAGATGGGGAGGAATGTGGGAAAGTATCAATTTGGGGTGGAAAAACAGGCGATTGATTTTAATGCTCTACATCTGAGACGCCTGTTAGACCTCCCAGAGGAGACATTTTAAGTGGGAGTTGGATACGTGACTCTGGAGTGCAGGGGAGAAGTCCAGGATGCAGATTTACATTTGGGAGTCAACAGCATATAGGTGGTATTGAAAGCCAAGAAAACAGATGAGCACCATTATACACGGAAAAGAAAGTCCTAAAAGAAAACAGATGAGCACCATTATACACGGAAAAGAAAGTCCTAAAAGAAAACAGGTGAGAACCATTATACACGGAAAAGAAAGTCCTAAAAGAAAACAGGTGAGAACCATTATACACAGAAAAGAAAGTCCTAAAAGAAAACAGGTGAGAACCATTATACACGGAAAAGAAAATTACAGGCATGGTGGCTCACGCCTGTAATCCAGCACTTTGAGAGGCCAAGGCAGGAGGATTTCCTGAGCCCAGAAGTTTGAGACCAGCTTGGGCGACATGGTGAGACCTTGTCTCTATCATAAAAATCTAAGATAAAATAAAATAAATAAAATAAAGTTCTAGAACTGAACCCTGGAGTATGCTAATCTTATATATAAGCTCTCTCAAATCTCACAAACACTTCAAGCAAAGGTATAGTCTCAAAGCAGAAAAAAAAAACAACAAAAAAAACACAACTGTTTGCTCCATAAGGAACATACAGGCTTCTAGTCTCCCTACATAAAGAGGTAAGAGAGTCGATTCCCAGGGTGGCAGCTGGCATTGTGAACTTGAGCTAACAGTTCTACTGAAAGTCAAAGGGTATGTTTGTTTAGCATAGGGTGGGGAGACATCACATTGCCTTAGCATTCTTGAATAGTCTATCCACTGAAGCAGGCCTATCAGCCATGTTGACAACCCTGGATGAAGTAATAGTTTTATAAAAGCTCCACCCCCCAAGTGTTTTAATGCTGTAGAATTAGTTTTAAAGTGATCTGTTTTCTCCAAATGTCATTTTTTAAAAAATTCAAAATGAAGAATGAATCCTTCTAAACTCAGCATATTCTTTGTCAAGTTTAAAACTACTTTTTATTTAAACTATTTTAAAAGTCAGCATGTATTCCCTAGAGAAGAAAATCGAGCAAACTTCACTCCAGAAATATTTATCTTAGGGCTCATGGAAGATATCAATCTACATGGCATTTCCTAAGAGAAAAAAATAGCTACTAGCAGGCAACTTTGCTTCAACCCTTAAATAGATGGCTATTTTCTGTTACAAAATATAGAGGATAATTACCATGTATAACTAATAACTACTAGACGAAAGGGGTTAGAAAATGTTAATACAGAATTATATTAGGCAGTTATAAAGATATTAGAGAAGTTTCTGTTATGATACTACATTGTAACATGGCACATGTTATTTTAATGATTTTCAAATAAATAATAAAGAACCTTGTTATGTTATAAACTAAATTCACTCCCCAGATTATTTGAAATGCTGTTATTTTCACAAAATAAAATCTTTAAATATCTTGCCCCAATACTATTTTTTACCCTGTTTCATTTCTCCCAAATACATTTATTTTTAATAATACTTAATATTCCTCTCACATAGATAGTAGGTTACAAGTAAACGGGGTTTGACTTGAAGTCCTCCCTGCTGTTGTCACAGCCCTGACCTCTGGAACAAAGGTACAACCACCTCCTCTTCATCAAGTAAGCCCTTGAAGTTAACTAAAGCCAGGATTAGCCCCAACACATGACAGCTGGAGAAGGTTGGGAGGAAAGATGGTTTTAGTGTCTTTTGTTTCTTTAAGACCTAAATTTTCTTTCTGAAAATAATTTGAGAATTTAGGAAGAAATACAAATTCCGTAGCTGTAATTTATGATACCTTTGTGCAGTCATTAAAGGGCAAAAGCTGATGAAAACGATTCCCAGAAAAATCGCTATGTGGGGCTCTATGTTGCCTCTGAAATATTACTTAACTGTTTTGAGGCCATATCATTGTGCATACTCACATTTACCCACATTGCATTGTCACAGCAAGATCCCTGAATTATAAACTAGTGACTTCAGAGTTAATTTTTCTTCTTTCGGTCTAATTTGTAACCAGGGAGCATTGTATGGCACACACAGGATTGAAAACACAGGGCCTCCTGTCTCTCACCCATTTCAGATTTCAACCAAACCGTGCTTGGAAGGAGCACTAAACACACGCTTGCAGTTCAATCCGAGGCAAATATGACCTCCTTACAGTTCCAGGAACAGCAGCTTAATTTCAAAAGAATACAGTGATGTGAGAGAAGAGCTGTGCCAGCCCAACTGGCACCCGGCTGTTCTGGTTTCCCTCCCTGGAGCTTCTCTTTCCTATTTCTCTGTGATTCTGACATCTCTTTGAGAAAACTGCTGAGTTCAGAAGACAGAAAGAAAGCACTTACACTGCAGTGCTGCTAAGCTCATAAGCTATCAAGTGCATTCTTCTGCTTCAGTGTCACACTTACCAGTTTCCAAAGGAGTGATGGTGGTGGAAATGTTCCGATGAGGCCGAGGAGCTGGATGAGAGAATGAAAACTCCGCCTAGGTTGAGTCCAAGAAAATGTTAAGAGGCAGGGCTAAAGACAGGACCCTGGAGGCCAGTTCAAAAATAATGCATGTGGTCAGGCAGTCGAATGTCAGGCCACACAACCAGCCTTTTATGGCCAAGAAAGCAGTTAAATATAGCAGCAGATGGGGAGGGTAGTCCCAAACCAGGAGGAGGAGAGGGGCGCGGGCAGGTAGCTGCCTCAGTAATATAATTGCATAATGCCGGTCAATGGGTCTGGCCCAATTAAACAAAATATAGGATTTTTATTTGGCAACAGGAGCTATTTTCAATGTCACTTTATCATTAGATAATGTAAAAGTGTAATGGAAAGAGTGGTTTGTGTTAACAGCTAAAAATAGGTGTAGTAATATGAGTCTCAAAATGGACTTCATGGAATTTTAATGCCAAGATATGGTTCTGGGCATGCTGTTAGTAACACACGTACAGTACATTTAAAAGATACAAAGTGAAAAAGAACTTGAAGCTAACTAAAGGCAAAATAAGGAAGAAATGGGTTACACGTGGTGGCAATTTTTACCTGACATCACAGTCACTATTTCTCTCATTTCAGGAAAATTTACAAGGTGAGGTCCTAGCTTCAAGCCTGACTCTCTCTCTCTATATATATATATATTTTTTTTGGGGGGGGGGGGTGGGGGATGGATACTCGCCCTGTCGCCCAGGCTGGAGTGCAGTGGCGCGATCTCGACTCACTGCAAGCTCTGCCTCCCAGGTTCAAGCCACTCTCCTGCCTCAGCCTCCCGAGTAGCTGGGACTACAGGTGCCCGCCACCACGCCCGGCTAATTTTTTGTATTTTTAGTAGAGACGGGTTTTACCGTGTTAGCCAGGATGGTCTCGATCTCCTGACCTCGTGATCCACCTGCCTCAGCCTCCCAAAGTGCTGGATTACAGGCGTGAGCCACCGCGCCTGGCCAGGCCTGAATATTTGATTCCCTGTTCATTAACTAAAGCCTTTTGAGATGCAACTCAGTGTTTCATCCTTCCTAACTCAGAGTAGGGTCAGTCCATCTAATAAGAGATTCCCTTTCTTCGTTCTTTAAATGGTGTGACCAATGAAGAGGAGGTATAACCCGGTAGTGAGAGCCTGTGTTGATTCAGACCAGATCTAGATCCCACTATACTGATAGCACTTAGTAGCCATGTAATCTCTAGCAATTTATTTCTCCTTCCTAAGCTTCAGGTTTTTTGTCTATAAAATGGGGATAATAATATCCAAATTATAGGATTGCTGTCGTGATTAAATGTGATACTGCAGACACAGCACTTGACCTAGTGACAGTTACATAATATAGACTCAGTAAATATCAGCTATTATTACTGACACCAATAATATAAAAACTCATTGTTAGATTATATGTATGCAGTAGGTTGGTATTTTGATCTATTGGCCTTATGTTCTGACAGTGATGTTACATCAACTGAATAAAGGTTACTTGTGTCTATCAAAATTGTTTTTCTTTTTGATACAGGGTCTCACTCTGTTGCCCAAGCTGGAGTGCAGTGGTGCAGTCTTGGCTCACTGCAACCTCTGCCTCCCAGGCTCAAGCAATTCTCCCACCTCAGCCTCCCGAGTAGCTACAGGTGCGTGCCACCAAACCCGGCTAATTTTTTTTTTTTTTTAACTTTTGGTAGAAATGGAGTTTCACCATGTTGCCCAGGCTGGTCTCAAACTCCTGGATTCCAGTAATCCACCTGCCTCAGTCTCCCAAAGTGCTGGAATTACAGGCGTGAGCTACTGCACCCAGCCTCTATCAAGATATTGAACAGACTCAATATTATAGTATACTTCATCATGACTTTCTTGATGATCACTACAGTTAACACTGTTCAGGACCTATCCAGTGCCAGACATTGGGATAGGCAGTTTATATACATGATCCCACTGACTTCTTATCATACCTTGCAAAGTACAGCTCCATTACCTCGTTGAGGAAAGCAAGGCTTCTAGAAGGGAAGGCATTTGCCAAAGATCACACAGCTGGTAGATGACAAAAACGCAACTTCATTCAGAGATATTTGATTCCAAACGCTGTGTACTTGTAGTCATGTATTGCTATCTCCTCCAGTGTACTTTGCTGGTAAGAAACTAGATATTTTGAAATGGCCCTTCAAGTGCAATATGGGTCTTCACTTGTAATAGAGGGTTAGCTTCTGAGCTACTCAAAGTATGTAAAAGAATCTATTCCACCTAGTTCTGATCCAGTTACCTGTGAAATTCAGCCTGGAATTTCTTCATATACATACATCTGCTATTAGTGAGCATGTGGACATTTTAGCTATCTGGAAGCTATAGGCGAGTTTTCCAAGTGTTATGTTCCCCAAGCATCCATTTGTTCTCTAAACATCCAATACAGAATGCAGTGATTCTTCTCAAGTCTTATCCACCAGCCATTAGAATGATTCCTGGTGAGCCGTTTCTCTAGAGAATATTGGTAAATTGCCCCAAATCTTCTCAAAGCAGAAAAGAGGAAAAATAAACAAAAATAGGAGATATAAGTCCTCCTAATAATAGCTAATATTTAATGACTATTTGCTATATGCCAGGATGTAACACTGTTTTACAAGATCTTATTTGATTATCATATACATGAATATCATGAAAACATTTTATGGATTAAGAAACTGAGATTTACAGCCAAACATGGTGGCTTACACCTGTAATCCCAGCACTTTGGGAGGTCAAGGCAGGCAGATTGCTTGAACTCAGGAGTTCGAGACCATCCTGGGCAACATGGTGAAACCCCATCTCTACAAAAAGTACAAACATTAGCCAGGTGTTGTGGCATATGCCTGTAGTCCCACCTACTCGGGAGGCTGAGGTGGGAGAATTGCTTGAGCCTGGGGAGGTCGAGGTTGCAGTGAGCCAAGATCACACCACTGCACTCCAGCCTGAGCAACAGAGCGAGAGACCTTGTCTCAAAAAGAAACAAAAAAAAATTGAGATTCAGAGAGATTAGCATCCTTAAAGTCACACAACCAGAATGTGACAGAGGATGGAACCCAGCACTGTTCCACACAGAGCATAGCCTCCTATATATCACACTGTGCTGCCTCTCAACCATTTAACTGTGTGTGTATGCCTGTTTGTGTGTATGTGTGTGTGTGCACAAACACACAGTTATGTTGATAGAGAGTACCATGTGCCAGTACTGTCCATTAGAAGGAAGAACTGTTACAGAAGAAGAGTTCCATTTATGTTTCTTATGTAACAGACAATAATTTATCAGGTCAGAATGTACTGGCTACAAGTATCAATACATTTAAATATTTACTGAACTTTCATCCTTGTTAAAAATACAAAAATGGGAAAAGTCCACACCACACACACTATGGAAAAACTAAAATATTATCATTGATTCATTGATACTCAGGATCCCTGTGAAAGCCAGAGTTTATTCCAAACAAATATAAAATAAGTTTAGACAAAAGAAGCATGAGCTAGACCCAGGAGAATCTCCTAAGTGATCTTTCTGCTGTGGTATCATCTAGATTCAGGTTTTTCTAACAGCAAATTTATCTGAATTACAACTAGCTACATAATAAATTACATATGGTGATGTACTGGATAATAAAACTAAAGAAGAAAAACTTGGGCTCATATGAATCAATTATTGTAACTTAGTTATGATTCCTTTACAGATGTGGACTCTAGTCAATTACTCTTACTCATTATACACTTACAGATTTGTAATTATCCTGAAAACTTAATGGAATGCTAACCAGTGGTTAATTTCAAATTTCCCAGAAAACCATCTAATGTAAAAAACACTTTTTAAAAAGTATATAAGCCTAGAAACTTCAGAAAATATTTGCTTCCAGAATTATAGCCAGTTTTCAAAAACAGTTTTAAAGTAGATACATTCTCTCTTCCAACTAACTATAAATGCATTAATATTTTTATAAGTGTGAAGTGATGAGTTTAACTAACAATAGTGTGTCCTAAAAGCCAAAATAAATGTATGAATTGTATTTAGCCACCTATCAATTTTCCAGCTCATTTTTGTTTTATAGACTAGGTAGTTAGCACAAATCTATACACGAGCGAATAAACAAAAGAAATAGTCTTCATTAATTAAATATAATGGAAACAAACACAAATTAAACTCCAACTGAAATGAAGAACATTTTTTCTTAACTTGCTGGTTTTAGTTAACAAATAAAACTCATGCATCAATAATATACAAAAAGGCCCACATTTACTCAAGTCAGTTGATAAAGCATTTATTGAAAACCTGTAAGATATCAGGCATTGTACTATGTCCTAGTATACAAAAGTAACTAATTCATGCCCTCAAAGTAGCCACTAAAGTGATGGATTAGAGCCCTTTGTCTTTGTTGGGTAGACAAAAATTACATAAGACTATTTATGTTACAGTGTGATAGGTGAATGATGAAATGATGGACACAGCACAGAGGAGTATGTGATTAGTTTTTATAGCTGTACAAAGCAAACACAAAAAGAATCCCTCTCCTTTAAAAGATAGGGATTAGCCAGTGTGGTGGCTCACACCTGTAATCCCAGCACTTTGGGAGGCCGCGGCCGGTGGATCACTTGAGATCAGGAGTTTGAGATGAGCCTGGCCAACATGGTGAAACCTCATCTCTACTAAAAATATAAAAATTAGCTGGGTGTGGTGGTGCGCACCTGTAATCCCAGCTACTCTGGGAAGCTGAGGAGGGAGAATTGCTTGAGCCCAGGAGTCGGAGGCTGCAGTGAGCCGAGATGGCGCTCCAGCCTGGGTGACAGAGCAAGACTCCGTCTCAAAAAAAGAAAAAGAAAAAGAAAAAAGAATAAAGGGATAAAGGGATTAAGGGAGCAAATCTACTGTGCAAAGCACTATGCTACATATGGGGAAGCAAAAATGACTGACACTGGCCCCAGAAACAGGGATTTCCAAATTCTAAGCAATATTTCTTCAATGGAGATGCTTTCCACGGAAGGAAAGGCTTAAATAAATTGTTCAGTGAGCTCTTTTGAAAGCTGTAAATTTGCTGTATCCTTCCTACCTCAGTGTTGCCTAATTTATAGGCAACACTAAAATAGAAAGACACCATATTTGGCATCTAGTCCTGTTGTTTATTAACTTTGAAAAATCATTTCACCTCTCTGAAGCTCCATTTTCTCATCTGTAAACTAAAGGGCTTCGAGCCAGATGATCACTAAGGTGCTTTCCAGCTCTAATAACCTGTGCTATCAATCCACAAAGTAACTGTTCTATTCTTGCTTTGCTCATAAGCAGATTAGCAGCATTCTGTGCGGAGCAATTTGTGGGAAGAATAAAACAAAGCCTCCTTGATCCAAAAATTCTGCTTCTACCTGCTGGCTCACATCTGAAATACTCCTCCCTGAGAGTGTCATTTTATGACTTTAATCCCTACTATGCTGAAAATAATCCAGAAAGATATTTCAGTATGTTATTGTTTCTTTTAAGTCTTTGTGTGTGATGAGTGGGGGAGATGGAGGGAAGCAGAGCCAGTGGTGAGTGTGGGAGTGGCTGGAGGGTGGGGCCTAGGACTCTTATCAGAAGCCAAATTTCATCTAGCTATTAAATGAACTAGATCTAAACTAGGTGAACTAAAACTAAAATTAGTTTTGTTTTGTTTTGTTTTTGAGACACAGGCTTGCCCTGTCGCCCAGGCTGGAGTGCAATGGCACAATCTCAGCTCACTGCAACCTCCGCTTCCCAGGTTCAAGAGATTCTCCTGCCTCAGCCTCCGAGTAGCTGGGACTACAGGAGCCTGCCTTGACACCCGGCTAATTTTTGTATTTTTAGTGGGTTTTGCCATGTTTGCCAGGTTGGCCTCAAACTTCTGACCTCAAGCCTCCCTCAGCCTCCCAAAGTTCTGGGATTACAGGCATGAGCTACTGCGCCTGACATAAAATTAGATCTAAATCTAAAATTAGATCTAGTTTGAATGTTGAGTGTATCTGGGCAATGGCAAAATTAAGGCCAGTGCAGTTGACATCTGGCATCAGAATCCACAGACTGTGAGGGGCCCCTGTGAGCTCCCTTCCCAGTTGTGGATGGGGGAAGAAGTGCTGGGTTAAGCCCAGCCCTGGAAGAGGGCATGCCTGCCATGGTGCAGAACTGGTAGTAGGCAAGTGGTGGGACAGGGCCCAAGCCTTAGTCAGATCTTTGCCTATTACCCTGTCCTCTAGACTAGACTCCAAGCCATTAGGAAGCACAAACATAATTCCACAGTGGTCTTGGTTTTTGTGAAATGCTCCACTCATGGTTATGTAAATGGAATTATTATTATTATTTTTTGTTGTTTGGTTATTTGTTGTTGTTGTTGTTGTTGTTTGAGATGGAGACTCACTCTGTCTGCCCAGGCTTGGGTGCAGCGGTATAATCTCAGCTCACTGCAACCTCCACCTCTTGGGTTCAAGCAATTCTCTGCCTCAGTGTCCTGAATAGCTGGGATTGCAGGCGCCCGCCACCACGCCTGGCTAATTTTTTTTTTTGTATTTTTAGTAGAGACAGGGTTACACCATCTTGGCCAAGTTGGTATTGAACTCCTGACCTTGTGATCCACTCACCTCGGCCTTCCAAAGTGCTGGGATTACAGGCGTGAGCCACCGTGCCCGGCCTATTATTATTATTATTATTATTATTATTATTATTTTGAGACGGAGTCTCGCTTTGTCGCCCAGGCTGGAGTGCAGTGGCACTATCTCGGCTCACTGCAAGCTCCGCCTCTCAGGTTCACGCCATTCTCCTGCCTCAGCCTCTCAAGTAGCTGGGACTACAGGCGCCCACCACCACACCCAGCTAATTTTTTTTGTATTTTTAGTAGAGGTGGGGTTTCGCCGTGTTAGCCAGGATGGCCTCCATCTCCTGACCTTGTGATCCTCCCGCCTCGGCCTGCCAGAGTGCTGGGATTACGGGCGTGAGCCACCGCGCCCGGCCTGGGATTACTTTTTATTCTTCATTAGTCGCCCATATTCTCTCTTCTCAATTCCTTCCTGCATCAAAGAAGTTCATTTTGCCCATCTGAACCTTCTTCCCCTGTTCACAGGAGGAGGGAAGCCCTTTATTTGTTAAGGTGCACCTGGCCCTTGAATTGTTAGATAATTGAGTAGAAGCTGATAACATACTTCCCTATAAACCAAAGGCGGGGGATAGCAAGTGGCCTTTGTTGAAGCTCCCAATACAGAGGGGGAGGAGTGATCTTGGCCTCTTCCAGAGCCCCAGACCCCAGAACAAAGGCTTGGCACCTCTCTCCCTAGACTACCCTTTATGGAGGTGAAGGAGAGCAGAGTCAGGATGAATGGGCAGCGTCTTAAATGCCGAACATGTCCAGAGTCCAGCCTTAGCCACATTTAGTATGTCCCAAGGCCACGGAAAGTTGACTGTGGTTATGCTGATTCACACCCTCCTCCTACCATGCCCTTCCCTGCCCCGCTCTGGTTAATGAAGAATGGTCTGCATGCTGTGTTACGGCTGAGGACAAAGAACAGGTCAGGCAGCCAAGGCTGGTTAATCTTTTTGCTTTCCTGTGTCTGTCAGGAATTGGGTTGACTTAGACTGAAATATTGCCCTTTCATCATTCACCAGTGATTGTCAGTAAATGTTGTGTTTGAATTTCCAGAAATACGACACAATTTCAAAATCTTGCACTTTGAGAAGACAGATGGCCCCATCAGTATTTTCACGTAATGGCATTAGCAACTAGAACTAGAATCAAACTACTGGAGAATCAAAATTCCATTTCATGAATCTGTTCATTTGTAACCCTAATGCATGCATTATGTGGGATTTGCTGAAGACCTAAGGAATGTCGTGTTCCATTCATTCGCCAGCATGAAGGGTGCACTGGATGGAGAGTAGAAGTGCTGCAGTAAACCAGGCACTGGGATTGAGGACAGAATGTGGACTGTCGCTATGACAAAGGGAGAATGCATTCAGACAGAGCTCACTATGTCCTCTTCTGCTTCATACCTTCCAATGGCTCCTCACTGCCTGTTCTTCCCCAGGTGGCCTCCTCAGCATGGCATGAGAGCATCTTCACCCTATGAGCCTCCGTAATTCTCCAGCTCCGCCCCTCTCCATTCCCCTGCCTGCCTCCTGAGTTTCAACCACAGGTAATTCCTTGCAAGCCCTCAAACTCCAGGACTCCAGTGCCCCGGTTCCCTCACACCTGTTGCTCCTCTCAGCCCTGCCAGCACACGCACACTTCCTCACTACCTTCACCCCGCTCCTTCAACACCCTGTGCCATCTCCTTCCGGGAGACTTCCCTACTTCCACTAGGATGGGAATTTTGTCTTGTAGTATTTATGTGTTTACTTTTCTGTCTCTGCACAGTGATAGTCACTGGTAGGAGTGGGATCTCTATGGCTAGGTGCTCCCAGTACCTAGCAAAGCTCCTGACCCACAACAGGCCTTTAATAAAGAATTACTGAATGAGGAAAACTGGGAAATGTGGCATAGGACAACTCCTCAGGACATAGGGACTCCTTAGAGATGGGAAAAGCAAGGGCTAGGAGTCAGTGTGGCCAGGGATCAGCTGTTCAGCTGTGGGGAGGCCAACTGCTGCAAGCCCCTCTTAACCTGCCTGTGAGGCTCAGGAGCTGGTGGGTAGATTCTGGGAGTGGGACAAACCCCTAAGCCAGAAAACTGCCTGCACCTATAGTCCGGGCCAGGGAGCTGGAGGTGAGTATTAGAAAGCAAGACCCCAAAGCCCATTTTCTAACATTTTTTGTCTCTACCTGTTTTTCTGTCTATTCATAAATAGATATTTGGAATTATAATGACTTCCAAATGATGAGATGCTTTCTTTCTTTTTTTTTTTTTTTAACTTTCTTGTTTGTATTTTTTTTACTTGATTTAAAGATATAATTAGCATCAAGAACTGTGAAGGTATATACATACAACGGAATATTATTCAGCCTTAAAAAGGAATGAAATCCTGACACACACTACAACATGGATAAACTCTGAAGACATTATGCAAAGTGAAACAAGCCAGTCACACAAGGACAAATAGTGTATCATTCCACTTATATGAGGTACCTAGAGTAGTTGAGTTTATAGAGAAAGTAGAACAGTGGTTGCCAGGGGCTAGGGAAAGGGGGTAATGAGGAGTATCGCTTAATGGGTAGAGTTTCAACATGGAATGATTAAAAAGCTTTAGAGCAATGTGAGCTGGGCGCGGTGGCTCACACCTGTAATCCCAGCACTTTGGGAGACCAAGGCGGGCGAATCACAAGGTCAGGAGTTCAAGACCAGCCTGGCCAACATGGTGAAACCCGGTTTTTACTAAAAATACAAAAAAATTATCTGGGCGTGGTGGCAGACGCCTGTAATCCCAGCTACTCGGGAGGCTGAGGCAGGAGAATCGCTTGAACCCAGCATGCGGAGATTGCAGTGAGCTGAGATCGAGCCACTGCACTCTAGCCCAAGGGGCTGTGTGAGACTCCATCTCAAAAAATAAATTAATTAATTTTTAAAAAGCTCTAGAGATGTGTAATGGTGATAGTTATACAACATTGTAAATGTACTTACTGCCACTGAACTGTATCCCTAAAATGGCTAAAATGGTAAATTTAATGTTATGTATATTTTACCACAATTCTTTAAAACAAGAACCCAGGAGTCAGAGATTTTACTCTACGTGCAAGCTAAAAAGTGAGCCTGCTACAGTTTCATGGGTGTTAACAGAAGACACAAGACAAAGAGCTTTACTCCTGACAGCAAGAGCAGTGACTGAGTGTCAGCATATTCTTCACTGGTTTGCCAGCCCCCAATCCCCATGTTCCCACAGGACAACGTGATAAAGACCAGGTGACACCTGCAGTCACGGTGGGCTGCATTACAGAAGAAAAATCTTGACTTTAGAGCACCTGACTGTTTCATCATGAGCATTCAGCTTACCTGCCCTTTGCCGCAGAGGGAGATATTCTTGTTACACGGGATAGTAAGCGTGTCTGCCTTTTGCTCTGGCTGGAGATACTTCCTCTGTCTTCAAAGTCTGCAGAAACAGGCTGGAACAAAGGAGAGCCAGAGTTTCGCTTGAAACATGTGCTGAAACACAAGAGACCCGTGGAGAATTGTCTCCCAACAATGACTGTGTGTTATTTTTACAAAAACAATATGTTTTTTTTTTTCCTTTAAAAGTAAGAACCAGAATCTGAGTCTCCAGTTTCAATTCATTTCGAATTTCCTTTTAACAGTTTATAAGTTTATAGCAATAAAACTGACACACCATAAATTAATCCATTTTAAGAGTAAAGTTTAGTGAGGTTTAGTCAATTTTTACATTGTGCAACCATCACCAAAGTCCGGTTTTTTTTTTTTTTTTTTTTTTTATAGGTTAACTTTTCTTTTTTTTTTTTTTTTAAATTTATTTATTATTATTATACTTTAAGTTCTAGGGTACATGTGCATAACGTGCAGGTTTGTTACATATGTATACTTGTGCCATGTTGGTGTGCTGCACCCATCAACTCGTCATTTACATCAGGTATAACTCCCAATGCAATCCCTCCCCCCACCCCCCTCCCCATGATAGGCCCCGGTGTGTGATGTTCCCCTTCCTGAGTCCATGTGATCTCATTGTTCAATTCCCACCTATGAGTGCAAAATCCGGTTTTAAAACACAACTATCACCAAAATCCAGTTTTAAAACACTTCCATCACCCAGAAAGGTTTCCTCAGGCTTGTCTGCAGTGAATCCTGGGCCCCACGCATGCCCGAGGCCACCACTGACCTCTGTCTCAACAGTTCAGCTTTTTCTAGAAATTTCACACAAATGGAATCCTACCATATGTAGTCTTTTGTGTCTGGTTTCTTGGCAAGATGTTTTTGAGTTTCGTCTGGGGTGGTGTGTGATTTGGCAGGTTGTTTCTTTTTATTGCTAAGAAGTGTTTCATTGAAAGATAGACTACATTGTGTTTTTCCATTCATCAACTAACGGACATTTGCATTATGCCTGGTTTGAGGCTATTATGAATAATGCTAACTTAAATCTTAAAACTTAAAATCTATTTTTCCTTATTTAACCGAATGAAACACCAAAGCACTGACCAGGATGGGCATGGTGGTTCATGCCTGTAATCCCAGCACTTTGGGAGGCCAAGGTAGGCTAATTGCTTGAGCTTAGGAGTTTAAGACCAGCCTGGGCAACATGGCAAAACTCCATCTCTACAAGAAATACAAAAAATTAGCTGGGTGTGATTGCATGTGCCTGTAGTCCCAGCTACTTAAGAGGCTGAGGCAAGACAATTGCTTGAGCCCAGGAGGTCGAGGCTGCAGTGAGCTATGATCATGCCACTGTCCTCCAGCCTGGGCGACAGAGTGAGACAAAACAAAAAAAAGCAAAACAAAAACTAAAGTATAGAGAAATTCAGTTATTTGCTCTAGAACACACAACTAAAAAGTATTAGAGCTAGGATTCAAATTCAGATAATTCAGATCCAGAGTTAATATGCTTAACAGTGTGCAACATTTCCTCATAAATAAAAACAAAGCATTTCTGATGAAATTCTACTTCTACAATTTCTAAAATAATGTAGATACCATTTTTTCATGTGAGACAGGTCTACATTTCCAAGTATAAATGTGATTATATTCTGTTGTCCTCTTTCTCTCTCATTCCCCAACAGTCTCTTTTCTTCCCTCAGTCCACACTGAAGCAGAAATGAAGATGCAAGAACAAAACAAAACCACCCTTCAGACTTTGCAGTCTCACATACGAGCTTGCAGAGCTAGCGTTTCCTATCTTGCTCACTAGATAACACTAAGCTTTAAAGGAAGAGGAAAAAGGCAGAGTACACTAGAATGGGTAAGCCAGGATTGATAGAAGGGATAGGTGGTCCTCAACCTGGAAGGAAAAGGACATTTGGTGGAAAGAACAGGGGAGCAGAGAGAAAGAGGATAATTTATTTTTTTAAATGGCCTTTTAAACTTGGAGACGCTATGCTAAGTGAAATAAGCCAGACACAAAGAACAGATACTGCATGATCCCACTTATATGAGGTACCTGCGATAGTTGAATTTATAGAGAGAGGAAGTGGAGTAATAGCAACCAGGGTCTGAGGTGGCAGGGTGGGAGGAATTAGGAGTTAATGTTTAATGGGTATGAAGTTTCAGCTGGGGATGATGAAAAAGTTCTGGAGATGGGTAGTGGTGATGGATGCAAAACAATGTGAATGTACTTAATGCCAGAGAAACTGTATACTTACAAATGGTTAAAGCGGTAAATTTTATGCTATACATACTTCATCACAGTTTTTAAAAATGAACTCTTGCTAGTTCATCACTGCTCAGCACAGACAGCCCATCATTCAGCAGTCCTGGACACTGATAACCTCACCCTCCACAACAGAGATGTTGGAGGAGGAGATAAGGGCACCCACGAGGATTCAATCCTTTCAGCTAGGAACAGTTGCTGTCTCTCTATGAGGGGCAGTAATGGAGACACCAGTATCACACTTGGTTCTCACCAATGTCCTACCCTGTCCACAGTTGTCCTTTCAATAACAATGAATGAATGTGTTGTATTGCTCTGCTATAATTTGTTACCTGGTCTCTAAGTGTTGAGCACCTGGAAATTTCCAGTCATTCACCAGGACTAGAAGCTGGAAGCAGGCACTTGGAGCATCTTTAGTTCAATCCAGCTCTTTTATCACCTCTCTGTGACTTCTTCTGAGAGGGCTTTCAGCCTCTCTGGCTCTTGTTTATTCATAGATCCCCTAATAGAGTGGGATTGGAAGAGTGGTTTTCCTTCCTGGCTGTACATTAGTATCACCTGAGGAGCTTTTAAACCGTACTCAGGCCTAGGCCATATTCTAGGACTATTAACTCCATATTTCTGGCATGAGACATGAACATCAGTGTTTTTTGAAAGCTCCGAAATGATTCTAACATGCAACCCAAGAGAAAAAAAAATAACTTCTTAGGTCTCTTTCAGTTCGAAAAGGATGAAAGCCTGAATTAAAAAGAAAGCTATAAATATTTTGTACAAATAGAAGTATTCCTTTTTAACTACCTCCTTGGGAAGTATTTGCCCAGAAGGTACTATGAATTGGAGGGTATGTTTTATGAGATTGCTATTTGGAATAATTAGGCTAATGTATAATGCCATCAACCAAATATGAATGTACTCTTTCCTCATTGTCCCATCAATATTGGAATGGTTAATTTTAGTTTATTTTAGCAAGTTTAACAGAAGTGAGATGTGGCCGGGTGTGGTGGCTCACACCTGTAATCCCAGCACTTTGGGAGGTCAAGGCAGGTGGATCACCTGAGGTCGAGAGTTCAAGATCAGCCTGACCAACATGGAGAAAACCTGTCTCCATTAAAAGTACAAAATTAGCCGGGCATGGTGGCACATACCTGTAATCCCAGCTACTCAGGATGCTGAGGCAGGAGAATGGAGAATCAACCCAGGAGGCGGAGGTTGTGGTGAGCCGAGATTGCACCATTGCACTCCATCCTGGGCAACAAGAGTGAAACTCCGTCTCAAAAAAAAAAAAAAAAAAAAAAAAAAAAAAAAAAAAAAAGTGAGATGTATCTCATAGCTATTCTCAAATGCGTTTAAAAAATTGTGAGGCTGACCATGTCCTTAAATGTTATCCCACTATTTGGCTTCCCTCTTGTGTGAGGTATCTTTTTCCTGAGATCATTATTAATCTGTTAATGTGATAATAAAATAGCTATCATTATTGAGACCTATTGTGTGCTAGATACTATACCAGAGCTTTACAGATATTATTTTATATATTTGTTACAAAATTTCTTCAAGGCAGTTATTATTCCCAAGTTAAAATGAAAATGAGGCAGGAGAACAGGGTCTGGAGGCAGGGAACCTAAGGCCGAATTCATGCTGACTTCCTAGAACTCAATCACAAAGAAAACCCCAACGTTCCATGCCCAGGTAAGAAAAGGACCAGAGGCTAATCCCTTTGCAACCTCCCATTTTCTGAGTGGCAGATGAAAACTTGAAAGTGCCTCTGATTTGTCCCCTCTGGGAGACAATCAGGCTGGTTGCCGGCCAAGTTTTCATTTGCATAGTACTATAACGTTGTAACTTCATTTCAGCCTCTGATTGGTCACTTTCTGCAACCAATCAGACCTTTGCATAGGGTGTAACTTTGTAACTTTGCTTCAGACTCTGATTGGCCCCCTCCTGCAATCAATCAGACTGATTCCAGGCCAGTACTTCCTTTACATAGGGGGTACACCTGTACACCAAGTAACCAATGGGAAACCTCTAGAGGGTATTTAAACCCCAGAAAATTCTGTAACTTGCCTCTTGAGTTGCTTGCTTGGGCTGCTCCCACCATATGGAGTATACTTTCATTTTCAATAAATCTCTGCTTTTGTTGCTTCATTCTTTCCTTGCTTTGTGCATTTTGTCCAATTCTTTGTTCACAATGCCAAGAACTTGGACACCTTCCACCAGTACAAAAAACCTAAGGCTCAGAGAGGTTAGGCAAGTACCCCAAAGTGACACGGCTACTAAATAATAGAGCTGGGATTTGAATCCAGTTCCAGCTGTCTCTCAAGCACCATTCTCTTTGCTAGACAGAAAAGCACTCAATGCCTGCACTACTCATACCCCTTCCTGAGGAAAGCTGCCCTACTGATATTTAGAACCAGGTGACCCTACTTTTTGATCTTAGGTGATCGGTCATTTCAGATCCAAAGGTAACAGTGAATGGCCTGGGCCAAAAAGGCGAGCCAAGCCAATCACACTCCTCCCGTGAGAACTTGAATTTGAAAAGACTGAGTGTCAATACACTTAATAGAAGGAACGAAAGTCAAAGAGGCTGAATCAAGGTATGCCACGGGTGTATTTGGAATCAGATGAGCCACGGCACGCTGAAATTATGAGGGACTGCAAATTAAAGTTAGCGGAGAAAGATAGGTGGTAGGGGGCAAACAAAACAGATGGGCTTAAAGAAGCAGAGGTGCAATTGGAGAACAAACATTTGGCCCATGAGACCCTTGAGAGAAAACCTGAAGAGCCAAGCCTTCAAGTTACCTCTGTTTTCAGCAGTAATCCAGTCATGTGTATTCCTAAAATATGCATCCTTTTTTTTTTGTTTTTTTTTTTAGACGGAATTTCGCTCTTGTTGCCCAGGCTGGAGTGCAATGGCACAATCTCGGCTCACTGCAACCTCTGCCTCCTGGGTTCAAGCGATTCTCCTGCCTCAGCCTCCCCAGTAGCAGGGACTACAGGAGTGTGCCACCACGCCCAGCTAATTTTTGTATTTTTAGTAGAGACGGGGTTTCACCATGTTGGCCAGATGGTCTCGATCTCTTGACCTCACGATCCACTAGCCTCGGCCTCCGAAAGTGCTGGGATTACAGGCATGAACCACTGGACTGTCCCTGTTCTTTGCAATCAAATAAACCAAAATAAAATATTCTTTCTATTAAATGTTTGCTAGTGTGGATATTAAGCTTTTACTTGTCATTTATCACAAAGAGTTTCCATTTCAGTTCTTTCCTTGCTTTTTTTCATTACATTTTGGCTTTTTAAAAGTAGAACCTGGCCAGGAGCAGCGACTCACATCTGTAATCCCAGCACTTTGGGAGGCCAAGGCGGGAGGATCACCTGAGGTCAGGAGTTCGAGACCAGCCTGGCCAATATGGCGAAACCTCGTCTCAACTAAAAATACAAAAATTAGCTGGGGGTTGTGGCACGCTCCTGTAATTCCAGCTGCTTGAGAGGCTGAGGCACAAGAATTGCTTGAATCTTGGAGGCGGAGCTTGCAGTGAGCCGAGATGGCGCCATTGTACTCCAGCCTGGGCAACAGAGTGAGACTCCATCTCGGGGAAAAAACAAAAACAAAAAACAAAGTAGAACCATCCATCATATAATCAATAACCACTTCACCAGTCAAAAACTTACATTCATGCAAACGATAGTAACAGAAAGCAGATCAGTGGTTGTGTGGGTCTGGGGGAGGGAACAGGTGGGAAGAGTTGGGAGCAATGGGACACAGTGGAGCCTGAGAGCACTCTGGGGTGATGGGTGTGTTATTATCTTGATTGTGATGATGGTTTCACAAGTGTATACATATATTAAACTTTGTCACTGGGTACAGTTTAAATATGTGTAGTTTATTGTGTTCTAATAATACCTTAGTTAAAGCCATTTTTAAAAATATTTATTATTCTTCCCAACAAGGACACTTACACAATTCTATTCAACGTATTATGCTTTATGTTCTATGCTTACCTATAATTCACCTGCAATTAATTGTGATATATGCTATGTGAAATTAATTATATGTTTATATTTTTCAGTTTTAATAATCTATTTTCCAGCTGTATTTCATAAATAATATCTGTCACCATTGGAAAATCATGTGGTGAGCACTGTAGTTTTAAATTTATTTCTATTAATATTTTTCATTCCTTGGCCAATTTTCCTGTTTTTAAACATAGCATCATCTGATCTGGAGGTTTGAAATTTTGTTACTTTGTAGTGTTTTAAAGTCATGCTAAGGCATGGACCCTAATGAGCATTTTATAATGGAAAGGGCATAAAATAGAAAGAATTACTGTAAGAACTAGTATAGATATATTAAAGATTTTATGCATTGTTCTCCCCTGCCTTGGACAATAGTTTTTATTGTGCCTTTATAGCTAAACAAGATCTGTCTATGGCTAATCTGGCCACTTCTATTACCTACGTACCACAAAAATGTCTTTCTGGACCTAGCAGACCATACGGAAGTTTGGTAACAACATTCATCTGGTAGAGTTTCAACACAGGATACTTTTGTCATTTATCCACTTGCTAAAACTCCCTTACTTTTTCTACTACTTTTGTTCCAAAGTTCTTAAAGTTTATAGATTTAACTGAGGTTTTACTAAGCACACATGACTTGGCTAGCACTCTGCAAGGTACTGAGAGTACAAACAGAGTAAGTGACTCTTGGGAAGCATGTCCCCTTACCCCCTTACTATCAGGGCTTACCCTTCTTCCTCAAGCAAATAATGAACTGTGTAGCACATGGCAGGACACTGAAGAATAGACCCTGGTAAAGCCCCGCACACTCTGCGAGGTAATGCAAAAAGAGGGGTTATGTGTTCAATGCTGACAAGTCATATGAATGGAAACTGTCCGCAGATTCATCTACCGTTCCTTCTCCAGAGGAAAGAAGAACTCAATCAAAAGTCATAATACATCTACAGGTGGCTGGGAAAGTAGAGGCACTGATTTCCGTGGAATTAGGCCTTGCTGGAAATTCTGCAAGAGACCATAGAGACACTTTTTCTGGGAAGAACAACAACAAAAAAGTCAACATTCCAAGTAAATATTCCCACTCCAAATGATTAACACAGTCATTCTTATCAATAGTTACTATGTTTCACCGATTAATATAGCATAGAGGCTGAAAGGTCAGGCTTTGAAGTTATAACAGACATGTGTCATATTCCTGCCTTTTCCTCTTACCCAGAATCTGATCCCGGACAGGTCACTGACCTCGCTAAGCTTCAGCTCACTCATCTGTAAAATGGAGGTGACAGTCATTACCTTGCAGCTAATGTTAATGAGAGGTAATGTGAATAAAACACTTTGCAGAGAGCTTGGCTCATAGGACGTGCTCAATAAAGAAGAAGAATATAATGTTTATTATCATTGTTAAAAGTATACATTGAAAAATTTCTACTTAGCTAATGTAAAAGTAATATATGTTTACAAGCCAGTTTGGGAAGCAAGTCAAACATACATGAAACAGCAGAGGAAAATCCCAAATTATGTAACATTGTTCACTGTACTAGGATGTTCAGCATGACATTCCTGTTATTTTAGAATTGTGGGAGATGTCCCAAAAGCTGGAAACGTTCATTGTCAGAACATCTATTCAGGACATGCTACAAGATTGTGGAATTAATTTTGTGACCCCCTAGTTAGTTATCCACCTCAGGAATTATAGGAGGTAAGAAGATCAATCTTTAGACCCAAGAGATTCTAGGGAGACCAGCATCCAGAGTCGTTCAGGGAGAGTTGCCAGTGTGCCACACCCAGTCCACACACAGTAAGGAGTGGGCGGCGCTTCTCGCAGCATTTTGAAGCTATTGCTGCCCCACCTTCAGCCTGCATGGTTGCTACAGGAAAGCACGCTGCCAGCCTAATTATTGTCCCATTGTAGACACTCCCTTTTTTCTGGCAGCTTTTACCATTTCCCTTTTACCCTGCATGTTCTGCAGCTTCATTGTGATAGAACTTACTATAGATTTTATATATTTTATTTTTTCTGCTTGATATTCAAAGTACACTCTCCATGTGAATGAAAAATTTTGACTGTCTTTCAGTTTCAGAAAACTCTGTCAGTATCTCTTTTAATTTTTTTTTTTTTTAAGAGACGGGGGTGTCATGCTGGGTTGCCCAGGCTGGTCTCAAGCTCCTGGCCTCAAGCAATTCTCCCTCCTCAGCCTCCCAAAGTGCTGGGATTACAGGTGTAAGCCACTGTGCCTGGCCCGACATATTTTTAATATTGTTTTTTCCATCATTCTCACTTTATCTTGTTCTGGCTTTCCTATCCACAAATATATACCATGTCATCTCAATACATCCTCCATGATTCCTGATAGCACTTCTACATTTTTTTTCTTTTTGTCTCTTTTTACTGTGTTTCGGTTAAGGCCTCAGTACTGTCTTCTAATCCACTACCTCAAAATGTCCCAAATGATAATTGTCATTTCCTACCATTACCACACTCTGCCTTCCAAACTATTTCTCCTCCTTACTTCAGTCAGTGGCCTTACCATCTGTCAGAAATCCTGAGCTTCTCCTAGACTTACCCTCTGCTGATCCTCCATACTATTACTAGAGTGATTTTTAAATAATATGATTCTGAACATACTAATCCCATACTTACGACGTATCAGTGGCATCCTACTGACCTTTAGAAACATGGCTTAGAAGTCACTCAGGACACGTCCCGCTTCCCCTGTTGGCCTCATGATTCTACATTTTCCCTTTGTATTCTGCCTTCCAGCGATTCATTCATTCAAATATGCACCTTTATACACTGAGTGCCTATAATGTGCCAACTACTTTTCTGGGCCTTGGGATACTTTAGTAAACAAATCATGCCAAAATATCTTCTTCATAGAACTTAGTAGGGGAGATAGATAGTAAACAAAATCAGTAAAGTGTCTGGTGTGTTGGAAGTAATAAGTACAACGGAAAAAATAAGCCGAGAGAGGGGAACGCTGCGGGTGGAAGCTGGGTGATGGAGACTTAAATGGAATGACCAGAGAAGGCTTTACTGAGATGGTGATATCTGCTTGAAGATGCGAAAGAGTTGAGGGCATGAGTAGTGAAGAATCTGAAGAAAGAGCATTGAAATCAGGAATATCCAATGCAAAGGTCTTGAGGTGGAAAGTTACCTGACTAGTTCAAGAAGCATTCAGGATGTCAATATAGCTGAGCAGACTGGGAGGGCAGGAAGTTGGAGATGAGGGTGGGGAAGTTCCCAGAACCTGAGTTACTGGGCCTTGCGGGCCATGGTAAAGCGTTGGGCTTTTACTCTAAGTGAAGTAAGACACTTCACTCAGTGTAGTGACATAAGTAGAGGTAGTAGGACACTTCACCATGGAGGGTGTCAGGAAGAACAATGATGTGCTCTAGTTTATATTTAAAGGATTACTCCGTCTGCTATGTGGAGAACAGACTACAGGAAGAAAAGGAAGTAAGAAAACTACTTAGACCTCTTTAGGAGGCTATAACAAAAATCCAGGCTTGAGATGAAAATGACTTGCACTGGGATAGTAGCAGTAGAAGTGGCGAGACTTAATCAAATTCTGGACGTATTTTGAAGGATTTCGCTAATAGGCTTGTGCTAATTATGGTTTTAGGCCATGGAGATACTTCTATAAACGAAGAAAACAGAAAACCCTACCAGAATTGACTGAAAGGTTGAGTGAGGGGCAGGAAAGTAAAAGAGGTGGCAAAGGTGAGTCAAAGGTTTTCGGCCTGAGCAACTTAAAGGATGAAGAAGACAAACAGGACGAGCAGGTTTTGGAGGTAAAATTAAATCAGTTTCGGAGTGTGAAGGTTTGGATGCCCAACAGACATCCTCATGGAGCTGTCAAGTGAGAGGTTAGATATGTGAGTCTGGAGTGGAGGTCAGAGGTCTTGGCTGGAGATACACACTTGGTGATCGGTGTATAAGTGGTATTTAAAGCTATGAGAGTGGATGAGGTAAGCTCAGAAGGACGGTTGACAGAAAAGAGAAGAGATCCAAGAACTGAATCCTGGGCTACTCCGTGTGATTAGCGAAATTAGGAGGAATTGGCAAAGAAGATTGAAGAGTAACCACAAATGAAGGCTGAAACCAGGACAGTGTGGCATCCTGGAAGCCAGAGAAGAAGGTATTTCAAACGTGAGGGAGTGATCACCTTTTCTAATACTATTTGAGAAGTGACAATTGACTATGAGGATGTAGAAGTCACTGGTGACTTTGATGAGCATACATTTGATGGAGTGGTCAGAAAAAAAAAGATTTCTTATAGCAGATTCAAGAGTGAATTGCTCAGAAAAGGATCACTGAGGAAGAAAAAAGTAAAAACTAAACTAAAGAGAGAATTGGGTTTGTACACCCATGTTCATAGCAGCAGTACTCACAATAGCTAAAATGTAGAAGCAACCCAAGTGTCCGTCAACAAATGAACAGATAAGGAAAATGTGGTGTATACATACCATGGAATATCATTCAGCCTTAAAAACGAAAGACAGAGGCCGGGCGCGGTGGCTCAAGCCTGTAATCCCAGCACTTTGGGAGGCCGAGACGGGCGGATCACGAGGTCAGGAGATCGAGACCATCCTGGCTAACATGGTGAAACCCCGTCTCTACTAAAAAATACAAAAAAAACTAGCCGGGCGAGGTGGCGGGCGCCTGTAGTCCCAGCTACTCGGGAGGCTGAGGCAGGAGAATGGCGTGAACCCGGGAGGCGGAGCTTGCAGTGAGCTGAGATCCGGCCACTGCACTCCAGCCTGGGAGACAGAGCGAAACTCCGCCTCAAAAAAAAAAAAAAAAAAAAAACAAAAAACGAAAGACATGGCCGGGTGCGGTGGCTCACGCCTGTAATCCCGGCACTGTGGGAGGCCAAGGCGGGCAGATCACGAGGTCAGGAGATTGAGACCATCCTGGCTAACAAGGTGAAACCCAGTCTCTACTAAAAATACAAAAAATTAGCCGGGAGTGGTGGCGGGCACCTATAGTCCCAGCTACTCGGGAGGCTGAGGCAGGAGAATGGTGTGAACCCAGGAGGCAGAGCTTGCAGTGAGCCGAGATCACACCACTGCACTCCAGCCTGGGCAACAGAGCAAGACTCTGTATCAAAAAAAAAAAAAAAAAAAAAGAAAGAAAAAAAAGAAAAGAAAAAAGGAAAGACATTCTGACACGTTACATCGATGAACCTCAATAACATGCTAAGTGAAATAAGCCAGTCACAAAAAGACAAATAACTCTACAATTCCATAACTTATATGAAATACTTAAGAGTGGTCAGAATTCTAGACAGAAAGTAGAATGGTGGTTACTAGGGGGAAGGGAGGAATGGGGAGTTATTGTTTATTGATCATAGAATTTCAGTTTTACAAAATGCAAGGAGTTATGGAGCTGGATGGTGGTGATGCACAACATTACAAATATATTTAATCCACTAAGCTTTTAGTCCCCAACCTTTTTGGCAACAGGTATCTGTTTAGGGGAAGATGGTATTTCCAGGGACTGAGGCAGTGGTGGCAGTGGGGGGCAGGGAGGCAACGATTTCAGAATAATTCAACTCATTACATTTATAGTGCACCTCATTTCTATTATTATTACAATGTAATGTATCAAGAAATACATATACAACTCACCATAATGTAGAATCAGTGGGAGCCTGAGCTTGCTTTCCTGCAACTAGATGGTCCCATCTTGGGGGTTATGGGAGACAGTGATAGATTATCAGGCATTAGATTCTCATAACGAGCACACAACCTAGATCCCTCACATGCACAGTTCACAATAGGGCTCATGCTCCTGAGAGAATCTAAAGCCACTGCTGATCTGACAGCAGGCGGAGCTCACACAGTAATGCGAGTGATGTGGAGCAGCTGTAAATACAGACAAAGCTCACTCCCTGGGTCCTGGGGGAGGTGGGAGGCAGGGGGCTGCACTAAGCTATACAATAAACAAGGTTAAGATGGGAAATGTCATGTCATGTACATTTTACTAAATTGGTGGGGGGTGGGGGTGGGCATTGAGAACCAGTGAATACAGGTGACTCATTTAAAGAGCTTTCTATAAGGGAGCAAGAAAATAGGACAATAGCTGAAGAGAGTTTTTGTTGTTGTTTATGATATGGTAGATTCATTTTCTATTGCTGCTGTAACAAATTACCACACATTTAGTGGCTTAAAACAACAAAACTTAGTCATCTTACAATCTTGTAGGTTGGAAGTCTAATGTGGGTCTCACCAGACTAAAATTAAGCTGTCAGGCAGACTGTGTTCCTTTCCAGAGGCTCTAGGGGAGAATCAGTTTCCTTGCCTGTTTCAGCTTCTAGAGGCTTCCTGCATTCCCTGGCTCCCGACCCCGTCTTCCATCTTTAAGGCCAGCAACATTGTATCTCTTTGACCCTTCTTCCACAGTCACATCTGTCTCTAACAGTCTTCTTCTGCTTCCCTCTTCTTCCTCCCGCTTATTTTAAGACCTCTTGTGGCCACACTGGGTATACCCAGATAATACAGGATAATCTCTGTATTTTAAGGTCAGTTCATTAGCAACCTCATTCCATCTTCTCCCTTGATTCTCCTTTGCTGTGTGACCTAACACAATCACAGGTTCTGGGAATTAGGACAGGGATATCTTTTGGGGGTCCTTAGTCTGCTTACTACATATGGGGTACATTACAGCATTCATGTCGGACACTCCAATAGAGAGAGAGAACTTGATGATGCAGGAGAGGGCAGAATTGCTGGTGTGGCCAGAGGGAGAAAACAGAAGAGCTGGCTTTCTGTAGGAGCAAGGGGAGTTCCTCTCTAGTTAACAGGAGAGGAGGGGGAGGACAATGCATGAAGACAGATGATGGCCAGTGAGTAAATGTGGTGGGGACTTGTGAGAGCCATTATCTTCTCAGTGACTTAGAAGCAAGGTCGTCAATTGAGAGTGAGGATAGAATAGAATGTGTTAGAGGTGTGAAGAGACAAAAGTTATAAAACTGACATCAAATAGACAAGAGCATGGGCCGGGTATGGTGGCTCATACCTGTAATCTCAACACTTTTGAGGCCAAGGCAGGCAGATAGCTTGAGCTCAGGAGATCAAGACCAAACCTGAGCAACGTGGAGAAATCCTGTCTCTACAAATAATACAAAAATTAGCCAGGTGTGGTGGTGCACACCTGCAGTCCTAGCTCCTCAGGAAGCTGAGGTGGGAGGACCGATTGACCCTTAGGAGGCCAAGGCTGCAGTGAGCCATGATGGTACCGCTGCACTCTGGCCTGGGTGACAAAACAACACCTTGTCTCAAAAAAAAAAAAAAAAAAAAGAGAGAGGAGCATGAAAAGACTAGAGAAATGTGGGCATCGAGGGCCCACTTGAAGTCTGTGGTCATTAATTTAAAGTGCAATCACTTAGCTTGTTTTCTACACTCAAGTGGACAAAGGATTCATATACTAATTAGTCAGGGTAGTAAATTTCTCCGTAAGAAATTTACATGGGTTATCGCACTTTATCCTCACAACCACTGAATGAAGTGGGCACTATTATTATGCCCTTTTTCAGATAAGGACACTAAAAGATTGGCTAAAGTAAGCATCAACTACAATTTTTGTTTTAGGTATTAGTTTTATTAGGGGATTCAAAAATAATATTTGTGTCATAAGATTAATTTAGTAAACGTAATTTGATCACTACATTCATTCATTAACCAACTATTATGGTATCACTATTTTAGGCTATATACTTCAAAACAGCTTAGATATCAGGAATCTTTGTCTTTTAAGAGTTGAAACAGCATTTCTCCAGTTAACTATCAGAGCCAGTGATATGGTTTGGCTGTGTCCCCACCCAAATCTCATCTTGAATTCCCACATGTTGTGGGAGCGATCCGGTGGGAGGTAATTGATTCATGGGGGCAGGTCTTTCCTGTGCTGTTCTCGTGATAGTGAATAAGTGTGACGAGATCTGATAGTTTTAAAAAGGAGAGTTTCCCTGAACAAGTTTTTATTCTTTTGTCTGCCACCACGTGAGACATGCCTTTCATCTTCTGCCATAGTTGTGAGGCCTCCCCAGTCACATGGAACTGTAAGTCCATTAAACCTCTTTCTTTTTTAAATTGCCCAGTCTCAGATATGTCTTTATACAGCAAATTGGTACCAATAAAGTGGGGCACTGCTGAAAAGATATCCAAAAATGTAGAAGTAACTTTGTAACTGGGTAACACACAGAGGCTGGAACAGTTTGGAGGGCTCAGGAGAGGAAAATGTGGAAAAGTTTGGAACTCCTAGAGACTAGTTGAATGGCTTTGCCCAAAATGCTAATACTGATAGCAACAATGAAATCCAGGTTGAGATGGTCTCAGATGGAGATGAGGAACTTGTTGGGAACTGGAGTAAAGGTGACTCTTGCTATGTTTCAGCAAAGAGACTGGTGACATTTTGCCCCTGCCATAGAGATTTGTGGAAGTTTAAACTTGAGAGAGATGATTTAGGGTATCTGGCAGAAGAAATTTCTAAGCAGCAAAGAATTCAGGAGATGACCTGGATGTTGTTAAAGGCCTTCAGTTTTGAAGCAGAGCATAAAAGTCAGAAAATTTGCAGCCTGAAAATGCAATAGAAAAGAAAATCCCCTTTTCTGAGACAAATTTAAGCTGGCTGCAGAAATGTGCATAAGTAATGAGGAGGTGAATGTTAATCCCCAAGACAATGGGGTAAATGTTTCCAGGGCATCTCAGAGGTCTTCATGGCAGACCCTCCCATCACAGGACTGGAGGCCCAGGAGGAAAAAGTAGTTTCATGGGCCAGGTCCAGGGTCCCTATGCTGCACGCAGCCTAGGGACTTGGTGCTCTGCATCCCAGCTGCTCCAGCCATGGCTGAAAGGGGCCAAGGTACAGCTCAGGCCATGGCTTCAAAGGATGCTAGACCCAAGCCTTGGCAGCTTCCACATGGTGTTGAGCCTGCAGTGCACAGAAGTCAAAAATTGGGGTTTGGGAAACTCCACCTAGATTTCAGAGGATGTATGGAAACGCCTGGATGCCCAAGCAGAAGTTTGCTGCAGGGGTGGGGCTCTCATGGAGAACCTCTGCTAGGGCAGTGCAGAAGGGAAATGTGGGGTGGGAGACCCAAAACAGACTCCCTACTGGGGCACCACTCAGTGGAGCTGTGAGAAGAGGGCCACTGTCCTCCAGACCCCAGAGTGATGGATCCACGGACAGCTTGCACTGTGTGCCTGGAAAGTCACAGACACTCAACGTCAGCCGGTGAAAGCAGCCAGGAGGGAGGCTGTACCCTGCAAAGCCACAGGAGCGGAGCCACCCAAGACCATGGGAACCCACCTCTTACATCAGCGTGACCTGGATATGAGACATGGAGTTAAAGGAGATCATTTTGGAGCTTTAAGATTTGACTGCCCTGCTGGATTTTGGACTTGCATGGAGCCTGTAGCCCCTTTGTTTTGGCCAATTTGTCCCATTTGGAATGGCTATATTTACCCAACACCTGTACCCTCACTGTATCTAGGAAGTAACTAACTTGCTTTTACTTTTACAGGCTCATAGGTGCAAGGGACTTGCCTTGACTCAGATGAGATTTTGGACTGTGGACTTCTGAGTTAATGCTGAAATAAGACTTTGGGGGGCTGTTGGGAAGACATGATTGGTTTTGAAATGTGAAGACATAAGATTTGGGAGGGGCCGGGGTGGAATGATATGGTTTGGCTCTGTGTCCCCACCCAAATCTCATCTTAAATTCCCATGTGTTGTGGGAGGGACCCAGTGGGAGGTAATTGAATCATGGGGACAATTATTTCCCATACTATTCTCATGATAGTTAATAAGTCTCATGAGATCTGATGGTTTTAAAAAGGAGAGTTTCCCTGCACAAGCTCTTCTCATCTGCCATCATGTGATATGTGACTTTCATCTTCCACAATGATTGTGAGGCCTCCTCAGCCACATGGAACAGTTAAGTCCATTAAACCTCTTTCTTTGTAAATTGCCCAGTCTCAGGTATGTCTCTCTCTCTTTTTTTTTTTTTTTTTCCTGAGACGGAGTCTTGCTCTATAGCCCAGTCTTGAAGGCAGTGGCATGATCGCAGCTCACTGTGACCTCCCCCTCTCAGGTTCAAGCGATTCTCCAACCTCAGCCTCCCCAGTAGCTGGAATTACAGGTGTGCACCACCATGCCCAGCTAATTTTTGTATTTTTAGTAGAGATGGGGGTTTCACCATGTTGGCCAGGCTGGTCTCAAACTCCTGAGCTCAAGTGATCCGCCCACCTTGGCCTCCCAAAGTGCTGGGATTACAGGTATGAGCCTCTGCGCCCGACCTCGGGTCTGAAAACAGACTAATACAGCCAGATAATTTATTATCTATATAATCCTTATTTCTTTTTTTGTTTGCTTTATTCATGTTCTCTGTTCTTACATCTCATTTAGTATTTTAATTTTTCTAAGCATGTATCTATTTAACTTATTTTTTCAAATTTTCTAGTATGGAAGTAATAAGTATCCCCAAATACCCTTAATCCAATTTCACATAATTTTTTATCCCATTTATCATCCCCGACTTTAATGATAATTTTGATTAAAGTTTTTTAAAAAGCAGTTCTTTATATATGTAGAATCTTCTATATCTTTGTAATATATTGTTTGTAGTTTTGGTGCTCTAAAATTAATTATACAGATTTATGTAAATACTTACTCATTTAAAAGAAAGGAGCTCCTCCTACTGGTGTCCTGAATTAATGGATTAGTGTTAATTGTTACATCATACATATTTCATGTATGAGGAATTAAAATTCCATTTATGTAGGCAAAACCAGAATGTAAGCCATGTCTCTTAACATTCAATAGTTTCTTACATGCAATAAAAATTGCAAGTGATGCGTATAAAATCATTGACTTAGGTTGTAAATACCAAGATCCATTGTGCTATGCTTCCTTGCTGTTGTTTGGGTAACGAATTTTCCTACTTTGGACCAAAGAAGAAAGCACAGTATAGTACAATAAAATATGGGCTTTGGATTGGACCACTTACGAGCTATGTGCACTTGAACAACTGACCAGTTACCATGTATTTACTGGCACCTGTGGATATTTGGCATTGTATTAGGAGTTAGAGATATGTGTATAAATATCCACATATTTACCGTTTTCCTTTCTATTCTTCCCCTGGACAATCAGAGACATGAGTTATAATCTAGGTTCTTTCATTGCCTTTTGGGAAACCTGTGCAGATCATTCAAGTATTTGAGCTTGTGTCCCAATCAATGATATGGAGGTAATAATATCTATCTCACAGGGTTGCTGTAAGAATTAAATACTAGAAATGTTTATACAGAATACCTAGCACATAATAGGCACATATAATAATAACTGTTCGTTCCATTTTTTTTCTCCCTTTAGATCTGACGTGGGGAAAAAAAACGACGACAGCTTACTCTGAGGCAGGAGCAATGGATAGTGTCCTTGTAGAAATTATAGTACTCCCAAAATAATTGATTACTATAAATATTGAGTTTCCAAATGATTAGTGCTGGGTTTTCTCAACCTAAGCACTATTGACATTTTGGGCTGAATAATGCTCTGTTGTCGAGGGCTGTCCTGTGCATAGTAGGACGTTTAGCAGCATCCCTGGCTGCTCCCCACTAGATGCAGTAGCTGTCCCAATTGTGAAGAGCAAGACTGTCCAGACATCACCAAATGTTCCTTCAGGGCAAAACCCAAGCACCACTCCTCCACCATTGAGAACTACTGCAATAGTGGATCATAAGCTCACATTTAGTGGGCCTTGAGAGGTATTTTTAAAATTAAGTGACATAGAATTTGCTATAGACTGAATTGTGTGTCCCCTCCCTGCCAAATTCATACGTTGAAGGCCTAAACCCCAATGTGACTATATCTGGAAATATAATTAAAATATAATTAAGGTTAAATGAGGTTGTAACGGTTGGCCCTAATTCCATTAACACTGAAGCCTCATAAGAAGAGGAAGAGATCCCAGCCATTTGGGAGGCACTTGAGGTCAGGAGTTCGAGACCAGCCTGGCCAACATGGTAAAACTCTGTCTCTACCAAAAGTACAAAAAAAAAAAAAAAGAAAGAAAGGCCAGGTGTGGTGTCTCATGCCTGTAATCCCAGCACTTTGGGAGGCTGAGGCAGGTAGATTACCTGAGGTCAGGAGTTGGCAACCAGCCTGGCCAACATGGTGAAACCCTGTCTCTACTAAAATACAAAAAAAAAAAAAAAAAATTTAGCCAGGCGTGGTGGCACATGCCTATAATCCCAGCTACTCGGGAGGCTGAGGCACAAGAATTACTCGAACCTAGGAGGCAGAGGTTGCAGTGGGCCGAGATTGAGGCACTGCACTCCAGCCTGCGCAACAGAGTGAGACTCCATCTCAAAAAAATAAGTAAATAAAAGTAAAAAAATAAAAATACAAAAAAAAAAGAATTTAGAAAAGTTAAAAAAAAAAAAAAAAAAGAAGAGCAAGAGAGCGAGATCTCTCTGCCACATGGGAACACAGGAAGAAGGCGACTGATTATCTGCAAGTCAGGATGGGGCCTTCAATCGAATTGGCCAGCACTTTGATCTTGGACTTTCCGGCCTGCAGAAGTATGAGAAATAAATTTCTGTTGTTTAAGCCACCCAATGTATAGTATTTTGTATGGCAGCTAAAGCAGACTAGTAACAGAATTGAAAAGAACAGAATAGAAAATTTTGAAAAACATTATAGGTAGTCAAGTATTTCTTAGTGAAATAAATTTCTTACTCTGAGTATTGGTCAAAAGATTGAGGGAGGATGGCTTGAGCCTGGGAGATGGAGGCTGCAGCGAGCTGTGATCAAGCCACGGCACTCCAGCCTGGGCAATAGAGCAAGACTCTGTTTCACTCTATTTGGAGCAGAATTCAAGTCTCCAAACTTTTAGTAAAAACGTGAGAAGGAGATTATCACGCGGAGGTAAAGATCTCCCATAGGGTCCAAAAGGGTAGATATATCAGAAAGATTCAGAGGCCTTTGATGGTGGGTCCAGTCATCAAAACTGAACATCAAAACACTAGGTGGACATTTGAAGAACATTTTAACGAGATGTTATTTTTCCACATCGGTTGACTAACCATTTCTAAATCCATAGTTGTGGAATGAATAAATGAATGAACACAGACTACACAATTCCTGTTCATCTTCAATCAGCCAGGCTCTCTGATCACCTCCAGACAATCAGGCGTGCTGCTCCCTCTGCCTGGCATGTCTCTCTCCTTTTCTTTCCCCACTGAATTAATTCTAGAATCAGCTCTTTAACATCCCCTGGGGGACACCTTCCACTAGTTCCCAGACAAGTTTATTCTTCGTTTGTGCTCCTTCAATAGGCCCTAACTAACTGTACCCTAATTATTATATCTGTTCCACCCTTGTTCCCTGATACCCCGCTAACTCCGCATTCTTTCTATTCCCCCCCGCCCCCATCCCCAAGGTAGCAACAACTATGTTCTGTTCCAGAAAACATAAGCCACAGCCCCCACCACAGTGCTTGGCAAGGCGGTTGCCGCTTAATACCTGCTGACTGAGTGGCAGGAAGACAAGGCAATTACCTGACTCAAATAGGTGGGAACTGAACAATGAGATCACTTGGACTCGGGAAGGGGAACATCACACACCGGGGCCTATCACGGGGAGGGGGGAGTGGGGAGGGATTGCATTGGGAGTTATACCTGATGTAAATGACGAGTTGATGGGTGCAGCACACCAACATGGCACAAGTATACATATGTAACAAACCTGCACGTTATGCACATGTACCCTAGAACTTAAAGTATAATAAAAAAAAATAAAATAAAATAAAAATAAAAAAATAAAAAATAAATTTAAAAAAAAAAAAAAAAAAAGAGAAGCAAAAGAATGCTGCCTTCAAGCTGAGGGGAAGACTGAATTGTCCGTTTCCTTCCGCTCTAGTGTCCTCAGGAGAGGACGTTGGCGGAGCTGGTGCTCTCGCGGTGGCAGGCCACCACCCTGTGGAGGTGTCATGCACTGCAAGTGCTCGCAAGCTCCAGGAACAAACGCAGCCGCGCAGTTGTCTGGGGTTTGCCCCGTCGCTGCCAGCCCTCTCGCTGAGTCCCCGCCCTCGCTGATAAGAGCCCACTTGGGACCCCCGTTACGTGGATGGCTTCCCAGGACCTGCCCTTAAAGACTCTGATTTAGTGCGTTGGAAATGACGCAATTATTTTTATTTTTAATTGGTACCCCAAGTAATTCTTACCATCAAGGAAGTCTGGGAAACAGATCACGTTTGTTTCAATCACCTGTGGAACTGGAGCGATTTTTTTTTCCCCGGTGACTTTATCACGAAGTTAACTTTGGAATATGCTAGTGGTTAATACACGGAATGTTCCCGAGATCCCTCAAGAAAGAAGCTACGAATACTTAGAAGATACTATTCCGCAGCGTTTACAGTTAACACTGTCCGTTCCAGACGGATTCGAGTGACGGCCTGCTTTGAAGGCGAAGACCACAGGGCAACCCAAGCTTCAGAAGGGTTCTGGCCACGGGAGCCACACTGGTCACTGTCCCCTAGTGCTGGGATGACGGCTCGAGTGTTAGAGGATGCCACTCACTCCTCTGGTAGATGAGGTCAGAGAGCTGAGGGGACCAGAACAAGTCTTCCTTATCGGATTCCGGGCGGAAAAAGAGAAAGTCCTCCCGGAGTTTAATAAGAGTCATTGTTGCGAATTGTTCTAGGCAAGGAGAACTCAAGAGAAATAGGCCCAAGTTTTGATTTCTGTTTTCACCAAGCCGCGAGTCCTAATCGTAGCAAGAGGTGCAGGGGAGTCGCCTTCCTTCCCGCCTAGTGGGACCCAAGTCAGGCTGTCTTTGTTAGCCAGGGTCAAAGGGGCTCTGCCAGGGAAAAACGACGGCAAATGTTTTTCAAGAGGGAGGAAGTCTCCAGCCACATGTGACCTTATGAAATCCGTCTGGGCCAAAAAGATAGTGGACGCTTGGCTGAGGGCCCCAGGGACACAGGTTTCCTCCTGTAAGGAGGAGGCGGGACTCTTCATAAAATTACACTGCACACAGAGCTAGCATCAAGGTCCACTCCCGGGCTACACACACAGCTCCGAGGCCCTCAGGCGGAGACCCAGACCCCGCGAGGGGCGTCAAGTGCAGGCACACTACCGCGGAGGCTGGAGCCCGGCCTCGGGGCGGGGCGAGGGCCAGTCACGTGTGTCCGCTGCCGTCTCCTCGATTTCCCTACAAGGACTTGGGCCGACGGGCCCCGCCCTTCGCCGTGCCCTGGAATGTGCGACCAAGCAAAGCCACAGCTCGGACGCAACCATCTGCAGAAAAGATAGGGGGGAGGAAGACTTAACACTGCAACAAGAGGTACAAAAAAGACGGAAACTCAGTGAACAGGACCCAGCGAACCATGATATATTGCTTTATACTCTAGGTCGCCCACTTTAGGCTTCCTTCTCCTGCACTTGGTCAATACCGCGCTCGCTGACCACACTGGCGACTTCCCTCCATGTCGCCCCTCCGAGAAGTCTGGCCCACTCTGCGGGCCAAGAAAGGTGACCGGGCTTCCTTCCGGCTTGCTAAGCGGAGGCCGGAAGCGGTGGTTTTTAGCGGCTCTCTGGGTAGTAGGGTGGTGTAGTAGCAGCAGCGAGGGGCTCGCAGAGGTACTCGGATTCTCGTAGCTGTGCCGGGTGAGTGGCACTCGCGTTCGGGCGCGGGACACCCATCCCGGGGACCCGTCTCCGCGGGGCAGCTGGAGGGCGGCGGGGCTCCTGGCGCCGGGAGCGCACCTGGGCAGGTGTGCCACCCAGGTCCCCGGTTGTGGGATCCGAGGCCATGGCTGGGAGTGGCCCAGACCGAACTTCGCTCCGGTGCCCAAACTTGGAGCCCGGGAAATGCGGCTTCGCTCACTGGCGCCTTGATCTTGGACGACTGCCGGGCCCGCGAAACCCGACCCCTGCAGAGCTGATCCCGGGACTATTTTTGTTTCTAACGTCAACTTGCCCGATTCAAGAGGGTTTGCGCAAAAAACGTAGCCCATTGTCCCCCCGCTGCAGCTGTTGCAGCTGTGTGGCTACATTTAGTAGGAATAACCAACTCAAATTGGGAAGTTCTTCAACTCAGTACCCGCTTCTGTAATTAGAACTTTTTTTTTTTAAGCGATGAAATTTTGGACAAAGAGATCTGGAGTTTAGTTTGTGGCTCCAGGAAAAACTCCAAAATATAATGCCTTGTCCCATGTGGGGGGGAAGTTTGGGCTAATTCAATTCTCCACGGAAGTGTTTTCTTTTAAAGTAGTTTAGTAGGTATATGAATGTATCTATCAATTTCTTGAGAGACCTATGGATTTAGCAGAGATTTTAACTTAAGTGCAAAAAGTTTTATATCTAAAGGCGAATAAAGCGAGTATTTCTTAAAATTATTGGTATTTGTTTTATGTTCTGGAAGGGCTCTTATAAACGGTCATCAGAAAAGCACTTTATTTTCAAAAGCGAGGCTTTACTGGCAAGTCAGCCCTAACAGCCAATTTTCTGTCCAGTGGTGAGAACTTTTGGGTGTGGCAGTCCTAGAGAACGAATCCTACCTTCAACCGGAAGTTTGCATAAGAAATGAAAACTTGGTTTACTTGGAACTGAAGCACTAACTTGAAAATACACTTTTTAAAAATTGCGGTTAGCACCAGAAAATAAATTACACTTTTTTTTTTTTAAGTGCATTGATTAAATGAGGCGGTGTATTTGTTCAGGGTTTAAAAAGCCGACCAAATGATAGGTGCTATCACACTACGCAGTGTTTTGTAAGATGGTAGTTTTTTCTTGAAGAATATCTGATATTTCTCAGAATATTATCAATCTGAGTGTTCGTTTTGTAGAAAAAGTTTCTAGGTTATTTTACATTTATTGCCAGTTTGTAAATGCTGGACTCTAGGGTTCTAACCAGAGCACTCTAATGTATATATTGGTATGGATTAATCCCATTTTATAAGTGAATATAGTTTCTAGAGATCTGAAAAATCTTCTCGTGTCCTTTGGTGTGTGGGGAAAGCCACTTTGAGAATCTGTTCTATTTCTGCCACCTATTAATCTAGTCTAACATTTTCTTTAATTGTGTTGTGTATCTCGTTATAGCCCATAATGATTCTGAGTTAAAACACAAAATAAAAAACAGATTCATTGCCACCAGCGTTCACCTCCCCTGACTTAAAAAAAGGTTATGCTCCTTTAGATTAATCTGTAAACTCAGTCTCCTGACTGCCCTTCATCCACTTTCTCATGCTTCTGAAATCCTCTTATATTTTGTAGAAGCCTGTTCTTAAGTCTCCTTGCTTTACAGTTTCATACAACATATACTCCTTCACACCAAAGATCTTTCATTTAGTCCTTCAAAAATAAAGACTCAGGCTGGGTGCGGTGGCTCACGCCTGAAATCCCAGCACTTTGGGTGACTGAGGCGGGTGGATCACGAGGTCAGGAGTTCAAGACCAGCCTGGCCAAGGTGGGTGAAACCCTGTCTCTAACAAAAATACAAAAATTAGCCAGGTGTGGTGGGGGGCATCTGTAATCCCAGCTACTCCGGAGGCTGAGGCAGAGAATTGCTTGAACCCTGGAGGTAGAGGTTGAGATGCGCCATTGCACTCCAGCCTGGGCGACAGAGCGAGACTCTATCTCAAAAATAAATAAATAAACAAATATAAATAAATAAAGACTCGACTTTATGATTGAAGAGCTTTCGTAACTTGGAAACCTCGGGTCCTTACCTGGCGATCTTTGCATCCTAAATAACTACACTGACATGAAATCTTTTCAATTTATTTTACCCTAGCTTGCTTTTTGCAAAAAGCAATTTCAACTTTTTTAGATTAAGGAGTATACCCTAGTTTTCTAAACTTAGATGAGAGTTGTGCATTTGCTGAAGGCTTATTACATGAAGAGTGATAGTATCCATTGTTTGCGGGAAAGTAAAACGAACAGCAAACTAGAATAATAGCAAAGAGGACCCTGACAATATCAGAAATGATCTGCTCCTTGAGATCATAGCACTGTTCCTGATTTGACTCCCTCCACCATTGTTTATTCCCCCCACACTTTTAGTTTGGTAGGAAAAAAACCCCACAGTTTCTGTATTTTGGAACAGTGACTGAACTCCCTATCGCTGAAAGGTTTCTGGTGGAAAATAACTCAGAGATAAGAATCCAGCCTCCTCGAAAAATTAAAGGCCTAGGTAGTAACTTGCTCAACATTACACTATCAGTTTTTGGTAGAATTAACTACCTTAATTTGTTAGAATTGAGACTAACACCCAAATTCTTAATTCTAACTATGCCTTGTAGCTTCTAAATGATCCCACACTGGGTTTTTCAAGGTCTTCCTCCTCCCCAATCACTTAACTACTCAGAAACATCTTTTCTGAACTCACAACATTTAATTATTATGTACCATCCTACAAATTATTTTTCATTATTGTCACACATTGTTTTAAGTTTAGAGTCATACTTCTGGAATGAAAACTATGACTCATTTCATAAGTTGAACCAATCATCTCATTTCTTTATAGTTGCCTCCCCACCTGTATTTTAAGCTCCTTGAAGATAAGACACATGCCTTACATTTCTTAACTCTTAAGTAGTATTCAACGTAATTAATAAGACATTTGATACATATTAGTGTAATGAACTGTTCATAATAAGATTGATAAGATTAAGTCTTGAATATGCTGAAGAAGAGCTCTATATGAAGCCACTGTCAGTGCTGACAAAAAAAAACTTTACTTTAAAAATCTATTTTATAATACATTTACAAATTCAAAAAAGTGCATGATTAAAAGAATAGGAAATACATCAGAATTCAGAAAACAAACTACAACCAAACCTAAACATTTTGAAAAGGTATCTAGAGGACCCCCATACATTTAGTAATATGAGATTTTATATAATAGATTAAAAAATCAGTTGTGGCAGCCGTTTGACCTCATCAGTTCTTTGTTCTTAAAATAGCTGACATTTCTGCATCATTAGGGAAAGACAATGTTGTCACACAAAACAGACTATTTTTAAAGATGTGCTTTGGCTTGCAAAGGCGTGACATGCCTAAAATATGAAAGTGATATGGACTGGTAAACGTGTCACACATTGGGTCTCAACCTCTTGCTGCAAGTCCTTGAGTACATTTAAGAGATGGAGGAATAATATACTCTATAACTCTTTGTTGTTTTTGAAGACAGCACTTACAACAAACAGGAAAGTACAACCCTATGTAGTTTAGATATGAATGGGATTTACTACCTCCAAAGGTGTTATAGAATGAAAATATGCATTTATGAATGGTTTAAGTCATGAAAGGCAGCATCCTAAAAGTTGATTAAAGAATTCTAGGAAATTTGGGAGCAGCATATATCATAACTTCTGTGCTGTGTAGGATATATCTTTTCAACAATATATTCCAGTTGCCATATGGTGCTATATTGGATGGGCTGGAATTTGTGACTATCCTTTGTGGAATTTCCTATTAAAATCTGAAAACAGATTTAGCTTTTAAAAATTTGAGGCAGAGCTTTTCTGATCATTCCGTAATTGTATTTAGTCTGGACGATGTGGTTATAATCAAGGAAATAATGTAAGAAATTACTTTTTAAACACATTGGAATCATATTCTTAGGGTCACTGTGGAGTGCTGAGATCTAGGTGGTAGTTCATTCTTTGCAGTCCACAGACTTATTTTTAGAGCAGTGGCATAGTGTTTTGCCAGATCATAGCTAAATGTTTTCAGAACGTAAGCTTTAGAATTGTTATCCTGGTCAGAGTGAAATCAGTAGTGCCTATTTTAGACCTGCTTGGAAGAATATAACTCAATGCAGTGTCTTACTTTTGCTGCTGAGCGGTTTTGCAGACTACCATCTTCACTGCAACTCTGAACGATGGTATGGTAGAATTTTATTGTCTGATGACTATGGATCTTCAAACAAATTTTTGTAGTTTTTAAAAAAGACTGAGTATTGAAAGTTGCCTTTTTATTTTAGGTATTACTAGACATTCTTTTTAATTTTAACTTAAATTTTACTGGGATAAATTTAGATAAGAGAGCAAAGGTAGTTTCTACCTTTAAGATGTTTTCTAAAACATTTAAATTATTTTAAAAGCTTGTACTCTGATTTCTGTTTAGAGGTCTTAGATACTTCCAGTGATTTAGTGTGACTGTAATACAAGAATCTGGTTTGGATAGAGTATAATGTCTATAAAAACTGTAGATGAATTCCCCTCAGTTTTTTTATCCTTTACTGTTAGCCTTTCAACAAATAGTTTTCTTGAACTACTTTTGCCTAGAGGTGAGGGTACAATAAAAAATGTTAGTTGAAAGTGGAAGAACAATATTTGTCAATAGAGATTAGGAGATGAAGACCTGTTCCATCAGTTAGTCGTTCTTACTGTTCTTCACCTTTCTGTCCACCGTACTATGGAATAGCCAATTTAGGCTAAGGCTGCAAAGGGTGGACCTACTGAAGATGAGTTAGTATCCCTCAGCACCCCCATAGTGCTGAAGTATAGAACTTGGGAGTTTCCTAGGTAACTAATTTTTTTTGCTGCTTGGTTTTTTATTGTTATCAAATTAGCAGATTTGGTTATCAGCTGTTGTTAGCTATATAGCAGTACGGGTCATATGTAATCTTGTTGACATGTGTCTTCTAAAGACACATTTCTGAGTAGCTCAAACATATCAGGAAGGCTGATTCTGTGTACTTTTGTTAATCACTGTTTTGATTCAAACTTAAGTAATCTTAGATGTTTAGTTTTTATTGTATTTCCTTTCCTAATTAGGACTTAACCACCACCATGTCAAGCAAAAGAGCAAAGACCAAGACCAAGAAGCGCCCTCAGCGCGCAACATCCAATGTGTTTGCCATGTTTGACCAGTCACAGATTCAGGAGTTCAAAGAGGCCTTCAACATGATTGATCAGAACAGAGATGGTTTCATCGACAAGGAAGATTTGCATGATATGCTTGCTTCATTGGGTAATGCTCAGTTTAAATATTAATCTATTGGATAGAATTTCCACGGTGCCTTTCATGTTGATTTCATGAGTCTTAAAGCTCTGTAAAGCCTGTCTAATGGTTTGAGTAAAGTGTGGAACGGTGTTTCCCACCGAACCACCAGCAGATTCCTGACCCTGTCTTAGGATTGGGTTGGGGTTCATGTGTGTGTGTATGAAAACACTAATCTAGATTATGGAAGCAGTATTATTCCTTCTGACATTCCAATGGAATATCATATACTCTCCAGACTCTTTAATAGGCCCTATTCATTAAGAAAACTTTCCCCCCCAAGTAGTTTTGCTGTCATGAGTGCAAACAGTAAACTGTATGAATGATAATCTTTCTTACCAAAATGTTTACTGTCATTAATAGTTGATATGTATTATAATGTACTTTAAATTATGACCCCTTTTAAAAATTTAGGGAAGAATCCAACTGATGATTATCTGGATGCTATGATGAATGAAGCTCCAGGCCCCATCAATTTCACCATGTTCCTTACCATGTTTGGTGAGAAGTTAAATGGCACGGATCCTGAAGATGTCATCAGAAATGCTTTTGCTTGCTTTGATGAAGAAGCAACTGGTAAGTGAGAGGTAACCTTTAATTACAAAGTGATTTAATTTTTAGTTATGGTAACTAAAATATACAGTGACTTAAAATAGGATAACACCGTCAGGTTTGTACTACACCTGTGTTTTTAAACAGAGTTCTCTTGGCATGTTTGTCACTCACGTTCTGCTTCTGCCCTAAGTATTAGTTTACAATGAATAGGTTGTATTTGAAACCTCTTTGGGAAACTTGTATTACCCCTTTCCTAGCATGTTAACTCCACAAGGGTTAGGCTATCAGAAAATATGTATTGAATAAAAAACTTTTAACAGAATAATCTTGATGAAGTATAAATTGTTATAGGCTATGGCACCACTACAATCCTGTGTGTGTTTACCAGGTATCTGTCAGCTCTCAAATTGTTTAAATCTGACATTTAACCTCTATTTTAAAATACACCCAGTAGAACTTAGGGTCTGGAATTAGACTATCTGGCTTCATTGTAATTTGGGGCAAGTTGCTTGACTTTCTCTAAGCCTCTGTCTTCTTATTTGTAAAATGGGCAGTATTACCTACCTCACAGGGTGGTTGTGAGAAGTAAATGAAGTGAGATGTACATGAAGTACTTAGCATACTGGGTGGCATAGAGTTAACTCTCAAAAAAACAAAATGTTAACTATATAGGGGCCTGATCCTTTGGCGGAAGTGTAAAACATAATGAGGGAATATTTTCCATGACACCCAAATCAACATGGCGTAGCCAAGTATGTTTAGTGAAGGAAGGCACAATCTTGGGTTGCCTGCATTAGTGGGACTAGTTTAAATACTGCGTGGTTGCCAGGGCCTACTGATGGAAGCATGGTCTGTGGCTTTCAAGGTTCCCCACATGTCCATGCCAGTTATTTGGGAAATCTTAAAAATACCAATACCAGAAAATCTTCGGTGACATCTGATTCTTGTAGGCAGGCAGGTTTTATGAGAACCCTGGTATCAAATTCCCAAAGAGCACACCTTTCATTTTACCACTGCACACCCCCACTGCCTAGCACAGTGCCTGCCACATAGTTAGTGCTCAAATATTTATTCCATGTTTTTGCATGTGCTGGGACTGGCCATATTTGTTATAATAATTGGATTTGTAAACAGTAAAAATCTCATTTTACATCTGAGAAAACCAAAGGTCAGGGATAAAGTGAAATGCCTGAAATAAAATAGCTTGTTAAAACTGGGCCTCAAGTTTCCAATATTCTTTCCACTGTACCACTTTATTGATGTGTATGATGTAGTGTTGATTTTAGCGTGGCAGGTCAATGTTATTTGCTTGTAGAATAACACATGACCATTCATGCCACTTTAAGGAACCATAAGGCTAGATTCTTTAACCATACTTTTTATTACTTTGTTTAGGCATAGGTTTAGTCTATTATCAAGAGATCAGAAGCTGAATGTGGAGGCAGAATGATAGAGCAGAACGACGCTGCTAAGCATCTGGGCATTTTTCTAGGCACTTCCCTGCTGAGGCTATTTTAAGTAGGTGGACACCCTGGAGTTCACATATTTGCATGTTTATAGTTTTTAACATACAGAACATGCTTAGTCGAGTATAGATATTCTTTGTGATTGACCCTCAGAGTAGTATGTATTCTGATCCCTTATTCTGTATTCTCCAGGCACCATTCAGGAAGATTACCTGAGAGAGCTGCTGACAACCATGGGGGATCGGTTTACGGATGAGGAAGTGGATGAGCTGTACAGAGAAGCACCTATTGACAAAAAGGGGAATTTCAATTACATCGAGTTCACGCGCATCCTGAAACATGGAGCAAAAGACAAAGATGACTGAAAGAATTTCAAATTCCAGCCAAACGTTCCTTGTTGCCACTTTGGGTATTTTTGAGATTTTCTCTTGCATGCCCTTAGCTTTACAGCTTTTGCATTTCCTGTTGTATTTATTCTCAGCCATTTTGGGCATATGTATCTTTATACTCAGACTGGAAAAGGGACTTTCTATTGATATCATTTTCAGAATAGAAAATAGGGTAATTTAACCTACCAGCCCTTTCCCCTAATAACTGTGGTCTATACAGAGTCAATATATTTTTTTCAGAAAAGTTATTTGCTCGATTTTTTCTGAATCATAATTAAACTTTATGATAAAACACTTACTTGTTTAAACTTCTTATTTACCAAACTGGGCCTTTGTTGGTTTTAGTTGTATCTTCCAAAGAAAGGTAGATGAGGAAAATCCTAGAAAATGATATGGTTGTTAGCTTTCTCTTCCTCCAAATTTCCTAACAATCCTATCTCCTCTACTATCCTCCTCCTCCTCCCAAGGATATCCAATTTTAACTGCCCTAATCAGGTTTTCTGCACTTTGTCTTCCAATTCTTCAAATAATTTCCTGTAGAATTGGCATACATATGATAGTTTCCGTAGCTTTAAGTTCTTAAGTTGACATACCTGCCAACATTTCTGCTTTATTTAAACTTTTGTAATTTCTGATTATTTAAAATTAGACCAGGTCACTGAGTGTAATTTCAATTTTTCATATTTTTAAAAACCATTTTGGCTTAAAGGTTCTGTGGAATGCTACCAAAGAGAGATTTTTTAATGTTATGTTTTAAAGTGCTGGAAATACAATGCAGTATTTTTTTATTATATGTAGTTCTTCTTTAACACAACAATGCCTATTGAAAGATATTTATGCAGAGATTCACCACGAGTCCATGTATGAGTTTTGGACATTCCTGACCTTCCCACAATCAAAACAGCTGAACCTACATGCCTGGGAAAGTGAGGTCATTATTTCAGTCCTAAAAATAACTTCTACTATTTGCAGAAATGCAGAACTGTTTCATAGTTAATCAGGGAGTGGCACACAGTTTCATTCTTTTTCAGCTTTAAAAATCTGACTCTCAAAGGGCTTCAGGATTCTCTTTTTTTTTCCAGACAGGGTGTCTCCCTCTATCATGCAGGCTGGAGTGCAGCAGCACGATCACAGCTCACTACAGCCTTGACCTCCTGGGCTCAAGTGATCCACCTGAGTAGTTGGGACTACAAGCATGCACCACCGTGCCTGGCTAATTTCTCAATTTGTTGTAGAGACAGGGTCTCATTATGTTGCCCAGGCTGGTCTCAAACTCCTGTACTCAAGTGATCTTCCCACCTCTGCCTCCCAAAGTGCTGGGATTACAGGTCTGAGCAACCATGACCAGCCCAAAACTCCCACTCTCAAAGATTCATGAGTTTTAAAATATTTGAAACGGAGAAAAATTTGGTTGAAAAGAGTTGACAATTAGCCCATGAAGATGAGTAATTGACAATTACTGTAATAACTTCAAGTTTTATGCTATGATTATCATGACTCTCCTTGGACAAAACCATTACCTCATTCGGTAAACAATTACTAAAAGCCTTCTGGGCAGCAGGCCTTTGCAGCCAAAAAGATCAGCTAGATCCTGTAACCTGAGAAGGCCAATGCTATAGGAATAGATGGACTAGTCAAAGCTAGTTCTTGTCCTCTTCAACATTAGAATCTTAGGACCTGCCTTCATTCTTTGTCTTTTGTTACTGAATTTTATTCACTGGTTAAGCCAAAATACTTTTTCCAGGCTATGGCCATGGTGCTAAAATCTTGTTTTTTGAACTGAATTTCCATGTCAAGAGAAAAAATTATCATATGCTTTGTTAAATCTCCAGTGAAGAACAGATAACATTGTTTCCACTATATGAAATACAAGGTACTACTAAAATGATCTCTTGCAGGGTTCCTGTTTCCCTTTCAGATAACTGCTCAAAGAACCAACTTGCATTAAGAACAATGATGTACCCTGAATGAAATAATTCTCCTAATTTAGTAATACCATTCTTTGCTTAAACAAGAATGATTGCCAATAGAAAGGTAAAAGCATCCATTTCAATGGTGTGTTTGACTGAAAAATCAGTCTCAAAAGTTTCCACGATGAAAGTCAAACTTGAAACAAACCATTTCAAAAGATCTGACTAGGCATATTGGCTCACATCTGTAATCCCAGCACTTTGGAAGGTCAAAGTAGGAAGACTGCTTGACGCCAGAAGTTTGACATTAGCCTGGGCAACAAAGCAAAACCCCATCTCTACATTAAAAAAAAAAAAAAAAAAATTAGCCGGATATGGTGGCGGGTGCCTATAATCCCAGCTACTCCGAAAGCTAAGGTGGAAGGATTGCTTGAGCCCAGGAGTCCAAGGCTGGAGTGAACTGATTGTGTCACTGCACTCCAGCCTGGGGTGACAGCGAGACCCTGTCTTTAAAAAAAAAAAAAAAAAAAAAAAAATCGGACAAAACCAACCTAATGGGGGTGGCATCCTTATCTACCTGCAAATGATATGGTCATTTGGATTCCAGGCCCCAAATTTTACTTGATGAAAGAACCTATGACTTGAGAGCAGGAATTGAATGCTCCTGGGAAAGAAAGGAGGAAGGCCTGAGCATAAGAGACAAGTAAAAGCAAATTGAGAAGGAAAGGAAACCATTTGCTACAAAGTGAAAAGAGGAAGGACAGCAAGAGGTTTAACACCTAGACTTGAGGATCAGATAAAAAACGATCAGAGTTTGGAGAGGTAAATGGAGCCACAGAAACAGTTTTACGGAAACCTAGTTAATGTCAAGAGTAAGGAGGTTAGTAGTGTCCAACACAGAACAGTGGAGTATGGGAAGGTTTAAATGAGACGCCCCCAGATTTGACAAGTCGTTAGTCATATTTGCTTACCTTTTCTGTCCATAAAGCGATTGTTGTAGCTAATCCCGCACTGAAGAAATGCCCAGTTTTCCCCGTGCTGCTTATTCCATTTTCACTTGCTCTTCCATCTTCCAAGTCCCTATATCTTTTTAGTCTAGATTTCTCTGTGTCTGCTCAAATAGCAGGAATTGTGACTTCTCCAATGTTTATCCACATACATTTTACAGTTGTAATGAGTTTACAACTTGTTTTTTCATTTACTAAAATTATATCTCATGTTTTGGCATAGCCACTGTTGTTTTAAGTATATTGGTTTTTCAACCATTCTTAACTTCAATTATCTTTGACGTGGGTATGCTATAAACAATTTTCCAATGATAGATATTTAGCTATCCAGCTATTTTTGTTAGTGAATACATTTTTATTAATGATTAAATAAAGCCTATATAGGCTTTTCTTTTGCATCTAGAGAGAACAATGTACCTTAGAATTATTTCTTCAGAATAGTGCTGTCAAATAGAAGCTTCTGTAATTATGGAAATGCTCTCTGTGCCATACAATAAGGACACTAACCACATGTGGCTATTGAGCACTTAAAATGTGTCTAATACTGGCTGGACGCGGTGGCTCAGGACTGTAATCTCAGCACTTTTGGAGGCCGAGGCACGTGGATCACAAGGACAAGAGACTGAGACCATCCTGGCCAACATGGTGAAAACCCGTCTCTACTAAAAATACAAAAATTAGATGGGCGTTGTGGCACACGCCTGTAGTCCCTGCTACTCCGGAGGCTAAGGCAGGAGAATCGCATGAACCCGGGAGGCAGAGGTTGCAGTGAGTCGAGATCGAGCCACTGCACTCCAGCCTGGGCAACAGGGCAAGACTGTTTCAAAAAACAAAAATGTGTCTACTACTGCCAGACGCACTGGTGCGCTGTCTCTCACCTGTAGTCCCAACTACTTGAGAGGCTCAGGTGAGAGGATCGCTTGAGCCCAGGAGTTCCAGGTTGTAGTGCATTATGATCACACCTGTGAATAGCCACTGCATTCCAGGTGTCAAACGTTATCAAATACAACTGAGGAACTGAATTTAAGTTTAGCCACATGTGGTTAGTGACGATTGTATTGGACAGCACAATTCTAGAAACTTATATTTTTTAATTATTTAAACTATCGAACCAAAACCTAGACTACAGTTAAGGAAAGGGTAAATATTGTAGAACCAGGTGTGACTTTTAAGCAATTGCTTTTCTAACACTATTGAGAAAATACATACAGTCATGAACTGGATTTAGAGCTGTGCTGCTGGGATGAGGACCACCGCATCAGCATCATGTGTGCTTACCAGAAATTGGAATTATCCTCCACCCTTTACTCACTCAATCCTAATACCCGGTTTTGAGGCTCAAAAATGTTTTTTAAAGTCTTGTTATTAGGCGTGCTACTGTTTAAGAACTGCTATAGAATGCTGAACACAAGCTCCCTCCCTTCTAGGAATTTCTGATCAAAGATTTCTAGAATATATAAACTCCCTAAGAGGCTTTGAATTCATCTCTCAGCATGCAGCACATGTTAAGGCAATAAGAAGAGTTCAACAAAGATTTGCTATTAGATTGCCAATCTTCCACCATCCTGAAGCAATGCTGTTTTAGTAATGCTAGATGAAGTAATGCTAGATTACCTCAAGGTGAGGGAAAATATCTTGAAGAACACAGCCACAAACACGATCTAGAGCAAAACCTGAAAAACGTAGCTTCTTGTTTTTCTTTTTTTTCTTCTTCTTCCTTTTTGTGGAGAAAGGGGTCTCGCTATATTGCCCAGGCAGGTCTCGAACTCCTGGGCTCAAGCTATCCTCCCGCCTCTGCCTCCGTGAGAGCTCGTATTACAGGCGTGAGCCACCGCGCCCGGCCGCTTCGTGTTTTTCTTTGTGTGTGCACGTTTGTGTGTGCGTTGCCATTTTCTTGATAAAGTTAAGAAAGTAGTTTGAATAAAACTTTCTTGTGGCTAAAGGAGGAATGAAACAGCCATAGGCTGTGGCCGTAGCCTCATAAGGCCGTAAACCTTATGAGGGTAAGCAGAGAGGAGTAGGTTAAAGGATTTAACTCGGGCTGGAACGCGGTTTGAAAAGAGAAAGGGATTCTGGAGCGGAAAAGAATCCGCCCAGGCGCCGCCCTCACCTTCTTAGCATTACATGGGACGAACCCTAAAACCTGTCTTGTCTGAAATTCAAATTTAGAAGAACTGTACTTTTACTTTCTAAATCTGGCAACTCAGGGTTCGGCGCCAGGGGACCCCAAATCCTCGGCGGATCGCGCCCCGCCTGGGTCAAAGGGTACCCCAAATCCTCCGCTGATCGCGGCCCGCTCGGGTCAAATTCCAGCGCCCGGCCCAGCCGCGCCCAGCGGGCCAGGAATGCGGAAGGGCCGCGGAGCTGCCAAAGGAGCAGGGGACGAGGGCCCGGCTGCGGGCGACCGCCGCAGCGCCGGCGCTATATCGCAGCGGATCGGAGCAGGCCGAAGGGCAGTTAAGACCCCGGCCGTGTGCCTCCGGCCCCAGCAGCCCAGCCGCTCGGCTGACACACAGACCCAGCGCCCAGGCGCGAACACTCTGCGCACCCCCGTTCCACTTGGTCCAGCCGCGCCTTCCGGTGCGCCTTCCGCTCCGCCCCTTCAGGCAGGAAGTGTCGGCGCCGCCACTCTCCGGCCACATCCTAGCGCTCTTCGCTGTCGCTTGTTGTCTCGCGCAGGGCGACCCCGGTTCTGGTGTTTGGCGCCGGGTGAGTGGCGCGCGACTCCGCTCGCGAGACCCCTCGGGCCGCCTCCGTGTCCCCGCGCCCCCTCCCGTCGCGCGCCTGCGGCCGGACCCCGCCCCAGCGCGGCCAGGCGTCGGCGGGACCTGTCAGGCTGGCTGAGAAGGGGGCATGGGGCCGGAGGTGGAGGGAGGAGGGAGGAGGGTTGGCGGTGAGGCCCTGGCCCGGAAGTCCAGAGGCTGGGAGGCTGCAGGCGATGGAGTCGGCCGGGGGAGACGCCCTGCTGGAGAGGTGGCCGGGGCCCGGCGGTGCGTGGGTCGACCCTTCACCACCTGGGTGACCTCACACACCTGGGCCCTGGACCGCCCGCCGGCCCCGGGATCGACGCCTGCCCTCCCGGCCCAGCGGCGGGCCCTGGCGGTGGATTAGGGCGGACCCGGGCGTGTTCGTGTGGAGTACCTGCCCTGTGCCCAACACTGTCCTAGATGTTTTGGAGGGTGCAGGAGCCTCCTAGTGCACGGTCTTGCCTAAGTGAAGCCTCCAAGGAAGCTATTAGCATGCCGGTAGCCGAGTGTGTGGTTGATACAGGCTCAAATGTAATGATTTACATAGAGTTGTAATTCGCTTAGTGTGTCTTGCATCTTGTAAAGGTTTAGTTTATTCGTGTTGTCTGAAGAAAGGACAATTAACAGAAATAGGGAAAGGTTACTTGGAAAAGAATCGTGACCTCACTGAAGGCCTTGGATTCAGCCCTAGGAGGGAGAACTTAGCGTTTCCGGCTAGATGTGTGGGAGGTGGTAACGAGCAAAACTCAAAAGCTGGGAATTGTCTCCTGTGAAAAGCAGACCGTACGGTATGGAACCCATACCGGCGGGTATGGAACCGAACTATAACGACTTATAGTAGCAAATAAGGGTAGATAGGTAAGTGGGACCTTCTTATGGATGTCTTGAAAACTTAGGAGAAAGAAAAGATTATTAAGAAGCCATAGAGAGTAATTTTGGAGTCTTCACTAAGGGAGTAATAAGAAAGGGATGTTTAGAGGATTCATTTGGCCGCTTAGTTGAAGGTAGATTTGGCATGGTCTTTTGGTAAGAGAAGAATCAAAGCATTTAGAATTCAGTAGGACCTAATAGATTACCTTGTGAAGCCTTTGCGTTTTATAACTGAGAAAAACGAAACCCAGAGAGGTGAGGTAATTTGCCCAAGGTGGTAGACCCTCCTGGACTTCGTAACTAAGAGCACAGCTTTTGCCTTGTTTAGGCTCTGTTGAGTGAAACAACTTTTATGATGGCTGACTCGATGTTCATTTATGCTTTGATGAGACTAAGCTTGGACAAGATGAACTGCAACTTCTAAAGGACAGATCCCCAGACGAGAGTTGCTAAGGTTAGGAAAGGTAACAGGATGTAGAGCCCCAACATGGAGCTAGTTTTCCCTTTCTCCCAAGATTCAAAGACTCCAGGTATATTTGGGGATAAGTTTATCGTACCCTTTTTGCCAGCATCTTTGGGATCTTCCTCACTCCACACATTTAACTTTGGGGTATCATTGCTTGTTACTCCCAGCTATCCACATTTTCATGGCAGAGAATTTCAGCTGCCTGTATGCAGGATGTTACTGGCTAGTGGTTCAAGCTCTGGAGCTTGATTTCCTGACTACAGATCCTGACTCTAAGTTCTGCCATTTTCTAGCGGTGTGGCAAGTTGTTTATTCTCTTTACCCTGATTTTCGTATCTGAGAGAAGAGAATGATAACAGTACCCATATGATGAGTTGTCGTGAGGATTAAATGTGTTAATACATACGAAATCCTTAAATCAGTGCCTGGCACATCTTTAGCACTCAGTTATTGTCCCTGGTTAGTACTGCTTCTTCCAGGTATGGAGCAGTGGGTAGCTGCTAAGTTTCCTTAGGGATCTCTTGGGGAAGAGACTGGAACCATAGGTAGACCATAGAGAAAAGCCTCATGTTGGAATTCAGATCCGGGACCTACCTTGTAATGAACATATATGTGTAATTCTGTTACAGGAAGGAACTATATATACACACTATACACAACTATATGTACTATACATATATATATATGTAGTTGCTTAACTAGGATTATTTGAGCACCTGCCGTGTGCAAGGCACACTACTAAGTTCCACAGTCCAAAGTGGAAAGGCAGAAGGCAGTAAAAGGAATGAATATGGCCAGGCATGGTGGCTCACACCTGTAATCCCAGTGCTTTGGGAGGCCAAGGTAGGAGGGTCATTTGAAGCCAGGGGTTCAAGACCAACCTGGGCAACATAGCGAGACCCTGTCTCTACCCCTGCACCCCCTCCTTGCAAAGTAGCTGTGTATGGTGGCTCATGCCTGTAGTCCTAGCTGCTCAAGAGGCTGAGTTAGGAGGATCACTTGAGTCCAAGAGTTCAAGGCTACAGTGAACTTTGTGCCATAAACCCAGTAAGAGAGGTGAATTTCAAAAACAATGTATTGAGTGAAAGAAGACAGGCATATATATGAATATATACTGTACAATTCTGTTTATAAGAAGTTCAAAAACAAAACTAATCTATGGTGATAGAAATCTGAACAGTGGTTGCCTATGGGAGATGGTGATTAACTTGGAGAGAATTTTCTGGAACAATGTTAACATTTGTAACTTAATGGGGGTGGATAGTTACATGGGTATACACATTATAAAAACTGATTAAGGTTTGTACATTTGACTATATAAATTTCACTGCAGTAAAACAAAATGATATGGGAGGCTCAGAATAGAAAGTTTGCAGCCAGCTGGAATGATCATAAAACCTATAACAAAGAAATGTCAGTGTTACATGTATGTGGTAAGTGTTAAAATACATATAGAGTACTAGGGGAAATGCTTCATGGTGTTAAAAAAAAAGTTGAAAAAATTGAGTTTGACTCCTTGAAAAAAAATACTTCTAATAATTTATGGAGCTATCTTTTTTGCCTAAATAAAACAATTATATGTCACTAGGTATATGAGGTTAATTTCGGAAGTATTTTAACTTGATATAAACTAAATTCTGTTTATGACTGCTGCTTTCAGACTGTTGCTTATGTGTCCAGTCATTTGAGTCTTCCAGTTAGAACATTCATCTTGACTACAGTAATAACCACAAGAATCCATGATAAATTTCTAAAGATTCTGATAGACCTTGAAGAAGATGAGGTGGAGTAAAAATGACCTTAGGTTTTAGCCCAAGAACTACTCTCTGCTTTTCTGTGTGAGTTCATCTACTCTGAGGGCTTTACTCACACACATCAGCACTGCTAACAAGACCCCCTCAGAGTCCTGTCCTCTACTAGCATTCTACTGTGGCCCAGCTAAAATTTGAGTTGTTTATCATCCTTTGCTCACAAAACCAGCTCCTCCCTCCTCTCCTCAATTATCTCGTTTTTGAGTGGTGCCTTTATACTACCAGGTTTTCAGTTAGTACTTAGGAAAAAGGACAGAGCTTTGAGGCTCTAATTAGAAAGCAGGAATAACTAGCAAATCAGGAAGTGATTTGCTGGTCAGAGCCAGAGGAATTCAGCCAAAAGAATAGGATGGTGGTGATAGGAATGTTGAGGAAGGGTGACTCAAAGAATCTACAGAACTTGAATGGAAACTAAGTAGAAGGAGTTAAACTTTTCTCTTCAGAAACAGAAAATTCCCTGTGCTATGCAAACTTGACTGTGGTCCCTTGGAACTTGGACTGTGACTATAATTCTGAAATAAAGGCATAGCCCTATTTTAACATTAAAGAGGTCAAGGAGACAGTGGCTTTGTAGCTTTTCTATTGGTGTATAACAAATTACTCCAAAACCTAGCACCTCAGAAACAATGAACAATTTTTGAGGGTCAGAGCCAGAGCAGCTTAGGTGGGTGGTTCTGACACAGGGTCTCTCATGAGGTGGCATGCGGGGGCTGCAGTCGTCTGAAGGAAGATCAGCCTCCAAGATGGCTGACACATAGCTGACAAGTTGGTGCTGGCTGTTGGCAAGAACCCTCAATTCCCTGCCACATGGATCTCTCCACAGGGCCGTGTGAGTGTCTTTATGACCTGGCTCCTGCAGATTGAGTGATCCAAGACAGAGCCGGGAAAAAGCTGCAAGGTGTATTATGACAAAGCCAAACACCCTCATTTCACAATATCTTTTTTTTTTTTTTTGAGGCGCAGTCTTGCTCTGTCCCCCAGGCTGGAGTGCAGTGGCGCAATCTCGGCTCACTGCAAGCTCCGCCTCCCGGGTTCACGCCATTCTCCTGCCTCAGCCTCCCGAGTAGCTGGGACTACAGGCGCCCACCACCGCGCCCTGCTAATTTTTTGTATTTTTAGTAGAAATGGGGTTTCACCATGTTAGCCAGGAGGGGACTGCACAAGGGCATGAGAATTGTTGAGGGCTTTCTGGGAAGCTGGCTACCACCATGACCAGAGGGGCAAGGTGAAGTGTTCTGAGGGCCAGACAGATAACAAACTAATACCAGCTGGGATGAGGAGATGGAGGGAGTAGAGGGGATTGCTTGTTGAACACTTACCACCTACAGGGATTTCCGGGATGCTGGTCAAGTGATTCCTTATTGTACAGTTGTTTAAAATATCTGAAATTTAGGTTATATAAAATGTTGTTTTTTTAAATGTTGGCAAACTAATTCAGTTTTTAAAAGAGGCATTTTAAAGGTCATCCCTGCGGATTACTAAATGAACCTCTGTGCAGACTGCATATAGTTTGGTAGCTGCCAGGTTATGACTTCTGATCTACTTAACACTTACTTTATGGATGAGGAAAATGAGGCCTGGGAAAGCCGAAATGACGAGCAATCATACAACTTGTGAATAATAGAACTGGAATTAGAATCCATGTCTCCAACATCTCCATTAAACCATAATGACAACATTGAAAAACTAAGGGCAGCTAGATGCATGAACAGCCAATGTGGTCTAAGTGGTTAACTTAACAAGTTAAGTGGTTCTCAACCTTCAATGTGCATTGAAATCACCTGGTGCATTTTTGAAAATACAGATGCCTGGGCTCCACCCCCAGACCTTCCATTACCTTGAAGCTACAGGCATCACTTGTTTGAAACTTCTGAGGTGATTCTGACGCGCAGCCAAGATTGAAACCAGAGGATTTAACTGCTTTAGGAGCCGTATTTACTTGCTCTAGCTGACTTCAGATACTTGAAGGAAGAAGCCTCAAAGCAATGGTGAGGAAATCATAGGTAGCTAACAGAATGTGCTCTGTGAGCATCTTCCCCAGGCTTCGATAGAGCCGTATATGCTGAAGTACATAGACAGTTTCTACTTATTAATGATGATGGTGTCCATGTTTCTGTTTGCATGTCAGTACTGCAAGTGACTTTACAAACGTTTTTATTATCAACTAAATATGTTGATACCACAGCCAGCTATAATACATAATACAGTAGTCTTATATGATGCTGCTTTCCACTGTCCCTGGTTTTGCTTCCTCCGTTTCAGTTACCTGTGGTCAACTGAGGTCTGAAAATAAGTGAGTACAGTACAGTGAGATATTTTCAGAGAGAGATCTCATCCACATAATTTTTATTACAGTATATTATAATTGTTCTATTTGATTATTGTTAATCTGTTACTGTGCTTAATGTATAAATTAAACTTTATCATAGGTATGTATAAGAAAACAGTGTGTGTAGTCATTCATCAGGATCTGCAGAGGGTTGGTTCCAGGACCCTCCTGCGGACACCAGAATCTGCAGATGCTCAAGTGCCCCATATAAAATGGCATAGTGTTTGCATATAACCTACACATATCCTCCTGAATACTTTAAATCATTTCTAGATTGCTTATAATACCTAATATAATGCAAATACTATATAAATAGTTGTTATACTGTATTTTTTGTATTTTTATTGTTGTATTTTTTGTTTGTATTTTTCCAAATAAACGAACAATGGATTCTCGGTTGAATCTGAGTGTGGAACCTGTGGATATGGAGGGCTAACTGTTTGGGTTGGGTACTATCCCTGGTTTCAGACATCCACTGGAGTCTTGGAATGTATCCCCCTCACATAAGAAGGGACTGCTGTATCAATTCCTACATGCCTGCCTTTGATGTAACCTCTGAGTACTACTTATATCCTTTAGTTCACTTTATATTAGAAATTTATAGCAATATCAGTAACAGTGTTGCAGAGGGAGGAAGAAGTGTTTTTACTGCTATTGAGGGTTATTACATTCATTTTGTGCTGTGTTCTGTATGGCTATTTTCTGTCTTTAAGGGTTGGGTTGGTTTTTTGTGTTTTTGTTTGTTGTTTTTGAATGCTTCTTGGTTAAACATTAATAAATTGGACAGTCCTAGATCAGAGTTTCAAAGGAAAGCCATGACTGATAGTTGCCACCTGACTAAACCCAACCAGGACTACTACACTGCACAATTCCAGGCAGTGCCATTCACATTTCATTTACTGACTGCAGCTCTATTCTGTACATTGGTGTCTCTGGTATAGTTTGACTTGGTTTGAAAACTCAGTTTGTCTAGGATTTGCATTTAGAGGAATGTAGGTGCTCAGAAATCAGTGTTGAATTATATTGGTGGCATGGCAAGTTATAAAAATTTTATGCTAAACTCAATTAGAAGAGTATTTCGTAGGAAGTAGAAAATATACAGGGAGAAACAACCTGTAACAAATGGGATTTGAATCCTAGCTCTGCCGCGAGGTGACCTTGGGCAAGATTATTTAATATCTTTGACCTTCAGTTTCTTCACTTGGCAGGGGGGCATGTTTCAGTTAACGTACATAATGTTTCCAGCATGTGAGTCACCTAATAAATGGTAGTAGCTGTAAGTTGAGTAGACCTTTAATTCTCTCTCTGTTCCTAGGGCAGAGAAGTAGATCAGGGCAATTGGGGTTGGAAAAATAGCAAGAACAAAGATACACAAGATAAGAAATGGCATGGTACCTTGGGGACATTTGCAGTTTGGTGTTGCTAAAGGAAAAGTACAAAGCAGGGAATGACTAGAGAGGAGGCTGGAAAGGTCATTCTAGAGTAGGGAAAGGAAGACTCATGCGCCATGTTTAGGAACTTGGTACTTTATCTTTTAGGAAGTGGAGAGCCAAAGAAGATTTTAAAAAGTGGAATGATGAGGTCATATTCATATTTTAGACAACCCTGGCTAGAAAACTAAGGGTAGTTTTGAGAGAGCCGGGAGGCAAGGGGATAGTGAAGAGGCCATAGAAATATTTTACACAAGAGATAATAATCCAGTTTAGGGTGGTGACAGAGGAATGAGGAAGATGAGCATCTCTCAGAAATATTTCTTAGAGGCAGGGCTTGGTTCATCAGGGAGAGGGATTGGGGAGGGTGACTCCTAGGTTTCTGGCTACTGGGTAGATGATTGGAAACAAAGATGGTAAAGTTCAGGAGCGGGGAGATAATTGAGTTTTCAGCATGTTGATTATGAGTGTCTATGGGGTATCCAGATGGGTGCCTTTCACAGGCATTTGGATGTGTGAGTCCGAGGCTCCAAGGAAAGGTCAGGCCTGGAGGTTCAGATTTGGGAGGTGTAGGTGTTGTCAGAACAGTGAAAGTTGATGAGATCATCCAAGGAATGAAGACTGAAAAGAACTTTAAACCATGTGCTGCTAGAATACTGGGAAACATGAATATTTAAGTGGAGAAAAACATCTAAGAGGGAAATGGAGGAGGAAGTCTTAGAAATAGGAGAACTGAGCTAGAGTAAGTCAAATACACCATTGTACATAATCAGTCTTCCTCATTAGAGCATAAGTTCTTCAAGGTTGGGACCCTTTCCACCTGGGAAAGTTCATTTCTACTGTTAGGGAGCACCAGGCTAACAGTGGCTGAATCTCCAAAGAAAAGAGGGATAAAATAGTGTGATGCAGTAGACTGATCCAAGAAGATTTAGACCAGATTTGGCAATTAAAGCAGTTGCTGTAGAAAACAGAAAGCCAGATTGTGGTGGGTTGAAAAGTGAGTGGGAAGTGAGAAGGTGGAGGAAGCCAAGATACTTATTTCAGAAGGGAAGGAGAGAGGGTGGTAATTTCTTTGGGGGCCAGAGTTCCCTTCAGATTGATTATTTTGATGCAATTTTGCCTCACTTTTCAGCTGATATTGTGTGTGTTTTTATAGGTACCATATACAATACAAATGTACCACTGTTTTTAAATGAAGTATGAAACAAATTTAAAATATGGTATTACCACATGGAGCCTTTATCTGCTCTAACGTATTTTGATTAGGACCAGTTAGTGAATTGTTTTTTGTTCTCTTCCATCAACTTGCCTTCTCTGTTTCCTTTTCTTGGGCATCACCATCAGATGGTGATGGCTCTTCTAGCCTTATCAGGCTAACTACCTACATATTCTTTCTCACAGGCATTTCCCCTAATAAAAATCTTTGGGTGTTTAATTCTATCTTGGTATCAGCTTCTTAGAGAACTCGTACTAAACTTCAAAAATGTTTAAATATAGTATATTTTTGGGTTAACTGTAGAATTAGCATGATACAATTGACTGATTTTGATTTGATTTGATTTGATTTTTTGAGACAGTGTCTTGTCACCCAGGCTGAGGTTAGGGGCACCATTACGGTTCACTAGACTCGACCTCCCAGGCTTAAATGATCCTTGCACCCCAGCCTCCCAAGTAGTAGCTGGGACCACAGGCATGCGCCACTACACCTGGCTCATTTTTTTATTTTTTTGTAGGGACAGGGCCTCACTTTCTTGCCCAGGCCTGTCTCAAACTCCTGGGCTCAAGCAGTCTTCCGGCCTCAGCCTCCCAAAGTGTTGAGATTACAGGTGTGAGCCACCGCGCCTGGCTTGATTAGTTTTTAAAAATAAATATTTAACTTGTTGGGAACTTTTTCTAAATAACTTGATTACAAAAACGACTTGCTGATACTGAGAGAGAAAGAACTAACATTTTTGCCTTCAGACGTACTTGACTATCTTGAAGAAATTGAGTCAAAATTTTTAGCATTAAAATGAACCTTATAAGTTTTGGTATGTGAACAGGAATGAAAACATAATCAAATGCCTTGTTAGTAGACTACATTCTGTCTGATTTAACCTTCGATATAACTAAGGTCAAATAACACTAAGTTACAGGGAAGAGAAGAAAATTAACATTTATTTAGGACTTGTACGTGGGGAGGGTGAGGAGTTCGAATGTTAGAGTAAGGACTGTAAGGCTGGTGTACTTCAAAACTACACCACTAAGTCAAGCTTCAAAACACCCTGTGCGTGTTCTTTAGCTTGAAGAAATAGAAGTAGACAATAAATTTATATAAAAAATCCCAATACTGGAAGTCCTGGAGACTCAGGTCCAAAAATCCCCCTGCTCGATCATTGACCTGTCTAGTCATTTGTTTTCACATTGTGGGAAGTTACAGAAACAGTCTGCGAGACCATCATTGCTGACAGCAGTTTCAAGTTTGGCTGTTCTAAGACCACCCTTGAGTTTGATTATTTGCTAAGACTCACAGAACTCACTGAAAGCTGTTAGGCTCAGATATGTAGGTTTTCAGAGGTTATATGTAGCTAGTAATGGTGGAGCTGAGATTTGAACTTAACGACTTCCTAACTCCAGAGCTGATGGTATTTTTGTGTGTTATTTATTATATAAAACTGCACATAAAAAATGAAATGACAACTGTCTTTTCTGCTTGATATTTAAATTATTGGTGGCTTTCAGTAGAGTGTTGGAGGCTACTACCAAAGCCATATTACAGAGAATCGAGAAATGATTGGGAAGAAGAGAAAAGGGGCTGGGCACGGTGGCTCCTGTCTGTAATCCCAGCAGTTTGGGAGGATCTCTCAAGCCTCGGAGTTCAAGACCAGACTGGGCAATATAGTGAGAACCACACATCTCTAAAATAAAAAACAGAAGGAAAAATGACAGTTCAGCATCAGACTGGTATTCTGAAAGTCTTGTCAAGGGAAAAGGGAAATGCAGGGATAGCTAGAAAGATGAAAGGGTAGGTTTGATATTTATAAAGATGAGACTTTTTTTGAACATGACTAGTCTTTTTACATATGTTATCTCATTTAGTTCTTTGCATTGAAGTAGATATCATGTTTTACTGATGAAAAATTGAGGCTCAGAGAGGTTATATTATACTGGTAGTAAGATGGGAATAAGAGTACCTACCATAGGCCACTGTTGTGAGGATTAAATGGGGACAGTCTTTGTCAGAGTAAGAGATCAACTTTGGAGACTTTCTCTTTGAGGAAGCCCTGGGCCTTCATAACAGTGCTTGGCCAGAGTAAGTACTCCATAGATGCTAGCTATCGTTAGATATTTTAAAGTCTCACTTCATAAAAATCGGTCCCCTGAAATTTAGGAGAAGGTACATCAATAATTTCTATTGTGTTTCTTTGTTTTTTAGAGATGGGAGTCTCACTATGTTGCCCAGGCAAGTCTCGAACTCCTAGTCTCAAGTGATCCTCCCACCTTGGCCTCCCAAAGTCTTGGGATTATAGGCATGAGCCACTGGTGCCTGGCAAATTCTGTTCTTAATGTTTCAAAACTGCTTTTTTTCCACTCAGTCATTTAATTGTCCCATTGGAAATACAGTTTAGTTGCATACTTATTCCTATCCAATTGAAGTAATAATTCCATATTGATATCTTTACATACTAACTTTAGGTGTTATGTATTCTGTTTTTGCTTTGTTTTATAATTTTGGGGTTTTTTTTTTGTTTGTTTTATGTTTTTGTGTTTTTTTAAACTCCAGAATTAAACAACCACCATGTCGAGCAAAAAGGCAAAGACCAAGACCACCAAGAAGCGCCCTCAGCGCGCAACATCCAATGTGTTTGCCATGTTTGACCAGTCACAGATTCAGGAGTTCAAAGAGGCCTTCAACATGATTGATCAGAATAGAGATGGCTTCATCGACAAGGAAGATTTGCATGATATGCTTGCTTCTCTAGGTAGACTTTATATTCTTTATTTGTATTTTCCCAAAAATAATAATTTGTCTCTCTATGAATCATTTTTTTGTGTGTGATGTACAAATATTTCTCTCCTTGTCTCAGAAGGCTTCTAGAGAGATTTCCAGGTGTGGGAGGTGCCATTTTGGGGCTTGGCCAGTCATATGGGGATAAGCCTATAAGGCTGGGGACCTGGCAGATGCTGTGCCCGGGTAGACTAACGTTCCTGTTAGCTAAATTTTTTAGGTCTCTAGATGGAAAGCCAAGGCATGGCTAGGCAGCAAAATACCAGAGTTTCAAATAAGTATAGCTAAATAATATACTCAATAAAGGTTGAGTACAGGTTATAAACAAGGAGTGACAGTAAGTGATGATGGTTATCTCTGCGGAGGAGGGGCAGTGCGACTGGAAAAGGGAACAGGGAAGACTTTCACAATATTTTGTATGACTTTTTTTAATAACTAAAGAAAATGTAAAGATACAGGATTTAAAGCACACATAAACAGCCATTTGTATGTTGGTATATGGGTGTTAATATTCCTTTTATGATTTTGTTATTGTTTCTTTTGATCTTAAAAAGGAGGACAGGAGGCAGCATCCTACATGTTCTGCCCAGAGTCAGCAGTTATTTTACAGTTGGGAGTCAAGGAACTGCAGGCAAAGGAGACCTTGATAGGCCAAAGCGGAGGGGGTGAGGCAGGCTGGGAGCAGGTCAGGGATGGCCTACAGTGAGACTTTGCACTCTGTCCTACTGCTTGGCTGACTGGCCAAAAAGGCAAAGAAAGAGGTGGGGTTTTTTTTTTTCTTTTAATGCCTACAAAATGATTAGCTAGCTTTTATTCTTCTAACTTTTGATTTTGATTATTTCTCCTGACACACTGAAAGTGAAGTTTAGGTGTGTACTTATTCCTATCCAACATATGATTTTGAAAAATTTTAAGCCTACAAAAAGTGGAAAGAATGTTATAGTGAACACCTATACATCTTTAGCTATATTCACTGATTGTTAACATTTTGTAACTTTTGTTTATCCAAGGTGAGAGTAGAATCAAAGATTTTTATCTGATTTGTTGACTTGCAGTGAGATTATAACCTAGTGTTTCTCACATTCAGAATGTCTGAGTATATTCTTGGGCAAGTCAGTACTGAGGAAGGCCTCTGAGGAAAATTGAGGAACTTAGCCGTCTTCCAAAGATTGAACTCTCAAGTCTATACTCTGCTTATAATAGATGCTCAATAGATATTTGTTGAATGAACAAGTTGTGGTAGAGTCAGAGGTTGTCTTTGAGGCCTTCTGTTTTGCAGAAACCCATCCTTTTAAAGATATGTGTTAAAAGAACAACTTCAGCCTAATTAAATTTAAGGGAGTTTAACTGAGCAATGAACAATTTGCGAATCAGGTATCCCCCAGAATCACAGCAGATTCACAGAGACTCCAGTACAGCCACGTGGTAGAAGAAGATTTATAGACAAAAAAAGGGAAATGACGTACAGAAGTTGGAAGTGAGGTATGGAATGGCTGGATTGATTACAGCTCGGCATATGGCTTATTTGAACATGGTTTGAACACTCAGCAGTGTATGAATGGTTGAAGTATGGCTGCTGGGATTGGCCAAGACTTAGCAGTTGTTACAGGCTCGTACTCCTAAGTTAGGTTTTCAATCTTGTCGGACTATTAAGCTAGGTTATAGTTCATCCACAAGGACTCAGATGAGAAGTACGGAGTCTTTCTCCGGCCATATTTAGTTTGCTTTAGCATATATATTTACTTTTTAGGGGAACCTTCATACATTATTGGTAGGAATGTAAATAAGTACAGCCACTGTGGAGGACAGTATGGCGGTTCCTCAGAGAACTACAAATAGGAGCTCTCCCACGTGATCCAGCAATCCCACTGCTAGGTACATACCCCCAAAAAAGGAAATGAGTAGTATAATTGAAGAGGTACTGCACTCCCGTGTTTATTCCAGCACTATTCACAGCAGCCATGATTTGAAAACACCATAAGTATCCATCACCAGGAACAGATTTTAAAAATGTGGTAGTTATGTACAATGGAATACTATTCGGCCATAAAAAATGAGATCCTGTCATTGCAACATGATGGAATGGAAGACATTATATTAAGTGAAATAAGCCAGGCACAGAAAGATAAACTTCACATGTTCTTACACATTTATGGGAGCTAAAAGTTAAAATAATTGAACTCATGGAGATGGAAAGTAGAAGGATGGTTATCAGAGACTGGGAAGGGTGGGGAGAAGAATGGGAATGGTTAATAGATACAAAAGTATAGATAGAATGAATAAGATCTAGTATTTGATAGAACAACAAGGTGACTGCAGTCAGCAGTAATTTATTGTACTTTTTAAAATAACTCAGTATAGTTGGAATGTTGGTAACACAAAGAAATGATAAGTGCTTGAAGGGATGGCTATGCCATTTACCTTGATGTGATTATTATGCACTATATGCCTGTATCAAAGTATCTCATGTACCCCATAAATACATACACCTCCTGTGTACCCATAACAATTGAAATAAATATGAATTTTCAAAAGATACGTATTTACCTTTCAAATCAACAGATTACATTGCATGTTTTGAGCGGGTCCGTAAGTGCTTAGCCTAAACCAATTCATTTTAAATCCCTGTAGCTTTTTGTACCCTAGAGTTCTCTTCACACCTTTTGGTTACAGTTTTTCTTCCCCCCAAAAAATGCTGCAAGTGATTGGGTTAAATCTGGAGGTAGGAAAGTAGATCTTTTTTTTTCTTCTTCTTTTTTTTTTTTTTTTTTTTTTTTTTTTTGAGATGGAGTCTCGCTGTGTCACCCAGGTTGGAGTGCAGTGGCGTGATGTCAGCTCACTGCAAGCTCTGCCTCCCATGTTCATGCCATTCTCCTGCCTCAGCCTCCCAAGTAGCTGGGACTACAGGCACCTGCCACCATGCCTGGCTAATTTTTTGTATTTTTAGTACAGACGGGGTTTCACCGTGTTAGCCAGGATGATCTTAATCCCCTGGCATTGTGATCCGCCCGCCTTGGCCTCCCAAAGAGCTGGGATTACAGGTGTGAGCCACCGCGCCCAGCCGAAAGTAGATCTTTTTAGCTACTTTAACTTATTCAGTGAATCTTGAGTTTAATTTTGGGCTAATTTTGATATTGGAGCATTGAGTAAGTGTAATCAGGTAGGATTGGAATGCAGTGAAATAGATGCCAACATGATGTTTAAATTTCACCCAAATTCCCAGAGTTAAAACTTACATATGAACTATAATTGTAGCTTTGATTGTCATTCTAGCTTTGGCTTAGTTGGGTGTAATTTTGAGATGCTTCCTTAGATACGAATATCTGACTAATAGATATTCTTTTCATGTAAAATCATATAAACTTAATGTTGGAAGATACCTTTGAGATACAAACTTTAACCAGTCAGTGTTAGATTTTTTAAAAAAAGAAGTAAATTCTACATAGGGCAGCACTGAATGAAGGATCTGGAATACTGGGTTTGAATGCCAGTTCTGCCACTTCCTCCTATGTCCCACAACCAGTGGTAGAACTGGGATTCAAACCCAGTATTCCAGACCGTTGGTTCAGTGCTGCTTCCCCCACACCGTGGGGCCTCAGAAACACTCCCACCATGTCTGGCCATTCCAGGGAGATTTCTTCCAGCTCCTAGGGAAAGGCCAGGGGAGTTCACCGCTGCACTAAAAGAACTGTTCACACTTGGGATGGAGATTAAGATTTCCCATTACAAACAATACCAAACAAGACCACAGTTCAATGACGTGTGTAAACAGTGTTTGAAGATATCTAACATTGTTCAAAATAAGCTCCCAATTCAAAACCATGCTAATAGTTTAAACTTAAATGGCCAACTTATAAATACAACTTTGAAGCATACCAACTCATGGGCATCCGTACCACAACTGGAAATGTGAATATTTAGATTGTTTTGAATGACTCTATTGAACCGACTCCCCTGATGAACCGTTGATGTTATCAGCATTCAGGATATAGGCTGGGCGTGGTGATGCACACCTGCAATCCTGTCATGTTGGGAGGCCAAGGCAGATGGATCACTTGAGCTCAGGAGTTCAAGGCCAGCCTGGGCAGCATAGTGAAACCCAGTCTTTACAAAAAATAAAAAATTAGCTGGGCGTGGTGGCACATGTCTGTAGTCCCCCCCCAAAAAAAAGTTGTAATAATGTGGTACTGCCCGGCTTCAGGTTTTTGTTTTGTTTTTAATGAAAAATAAGAGAAAGTTCACATAAACGAATAAATAGCCTTCAGTGTAAACCTGGAATACATTTTTATAATGATGTATCAAATATTTTTTAAGTTGTCAAAAATAATCTTTTTAAAATGTTCTTAAAGTTAATTGAAAAATTGGTGTCAAATGATGTAAATTTTTAAAATATGTTGGGGAGCATAATAGTGAAATAACTATTGAAGTTAGATTTTTTTGTCTTTAAATGTTAAAATGCGCATTTTTAACAGGGAAGAATCCCACTGATGCATACCTTGATGCCATGATGAATGAGGCACCAGGGCCCATCAATTTCACCATGTTCCTCACCATGTTTGGTGAGAAGTTAAACGGCACGGATCCTGAAGATGTCATCAGAAATGCTTTTGCTTGCTTTGATGAAGAAGCAACAGGTGAGTGCTATTTGTTTGTGCCCAGCCTCATTCCAGACTCGATGAAGTACTTCTCTTGAAATAGAAAGGGTTTTCTTTTTTTACCTTTGGGAAAATATTTGCTTAAGAATAATTTTGTAAGAATATGATCTGTTTCTGAGCTTTTAAATGATTTGATCTAATATTAACACAGAACTCTAAGAATAATTGGAAAACATAATGGTATAGTTCATATAGCCTTAGTTCACTAACTAACTTTGTTTCTAGATATGGATATTCTGAAACATTTTATAAGATTGACTAGCTTTAGAAATGAACCGTTAAAGTGCCAGGAAGTAGTGATGACTGCTTTCTTCTTTCTGTTGCCTTCCAGGCACCATTCAGGAAGATTACCTGAGAGAGCTGCTGACAACCATGGGGGATCGGTTTACGGATGAGGAAGTGGATGAGCTGTACAGAGAAGCACCTATTGACAAAAAGGGGAATTTCAATTACATCGAGTTCACGCGCATCCTGAAACACGGAGCAAAAGACAAAGATGACTGAAAGAACTTTAGCTAAAACCTTCCAGTTACATTGTCTTACTCTGTTTTATTTCTCAGACACTTCCCCCACCCTCATAGAACCTGTTGCATGCAGCTTAGTTTCACAGCTTTGCCTCTTTTTGATGTATTTATTCCAGACCTTTCTGCCACTTAGCACTTGTATAATCAGACTGGAAATGGGGATGAGGGTGTAAATTGTATTGAAAAAGAGATCGCGAATAAAAATCAAGAAATGTGAAAGCCCAGAAAAATATATTCGTATTTCTGGTTTTGCTGGATTTTTACATTTTTATATAATAAAAATGTTATTTTGAAATAAAGATTATGCTGACTCAAATGCAGTGTAATGGCAAGTTAAACAAATGAGTGATAGGTGCGGGTAGTCCTTTTTTCAGGTTTTCAACTTCATATGACTCAGGTTTTATGGTAAAATTGATTTTTCACATGTATGGGACAGTGTTCTTCAGAACTTTTAAGTACCCTTTAACATTATTATGCAGTGCAAACTAGTTATGCCATTGTTTCTTTCATGCTTCTAGTCAGATGTTTATTAAATGATAAATATAAATATATCTGGGAAAACATTAAACATTGCATTCATCTAAGATTCTGAGAAGAGGCAAAATTCTGAAGATTAGTTGTTGTACATTTACTGTATGTGGAGCATTGTGCCTACACAGTTTTTATTGAATCTTCCCAGCAGCCTTGTGGGATTTTTATTAGCCTTGTATTTCAAGTGGGAGGACTTAGCATAGTTGAGTAGTTGATCAGGGTAACTATTAGGACATGAGAGTTGGAATTCCAACCTAGGGCACCTAACTTCAGAGCTCGCAGTGCTGGAAGCACGGTACTGTCTATGAAAAGCCCCAAATTTCTAAAAGAGTCAGGACATTTCTGTTCTATTATGATACAACTCTGTAGTCACTATTGAAATTTAAAATAATCTTGGGGTAATTGGTTATTGGAACAGAATTTCAGAAAATTCTATCCCAGGTTGAAATAAATAATACTATTGTGTGTTTGAAAGCAGTTCATGTAACACATAGACTAGAAAGCTGAAAGACAAGGTTGCTCTGAGCATTTAGAATCCTTAAGGCCAAAGTATGAGAATAAAGAGAACAATCTAAAAAAGGAAAAAATCAGTTTTAAAAAATTAACCAACATTGTTCAACACCGATTTCTCCTCCTAAAAGTATTGTGATGGTATTTTATCTGCTTAGCACCAGAGCATTTATATGTTGTTTAATATGGGTGCTTTACAACTTGGGGTAGTAGGCCAGTCTGTATTCACTTGCTAACAGTTAGCCTGGGCCTCCTTTTATCATCAGAATGAGGGGACAGCTCATGAACTTTCACATTACCTAATCTTGGTCTCTGAGGTATCAGTTCTACTTTATATTAATAGACCTGAGGTTTAGACTGAAGCTCCTGCCCAAGATCTAACAAATACAAGAATCCACATCTGGCTCTTTTTTCCACTTAGAAGCTTAAAAGTCACCACAAAGTGTCACAAAACCAGGTGGAGAATTGCTGTGTGTTTCACAGGAAACAGGAAAATATGGTGGGATAATCTTGATGATCACTGAACCACTGTCAACCACCTGTTTTGTGCCTGACACTGTTGCAAGGGTTGGGGATAACGGGGATGGGACAGACAAGGATGCTGCCCTGGGAGACTGCATTCTCTACTGGGAGACGATCCATGTGCAGTATCAGGTCAGTGCTGTGCAGAGAACTGGGCAGGCATGACAGGGTGGTCAGGAAAGGCCTCTGAGGGGGTGGTAAGCTGAGATCTGAATGACAGGAAGGAGGTCCGGGGCCCCTGTGAAGATCAGAGTGAGGCTGTCCACTCCAAGGCATGCGTGGCAGGAGCATCGGGAGAGCACATGGATGATAGGGGTCCAGGGAGGGTATTTGGAGCAGAATCCTAGTGTGAAATGCAGGGAAGAAAGGTGATGTACATTCTTAAAATCAGTGTTGGCGCTGTGTCTAGAATGGAGGGGCACCAAGAGAAGCAAGAAGGCCAGTATGGAGGCTGTTGCCATTGTCCAGGCAAGAGCGGGCAGCGTGGACTCAGCGGGGGAGATGGTTATAAAATGCCTCTCCAGGTCCTACCTGTTTCCTCCCCTGCAGCTCAGCCTTGTTTCCATCTCTGGCATAATTGTAACTGTGCTTATTTTACTGATCTGCTTAAAGCCAGATTTGAAAAATTGAGAGAAAAGTTTTGAAGATTAAAAACAAAAAAACGTAGTTGTTTCTCGACTGCCTTATGTTTACCTGACACACTGTTCTGTTTCATTTATATTATTTGTGAAGAGTGTTGTGTGGAATCCAGTAGTGGAAGACACCTGGGCCAAGACCTTGTTTCTTTTTGGTGTCCAGTAAATATTATTAATGATGACAATGAAAACTTTGCCTACTTAATATCTTTCTCCTCTTGAGAACCACATAGTGACAGTCTCCTAATTTGGTTGATCCCATGGCCACTGCAGTGAGAATATGTGTGTGTGTGTGTGTGTGGTCCCATAGTGAACATGTACTGAGTATTCACTATGTACTAAGCACGTTACACAACTGCCCTTTGAGGGTTTTTTGTTTTTTTTTTTTTTTTTTTCTTTTGAGACAGAGTCATTCAGGCTGAAGTATAGTAGCACAATCTTGGCTCACTGAAACCTCCACCTCCCAGATTCAATCAAGTGCTTCTCATGCCTCGGCCTCCCAAGTAGTTGGAATTCAGGTGTGCACCACCACACCTGGCTAATGTTTGTATTTTTAGTAGAGAGGGGGTTTCACTATGTTGGCCAAGCTGGTCTCGAACTCCTGACCTCAAGTGATCCCCACCCACCTCGGCCTCCCAAAGTGCTGGGATTACAGGCGTGAGCCACCGCGGCCGGTCTGAGGTAGGTATTTTTATTATCCCTATTCTACAAATGAAATGTCAAGGGGCAAGGAAGTAACTTATCAAAGTTACACAGGGAATAAGCAGCGGGGCAGTCACCTGAGCCCAGGCAGTTGCACTCCTGCCAAGAAAATGATTATGGAAACACCACCACTAGTTTCTTACGGTCATGAACCAGTTTTACAAGCATGTTACTGTGTTTGATCCTCAGAACTCTAGGAAGTGGATAAAGTAGGAATTGTCATCCCATTTCACAGATGAGATTACTGAAGTTACCTGACCTGCTCAACTTTGTATAACTGAAGAAGCTAGAGGAGTGTCCAACTTCTAACCTTTTTGACCAAGGTGGGTGCTTCTCATTAAACCTGTAATTTCCTAATTAAATAATTAGTACCTGTAGCCTGATCAGAATGTCTCACAATGTATATATTTAATATTGTCTATCCTGAAAAGCAGCAGTTACACCGATTTGCATCTCAAAATTGATATGTGTTAAAATATAAGAAACAGAAATATAAAATAAATTTATATTTCTTAAATTATAAGAAACAGTTTTTGAAATAGAAACATAAACTGCTGAAAAATTGGGTATAAAATGGTCCCTTAGAAACATCATCTGGGAAATCTGAATAAGGATGTAAAGGATTATCACATACTAAAATATCAAGAAAAGGTTTCTTGTATAGAAAAATGATGAAGATGACGGATTGCACACATCACAGTCTCAAGTGTATCTTTTTTTTTAGAACGGTTGTCATAGGCAATTTTAGAGACAATAACTAGAAGTGTCACTAGGTGGCACGATTGTTCTTAGTATAGTACTGTCTTAACCTATTCCCTAATGAATGTACAGTACTGTCTTAACCTATAGTATAGTACTGTCTTAACCTATTCCCTAATGAATGTGAGCTAGAGCAGCCAAATCATGAGTATGTAGTATGTATTGCCAGTAATGCTATATTGCCAGTAATGCTGTAACTTTGTCAAAGTTGTTTCTTAAATAATTGATGAAAAGTCTTACAATTAAGTTCATGCTATTAAGTTCATACTATTTCATGAACCCCAAATGTAGGGAACAATCTCTAGGACTCCTTTTTACAAATATCAATGGCAAATTCCCTTCCCCTTCTCCACCCCTTTTGCCTTTTCCTTCCCCTTCCCCTCTCCTCTCCTTCCTTCCTTCCTTCCTTCCTTCCTTCCTTCCTTCCTTCCTTCCTTCCTTCCTTCCTTCCTTCCTTCCTTCCTTCCTCTTTCCATCATTCATTTACAAGTATTTATTGAGTGCTTGGAAAGTGCCAGAATCTCAGCTTGGCTCCAGCTGCTTTTACACAGAAATAACGACCTTTATTGAACATAAGACCAGACTTTGCACTGAAAAGACCAGACTTCCTCCACTTACTGACTTGAACAAGTCGTTCTTGTTACCATTACTTCTATTTTAGAGATGGGAAGGCTAAAGCACAGAGCCAGTGGGTATGTATGAAAATACTTTGTAAAATTATGCTTTATATAGGAATGCTATTATTACCACCTCAGGAATGTTGAGAACTCTATCTATTATAGTTCTAGATAATATACTCTAATAAGGCACCTAAACTGATTAAAAACAGCTCTAGCACAAATGACTATAAGACAGCTTCCATTTTTTTCTTTTTCTTTGAGACCGAGTCTCACTCTGTCACCCAGGCTGGAGTGCAATGGCATGATCTCGGCTCACTGCAACCTTCGCCTCCCAGGTTCAAGAGATTCTCCTGCCTCAGCCTCCCGAGTAGCTGGGACTACAGGCACGTGCCACCACACCCGGCTAATTTTTGTATTTTTAGTAGAGACAGGGTTTTGCCATGTTGGCCAGGCTGGTCTCAAAAGGTACAAAGGTATTTTGGGAGATGTGTATGAACGGGTGTGTTTAAATATAAAACTGTTCTAACATGTCTTCTAGACCAGCCTAATCTTTCACCAGCCGCACTTGACAGCAGCATTGCCAGGACACAGGCTTCCTTTCAGACACTCATTCTGAATGAACTTGACGATGATTCATATTTCCCCGTGGACACTGGGAACTAGCACAGCAAAAACCAATCTGAAGACCTTCGTCTACTCGCATTTTTTAACAATTCGAGTGTAAATTGAGATTGGCTCATTTGGGAGGTTGTGCTTACTGTACTTTTCTCAGGTAATCTTTTTATACAATCTATTTATTCAGTTCTTACTTACTGAAGTGTACATTACATCTGAGAGCCAAGGGTGATAGCAAAACTAGGACCCTTCTCTCTGGGAGTGTTTTAATGCCCAGCACTCCGGAAGCACGTCATGAATGTGAGTTCTCTTCTGTTACCAGGGTGCCAAACAGCTGTTCAGGAGCTGCGACGGGTGTCTAACAGCTCACTGAAGAGGTCAAAGAGAGCTTTTAGAAACGCTTGCTCTGACAGTGATGCTTGTTCTCTCAGTGCTACCGCTGATCGCCTTCGTACCAGCCAATCACATAGCTGAGAACTCAAGCAAACATGAAAAAGAAAAACGTCAATTTGAAGAGTTTTGTACTGAAAATATCCAGGATTTCCTGATTATTTTACAGATAAGCTAAAGAAATTCAGTATATGATCTGTGTTTCATCCAGCCAGATGACAAACAGTTGGGACCAGGGGCCACTTGCTGAAAGGCATCTTGAGAGATAAACTCCCACTTCTCAGACTGGAAGACTAAGGCCCCAAAGCCTCCAGAACTCTGAATCCAGGCTTCTTCTGAGCCACTGTGGTCTCACCAGTTTATCAGGCAGTGGCATCAGCCTGCCCTACCCAACTCCAGAGTTTTTCCTTTTGTTTTTAAATTGCCCTTGAGTTCTGCACCCTCTTCTCCTCTTCCCCATGGGTATGAAAACACCAAGGATGTCAACAGGAAAAGACAAGGGTCTGTAAACAGAGAAGCAAGCAGGAAACAAGGCCTGCATTCATGGGAATAAACTGAGCAATCCTAGAAAATTTGCCATTCATAACGGCAAATTTTGATCAGTGGTGTTAGAAACTCTTCCCAAGCAAAAAAAGGCTTGTGTCTCTCTGGGGTGAGCCTCTCTCCTTGCTCCAAATCTGGTCTTAGTTCCCAGGTCTAAGGTAGCCAGGGGATCTTCACAGCATACTCCTTGAACACTATCACATTTATATAACTTTGTCCCTCCCTTGTTTGTAAGTCTGGCTATTTCTTTCCCTGTTAAAAGACAAAAAGGGTCTGCAACCCCAACCTCTTCACAGAACACCAACTCAACAAGAGCAAGAATCCCTCTTTGTCGGATGGGCTTGCCACGCAGAGCTGCGGACCCTGAGTTGCCTGGCGGATGGGAAGCAAGCCCACCTTGCCCTGTGGAGGGGAGGGCTGGAGGAGAGCCTACTGCCAGTCCACAACAGCCACACTGGAGAGAACTGCAAATCCGGGCTGGCCGTGCAAATCCAGGCTCATTGTCAGGCTGGCAGCATTGGCCAGGGCTGAGTAAATCAAGTGAAACAGAAGGCAAATGGATGTGACCAGCTTATTACCAAGAGGAAACAGACAAGGTAATTTTAAAGAGATGAAAAATAAGCTTTTCTACTCTCCATAATGATGGAAATGGAAAAGGTTAGATTCTTGCTTACCTTTTCAGTGCAAATCTGTGTTTCTATGCATATGATTTTTGCTGTGACTTTTTTCTTTTTGACCTCATATGTTTCACGTGTCTGTTATGTCACTGCTACCACTTTGCTACTTTCCCTGAATATGTGAAAACAGACCTCGATTTTGAAACTCTTCCATGGCACATTTTTCTTTTATTTGAAAAGATGCATTTAGAAAATACAAGGGCACTGTCCTACTTTCTTTATACCTGGGCTAAATTGGACATAGGTATCAAAATTAGCTACCTCCTCACCTGTGAAAGAGACACTGATAACAGATTGGGGGTAGGATGGGCTGGCCGTGAGGACCTGTGGTGCAGGATGGGGTTGTCCAGGCCAGGGCAGTGTGAGTCAGGGACAAGTATGTGTTCCAGCTTTTGTGCTTGTGTCACAGAGGGCAGAAATGACAAGCAGATAGGGAAGTCTGTGGCTTTGGTTTAAAGTAGAGCCCAGGTAGAGTCCATACTGTATTTAGAAATCAATTCATGTGTAATATGTGTGTTCCATGCATGTGTGCATGTGTGTGTTCATGCAGCCATAAAGCAAACATCTCTGGAAAGACACACCAGAAGCAGGTTTCTGTTGTGGTGGGAATTTAGTAGCCATGGACCAGGGGTGAGAGGAAAACTTACTTACCTTGTAAACACTTTCTTTTTAAAATTTTAGAGTGTGTGCTTGCATTTCCCATTAAAACTAAAACATCTGATACTCAACTAAAGGATATATTCTTGGCAAGAGTAGGAAAATCTCAAAGTAGTCCCATTGAGCAATTTCTTCCTTGGCATAAGGGGAATAAAATCCTGGTTGTCACCTCAGTTTGAAGGGAGGTTAAAGTGGGTTATGTTTCCTTTATGACTTCACTACAGAGGTGTTGGAAGGGCCAAGCGTATGTTCCCACGTAAGCAAGTGGCTGTTGAGTACCATGGGTTTGGGGGCTCCTGATAGCAGTGCTACTGCAAAGACGGTGAGAACTTTGGTGTTTGTGTTGGTTGGGCCTGGATGCCACCTTCCTGGCCCTGTCATTGGGAGACCCATATTCTTAGAAAGATCTGAGCTGAAGTAGTGGAGATTGAGAAAATGAATGAATTGGAAGGAGATTCTGAAGAAGTAGGAGTGGCTGAAGAATCTGTGAGCTCCTCTATTGACAAGGAAGAGCTCCCTTCCCTGTGGCCCCCAATACAAATGTGAAAAGCAACCCCAGGAAAAAAAAAAAAAAAGATCACTGACAACAGTAGAAAAAAAAATACTGTGGGTGGGAAATATTATATTACAGGAGACTAGTTAAGGAGCTCCTGCTGCACCTCGGTCAAAAAGGAGTGAGATGGTGAAGAAGGGGACAGTTGCAGAAATGGCAGGAGTGACACCATGGTTTCGCTCCCCTGGAAGACAGGGATCAGGATGTCGCTGCCGGTCTACCTGAAGGTAACTTAGTAGAAATGGACAGACAGCATCTGTATTAGTCAGTTCTTACACTGCTATAAAGACATACTTGAGACTGGGTAATTTATAAAGAAAATAGGTTTAATGGACTCACAGATCTGCAGGATGTACAGGAGGCTTGGCTGAGAGGCTTCAAGAAACTTACAATCATGGCTGAAGGGGAAGCCGTCACGTCTTACATGGTGGGAGGAGGAGGAAGAGAGAGAACGAAAGGGGAGGTGCTACATACTTTCAAACAACCAGATCTTGTGAGAGCTCTATCAAGGAACAGCAAGGGGGACATCCGCCCCCACCAGACCCTTCCTCCAACACTAGGAATTACAGTTCGACAGGAGATTTGGGTGGGGACACAGAGCCAAACCATATCAGCATCCAAGTGTATATCAGATCAAGGCCTAGGGAACTCACGCAAAGGCAGTATCAAATGCATCCAACTTTGCCAGGAGGAGGGAGCTAAAGGGTCAGGCCAGGTGGGATGGAGAGTGAAGGGAGAAAGTGCAAGTAGATGCCAGAGTGGCCTGATTTTGTGGGTCACTTGCAGCTGCTGGTGAACATGCTAGGAACCCTAAAGGAGACAATAGGGAACACATGTATGGGGATGGATAGGAGTCTGGGATCACTCACTTTCAGGCCTACGGAGTAGCCGAGTGGGTGGAGGTATAGTCAAGAGAGCAAGAGTTCAGGACAAAGTTTTGGGGGAGAAAATGATGAGTTCACTTTTAAACTTTTTTTTTTTAATTTTAATTTTTTATCTTTGTAGGTCCACAGTAGGCAAATATATTTATGGCGTGTATGAGATATTTTGATACAGGCATGCAATGCATAATAATCACATCCATGTAAATGGGGTTTCCACTACCTCAAGCATTTCGCATTTCTTTGTGTTACAAACATTCCAACTATACTCTTTCAACTACTTAAAGATGTACAATAAATTATTGTTGACTGTAGTCACCCTGTTATACTACGAAATACTAGATCTTATTCATTCTCTCTAACTTTACTTTTGTACCCATTAACCCTCCCCACTTTCCCCTGCCTCCGACTACCCTTCCCAGCCTCTGGTAACCATCCTTCTTCTATCTCCATGAGTTAATTGTTTTAATTTTTATCTCCCACAAATGACTGAGAACATGTGAAGTTTGTCTTTCTGTGCCTGGCTTATTTCACTTAACATAATGATCTCCAGTTCTATCCATATTGTTGCAAATGACAGGAAATCTTTTTCTTTTTTATGGCTGAATAGTTCTCCATCATGTATATATACCACATTTTCTTTATCCATTCATCTGTTGATGGACACTTACGTTGCTTTCAGATCTTGGCTATTGTGAATAGTGCTGCAATAAACATGGGAGTGCAGACATTTCTCTGACATACTGATTCCCTTTCTTTTGGGCATATACCTAGCAGTGGGATTGCTGGATCTTATGGTAATTCTGTTTAGTCTTTTGAGGAGCCTACAAACTCTTCTCCGTAGTGGTTGTACTAATATACATTTCTACCAAAAGTGTACAAGGGCTCCTTTTTCTCCATATCCTCTCTAGCATTCATTATTGCTTATCTTTTGGATAGAAGCCATTTTAGCTGGGTGAGTGATAGATATCTCATTGCTGTTTTGATTTGCATTTCTGTTGATCAATGATGTTGAGCACCTTTTCATATACCTGTTGATTGTATATCTTCTTTTTTTGTTTGTTTTTTCTGAGATAGAGACTCACTCTGTCATCCAGGCTGGAGTGCAGTGGCGTCATCTCGGCTCACTGCAACCTCTGCCTCCTGGGTTCAAGCGATTCTCCTGCCTCAGCCTCCCCAGTAGCTGGGATTACAGGCATGCACCACCATGCCCGGCTAATTTTTGTGTTTTTGTTTGTTTGTTTGTTTGTTTTAGTAGAGACGGGGTTTCACCATGTTGGTCAGGCTGGTCTCAAACTCCTGACCTCATGATCCACCTGCCTCGGCCTCCCAAAGTGCTGGGATTACAGGCGTGAGCCACTGTGCCCACCCTGGATTCTCTATTCCTTTCCATGGTCTATGTATCTGTTGTGCCATTACCATGCTATTTTGATAACTATAGCTCTGTAGTACAATTTAAAGTCAGGTAATGTGATTCCTCCAATTTTATTCTTTTTGCTCAGGATAGCTTTGGCTACTCTGGTTCTTTTGTGGTTTCATGTAAATTTTAGGATTTTTTTTCTATTTTGGAGAAGAATGTCATTGGTATTTTAATAGAGATTACATTGAATCTGTAGATTGCTTTGGGTGATATGCACATTTTTAACAATATTGATTCTTCCAATCCAAGAACATGAGATATCTTTCCATTTTTTTGTGTGTCCTCAATTTCTTGCATCATTGTTTGATAGTTTTCATTGTATAGAGCTCTTTCACTTCTTCTTCCTCTTTTTTTTTTTTTTTTTTTTTGAGACAAGGTGGTCTCTCTCTGTTGCCCAGGCTGAAGTATGGAGTGCAGTGGTATTATCATAGCTCACTGCAACCTGAAACTACTTTGCTCAAGCGATCCTTCCACCTCGGCCTCCTGAGTATCTGGGACTACAAGTGTGCACCACCACACCCAGCTAACTTTTTTACTTTTAGTAGAGATGAGATCTTTCTATGTTATCCAGGCTGGTCTTGAACTCCTGGGCTCAAGTGATCCTCCCACCTTGGCCTCTCAAATTGCTGGGATTATAGGGATAAGCCACCATGCCCATTTCTCTTCTTTGGTTAAGTTCATTCCTAGGTATTTTATTTTATTTGTAGCTGGTATAAATGAGATTACTTTCTTAATTTCTTTTTTCAGATAGTTCAATATCGACATATAGAAATGCTACTGATTTTTATATGTTGATTTTGTATCCTGCAACCTCACTGAATTTAATTTGTTCATCAGTTCTTTTTTCTTTTTTCTTTTCTTTTTTTTTTTTGAGACACAATCTTGCTCTGTTGTCTAGGCTAGAGTGCAGTAGTGTGATCTCGGCTCACTGAAGCCTCCACCTCCCAGGTTCAAGCAATTCTCCTGCCTCAGCCTCCCAAGTAGGTGGGATTACAGGCACACACCACCACAGCCAGCTAATTTTTGTATTTTTAGTAGAGACAGCATTTCACCATGTTGGCCTAGTTGGTCTCAAACCCCTGACCTTAGGTGATCCACCTGCCTCGGCCTCCCAAAGTGCTGGGATTACAGATGGGAGCCATTATGCCCAGCTGTTCATCAGTTCTAATAGTTTTTTGGTAGAGTCTTTAGGTTTTTCCAAATATAAGATTCTATCATCTGCAAACAAGGATAATTTAATTCTTCCTTTCCAATTTGGATCCCCTTTATTTCTGCATCTTATCTGATTTTTCTAGCTAGGACTTCCAGTACTATGTAGAATAACAGTGGTGAAAGTGGGCATCCTTGTCTTGTTGCAGATCTTAGAGTAAAGGCTTTCAGTTTTTCCTCATTCCCTATGACACTAGCTATGGGCCTGTCATATATGGCTTTTGTTATCTTGAGATATGTTACTTCTGTACCCAGTTTTTTTAGCGTTTTATCATGAAGGGATGTTGAATTTTGTCAAATGCCTTTCTGCATCAATTGAAAGGATCATATGGTTTTTGTTTTTATTCTGTTGATATGATGCATCATATTGATTGATTTGCATATTTTGAACCATCCTTGCATCTCTGCGATAAATCCCACTTGGTCATGATGAATGAAGTTTTAATGTGTTGTTGAATTTGGTTTGTGAGTATTTTTTTTTTTGAGGATTTCTGCATCAAGATTCATCAGGGATATTGGCCTGTGGTTTTCTTTATTTGATATATCTTTATCTAGTTTTGGTATCAGGGGAATACTGGCCTTGTAGAATGAGTTCAGAGATATTGCCTCCCCTATTTTTCAGAATAGTTTGAGTAGGACTGGTATTATTTCTTCTTTAAATGTTTAGTAAAATTCAGGAGTGAAGCCATTAGGTCCTAGGCTTTTCTTTACTGGGATACTTTTTATTATGGCTTTGATCTCAACACTTGTTATTGGTCTGTTCAGCTGTTGGATTTCTTCATGGTTCAATCTTAGCAGGTTGTATGCATCTAGGAATTTATTCATTTCTTCTAGGTTTTCCAATTTATTGGCAGGGAGTTTCTCATAGTAACCTCTAATGATCCTTTGAATTTCTGCAATATTAGTTGTAATATCTCTTTTTTTATCACTGCTCTTTTCTGGTTTCCATTTGCATAAAGTATCTTTTTCCATCTCTTCATTTTCAGTCTATGTGCAACTTTATATATGAACTGTGTTTCTTGTAAGCAACAGATCATTGGGTCTTGTTTTTTAAGATCTATTAATATTGAGCCACTCTGTATCTTTTGACTGGAGAATTTAGTCCATTTACATTCCATGTTAAGAATGAATTTCTGGCCGGGCGCGGTGGCTCAAGCCTGTAATCCCAGCACTTTGGGAGGCCGAGGCGGGCGGATCACAAGGTCAGGAGATCGAGACCACAGTGAAACCCCGTCTCTACTAAAAATACAAAAAATTAGCCGGGCGCGGTGGCAGGCGCCTGTAGTCCCAGCTACTCAGGAGGCTGAGGCAGGAGAATGGCGGGAACCTGGGAGGCGGAGCTTGCAGTGAGCCGAGATCGCGCCACTGCACTCCAGCCTGGGCAACAGCATGAGACTCTGTCTCAAAAAAAAAAAAAAAAAAAAAAAAAAAAAAAAAGAATGAATTTCTGCCATTTTGTTGTTTGTTTTCTGGTTGTTTCATGTCTTCTCTTCCTTCTTTCCTTTCTTCCTGTCTTTCTTTTAGTAAACGTGATTTTCTTTGGTGGTATGTTTTAATTTTCTGCTTTTCGTTTTGTGTGTGTTTTTTTTATTTGAGATTACCATGAGGCCTGCAAATATAACTAGTTTTATAACTGATTATTTTAAACTGATAATAGTGATTGCATAAAAAAACTAATAAGCAAAGAGAAAACTAATAAAAACTCTACACTTTAACTCCATCCCCTACTTTTTAACTTTTTGTTGTTTCTATTTATGTCTTATTGTACTATGTCTTGAAAAGTTGTTGTGGTTATTTTTGATAGGCTCATCTTTTAGTCTTTCTACTCAAGATATGACTAGTTTACATACCACAATTACAGTGTTATAATGTTCTGTTGTTTTCTGTGTTCTTACTATTACCAGTGAGTGTTGAACCTTCAGATGATTTCCTATTGCTCATTAATGTCCCCTTCTTTCAGATTGAAAAACTCCCTTTAGCATTTCTTGTAAGACAGGCCTGGCATTGATGAAATCCCTTGGCTTTTTTTTTTTTTTTTTTTTTGTCTGGAGTATAGTGGGGGAGTCTTTATTTCCCCTTCATGTTTAAGGTGTATTTTTGTTGGACATACCATTTTAGGATAAAAGATTTTTTTCTTTAGCACTTTAAATATGTCACAACACTCCCTCTTGGCCTGTAAGGTTTCCACTGAGAAATCTGCTGCCAGATATATTGGAGCTCCATTTGTATGTTATTTGTTTCTTTCTCTTGCTGCTTTTAGGATCCTTTCTTCATCCTTGACCTTTGGAAGTTTGATTATTAAATGCCATGAGGTAGTCTTATTTGGATTAAATCTGCTTGGTGTTCTATAACTTTCTTGTACGTGAATATTGATATCTTCTCTAGGTTTGGGAAGTTCTCTGTTATTATTCCTTTGAATAAACTTTCTATTCTGATCTCTCTCTTTACCTCCTCTTTAAGGCCTATAACCCTTACTTGAACTTTCTGAATTACAGATGCTTGGCATCCAACTGGTCCATGTTAAATCCAGAAAGCATCTAGGTAATACAAGAGATGTGATGGAACCTAAGAGAAAAGGGTCTCAAGAAAGAAAATGTGACAAAAATGTCAATTGCTTTGACAATATGGAAGTAACTAGTGCTCCCAGTGAAAACATTTTTGGTAGAATGCTGTCTTACTCCATTTTGTGCTGCTATAACGGAATATCTGAGATTGGATATTTTATAAAGAACAAAAATTTATTTCTTACAGTTCTGGAGGCTGGGGAGTCCAAGGTTGAAGGGCCTATATCTGAAGAGGGCCTTCTTTCTGCACCATCCCATCATGGTAGGCAGAAGGGCAGGAAAGCATGAGAGAGAGTTAGGAAGAGGGCTGAAATTATCCTTTTATTAGAAATCCATTTCCACAATAATGGCGTTAATCCATTCATGAGGACAGAGCTTTCATGACCTAATCACCTCTTAAAAATCCCACCTCTCAACACTGTTGCATTGGGGATTACGTTTAGGACACATGAACTTTGAAGAACACATTCAACCCATAGCAATTTGTGTCCATAAAAACCAGATTACAATAATTGAAGAAGAAAAGGAGAGGTAAGGGGACTGCTTCAGTGGGAAATGAACTTGATGTAATAATTACTTCCAAATAGAGTGACCAATTGTCCCCATTTGCACAGAACTGAGGGGTTTTCTAGGATACTGGATTTGTGTGCAAAAACTACAAATCAGGACAAGTTGGTCATGCTACCTCCAAGTACACTATCAGGCAGGATGCTCTAGAGTTCACAAAAGAGACAAGGTGAGAGAAAATTAAGATGCTGAAATCACAAGGTTTATTTATTTATTTATTTTTTCTTTTCTTTTTTGAGACAGAGTCTCGCTGTGTCACCCAACTGGAGTGCAGTGGTATCATCATGGCTTATTGCAGCCTCATCCTCCTGGGCTTAAGCAATCCTCCAACCTCAAACTCCCTAGTAGCTGGGACTACAGGCACACACTAGCATGCTCAGCTAATTTTTTATTTTTATTTTTATTTTTATTTTAGAGACAAGGTCTCACTATGTTGCCCAGGCTGGTCTTGAACTCCTGGGCTCAAGCAGTCCTCCCACCTCAGCCTTCCAAAGTGCTACGATTACAAGTGTGAGCCACCATGTCCAGCCTATTGTGTAAATTTTAAACACAAAGCAAGAAGCAAGTGGAAACTGAGATAAGTTATCACACTAAGGATAGGATCCAAGTTGGATGTAAGAGTCATACAAACAAAATCCTGTGCCATACAATGTTCATATCCTATCTCTGTCACATACAAAGACACATCAGAATTCCCTACTGATGGCATGGTCTGATGCAGGGACCAGAGTCAAGAGTGAGCAAGGAGACTCAGCAAATTGAACATGCCTGGAGCCAACACATGCTTCCTCTTTCAAAGAAATGGAGGACAAGCAGCCTGTGCATAACTGAAACTCGCCAACAAAGTGCTGAGGAGCTGTAGATTTATCTGCATATCTTGGACAGAAATCACATGGGGCAAGAATAGTTGTCACGATTCAGCAGCTGATTTAAATATGACATAGCTGTCATTCAAGAAGATACATGATCTGTGATTTTACTAATATTTTAGGTTTACTTGGTCCTTCTATCCTTTCCTATCTATAAGTAGAACACTTGGTATTTCCATTCTTTTAATCTATGCTTATCAAACATGTTCTGTATATGCTATTTATGTTTAATTTAAAAGATTTCTAACTTATTACATTTGCTATCATTCCTCAACATGTTTTATGAGTGTCATTTATTGTTCTACTTGTTTGTTTCTCTTGTTATTTACAGAAGAATTGAATATTCTCAAATACTATAGAAAAATCATATCATAGAAGTAACGATAGCATGAATAGGCTTTTTGTACTCAACACTTGGGTGTAATGGAAAAGAGAAAAAAAGGCTATTTGCTATAGGAATTTACAGAATCAGGGGAAGTTTTAAAAAAAAAAGTTGAAGATATAGAACAGCCAGAGACAGAAGTTAATTGATGAAGCATGACTATTGAGAGAGAATAAAAGGTGGAGGAGAATTGGTAGGAGATGGTATTCTCTTACAGGAGAAGAGGGAAGAATAATGGGTGGCAATGCAAACATGTATCCAGTGGTGGGTGGGATTCACCAGATGTGTTTCAGTTTACTTTGTGAAATAACTTGGCTCTTAAATAGTACTTCCAGGCACTGGTTGATTGATTTACAAGTGTTTACTTTTTATTAAGTGTAGTATGGTGGCCTTGTAATGTATTGACTTGGCTAAGCTGAACTACGTTTTCCACAGTTTTGTTTCTTGCATGTTTCTGGTTATGGTGGGCCACAAGGGAGATTCTTGTGAGATTCAGAAAGCAGATGGGAAGCTGCAGTCACTTTGTAACTCACGCACATTGTTGCTGATCTGCTGACTCACCTCATCAGCATGAAGCAGCAGCTGGGCCTGCTCTACCTTCCACTGGGTTTTCCCTCAGCTTCCCTGACTCCTGGGCCGTGTGTGTGTGTGTGTGTGTGTGTGTGTGTGTGTGTGTGTGTGTGTGTGTGTGTGTGTGTTTGGTTCCATGAGGATGGGTTCTCACTATCAACACCAGAAGGAATATGAACTGACGTGAGTTTCAATTTGTCCTGCTGGATTCTAGTTCATGCTGTGGGTTCCAGGCTTTCCTTGATCTTCCTCACTTTATATCCATTGTCCCTTTCTAACTCCCTGCCCTCTGGACTTCAAGCTCCAGTATCAGATGAAAGGACTACAGTCTTACAGAGACTCTTTAACCAGTTCCAACATTTGTGGAAGGCTGTATTTCTATAAAATAATACCCTCAGATTATGCCTGAGTTTATGTTAATGATACCACTCAGGATAGGGGCTGGACATGCCAGAAAAACCATCCATGTGACTAGAGGGTTGGGACTTTGAGCAATGTGGATATCAGCCTGACTTCTGACCTCTGACCCAGGGAGGAGCAGGGGGCTGGAGACTGAATTTGATCACACTGCCAATGATTCAACCAATCATGCCTATGAAATAAAACCCAAATAAAAACTCTGGACATGAAAGCTAAGGGAAACTTCCAGGTTGATAATCATACATCAGTGTGCCAGGAGGATGACAGGTCCCTGAGCATAAAGAAGCTTTGAACTTGGGACCCTCCCAGACTTTGCTCTCTGCACCTTTTCATTTGGATGCCCCTAATTCGTGTCTTTTATAATGAAACTCTAAGCCTTAGTATAGTGCGTTCCTGCATTCTGTGAGTCGTTCTGGTGCGTTATTAAACCTGAGGAGTTAGTGGGAATCCCTGCATTTGTAATCAGTTGGTCAGAAACACAGGTGGCTCAGGAAACCTAGAACATATAATAGCTGGTATCTGGGGTAAGAAGCATCCTGTGAGTGGCTGTCCCCTTAACCTGTGAAATTTGACTTTACTCCAGGTCAGGATTGTATTGCAAAGAGAAAATAATATATGGATCCCCATGTAGGCATCACCTAGCTTCAATAAGAATCAGCTCATGGCCAAACTTGTTTCATCTATAACCCCTCCTATCTCTTTTCATCATTATCCCTCACCCCTCTTACCTGCATCACTGGGTTACTTTGAAGTAAATCACTGACAAATCATTTTGTCAGCAAATCACTGATATTTGTTCATACATATTAAAGCAGATATCTCTAAAAGAAAAGACCGTTCCCCTCCCACCCCCTTTTTTTTTTTTTTTTTTTTTTTGAGACAGTCTCACCCTGTTACCCAGGCTGGAGTGCAATGACGCTCTCAGCTCACTGCAACCTCCACCTCCCAGGTTCAAGTGATTTTCCTGCCTCAGCCTCCTGAGTAGCTGGGATCACAGGTATGCGTCACCATGCCCAGCTAATTTTTTGTATCTTTAGTAGATACGGGGTTTCATCATGTTGGCCAGGCAGGTCTCAAACTCCTGACCTCGTGATCTGCCTGCCTTGGCCTCCCAAAGTGCTGGGATTACAGGCATGAGCCACCGCGCCCGGCCTCCTCACGTTTTTTTAAGAGACAAGGTCTCACTCTGTTGCTCCCAAGATGGCAGATTGGAGGCAGTGTTAGCATGCCTCTTCCACTTGGAAAGACAAGACAGTGTGTAGAGACTCACACTGTGAACTTTTCTCCTAGAAGCAACACAGGAACTTAACAGGAGAACTGAACGAAACCACAGACGCTTTGAAAGAAGCATTGGGCTGCAGCCTACACCATGAGCCAGTGGAAAAACTAAGTCCCCAGAGTGTGAGACAGGAATAAATTGCATTGGGAACATACACTCCCACTTGGGAATCTGGCAATCCAGGCCCATGAGGGAAGAACTTCACCCTATCCAGCAATGGAGATGATTTTAGTGAGCACTGGGTAATTTATGAGAAAAAGCATCACTGGGATGGGCTTTGCATGCACTCCCAGGCTCCAGTGAGGACAGAAGGAAGGAAGACATTCCTGATCCTACCTCACAGAGGATTGTGCAGAAACCTGCCAGCTAACTCAGGCAGCAGTCACAGGTTGACAGAAGTTCCCAACTGAGATTCACAATATAATCTCGAATGGGGACAAACTCCCTTGGACAGAACCAAGGAGTGAATGGGAAATATGCACGGGTGCAGGAGCTGGGTGCCCCTGCTTCAGGGGTGGACTGGGAGGGGCGTGGCTTGAAAGCTTTGGTTGCTGTCTCCTTGAGGAAGGCTTATGGCTTGGGGCAGTCTTGAGTTCTGAATGCAGACTGCCTGGATTCTAGCGAGCTGCTGCAAGCAGAACACTGCGGGTGAGGGACCTGACTTGCCAAGTACATGGGAACGGGTGGGGCCTGCTACTCCCTAACCCCTGTACAGAGACTTCTGTGCAGCAGAGGCAGCTGCACCCCTCCCTGCAACATTACCCCTGCAGCCAGAGAAATGCTCTCTGACCTCCAGAGGGGCTACTGCTTACCCCGCATATGGGGAGCCAGAGCATGAACCGGCCTGACCCAGCCGCCACTTGGCTTTGCTCCTTCATTTGCTCTGGTAGCTTAACACAAAGGACAGAAATTTTCTGGAGCTCTATGGCGCCACCCATTACCTGAGCCACCAGAGTACCTCTCCTGGGTAACCTGAGGCAAGCACAAATCCCACTGCAACTACTGCAGCTAGTGCTCTTTGGCAAGTGCAACCTTCTGGCTGGAGGCCAATTGACAGTCCATTACAGCATCTCCAAGTAGAATAACACACTGCACCAAGGAAAGAGAAAACCTGTGCATGACCTCAGCTATCACCATTGCCTGCATCATTCTGGTTAACCAGGGGGTTCTGAGTCTGTCCACATGACCAGTTCATTACTACTACTACTGGCATTTGAGAAATCTTTACCAGACAAAGAATTCAAAAGGTTGATCATTAAGCTACTCAAGGAGATATAAGAGAAAGGTGAAAAACAACATATAGACATTTAAAAATCAATTCAGGATATAAATGAAACATTTTCTAAAGAGACAGATTTAAAAAAAAACAACAGAACTTTTTGAAATGAAAGACACATTTAGGGATTTAGGGAATTACAAAATGAGCTGGAAAGTTTTAGCAATAGTCTAGACCAAGAAGAAGAAAGAATTTCAGAGCTCTAAGAAAGGTTTTCAAATTAGCCCAATCAGACAAAAATAAAGAAAAAAGAATTAATAGAAATGAAAAAAGTATACAGGAAATATGGTGTTATGTAAAATGGACAAGTATAAGAACTACCAGTGTTCCTGAAGGAGAGGAAAAAGCAAAAAAAGAAAAAAAAAAATGTGGAAAACTTCTTTGAGGGAATAATTGAGAAAAACTTCCCTGACCTTGCTAGAGATTTAGACATCCAAATGCAAGAAGCTCAAAGAAGTCCTGGGAGATTCATTGCAAAAAGGATATCACCAAGGAACATAGTCATCAGACTATCTATAGTCAGTGTGAAGGAAAGAATTTTAAGAGCAGTGAGTCAAAAGCATCAGATAAGGTACAAAGGGAAAACTATCAGACAAATAGTTGACTTTTCAGTATAAAATTTACAAACCAGAAGGAATTGGGATCCTATCTTTAGCCTTTTGTGTGTTTGGTTGTTTTTGTTTTTTTTTGTTTTTGAGACGGAATGTTGCCCTGTTGCCCAGGCTAGAGTGCAGTGGTGCAATCTTGGCTCACTGCAACCTCCACCTCCCAGGTTCAAGAGATTCTCCTGCCTCAGCCTCCTGAGTAGCTGGGAATACAGGCACACACCACCACGCCCAGCTAATTTTTGTATTTTTAGTAGAGACGAGGTTTCACCATGTTGGTCAGGCTGGTCTCAAACTTCTGACCTCATGATCCACCCACCTCAGGCTCCCAAAGTGTCTTTAGCCTTCTTAAACAGATAACTCTCAACCAAGAATTTTGTATTCAGTAAAATTAAGTCTCATAAATAAAGACAAAATAAAGTATTTTTCAGATAAGCAAATGGTGAGGGAATTTGTCACTATCAGACCAGCCCTACAAGAAATACTCAAAGGATTTCTTGAAACAAAAGGTTGACATAAATCAAAACAGAACCTTTTGACACATAAAGCTCATAAGGTCTATAAAACAATAACACAGTGAAGAAAACAAAATATCTAGGTAACAACACGATGACTGGAACAGTAGCTCACATCTCAATATTAATGTTGAATGTAAATGGTCTAAATGCTCTACTTTAAGGTACAAATTGGCAGAATGGATAAAAAATCACAAACCACATATCTTCAGTCTTCAAAAGACTCACCTAACACATAAGGATTCTGATAAATTCAAGGTAAAGGAGTAGCAAAAAAGTTCTGTGCAAAAGAAAACCAAAAGTGAGTGGAAGTAGCTATTCTTAAATCAGATAAAACAGACTTTAAAGCAACAACAGTAGAAAAAAAGACAAAAAAAAGTCATTACACAATGATAAAAGGATGAATCCAACAAGAAGATACTACAATCCTAAATACATATGCCCGTAACTCTGGATCTCCCAGATTCATAAAACAATTACTTCCAGATCTAAGATGAGAGATAGACAGTAACATAATAATAGTAGGGGACTTTAACACTTCACTAACAGTCCTAGACAGATCATTGAGGCAGAAAGTCAACAAAGGAATGCTGGTCTTAAACTATACTCCAGAACAAAGTGACCTAACAGACATTTACAGAACATTCTACCCAAGAACTACACAATATACATTCTTCTCATTAGCACATGGAACATTCTCCAAGATAAACCATATGACAGGCCACAAAACAAATCTCAAAAAACTTTAAAAAATCAAAATCATGTCAAGTATCTTCTCAGACTATGATGGAATAAAACTAGAAATCAACTCCAAAAAGAACCTTCAAAACTATACAAATACATGGAAATTAAACAATCTGCTGCTGAATGATTTTTGGGTTAACAATGAAATTGAGATGGAAATTTAAAAATTCTTCAAAATGAATGAAAATAGTGATACAGGGTATCAAAACCCCTGGAATACAGCAAAAGCAGTGCTAAGGGAACAGTTTATAGTACTAAATCCCTATATTAAAAAGTCCGAAAGGTCACAAATTGACAACCTAACACGACACCTCAAGGAACTAAAGAAACAAGAACAAACCAAACCCAAAACTAGCAGAAGAAAAGAAATAACAAAGATCAGAGCAGAACTAAATGAAATTGAAACAAAAATTACAAAAGATTAACAAAACAAAAAGTTCTTTGAAAGGAGAAATAAAATCAACACACCATTAGCCAGATTAACCAAAAAGAGAGAAGATTCGAATTAGCTCAATTCGAAATAAAAATGGAGACGTTAAAACCAACACCACAGAAACACAAAAGATCATTAGAGACTACTATGAACACCTCTATGCACAAAAACTAGGACATTTAGAGGAAATGAATAAGTTCCTGGAAACATACAACCCTCCTAGTTTGAATCAGGAAGAAATAGGAATACTGAGCAAACCAATTACAAGCAGTGAGATTGAATCAGCAACGATTTTTGGGTGCCAAAACACAACTAAGTCAATTATCCTGATACAGGAATTGACATATATTATCATCAGATGGGCATTTCAGAGGTCTGCTAATCTCTTTTTTTTTTTTTTTTTTTTTTTAAGGTAAAGGCCTCACACATTCATTACTGAACCCAGCCAACCAATCCCTTCATAGCACATACAGAAAAAATATATTCCCAATAAAACATGTCCAACTGTCCAGATAGTAGTGACATTTTCAGCTTGATATGGTAAGCTGGTCTGACCTTGGCACCACGCCATCTCATGTGCGATTCTTTATAGACCCAGCTGACTGCTCCTCCAATGTCTCCTTTTGTAGTTGTGCCTGATTTTATTACCAGCTTTCATCTGAATCCACTGGGGAATGGGACGATTTTGCTTTAGTTTCTTGGCCAAGAATCGCTTAATCCTGAAAGTCTTGTGAGGAGACATGGGGAGAAGCGAAGTCAAGCACACACCAGGATGGCAGAGAAAAGTGGTCTGCTAATCTTAATCTTCCATTCAAAATAAAATGCGGCCGGGGGCAGTGGCTCACCCTGTAATCCCAGCACTTTGGGAGGCCAAGGCGGGCAGATCACGAGGGTCGGGAGATCCAGACCATCCTGGCCAACACGGTGAAACCCTGTCTCTACTAAAATACAAAAAATTAGCCGGGCATGGTGGTGTGCACCTGTAGTCCCAGCTACGCAGGAGGTTGAGGCGGGGGAAATTCGCTTGAACCTGGGAGGTGAAGGTTGCAGTGAGCCGAGATCGTGCCACTGCACTCCAGCCTGGAGACAGCAAGATTTTCCATCTCAAAAAAAAAAAAAAAAAAAAAAGAAAAGAGAAAATGCCACAACAACAAATATTTATTTGATACTAAACAGCAAACTTTCTGATTCTGTGTGTCCTGTCCTTCAGTAACGAACTGTCCTTTGACTTTGTTTTTTGTTTGTCTTGTTTTTGAGATGGAGTCTCGCCCTGTCGCCCAGGCTGGAGTGCAGTGGCACGATCTCGGCTCACTGCAAGCTCCGCCTCCCGGGTTTACACCATTCTCCTGCCTCAGCCTCCCGAGTAACTGGGACTACAGGCGCCCGCGGCCACGCCCAGCTAACTTTTTAAAATTTTTAGTAGAGACGGGGTTTCACTCTGTTAGCCAGATGGACTCGATCGCCTGACCTCATGATCCGCCCGCCTCGGCCTCCCAAAGTGCTGAGATTACAGGCATGAGCCACCGCGCCCGGCTGACTGTTTTAAAGTAATAAATGCACATGATAAAAATTTCAAACTAAACAAAATGAAATGAAAAGCAAAAGTCTCCCTACCCCAGCCTCCTCTCCACTCCCCAGACATAACCAAGACAATTATTTACCTTTCTAAAAATTTCGTGATGATTCTACTGGTGTATATTATGGAAGCTTTGTAGTTCAGCTTGGTCTCAATGTTCTGCCAAAATCTATTTGGTTTCATATTTGACCTGGAGTCGACTTAATAGTCAAATGCCAAATTCAGCATCCATTCTAGCATTCTCAGAGCATGATCAATTATCATCCAGATCAGGGGATCTGCAATTTACAGCTCTTAGGCCGAATCTGGTCTCCCTTGTGCTTTTGTAAATAAAGATTTATTGCAACTCACAACACTCATTCATTTAGATACATTAAGAGTTTTCAAATAGTTAAATAAATAAGGCAATAGACTGGCAGTGCACAGATTTTAAAATAATTTGATAACTTTAAGAAAAAATATAAAATTCTTTTTTGGATCCACAAGTATTTATAAAAAGTATTAATACACGGAAGAATAATTGAGATCAGAGAGTATCAAAATTCAAATTCCTGGAGACTTGTTTGGTGAAGTAGGTAAGCCAAATGCACCTTAAGAGTTTTATTTAGTTATTTGGTATTTAATATTTCCTTAGTTTTATTGGTTGTTTTCTAAAAACTACATGTAATTTTTTTTTAGCCAAACAGTACCCTTATATTTTCCACAAATTAATTGCATGTTTTATTTTTTCACTTGTGGGTTGTGCTCTGCTTCAAAATTATATTTAAAATTTACTTCAAAATTATGTTTTAAAATTTCACATTTCACACAAAATTTTCAACCATTTTGATTACTTTATATTTTACGTGAAACGCTACCTTGAATTTATTTTGAAATAAGACAGGAATTGAAACTTACATTTTTCCCTAAATGGTTAACCAATTGAACCAACACCACTTATTAAGTAATTACTCTTGTCCCACAGACATTTATCATCTAAAAATATGACTAGTAAATTTTTAACTAATATTTGAATTTTAAAATTAATTCCAGATTTATTCTTGTAACCCAGCAGTTTCGTTCTACAGTGGTATAATCTGCTTTAGTCATTGTTTTAATGAAATATTGATTTTAATTGCCAGACATTTGGAGTTCAGCCAAACTGTGAAGTTAGTGATGAAGCACACATAAAATTGTGTATCTTTTAAAAATGTACATGAATGAGACTCAAGTACACATGCTATATTTAATTTTTAAATTTAGTGACATATCTTGGATATTTTTCCATATCAGGACATACCACTCCAAGACAGGTATTCATCCAACAGAAATAAAAGCATACGTCCATATGAGACTTGTACGCCAATGCTCATTGCAGCTCCATTTGCAATAACTTCAACCTGGAAACAACCCGTGTGCATCAACAGGTGACTGGCTAGATGAATTGTAGAACATTCTGATGATAGAATACTTTTCAATGATTAAGAATGAATTGGCCAGGCACGGTGGCTCACGCCTGAAATCCCAGCACTTTGGGAGGCGAAGGCAGGCGGATTACCTGAGGTCAGAAATTTGAGACCAGCCCGGCCAACGTGGCGAAACCCCATCTCTACTAAAAATATAAAAATTAGCTGCGCATGGTGCACACCTGTAATCCCAGCTACTCCAGACGCTCATGCAGGAGAATCTCTTGAACCTGGGAGGTGGAGGTGGCAATGAGCCGAGATTATGCCACTGCACTCCAGCCTGGGTGACAGAGGGAGACTCCATCTCAAAAAAAAAAAAAAAGAAAAAAGAATGAACTATTGATATATACAACAACATGGATGAATCTCAAAGTATTTATGTGAGTTAAGCTACACAAAAAAAAAGTATTACTGTATAATTCCATTTATATACAATGATAAAAATGCAAACTAATCCATAAGAGCAAAAAAACAAATCAGTGGTCGCGTAGAGACTGGGGGTGGAAAAGAGGAGTCAGGGAGGGAGAGATTGCAGGGACACAAGGACAGTTTGAGGTGACAGATATCTTCATTATTTTCATGTAAGTCATAGTTTCACAGATTTATCTATATGTCTAAACTGATCAAATCATTTAAATATGCGCAGTTTTTTACATGTCAATGTTATCTCAATAAAGAATTTTAAAAAATAAAACAAAAGGTTTTCAGGAGTTTGTAATGTGTTTACTCACACCCTCCACAAACTTAATTTTATCAAATATTTTTTGAATAAGAAATTTTAAATCTATTAATGAAATTAGCCCTTTTCAGTGATGTGCATGGCAACTACTTCCCTGGTTTGTTTTGTTTGTCTGGAGACAGAGTCTCTCTCCGTTGCTCAGGCTGGAGTGCAATGGCCCCATCATGGCTCACTGCAACCTCCCGGTCTCAAGCGATTCTCCCACTTCAGCCACCTGAGTAGTTAGGACTACAGACCCACCACCACACCTGGCTAATTTTTTGTATTTTTTGTAGCGGCGGGGTTTCACTATATTGCCCAGGCTAGTCTGGAACTCCTGGGCTTAAGGGATCCACCCACTTCAGCTTCCCAAAGTGCTGAGATTACAGGTGTGCGCCACCACACCTGGCCTGTTACTTGTTTTCTAAAACTATATTGAGTCATTTTTTTTTTTTAAAGCTAAACAGAAACCTTATATTTTCATCAAATTAAATGTTTTTTTTTTTGGTTTGTGGGGTTGTGTTCTGCTTAGAAAGAAGATCTACTTCAACAATATGTACTTAAATTTTTCTCACTTTGTTTTCAATTGCTTCCTATTTCTGTCTCAAATTTCTTTTGGAATAATGCAAGAGTTAAAATATACTTTTCTTTAAATGGTTAGTGAATTGAACCAACAATGTTTATTGAATAATTGCTTTTGTCTCACAGATTTTTTATCACCTAAAAATACTTTTTTGTTTGTTTTATTTCTGGACTTTTTAATCTACTCAGTTGGTCAGTTAATTGTTGAAGTTTTGGAATCAATGCTCATTTCTGTTAGGACTAGTCTCCGTCAATTCTCTTCTCTTTTAGTATTTTTTTGCATAATCATTTTCCTTATTTTCTAGCTCTTCTTTTTTTTTTTTTTTTTTTTTTTTTTTGTCGGAGTCTTGATCTGTCGCATGGGCTGAAATGCCGTGGCACAATCTCGGCTCACTGCAACAACCTCCAGGGTTCAAGTGATTCTCCGGTCTCAGCCTCCTGAATAGCTAGGATTATAGGTGTGCACCACCACACCCAGCTAATTTTTGTTTTTTGTTTTGTTTTGTTTGTTTGCTTGTTTGTTTTTTAGTAGAGACGGGGTTTCACCACGTTGGCCAGGCTGGTCTCTAAAATCCCAACCTCAGGTGATCTGCCTGCCTTGGCCTCCCAAAGTGCTGCGATTACAGGCCCAAGCCACCGTGCCTGGCCTCTAGCTATTCTTTAGTATTTTTCTTTTTCTTTTTTCTTTTTTTCCCCCCGAGATGGAGTCTCGCTCTGTCATCCAGGCTGGAGTGCAGTGGCGCGATCTCGGCTCACTGCAAGCTCCCCCTCCCGGGTTCACGCCATTCTCCTGCCTCAGCCTCCTGAGTAGCTGGGACAACAGGCGCCCGCCACCACACCTGGCTAATTTTTTGTATTTTTAGTAGAGACGGGGTTTCACCATGTTAGCAAGGATGGTCTCGATCTCCTGACCTCGTGATCCACCCACCTCGGCCTCCCAAAGTACTGGGATTACAGGCGTGAGCCACCACACCCGGCCTGTTCTTTAGTATTTTTCAAAGAAGAACTGGAAATGAGTTTCCCAAGGAGTTAATATCTTTTATTCTTATTGTCTTTTTAAAATTCTTTGTGCATTTGCAATTTTTTCTTAATGTATTTGAAGAATATGCAATTTAGTCCATAAAGATTTATGATAGGTAAAGCCTCACTCCTTTACCATCATAAAATTTCTCTTTATCATTTTTCAACTTTTTCTTTGTTTTGAATTCATCCTTGACTGATGTTGATACCAGATCTCTTTTTGCTTTCATTGTCTTTAGACTTATTAATCTACCTTTCCCTTGTATCTTTCTTTCTTTTTTTTTTTTTTTCAAGACGGAGTCTCACTCTGTCACCCAGGCTAGAGTGCAGTGGCTTGATCTGAGCTCACTGCAACCTCTGCCTCCCGGATTCAAGCAATTCTCCTGCCTCAGCCTCCCAAGTAGCTGGGACTACAGGCACATGCCACCACGCCTGACTAATTTTTGTATTTTTAGTAGAGATGGGGTTTGGCCATTTCAGCTAGGCTGCTCTGGAACTCCTGACCTCAGGTGATCCAACCGCTTCAGCCTCTCAAAGTGCTGGGATTACAGGCGTGAGCCACCGCACCCAGCCCTCCCTTTAATTTTCTGAATAACTTTGTTTCTAACTCTCTTATATATGACATTTAATCTTTTTTTAACCCAATCTGGTTTTTTTTCTCCTATGTATTTACTACATTTATTTTATTTATATGTAATATACTTGATATTAATTTTTCATCAGAATATAGTTATAGTTTTAATACAACTTTTGTTTTGCTTAATGATTTCTGCTTTCTTTGCGTTAAGTGTGTACTTTTCGAAACTTGGAAGTCTGGTTGTTTACTTTTAGATCTTCTAAGCTATGGAATTTTTGTTCAAAATCTTTTAGCTTGTTTATTTTTGAGGAAGTCACAGACAATTTGGTTTAGAGGAAGGGTTATGAAATTTTCCTCCACGTTTTGCTCTATCTAAATCAGATCTGTAAGGGAAAAATAATAAATATTCCTCTTTGCCAGACATACAGTCTTATTGCAACTACATATTTGTCCTATAGAGCAAATGCAGCCACAGATAGTAAGAGATGAATGGGTGTGGCTGTGTTCCAGTTAAAATTACACGGACAGACACATTTGTATTTCATATGTCAAAACTATTTTTAAATGATTTACAAATGTAAAAACTATTTTTAGGCTGTAGTCTAGATTTAACTCAGCCCAAAAGCCTGAGAGTCAGGAGAGGCAATAGTGTAAGTTCCTATCCAAAAGTGTGCAAGCTTGACACCCAAGAACAGCCAATGTTTCAGTTTGAGTCCAAAGGCGGGAAAAGGCTGACGTCCCAACTCAAAGCAGTCAAGTAGGAGGAGTTTCCCTTTTACTCCGCCTTTTTGTTCTATTCAGATCCTCAACTGATTGCATGAGGCCGACCCACACTAGAGAGAACAATCTGCTTTACTTGGTCTATTGATTCAAATTTCAGTCTCATCCAGAAACATCCTCACAAACACATCTAGAATGTTTGACCAAATGCCTGGGCACACCCTGGCCTGATCAAGTTAACACACAAATTTAACCATCACACATTGCAATCTCAGTTTTCTGTTGCCTTACGTCACCTTTGATTTCTTGTTTCACTGAATTCATACACAGATGCTCCTCAACTTACGATGGGGTTATGTCCTGATAAACCCATCGTAAGTTGAAAATATTGTATGTAAGTAAAAAATGCATTTAATACACCCAACCTAGCAAACATCATCTATGGAATGTGTATCACTTTTGCATTATTGTAAGGTCAAAACACTGCACGTGAAACCGTCATAAATCAGGGGCCATCTGTACTTTAAAATATTTTCCTAGACTGCAAAACTTTGGTTTTAGGACTTTTTCTTCACATTTTAAAGGTATGTTCCTTTCAAGATATAGTTTTAATCTTTCGTTCCTTTTTTTTTTTTTTTTGCTATATTTTTGCATTTTCATATACTCCTCCTCTCCATACTACTCTTTAACCTGTGGGGCTCTATCCATGTTTTCTATTTTTGCAGATACAGTGTGGATGAATTTTTATTTATTATTTTTCTTTATTACTTTTTCCCATTGCCCTGAGACTCATCTTCCTCTTAGAAATTCGGTTTGAGGTTGCATCTTTTGTGCTCTGTCTTTTCTCCCAGTGCCTGAGGAAAAGTTGAAGGGAGCATATATCGGTTAGGATTAGACTTGACTGTAGTAGAGAAAGCTCAAAGTAACAGTGGCTTAAATCGAATGAAGTTTATTGCTGTCTTACTTAGAAGTCTGAGTAGGTCATCACAGTTGGTATGACACTCTGCAGTGTTAGAGTCTCAAGCTCAAGTTCACCAGGTGGTTCCAGATGGTCACTGTAGCTCCAGCCATCACATCTACTTTATAGCCAGGAGAAAGAGAGAAGAAGAGGAAATGGGAATGTCCATTCCATTTAAATATCTTTCCACAAGATTTCCATATTGCATAGGACTTCACCAATGTGGTTGCACTTAGCTACAACGCTGGTGTAGAAATATATATTTTCTTCTGAGTAGGCCTTGTGCCCAATAAAAACGTGTAGATTTTTCTGCTAAGGAAAAAGGAAGAACAGACAGTGGGGGCAACTACTGGTTTCTTTTCTTTTCTTTTCTTTTCTTTTTTTACTTTAAGTTCCTGGATACATGGGCAGAACATGCGGGTTTGTTACATAGGTATACATATCCATGGTGGTTTACTGCACCTGTCAACCCATCATCTAGGTTTTAAGCCCCTCATGCATTAGGTATTTGTCCTAATGCTCTCCCTCCTCTTGACTCCTACCCCTCTACAGGCCCCAGTGTGTGATATTCCCCTCCCTGTGTCCATGTGTTCTTATTGTTAAACTCCCACTTACGAGTGAGAACATGCAGTGTTTGGTTTTCTGTTCCTGTGTTAGTTTGCTGAGAATGATGGTTTCCAACTTCATCCATGTCTCTGCAAAGGACATGAACTCATTCTTCTTTACGGCTGTATAGTATTCCATGGTGTATATGTGCCACATTTTCTTTATCCAGTCTATCATTGATGGACATTTGGGTTGGTAATGCTAATGATTATCTGAGCCTTCAGCAAGTTGTAATCTTTTTGCTGGTGGAGGGTCTTGTCTCAATGTTGATAGCTACTGATCAACCAGGGATGTAGTTGCTGAAGGCTGGAATGGCTGTGGCAATTTCTTAAAATAAGACAACAATGAAATTTGCCTCATTGATTGACTGTGTCTTTCATGAAAGATTTTTCTGCGACACAGGATACTGTTTGATAGCATTTTATCCACAGTAGAACTTGTTTCAAAATTGGAGTCAATCCTCTCAAACCCTGCCACTGCTTTATCAAATAAGTTCACGTAATATTTGAAATAATTTGTTGTCATTTCAACAATGTTCACAGCATCTTGAGCAAGAGTTGATTCCATCTCAAGAAACCACTTTCTTTGCTTATCCATAGAAGCAACTCCTCATCCATTCAAGTTTGTTCATGGGATTGCAGCAATTCAGTCACATCTTCAGCCTCCACTTCTAATTCTAGTTCTTGTGCTATTTCCATCCCATCTGATGTTCCTTCCTCCACTGAAGTCTTGAACCCCTCAGAGTCATCCCTGAGGATGAATTTTGAGGGGTCCAACTTTATCCATGAGGATTAACTTTGAGGGGTTTGACTTTGAGGATGAACTTTGAGGGGTTCAACTTTGAGGTTCCAGAGAATTAACTTCTTCTGAACTTCTGTTGATGTTGATATTTTGACCTCCTTCCATGAATCACCAATATCCTTAATGGCATATAGGACAGTGAGTCTTTTCCAGAAGGTTTTCAGTGTATTTGCTCAGAGCTGTCAGAGGAATCATTATTGCAGCTCTAATCTTACAAAATGTATTTCTTAAATAATAAGATTTGAAAGTCAAAATGACTCCCTGACCCATGGGCTGAAGAATGGATGTTGTGTTAGCAGGCATGAGAACAACATTCATCTCCTCGTACATCTCCATCAGAGCTCTTGGGTGACCAGGTGCACTGTCAATGAGCAGTAATATTTGGAAAGGAATTTTTATTTGTGAGCAGTAGGTCTCAACAATGGGGTTAAAATATTCAGTAAACCATGCTATAAAGAGATATACTGTTGGCTGAGCATGGTGGCTCACACCTGTAATCCCAGCACTTTGGGTGGCTGAGGTGAGAGGATCACTTGAGATCAGGAGTTTGAAACCAGCCTGACCAACAGGGTGAAGCCCCGTCTCTACGAAAAATATAAAAATTAGCCAGGCCTGGTGGCAGGTACCTGTAATCCCAGCTACTTGGGAGACTGAGGCAGGAGAATTGCTTGAACTCAGGAGGCAGAGGTTGCAGTGAGCTGAAATTGCGCCACTGCACTACAGCCTGGGCAACAGAGCAAGACTCTGTCTCAAACAAAAAAAAAAAAAAAAAGGAAAGAAAAAGAGATACACTGTCATCCAGGCTTTGTTGTTTCATTTAGGGGGTGTAGGAAGAGCAGATTTAGCATAATTCTTAGGAGCCCTGGGATTTTCAGAAAGGTAAATGAACACTAGCTTCAACTTAAAGTCACCAGCTGCCTTAGCCCCTAACAAGAGAGTCGGCTTGTTCTTTGAAGCTTTGAAGCCAGGCATTGACTTCTTTCTAGCTATGAAAGGCCTAGATGGCATCTTCTTCCAACAGACGGCTGTTTCGTCTACATTTAAAATCTACTGTTGAGGGTACCCACCTTCATCAATTATCTTAGATCTTGTGGGTAAGTTGTTGCAGCTTCTCCATCAGCTCTTGGGATTCATCTTGCACTTTCATGTTATGGTGATGCCTCTTTCCTTAAACCTCTTGAAGCAATTTCTGCTGGCTTCCAACTTTTGTTCCGTAGCTTCCTCACCTCTCTGAGCCTTCACAGAATTGAAGAGAGTTAGGGGCTTGCTCTGGATTACGGTTTGTCTTAAGGGAATGTAGTGGCTTGTTTGATCTTCTATCTGCACCACTCAAACCTTATCTATATCAACAATGAGGCTGTTTCACTTTCTTATTATTCATGTGTTGACTGGAGTAGCATTTTACATTTTCTTCTTTTGCATTTCACATTGTTTTTGCTTTCACAACATGGCTATTTAGCACAAGAGGCCTGGCTTTTAGCCTATGTTGGTTTTTGACATGCCTTCCTCACTAAGCTTAATCATTTCTTGCTTTTGATTTGAAGACAGAGATGTGTGCTCTTTCTTTCATTTGAACTCTTAGAGGCCATTGTAGGCGTATTTATTGGCCTAATTTCAAAATTGTTGTGTCTCAGGGAACAGGGAGGCCCGAGGAGAGGGAGAGAGATGAGGGAATGGTCACTCACTGGCACATTTGGTGGTGAAGTCAGAACACACAATATTGACTGATTTCGTTTGCCATCTTATATGGGTATGGTTTGTGGCACCCCCAAAAAATTGCAATAGTAACATCAAAGGTCGTCATAATACATATAATTAGGGAAAATCTGAAATATTACAAGAATCACCAAAATGTAACCCAGAGACAGGAAGTGAACACATGCTGTTGGAAAAATGAAACAGACTTGCTCAATGCAGGGTTGCCACAAACCTTCAATTTGTAAAAAATGCAATTCCTGTGAAACACAGTAAAGCAAGGTACAGTAAAACGAGATATGCCTGTAATTATAGCTGACATTTATCAAGCACTTACCAATAATATCCTTGCTTAAGCACAGCTTACTGTCATAAAGAAGCGCAAATATTTTTTTTTTTTCTTTTTTGAGACTGAGCCTCACTCTGTGGCCCAGGCTGGAGTGCAGTGGTGCCATCTTGGCTCAGTGCAACCTCTGCCTCCCGGGTTTAAGCAATTCTCCTGCCTCAGCCTCCCGAGTAGCTGGGATTATAGGCACCCGCCACCACACCTGGCTAATTTTATTATTTTTAGTAGAGACGGGGTTTCCCCATGTTGGCCAGGATTGTCTCGAACTCCTGACCTCAGGTGATCCACCCCACCTTGGCCTCCCAAAGTGCTGGGATTAGAGGTGTGAGCCACCATGCCCAGCGAAGAAGTGCAACTATTTCTTTCAAAATTATACTCTTTTATTTCACTTCCTTTCCCCTCCTCTTTGTTTTAATTTATTTACTTTTTATTCTTAGAGACTGAGTTTTGCTCTGTTGCCTAGGCTGGAGTGCATTGGCACATTCGTCGCTCACTAAAACCTTGAACTCCTGGGCTTATTCAGTTGATCCTCCCACGAGGACCACAGGCACATGCCGCCACACCAGACTAAGTTTTCTAAAAAATTTTTTTGTAGAGATGGGGTCTCGCTATGTTGCCCAGGGTGGTCTTGAATTCCTGGCCTCATGTGATCCTCCTGCCTCGGCCTCCCAAAGTGCTGAGATTACAGGCATAAGCCACCATGCCCAGACCCTCCTCTTTGTTTTAATGAGACACTTACGTTGTAGACATTCCCGCCTACTCCCAGATTATAATACTAACCTAACAGGTCCGGAGAACTGTCATATATTGCTTACTCACTTTCTTGCCCACCTTCCTGAAAGGAAGACAAAGTTGCAGCTTTCCTTTTGTGTGTGCCTGTTTCCTATCACCTCTACTACCCCTCTGCATCACTCAGATGTACTATAACATGGTCAGTGACCTTGGTCATTTGATTTTCATTAACACTCTTCAGTACTTTTTTTTTTTTTTTTTTGAGACGGAGTCTCGCTGTGTCTCCCAGGCTGGAGTGCAGTGGCGTGATCTCGGCTCACTGCAAGCTCCGCCTCCCGGGTTCACGCCATTCTCCCGCCTCAGCCTCCCAAGTAGCTGAGACTACAGGCGCCCGCCACCACGCCCGGCTAGTTTTTTTGTATTTTTAGTAGAGACGGGGTTTCACCATGTTAGCCAGGATAGTCTCGATCAACTGACCTCGTGATCCACCCGCCTCGGCCTCCCAAAGTGCTGGGATTACAGGCTTGAGCCACCGCGCCCGGCTCTTCAGTACTTTTGCTTCCCTTTTGGAGTGGGGGAGGCTTTCATTTTATATCCATCTTTTGGGTATGCAGATGTAGGCAGAGATTGTTCTTTTCTTTTTCCAGAAAATATAAATCCCAGGGCAATGTATCATTGATTCTGGTTTTCACTTAAATGCCTACCATGGTCAAGAGAGATGAGTTGTAGTCTTTGTTTTGTCCTGTGAGCAAAAATCCCAACTTACAGGAAATGGCGTTGTATCAGAAACCTTCCTAGGAAGTACAGTGACTGATGTGAGCTCGGCAGTGGTACCACCTTGCTCCAGGGAGACGTCACGCTCTGTGAGAACAAAACCAGGAGAGAGACTCTGCCACCCCAGCTCCAGGCCAGCCATGGCCCCCCCGGGGCTCCATCTGAAAAGACTGCAGCATCAGCCTCCCACCTCCTAATTCTCATTTCTGGAGCAAAATATCATTTTGTGTCAGCTTGTGGTTTTACCTCTAGTTAAGAGCACTCCTATTTTCTTTCACCACTCTCAACATATTTGTATTTGTTGTTAAACAGGGTCAGAAAATACCGTAGAGAGTAGTCTAAAGGGAAAGTATGTGGTGTGGCAGGACAATCAAGATTTTAAACAAATATCAATGACCAGTTTTGCTTCCACGTTTTGAACGTATAGTGAAGAGTGCTTTTATCGTTTTATACCAGATCAGCCATGAACTTGATCTTTACTGTTCACTGTGATGCTGCATGAAGTCTGCATCCAGTTGTTTTGTAAGCTTTTCTATTGAAGTCTTAGCTCTCTGACTTTAAGTGTCCGGGGACAGGGTTACTGTCTGTAGGGGACAGGGCTACTGTCTCTAGGGGACAGAGCTGGCTTTGCCACTGCCACCTTCAGCCTCTTGAAAGTTGTTAGCTTCCTTCAGCACAGCTGAAAGGGTGTTGGAGTGGGGTGTTCTCAGTCCCAACAGATGCGAGCAGAGGGCATCTACTCTTGATAGGAAGGGTCACATTAGGTCAGCTGATGGCCAGATGAGGAACTCTGGGTTGGGTTGCACACAATCAGGAGCTACCCCCACCCCCAGTACGTTGATGTTCCAAACCAGACACTCCCTCTGCACTCCAGTGCAATTTCGGCATCCTTTAAAGTTCCTGCTTTGGGACTCCAGAGTAATTACCCCCATACTTTAAAATCCATTTCAGGCCGGGCGCGGTGGCTCAAGCCTGTAATCCCAGCACTTTGGGAGGCCGAGGCGGGCGGATCACAAGGTCAGGAGATCGAGACCACAGTGAAACCCCGTCTCTACTAAAAATACAAAAAATTAGCCGGGCGCGGTGGCGCGCGCCTGTAGTCCCAGCTACTCAGGAGGCTGAGGCAGGAGAATGGCGTGAACCCGGGAGGCGGAGCTTGCAGTGAGCCGAGATCGCGCCACTGCACTCCAGCCTGGGCAACAGCGTGAGACTCCGTCTCAAAAAATAAATAAATAAATAAAATAAATAAATAAAATCCATTTCAGAACCTGCTTCCTCCCTGAAGTCTCTACGCTGAAACCCTGCAATCTTCCTGCAGCTACTTTAAAGCATTAAATAAGAAACAATAATATTTCAATATGTATATTCCGCGATATTAAGCACACAGTTGGTGAATATTTAGAGCCAAGTTTTGGTCCAGAGTCAAAGCAGTGAGAAACAGAACAGGTATGAAAATTGAACTTAAGGCTAAAAAAGAAAATCAATGTCCTTCTGAAATTATTTTCCTCCTTCCGCGTCATTAGGCTTTCTCTGATCTCTAGAGCATGCCAAAAGTTCAGGCACAAATAAACCATAAAAAGAGAAGTCTAGAATAATTCTCCTTTAAAAGAGATGTATTAAATCTAAGATCTTTCACACAGTTATATTTTAAAAGAACACAGTGAGCAAGGAAGATAAGTTAAAAGATTGTAACAGAGTGGTTTTTTTGTTTTTGTTTTTTTAATAAAATAGATTAAAACTTCCTTATCCAGTCTACGACCCCATGCCATTAGTTGCTTGTTTTATGTTGTTGATGTTGTTTTTTAATAGTGAAGCCTTCAAAATGAACCTTTGGTGTTAAAGGCCAGAATAATGGTTACCTTTGTGGGAAATTGATAAGAGTTGGCCTGAGGAAGACCCCTGGGTGTTTGATCTGGGTGGTGGCTATAGGGAGGTGTGCACATGTGTGTGTATTTGTTAAAATTTATTGACCTGAACACTTAGGACTTGGGCACATTGTTAATGTAAGTTACACCTCAATAAAAAAGAACTGAAAAATGAGGAAATGAGGGAAGATTTGAATTACACTAGTTTATGAAGAGGTGCAAATTGTGTTACTGGTTACCTTCGTGCAATGCCCTGAGCTGCCTGACAGCTCACACGTGTGTTCAGTGAACGCAATCGTGGACTGAAAGGCTACACGGCACTTTGCAGGTGTATTGAATCACCCATGAATCTGAGGGGTGTCTGGCCACCAGCAGTGACCTCAGTTTGAAGGGGATTGTTAGTTCCCATGTATTTAAGCCACTTCAAAATTATTCAATGAAAAACAATGACTAGCTTTGAGGCCATTGCTTAATACATGTAATGTATGACATTTTTCAGGAAATGGTTCTCTAACACTGAGATCTAAATGAATTGAAATTTGAGGCACACTTGGAGAAATTTCCCAGACACCACAAAATCAAGATAGCAGAGTGCAATTGTCAGTCACTTGGCCTGGGGCCATGTCAAATGAGGACCTGGCCTCATCTTGGCTTGTCACCAGCTTGCTGAATCACTTTCAAGTCTAAGTCATCTGAATGCTCTCGACCTCAATTTTCTTATTTAAGAGACAAGAAGATCTCAAGTGTAGAATTATGGGGCTATAAAATTTTGAGTTTTGTAAACTGTTTGAATGGATGTATTGGGCAGTTACCTCTCCCCGTGGGAGAGGTGATGCTTTAAAACATAAGATACATAGATGACAACAACAACAACAGAAAAATCCAAACAGTATAGAATAAGATTAAGTCTCCCTCTCCATCAACTTCCAGCCGTTTTCTTTAAATATAATTAGAGTCCATAATTATTTATCCTTCAAGAATTGTTTATACAAATATCAGCATATATGTGTATAGTCTCGAAAACATTTATACAAATGATACACTAAATACTGACTATATTTTGCTTTTTTTCTCACTTCATATCTTAGAAGTCTTTACATGAAATGTGTAAATTTATTTCAATCTTTTTAACTGCAGCACATTATTTCATTGTATGCCACACTTTATTTAATCAGTCTCCTACTAATGGATGTTTGAATTATTTCCAGAATTTTTTCTTTTTTTTTCTTTTTTTTTGAGATGGAGTCTCGCTCTGTTGTCCAGGCTGGAGTGTGGTGGCTCCATCTCGGCTCACCACAACCTCTGCCTCCCAGGTTGAAGCGATTCTCCTGCCTCAGCCTCCTGAGTAACTGGGACTACAGGCGCCCACCACCACATCCGGCTAATTTTTTTTTGTATTTTTGGTAGAGATGGAGTTTTACCATGTTGGCCAGGCTGGTTTTGAACTCCTGACCTCAAGTGATCCACCCACCCTGGCCTCCCTAAGTGCTAGGATTGCAGGCTTGAGCCATGGTGCCTGGCCCAGAATTTTTTCATTACAATTAATGCTCTAATGAACATCTCTGTATGCATTTAATTAATACTTTTGCAAATGTATCCCATAAGGTAAATTCCCAGTAGTAGAATTACTGGGTCAAATGATGTGTGTTTTAAATTTTGGAAGACTGTAAAATTACCCTTCCAAAATGTTTGCCAATTTATCCTGCCACTGACCATGTAGCAAGGTCCTCTTCTCTGTCCCACCTTTCCAACACTGAGCATTATTCATTTTTTAACATTTTCTGTCACTTATAGATAAAAATGTGGCAAGCGACAGATTTGAAGATCAGAATTAAATGATGTAAGACTGATCACCAAGCCTAAACTATTTCCTTGTATTTGGCCTAACAAAGAGACTCTTTCATTTTTAACTGATTTGTTTTGCATTTGTCAGCTTGTCAATGTAGTATATGTTAATGTTGGAAGTTTAACAATTAACTAGATTTGCTTGTGCAACTAAAGAATATCACAACTCACCTGACATTTGTGTTGTGTTTTAGTACCTTATTTTGTTTCAGAAAATGTGTCCCCTAGTGGGCATATCTTCTTTAATTTTTTTTTTTTTTTTTTTTTTGAGACAGAGTCTTGCTCTTGTTGCCCAGGCTGGAGTGCAATGACGCTGTCTCGGCTCACTGCAACCTCTGACTCCCGGGCTCAAGAGATTCGCCTGTCTCAGCCTCCTGAGTAGCTGGGATTACAGGCGTGCACCACCACTTCTGGGTAATTTTTATATTTTTAGTAGAGAAGGGGTTTTAACATGTTGCTCAGGCTGGTCTCAAACTCCTGACCTCGTGATCCGCCCACCTCAGCCTCCCAAAGTACTGGGATTACAGGTGTGAACCACCATGTCTGGCCCTTCTGTAATTTAACTGATACAGTGGAGAGCACAACACACACGTCACTGGCTGCATTGTGTCCTGTGATATGGCTGCTCCTAGAATGACTCAGAAAAATAGATTATATTTTACAAAACATGCACAGTTTTCTCAGGTTAACTCATTGTAGATTTTCCTCACTGATCCAGTAGGATTCACTCTAACAGCTACCTGATAGTCTTTCAAGAAGGGCCGAGTACATACCCTATCTTGATGTTGCTTCAGGCAGAATATCAACCATATTCTATTTGCATCTGACTTCCTAGATTTCCATGGGAATAGCTGGTGGAAATGTGTATATTTACAGAAAGGAAAAATGGCCCTCAGTAACAACAAGTGATGAATTCAAAGTCAGTAGGTCAGAACACACCTGAAATATAACTTCACACTTTCCAATCTTCGATGCTTAAAAAATGATCACACACAACTAACTGTCACTATTCCCACAAGAAAATACTAATAATTTCTAAAAATTTTTACAACTTTCCTTTGAACCACAAAAATAAGCATTGATCTGTCATGAACACATTTCTAGAGTCTGCTAATAAATACTGTCATTAAGCCCTCTAAAAAGTACCTGTGGGTATATTTGCCATAGACATGGTTTTTAAAACAACCACAATGAAACGGAGAAAAGGAAATAAAGGAAAAGTTAGAGAATGGCAGATGGAGAGGCTGGAGAGGAAGACTAGAAAGGAACAAAAGGGAAGTGGTGAGTCAGGCTGAAGAATACAGGGTCAGCCAGGGGCCAACAGGGGAGAGGGAGGATTGTTTTCAAATTTGTGTTGGTCCAGCCTAATTTATTTCACCAGTTATACAAGGTCATAGGTGTCCATCTGAAAGGCTCTCTTAGGACACCTACTATTATTATTAGATATGTAAAATAGAATTCATGTTACTAATGAGATATTTAGAGAACATTTATAATACGTGCTAAAAATATGGAAGGGAAAATTTGCTTCAGGAAATATAGAGTAGATGTAGTTTTCTCTATTCCTCCCATTAGGTACAATGTTAACCCTGGACATAATATATGAACACACATAAGAAAACTCTGAAAAGGGAAAGAAAAAGTAGATCAGTTAAGAACCTTGAGACTCAAGTAACAAAAAGATGAGTTGCTTGGCTTTGCTTTTCGCCATGTATAGCTAATACTTGCAGCTGAAGAAGTCAACAATCCAGAAATGATGGCAAGTACAGGCACAAATATTAGGCTGGTGCAAAAATAATTGCAGTTTTTGCCAATGAAAGTGATGGCAAGAACCACAGTTACTTTTGCACCAACCTAATAACAACAAAGGTCTTGTCTCTCTAGTCAAAGGACCAGGTGAGGAACAGCCTAGCAAAACAGAACACTTAGACAACAGCCACTTTGGTCCAGCCAAACACCATAGAAAAATCTCCAGTTCTACCTAAAAACAATATCCTAAAATTGATTTAGGAATGATTTAAAAAAAAAAAAAATGGACAAGAATTGTTAGAGCCCTTGGGCACTGTGGTGGCATGGAAGCAAAGACAATGGAGGAAGGTCATTGCCACCACATGGCTGTGGCCTGTGGCTTCAGGGTCCTCACCTAGAAAACAGTGCTATTGTCTGTACCTTGCAGGGTTGCTGTGACTCTTAAAAGAGGTAATGTATGTAAAAACCTTAGCACAATGCCTAGGCTAAAGAAGGTGTTCAATCAGGTAACTGTCATAACAATGTTAATTTTTTACAAACATTAAACACCTTCTAGAAATATCTAGTGTTTCCAAGTAGTAGGCATCAACACCATTTTACAGACTAAGAATCTCAGTGGATAAAATAGACATTAAAGACCAAATTCCAAATTTCTACCTTTCAAATAATGCTGCTTAGGTAAGTTATTTTTTATTTTTTATTTATTTATTTTTTTGAGACGGAGTCTTGCTCTGTCACCCAGGCTAGAGTGCAGTGGCACGATCTTGGCTCACTGCAAGCTCCGCCTCCCAGGTTCACGCCATTCTCCTGCCTCAGCCTCCCGAGTACCTGGGACTACAGGCTCCCGCCACCACGCCCGGCTCATTTTTTTGTATTTTTAATAGAGACAGGGTTTCACCGTGTTTGCCAGGATGGTCTCGATCTCCTGACCTTGTGATCCGCCAGCCTCGGCCTCCCAAAGTGCTGGGATTACAGGCGTGAGCCACCACGCCCAGCCTAGGTAAGTTATTTTTAACTGGTTGAGCCAACTAGAAAATCCTGCAACAAAAGATGAGTTCTTTCTTAGAAAGCATTTGTTTAACACACATTTTAAACTTGTAAAACAGAAAGCTTTCTCTCTTAAGTAATATTTCTCTAAATAACTTTTATTCCCATATACTTTATATGTAAATAGATGTTGTGACTATAATGTCAAATAGGTACCGATTATTCTTAAAAAAACAAATGTTAAGAGAGTTTAAAGGCTAGGCAAGAGGATTGCTTTGCACCCAGGAGTTCGAGCCTGCAGTGGGCCGTGGTTGCACCGCTGCACCCCAACCTGGGCAACAGAGCAAGACCCTGTCTCTAAAAATACATACATACATACATAAACAAATAAATGAATGAATGAAATGAAATATGTCAGTGTACTCTGACAAAACATGTACAGGACTTATGTTTCATTTCATTTATTTATTTATTTGAAACATGTATAGGACTCATGCACAAAATGCTACAAAATGCTGATGACAGAAACTGGAAAAGATCTAAATAAATGAAGATGCATCCTGTGTTCATGGATTGGAATATTCAACATAGAAAAATGGTTAATTCTCCCCAAATTGATAAACAAGTTTCACACAATTCTTATCAAAATCTGGGCAAGATTTTTGCAGATACAGACAAGATCAGTCTAAAATTTACATAGAAAACTAAAGAAACTAGAATAACGGGCCGGGCGCGGTGGCTCAAGCCTGTAATCCCAGCACTTTGGGAGGCCGAGACAGGCGGATCACGAGGTCAGGAGATCGAGACCATCCTGGTGAACACGGTGAAACCCCGTCTCTACTAAAAAATACAAAAAAACTAGTCGGGCGAGGTGGCGGGCGCCTGTAGTCCCAGCTACTCGGGAGGCTGAGGCAGGAGAATGGCGTAAACCCGGGAGGCGGAGCTTGCAGTGAGCTGAGATCCGGCCACTGCACTCCAGCCTGGGCTACAGAGCGAGACTCCATCTCAAATAAAAAAAAAAAAAAGAAACTAGAATAACGAAAACAATTTTGAAAAAGAAGAATAAAGTAGAAGTAATCAGTGTACTCAATTTCTAGAATAGATAAATAACATGTAGCGTATTCATACAATGGAATACTATACAGCAATGAAATGAATGAACTACAGTACAGATACAGGCATGAGATGAATACATCTACACAATTTTGGATGAAGGAAGCCAGGCACAAGACTATGTATTGTACAATTCCATTTGTATAAAATTTTAAAACAGGTACAACTAAACTAGGTATTTTAGAGAGGAATACTTATTCTCTCCTCACCTGTAAGGTTTCTGCAGAGAAATCTGCTGTTAGTCTAATGAGGGATCACTTATGTGTGACTTGACACTTTTCTCTTGGAGTTTTTAGAATTCTGCCTTTGTTTTTCACTTTTGACAATTTGACTGTAATGTGCCTCAGGAAGGATCATTTTGGGTTGAATCTTTGAGTTCCTTAATCTAGATGTCTACACCTCTCCTCAGTCTTGGGAAGTTTTCAGCTATTATTTCATCAAGTAGGTTTTCTACACCTTTTCCCTTCTTTTCTGCTTCTGAAACTCCCATAAGACAAATATTTGTTCACTTAATGGTGTCCCATAAGTCTTGTAGGCTTTCTTCACTGTAAAGTCAAGACAGTACTTCTGTTAGCGGGGGCAGGGGAATGGGTGTGATTGGGAAGGAATGTGAGGGGGCTTCTGGGATGCTGGAAATATTTGATTTCTTATGGTTATAGGAAGCTTGCTTTATAAAAATGTGTCAAGCTGTACATTTCTATTCTATGCCCTTTTCTGTAAGCAGATTGTATTGCTAAATATAAAGTCTATTTTTTTTCTCTCTTTTGAGACAGGATCTTGCTCTGTTACCCAGGCTGGAATGCAGTGGTGTGGACACAGCTCACTGTGGCCTGGACCGTCCTGGGATGAAGCGATCCTCCCACCTCAGCCTCCTGAATAGCTAGATCTATAGACACATGCCACCATGCCAGGCTAGTTATTATTATTATTATTTTTTTTGTAGAGATGGGGTCTCACTTTGTTGCTCAGGCTGGTCCCAAACTCCTGGTCTCAAGTGATCCTCCGGCCTCAGCCTCCCAAAGTGCTCGGATTACCACTGTGCCTAAAGTCTATTTTTTTTTTCAAGGATCTCTTACCATCTTTGAGAAGAGAATCTTGTATGAATTATAGAGGAGCATGATAGAAGTCAGGAAGAGTGGCTGGGTTGAGGGAGGCTTTTTATTGCAATAATCCAGGTGTCAGGGGACAAGAAGCAGGACTAGGACATTAATAGCTGGGATGGAGAGATTAGGGAACTTTTGAAAGCAAATGGAGGAAAGGGGAATGTCAGCGTTGGTAGCTAGTTTCTAAAGATCGTCCCCAGTGAGCCACACCCAGTAGTGTTGTCTCACATTGATTCTGGACTGGGCCATTCAAACTGATGGAATGAGGCAAAATGGTACTACATGACTTCCCATGACTTCCAAGGCTAGGTTGGAGGAAGGTTTGCCTGGGCCTCTTGGAGTGAGAGCCCAGCTCTCATGCCATAAGAAGCCCAAACCACCCAGCTGAGCTCCTAGCTACCAGCCAGCATCACCTGCCAGCCACAGGAGTGAGCCGTCTTGGGCAGCTAACTGAGCCATGAGATGATGGTAGCCCCAGCCAACATCTGCCCTTAATGACCTAAAAGAACCCAACAAGAACTACCTACCTGAGCCAATGGACCTCCAGAATCAGGAAGGACAGTAAGGAATTGCTGCATCACTGAGTTTGGGGGAGGTTTATTTTGTAGCATTGAATAGCCAGAACACAGAGAACACACCAGGTTGTGCTTGGGTGACTGGATGGAGGGTGATATTATTAACTGAGATAGGTAATATGGGAGAAAGAATAGGTTTGGTTGGGTAAATAGGTTTTGTTTTGGACTTTGAGATGCCTGAGGTACTTCTAGATGTAGTTCCCTAGTAGACATCCATATGTACAAATCTAAAACCCAATGAAGAGATCCAGGCTGAAGATGGAGATCTGGAAGACATGAGCATATAGCCTTGAGTGCCTCACCCTACCCAAGAAGTAGGACTACTCCTCTTGCAAAGATTAGTCCAAACAGTACCTCCTCTATGGCGAATCCATTGGCATTGGTTTCTAAAAACTAGCTATTCTTTTCCCAATAATTTGGTAGTTCTTTGGCAATATCTTATCTACGTCTCTTACCACACTACCCTATAATGATATATTTACATGTCTGTCTTCCCCAGTAACTTGTGAGGTGACCCGAGATAGGACTGTAATTTAATCATGTGTCTCATCGTTCCCAAAAGCAAGTAGACCTTCAATAGATGAATGAACAAATGAAGATTAATAGGGATTCGCTGTTCATACCTTACTGAACAAGCTAATTTCTTACCAAGCTAAAACTAGAAAATAACTCACTATGTGATTAACACTCTGAAAAGAATGTTTATTTACCTATATATTTCACCCTCTTTTAGACTTACTCCTCTCCAGAGATTATTTCTAATTATACAAATTTATCTTCTATTTGATATTTAAATTGGGAGAGAGTTTATGGATCATATTTTGAAGATACTCTTCTTTTTGTACGATTGAGTAGTTAGTAAAAAAAAGAGAGAGAGAGAGAATACCTTAAGATTCTGTGAATTAAAGAGAGTTATGGGTTTTTCTGTTACCCAATAAGGGATTTCAAGTAAATTAAACAGCTTTAGGGCACTCCTTTGACTATTTTAGAAAATTATGAAGACAACTTTACTCTAAAACCTCTGATTTTTATACCATGGAGTGCAATGCACTTTAACCCAATAAATATCATTAATTTATTTAGACTTTGGAAGAGTCAGTGTGAGAATTTAAATCATAGGCCCATAGGCTACCCTGTAATTTTAGTTTTCTATCCTTCTCATGAGTAAAGAAAACAGCTGTGTTTATCCACTCATGGCTGACAAAATCCCTTTGTTGGTACTGCACTATCAAAGTTACTTGTATAAACGCAAAATCTGGCAGCATGTTAATTTCAAATTATCACATGTACTTGAATGAATCTTTAGAGAAAGAACTGCCAATTTTAAAGGGCTACTGAAAGTACTAAAATATTTATCAGACAAGAGGTCTGCCAAGAGCTTTCAGGGCCCAACTGCTTCCTCAAATTACACACTAGACATAGAAGATTAGGGGAATGTTAACAGAATGAGAATATTAGTTTTGTAGATGAAATCTGAACTGCTGAAATTAGATTGGGAGCAGCTAGCCTCACCCAAGATTAAGGGTTGATGAGGAAGTGCCTTTCTAGAACAAGCAAAATTCTGAATACTGGTTGGCGATCACTATCACTGCAAAGCTAGCCAGACTTTTGATTGGAAGACTGGAAGAAAAGAGAAACTGGTAAGGATTTAAAGAAACCCCTAAAAGGTAGTTTAACTTGTAAAGACTGGGTTTTTGGTGGATTCATTTATTCAGTAAAGATTAAGTGCTGATGCTACCATCTCTATGAAAGCAGTCCCCTTGAGGCCAGTGGTGTTTGGGTTAGTTTTTGTTTTTGTTTTTAATTAGGAACAAAGCTACTCACAAAACAATATGTTTTATCATCGTCCATGATATGACTCCTGCCAGTTTTCCCAATTCAAACCAGACTCTCTCTTTAAGCTCTCCAACCTTGCCATAACACCCACTTTTTTCCAATCCTACTCTTCGATCCATGGTTCTACCCTTGACTACAAATTAGAGGTATGTGAGAAGTTTTAAAAACAGGCAATGCCGGGGCCCACCCTTAAAGGTTCCAATCACTCTGCTCAGGGGTGGGGCCCAAGCAAGGGTATTTTTTAGAAGTTCCTCAGGTGATTCTGAATGTGCAGCCAGTGTTGAAATGCACCGCCTTAACTCCCTGCCTCCTCCCCTGGAAGCACTTTCCGGCCCCTCCTCCCCATCTCAATCAATCTTTCAAGCTTCTACTCAACATTCCCAAGCATCACTTCACCTGTAAGTCATTTCCTGACTCCCCCAGGAAGAGAAGCATCCTTCTCCCTTGTGACCATCTATGCACTCTGCATAGTTTCATCACAGCACCTGGCGTAAATTTTTTCAGGGACAGGTCTCTCTGTTTCCACTGGAGTTTGAGTTTATGAGGGTCAGGTTCATCTCTGTAACCCCTGTGTCAATAAGTGTTGCCAGGAAGAATGAGTGACAAATATTAACTACTTTTCGAACTCCATCTTCTCTGGTTTAAATCTCTAGAATCCCTTGGGGCAACATTTCCAAAACTACTGGTATTCCAAAGACCCATAAATTCTCTAAATTCTCTACTGCAGACCTCGCAGTGGAGATAGTGATAGTGTGGCTGTGAGAGGGACTGTGCAAGGCTGTAAAATTCCACCTTTAGACCCAACTGTTACGACACACTCCCTCAGGGTCTTTGTAGTCCACTCTGGTATTCTGAAAATAACAACGATAAAAATACTTGTATACCAGACACTCTTCCAAGGTTTTGACATAGATCTTCATTTCATCCTCATAGCAATGAGGTATTAGATACCATTAGGTATCTAACATTTGGTATTTGCTAGATACTAATAATATCCTCATTTTACAGTTAAAGAAATTGACACTAAAACTTTACCTACTTTACCTATATAGCTCTGCATTTGCAACAACCCTGTAAGAAAGTGAAGCTGATGATACAGGAGGTAGAAAGAAATTATTTAGGCAGATAGTGAGAACCCAAGAGTCCTCAGCAGAGCTTCCCCTCCAACAAAAAGCAGCCCCAAAAATCTTTTCTTTTCGTAACAAAGAGAAGCCTGAAAAATTGAGTTGCAAACATAGATAAACAAGATGGAAGCTTGCACAGGGGAATGACGGCAGCTGTGCCAATAGAAAAGGACTACCTGGGGGCCAGCCATGTCCAACATGGAGGCTCCATCTTCCGTTTTTTTGTTACAACGTGTACAATAATAAAGAAATAGGCAACACTGTGCAGCTCAGGCAGAGACGGGCCTGGATAATAAAAAGGGTTAAGACAGGGGATACCAGAGATTCTTGCCCTATGAAAATGGCACAACGGGTCTAACCAATCTTTCTTGTCCTTTCTTGCCTATGTAGATCAGATACCACCGCCCCACCAGCTCATCTATAAAACTTCCTGCATTTCACCACGGATCCGGCAACCCATTTTTCCAAGACTGCTCTCTGTAGCAGAGAACTCTTCTCTTTCTTTTGCCTATTAAACTTCCACTCTCAACCTCAATCTTTATGTGTCTTCATTATTGTTCTCAGTGGCCGTGAGACAATGAACCTCGAGTGTGACTCCAGACATTGAGGCTGTTTCACTTAGAGGTCAAACAACTTGCCCAAAGACATGTGGCTATTAAGTGGAATCAAACCCATCTCTGCCACTTACTCATTTAAATCGTCAGAAAGCACTGTTTTATGGATCTTAATGACCTATTATGTCTGTGAGATTATTTTGTCCGCAAATAATAGAAAAACACAATTCGGATCCATATAAACCATAAAGAAATGTATTCTTTTCCACAGGAAGTCCAGAGACAGGGTAGCCCCAGTCATGATGTGGTGGGTACTTCAGCTTCCTTCTCTACCTCTGCAGTTTCCCCTACGTTGTGCAGGCTTCGTCTTTAGGTTGACTCCTCTCCCTAGATGGCCATTGAGATCCTACCTAGTCCTCACACAGAGACATAATAGCAGGCCTTTTCCTAACTGAGCATTTCCAAGGGCACAGGAGAGCCATGAGCAGCTAGAGGAGTTGAATAGGTGCTGCAGAGCCAATCACCATCTCCCTTATTCCTTATACTCACAGAGCATGCTCGAGTTTTCAGAGTACTTTCATGGTGATTATCACTTTCAGTTTTCACAGTGAGCTATGTGAAATGTGAGTTTTGGATTATCCTCACAGCTAGATTTGTTTGCAGGAAAAAAATATTTAATTTAAATTGTTAATATTCAATATATTAAGGTACAAATCTCACAATCTAATACTTCCTTAGGTTTTTTAAGTCCACCTTACAAATTCTGTTTTTTAAGTCGAATGAATTTGGTAATCATCTTACAGAGAACTTTTTTTGTTGTTGTTTGTTTGTTTTATTTGTTTTGTTTTGAGACAGAGTCTTGCTCTGTTGTGCAGGCTGAAGTGCAATGGCATGATCTCAGCTCGCTGCAACCTCCACCTCTGGGGTTCAAGCAATTCTCCTGCCTCAGCCTCCTGAGTAGCTGGGATTACAGACATGCACCACTAAACCTGGCTAATTTTTGCATTTTTAGTAGAGACAGGGTTTTGCCATGTTGCCCAGGCTGGTCTTAAACTCCTGACTTCAAGTGTTTCACCCACCTCGGCCTCCCAAAGTGCTGGGATTACAGGTATGAGCCACTGAATCCTGCCTACAGAGAACTTCGATTAAAACTTCGTCCTATTTATAAACAAAATCAAATATTTTAGAACCTTTTATACTGCACTTATAAATTTATTTCATATTTAATTTTATTAAATAATTATCTGACTTAATAAATGAAACCTTCCTGAGCACTAAATAATTCTTTTACATTTGATATGTTCAATTAAACTGATAATATGTTGAACATGACGTTCTCTTAAATAATTAAGACCTGGATATAAATTTACACACATCAGAATCAATTATGCATTTGTGTATTTTAAAATGGATTTACAAAGCAGTTGCTAGAATAACTCAATCATCTTAAAACATGACAAGTTTATAAAACATCAAATATGTATAAACTCCTTAACCCCAAAATACAAATACGGTGAGTTTTGTTCTCAAAACTTATTGGGGTAAGGCACTTCCCACTCAGGCTACAATTTTCCCCATGTAACTACAGCTTGAGGTTGCACAACCACCAAAGATTTTGGCCACGAGGCTGAGTTCTTTGGTAACTAAATGAATTCTATTTGTGGTTGCTATGTCAATTACTCCTTAATTTCAGGAGAGGGATAGGTCAAGTAGCCCAAAACCAAGATCCTTCTGATTATCTCAGAAGAGTTTACCCCACTCACATCACTTGATTGGATTTTGCATCTCTTTGGCAAAGATGCGTAAATGTTTTCCTTGTTCCTTTAAAGAACTTTGAATTTGCCTGATTCCTACATTTCTTCTTATTCTTAGGATTTCATAACTCTTATATGGTATTAAAATGATATCCAATTGAATTCTGAGTTTGTTGATTAGTTTACAACTTGCAAGGTAATTCAACTGACACACTTTAGGTTATACGAGTTACCTGCAAGTCGTGTGGTAGGGCTCTGAACTATATGCGGTACTTTTCTCTCAGAGCAAACCTTCTATGGCCCATAACTCTTGCCTCTGGTTAGAGAACGGTCATTTGCCCAACTTATAAAGTTAGCCAATGAAAAGAGTAGCAGCCCTCCAAAGTGGTATAAAATTAGAAACATCTGAAATCTGTAACTACAAAAATAAACATTATCTAAACTTAAGCAGAGCCTACAGAATTACAGCTGCTATGATTCCCCTCTGAGGGAGTTTCTTGATTGGGAGAAGATGGGCCCTAGCATCAGCAAGTAAGAATTCAGCTACCTGTCAGCATAAAAAAGCCTAGTAGAACTTTCTCTACTTTCCCATTGAAGCCCAAACCCTACTCCCACTTTTTAAGTTGATATAAAATTCTTTACATCTGCTTATTCAGGGAGTTACTCATTACTGAGTACTCCCACATGTGCATGTAAATAAACATTGCATTTTATTTTCTCCTGCTAATCTGTCTATTGTAAGTTAATTCTCAGGCTCCCAACATTTTGCACCTAAATGGGTATATTAGTCTGTTTTCACGCTGCTAACAAAGACATACCTAAGAGTGGTTAATTTATAAAGGAAAAGAGGTATAATGGACTCACAGTTCCACGTGGCTGAGGAGGCCTCACAATCATGGTGGAAGACGAAAGGCACATCTTACATGGCAGCAAGGCAAAAAGAGAATGAGAACCAAGCAAAAAGGGGCTCCCCTTTATTAAAACCATCAGCTCTCACGAGACTTATTCACTACCATGAGCACAGTAGCAGGGAAACTGCCCCCATGATTCAATTATCTCCAGCTGGGTCCCTCCCACAACACATGGGAATTATGGGAGCTACAAATCAAGATGGGATTTGGGTGGGGACACAGACAACCCGTATCAGTGGGTAAACAAAGTTTCCTCTCTACACTTTTAGCAAGCGTAGGATGGAATGATTAGGACTCCCTACTTAATCTAGAGACAGCAGTGATCTCGGACCTCTGACCAAGCTGGTAAAGGTTAACCTTCTTAAGCATCAGACTCCTGGGTCTCTGCTGGGGCCCCGTGAGTGACTCCGTTTCGTAAGTGACTCCGTTTGGTGGTAACTTTGGCCACTTCCTTTCTTGTTGATGAGACTTTAATAAGGACAAAGTCATGGGACTTTAGTGGCCCTTTCGGAAAACTTAAGATCTCCCCAAACTAGCTCCTCTAAAACCTCTCTCTTACCATCTTTCCTCCTCCTTTTACTGCCTTGAGTGTTCCCTTCAGCTCCTTCGACATGTCCCCTTCAAGACCCTACCTCCTCCATCCCTCTGTCTGCCCCTGTCAGATCTTTTCTTTCCCACTCCAGCCCCCCATCTCTTTACATTCACTCAAGCTTTAGGTCTCCTTCCCTCAACAGGGTCTCTTGAGGGGTTGAGGGACCCCAAAAGCAATCATGTGAGGCTAAAAAGACTTATTGAAAATAGAATGGATGTCTCATCCACTCAGATGGGATATGGAGACACCCACACAACCGCTTGATGTGTGCTCAGTCCCTTAATCCACAAACTCAGTCCTAAATTTTAGTCCACAAACTCCATAAGATTACCAAAAAAAAAAAAAAAAAAAAATCTTAAACTCTTTCCTGTAAATATCCGTGGAAAGTTTTAGTCCTCATATTGAACTGGTAATCTCAACATATTCCATCTAATAAAGATACAATTTGGGTAAAAGTATAAAGGGGAGTAAAGACGGGAACCAACTCTTGTAAACCAGGGAATTTTGTATTACTGTGTTTACACCTTGGGTGCTGTGACTATTGTTATAGATGGCTAAAAATTTTAGGATGAAAGCCATCAGTTCTCTATTTGCACTAGTTTGTATGTATGTATATACGTATGTTATGTACAGGTGATATTTTCCTATCTCTGATTGGTATTGACAAATTAATCTCTAAAATCCCTTAAACCAGTTCCAATTGGCTTAGACAAACATGTGCTATATAAATTAAAATATTCCTAAAACTTTCAAAAGTATAGAAACGAACCCAAATGTTTTTCAAGTTCATGTAATTTGGGTAAATCTTTGGTAAATAAGACTAAATTGAATTTGTTGCTTTAATAAAAACAGGTGGTATGTCTTCCAAGTTATCAGCATTAAGCGTGAAACAAGTGTGCATTTTATTTGCCTTGGATTTACCAGTTAAATAACCTTATATCTGTCAGATGTTTAAGATTTTAAAACTATAAACTTAACCTAAAGAACAACTGTACAAGTAAAGATGCAATAAAAATGAATTGCATGATATCCATTATTTCTTGTATATGAAGCACAGAAAAAAGTATTTAACTTTTTAAATTTTAGTTTTATTTATTTTAGGTTATTTGCTTTTTTGATTTTTTTGATAATTGCCTAAAATAAGTTAACAGAAAAATAACTTGAGATGATGGGTAGCTTTGTTTAATGTCTTAAGAAATTTTCAGGCTGGGCACAGTGGTGTGCACGCCTGTAATGCCAGCAGTTTGGGAGGCCAAGGCTGGTGGAGCACTTCAGACCAAGAGTTTGAGACCAGCCTGGGTAGCATGGCGAAACCGCATCTCTACAAAAAATACAAAAATTAGCTGGGCATAGTGCTGTGTGTCTGTGGTCCCAGTTACTCAGGAGGCTGAGCTGGGAGGATACCTGAGCCAGGGAGGTAGAGGTTGCAATGACCTGAGGTAGCACCACTGCACTTCTGCCTGGGTGACAGAGTGAGACCCTGTCTCAAAAAAAAAAAAAAAAAAAAATTTAGCTGGGCATGGCGGCTCATGCCTATAATCCCAGAACCTTGGGAAGAGGAGTTCCAACTTGAAGTCAGGAGTTCAATACCAGCCTGGACAACAAAGTGAGACCCTGTCTCTACAAAAAATTTAAAAATTAGCCAGGCATGGTGGTACATGCCTGTAGTCCTAGCTACTCAGGAGGTTGTGGTGGGAGAATTACTTGAGGCCAGGAGTTCAAGGCTTGCTGTAGTGAGCCATGATCCCACCACTATACTCCAGCCTGGGTAACAGAGCAAGACCCTGTCTCTAAAAAAAAAAAGAAAGAAAGAAAAAAAAATTTCCATTAACAACCTAAACAGAATTGTTAAGAATACATTTATTAAGTTGATATAAGTGGGATAAAAATTTTATGAATGGGCTTTTTAACAGTTATGTTTTATAATATGTATGCTTTAAGATAGTTTCAAAAACCATTTTGGTGACTTGCAACTTTAGAGTTATGCTAATGAATAGATATTCATTAAAAATCTAGATCATTTCTAAGTAAGGATCTCCTGAAACATTCATTATTAAACCAAAGTTTATATATTTTCAGTTTCTTTTTCTTTTCTTTTTTTTTTTTTCTTGAGACAGAGTCTTGCTCTGTTGTCCAGGCTGGACTGCAGGGCACCATCATGGGTCACTGCAGCCTCGACCTCCCAGACTCAAGTGATCCTCCTACCTCAGCCTGTCAAGTAGCTGGGACTACAGGCGTGCGCCACCATGTAAGGCTAATTTTGGTATTTTTTTAGAGATGGAGTTTCACCATATTGCCCATGCTGGTCTCAAACTCCTGGGATCAAGTGATTTGCCTGCCTTGGCCTCTCAAGGTGCTGGGATCACAGGCATGAGCCACTGCACCCAGTCTTGATTTCTTATTTTTACAAAGAGACTAAAGATACTTGGGTCTGTAAATAAACTTTTTTTTGTCATATTGAAAAACTGTATTATGAAGAGGCATATAAGCATTATGAAATGATATATTCGTAAACTGCTAGCCTGCTATGGAATTTTGGAATATGGCAGACAATTCACAATTGTCTACTTTTCATTACTGTCTAGTTTCCTCTATAAAAGGAAGGTTACTAATGATAAAAATTAATTATAACCAATATAAGTAAATTAAACTACTAAAAATAATAACAGTGAAGGGATACAAACACAAGGGGCTGGGCATAGTGGTTCATGCCTGTAATCCCAGCACTTTGGGAGGCTGAGGCCAGAGAATCACTACTTGAGTCCAGGAGTTCAAGACCAGCCCAGGTAAAATAGCAAGACCCTATCTCTTAAAAAATAAAAATTAGTTGGGTGTGGTGGTGCATGCCTGTAGTCCTAGCTACTCAAGAGGCTGAGAAAGGAGGATTGCTTGAGCCCAGGACGTCAAGGCTGCAGTGAGCCTAGATTGCACCACTGTACTCCAGCCTGGGTGATAGAGCAAGATTCTGTCTCAAAATAAATAAATAAAATAAAATGAGCTTTAGTATTAATAGTACCTATTAGCAAAATTAGAGTTTATTTTCCATCTTTCTTAAAATGACAAAAATTTCTTGGATTATTGGTCTGCTCTTAATAAAATACTGTAAAAAGTTTTTCTTACCATTTAAGTAACCTACTCATAAAACAAAGATTCTATGCCTTAGCAGGATCATTTTCTATGTAGTCTTTATGATGTCCTCAATTATTTAAGGGAATCAAATCTCATTTTTAAAAGAGCTAAGGTTTTCCTTACAATCATGTTACCTCCTATATTTACCTTTGAAATCTTTATCACTTTGATTAAATAGGTAACTAAGTACAGCTCCTAACTTATGATAGTTAAATATGCCATTTTTTGACTTTACGATAGTGTGAAGGTAAAACACGCTTAGTATGCTCCTTGACTTACTACGATGAGATTACATCTGGATAAACCCATTGTACACTGAAAATATGGTAAGTCTGTTGTTTTGCAGTGATCTGTCATCCTACTTAATCAAGTAGAAATGAAAAATTTACCTTTTCTTCTCAAACATTTTGACATTTTACATCTTAGATATATTGCCTTCCCAAATTCAAATCCTAGATAAAATTTTAATCTCAATTCACTTTGAGATTTTCCAGAAGGCCTCTGTTATTTTACATAATAAAAAGAGATCAATTTTTTAAAATTAGGTTTTTTTGATATGTTGAATTGCATGAAAAGCATTGTCAGGGAAGAAGAGATGCTTAACCTTCTCTAATTATACTCATGTGGGTAAATATTATTACTATAACTATTTCAGAAGTTATACAAAATTTCTAGAAGTTTGGCAATGCCCTCACAGGACATGATGTGTCCTGGTAATGTCATCCCTGCTATTAGACAACCACAGTATAATGTTATCAGTGGCAACTTCAGTTATTATTTTAAATGTTGTATGCCACGAAACAACCAAATTCTCTTCTCCAATTGCATTATTTTTGTAATGAACTCTCATTGGATTTTTAACCATGGTCATTTTAAGTCTTTTGTCATCCACAGACAATTGTTTTATGTCATTGCTTTTCTAAAAGCTCTTGCCATCAACTACAGGCCAGAATGCTTCATCTTCAACAAAAGGGGACTATTTCAGACACCCATGAAGAGGACCATGCCAGATACTGTGGGGCACAGGCTTCTGATGGCATTGCTTAAATAACTGAAATCATATCACTTAATTGAGTAAGGGTTTCTAGAACTCTAGTGGAGAAGCTAATGGGTTCATAAAACTGCCAATCCAAGATCACGTAGAACAAGAATTAGTTATGTGGGACTAAATGAATTGATGAAAGATAATTATGGCTTTTGTTTGGAACATTTCTGTTTCTTTAACGTTCCATTTTCTGGATTTAGGGAACCTCTTACTCTTTTCTCATAAGTTACCTATACTTGTAACAATTTCATAGATTAAATGTTTGTAACAAAAATGAAAAGTTTTTCTTTTCTTTCAGCCTGATCCCTCTAGAATTCATTAACTCTCAATGAGTACTCTTATTTTCATACTTATTTGCATACATTCAATAAGAATTTGTTCTTCTTTTTTTTTTTTTTTTTTTTTTTTTGAGACGGGGGTCTCGCTCTGTCACCCAGGCTGGAGTGCAGTGGCCGGATCTCAGCTCACTGCAAGCTCCGCCTCCTGGGTTCACGCCATTCTCTGGCCTCAGCCTCCCGAGTAGCTGGGACTACAGGCGCCCGCCACCTCGCCCGGCTAGTTTTTTGTATTTTTTAGTAGAGACGGGGTTTCACCGGGTTAGCCAGGATGGTCTCGATCTCCTGACCTTGTGATCCACCCGTCTCGGCCTCCCAAAGTGCTGGGGTTACAGGCTTGAGCCACCGCGCCCGGCCTGTTCTTCTTATAAGAAGGCATGATTAGAAACATTGGCTGTATAACTAAGGCTTTGACTAGTATGTCATATTTAAGAATGATGTGCATAGAATCAGATATGATCAGTTTTTTAAAATTTTATTTTGGGTTCAGAGGGTACAAGTGCGGATTTGTTACTTGGGTAATTTGCATGTCGCTGAGGTTTGGTGTACACATGATCCTATCACCCCAAGTAGTGAGCATAGGACCCGACAGGTAGTTTTTCAACTCCAGCCTCCTTCCCACCCCCTCCCCCTTCTACCAGACAGTTTTAAAAACTAAAGTTGACTTTATGGAGCCAGTGCTTACAAAGTCCTCTTGGAAAAACCATCCTGGTATCTGACTTATAGGGTTTCCAGTCCTCAAGAGAGTAAATAAGGTCACCTCCTGGCAAGTCCAAGAAGCTTAGGATATTTTGGGGACCTCAAGAAGAGAAGCATTCACCCAAATGTATAGGTATTGCCAAAGTCTCAGAGGAAGTTCCTGGCTTGACTTCCTAGCCTCAAGAGGCTTTTAAAAGTCCAACCTGTGATTCTGTATAGAAAATTCCAGCAAAGCAAGCTTTAAAAGTCTCTGAGTTCAATTACTCTTCTTGATGAACTTATGTAAATAATCAGGCCAAGCTTAATGAGACTAGACTTGTAAACAAGAATAATCTTACTTTGATTATTTTTGATCAAAATAGGGACAATGATTGAGAGAAATTTTATGTTTCAATAGAAAACTACCATCAAACATTGTGAATTATCATATTCTAGTCTTGTTCATTGCTTTTGAGGTTTTATTATCTACCTACAAATTTGACCGAATTCTGCCGTCTTCTACATTTTTATCAAATTCTCATTTTTTCTAATTGTCTTCAATATCAGGCTCCAAATTAACATTTCCAATTCCTACCCTCACCTTCCTGACTTGGTGTTGTTGAGACCTAAAACCTGATTGCTGAGCGTCTAGGTTCTCTTGTGGCTCTCCTTTGCCCAAAGTCCTATAAACTGAAGTTGAGTGACTTGATATAAACTTCAAAGGACTCATCACTACAACAGTGTGGGCCTCTGAGGAAATTCACCAGAACACCCACATCTTCCATGATCTGATCTGAGAAGTAACCATGACTGTGACTCTAATGTCTATACCGTCAACAAAAATAGTTACCTGTGAACTGAGAAATCTGTCAGATTGCCACTGCTATCTTCACTCCAACATCTAATGATGCTTCAAGCCCAGCGTCTAGAAATCATCTCAACTGGCTGAACTGTGGACTCAAAAATTGCGTCTATCATCTGCTCTCACCATTAATCTTTGTTTTTCTTTGTGTTTCCATAGAAATACCCCTCATGCCCAAGACTAGGAGATTGGTTTGACAAAATACTGTGTAGTGTGCTTATGTTAGGTCTTTGGCGCTAATGATATTTGTTCTGATGTATGTTCCTTCCCTTTGCAGATCCTTACCTCACAAGGCCCGACCAGTGTCTTTTCTCCACAGCAATAAACCCAGTTCCTTGTTTGTGAAACACCTGGGGAAGTATTAAATGGGGGAAAGGAAGGAATTAACAGTCCACCAAAATGGTATGAAAATTACTTTAAACTCAAAACGTCTTCACAATCAGCAGCCACAGAGAGAAACATTATCTAAACGTAGGCAGAGCCTCCTGAATTACAGCTTCTATGACCCCTCTCTGAGGGAGTTTGAGAAGTGTGAGAAGACTCATCCCAGCATCAGTGAGTGATAATTTAGCTATCCGTTATCATCACAAGGCCCGATCGAACCTTCCCTACTTTCCCGTGGAGTCCAAACCCCACTCCACCTGTCTGTTAAATTGGTATATAAACCTTTCACTCTGCAGCCATAAAAAAGAATGAGATCATGTCCTTTGCAGGGAAGTGGATGCAGCCTGTAAACCACTATCCTAAGCAAACTAACGCAGGAACAAATACTGCATGTTCTCACTTATAAGTGGGAACTAAACGACGAGAACACATGGACACACAGAGGAGAACAACAATACACACTGGGCCCTATTGGAGGGTGGAGGGTGTGAGGAGGGAGAGGATCAGGAAAAATTACTAATAGGTACTGGGCTTAATGGCTGGGTGATGAAATAATCTGTACAACAAACCCTCATGACACACGTTTACTTATGTATCAAACCTGTACTTGTACCCCTGAACTTAAAATAAAAGTAAAAAACAAAAAACCAAAACCTTTTACCTTTTAGTATTCAGGGAGTTGCCCATTATTGAGTATTCTCACATGTATGTGTAAATAAACCTTGTCCTTTCTTTTGTTAATCGGTTCATTGTTACTTAATTCTCAGGCCTCTGACCATTGAACCAAAGTGAGTAGAGAAAAACATTTTCCTCTTAGACTGTCTGGGCAGCTATTAAAAAATACCCTAGACTGGATAATTTATAAAGAGTAGAAATTTTTTTTCCTTTTTTTTCTGAGAGAAGTCTCGCTCTTGTCCCCCAGGCTGGAGTGCGATGGCTAGATCTCGGCTCACTGCAACCTCCACCTCCTGGGTTCAAACAATTCTCCTGCCTCTACTTCCCAAGTAGCTGGGGTTAAAGTGCCTGCCACCACGCCCGGCTAATTTTTGTATTTTTTAGTAGAGACAGGGTTTCACCATGTTGGCCAGGCTGGTCTCGTACTCCTGACCTCAGGTGTTCCGCCAGCCCCGGCCTCCCAAAGTGCTGGAATTACAGGTGTGAGCCACCGAGCCCAGCCTATCAATAGTAGAAATTTATTTCTCCAGTTCTGGAGGCTGGGAAGTCCAAGAGCAAAGCATCAGCACATTTGGTGTCTGGTGAAGGCCTGCTCTCTGCTTCATAGATGGTGCCTCTTGCTGAACCCTTCCATGGCAGAAAGGCAAAAAAGGGCTCAGAAGCTCCCTGAGGCCTCTTTCATAAGGGCACTAATCCCATTCGTGAGAGCCCAGCCCTTATGACCTAATTACCTCCCAAAGGTTCCACCTCTTAAAACCATCACCATGGGGGTTAGATTTCACCATGTGAATTCTGGGTGAACATATACATTCAGGCCATACACCTACTAACACCAATGACCGAGTGCCAGTGTAAGTCCCATTCTCCCAGCACATGCTACAGGGCCCTTTCCTGAGTCCTGGGTTACCCCAGGGTCATATGCTCTGGTTGGCCCTGGATAATCCTGGTTTACACCACAGAAATTATTTGCCACATCCTCTTTTATTCTTAAAAGTTTTCCTCCTTTGGATAATAAGTTATATTAATTAGGAACATAACAGATCCTATCTGCAAACATAACATGTCCCAAACTTAACTCCTGATCCAGCAAATGGCAACTCCTTCCTTTCCGTTTTTGAGACCAAAACCTTTGAAGTTACCCACGCTCTCTTTCTCTCATGCCTCACTTCCAATCCATACTGGTTCTACCTTCAACACATATTCAGCCTCTGATTCTCGCCACCTGCTCTTTGACTTGGATCTAAGCCACCTTTACTTCATACTGAATTATCACCATAGCCTCCCACCAGACCTTCCTGATTCCACCTTTGTCCAGAGTGAAACTCTTAAAGTATAAGTTGAATCGTGTCAATCCTCTGCTCAAAACCCTCCGAAGCTACCCTTTCATCTCTGAGTAAAAACCGGGTCTTTACCATAGCTTACAAAGCCCTGCGTGGTGGGACAGTGACATTCCCCACTCCACACTACATGCCCTTTCCATCTCATGTTCTAACTCCTTTCTCCATTTTGCTCCAACTCCCTATGGCCCTGTGTGGTTCCTCACATCTACCAAACATGCTCCCTGCCTCAGGGCCTTTGCACTCACTCGCCCCTCTGCCTGGAATGTTCTTTCCTCAGATCTGTAAGACTTACTTCCTGACATTTTTCAGGTCTCTGCTCAGATGCTCAAATCTCATTTTATTTTTAAAATGTCTTCATTTACCACCTTATATAAAATAGTCATACACATACACACACACCCTGTTGCAAGTTGGGTTCTCTGAAAGCAGATACTGGGGTGCAGGATATTGATTAAGGCTCAGCACCTGTGAAAGGAAGATATGGGAGAAGCAGAATGGAGCAGAGGGTGAAGTTGAATGGAGATACAGGCTTGACAAAGCACTGGCCAATTTGGCAGGGAGTTGTAGAGCAAATGTTGCTCATCAGAGTTGTCCGTATTGGGTAGAAATGACCAGGACTCTTGCTTTGTGTAACCACTGGGTGAGGGTTGCCTTGGGAAGGGCATGACCTAGGGCAAAATAGCAGCCCGCAACTGAGGCTGATCCTGAAGGAACTGACAGCTGGAGTCTGCTGCTGACCACGCCCCATAGCTGGGCAACAAGTTCTTCCTTAAAGGGGGATCTGAGTGGAGCATCTTTGTGTCTACTATACCCATCCACCTCCCCCCATCATGGTAATAAAACTTCCTGAGGGCAGAGACTGGTTGTCTAATAAACACTAATACACCACTGGCACTCAGAAACTGCCTGGTTCATAGTAGGGCTCAATAAGTGTTGGTTGGTTGAGTGAATGAAAAGGTTAATAAATAAAATCAGTTCCTAGGTTGGATATTTATTAAGACTAAATGCAAGGCTGCCTTAAATTTTTTCTTTACCTCAGTGGTGCTCCTTCAATCTTTCATCATGAAAATATCTCAATCATTTTTCTCCATGCCTGTTATTGATATAGAATGACAACACAGGATAATGATGCATCTTCAGTAACCTGAGAAGGAAGCATTCTTGGTGTTCTCTAAAGTCAGATTTCTTTTATGTATTTATTTATTCGTAATCTGCTTCCACAGGTTGAACAGATTTCTTTTTGATAGACTGTGTGGCAGAATGACAGAGTACTACTGGACATGGGGTCTGAAGATCCAGGGTTTAGTGTCAGATCTGTTACTGGATGACTTTGACCTTGAGCAAGTCACAGCCTTCTTGAATCTCAGTTTCTTCATCTAAAAGTAAGAAAGTTGAAAATATAATTTTCAGTATTTCTTCCAGCTTCTTGCGTACTGTAGTTTTCGTCATTCAGGCCCTTGAATTGTACATTTATGTGATATTTTGCCTGATTATCTTTAGACAGAGTTAAAAAAAAAAAAAAGAGCTATTTCAAGAAGGTGGGTGAGTGATATAAACAACGAAGAGTTAAAAGAGGGAAAGGAGGCTGGGTGCAGTGGCTCACACCTGTAATTCCAGCCCTTTGGGAGGCTGAGGCAGATGGATCACTTGAGGTCAGGGGTTCAAGACCAGCCTGACCAACATGGCGAAACCCCATTTCTACTAAAAATACAAAATTAGCCAGGTGTGGTGGTGTGTGCCTGTAATCCCAGTTACTCGGGAGACTGAGGCAGGAGAATCACTTGAACCTGGGAGGTGGAGGCTGCAGTGAGCCAAGATCGTACCACTTCACTCTAGCCTGGGCTACAGAGAGAGAGACTCCATCTCAAAAAAAAAAGAGGAGGAAAAGGAAAACTAGGCAGTAGGCAGATGGTGGCTGAAAGCAGCCCCTTCTGTGCACCGATCCATCCTAAGAGATCACCTGCCAGGGCACAGGCCAGTTCAAAGGCCAAGCATAATCCTAGGACAGGAGAACGGAGGAGTCTATCCCAAGCTCTATCAGTAGGAAGAGCAAATGTACCACTGGAGGCATCAGACTAGAAAAAGAGGTAGGGCACCCAAAAGGGTATCGGTATTTGTTTATTGCCTGTCTTTCATCTCTCTCATAATCTCTCCCCTACATTGTAATCTCCATAAGATTACAGAATAGGCACCTAATAAATATTTACTTAAAAATAAAAGATGTTAGCATCTCTAAAGCAGTGATGTTCACATATTTTTTTGGAAAGCAGTCACTGTAAGAAACACATTATTTTTTTCACATAGGACCCAATACTTCCATCAGTCTATCTATCTATCTATCTATCTATCTGTCTATCTATCTATCTGTCTGTCTGTCTGTCTGTCTGTCTATCTATCTATCTATCTATCTATCTATCTAAATTAAAACGAGTTTCATGAAACAAATCTTACTCTTGCTAGGCACAATGCTTTCTGTTATTTTAATCTTCTATTTCTTTATCTTAACAATTCTGACCCTGACCTAGTCAACTCATTTAGCAACCTCACAGGGCGGGAAGGAGGCCCCACCAGTCAGTGTGATGGGATCACCTGAGCTGGAAATGGAGGTTCCAGCTGAATCGGAAATTTATTCTGATTTCACGCTCTGCAGGAAGCCTTAATATTTTAACAAGATTTCCTCGTGGATTTGCCTTCAGGGAATGAATGTGTTCATCAGCAAACATGAGTATCCATCTTGTCAATATTTCTATCAATTAATTGATAGTCTATAGTAATTAATCAATCAATTGATATTCTATTTTATATACCACTCTCTTGTGAATTTGATTAATGTGAGTCAGAATCTGAGAAACTGTTCACCTCTGGATGCCCTGACAAGGTCATAATTCTACAAAGAACAGACCCCAGACTGTACAGAGAATAGGCCAGCTCTGTGATGATTTAATGGAACACTCCCTTCGGGACAGTCTAATGCTTGGAGCAGTTTGGAAAGACACCAAAGATCTTTTTGGATGCTGTCACTAATTTTAGACTTGATAGTGAAATCATTTGTAAACCTGTGTAAGCCTCTCTGCTTACCCAAATAAGAATGTTTTATAGAGATGACAGACTTCAAGTTTGTTTTTTATAAAACTCTCTTATAGCACTTGTCCTTTGGTAATAATAACAGAATCATTTCCAGAGAATTCATAGTTAGCACACATGAATATCATATAGTGGAACATGGTTTCTTGCCCTTGGAGACTATATCATAAATACAACCTCCAGGGCAAACTAAACCTAAACAATATGCTCACATAAGCATGTGCTTATTCAATCATGCATTGAGTTTGGACAGGGTTTTATGGTCTCCACATGTGTGCAGGCTCACTTGTTCTTTAGGAAGTCAGGATGGGTGGTGTTATAACTGTGATTCTGAAGACTTAAAATAATCCAACAAGGTCACGTGCTCAGTAATAGAAGAACTAGGCTTCTTGCCTAGTCAGCCTAGTCAGCTGTCTTCCTGTGGTTTCACAATAACATTTGAGTATGACAATTCTCTTCTGCAGGGCTCCAACCTCTCTGATGTCCGACATGCTTATGAGCGGGTTCCAACACACTGCAGTTCTATTTCCAAGTCTACTCATCCTTCCAACTTACACCTCACATGGTGCACATGGAAAAGACATAAATTTGGCTAACTTTGTGCAATGCAAGAGGGGCTATGTACACTTGCCACTCTTGAAACTATCCTCTTGACTCTCGTGGCTGGAGAAAGCCATCTGATCCCAAGAGTTATCTAGATCCAATATCTAGAGGGTACTTCAAATCAGAACCAATAAAGCAACAAAAGGAGGTAATCAGGAATGAATGCATACCAAGGAATGAGCATGATGGACAGCTGACCACACAGTTTATATAAACATGCAGCACACTGCAAAGAATATAGAGTGAGTTTCTTGGACCAGCTTCCAATTTGTCTCCACTAAAATGTAATGAAAGTATGGGACTTCAAATACGTTAAGTTAGTCACTGTTAACCCCTGGAGCTTTTCAAAACCATCCTTACTCAGACTTTACTCCAGGTGGACACCCACCCCATTCTAAGGGTTTGATAAGTGACTATTCCTGTTGTTTAAAGCAGGCATTGGCCGGGCTCGGTGGTTCATGACTGTAATCTCAGTGCTTCAGGAGGCCAGGGTAGGAGGATCACTTGAGTCCAGGAGTTGAGACCAACCTGGGCAACATAGTGAGACCCCACCTCTAAAAAACACAGAAAAATTAGCTACCTGGGAGGCTGAGGTAGGAGGATAGCTTGAGCCTGGGAGGTAGAGGCTGCAGTGAGCCCACTCTAGCCTGCATCAAAAAACAAAAATTAAACTAAAAAATGTAAAAAAATAAAGCAGACATTGGTACCAAATATTTGCATAAGGCTCTTTTCCTAATTTAGTGCTTCAGTGTTTTGGCCATTTCTTGACATTATCTACATTTCATTAATCCTGAAGTTTCCCACTTCTCTCTAAATACCTATTGAAACACAACAGCGCAGTGGTCTTTTATCTTAGTGCGTGGCTGTTGAGTTCTCAGATTTAATTGTTGTCAGTTGCTTGGTGATAATATCATGGAGGTGAGAAAAGAAGAGGCAGCTGGGTAATCAGCTTTGCAGGCAAAACAGTATAAATTCCAGGGGCCCTGCCCCCAAGTAGCCACACTGGACCTGTGTGTTCACTCAGAACAGCTCCAAAACCCCTAGTACTTCTGTGTCACCCATTTCCCTACAGTTCCCAGAGAAGCACTCCCATTCAAAAGTGTGCAACCCCTCCCATACCCTTCTTCGTGACTTACAAAAAAATTCCCAGATTTTCTTTTAAGTATTCATCCCTGATGATAAACAATCTATATTTTTCCCGAAAAGAATGGCCTCATTCTCTGCAGTCACTTGAGGGTTATTAACATGTTCCTTTACAAATCCTATAGACCAAGTGGATTAGCTATAGCCACTTCACAGTTGGGGTCACTGCGGTCTAGAGAGAAGAGGGAACGTGCCCAGCATGTAAGGCATGATCTACTGATTGGTTAACAGATTTACTGAGTGCTGTTTATTAATTGATGCAATCCTTAGAGTACCAACATTATCCTCATTTTATACATGTGGAAATGATAGAGGAAAGAGAGGCATAGAGAAGCTGAGTCACTGCATTTGGACACACAGGTAGTAGGTGGCAGGGTGGCCACACACTGGAGCCCTTGCCTGGATTACCACTCTGGGTGTGGAGACGGCAGTATTCCTGGAGGCTGAAGGAAAGGATCCAGACTCAGTCTGCAGAAATGCTCTGAGTCCTGGCTTCTTCAACAGGACGCTTCTCTCCTGTTCACATATTCCTTAAGGAAAACATGGGACTCTATGATGTTTAATATAATAAAGAACAGGGCTTTTGACTGCAAACCTCTCTAAGGAATGATCATCCAGTAAAGGGTATGCAAAACAGAATTATTAAATAAAGAGGTGGAATGACTTTAACTACCAATCCCTTCTCCAAGACTGAAATTGCAGAAAAAGAGACGGGGGCTGCTTATTTAACTGAATTTCTAGAAAGCAGGCTCTGATAACCACTTGCTCCTGTCATCTTGGTAAGTGGATTCCTGCACAAGGGAGAAAGAAAGTCATCAAATCCAAATGACTTCAAGCCAGCTCCCAAAGCAAGCCTGGCAAATTGCTCAGCTCACAGCAGGTAAGAGGACTTCTAGGGAGAGGAGCTCACGCGGCACCTCCTAGCTGGGGCTGCTGGAGTTGGCAAAAAGAAATGCCTGACACCAAGCGGAATTTGAATTTCAGATAAACAATGAATAATGTTTGTATGTAAGTATGTCCCTGTTGTTTAGCAATTCAAAGTCAGTGGGGCATCCTGTATTTTATCTGGTAACCCTAATCCCAACACTAAAAAGATCATAATAAGTACATGGTATAGTTTCCCTAGATGACTAAGCCTTCCTATCTCATTATACCCTGAAGACCTGAACTTCTTTCACTAAAAAGAACAGGAAATTCTACATTTATACATTAAATAATGTAGGGAATTAAAATATGTCTGATAGAAATCAAACCAACCAGCCAGGCGCAGTGGCTCACACCTGCAATCCCAACACTTTGGGAGGCCAAAGCAGGCGGATCACTGGAGGTCAGGAGTTCAAGACCAGCCTGGCCAACATGGTGAAATCCGGTCTCTACTAAAAATGCAAAAAGTAGCCGCGCGTGGTGGCACATGCCTGTAGTCTCTGGTACTCGGGAGGCTGAGGTAGGAGAATGACTTGAACCTGGGAGGTGGAGGTTGCGGTGAGCCAAAATCATATTGAACTCCAGTCTGTGCAACAGACCAAGACGCCATCTCAAAAAGAAAAAGAAAAAAAAGAAATCAAACCAACCTACCAGTAGTGTGAGGGGGATTTTATTACTTCCCTAGTAAAAGGAACGATTAAAAGTTGTTGAAGGCAAGATGTGATGGTGTGCACATGTAGTCCCAGCAGTTTGTGAGGCCAAGATAGGAGGACCACTTGAGCCCAGGAGTTTGAGACCAGCCTGGGCAACATAGCAAAACCATGATTCTACAAAAAATTTTTAAAGCCAGCTGGGTGTGGCGGTACATGCCTATAGTCCAAGCTACTCAGGAGGCTGAGGCAGGAGGGTCGCTTGAGCCCAGGAGCTCGGGACTGCAGTAAGCCATGAGTGTGCTGCTGTACTCCAGCCTGGGTAACAAACAGAGCAAGACCCTGTTTCTTTTCTTTTCTTTTTTTTTTTTTTTGAGATGGACTCTCACTCTGTTGCCCAGGCTAGAGGGCAGTGACGCGATCTTGGCTCACTGCAACCTCCCCGCCCCTGCCCCAGTTCAAGCAATTCTCCTGCCTCAGCCTTCCGAGTAGCTGGAATTACAGGCACCTGTCACCACACCAGGCTAATTTTTTTTTTTTTCCCCGAGAGGGAGTCTTGCCCTGTCGCCCAGGCTGGAGTGCAGTGGCGCCATCTTGGCTCACTGCAAGCTCCGCCTCCCGGGTTCGAGCGATTCTCCTGCCTCAGCCTCCTGAGTAGCTGAGGCTACAGGCGCCCGCCACCACGCCCGGCTAATTTTTTGTATTTTTAGTAGAGACGGTCTCAATCTCCTGACCTCATGATCCGCCCGCATCAGCCTCCCAAAGTGCTGGGATTATAGGCGTGAGCCACCGCGCCCGGCCTAATTTTTGTATTTTTAGTAGAGACGTGGTTTCACCATGTTGGCCAGGCTGGTCTCCAACTCCTCACCTCAGGTGATCCACACTCCTTGGCCTCCCAAAGTGCTAGGATTATAGGCGTGAGCCACTGTGACTGGCCAAGACCCTGTTTCTAAAAAGAAGAAAGGAAGGAAGAAAGAAAAAAATGTGTAAAAGATGACTGAGCTGGGAATGAAGAGAAACGGGTTCTGGTTCTGCGACGTCTAACCCTATAATCAGCTCCACCGCCTGCCACACAGCTTCCTTCCTCCCCTACACTTCAGCTCAAATCCTGGGAATGGCTTACGTATTTGTAACGGCGGAGGAACCAGGGAAGAGGGCCTGAGATGGAGGATTTCTGTATTTTTGTGTGGCTTGCGGGTTGAAACCAAACTATTGCTTAATATTTAAAAGTGCATATCTAATTAACACAATTAGATATTTTAACAATTCTATCTACAATATATGCACCTGTTTTCATTAAAAATAAGAATGATACCTCTCTGTCCCTGAAGAGAGAGCTGGAGAGGAGTGGGTGTTGCAACGCTCTGCCACTAGTGAGCATCAGGTATCTGATTATTTTCTGAGGGTCAGATTCCTCACCTGAGAAACAAGCTGGACTGAAGACCAGCTGGACTAGGTCTAGTTCTAGGCATTCTAGAACTCTTTGACTTGACAATTCCTCAGTAGGCTTTTGTAGGCTGCAGGAATTTCCCAACTCAGAGAAGAGAGTTAGTATCACCGCTTAGCTACTTTCAGCTAGGGGACAAAGTGGCTCCAGCTTTACTGCCAAATAACAACCACAAAATGTGGCCAGGCATGGTGGCTCACACCTGGAGTCCCAGCACTTTGGGAGGCAGAAGGGGTGGATCACTTGAGCCCAGGAGTTGGAGACAAGCCGGGGCAATATGGTAAAGCCCTGTCTCTGCCAAAAATTTAGAAATTAGCCCCGCATGTTGGTGCCTGTTGTCCTAGCTACTCTGGAAGCTGAGGTGGGAGGACCACTTGAGCCAAGGATGCAGAGGTTGCAGTGAGCCGAGATGGCACTACCGCACTCCAGCTTGGGCGAAGGGAGTGAGACTCTGTCTCACAAAAAAGAAAAAGAAAAACCAAAACCATAAAATGGAAAGGACTGAACCTTAAGTCAAAAAAAAAATCCTTATTAAATAATAGCAGCCTTCATTCTTCTTCATTAGCAAAACGTGCCAAAGGAGCAGTTGTTCAAAGGCGATTGCCTCTGGCCCGTGCCGACAAGCCTCCTTTCAAAAGGAAATTAACCCTGTGAGTCATGACACAAGCATATTCACACTCCAAGTGAGATAGGAGTCAGATAGCGTCATAAACCTTCCACCCCAACTGTCTGAACAGGTTGAGAGGATTCTGGGATTACTGCTCTTTGGGCCATTTCCCAGGTGGAAAACGTCCACACAGTCACTGTGGTTACTTGCTTACTGCCTGGCAGTAACCATGAGTTCCCCAGGCTTCACGCTCCACCCGCTGTCAGCTCATTGTGCAGGTAGTAATTCCTCAGTTACCCACATTTATGTTTTGTACGTTAATTATTTCACTCTAAATATCAGCAAAACTCATTAGCAGGTGTCTGACGTTGGTAGAAAGCCTCCTGACTATCTAATACTAGGAGTAAAAGAAAACATAATGGCTATTTAAATATGGCCACACAAATGCACTGAAATGTACAATACAAACTCCAGTGGATCTAAATTGAAAACTTTTCTCAAAAAGTTCAAATCTTTGAAAAGTATATTTAATAACACTTTTTAAAGTTATTAAATTACAACAGAAAGACTTCGAGTTAGAAAAGCTGGATTGCCTTTAAAGTAAAGTAATGATAATAAAACTTATTATTATAAAATTGTTTGGGCTGGGTGTGGTGGCTCATGACTGTAACTCCAATACTTCAGGAGGCCAAGGCAAGAGAATCGCCTGAGCCCGGGAGTTTGAGAGCAGCCTGGGCAATATAGCAAGACCTCACCTTTCGCAAAATGTTTAAATTAGCTGAGCGTGGCGGCACATGGCTGTCGTTCCAGCTGCTTGGGAGACTGAGGTGGGAGGATCACTTGGGCCCAGGAGTTCCAGGTTGCAGTGAGCTATGATCATGCCATTGCACTTCAGCCTGGGTGACAGAGCAAGACACTACCTTTATAATTAAAAAAAACAAACAAAAAAACAAAAACCAGGGGCAGTGAAAGCATCCCTTTCCTCTAATGACACAAAGTATTTAACAATATGTTTTGCTCCATTTGCGCTTAACAAGTGGGAGTGATGGTTGGTGAAAATATTATTCAGGAACAAAGAGACCTTTGGATTCCTCTCCCTGTATATCAACACTCAAAATGAAGGCGGAGCCCTTTTTTCTCTGTTTTCTTTTTGGATCAATGTGAATAACTCACCAAGATCAATTAGTTCCCACAGCAGATCTAGGGTCGCTCTCTATCCAGCTTAAATTCTCCAGATGATGGCCAAATCTTTCATTTTCTTTTCCAGCTCTACCTGTGCTTAACATCTGGTTTGAGATTTTTTTTTTTAAATTCATTTAAAAGCAAAAGTGAACTGGATTCTTCCCTCTGGAGCTCTGGGAGATAGAAGAGTGTTCTTTGCATTCTTCATGTGTGGCCCAGTTTTCTTGTGGGGCCAGGCTTATGTTTGACAGTCCCCAGGGACTGTGCAGCAGCTGCAATAGTCCTAGCCTTCCAGTAAAGGCACTTTGGGACCTGTGACAAGGCACCAGGACTACTGTACAGGGCTCCCTGCTCTGCCTGCTGCCAGCGTCTTCTGTGGCCACTGCCTGAGTTTGAGGGGAGTCAGGGTGGTAGACAACTGACAGGTACATAGAGGTACTGAGACAGCTCCCAGAAGCGCCCCAGAGTGCTGGGGCCCTGGTTCTGGATTTTCTATGTGCAGTCCCCAGGGTTCAGACCTTTATGTCCAGGCCTGGAAAATCAAAAATGCAATTTTCCCTTTGGTTCATTCAATGAAGCCATCTTTCAACACCTTTTCTGCATCCCTGGATCTCCTCACATTCTTCCTCCCACTCCTTTGGGGAAGTCAGTCTTGTGGTCTAGAACTCATCCATGACTTAATCATCCTTGGTGCCTCCCCTCCCTCCTTCTTTCCCTCCCTCCCTCCTACCTTTCTCCTTTCTTCCTTCTTCTTTCCTCTCTCCTTCTCTCCCTTCCTTCCTCTTTGAAACTATTTTGTTTCTCTTTCTTTGTTCTCTTGCTGAATTTCCCATCTCTGTCCCACTTGCCAAGCCTGGAGTCTTTCAGAAGACTGTATAGGTTATTCTAGAGCAGCACTGCTTAATGGAGATATAATGTGCGGCACACGTATAATGTGAAGTTTTATGGTAGCTGCATTTTATTTTATTTTATTTATTTTATTTTTTTGAGATGAAGTCTCAGTCTGTCACCAAGGCTGGAGTGCAGTGGTGCGCTCTCTGCTCACTGCAACCTCCACCTCCCAGGTCAAGCGATTCTCCTGCCTCAGCCTCCCGAGTAGCTGGGATTACAGGCACCTGCCAACAGGCCTGGCTAATTTTTGTATTATTAGCACAGACGGGGTTTCACCATGTTGACCAGGCTGGTCACGAACTCCTGACCTCAAGTGATGTGCCTGCCTCAGCCTCCCAAAGTGCTGGAATTATAAGCATGAGCCGCTGTGCCCAGGTAGCTGCATTTTAAAAAGTAAAAAGGAACAGATGAAATTATTTAAATAACATTTTATTTAAACCAGTATATTTGGGTATTATTTCAACGATAGTATCATTTCAATATGTAATCAGTATAAAAACTGAGCAATATTTTGCATTCTTTTTATCATACTGAGACTTTGAAATCCTGTGTGTATTCTATACTTACAGCACATCCCAATTTGGACCAGCAGCATTTCTTTTTTAAAAAAAGTCTTCTTGTGTTTTTAATGGACAAATGATAATTATATATTTACAGGATACAATGTCATGTTTCAAGACAAGCACATATTGTGGAATGATCGTGTCAGCAGAGCAGCCACATTTCAAGTGCTCAGTAGCCACATGTGGTTGGTGGTGGCCATATTGGACAGTATACATGTAGAGACTAATTTGCCCTCACGTTGTTGTGGCAAGGATTGATAATTACCTCCCAATGTTTCTTTTTCCTTCCAGTTTAATAATAGAACTTCAATTTTTAGGTTTTATTTTTTAGCCTCCCCTGCAGCCCTGTGTGGCCATGAGACCAACTTCAGGTCAACGAGATGTAAGTGACAGCCCAAGATTCCACGTTTCTCCTCGTGGGGGAAAGACGTGCTCTTTGCCAGCTCCACTCTGTGTTTAACATCTGACTTGGGATAAAAGATCTTTACAGAGGAAGAATAAGCTGACTTCTCTCCTCTGGAGTCTGGGAGAGAAGAGTGTTCTTGGTCTTGTTTCCTCAGTTGGACTGAGCCCTGAAATGCCTTCACAGAACTGTCATGGCAGCCATGGGCTCTTAGCCCCTGTACTTCTCTGGGAGAGAAATAAGCTTCTGCCTTATTTAAGCCATGGGTATTTTGAGCTTTTGTAATGCTCCTAATCTGAACTGATTCATTTCCATAAGATGGTTTTTGCCCACAACAAAATCAGTCACAGCAAGTAGCAGGTAACCTTGGAAAATACTTTTGGCACCACCTCGTAAAAACATCTGCACTCCCGTGTCCATTGCAGCATTATTCACAATTGCCAAGATATTGAAACAGTCAAAGTATCGATTGATAGATGACTAGATGAAGAAATTGTGGCATAGATACACAATGGAATACATACTCAGCCTTTAAAAAAGCAGATCCTGCCATCTGTGACAATATGGATGAGCTTAGGGGACATTATGCTAAGTCAAATAAGCCAGACACAGAAAGAAAATTACTGCATGATACCAGCCTGGACAGTATGGTGAAACCCCGTTTCTACTAAAAATACAAAAAATTAGCCAGGCATGGTGACACATGTGCCTGTAATCCCAGACACTTGGGAGGCTGAGGCAGGAGAATCACTGAACCCAGGGAGGCGGAGGTTGCAGTGAGCTGAAATCATGCCACTGCACGCCAGCCTGGGTGACAGAGTGAGACTCCGTCTCAAAAAAAAAAAAAAAGAAAAAAGGATAATACTGCATGATCTTACTTGTAAGTGACATCTAAAAAACTAAATTCAATAAATTGAATATGTAGAACCAGAGAGCAAAAGGGCGGATACCAGAGGTGAAGGGGGCCGGGAGGGGAAGGGTCGAAATGGGAAGATATAGGTCAAAGAGTACAAAGTTACATAAATGTTGAATGAATAAGTTTAGAAATCTAATGTACAACATGAGGACTACAGTTAATATTCTATTTTATATTGGTAATTTGACAAGACAGTAGATTTTAGGTGCTCTGATCACACACACACATACACACACACACACACATATACATACACAGTGGAAAAGTAGCTATAGAGATAACGTACCAATATATCAATTTACTTGACCATAGTGACCACTTCACTATGTATATGCATGTCAAGATAAGTATATTGGCCAAGCACAGTAGCTCACGCCTGAAATCCAAACATTTTGGGAGTCAAAGGCAGAGGATTGCTTGAGTCCAGGAGTTAAAGACACGCCTGGGAAATATAGTGAGACCCCATCTCTACAAAAAATTTAAAAATTAGCTGAGCATGGTGGTGTGTGCCCGTAATCACAGCTACTTGGGAGGCTGAGGCAAGAGGATTGTCTCTACAGAAAAAAAAAATTAGTTGGATGTGGTAGTATGTGTCTGCAGTCCCAGCTACTCAGGGGCGCTAAGGCAAGAGCCTCACTTGAGCCCAGGAATTGGAGGCAGCAGTAAGCCATGGTTGCACTGCTATGCTCCAGCCTGGACAACAGAGTGAGGCTCTGCTTCTCACAGAAAAAAAAAAAAAAAAGGTAAGTATCTGAAAATATACTCTACACCTTAAATATATTCAATTAAAAAAAAGGAATAAGAAAGTAAGAAGTAGCAATTTTTTCCATTTTCCATAGTTATAACACTGAGAATAAATTTAGTTCTGTTGATCGAAAAACAAAAATTTTTTAAAATAAGTCATTAGTTTTTTTTAAAGTTCATTAGCCATTGTTTCTGTGACAGTCATTTTATTTCCCTTGCACCTTTGTGACTGAGGTTTCGTGTAGTGACACGGGCATAAGGAGGACCCTGCGTGGGTCCCCTGAAATGTGGTCGCAAAGCAACCACCAGTCCACATTCCTCGGTCCACAAGGATGTCACGTGAGACTTTTGCTAAGTGTCTTGCTGAAATAAGTCATTTCTGACTATGATATTTTCCTGCTCGTCCAGTGCAGTGCTACGGCATGGAAACGAGGCTGTCTGGCACAAGCTCAGGTTTCAGGGAACTCATGAGAGTGCCTAGCAGTCATTACTTTCTTTAATAAATGCGCACAGAGCCCCTTCGATCATCTGTTCCCGAGTTTTCCTGAAGCTCAACATTAAATGTAACTGGCACACAGACCCGTAAGCCACCTTTCCTGTTGTGTGGAAAATCTGGAACTCATTTACCCATCTCCTTTCTTTTGCTGTCTCTCCATTCCCCCCAGTTTCTCTGGTTCAGATGGTCCTGTGATCACATCTGCAAGTTCTTTCAGGACTCTGGGGTGCCAGCTAGCTAAGCCAACAGCCATCCCTGCTCTCATTTTAAGCAGTTAGATGCTCTCTCTGCCTGTGTTGAGAGCATTCAACTTGGGCTAAAGATCATTCTGCTTGACAGAAAACAAAAGCTTTATCTTTTGTGCTGTTTTATCAGATACATTACACTTTTTTTCATTTACATTGATGATCTTTCTTTTTGTCTTTCCTGGATCTATCAGGGCAAAATGTTATTTGCTGTCCCTAATATGCTTTACACTGCAAAATCTCATTAAGTAGATATCAGTTTAATTCAAGATATACTATCCAGAGCTGCAAGGATTCCCTTGCTGCTATAGGATCCATTGGTATGATAGGTTAATTTGTATTATTATAAATATACTAAAGGATTCCACATGTAGTTCTATTTTTTCCTATTCCTTTGAGTTTTGAATTAGTCTTCAGTCTTTGTCATATATTACAAATAATGTTTTTAAATTAGTAAGTATCAGAAGTAACATGCATCATGTACTAAATCACACCATTCTGTTCTCCATAAATGATGTCGGTATCAGAAGGTACATATTTCTTTCTCTCCATGCTTCCTGTCCAGTGAACATGTTTACATGCCCATTTGTGGCTGATCTGTCAGATCTCCAAACACCAAAGAAGGCCTGCAAAACCTTACACATTGGCCTCTTTGAGGACCAAACCAACTGAAAACCTGTATTGGCTGCGTGAGTCCCAGTTCCCATGAGGGATGTCACCCAGCCACCTGGTGCTGACGCTGTGCATTGCTGCAGAGGAGGCCTCTGTTTCCTCCAAAGCTGGTCAACTCTCACTGTAGGATTTCCACTGAGGGGCATGGCAGGACTTTCCTAAGGGGGCTGCAGAAATAACCCAACAATCACCCCGCTTTCCTCCCATTGCTGCCTGTTCTTCAGTGCATTTTTACATTTGGTTGGGGAGCCTCAGTCATTGCAGGAAAGGGAGTCTGGGAGAAGGCTAATGGGAGAGAGGCCCCTTATAACTGCTTCAATTTGAGCAGATTTATTCCTGTTTTCAAAACTTGTATTTGTTGTATTAGTCAGAGTTGCTCAGAGAAACAAAATTAATAGATGATTGATAGGTAGATGGATAGACAGATAAATAGATGAGAGAGGACATGTTAGAGGAGTTGGCTCACCCAGTGATGGAGGCTAACAAGTCCCTTGAGAGGCCATCTACAAGCTGGAGAATTTGAGGTGCCAGTAATATGGCTCAGTCCAAGGAAAAAGGCCTCGGGACCCGAGGGTCACTGGTACAAGTCCTGGAGTGCAAAGGCCAGAGAACCTGGGGTTCAGTCTAAAAGCAGAAGAAGAGCTTTCCTAGCTCCGGAAGAGAGAGAGACCAATTTGCCGTTCTTCTGATTTTGTTCTGTGTAGACTCCAGCCAATTGGATGGTGCAAATCTTCCCCACTTAGGCACGTCCGACTGCCACGCCAGTCTCCTCGGAAACACCCTCACTGACACACTCCAGAATAATGTGTTATCAGTTCTTTAACTTGACACCTAAAATTAGCTGTCACATTTGGCATCCTCCAAAGATTTTGTTTCAAAAAAAATCCTTCGAAATGGTTTATAGTAATAACTATCTTTGGAGGCTACTCCTATCTGCCCCCCCACTTAAGGGTGGTAGATTTCGCAAATAAAAATACATGACGTTCGACTGAATTTGAATTTTGGATATGTAATAAGATTTTTTTAGTATAAGTACGTCCCGTATTTTTCATGGGCCATATCTATACTGAAGAATGATCAGTTGTTTACATGAAATTCCAAGTCAGCTGGCAGTCCTTCCCTATCCAATGAACCAGCGGCCCTTTGTCCCACTCCAGAGTCGGACAAAGCGTGCCTTGTCTCACTGACCCTTGTTGTGGATGAGCCCTGCGTCCTGCAGCAGCAAAGTAGGGCCACGTCCCTCAGGCCCGGCCTCTGCTCTCTTCTCACTCCCGCTCCAGGCCTCACGGACCCAGCTCACCTGAATGTTTATCATCAGAACCAACGCCCCTTTCAGGCTTCCAGGGCAGGCTGACTTTCATTTCTCTTTATCACTGCAAATGACCCACATCAGCCTTTCCAGCTGTCAGCTGGGAAACAATCCTTCAGTGATTTCCCAACAGAGGCTCTTAGCCGAGACTGTCGATCTACAGTTGGCGGGTGTTAGGGGTGAGGGTGGCGGGGGCTGACAGATCCCGAGGAAGGGCCCAGAGGTTGAGGGAGGTGGGAAGGAGGAAATGTGTTCTGCCACAGCTGTAAAAGGAAAGGAAGGATCTAGAAGATGGCTTAAAAAAGGATCCCGTCTAAGATAGCAAAGACGTCTGACCACGTGCTTCTGGTACTTCCCATCTTTTCTCAGCAAAGAAGGAGGAGCCTCCAAGGTGGAGTTTGAGCGCATTCGCGGGTCTGCCATTTAGGGGCCTCGCCCAGCCAGGAGCCAACTGTGGAACCTTCCTGGCCTTTCCCCATGGAACGGGTGCTAGTGCCTGTCGTGCTGGGGTTGCGTGGGTGTTAAATGAACTAACTCTCAAAGTTGGATTCCTATGCCTTCCTTTCTCCATTTTCCAAAACTAAATTTCTTTTCTCTCACCAAATAAAACTGAAGTTAAGTCTGGGTGTGGTGGCTCACGCCTGTAATCCCAGCACTTTGGGAGGCCGAGGCAGACGGATCACTTGACCTCAGTAGTTTGAGACCAGTCTGGCCAACATGGTGACGCCCTGTCTCTACTAAATATATAAAAATTAGCTGGACGTGGCGGGGCATGCCTCTAACTCCAGCTACGCAGGAGGCTGAGGCATGAGAATTGCTTGAACCCAGGAGGTGGATGTTGCAGTGAGCTGAGATCACACCACTGCACTCCAGCCTGGGCGGCAGAGTGAGACTCTGTCTCATAAAAGTAACAATGAAGTTAAACAAAATAAAATGATTATGCCTTGGAGAGAATAAAGTGAGGAGGAAAAAAAGAAAATAATCATCTAAAAATATTGACCTTAAAGCAAATTACGCAACTTAATTTGAAAATATGCCAATCAGCCAGGGAATATGAGGAGATTCTGTTGATGGACAGTGGACTGAACATACACATTTACTGCTTCTCCTTCCAGAAACATGACTGAAATTATGGCAAAGGGACAAACAAAAGCTGTAAACACACAGAACAAAGAGTACAGGAGGGAAGACAATAGCAAAGGCCGAAAGCAGGAAGAGTGGTGAGCTGACTCTGCTCCCCATAAGGCAGTTCGGTTTCCCACGGGAAGCACAAGGCAGCCAGGGAAATGGCAAGGCAGTGCCATTCTGGAAGAGAGATAAAGGAGGGAATGGAACAGGGCAGGTACATCCTTAGGACCCTCCCTTACCTTCAGCTGAGTGAGTCCCACCTCGTTGGGGGGTGGGGGTGTGTGCAAGTTGCTTCCTGAATGTTTGCTGTCAGGTGTAAACCCCACAGGCAAGAAATCGAATATTTTTCTTTTCTTCTGGGGAAGACGATCAACATGAGAGAAAAATACCTAAAAATCCTGAAACTGAGGGTGTGGAAGGGTCCTCACTGAAGAAGCTCAGCCTCCAAGCAAGCCTAAGCTCCCTTCCATATATGCAAAGTATTCAAACAGCTTTTTAGTAGTTAAATTTTATGCAACGACAGGAAGCCAAGGATGATCAGACATCTAAGGGGGAGTTTCGTATATGAAAGGTGTAGTTCTAAACATCAGTTGGGGGGAAAAATCAATTCAGAGGAAACCTGGGCTATCCATAAAAGTAAAAACTTTAAAAAATTCAGGAACATTCTCACAGAGATGAACAAATATTTTATCCATGCAACAAAAACAAGATGTCACCAAAAAACTTTTCAGGAAAAAACCCAACTCTTTTTTGTTTTGTTTTGTTTTAGACAGAGTTTTTGCTTTTGTTGCCCAGGCTAGAGCGCAGTGGCACAATCTCAGCTCACTGCAACCTCCGCCTTCTAGTTTCAAGTGATTCTCCTGCCTCAGCCTCCCAAGTAACTGGGATTACAGGCACCTACCACCACGCCCAGCTATTTTTTTTTTTTTTTTTTTTTTTTTTTGAGACGGAGTCTTGCTCTGTAGCCTGGGCTGGAGTGCAGTGGCCGGATCTCAGCTCACTGCAAGCTCCGCCTCCCGGGTTTGCGCCATTCTCCTGCCTCAGCCTCCTGAGTAGCTGGGACCACAGGCGCCCGCCACCTCGCCCGGCTTTTTTTTTTTGTATTTTTAGTAGAGACGGGGTTTCACCGTGTTAGCCAGGATGGTCTCGATCTCCTGACCTCGTGATCCGCCCGTCTCGGCCTCCCAAAGTGCTGGGATTACAGGCTTGAGCCACCACGCCCGGCCCACGCCCAGCTATTTTTTTGTATTTTTAGTAGAGACGGGGTTTCACCATGTTGGTCAGGCTGGTCTCGAACTGCTGACCTTGTGATCCACACGCCTCGGCCTCCCAAAGTGCTGGTATTACAGGTGTGAGCCACCGCTCCTAGCAACCCAACTCTTAAAAAATTGAAGTACCCACATTTAAGATGCCTGTAACCATAAGGCATCCCATTATTTTCTGTACCATTAAAAAAAGAAAGCCATGCATGGTGGCTCACTCCTATAATCCCAGCATTTTAAGAGGCCAAGGCAGGAGGATTGATTGAGCCTGGGAGTTCAAGACCAGCCTGGCTAATAGAGAAAGACGCCATCTCTACAAAATTAAAAGATAAAAATTAGCCTTGTGTGGTGGTAAACACCTGTAGTGAGCTATGATCATGCCATTGCATTCCAGCCTGACCAGCAAAGCAAGATCTTGCCTCAAAAAAAAAAAAAAAGAAAAGAAAAGAAACAAAACAAAAAAACAAAAGAAAACCACTAACCAATGTATGACACTGCTTAACATTTACAAGTTTTGCCTATTGAAAAAGTCTTTTAGTGTTACTTAGAGATAAATGTATGAAATATCACCATTGCTTGTTTATATAAAAGAAAAAATAAGCAAAACACTTTACCTAAGGAATTCATAAACATCTTCACATTTAAAGTGTGAGTTCTCTGAAACCAGTTCCCAGCTCAGAATTATTGACATTGTTTTTTCCCCTTTTAATATCTTTCTCCATGTCATTAAGAGTATTGATGATGCATTATATTTTAGCCAATTGTTCAACTAGTGTCAGGGATTTTTTTTCTAAGCTATTGATACCAATTTTCAAATTTTGAAGCTAGCACTTAATTTGGCTTCATTTAACTTAAATAATCATTTCGCTTTTCTCCATTGAATCGCATCACTGAATGTCATGCTGTGTTGGCCCAAGGTCTGCAGGAATCTTCTGACAAACTAAGTTTCAATGCTTCAATGATAATCCTGTACAATGCACAAATCGGTCATACCAACTCCTTGTTGCTTTGAAAGTTTACTCATTTATTCCAAAGGATTTGACATTTTTACTGCCTTCAGTTGCATTTCCTGATATGTAGTATCAACATGTGTGGCATCAACCATGCATATAACTCAACTGAGGAGACGGCAAGCTTGTGTATGCAGAAGCAATGGCAATGACGCTGTGACTGGTACCTGAACAATGGTCATTGTCATGGTTCATTATTTATGCAATACATTCTGACCACAGAGGTTATAAACTGTGAAAAACATACATCTTAGAATCAATTAAGAACATTTAAAAAATAGCACTCACAGGCCAGGCACGGTGGCTCACGCCTGTAATCCCCGCACTTTAGGAAGTCGAGGCGGGCGGATCATGAGGTCAGGAGATCGAGACCATCCTGGCTAACACGGTGAAACCCTGTGTGTATTAAAAATACAAAAATTGGCCGGGCGCGGTGGCTCAAGCCTGTAATCCCAGCACTTTGGGAGGCCGAGACGGGTGGATCACGAGGTCAGGAGATCGAGACCATCCTGGCTAACACGGTGAAACCCCATCTCTACTAAAAAATACAAAAAACTAGCCGGGCGAGGTGGCGGGCGCCTGTAGTCCCAGCTACTCAGGAGGCTGAGGCAGGAGAATGGCGTAAACCCGGGAGGTGGAGCTTGCAGTGAGCTGAGATCCGGCCACTGCACCCCAGCCTGGGCGACAGAGCAAGACTCCGTCTCAAAAAAAAAAAAAAATACAAAAATTAGCCAGGCGTGGTGGCATGCGCCTGTAGTCCCAGCTAATCAGGAGGCTGAGGCAGGAGAATTGCTTGAACCTGGGAGGCGGAGGTTGCAGTGAACCACCTCAAAAAAAAAAACAGAAAGATAAAGAAAAAATAGCACTCACTAGAACAGATGGAAGATAAAATTTAAGAAATCTCTCAGAGAATAGGAAAAAAAAGACACAGAAAAATAAAACGAAAGAGAAAAGATAAGAAAATTAGAGAACCAAACCAGAAAGTCCAACAAATGAATAACAACGGTTTGAAAGAGAAGAGAGTACAGAACATAATAGAGAGAGAAAACAACAAAGAAATGATTTGAGACCATTTCCTGAAACTGACCTATAAGAGTTTTCAGGCCCAGCACTGTGGCTCACACCTGTAATCCCAACAATTTGGGAGGCCAGAGGATCACATCAGCCCAGGAGTTTGAGACCAGCCTGAGCAACATAGGGAGACCTTATCTCTGCAAAAAAATTTTAAGATTAGCTCAGTGTGGTGGCACACACCTGTAGTCCCAGCTACTTGGGAGGCTGAGGTGGGACGATCACTTGAGCCCAGGAGTTTGCTGCCACAGTGAGCCGTGATTGCACCACTGCACTCCAGTCTGGGTGACAGAGCAAGAGCCTGTCTCAATTTAAAAAAAAAAAAAAAGCAGCTTTCAGATGGTAAGAGCACACAAAGTGCCAAGAATAGTTATAGTAAGACTTTAGGGTACATCATTGTGAAGAATGAAGAACTTAAAAGATCTTAAAAACTTCCCAACAGGGCTGGGCATGGTGGCTCACACTTGTAATCCCAGCATTTTGGGAGGCCAATGTGGGAGAATTGCTTGAGGCCAGGATTTTGAGTCCAGCCTAGGCAGTATAGTGAGACCCCACCTCTACAAAAAAATTTTAAAACTTACCCAGAGGCCGGGCGCGGTGGCTCAAGCCTGTAATCCCAGCACTTTGGGAGGCCGAGACGGGCGGATCACTAGGTCAGGAGATCGAGACCATCCTGGCTAACACGGCGAAACCCCGTCTCTACTAAAAACACAAAAAATTAGCCGGGCGAGGTGGCGGCGCCTGTGGTCCCAGCTACTCGGGAGGCTGAGGCAGGAGAATGGCGGGAACCCGGGAGGCGGAGCTTGCAGTGAGCTGAGATCTGGCCACTGCACTCCAGCCTGGGTGACAGAGCGAGACTCCGTCTCAAAAAAAAATAAAAATAAAAATAAAAATAAAAAAAAAACTTACCCAGGCATAATGGTGTGCACCTATAGTTGTAGCTACTTGGGAGGGTAGGATCACTTGAGCCCAGGAGTTTGAGGCTACACCTCTAGTCTGGGTGACAGAGCAAGACACCATCTCTATTTTTTTAATACAGTCATATTACTGTGAAATGATCCAAAGTTTTATTCTTAAGAGGGTCTTGTGCCCCAGTTACAGGGAAAATTCTTTTTTTTCTTTTCTTTTATTATTATTATTATTATTTTTAAATTATACTTTATGTTCTAGGGTACATATACACAATGTGCAGGTTTGTTACATATGTATACATGTGCCATGTTGGAAGACACCATCTCTAAAAACAAAAACAAAACAAAGAAACTTGCCAAAAAAAAAAATCTGATTCCTTAGAAAGGAACAGGTCTTAGAATGGTTCTGGACTTCTTAATGACTACATTGTATGCAAATAAAAGAAAATAATATAAAAATTCACAGGAAAATGATATTTGTATTTAGATTTCTCTTTCCAGTCAAATTTTGATTAGATATGAGACTGGAATGAAGATCTCCAGATGTTCAAGGTCTCAAAACATTGATCTCTGAGTACCCTTTCCCAGAAAGATACTAGAGAAAGCATTCCACCAAAATAAGTGAAAGAACTTAAAAGAAGACATTCCGTGAAGAGACTGAGAGAAAATCAGATGTATTGAGAGGAGATTTAGACCATGGGAAAATTTAGAAATATGCTAATATATGTTGCTTAGAAAACTAAGCAAAGGCAAATACTTGACATTTACTAACCCCAGTGAAAATACAAAGTTAGCAGTAGAGGAAAAGTCATCATCGTATACTGTATGGCTCAGCTACACAGCAGTGGCTAGCATTTAGAGTCATAGTAATCAGTGAATATTGATGTACTCAAAATTAGGATATGTAATGGGAGTATGGGAGGTGGTCAAGTAACATTTGTAGGAGATGGGGACATGGAAGGAGGCAGCGAAGAAGTAAGTCCTTACCTTCTGATGTGGGAAGTCAGCAGATGGTACCTAAAAACGAAAAATCAAGAAATAGCAGTGTAAGTGTGCTATTAGCGATAGGAAGATGAAGACCAACAGTTGTTGCTGAAAGTTTGAGAGTAGTTTCCTTCTGCTATGATTTGAATGTTTTTCCCTCCAAAGCTCATGTTAACATGTAATTGTGATTGTAACAGTATTAAGAGGTGGGATCTTTAAGAAGAGTTTGTGAGGTCCTGCGGGCTCTAGCCTCCTGAATGGACTCACGCTGCATTACTGTGGGAATGGGTTCACTTCTTTTTGTGCTCTCTCTCACCGTCTTTTGACCCTTCCAGTATGTGGCACCTTCCACCATGTTATGTGGCAACAAGAAGACCACCACCAGATGCTGACATCTGATATTGGACTTTCAGCCTCTAGAACTGTGTGCCAACAAATTTCTGTTCATTAAAAATTACGCAGTTGAGGTTGGGTGCGGTGGCTCACGCCTGTAATCCCAGCACTTTGGGAGGCTTAGACGGGTGGATCACCTGAGGTCGGGAGGTTGAGACCAGCCCGGCCAACATGGAGAAATCCCGTCACTATTAAAAATACAAAATTAACCGGGTGTGATGGTGCATGCCTGTAATCCCAGCTACTCGGGAGGCTGAGGCAGGGGAGAATCACTTGAACCCGGGAGGCGGAGGTTGCAGTGAACTGAGATCACATCATTGCACTCCAGCTTGGGCAACAAGAGCGAAACTCTGTCTCAAAAAAAAATTACGCGGTCTGTGGTATTCTATTATCGCAATACAAAATACACTAAGACATTTCTAGACATTTGATAGCCAGAACTAGAATGAAAAGGCAGTGCAAGGGACTGCTCTTTTTTACAGTAAACCTTATAGAATCATTTCATTCATTAAAGTGATATGCGTAATAAATAAATAATAACAAAATATTTGGAGAGTAGAAACAATAAAAGAGGCATCGTAATGAGGTAATTACCAGAATGGGAGGCTGGGGCCCAAGTCTTTTAACTTCTGTAAGACTCAGTTTCCTCACATATAAAATACAAATTATAGTAGGGACCATAATTTTCTGGGCTGATCACAAGGGATAAATAAACTAAGATACATATAAAGGTCTTGTAAATTTAAAACACCATAGAAATGTAGAAAATTGTATTTATTAAGTGTGTAAGGCAAAAGGCAGAGTAATAAAACTAGTGTAATGCAAAGAAACATCTGGCTCTTTGATACTTGTTTGCAGTCCTCAGAAACTTGAACTGAAAAATCTCTGCCATTCATAGTAGATGGCATGGTTAATGTTTATGGAAAAGAAGATGGTGCCACCTTTCACAGAGCACTGAGGCTGCTCTTATGAAACAAAACACCAATGGAGTCTGCAGCCGAACTAGTGTTTTATGTGCATTGTACACATATCCAATGTGTATCACATGATGCTTCCCAAGGTTGCTCCTGAGCCATCTTGCCTACATGCCACACAAACATGGCTGTCCATTTTGGCTGCTACAACAAAATACCTTGTAAACAGCAGAAATCTGTTTTCTACAGTCCTAGAGGCTGAGGAATCCAAGATCAATGTGCGAACAGATTCTGTGTTGGGTACGGGCCGTTCTCAGGCCTTCTTGCTGTGTCCTCACATGATGAAAGAGGGGAACAAAGGACCGCTTCTGTAAGACACTAATCCCATTCACGAGGGCTCCACCTTCATGACCTAATCAACTCATAAAGGTCTCACCTATTAATACTAATGCATTGGAGAAAGATTTCAACAAACGAATTTTGGGGGTGACACAAACATTCAGACTATAACAGGGACCAAGTCTGTGGTGTAGGTAATAATACTGCACATATTTCAAATTCTTGGTTTTGAAAATATGCTGTGGCTATGTAAGATGTTATCACTGGGGGAAGCAGGGTGGCGGGAACACACTGTACTATTTTTACAACTGCTCGAAAGTCTAAAAGTAATTCAAAACAAAAAGTTAAAAAGTAAGTATTTAGATCCAACCAATGCCCCAATTTAAAGAGAATCCAAACTACATCTGGACCCCAAAGGAGGTCTGAACCTTCCAAGAACACTGGACTGTGCGGTGCTACAGCAAGTGAAAGGCTGTATCAACACCTAACAGGCTGATCTCTTCTCACCAAGGAACGGGCTTTTCCCATTTCCATTTTCATGAACCATTGGTTCAATACTTCCCCTGAAGCCACAGTTTCATTCATGCCATTAAGAAAAATTATCAGGTATATTCGCCAACCTTGGGAAAAGAATATAATCATTTTGTTTTCTTTCAGACACAAAGTAGGAAATCAGAAGCCCTGGGTAACTTGAAAATCCCAACTTTGTTTTATTTAAGGGATGCCAAGACTCCTTGTGCCCCTGGCACTGTGGGTGGGGAAATTTCCTGCATGCCAAATTGCTAATGCAAGATGCATTAGCCCATAGCTTTAGACGTTCCAGATTTCTTGGCACCAAAGGGTTATGAATAATCCTCTCCACTCCCCTTGACTGTTGGAGGACTTTCAAAATATTTTCTAGTCCTTACTTCTACTGCCCTTTGATCTTGTCAGGGAGAATGCAGGAGACCAACTTCTTTATTTCCTGGACTAGCAGCAATGCTTCTCCAACTTTAACAAACATAGAAATTACCTGGTAAAAATACAGACTCACAGGCCACACTCCTTGAAATTCTGGGATGGTGCAAGTTGTACCCAATACTGACAATGATTCCGGGTGATCTGATGTGGGGTTGACTATATATCACACTGTGAAAATCACTGGCAGAGAGATATAAAAGATAAAGAACACCCTTAAAAAGTGCTTTGAAGGCTGGGCATGGTGGCTTATGCCTGTAATCCCAGCACTTTGGGAAGCTGAGGCCAGTGGATCATATGAGGTCAGGAGTTCACGACCAGCCTGGCCAACATGACAAAACCCCATCTCTACTAAAAATACAAAAATTAGCCAGGTGTGGTGGCCGGCACCTGTAATCCCAGCTACTTGGGAGGCTGAGGCAGGAGAATTGCTTGAACCCAGCAGGCTGCAGTGAGCTGAGATTGCACCACTGCACTCCACACTCCAGCCTGGGCGACAGAGAGAGACTCTGTCTCAAAAAAAAAGAGCTTTGATGTGGTTTGGATGTCTGTCCCTTCCAAATCTCATGTTGAAAGTGGAATCTACTGGGAGGTATCGAATGATGGAGATGGGTCCCTCATGAATGACTTAGCACCATCCCCTTGGTGATGAGTGAGTTCTTTCTTACTTAGTTTACACGAGATCTGGTTAAGAGTCTGGGACCTCCCCCTTCTCTCTCTTGCTTCCTCTCCCATCATGTGATACAGCAGCTTCCCCTTCACCTTCCGCCATGATTGTAAGCTCCCCGGAGCCCTCACCAAAAGCAGATGCCAGCACCACCCTTCCTGTACAGCCTGCAGGACTGTGAACCAAAATACACCTCTTTTCTTTATAAATTTCTCAGTCTCATATATTCCTTTATAGCAACACAAACAGACTAATGCATCTTTAAAAGAAAAGAAAAAAAAGAAGAAAGAAAGAGAAAGAAAGAAAGAAGGAAAGAAAGAAAGAAAGAGAGAAAGAAAGGAAGGAAAAGAAAAGAAAAAGGAAGAAAGAAAGAAAAAAGAAAGAAAGAAGGAGAAGGAAGGAGAAAGAAAGAAAGAAAGAGAAAGAAAGAAAGAAAGAAAGAAAGAAAGAAAGAAAGAAAGAAAGAAAGAAAGAAAGAAAGAAAGAAAGAAAGAAAGAAAGAAAATGGCTCACTATCCACAAGATTTAGTTAAAAGATTACATGAAAACCAAAGGGTTTTGGTGAGGCATGGTGACTCGCACTTGTCCCAGCACTTTGAGAGGCCAAGGTGGGAGGATTGTTTGAGCTCAGGAGTTTGGATCCAGTCTGGGCAACACAATGAGACTCCGTCTCTCCAAAAAAATAAAAAATTAGCTGGGGATGGTGGCGTGTGCCTGTGGTCCCAGCTACTCAGAGTGGGGACTCTGCTCTCTGACGTAAGGTTTTCTGTTTTGTCCTACAACACTATGGGAGGCAAAGTAAGTCATGGGGTCACACCTTAAGGTCAATGGGAGTGGAGTAATGAACTGCAATCCTACCATGTGTCTGGAGGGTGGAGAGCAAGAAATATTTGATGAATATCACAAAGGAGTCCTGCAGAGGGTATTTCAGAACAATCATTCAATTGGGAGGATTAATTGAACCCAGGAGGTTGAGGCTGGGGTGAGCAGTAATTGTGCCCCTGCACTCCAGCCTGGGTGACAGAACAAGACCCTATTTCAAAAAATAAAAAAAGAAAAGAAAATCAAATCAAAGGGTTTAACATGAGCATTGAACCATTAGAAATGAAAATGTGATACTGGTTCATCAGTTCACATTGTAGATATAATTTTCCCTTTAGTAATTAATCATTGAAGAATAAGATACTAGAATTGTCCAGTTATTTTCACCTCTGAGATAATGGCATTGATGTTGTTATTTCAGTAAGCCTAACTGGGACAAAATGAAGCTGAATCCCTTAGTGTTTTCCCCACGTGGTCAACACTTGCATCTAGAGTGATTGAGTTCTTTTCAAAGTAACAAGTAGAGAGTAGAAGTGGGTTAACGTATAGACTTGCTGAGATTACGTGAATTGTGAGTATTTTCGGGAAAGTTCAAGGAGCAAATTGCATTTAAAGCTGGGGCAGTATGGTCTTCAAATAGTTTTTCTTTTTTAGCTACTCCAAGCCAGGTGAGATTTCCCTTTCCTGAACAGCATTCCTATTAGCATCTCATTTACCTTCAAACTTGGCCATTTATCAGCTCTTCACCCACAAAACTTTTGTCCTTGGCAGGACTGAGTTCAGGGCAGAGCACAATCATATCACCTCCTACAGAGCTTTGTATATAGTAACTGAGCAATAAATATGTGTTGTATGAATCCATGAATAAATACATTTAGATAAGCAGCCAGTCAAACCACCACCACCAGATAAATTCCCTTTGAGAGGGGAGGAATACATGCTCCAAAGAGCCCTAAATTTAGATTCAGAGCAACTAGTCTTTGCTTCCTCAATTTATAACCAGTAAACCAGTGCTGTCCAAGAGAAATATAGCACAGATTACAAATGCAAGTTACCTATGTACTTTTCCAGTTTTAGTAGCTCTGTTCTAAAAAGTAAACATAAATAAGCAAAATTAATTTTAAGATCATATTTAACTCATCCAATGTCTCTAAAATATTATTTCATCATGTAATTAAGAAAAACTTTTCCAACAACCAAGAGCAGGTAAAATATAAACTATTAATGAGATTTGTACATTCCTCTTTCATGCCAGTTTTGAATCTGGTATGTGTTTTATTGGACCAGCCACATTCAAATGCTTGCTTGCCGCATGGGGTTGGTGGCCGTGGTGTTGAAGGACACAGCTCCAGAGTTATTTTGGCTGTGAATAAACCCCGATTTCCTTTTTTGGGACACTAGAATAATACCTACCTCATAGGACTTCTGTGAGGATTAAATGAAACCATGAAGTGTGAAGGTGTAGGGTGGCTTCTAACAAGGTTTATTTCTTGCTTTCCATTCATTGATGGTTTATTTCTTGCCACCCGTTCCTTCACTGGGGACTCTGCCCTCTGACTTAACGTTTCTATTCTGTCCTATTACATTTTAGGGGGCAAAGTAAGTCATAGGGCCACACCCAAAGGTCAATGGGAGTGGAGTAGAGAACTGCAACCCTACTGCGTGTCTGGAGGGTGGAGAACAAGAAATATTTGATGAATATCACAAAGGAACCATGCAGAGGGTATTTCAGAACCATCATTCTAATAATCATTTTTGGCCAGGCACGGTGGCTCACGTCTGTAATCCCAGCACTTTGGGAGGCTGAGGCAGGCAGATCACGAGGTCAGGAGATTGAGACCATCCTGGCTAACACGGTGAAACCCTGTCTTTACTAAAAATACAAAAAAAAAAAAAAATTAGCCGGGCGTGGTGGCGGTCGCCTGTAGTCCCAGCTACCACAGAGGCTGAGGCAGGAAAATGGCGTGAACCCGGGAGGCGGAGCTTGCAGTGAGCAGAGATCGCACCATGGCACTCCAGCCTGGGTGACAGAGCGAGACTCCATCTCAGAAAAAAAAAAGTCATTTTTACTAACTTTCTGAAGGACTCATTTCTCTAGTCCATACTACCACTAGAGATAGCATTTCAAACACAGTTTCTTTCTCCCAGCACATGTTTGTGAAAAGGGGTAAAAAGGATGGGGGAACCCCATGAAACATCCCAAAATGTTTTTTGGGAGGGGAATTAATTTTTTTTTTTTAGAGATGAGGGGGGTCTCACTATGTTGCCCAGGTAGGTCTGTCTTGAATCCCTGGCCTCAAGCGATTGTCCCACCTCAGCCTCCCAAGTCGCTGAGTTACAGGCATGAGCCACCACATTGGGCCCGAAGTGTTCACATACAGTTCATACAAAGGTCTTCATCCTGCTATGTCTTTGCACATGCTGGCCCCGCCTGGAGCACTGCTCATCTGTTCAGAGTCAGGTTAAATGCCACTTGCTTCATCCACTTTTTAGATAGATCTTTCCCATGCGCTCTATGAAGCTGTTCCAGGAGCTGGGGATTCCACAATGAAGAAACATCAACTTTCTGCCCTCCTGAGTTTGCTTGCCTCAGTTTCCTCTACAGAACTTCATCTTTCCCTTTTAAATGGCACTTCTATGACAGACTATTGCAGGACAGTCACTTGTCTGGACGTCTCTCTCTTTCACTTCTCTGGAGAAGGCTAAGAATCTTACTCATATTTAGAGTCAGCTTCTTCATATTCTCTAGGTTTGGAGACAAGGTTGCCTAAAAGATTAGCCTCTGAAACAAAAATGCAGACGTCAACTAGTATGTCAACTAGTATATCCGTCATAGAAGCAACTCACCCTAGGATAGGGCTGCTGATGGGTGAATCTAGGGGTAGTGGCCAAGATAGATGAAAAAATCAGCGTAAGAGGTACTAGTGCATTTTATGCTTGATAAAAATGGGACTGGAGAGTAAGAACTGATTATTGAAACACAAGCAAGAGAACCATGGCATCTGACAGTTCCACCGGCACTAGAGATGCAAAACCTATGGTGGAACAGTTTTCTCATCTGTAAAAAGGGGGTAACAGCTACCTCATGGGCTATAGAGACTAAACCAGAGAATCTTTGTAAAGTCAAGGAGATAAAACAATATGCTGAGAGATTTCTCCTTGTGATTGACACAACCCAAAAAATAGACCTCCATAGGGAAATACCTGCCACTTACAACCATGCCTTTTTCATTGCATAACAATGCGAATGTACTTATTGCAACTGAACTATCACACTTAAAAATAGCTAAAACGATATTCTACCGCACTGGAGCAATCACAGCAACAAAACAAAAACACGTATTTTTCAAGTTTAAGTGGACCTTAAAAGAGCCGGACTCTAGATCTACAAACATCTCTAGCAGAGAAAATTTTTTTTTTTTTTTTTGAGACGGAGTCTGGCTCTGTCGCCCAGGCTGGGGTGCAGTGGCCGGATCTCAGCTCACTGCAAGCTCCGCCTCCCGGGTTTACGCCATTCTCCTGCCTCAGCCTCCCGAGTAGCTGGGACTACAGGCGCCCGCCACCTCACCCAGCTAGTTTTTTGTATTTCTTAGTAGAGATGGGGTTTCACCGTGTTAGCCAGGATGGTCTCGATCTCCTGACCTCGTGATCTGCCCGCCTCGGGCTCCCAAAGTGCTGGGATTACAGGTGTGAGCCCCCGCGCCCAGCTGCAGAGATAAATTTTCTAAAGAGCTTAAAATGCTTTCGTACTGAAAAGATGCCAATATTATGTATATCCAGCAATTGTGTCCATTAATATTCTCTTGATAATACTTTATATTTTCCTAATTTTTTCTTGCATTAAGAAATCAATAACCCTCCCCCCCACACACACACACACACACAAAAGTGGGTAAAGGGCAAATTTCTGAAATATTATTATTAAATGTTTAAATATTTAGAAGTATTAAAATATGTGCAACAGTTTGCACAACTCTTCTTGTGATTCAGCAAAGAATATCTCGGCCAGGCGTGGTGGCTCATGCCTGTAATCCCAGCACTTTGGGACGCCGAGGTGGGCAGATCACTTGAGGTCAGTAGTTCAAGACCAGCCTGGCCAAAATGGTGAAACTCTGTCTCCACAAAAATTAGCCGTGCATGGTAGCACGAGCCTGTAATCCCAGCTGCTCTGGAGGTTGAGGCAGGAGAATCTCTTGAATCTGGTAGACAGAGATTGCAATGAGCAGAGATGGCGCCACTACACTCCAGCCTGGGCAACAGAAAGAGAGTCCGTCTCAAAAAAAAAAAAAAGGATTTCTTATGCATTGCCTATAGCTAAACATTAGACAGACAATACCATAGTGTGACAGAAATAATTGTCTCATGTGTCATAGTGAGTGAATCATTCAATTAAATAAGCAATTACATGATCATTTCCAGTAGAGGCTGCTGCCATTCATTTCAAAATCATATCATATAGCTTTAGAAGAAAACTTTAAGATGATGTACTAAAATTATTCATTCAGAAACCAGAAATTGTTAAATACTTCCCCTCTGTCTCATCACTTTGTTGTTGTGTGTGTGTGTGGTTTTTTTTTTTGTTGTTTATTTTTTTTTCTTTGGAGAAAGTGTCTCGCTCTGTTGCTCGGCCTGGAATGCAGTGGCATCATCATGACTCCTGGGCTCAAGTGATCCTCCCACCTCAGCTTCCTGAGTAGCTGCCACTACGGGCATGCGCCACCACACCCGACTAATTTTTACATTTTTTTTGTAGAGACAAGGTCTCACTATGTTGCACAGACTGGTCTTGAACTCCCTGCCTCAAGTGATCTTTCTCAGCCCTGCAAAATATTGGGATTACAAGCATGAGCCATCGCACCCCGCCTCATCACTTTGAATAATACATTTTAAATCTGTAAACCATTATTTTATAAAAGTTATACAGACTAATCTAGGGAAAACTAAATACTATTCCTATTTTAAGGAAAACCATTGTCTAATGATAAACTTTAAAAAAAATTATAATTAGCCAGGCATGATGACATAGCCCTGTAGTCCCAGCTACTCAGGAGGCTGAGGCACTAGAATTGCTTGAACCCAGGAGGTGGAGGTTGCAGTGAGCCGGGATCGTGCTACTGTACTCCAGCCTGGGTGATGAGTGAGACTGTCTAAAAACAGAAAAAAAGAAAGAAAATTCTCAGAAATTATTTCCATAATTAGCAAGTACATAGAATTGATGTATGATGGAAGAGATAGAGTCTAAGGTAAATTATCACAATTCTGCAAACTATCCAAAAGTAACATTTTACAACATAAAAATATTATATATTAAAGCACATTAAATAGCATTCCCACTAAAAGGAACCAGGGCTGTCTGGAAAAAAGGCTAATTTCAGTTTGGGGGTAGGGAAAGTACAACAAGGTAGGCCTGGATCATTTTTGCTTGAGAAGATAAGAAAGTGTTCAAAACACACAAAAACAAGTAGAAAAGACACAGGAGCTGAATGCAGTGGCTCACGCCTGTATTCCCAACACTTTAGGTGGCCCAGGTGGGAGGATCCCTTGAGGCCAAGAGTTCAAAACAAGTCTGGGCAACATAGTGAGACCCTATCTGTATACAATTTTTAAAAAATTGGCTGGGCATGGTGGTCCACACCTGCTGTCCTAGCTACTTGGGAGCTTGGGGTGGGAGGATCCCTTGATCCCAGGAGTTGGAGGCTGCAGTGAATGAGCCAGTGCACTCTAGCCTGGGTGACAGAGCAAGACTTTGTCTCCATTTAATAGTAATAAAAAAAAAGACACAGGAGTCTACTAGAAGAGGCTTCGCTGGCCAAATTTGGAAAACTTTGAGCATCCAAAAAAAAAAAAAAGACATCTGGCGCATAATACCTTAACCAAATGATCAAATATGACATCCCTGATGTTAGGGCAAACTGACATGACGCACCTGCTGGTATGAGAAGAACACACTACCACCTGGGCCAGTCAAAGTGAATAATCTGAATTTAATTCCGAGACAGTCTACAAAACAATTGGCCTGGACACTTTACAGGTTGTATCTCAAAAGAAAAAAAAAAAAGGCAGCAGAACCACTTGAAATTAAAGGAGATGAAAGTTACATGACGTTAAATGCAACACTTCATCCTAGACTGAATCCCTGATTTTTTAAAAAAGAAGAATTTATGAACAGTATTATTGGGAAAACTGGCGAAACTTGATTATTGGTGGTTATTTTAAATATTTCAATAGTAAGTAAATTTTTGATAATAGTATATCAATGTCAAATTGCTTGAATATGATCAAGGTAAAGTGGTTATCTAGGAAACGATCCTTTTTTCTTAGGATTGAGGAATTAAATAGGAATATAGCATAATGATAGAAGTTCTTTGTGCTATTCTTTTAACATGTCTATAGGTTCAAAAATTTTCAAAAGAAAATGGGAAAAATCACATTAACAAAACTCTAGTAAAAGGTTCTTTACTATGCATGTTTGATTTATCCATATTTTTGCTTAACATTGTCTTTGTCTGACCTTGTCGACATAAAAGGAGGAGGCTGTGGCACAAAATAAGATTTAAGGAGTTTACCTGAGCCAAAGTATAGACAGCTGCCCAGAAGACTTAGACCCAAGAAACCTTGAATGTGAGCTCCGTCCAGCCGTTGTTACAAGCAAGTTTTTAAAGGCAAAAAAGAGGGACGAGGAGTGAGCTCATACAAAGTTGTTGTCAGGAATTCTCTCTGGTTTCAGAAATAACAGGGATTAGTGACTGGCTATACACTGCTCGCCTATAGGCTACGGCTTATAGTGTCCAGTGTGGCATTATTAGGGTAATTTATAGCTACTTGTGGCAATAGCAAACAGTTTCAAGAGATGAATACATAGCTTACGAGGGACGTGATTGCTGTCTCATTTTAATGGCTCTCTGGTCCTGATAATTTAAAAGGACTCGCATTCCTCAGATAATAGATTTTTTTCTAAGCCAGGCATTGTGGCTCAATCCTGTAATCCCGGTGACAAGCAGGAGGCTGAGGTGGAAGGAAGGATCACCTGTGTTCAATAGCAGCCTGGGCAGCAAAGGGAGGCCTTGTTCCCCATAACCCCAAAATGTAAAGAATTAGCCAGGCATGGTGGCCCACACCTGTAGTCCCAAGCTACTTAAGGAACTGAGGCAGGAGGACCCCTTGAATCCAGGAGTTTGAGGCTGCAGTGAGCCATGATCAAACCACCATACTTCAGCCTGAGTGGCAGAGAGAGACCTCGACTCTTGAAAAAAAAAGAAAGAAAGAAAGTTCTTTTGTTTTGTTTTGTTTTGAGACGAGTCTTGCTCTGTCGCCATGCTGGAGTGCAGTGGCACAATCTCCGCTCACTGCAACCTTTGCCTTCTGTGTTCAAGCGATTCTCCTGCCTCAACCTCTGGAGTAGCTGGGATTACAGGCACGCACAACCACACCCAGCTAATTTTTGTATTTTTAGTAGAGAAGGGGTTTCACCATGTTGGCCAGGATGGTCTCGATCTCCTGACTCGTGATCCACTCTCCTTGGCCTCCCAAAGTGCTGGGATTACAGGCGTGAGCCACCGAGCCCAGCTTTTCTTTTCTCAACCTTGTCTTGTGAATTTTTATGTTGAGGTTTGTAAGTTATTTTCTAGTACTTTAAACACAGTAATTGTTTTGGACCACATGTAATAGACAATTAATGCAGTTAAATCTCCCTGGCCTGAAGTTTATGCTTTTGGTAAATTAAGGAAATTATAAAGAGCACACATTCTACCTTGTTGGAATTTGGCCATCATGGGCCATCATGTTGCATGGCTGGATGGTGAATGAGAAGATGAAAATGGGGTCAGGAAATTTTAAAGCTGGAAGAGATCTTAAAGGTTACGTTAAAAGAAAAACCTTGGCCAAATTAAATTTACCAGACTTTAATTGAGAAAAGAACAATTCGTGAACTGGGCAGACTTCCAAGCCCAGAGGAGGCTCAGAGAGACTCCAGTGCAGCCACGTGTTGGAAAGAGGTAAACAGAAAAAGGAAAGTGAGGAACAGGAAATGGAAGTGAGGTACAGAAACAGATTGGTTACAGCTCTGTGTTTGCCTTATTTAAACACGGTTTGAACAGTTGGCCCCCTTTAATTTGCCAAAACTTGGTGATAGGCACAAGAGTAGGTTACAGTCTGTTTACTCTTCCATTTAGGTTATGGTTTACTATGTACAGAGAAACCTTTAGGCCAAAGTTAATATACGTAAGCAGGCTGCTGTGGGCTAAGCTCGATTTAATAGTTATGAACGCAGCATGGTTTTGCTCTTATGTGGCTGTTTCTGCTGGGCCATTCTGACACATGTACCACCTAGTGATGACCTTTGATCTGAGGGGACTGGGAGATCCTTGATAAACAGTATCCTCTTCTGTCCTGCCAGGGGATAATTCTAGGGTGAATTATACATGGCTCCTCAGAGACTTTCCAGCAGGATTAAACTCCAGTTACCTAGAGCAATGAACAGTTTGAAAATGCACCCTTCCCCTATTTCATCCTTTCCAGTCCTTCCCACCATGAGGAGCACTTCCCAACATCAATGATCTGCCTGGCAGCACATTTCTCAGGCTCTGCTTGAAGACACCCACATTCCATAGAGCCTTTCCTGGTGCCTCTGAGCCCTGGGCTTCTCAGTTTCTCTAGAGATAATTGTCTTACTTCTCATAGATGCCCTGCTCCGCCAGGATTAGGAGCACATCCAAATTCCCTGCCAAGGTAGTAGAAACTCCTTCATAAATTTACCACCTTGCAAATATTAGTGGATATTTGCGGTCTCCTTTTTCCATTCTCTTTACTCTTGTAAGTTTCAATATTTTAATTTTGTATTGTTATTTTAGTTGGGGAGCACTGCAATATACAATAACCAAACATTTTTAAAAACTCAAAGATGGACTCAATAGCAGAATGGAAGTGACAAAGTGAAGATTTAGTGAGCTTGAAGACAGAACAAAAGATATGACTAACCTAATGACAGAGAAAGAAAAAAAAACAGAGCTTCAGGTTTCAGGTGTTATTAGGACTATAACAAAAGATCAATCATTAATATCATTTGCCATGTTTTGGCACCTTATGAAATGTTCTTATGGTATTTCTCCTTTTTGTGTTGTTATTGTTGTTGCTAATATGGTGAATTGCATTGATTGATTTTTTTTAAAACAGTAGGCCAAGTTTGCATTATCTTAGTGAGGATATATTACCCTTTTTGTTTATTAGTTGAATTTTGTTAATATTTTGCTAATATTTACAACTATATTCATGGAGATATTGAACGAAATGACATGTAATAGAAAAATATGAAAATAACAATAATCTGGATTTACATGCATGTGTTATAGTAACAAAGACCAAGGAACACTTGGCTGTTAAGAAATGCAGACGTGCATTATGTTTCTTATCTTGAATGGGGGTAGAGAGTTGGGCATAGCACCATGTCACTTTTGGCTTTGTCATTTAGAGAAATGCTGATTTATTTGAAAAGTTTAAAGGTAGTCACCGACAGAATTTAAAAATCAGTTATGAGACAAAATAACACAAGAAAGATCAGCTATCAGTCATAACAATGAGTATAAATAAATTAAACTCCTTATGAGAAGACAAAGATTCTCAGACTGACTCGAAGAAAACAGCATCCAACTCCAAGTGTATGGTATTTTATAGGGTTATCATTAAAAACAAGTATCAGAGACCAGACGCGGTGGCCCAAGCCTATAATCTCAGCACTCTGGGAGGCCAAGGCAGACAAGGTAAAACTCCGTCTCTACAAAAAATACAAAAACTAGCCGGGTATAGTGGTGAATGCCTGTAATCCCAGCTACTCGGGAGACTGAGGCAGGAGGATCACTTGAGTCCAGGAGGCGGAGGTTGCAGTGAGCAGTGACTGCACCACTGCATTCCAGCCTGGGCAACAGAGCAAGACCCTGTCTCAAAAAAAAAATCAGAAAACATTAAAAGTGATTTCTTTCCTAGTTTTCTAACAAAAGTGCAGATGCTGAATTTTTTTATGCTTTCTTAAATATGCGGCTTTAAGAAAAAACTGTATTGGACTACTAATATAACACATTATAGTAATTCATTTTCTTTCTTTCTTTTTTATTTTTGAGACAGAGTTCTGCTCTGTCACCCAGGCTGGAGTGCAGTGGCACAATCTTGGCTCACTACAACCTCCCCCTCCCAGGTTCAAGCGATTCTTGTGCCTCAGTCTCCCAAGCAGCTGGGATCACAGGCAGCACAGCTGGCTAATTTTTGTATTTTTAGTAGAGACGGGGTTTTGCCATGTTGGCCAGGCTGGTCTCAAACTCCTGACCTCAAGTGATCCTCCCACCTCGGCCTCCCAACGTACTAGGATTACAGGCATGAGTACCACACCCTGCCAGTAACACATTTTTTACTATTGAATTATCATGTAGTTTCTGATATAAATAAGGAAAGAAAACATGGCCAAAGATTTATCAAACATGCCTAAACAAAAAGTAAATACATAAAGCAATGATAACAATACTAATATATGAGAAGAAATCAAGGCAAAAGCCTCAAATGAGATATAAATGGCTATTTTATTTCACTGTATTTTTTGCTTATTTCTTTATCTTTTAGAGAGAGAAACTATGCTCTAGGAAGCAGAGATAATACAGAACCTTATAAAATGTAAAGTTTAATTTTACTTTTGCCATACCCATGAAGCCAGCTGTTCCTGAAAGGAAACCACTGTCCTGTAAGTTAATAAAGGTTACACTTCATGTACTTGGAAACAGAGAATACTATTGTGTCCAAATACAAATGTGGAAGAAGAAATGAATAGCATGCTACAGGATTTATTTTTTTTAGAGAGGGGGGTCTCACTATGTTGCCCAGAGTGAAGTCCAGTGACTATTCACAGGCCTGATCTCCTAGGTTCAAGCAATCCTCCCACCTCAGCCTCCCAAGTAGCTGGAACTATGGTACGAGATATTTTAATATATCATTCTCAGTCTCTGACAAATTTCACAAGCAACAAATAAACTAGACTATGGATTGTATAGTAATATCAACAAACTTACTTTAATAGCTGCACGTTATGTTGTACAATGGAGAATATACTTTTTTCCCGATATAAATGAAACGTATTAGTCAACGAGGAAAATACTGATAAAATTTAACAGCAGAAAACATAGCACACATCCTCAGACTACAATGTGCTGAAACAAAAAACTAGTAATGAAATTTTAAATTCTAAATAATCAAGATACTTGGAATTTTAACTATAAATGTGTTTAAACATTAATATGCATTACATAAATGAAGAACTTCTAGATTCTAGAATCAATTTCCTTCAAATTTTTTTTCTCGTAGACTTACGTACACAAAAAATTATGAATTGTGAGCTTCAGTTTTACAATGATAAAAGAAAAACATTGATTTTTATCCCATGAAAAAAGGCATATAGATTGTTTGTTAACCATATGGAAGTTACAGACCACATGAAGTTATATATAAAAGTACAGTGGACATGCTACTCATGGAAGAAAGTGGCATTTTCCTTGAATGGATTTGTTTTTTGCTAATATTTGTTATCAAAGCCACTGAAATGAGTAAGAGAAAAAAGAAAAAAAATGAAATAGCAAACACTTCAACAATTATCTGGCATGTATACCAGATAATTTATTAGCTATGAAGAAAGAGAAATAAGGCCGGGCATGGTGGCTTATACTTATAATCTCAGCACTTTGGGAGGCCAAGAGGATCACTTGAGACCAGGAATTTGAAGCCAGCCTAGGCCAACATAGCAAGATCCCATCTTCAAAAACAAACAAACAAATTAACCTTTAAAACAGAAAAATAGGCCGGGCGCGGTGGCTCAAGCCTGTAATCCCAGCACTTTGGGAGGCCGAGGCGGGTGGATCACGAGGTCAGGAGATCAAGACTATCCTGGCTAACATGGTGAAACCCCGTCTCTACTAAAAATACAAAAAACTAGCCAGGCATGGTGGCGGGCGCCTGTAGTCTCAGCTACTTGGGAGGCTGAGGCGGGAGAATGGCGTGAACCCGGGAGGCGGAGCTTGCAGTGAGCCGAGATCACGCCACTGCACTCCAGCCTGGGAGACACAGTGAGACTCCGTCTCAAAAAAAAAAAAAAAACAAAAACAGAAAAATAAAAAGAAGAAATAGAAGAGATGAGAGACTCAATAAACAGAAAAACTTGTCAAGATGTGGCTAAATTAAATCATATTTTCCCAACATGATAATATTATTTTGACATCATATTCTACAATAAGAAGTGGTAGGGTTTTTGTTGTTGAGTCAACATCTCTTGCTATCATGAGATCACATCAATTGTGGCTTCCACATCCATTTTCAATGGTGCCAGCAAGGGTGTCTGATCAGCGGTGAATCAAATGAGGATTTGCTCTTTCCCCATGACAAAGCCTGTTGCTCTAAGTGAACTTTCATTAGTTTACAGATGTGTGATTTTCAATCTTTTTCTTTTCTTTTAATTAAATTATTTTTTATTTTTGTAAAGATGGGGTCTTGCTATGTTACCCAGGCTGATCTGGAACTCGTGGACTCAAGCAATCCTCCCACCTTGACCTCCCAAAGTGCTGAGATTACAGAAGTGAGCCACCATGCCTGGCTGTGTCTCTCAATCTTAAACTGCACCAGAGAAACACTCTGCCCTGAGGACTTCACATTAATATGATTGTTGTTTTAGTGGCTGACTCACTTCTCAGAATTTACCTCTATCTGAGTTGATGCCAGAGTCTCCTGGGTTGTGACTTCACAAATGAGACACCTGAAAAAATGGTGCTCTCTCCAGGAGTCACAGACTAATGAAGTGGAATGGAGGGGTCCATTTGGGTTTTCTCCTTTGTAGTTCTTTGTATATTTAGGCTTTCTACAGTGTTTCCCATGAGTAGTCTACATTTATTCTGTTTTATAGGACAGGTTTTGTTATTGTTTTGTTTCAAGAGCTTATTTAATAAGTCTTCTAATTCATTATTTTGTTTTGTTGCTATTCATTCTTTTTTTTTAAAAAAAAGAATATTGCTGTCATCCTTTAAGCATTTTTTATTTGCTTATTGAATTTTTTTTTTTTTTTTTTTTTTGAGACGGAGTCTTGCTCTGTCGCCCAGGCTGGAGTGCAGTGGCCAGATCTCAGCTCACTGCAAGCTCCGCCTCCCGGGTTTACGCCATTCTCCTGCCTCAGCCTCCCGAGTAGCTGGGATTACAGGCGCCGCCACCTCGCCCGGCTAGTTTTTTGTATTTTTTAGTAGAGACGGGGTTTCACTGTGTTAGCCAGGATGGTCTCGATCTCCTGACCTCGTGATCCGCCCATCTCGGCCTCCCAAAGTGCTGGCATTACAGGCTTGAGCCACTGCGCCCGGCCTGCTTATTGAATTTTTTAAAAACCCTAGGACCCCACTTTTAGTGTAATAACCATATATACAACACTTTCTGCAGAATCAGAGATCTGTAAGGAGGAAACTGTCATTCTATGACACTAAAGCCCTCCCTACCACTCAAAGGAAACTGTCTCCAGCACCACAGTTCTATAGATTCTACTGTGTCTGCTTTTTTCCTGGACCTCCTTAAATCTGTCACTGCATTAAAAGATTTCATATTGTTCTCATTTGAATTTTTTTTTTTTCCTCTTCCTTTTACAGGAGTAAAGTTCTTATTAGGAGTTGCATAGTTTTTAAATTCCTACATGTCAGGAGAAACCTTTTTGCCTTTTCCCACTTTGATGCTAATAAGACTAAAAATAGAAATCTATCTTCAAAAGCTCCATGGAAGGGAAGAGAGAAAGAAAGGGGAAGGAGAAAGAAGGGGGAAAAAAGGGGATAGAGTTAAACTGGCCCAAGCATTCCATGACATTCTTGAATAACTTATGATTGCCCCAGGGCCTTTGTTTTGGTTGTGTACGCTATGTAATAATCGTAAAACTTAGTGGCATAAAGCAATGCCCATTTGTTTTACTATCTCCAATGATTCTGTGCGTTAACTGGGCTCAGTTGGGCCAGTTTTCTGTCCCCAGTTATGTGGGATGCTTCTGAACTCATCAGGGTTTTCCACTGGGTGGCACTATTCTGATGGCTTCCTCCAGTGCTGGCAGAGATGCTGGCTGTTGGCTGGAGGACCCTCAGTTGGCCCTTCTATGTGGCTTCTGCTTTCCACAGCATGACAACTGGGACTGAGAGTTTCCAGAGGAAGGAAGTGGAAGCTGTCCGTCCTCTTCAAGGCCAGGGCTGGAACTGGGGTGCGGCTCCTCCCTCTCCAGTACTTTGAATTTGTTGGGTGTAGAGCTTCTCCAGAGGCATCTTCAGGAAAATTCTCTCTTCTATCTGATATTATGGGCTGTGGTATTTTCCTTATTTTTGGTCCTAAAAATTTGTCTACATCTTGCATATTTACTTGTAGCTTTGTAGTCTGCTCTCTTTCTTTGCTTTCCAGCACTCTGCCATTTTATTGTCTTTTGCATCTTTTTTAAAATTTATCTTTCTTTGAGACAGGGTCTCTCTGTTGTCCAGGCTTGAGTGCAGTGGCCCAATTACGGCTCACTGCAGCCTCAACTTCCCAGGCCCAAGCGAAGTGATCCTCCTACCTCGGCCTCCTGAATAGCTGGGACCATAGTCATGTAATGCCACACTTGGCTAATGTTTTGATTTTTCATAAAAACGGGATCTCCCTATGTTGCCCAAGCTGGTTTTGAACTCCTGGTTCTAGTGATCTTCCTGTCTTAACCTCCCAAGGTGCTGGGATTACAGGTATGAGCCACCTTGCCTAGCCTCCATTTGTAAATTCTTAATTTGGTTCTTCTTTCAGACAGCAGTTGTTGTTTCACATACATTCTTTCAGGAAGATTTTATTAATGCTAAAATTATAAAGTTCTTGCGCATATATATACACACATCTTTTTTTTTTTTTTTTTTTTTTTGAGACACAGAGTCTCGCTCTGTCACCCAGGCTGGAGTGCAGTGGCATAGTCTCGGCTCATAGCCTCTGCCTCCTGGGTTCAAGCGATTCTTCTGCCTCAGCCTCCTAAGTGACTGGGACTACAGGCGCTTGCCCCCATGCCCAGCTAATTTTTGTATTTTTAGTAGAGACGGGGTTTCACCATATTGGCCAGGCTGGTCTCGAACTCCTGACCTCGTGATCCGCCTGCCGCAGCCTCCCAAGGTGCTGGGATTACAGGCATGAGCCACTGCGCCTGGCCAGTTCTTGCATATTTTAAGAATGTATTTCCCAGGCCTTTACAATTGAAAGATATCCTGGGTAAGTAAGAATTCTTGTGTTCTATTTTTTCTTCTCAAAATTTCCCATTATCTTGTTCCTCTAGTGTTGCTGTGGATGGAAGTCTAAAGCCTGCCTGATATATATTCTTTCCCTTTAAAGGTGACAGGTTTCTTCTGCCTGAATGCTTGCAAGACTTTCTCTTATCCTTGAAATTACTTCATCAGGATATGTCTTAATCTTGTTAGAACTCATCAGTTTTTTCTCCATACATTGTTTCAACCTGAAGATTTAGATCTCTTCTTTCAGGAGAATCACCTATGAAATCTTTGAATAATTTTCTGTTCCATTTTTGTTGGTTTTTCCCTGGGAATACGTATTATGTGTGTGCTGAATCTTCCTTGTTTCTTTTCACGTCTGTGACTCACATGTTAGCTGAAGTCACTTGGCCCTTTGAGATCTAGATAACTGGTTAAGTCCCAGCCAGCTCCAAGACCTATAAAAACCATAGACCTCACAATTTCCACTAAATCCTGTCCCTGTTTCTTTTCATATTCCCACAGCTATAAAACTCACACCTTTTTTTTTTTTTTTAATTGGTTTTCACAAGAAATCAACTAACACCAGCTTCCTTAAGCTTTGAGGGTTTGTGACCTTCTGTTGCTTGTTTCCTCTCTCATAGATGGTGGCCCCAGTCCCAAATTCTGCCCCCATGTGTGTGCAGAGTAACTTCTCTCTTTCCTTAAAACCCTCTTACTAACTTACCAAGCCTGGACTTGGGAGTGGGGTGGGGTTGGGAAACTTAGAACTCATTTCTACCCTTACAATCTGCTCAACCAAAGGCTTTAGTTACAGGTGCATTCAAGTGTTCAAATGATGTCATCAAGTTTCTATTTCCCACTCTTCCTCTCAGGTTATGTTTGTCTCTGCCTCTTTTTGCATTTGGCCTCACTGTCTCCTGACACAAATATGTTCATTACATGTGGCAGGAGAGATGGCTGCTGGTAGTCCCAATCCTGGGTATAAACTTACAATTCGTGGTATAAAAGTGAGACTCTCCCTCCCTTTCCCAGTATTTCCTATATTAAATTTCTTGAAAGAAATATGACTGGACTTGATTGGGTCAATGCCCAATTGCATTGTGTAAACACGGCTGGGGTGGTGTGGCTGGACGGGGGTGGATTGTATACCCACCCCATAGCCAGGCCCATGGGAATCATATGGGATGCTGTGAAGACCAATTCTCCAGCGTAAAGAGGAGTGTTTTGTTGAGAGGACAAAAGCAACAGATGTCTACCACACCTCACACTCTTTGGTATGGAAATTTGCCCTAGCTGTATTCTCTTTCCTTCCCCTGGATCATCCTGCCTCCAGTTAAGTTATTTTCAGGTCCTTTCAGAATCTTTTCACTTAAATATGCATAGATATGTCTATCCTGTTAAAGATTTGGGGAACTTGCATGGGCTTGCATTTTCGTCTCTCTCGTGATTCTTCTTTTTCTTTTTCTGTCTTCCCCATAGATTTCAGGGAGAGGCATTAACAGTGGGAAGTTACTTTTATGAAAGGTCTTTTGTTTGTTTTTGTTTTGCTTGCCTGTGAAATATGGTGGAATAAATAAGAATAGGGGAAAAGACTGAAGGGAAAATGACCTCATAAATGCCAATCTTTCAGAGAGAAATTAGAGTTGCTGCAGTGGTTTCACATACAAGGGGCTCAGTGAGTAACAACAGGGCAATTCCCTGGGTAAAAATGCCCAATCAGCTACATATCTGAGTCAAAGAAAAATCTTGCTTTGAAGCTATTCATTGAAAGCAATACACGCGTATTGAGCACTTAAAGATTTGCTAGGCACTGAGCTAAGTACTGAGTATAAACACGGGTGATTAAAACAGACTATGTCTTAAGAGCTCAAAACCTTGCTTTTGTGTTGTATACATTTTTTACTTCCTCTGTGCACTCCATTCTTTATTATAAGTGATGATTTCAGAAGATTTCTCAGTATTTTTCTTTTTAAAAAAAAATACTTTTATGTGTAATATAGCCACCATTTAGTGAGGTCCTGTTGTGTTATATATACTTTATGTACACTATCTCTAATCTTCTGCAGATGAGAACAGAGGTTTTGTTTTTTGTTGTCTGTTTGGGTTTCTTTGATGGAGTTTCGCTCTTGTTGCCCAGGCTGGAGTGCAATGCCTCACTCTCGGCTCACCGCAACCGCAACCTCCGCCTCCGGTTCAAGCAATTCTCCTGCCTCAGTCTCCCGAGTAGCTGGAATTACAGGCATGCACCACCACATCCAGCTAATTTTGTATTTTTAGTAGAGATGGGGTTTCTCCATGTTGGTCAGGCTGGCCTCTAACTCCAGACCTCAGGTGATCCACCTGCCTCAGCCTCCCAAAATGCTGGGATTACAGGTGTGAGCGACTGCGCCCAGCTGAGAACAGAGGTTTGAGTTAGTCAACTCCTCAAATCAAGTGGCAGAATTTAAAGGAAATGAAAGCAGTTTCGCAGAGAGATATCTGCACTCCCATGTTTATTGTAGCATATGTTTCAATAGCCAAGGTACAGAAACAACCTGTGCAAATGTGGATGAATAAATGGATGAAGACAATGTGGTATATATGTGCAATGGAGTGTTACTGGAGTTGAAGAAGGAAAGAAATCCCGTCATTTGTGACAACCTGGAGGATATTATGCTAAGTAGAGTAGGCCAGACACAGAAATGTCCCATGATCTCCCTTATATGAGGAATCTAACAGAGTCAAACTCATAGGAGCCCAGGAGTAGAACAGCGGTTGCCAGGGGCTGGGGGGTGGGAAAAATGGGAGATATTGGTCAAGAGGTATGAAGTTTCATTAGAAAATGAGTAAGTTCTGGAGATCTATGTACAGCCTGCTGACTATGGTTGACAATACCATATTATACACTTGATATCTGCAAAGAGAGTGGATCTTAAATGTTCTCATCACACCACACAAATGGTAGCTATGTGAGGTAAGATCGTATTGTTAATCAGCTTGATTACGGCAATCATTTCATGATGTATTTCATGATGTATATCAAAACATCGCATTATACCTTAAACACATAAAACTTTTCTTTGTCAATTACAGCTCAACAAAGCTGAGGGACAAAACCAGCTGGCAGAGCCAGGTTGGGAGTTGTAATCTCCAGTCTTTCTCCAACTGTGGTTTCTCCCTCAAAGCTTTTCTTTGCATGTTCTCATCTCTGGCTCCCTAGGGTAGCTGCCTCTTACTCTAATGGTTCCTCTTTGTCACCCAGTTTACCTTTTCCCACTGGCCCACACCACAGTATCTGGCCTGTCTCGGGTCAGGTGTCCATCCTTGGTCCAATCAGTTGTGAGTGGTGTGGGAGGGCTTATTAGAGGCAGAAGTCTCCTTAGAAGAGGATGTGAATTCTCAATCTCTCTCCTGCTGCCATGTGAAGAAGGACATGTTTGTTTCCCCTTCCACCACGATTGTTTCTGCTCCAGCCCAGCTCCTGGACTGGCCCCAGGTTCTGGCCCTATGGGTTTCAATCCAAGCATCATTCACTGTTGCATGTGTTTGGCAGCAGGACCCAGCTCACTGTCTTAGGCAAGCCCAAGGCTCCTCGTTTAGTACTCTGTTCCCGCCCTCCTCTGAGGAGCTCCAAGCTAACAAGGCCACCCTAGGGTGTCTCATGAGTGACTTCTACCTGGGCACCATGACAGTGGCCTGGAAGGCAGACAGCATCATCATCACCCAGGACATGGAGAACACTAAGCCTTCCAAACAGAGCAACAAGTATGCGGCCAGCAGCTACCTGAGCCTGATGCCTGAACAGTGGAGATCCCGCAGCAGCTACAGCTGCTGGGCCATGCATAAGGGGAGCACCATGGAGAAGACAATGGCCCACACAGAATGTTCCTGGGCCCCGGCCCTCACCCCACCCATGGGGGCCTGGAGCTGCAGGATCCCAGAGGAGGGGTCTCTACTCCCATCCCAAGTCATCCAGCCCTTCTCCCTGCACCCAATAAACCCTCAATAAGTACCCTCACGGTCAAACAGAAAAACAAAAAACAAAAAAAAAGAAGAAGATGTGAATATTAGTGAAGACCACTGGCCTTCAACACAGACATGCCTGAATGCATGATTTCATTAATTTGTTAATATGACTTTATTGGATTTTGCGTGATAGCCAGCAGATGACTTGCCAAGAGTCATCTCATGCAGATGACAAAGCTAGCCAACATCTGAATGAGATCAGTATCGAAAAGTGACAGGCCAGGCTTGGCAGCACGCACCTGTAGTCCCAGCTACTCAGGAAGCTAGATGGGTGGATTGCTTGAGCCCAGGAGTTGGATTCCAGCTTGGGCAACATAGTGAAACCTGACTCTATTTTTTTTATTTTTAATTTTAATTTTTGGGGGTAAATGTAGGTATATATATTTAATGGGGTACATGAAATGTTTTGATACAGGCAGGCAAAGACTTCAACTCTTAAAAAAAATGACAATCTAAATGTCAAAAAAAGAGTGGTTAAGCAATTATACTACACGTTGTGATATTAAATAATTGTCAAGAGTTATATTTTCTTTTCTTTTTTTCTTCTTTTTTTTCTTTTGAGACAGAATTTTGCTCTGGTTGCCCAGGCTGGAGTGCAATGTCACCATCTCGGTTCACCACAACCTCCGCCTCCCGGTTTCAAGCAATTCTTTTGCCTCAGCCTCCCGAGTAGCTGGGATTACAGGCATGCGCTACCACGCCCAGCTAATTTTGTATTTTTAGTAGAGATGGGGTTTCTCCATGTTAGTCAGGCTGGTCTCGAACTCCTGACCTCAGGTGATCTGCCCACCTAGGCCTCCCAAAGTGCTGGGATTATAGGCATGAGCCACCACGCCCAGCCAAGAGTTGTATTTTCAAAAGATTTTGATTACATGGAGAAATTCCCAAAATATACTAAATGAAAAAAAAAAAGCACAATAAAATTCTAAATGTCTTATGTTAAATGAACATAATGTGCATTTTTAATGATTAGAAGGTAATATGAAGTTTAAAAGCGGATAAAGGGCAGGGCACAGTAGCTCACACGTGTAAACCCAGCACTGTGGGAAGCCAAGGCAGGAGAACAGCTTCAGCCCAGAAGTTTGAGACCAGCCTGGGCAACATGGCGAAACCTCATATCTAACAAATAATACAAAATTAGCTGGGTGTGCGGCACGTGTCTATAGTCCCAGCTACTCAGGAGGCTAAGGTAGGAGGATGGCTAGAGCCTGAGAGATTGAGGCTGCAGTCAGCCAAGACTGTGCCACTGCACTCCAGCCTGGGTAACAGGGCAAGACCTTATCTAAAAAGAAAAAAGAAAAAAAGGGAAATCAAGATAATCAAAAGAATTCTAGAAACAAGAAAGAAAGGCAAGAAAACATAGACTTCTCAGCATCGGTGTCAAGAACCAGAGGCAGAGAGATCCCAGAGCAGACAGACACATTTTATTTTGGTAAAAATATTTGGTAGCAGAGTTAGCTGCCTTTTTTGGGTTCCACAGAGCTGGTTTGTGATTCTTAAGCTTACTAAGTACGTTGGCATAGGGAAGGTGATGCTTTCCCAAGTATCTCTGACTTTTGGAGAACTTTCCTCTCTCGGCTAGAATACTAGGCTGATGGTCTGGCTTACAAAGTAGCCCCCTGTTTAGATAGAGCGAAATGTTGATCTCAGTTACCTCGTTCACCTCCAAGTTCACCATGGAAGCTCTGAAACTTCAGAGCAGAGAAAGCAAACCCTAAACTGTGCTCACCTTGCTCCAGCCAAAAGAAACCAAACAGGTTCAACCTGTAACTGCCTATCGACCTTTCCCATTTGCTCACCCCAGAGAGTTTTGAGATCATTCCACAAAGATACCAGCTTTTCATATTTGGAACTAAACGAAATGCTCAGGTCCCAGGACCTCCTATGCTTGTAAGCTGGCTCCAAGACACAACGCCTCTACTGTTTGCTACTGACAGTCACACCCACATGCATTTTGAGGTTGTGGAGGTAGATGTTTGTGGATGAGGAAGGAACACATTCCATAAACACAAACTGGAAAACCATTGATCAGATGGAACAGGGAAGAAAGTCTACGAAAGAAGGCAAGCCACAAGGTGGATATGAGTCAACAAAGCCACAGAAACAGGCACACACACAGTGTTTGAGGATGTTCAATAAGAGCATTGTCTGTAAGACAATTCTATCTCTTTCTCTGGCCCTCTCTAGTGAAGACACAAGTCGAGTATTGTTGCAGACAGAACCACAATGGTAGCAGAGAGTCGGGAAAACAAACTGTGAGGAGAGAGTGAATAAAAACTAAGATATTTATACAAGTGCAATAGTAATCAATAAATATATGAGTGCTTCCATTTAAAGAAATAACAAGGTAGTGAGAAGAGAATAATTGTGGGGATTAGTTCCCACCATTTGCTGGCAGAAGCATAAGGTCCAATGATCAAATTCAAAGGTTTAAGTTAAGCATTCTGAGCTTAAGGGGAAGGGAAAAGTCTCCCCCAGACTGGGATAAGCTCTATCTTCAGGCTGTTCGGAAAAAATAGTGGTTAACATTTGTTGCATTATGCCATTGTCATGTACCCTCCTAAAGCCTTAGATGTATTAGCTTATTGACTCCTCACAGAAACACTATGAAACAGGTGTGATTGGGTGCACATGTGACAAATTATGAGACTGAGACACATGAAGTTTAAGTAGCTTGGCCAAGGTCTTGCTGCTAGTGTCAGGACAAGATTTTGAATCGAGGAACCCAGCTGTTACCCAGGAGACCGGAGCTCCAGTTTTCTTTCTTTCTTTTATTTTTTTTTTTTCTATTTTATTGATTTTTTTTTTTAGACAGGGTCTTGCTCTGTCACCCAGGCTGGACTGCACTGGTGAGCTCTTAGCACACTGCAGCCTCTAGCTCCTGGGTTCCAGTGATTCTCATGCCTCAGCCTCCTGAGTAGCTGGGATTATGTGCATGTGCCACCATGCCCAGCTAGTTTTTTCTATTTTTAGTAGAGACGGATTTCACTGTGTTACCCCGGATGATCCTGAACTCCTGGCCTCAAGTGATCTACCTGCCTTGGCCTCCCAAAGTGCCAGGATCACAGGCGTGAGCCACCGCGCACAGCTGGAGCTCTAGTTTTCATACAAGGCACACACTTGAAAGCTTGCTCTTTGGCCTCCCCTTTCAGTTTATTATTGTGATAGTTAATTTCACATGTCTTAAAATTACTTAATTGCACCAGGAGTGCTCAGATTAAGTATTGTTCTGGGGGGCCGGGCATAGTGCCTCATGCTTGTAATCCCAGCACTTTAGGAGGCCCAGGTGGGCAGATCACCTGCGGTCAGGAGTTCGAGACCAGCCTGGCCAACATGGTGAAACTCTGTCTCTACAAAATACAAAAATTAGCTGGGCATGGTTGTGGGTGCCTGTAATCCCAGCTACTTGGGAGGCTGAGGCAGGAGAACCGCTTGAACTCAGGAGACGGAGGTTGCAGTGAGCTGAGATCACGCCATTGCACTCCAGCCTGGGTGACAAGAGTGAAACTCCATCTCAAAAAAAAAAAACATAAATAAATAAATATTGTTCTGGGTGTGCCTGTGAGGGTGTTTCCGTCTGAGATCAACATTGGGATCAGTGGACTTGGTAAAGTAGACTGCTTTCTCTAATGTGGGTGGGCACCATCCAATTCATTTCCAGCCTGAAAAGAACAAAAGGTGGAGGAAGGAAGAATTTGCCCCCTTTTGCTTCCACCCTGGCTACTTGAGTTGGGGGAGGTCTTCTCCTGCCCTTGGACTGGGATTTACAACGTGGGATTCCCTGGATCTTAGGCCTTCAGAGTAGGACTGGAATTGCACCACCCACTTTCCTGGGTCTCCAGCTTATAGACGGCAAGATCATGGGACTTCTCAGCCTTCTAATCATATGAGCCCATTTCTTAAAATAAATCTCTGTATCCCATCTATATCTACAGCTGCATCTTTATCTATATCTACCTCCTATTGGTTCTGTTTCTCTGCAGAATCCTGACTGACTAATACAATTATAATACCCCAATCTGCCCAGAAGTCTGACATAACATTGGGGAACTGGGCAGAGATATTATGAGTGACTCTGCCTTCAAAAAGTCCCCCTTTCTTCTTTCCAGCTTCTAACCAGCTTCAAGAAACATCCTGGAATCCATAAAAAATACTTATCGCGATATGTCTGCCCATCAGAAGAACTTCTTAGAATAAACCAAGATTTAGTACTGACAACAGTGTATATTTGCACACAGTTGTATAAGTCCTTACTTTTTTTTAACAAATGTTCTCACTTATTTCTTACAAAACCCCAAAGCACTTTGAGGCTAGTATTATTCTCCTCATTCTATAGGTGAGATAACTAAAGTTCTGTGAGCTTAAGTGACTTGTCCAAGGTCACTTAGCCAACACATAACACAGCCAGCACTAGAATCCAAATTCAGTGAGTGGTCTTATGTGATGGATCCTCTGTAGGCCAGAAAAAGTCCCTGTTCTTTGGGATCTCTCATGTCACTGATATGGTAATACATAACCCATAAGAGATCTTTAATAGATATTGTTGAAAGATTTCAGTAACAGAGACAGGGCACAGTGGCTCACGCCTGTAATCCCAGTACTTTGGGAGGCTGAGGCGGGTGTATCAACTGATGTCACAAGTTTGAGATCAGCCTGGCCAACATGGTGAAACCCTGTCTCTACCAAAAATAGAAAAATTAGCCAGGCATGATGGTGGGTGCCTGTGATCCCAGCTACTCGGGAGGCTGAGGCAGGAGAATCACTTGAACCTGGGAGGCAGAGGTTGCAGTGAGTTAAGATCACACCATTGCACTGCAGCCTGGGTGACAAGAGTGAAACTCTCAAAAAAAAAAAAAAACAAATTTCAATAGCAGAAAGAATTTTAAAGTGTTAGTTTAAAACTGGAGTAGTGCCTGCATTCTGAAGTAGAAGTTTGGACGATATTTTTATTTTGTTCTAGAAGGGACCTTTTCTGAGCCCTTTCAGTTCATTTTTCTTAAGGACGGCTAGCAGTTGAATAATCTGAATGCACATATTTCAGACTGAGATGGCAGGTGTTGTTTAATAATATAATGCTGTCATTAATATAACTTTCAATAATGTAAAGGTACAGAATGTTGTGGTTTGAATGTGCCCTTCAAACTTCATGTGTTGGAAATTTAATCCCCCAATTCAAATGCTGATTGGAGGGGAGGCCTTTCAGAGGCAATTAGGATTAAAGAAGGTCATCAGGGCAGGGGCCCCACAATAGGACTGGTGGCTACACAAGAAGAAGAAGAGAAGCCTCAGATGACACTCACCCTCGTGCCTTCTCACCATGTGATGCTCTCTTTCATGTTATCATGTAGCAAGAAGGCCCCCGCGGAGGCTGGTGCAATGCTCTTGGACTTTCCAGCCTCTAGAACTATAAGAAATAAGTTTCTTTTCTTTATAAATTACCAGTCTTAGGTATTCAGTTAAAGCAACAAAAAATGGACTAAGGCAGGGAGTGTCTTTGTCTTGAGCAGATATTTTCTTTATAATTTCTACAAGATGTTTGCTTCTTGTACCTGAAAGTGGTAGAAGTGAGGGAGATGAAAAGGAGGAACTGAGCCTGAACAACAAAGTGGTAGGCTGGGGATGGAAAACAGATGGCCCAAGGGGATTTCAACTGAAGGAGTGTGGCCAATGGGCAGCACTAGCAGTGATAATAGATATCCAGACTTAAGGTTCCCTTTTCTGAAGAACAGTTCCCTTGTGCTCATCTCTACCCATGTAAAGTCTAAAACATGGCAGCCTTGCCTTCCATCCTTTGAGAAATAAGGCACAGGACTCTGCACCTAGTGTAGGAGGGGAAGGGTTAGGGAGGAGGGTAGCAGGCTGAGAAATGGTTATGAAACAGCCAGAGGTGAATAGCAGAGAAGCCTTGAGGTGTAGGAGTATAAGATCTGAGACAAGATAACCAGAATGAAAGTGTGAAAAGGATGGCCAGGCGTGGTGGCTCACGCCTGTAATCCCAGCATCTTGGGAGGCCAAGGTGGGTGGATCACCTGAGATGAGGAGTTCGAGACCAGCCTGGCCAACATGGCAAAATCCCATCTCTACTAAAAAGACAAAAATTAGCCAGGTGTGGTGGTGGGCGCCTGTAATCCCAGCTACTCTGCGGGCTGAGGCAGGAGAATCACTTGAACCTGGAAGGTGGAGGTTGCACTGAGCTGAGATCATGCCACTGCACTCCAGCCTGGGCAACAGAGTGAGACTCTGTCTCAAAAAAAAAAAAAAAAACAGAAAGTGTGAAAAAGAGAAGCAACCTTCACCCACCCTGAAGGAGACTCAGAAACGTCTGTGGAGGAAATTGGACTTGCTGCAGACAAGTAGGGTGGGAGTTTCAGCTGCTTTGTATAGGCTTTAAATAGAAGCGTTCCCTTGGCCACATACACATACCCAAGTACATACATACGCCCACGAGCATGTTGAAAGCTAGAGGACCCGGGGAACATTCAGGTTACTTTTGTTAAATACATGAACTACCATATATCCTGAATTTTAGAAGAGAAATGTATATAACCAGAAAATGATATTACCTTATACTCAGGCTATCTTTGTGGATGATGGGGGACAGTGATCGATAGTAAGTGAAGGGAAATGAAACCACAGAAGTAACAGAACTGCAGCTAGGGGGAAAATTATTTATTCAAGTCATATGTAAATATGTGCCTTTTTGAAAGTACAACTTTGTCACTCTTAATGGTTTTAGAAATCTGAGAGGGGCCCTGTGCTATAGCCCAGAGAGATCACTGTTTCGACCAGGGGAATTCAGATATTGCTGACATTCATTTTTGTAAGGAATACAGTAGATATCTGAATAACAAATAACAGCCTGTAAATATTTATATATATGAAATAGTCCTGTTTATATATTTGAAATAATCTGCTATCTATTAACAGAAAGAAAATATTAGTATGCAGTAGGTACATCCAGTCATAATGGGCAGCTCGACATTTCTGGAAGAGCCATCTGCAATAAAACAATAGTATTGTAAATATTTAAAAGACAGTAATTAAACTCAGCATTGAGGTGAACTCCACACTGATTTTAGTTACTGTTTTTCTTCAGATTCCACAAAGAGGGAAGTACTCCAAAGAAATCTTTACATTCTAGAAAGATCTAGTTTTTATCATGATGCATTATTTAATACTCTTAAACTACTTGTCTGTGAGACTATGCTTTTTAGGAATGAATGTGATTCTGTTACTCCTAATGTGATAACAGTAACTCCTGGGTACATTTTAATCTTTGCAAAATTTTAACTCAAAATAAAAATCATCCACTAGTGTGAAATATTTCAATGACATGATTCCAATACAGATTCAAGATGAAAACATCAGGTTTCCTTCAAAAGGAATTTTACTCTCCTTTTACGAAATTGTGTAGGTATTTATATAAGTTAATTTTGAGAATTTTTAGCTAATCATACATTTATTTATCAGTAAGTGATTGAAATCGAGTCCTTTTAGAGAAGGAAACCCAATTAAGATGGTGTTGTGGTTGAACTGTGTCCCCCAAAAAAAGTATGTTGAAATCCTAACCCCCAGAACCTCAGAATGTGACCTTATTCGGAAATAGGGTCACTGAAGATCTAATTGGTTAACATGAGGTCATACTGGAACGGGGAGGCCTCCTAATCCACTATGACTGGTACAGGACGATAACCATGTGAAGACAGACACACACAGGAAGAAAGTCATGTGACCACAGAGGCAGTGATTAGAGTTATGCAGCTACAAGCCAAGCACTGCTTGTGACACCAGAAGCTAAGAGAAAGGCATGGAACAGATTCTCCCTAGAGCCGTTGAGAGAGCATGGCCCTACCAATGCCTTAATTTCAGACTTCCAGCCTCCAGAACTATGAGATGATAAATTTCTGTGTTCTGAAGCCACCCAGCTGTGATATTTTGCTATCACAATCCTGAGGAATAAAAACAGATGGGAACAGATGTACCCACCTGTCTTCGGGTCTATGAAGTAGTACAAAGGGCATAGGCTTTGAGGTTCAGCAGAAGTGGAAATTAACCCCACCCCAGTCAATTCCTTCGTATGTGACTTTACACAAGGTAATTAAGGTAGCCTGCTTCCTCAGCAACATGATAGAAGTAAGATCTTCATGAGATAGTTAGCAGGGCATGGTGGTGCATGCCTGTAATCCCAGCTACTCGGGAGGCTAAGACAGGAGGATAATTTGAGCTCAGGAGTTAGAGACCAGCCTGAGCAACATAGCAAGACTCCATCTCAAAAAAAGAAAAAAAAAAGGTTGTTGAGGGCATCAATTGGTGATTGGTGAATATACAAAAGTTATGGGGCACATAGGTTCTCAAAAAATACTAATTTACAACCCGTATATATGAGCTCATTTAAGTGGTCCGTTAATATTATTTTATGTGGTCATGGAAATTAAGAGCTTTTTTTTATTTTCAATAATTAAAAAAAAACAGTATCTATAAATCCGAACTTCCAGTGACCTGGATGTTCAGTAACATTTTTGGCAGTAATGATTAAAAAAAAAATGAATTATTCATAGTTAACGGGAAATAGACAACCATTTTATTTATGTGCTGTACAGTTTTGTTTGGTCAAAGAAACTCTAGTCCCCTAATTTAAAGAACACTCTGGAAAGGAAGTATCCCACACAAGAAATGTGGTGGATGAAAACTCCCTATAAAAAGTTTATTCCTTTAATTATATGCTAAAAAAATATATTTTTAGAAGCAGTAAAATTATAGTCTTTCCAAGAGTACTGTAATGTGAATTATCCAACCTAATGACTCAGTTTCAAAGTATGAATTATGTATTAGTCTCATTAGAAAGGGATAAAACTTGTCATTCAATATGGGGGAATGACATATTGTTTATGTGATCATCCTTCTGAGATCCTATTAAAATGATAGTAAAGAAATAAAAAGGGCAGAATCTAAGGGCAAAGGGCAATTAAGAGAAAACAAAGACCTAATGATGATCACTGATCTAAATCTTTCAATAAACTTCTAGAAGACAGAGAAGGAAGTGATAACTAGAGAAACACAGTGGAGGTGAAGGAACTCAAAATATGCCACTCAGGCTGGGCACAGTGGCTCACACCTGTAATCCCGGCACTTTGGGAGGCCGAGGCAGGCGGATCACCTAAGGTCGGGAGTTCAAGACCAGCCTGACCAACATGGACAAACCCCGTCTCCACTAAAAATACAAAATTACCAGGCGTGGTGGCACATGCCTGTAATCCCAGCTACTTGGGAGGCTGAGGCAGGAGAATCGCTCGAATCCGGGAGGCAGAGGTTGCAGTGAGCCAAGATCGTGCCACTGTACGCCAGCCTGGGTGGACAGAGTGAGACTCCATCTCAAAAAAAAAGAAATAAATAAATATGCCACTGTGGCAAACAGACTTTTTTGAGTTAAGGGTCTTGAAAAAAACAGCAAGAACAAGATCATTCTGACCTTCCTACTGTTTATTAAAAGCAGATGATTAAATTCCTGTGTGACAAATATCCTCCCTGTACCAGAAGGAAAATATCACTCTTATCATCATCAAGGATAAGAAGTTGAGGCCAAGGAAAATCTGTACCGACAAACCGTGTTAGACTAATCCTGATCCTCCTAGCCACTTCTCTATTCAACGAACCACCCTTCTCAAGCTCCTTTGACTTGTCACATTTTCACAATTTACTTTGCGTTGTCTAATTCAGTATCTCTGTGTTTATCTCTAACTGCCTCCTTGAGTCTCCATTTCCTTTTGAAGGCTCCCATGCCGTGTAAAACTTGCAGTAAATAAATGTGCATGCTTTTCTTCCATTGCTACAGCTTATGTCAATTTAATTCCCAGGCTCAGCCAAAAAACCCTAAAAGGGTAGAGATAAAATTTTGCTTCCTCTATAAAGGGAATTCCAGCCAGGAGGATGCATGGAGAGACCATATCTGAGAAGGAAGCCAATCCGCCTGCAGGACCCAGTGTGCAAGGGCTCAGAAAATTCACTTCCCACATTTTCTTTTCTTTGCAAATTACTTGGCAATATGCCTCAAGAATACAAAAGAGTAAACCAAGGAAAAGACACCAGGATCCAGGAAACAGTGGTTTCAAATGAGGTAAGTAATTAAGGGAAGTCCCTGGGTGACAGCTGTGCAGCAGATCAAGGCAGCAAGTAACAAAGGCCTTCGGAGGAAGTTATCTTGAGGAAAAAAGAGAGTTGAGTATTTTTCAAAATCTTACACTAACTTTGAGATTTTGTAATAATAGAAAGATACCAACAATGCAAAAATAAAAAAGAAAGAAAGAAAGACAGGAAGACAAGTAGAAAGCCACCTTATTAGGATAATCTGACTGCAAGCAGCAGGAAAACCAAACCAAGAAGGCTTAAATAAGACATTTACTGTCTGACATAACAAGAGCTTTATAGGCAGGGAAACTTTAGTTGACTGGTTCATTCAGTATCTGATTCTTCAAGTGCATGGGTTCTTTACATCTTTCTTTTGTTTTTTCTTTTTCTTTTTCTTTTTTACAGTCCAGAGGTTTTTTTTTTTTTTTTTTTTTTTTTTAAACACCTATGAAGTCATGAATTCATAGGGAATAGGTTCCAGCAGCTCAGGCTGCTTCCCATTGGTTCCCACACAGTGTGCGTCTCCGGGTGGAGCAGCCCCGTGCTTCCGCTGAACCCGCGTACCTTTCTCTTTGGCTTCTTTTTCTGACCATTTTCCTTCATGCGTTTCAGGAAGCTATCTCGGCTCTTAGAGTGCTTGATGTACTCAATACGCACATTAATTATCTGGCAAGAATCTTGCCCTTAACTTGTTTGTTAACACAATGCCAACAGCATGCTGGGGAACATTGTAGACTCTTCCAGTTTTGCCAAGGTAACACCTGTGGGACATTCGTTTTTGGACAGTACCCAATGTCTACACTATCACCTTTCTTTTTTTTTTTTTTTTTTTTTTGAGACAGAGTCTTGCTCTGTCGCCCAGGCTGGGGTGCAGTGGCCGGATCTCAGCTCACTGCAAGCTCCGCCTCCCGGGTTTACGCCATTCTCCTGCCTCAGCCTCCCGAGTAGCTGGGACTACAGGCGCCCGCCACCTCGCCCGGCTAGTTTTTTGTATTTTTTAGTAGAGACGGGGTTTCACCGTGTTAGCCAGGATGGTCTCGATCTCCTGACCTCGTGATCCGCCCGTCTCGGCCTCCCAAAGTGCTGGGATTACAGGCTTGAGCCACCGCGCCCGGCCCACTATCACCTTTCTTATAGATTCGTATATACGTGGCCAAAGGAACAACTCCATGTTTTCTAAAAGGCCTAGAGAATATATATCAGGTGCCTGTCCTCTTTCCTTTTGTGTTTGTCATTTTGACAAGTTACTGGAAAACGGCGGTTCCGGCCAAAAGGCTACATCTCTCTTTCTGCCATCTTCACTCATCCAAAGGCAGGCTCCCCTCATGGTAACAAGATGCACACACTCTTTCAGGGTTCATATCCAACATGGCAGAATCCCAAAGAAAATACTCTATCTCCCTTAGAGAAAGGAAAACTTGCTGGAAGCCCCTAGTAGGCATTTTCTCCTGTCTCATTGGCTAAAACTGTATCCTGTGCACATCTGAACAACTACTGGAAAGGAGAATGGAACCACTGCAGCAGGGATTGTTAATTGCCTCTCAATATCCATCTCCCCCTCCCTCCTTTCTATGATAGAACTTCTCTAAATTGTATCTCGACACATAATCACTAAGCTAGAAGCAACTTTTCCCATCCTCTCTTGCACCTAGGTGTGGCCATGTTACGACGTTCTGGCCAATAGGATATGAGTGGAAATGATGTGGGCAATTTGTAAATTTTTCTTTATAAAAAGTTGTGTGCTCTCCACTGGCTCAATTCCTCCGTTCTGGCTAGTATGAAGATTCGGTGGTAGTGGGTCAGCTTCAAACATGAAGATGGGGGCAATTCCCAAGGGGATGACAGAGCCATAGGTAGAAGGAGCCTGGGGACCCAGGACATTCTCTTGATGCTCAGCCTCTCTCCTCTTACACTGTCAGCTAGCTAGGAATTCTACCTGACAGACACTCTATTTATGTTGGTGACTATTAAAGTAGTGGCAGGGGCCGGGCACGGGCTCATACGTGTAATCCCAGCACTTTGGGAGGCTGAAGCAGGCAGATCACTTGAGGTCGGGAGTTCGAGACCAGCCTGGTCAACATGGCGAAACCCCATCTCTACTAAAAATACAAAAATTAGCCAGGTGTGGTGACAGGTGCCTATAATCTCATCTCTCAAGAGGCTAAGGCATGAGAATCACTTGAACCCGAGAGATGAAGGTTGCAGTGAGCCGAGATTGTGCCACTGCACTCCATCTTGAGTGACACAGTAAGACTCTGTCTCATAAATAAATAAAGTAGTGGCGGGTGCTCTGGCTCATGTCTATAATCCCATCACTTTGGGAGGCCAAGGCAGGTGGATCACCTGAGGTCGGAAGTTCGAGACCAGCCTTGCCAACATGGTGAAATCTTGTCTCTACTAGAAATAAAAAAATTAGCCAGGTGTAGTGGCAGGCGGCTGTAATCCCAGCTACTTGGGAGGCTGAGGCATGATAATTGCTTGAATCCAGGAGGCGGAAGTTGCAGTGAGCCAAGATCGTGCCACTGCACTCTGGGCAACTGAGTAAAACTTTGTCTCAAAAACCAAAACAAAACAAAACAAAACAAAAAAATCCAGAAACTTCCTAAAGTAGCCAAAGCAATATCCCAATTACTGCAGTGGCCATGCTTCCCTTAGACCAGTGGTTCTCAAAGTATGATTCCCATACTGAGAGCACTAGTATCACTGAGGAACTTGTTGGAAATGTACATTCTTGGGCCTTGCCCCAGACCTACTGAATTGGAATGTCTGTGACTGTATCCCAGCAACCTGTTTTTTGTTTTGTTTTTTTGAGACAAAGCGAGACCCTGTCTCAAAATAAATTAATAAAAGAAAAGAAAAAAGAAACTTAAAAAGAGAAGAGATGAAAGAAAATGGGAAGAGATAATGTCAATAGGCAACATCAAGAAAAATGAAGGTGCTAATTTAAAATCATAAATGCAAGGAAAGAGGAATTCAAAATAAGAATATAATTCTATTGTTAGAAGGGGCTGGGTAAAGGTGTACTAAATCTTCATTTTGCATAAAAAGAAAGTCAATAGGTAGTTCCCAAAAATACTATATTAAGGCCAAACAAGGTGTTGCATGCCTCTAATCCCAAGGCTATGGGAGGCTTGAGGCAAAAGGATTGTTTGAGGCTTGGAGGCAACATAATGAGATCCCCATTTCTACAAAAAAAAAATTAATGAATTAATTAATTATTTTGAGATGGAATCTTACTCTGTCGCCCAGGCTGGAGTGTAGTGGCATGGTATCGGCTCACGGCAACCTCCGCCTCCCGGGTTCAAGCAATTCTCCTGCCTCAGCCTCCCAAGTAGCTGGGACTACAGGCATGCGTCACCATGCCTGGCGAATTTTTTTGTATTTTTTTTCAGTAGAGATGGGGTTTCACCATGTTGGCCAGATTGGTCTTGAACTCCTGACCCCAGGTGATCCGCCCACCTCAGCCTTCCAAAGTGCTGGGATTACAGGCGTGAGCCACCGCGCCCAGTCAAAAAAATATATATATTATTTTTTAAATTAGCCAGGTGTGATGATGGACGCTTGTAACCTCCCATCAGGCTGAGGTGGGAAGATAGATTGAGCTCAAGAATCTCAAAGTCACAGTGAGCTCTGATTGTGCCACTGCACTCTAGCCTGCATGACAGAATAAGATCCTGTCTCTAAAAACAAAACAAAACAAACAAAACTGTAAAATACTGTATCAAGAAACAACTGCCAGGCACGGTGGCTCATGCCTGTAATCCCAGCATTCTGGGAGGCCAAGGGAGGTGGATCACTGGAGCTCAGGAGTTTGAGACCAGCCTGGGCAACATGATGAAACTTGATCTCTACAAAAAAATACAAAAATTAGCTGGGCATGGTGACACGCAGCTATAGTCCCAGCCACTCAGGAGGCTGAGGTGGGAAGATTGTTTTAGCCAGAGAGGCCGAGGCTGCAGTGAGCCAAGATGGTGCCACTTCACTCCAGCCTGGGTGATAGAGCAAGACCCTGTCTCACAAAAACATAAATCAAAGCAAAACAATGCCTGCGTTAGCATATTATTTAAGGATATGAGGCAATCACCGTAAGAATAAAAACAGACGATTCAACTAGTTAAAAAGAATTTTCCCTTTTGGGATGGGGACTGTGAGAGGAGAGCTGTTGATTTTCATTATAAATCCTTCTGTACTGTTTAATTTTTTTTTTTAACCTAGGGCATGTATGCTTATAATGAACCATTGAAAAATTATGCTTTCAGAGGGGCTATACACAAGGTGGGACACAGTCCTCCCACTCTGAGAGCCTCTTTGTGAAGTTCTGCTTTGTCCAGGAGGGGGTCACCAGAATGTTTGCAGAGCCCCCGCCAGCGCTGTCTCATGAAGCAGCTTTACAAATGGTCGGATGGGACAGGGTTTCTGACAAAAGGCCCTCTCCTCATTGGCATAATCCTCTGGACAGCTGTACCGGGTGAATGGGAACAGCTCAGAGCAGTCTGTTGGCAGGCTTGCTGCTGTCACCTCTTGTAGAATTTCCTCTCGACCACCCTGCTCTCTCATTCAGATGTCCAACACACAGCCTTAATGGGTAACGGATGTTTTCACCCAGAGAATCCTCCTCATTAGCCTCTCAGTTCTGACCCGGAGGCTGAATGTTCACATCATGGAAAGTCATAATATTTCCACAATCATTGGCCCCAAAGCACTTGTTCAAATAGTAATGGTAGTTAGGATGCTGTAAGAAGATCAATTAAACCATGTCTACGTCTTTACATTTAGCTGGTATGCTTCCTCCTACCATATTGTCCTGTTTGTGATTTACTCTGTACCCAAAAGCTGATGTCAGACTTTCTGCTTTCAACACCAAGTAATTATGGGTGGAAACGGGGGAGGTTGAAGTGGTTTGGGAGTGGAGTGACATGTAAGGCAGTAGTTTTCAGATCATTTCCGGTGGCGCCTTGGTGTGCTGCAAAGATACTTTCATGGAAATGTCCCAGGGATTGGTCAGGACCCTGGATCCTACCTCACTCGAATCAGAGTAGCTCATTTTTGGGGTTTTTTTTTTTTGAGACAGAGTCTCACTCTGTTGCCCAGGCTGGAGTGCAATGGCACGATCTCGGCTCCCTGCAACCTCTGCCTCCCAGGTTCATGCAACTCTCATGTGTCAGCCTCCTGAGTAGCTGGGATTACAGGCACCCACCACCATGCCTAGCTAATTTTTTTTTTTTTTTTTTTTTTTTTTTTTTTGGTATTTTTAGTAGAGATGGGGTTTGGCCAGGCTGGTCTGGAACTCCTGACCTCAAGTGATCTGCCCACTCGGCCTCCCAAAGTGCTGGGATTACAGGTGTGAGCCTCCAGGCCCGGCCAGCCCACTTAATCTTAAACGCAGTCTTCCACTTCATACAACACACAGGACATAGGATGCAGCAAGTTGGAAAAATTACTCATACCACCACCCAGATGTGCAAAGAATTTAGAGTGCATTTTCCCTTTGCTTGCTCATTTAGAAGCACACCTGCTCCTCTTCACCTCCCAGGTAGCAAGGGAAAGGCTAGATTTAATCTCATTACAATATTTCCATTTCTTCCCATTTATACAGGCTTGTTTCAGCGTAAACATTTGGTCCATTCGAGGTTCAACTTCCCACTAGGGCTAATGAACATCTTTACCTGGTTGAGTAAATGTTTTCAGGTAAAATACTCTCTCTCTCAAATTTAGTCTCCTCCTCCCTGACCTGGTAGAAAGGGCAGGACTTACTATATCCTTGTGATGCCTGTAGGTTCCTGAGTGGTATGTATCTCAGGCCTCCTCTGGTCTCAGAGGCAATGCCCCAAGCCTGCCTGGGTACTGTTTGCCCTGCTGCTGTTGGGGGTGAAATTTGCTGCTGGGATCATTCGTGGCTTGGTCAGTGCCCAGCGGGCGGTCACCAATAACGTCACTCCCTCTGAGCCTATACCACACCCTCCACCAAACCTCTCCCGTGTTGGGCCACACAAGGCTCTGCTATCAAGCCCTCTCGCTCTTGCCCCCTGGGGACCCACAAGGCCCCTGGTCCTCAAGTCAGCCACCTCTGTGTCTTCCTCCATCCGAAAGACCTGCAGAAGCTTCCGAGCCTGGTGACACTTGTTGGGGACCAAGAGCAGCTTGCACAATGATACTCCATCCTACTCCGCCCCAGCCACGCTGCATGACCTCATCTCAGCCCAAAAACAGACATTGGGAACATCCGACCATCCATCCGTTTCCCCCGCTCTTTTAGGCTACCTGCAGTGACCGCAGCAGCAGGGGCGGCGGGAGTTGCCTCTCCTCTTCCAGCCTGGAAGAGCATGTATACTACGCCCCTCCTTCCGGGGTTGACTCCCGCCCGCCCCTCGGGGTGGGAAGGGTTCAGGAAACACAGGCCAGCTTATCTTAAGGAAACATGGTCAGGAATCTTTCAAAAACATACCTGTTGCGAGGGGGAAAGAAACCTCCAGGACAACAGTGATTTGCCTCAGCGGGGCAAAGGCCAGGCCTGATGGAAGAGCCCAGCCTTCGCCGAGCGCCGCAGGGAGCCAGCGACTCGCGCCTGCGGTTCCAGTCCCGCCGCGAGCCTGAGGCGTGCGCATGCTCGGTGCTGCGCGGGGCTCCTTCCTTACCGCAGGAGCCCCTCATCGAGAAACGCAGGTAGGCCGCATCCTTCTCGTCGCTGTATTCCCCAGGACCTGTGGTTCCTTATATTGAGTGGCATGACTGCATTCCTGCCCTTGCCGTTGACTCATTCTTTGCCCTTGTCAAGTTTCTTTGCATGAGTCGGTTTTTCCCCCTCTCGTTAGAACTGATAATAAAACAGACTTACCTAGCCAGGACAACATAGGGAGACCCTGTCTCTACAAAAAATAAGAAAATAAAATATTAGCTGAGTGTGGCGTCACACGCCTATAGTCCTATCCACTTGGGAGGCAGGAGGATCACTTGAGCCCAGGAGTTCAAGGCCGCAGTGAGCTGTGATGGCGTCACTGCACTCCAGCCTGGACAACAAAACGAGACCCTGTCCCCCAAAACCAAAAACCTCACAAGGCTCTTCCAGGTGTGAGCTAAGATAATGTATTGAATGTCCCTTGGTGAATTCAGAAATGCTGGGGATAAAATATACGGAACTCTCAAATACATCCGGATTATTAGCAGTGTAATGTCTACAAAGAAATACTCGTCGTCTCGTTAGCATTCTTTTATTTAATAGAGTAAAAAAGAGCGAAGATTTTAAAAAATTAAATTCATGGAACTGTTTTTATGTTAAAGGAGGGAAACATGGATTATGAACATTTTTATTCTTCTTGGCCAAGCCCTTGTACAATAAAGTTTGCTAACTACCATTATCTCATTTGCCAGTCATTAATCCAGAGAGATATATTTAGAATCATTAAAGTTTCTCCCCCCAAAATTAGGTTGAGATTTTATTTGAATTTTGTTAACCCTGACATCTTTATAATATTGAAACTTTTCAGGAAAATGATAGTTTCCTTTGCTTATTCGAGTTGTTATTTTTCTCTGAGTAGATTTTGGAGTTCTCTTCATACAGTCTAGTATACTTTATAAAGATTTTCTTGATAATTTTATAAATTTCTTTTTGGCCTGGACAGTGGCTCACACCTGTAATCCTAGCACTTTGGGAGGCCAAGGCGGGAGGATCACTTGAACTCAGGAGTTCAAGACCAGCGTGGGCAACACAGGGAGACCTCGTCTCTATAATTTTTTCAATTAAAAAAATGTTTTTTTTCTGATTACAAATGAGACTTTTCTCTCCTTCATGGTTTAACTATTTATAGAAGATATATAGTTAAGGGAATGATTTTTGCAAATTCATCCTATAGCTGCCATAATAAAAATACCAAGAGTGATTCTTAAAAGTACACCTGTATCTTATAGTATTTAGCAGTTGCCAAATGGCAGGCACTATGTCATAGGTTTTAAATGTATTTTCTCAGCAAATTTTCACAATAATCCTATAAATTAATAATAGTTATTATCCTAATGTGTAGATGAAAACGCAAGCCCAGTGAGATGACATAATCTGCCTAAGGTCACACAGTTCATTACTAAACACGAATTAATTCTCTTAGGTTTTCTAGATACACAATCATATCATTTATACAAAATGACAATTTTGTCTCCTCTTCCTAAGGGCTATGTGTTCAATTTTTGTTCTACACTTTACTGAACTGGTCATAATTATATTAAAATGTTAAGTAATTATTCTCACTTAAATACTTCTAAACCCTTTTCCATTCACTGGATATGCGTATATGATGCTGTAGTCAATAGAAATAATGATCACAATAATCCCTAACACTTACTGTGAATCCAGGCAGTCTAAGTCTGGAATTGATGTTCTCAATTACACAACTAATTCAAGAGTTACCGCACCTTGTTATAGCATGTTTCAGGCCACTCTAGCATGATCCACATGTTTCAAACCTTCTCCACCACCTCCCTTCAGTTTTCTGGCTTTGTAGCCAAAGTTTGCCTCTAAGTCTAGCCCCTGTTGGGTTGGTGATCCTGTTTACCATGAATCTAATCTGGTACTTTCTTATGACCTGTTTTCAGTAATGGTCCCTTGGCTCTACTCAGTGAACTTAAATAAACCCATCTGTGTCCTCTCTAGACCTCAGAACCCCATCCTATTTAAGTCCAGTTTCCTTTTACCAACAGATCCTGATGAAGTCTCTTTCAATATTCCTTTCAAATATCTTTGAAAACAGAAAATAAGGAATTTCGAGAGTTTTTATTCATCAAAACCCCATAATAGCTATGCCAGCATGGTGGTGCACAGCTGTAGTTCAAGCTACTCTAAGGCTGAGACCAGAGGATCACTTGAACCCGGGAGTTCAAGGCCAGCCTGGGCAAAGTAAAGAGACCTCTTCTCCCCACGTCTCTAAAAAATAAAAATATTGAAAGCCCCAATGTCCAATGTCAGAAAGATCAAGGAGAAAGTGATACTCTTCTACACTACACTTTTAAATTCTTTTTAAAGGGCAATTTGACAACGCATGTAACAAATTTTGCATATTCCTTGACTCAGAAATCTCACTTATTGGCCTCCTTCTCCTCCAGCCCTGTCACCACCTCTGTCCTGGAGAAGAAGCCATATTTGGTCTCCCTCAATGGGCAAGACAGAGGCAACGCGGGCACCATGATCCCGGCTCTGCCTTCCGGCAACCCGCAGCTCATTGCTCTCATCCTGGAGCGGCTAAGAGCCAGGCCCATGTGGCAACTTCTGTTGATGCTGCCTGGCCACTGTGGACACCAATCCAGCTTACCAAAACCCGAGGCAGAAAGCCGAGCATTGGATGTCCACACACCTGGATGAGCAGGACTGGAATCTTATGATGCACAAAAGCTTATTGCGAAATGATCAGAGACAGAGTGAGGTTCAGTCAGGGACATTGGAAGCTGGAGTAGACAGGGTTATTTCTCAGGCAGAGGATCCACAATCAAATCACAACCTCAGGCCGCCAATGGAACGAAAAATTCGTGAGATCCTGGGTGCCCAGAAGACAGCGATGTTGCCAGCGCCGCCTTTAGAGCCTGCAGACCAGGACCCTCCAGCTCCAGCCCAGGGTGCTTCCCGGGAACGTGTCCAATCTCTTTTGAAAGCTCTATTTAATTACTGGTGAAGAAGTGACTGGTTACATAAGAGTGCAACTTCAGAATGAAGATACGCCAAGGTCTCACTGATTTCTATATTTCAGCCTTGGCTATGGGCAGTGTCCAGTTGGAATGGGGAGCAAGTTTGGCAGTGGGGATGTTGACCCAGTTGTCCCCTGTATTGTGCCGCCATTTGGCCAGCCTGTCCAAGGATACGACACCCAGTAGACACTACAGAGAGATAAAGAAACACTGTAGTAACCTGGGATTGTCCTAAAACAGACTTTTATACTTGAACAAGGAGACTCTATGTGGATTCAGCGTTTGTGCTCTGGAATACACCAAAGCTACACTGAGAGAACGTAACCAGTCCCAAAGACAATTTCAAAGAACAGTAACAATATAAAGGGTAGTTGGGAGTAGGTATTTGACAGTGCTTATTTGATATTGTTTCTCAGAGTTGCAAACTGGAATGTAGAAACCACCAGCATCAGATACCTAGAAAGTTGTTATGACCTTCTTGTTCATGAATCTTCTAGCCAGCTTCCTTTCCCGTGTAAGAGGTGACAAAACATGGAACCCTAGAATGTGTGAGGAAGCTTGGACGTTAGGTATAAAAAAAAACATTTGTGGCTGGGCACGGTGGCTCAGGCCTGTGATCCCAGCACTTTCGGAGGCTGAGGTAGGTGGATTGCCTGAGGTCAGGAGTTTGAGACCAGCTGGACAACATGATGAAACTCTGTCTTAACTAAAAATACAAAAATTAGCAGGGTGTTGTGGCATGCGCCTGAAATCCCAGCTACTCAGAGGCTGAGGCAGGAGAATCGCTTGAACTCAGGAGGCAGAGGTTGCAGTGAGCCGAGATCACACCACTGCACTCTAGCCTGGGCGACAGAGCAAGATTCTGTCTCAAAAAGACAAAAGAAAAGCATTTGCAGGCTCTCTGTCTAGTGCCTCTTCCTGTCCTGCAAAGGCTAGTAAGTCTGGGGTGTGTGTAGTTTATTCTCATGCTTGTGTTTTTTAAGAAAAGTGAGTGGTAAATAAATGGCTTAAGATTTATAATAAGGGTGGGCTGGGTGGCTCATGCCTATAATACCAGCACTTTGGGAAGCCAAGGGGGGCGGATAACCTGAGGTCAGGAGCTCGAGACCAGCTTGGCCAACATGGTGAAAACCCGTCTCTACTAAAAATACAAAAATTAGCGGGGCATGGTGGCAAACCCCTGTAATCCAACTACTCAGGAGGCTGAGGCAGGAGAATCGCTTGAACTTGGGAGGCGGAGGCTACAGTGAGCTGAGTTCGTCCCGTTGCACTCCAGCCTGTGCGACAGAGCAAGACTTTGTCTCAAAACAACACCACCACCAAAAAGATTTATAATGAAATCAAATAAAATTTGATAGTCTTTTTAAAAAAATCTCACTCAGAATTTATCCTAAGTAAATCATTATGGATAAGCACAAATATATTTTTACAAAGATGTTTATTTTGATACTACTTATAGAGGTTAAAATTTTGTAGCACTCTAGATGTGCAGCATGGTTTTGTTTGTTTTTTGTTGTTGTTGTTGTTGTTCATTTGTTTGTTTTGAGATGGAGTCTCGGTCTGTGGCCTGGTCTGGAGTGCAGTGGCGCGATCTCAGCTCACTGCAACCTCTGCTTCCCGGGTTCAAGCTATTCTCCAGCCTCAGCTTCCTGAGCAGCTGGGATTGCAGCTGTGCACCACCACATCCAGCTAATTTTTGTATTTTTAGTAGAGGAGGGGTTTCGCCATGTTGGCCAGACTGATTTCAAACTCCTGACCTCAGGTGATCCACCCGCCTCAGTCTCCCAAAGTGCTGGGATTACAAGCATGGACCACCGCTCCCGGCCTGTTTGTTAACTAAATTCTACTACATCCGGAGAAATATTTCACTACATGGAAACGTTTATGATACGCTGTTAGATTAAAAAAGTATATCACAACTCAACATGTAAAGTATAATCCCATTTGTGTTTATATATCTATTATTGTCTATATAACTGCTATTTTAAATTTATCTAGCTACCTATTCATGTATATATCTATCGTTATTGAGATCACATAAAACAAAAATAGATAATTCCAATTATTCATTTCTCACTAATGGAATTATTAAGAAATATGCTATATTTCTTCTTTTTGTTCACTGTTTTCTGAATGTTCTACAATTAGCATGTATCACTTTTGGAATAGTAAAACCGTTATTCTGGCCGGGTGCAGTGGTTCACGCCTATAATCCCAGCACTTTGGGAGGCCAAAGTAGGAAGGTCCCTGGAGCCCAGGAGTTCAAGAGCAGCCTGGGCAACAAAGGAAGACTCCATCTCTACAAAAAAAGTGGGGAGTTATTCTTAACAGCTTTCTGTTAGTTAAGCTAAAGGCAGAGAGACAAAACATATAGGGCTTACATATGATAGAAGTTGTTTCTTTTGGCCGGGCGCGGTGGCTCAAGCCTGTAATCCCAGCACTTTGGGAGGCCGAGATGGGCGGATCACGAGGTCAGGAGATCGAGACCATCCTGGCTAACACGGTGAAACCCCGTCTCTACTAAGAAATACAAAAAATAGCCGGGCGAGGTGGCGGGCGCCTGTAGTCCCAGCTACTCAGGAGGCTGAGGCCGGAGAATGGCGTGAACCCGGAAGGCGGAGCTTGCAGTGAGCTGAGATCCGGCCACTGTACTCCAGCCTGGGCTACGGAGCGAGACTCCGTCTCAAAAAAAAAAAAAAAAAAAAAGTTGTTTCTTTTTTCCTCTCCCCAAATTATCTGTCGGTGCAAGGGCCCAGTGTTACAGTGAAGCTGTACTCCACAAAGTTACTCAGGGGTCCTGATTTTGTGCTGCTGTTATCTAGGTTGGTGTCTTTTCCACGTGGTAGAAGCTGGCTAACCTCCACTTCCACATTCCAGCCCAAGGAAAAGTCCAAGGTAGGTAGATATTTCTTTAAGGGGATGACCTAGAAGGTACACACTTTGTTTTCACGCACCATTGGCTTGAACCTAGTCACGTGACCACATCAGTCAAGAAGGCAGGCTGGGATCTACAGTCTCCAGCTGTCAGCCATATGCAGTTGTCCCTTGGTATCCACGGGGAATTGATTCCAGGATGCTACCTCAGAAACTAAAATGTGCAAATGCTCAAGTTCATTATATAAAATGACATAGTAGTTGCATATAACCTGTGCATATCCGCCTGCATACTTGTAATCATCTTTAGATTACTTATAGTATCTAATATAATGTGAATGCTATACAAATAGTTGTTATACCATATTATTCAGTACAGATGCAACTATAGTAGGCCTAACTACATTTTCTATCCACAGTTGGTTGAATCTGCACATACAGAACCCTTGGAAACCCAGGGCCAACTGTGTGTGTGTGTGTGTGTGTGTGTGTGTGTATGTGTATTCAGCTAAAATTTAGGGGGAAGGGATTATTACTAAAGATGATTAGGAATAGTGAGAGATGGACTCATTGGACTCTTACTTAGATATTAAAAATTTAGGCTGGGCTCACGCCTGTAATCCCAGTACTTTGGGAGGCCAAGGTGAGCGAATCACCTGAGGTCAGGAGTTTGAGACTAACCTGGCCAACATGGTGAAAACCCATCTCTACTAAAAATTCAACAATTAGATGGGCATGATGGAAGGTGCCTGTAATCTCATCTACTCAGGAGACTGAGGCAGGAGAATCACTTGAACCTGGGAGGCCAAGGTTGCAGTGAGCTGAGATCGTGCCATTATACTCCAGCTTAAGTGACAAGAGCAAAACTCCATCTCAAAAAAAATTAAAAAATAAATTAAAATGTACAATAGTTATAATACTGTGATTTTGGCACACGAATAAATAAAAAAGGACAACCATAAATACACTGGAACTCATATAAGATTAAAGCATATAAATTAAGATGGAGGAAAATAAACTCAATAATGTTGAGAGAATTGAAAAACCATTTGGAAAAAACAAAGTTAGATTAAATGACAAAATTCATTCCACATAAAGACTTAACTTTCTGTAGGGAAATATAGATGAAAATGGCAACCAGATTTTGACCTCTGCTTTAGTTGGTTCCCCATGCCACAAATTTCTGGACCTTATTGAGAATAATTATCTTTTCCTTGACCTTCGGCAACCAGAACTGCAAACCATACACCACATATAGAAGACATCATGCTTGTATTAGGTCAGGAGAATGCTTTATATTTTTTTTGTGTTTGTTGGTTAGTTGGTTTTTTCTTTACTTTCTTATGAAGCGTCTTTTTTATGTTGATCTTCTTATTGTTGATCTTCTTTATTGATAGATAAAATGCACAAAACTCATAATCCACATAGTGACTTCTAATTCCCATCAAGGGACTACCCTAGATGCGTATCTGATTCTGTATGCTCCATATAAACATTAGTCTCCCACTCAACAAGAAAAGAGCAAGCTGGGCACGGTAGCTCACGCCTGTAATCCCAGCACTGTGGGAGGCCGAGGCGGGTGGATCACCTGAGGTCAGGCATTCAAGACCAGCCTGGCCAACATGGTGAAAACCCTCCTCTACTAAAAATACGAAAATTAGCAGGGCATAGTGGCGCCTGCCTGTAATCCCAGCTACTCAGGAGACTGAGGCAGGAGAATCACTTGAACCTGGGAGGCAGAGGTTGCAGTGAACCGAGATCATGCCATTGTACTCCAAACTGGGCAACAGAGCAAGACTCCATCTCAAAAAAACAAAAAAAAAAGAAAAAGAAAAAAGAAAGTAACCTGATTTAAGCATGGGTAAAGGACTTGACATTTCTCCAAAGATAAAATACAAATGGCCAACAAACATAAAAAGATGTTCAATATCAATAATCATTAGAGAAATGCAAATCGAAACCACAATAAGATACCACCTCACACCCATTAGAATAACTACTATCAAATAAATATATAAATAAGCCCTGGCACGGTGGCTCATGCCTGTAATCCCAGCTCTGGGAGGCTGAGGTGGGAGGATTGCCTGAGGTCAGGAAGTTTTGAGACCAGCTTGGTCAACATGGTGAAACTCCATCTCTACTAAAATACTAAAAATGCAAAAAATAGCCAGGTGTGGTGGCACGCCTCTATAATCCCAGCAACTCAGGAGGCTGAGGTGAGAGAATTGCTTGAACCTGGGAGACCGAGGCTGCAGCGAGCCAAGATCATGCCACTGCACTCCAGCCTGGGCAACAGAGTGAGACTCTGTCTCAAAAAAAAAACACAAAAAACATACATACATACATACATACATAAAATAAGTGTTGATGAGGATGTAAAGAAATTGAAAGCCCTGTGCATTGGTGGTGGGAATCTAAAATGGTGCAGCCACTATAGAAAGCAATATGGTGGTTCCTCAAAAAATTAATAAATATAGAATTACCATATAATCTAGCAATTCCACTTCTAGGTATGTTTCTAAAAGAATGAAAGCAGGGCCTCGAAGAGATGTTTGCATACCCATGCTCATAGCAGCATTATTCACCATAGCCAAGGTGTGGAAGCAACCCAAATGTTCATCAATGAATTAATGGATAAACAAAATGTGATGTAAATATATAATGGAATCTTACTCAGTCTTGAAAAGAAGGAAATCCTGTCACATGCTATAACATGGATAAATCTTGAGGATATTATGCTAAGTGAAATAAGCCAGTCACAAAAAGACAAGTCCTATATGATTTAACTCATATAACGTGTTTAAAATAGTCAAATTTATAGAGACAGAAAGTAAAATAGTAGTTACCAGGGGCTTGGGAGAGGTAGAAATAGGAATTGTTGTTTAATGGGTATAAAGTTTCAATTTTGCAAGATTAAAAATGGCAGAGATCCCTGAATGTAATTAATGCTACAGAACTATACACTTAAAAATAGTTAAGATGGTAAATTTTGTATGTGTTTTTTACTACAATTTTTTTTTTTTTTTTTTTTTTTTTTTCAGACAGAGTCTCGCTCTGTCACCCAGGCTGGAGTGCAGTTGTGCAATCTCGGCTTACTGCAAATTTTGTCTCCCAGGTTCACGCCATTCTCCTGCCTCAGCCTCCCAAGTAACTGGGACTACAGGTACCCACCACCATGCCCAGCTAATTTTTTGTATTTTTAGTAGAGATGGAGTTTCACAGTGTTAGCCAGGGTGGTCTCGATCTCCTGACCTCATGGTCCACCCACCTCGGCCTCCCAAAGTGCTGGGATTGCAAGCATGATCCACCGCGCCCTGCCTTTACTACAGTTTTTTTAAAAGTTTGAGAAGGCTGGGCAACAAAGTGAGACCTCATCTCTACATTTTTTTTTTTAATTACCTGGGCAAGGTGGCGTTCATCTGTAGTCCCAGCTACTTGGGAGGCTGAGGTGGGAGGATCACTTGAGCCTGGGAGTTTGAGGCTACGATGAGCTATGATCACACCACTGCAGGATATCCAAGAACTGTGGGATAATTACAAAAGGTGTAACATACGCATAATTAGAGTTCCTGAAGGAGAAACAAAGGAAATTTTTTCAGTAATAATAGCTAAAATTTTCCAAAATTAACAAAAGACACTAAATCACAGATCCAAGAAGTTAAGATAATACCATGCAGGATAAATAACAAAAATTCTGCACTTGGGTGTATCATATTCAAACTACATAAAGTCAAAGACAAGAAGAAAACCGAGAAAGAAGCCAGAGGGTGAGGAAAACCACTTTATGTATAGAGGAATAAGAAAAAGAATTGAGGCCGGCATGGTGGCTTACGCCTGTAACCCCAGCATTTGGGAGGCTGAAGTGGGCAAATCATTTGAGGTCAGGAGTTTGAGACTAGCCTGGCCAACATGGTGAAATCCCATCTCTACTAAAAATACAAAAATTAGCCAGGTGTGGTGGTATGCATCTGTAATCCCAGCTACTCAGGAGGCTGAGGCAGGAGAATTGCTGGAACCAGGGACACAGAGGTTGCAGTGAGCCATTGCACTTCAGCCTAGGCCACAAGAGCAAAAAAAGAATAAGAATTGCATTGGCCTTCTCTTCAGAAATCATGCAAGCAAGAAGACAGTGGAATAAAATATTTAAAACATTGAAAGAAAAAAACAGCAACCTAGAATTCTGTATCCAGTAAAATTATCCTTCAGAATGTATCTCCCATAGACTTGCCTTGCAAGAAATGCTAAAAGAAGTTCTTCAGAGAGAAGGAAAGTGTTATAGGTCAGAAACTTGCATCTGTGTAAAAAGAAGTGTTTGAGGGCTGGGTGCAGTTGCTCATGCCTGTAATCCCAGCATTTTGGGAGGCTGAGGCGGGTGGATCACCTGAAGTCAGGAGTTCAAGACCTGCCTGGCCAACATAGTGAAACCCCGTCTCTACCAAAAATACAAAAAGTTAGCAGGGCGTGGTGGCAGGAGCCTGTAATCCCAGTTACTGGGGAGGCTGAGGGAGGAGAATTGCTGGAACCCAGGAGGTGGAGGTTACAGTGAGCTGAGATCATGCTGTTGTACTCCAGTCTGTGTGACTGAGTGAGACTCTGTCTCAAAAAAAAAAAAAAGTATTTGAGAAATAAAGCACTGAGAAATAAAGGTTAAAATAACATGTTTTAGTTTTGTTATTCTTAACTGATCTAACAAAAAACAGTTTGTTCAAAATAATAGCAACAATATATTGGATGATTACAGCTTATGGATTAGTGAAATATATGACAACAACGTTATAAGGGATGGGAGGGAAGAATTGGAAATACTATGTTATAAGGTATGTGTACCACCCATGAATTTGTAGAATGTTATTTGAAAGTGGACATATATTATTTGTAAATATATATTGCAAACTCTAGGACAATGACTGAAAACATTTTTAAAGTGTAATTGATACACAAAGAAAGAAGAAAAAATGGAATCATGTAAATGCTCAATTAAAACCAAACAAGTGGTAAGGCACAGTGGCTCAAGTCTGTAATCCCAGCATTTCAGGAGGACAAGGTGGGTGGATCACTTGAGGTCAGGCAGAGTTTGAGACCATCCTGGCCAACACGGTGAAACCCCATTTCTACTAAAAATACAAAAATTAGCCCTGTGTGATGGTGGGTGCCTGTAATCGCAGCTACTCAGGAGGCTGAGGCAAAAGAATTGCTTAAACCCAGGAGGTGGAGGTTGCAGTGAGCCAAGATTGCGCCACTGTACAGGATCCAGCCTGGGTGACAGAGTGAGACCCCCTCTCAAAAAAATAATATTGCCGGGTGTGGTGACTCAAGCCTGTAATCCCAGCACTCTGGGAGGCTGAGGCGGGCAGATCACGAGGTCAGGAGATCAAGACCATCTTGGCTAACGCGGTGAGACACCGTCTCTACTAAAAATACATAAAAATTAGCCAGGCGTGGTGGCAGGCACCTGTAGTCCCAGCTACTCGGGAGGCTGAGACAGGAGAAAGGCGTGAACCTGGGAGGTGGAGTTTGTAGTGAGCCAAGATCGTGCCACTGCATTCCAGCCTGGGCGACAGAGTGAGACTCTGTCTCAAAAAATAATATTAATAGGCCGGGCGCGGTGGCTCAAGCCTGTAATCCCAGCACTTTGGGAGGCCGAGGCGGGCGGATCACAAGGTCAGGAGATCGAGACCACAGTGAAACCCCGTCTCTACTAAAAATACAAAAAATTAGCCGGGCGCGGTGGCGGGCGCCTGTAGTCCCAGCTACTCAGGAGGCTGAGGCAGGAGAATGGCGGGAACCCGGGAGGCGGAGCTTGCAGTGAGCCGAGATCGCGCCACTGCACTCCAGCCTGGGCAACAGCGTGAGACTCCGTCTCAAAAAAAAAAATAATAATAATAATAATAATAATAATAATATTAATAAAACCAAACAAGACAGGCTGGGTACGGTGGCTCACACCTGTAATCCCAGCACTTTGGGAAGCCAAGGTGGGCAAATCACGAGGTCAGAAGTTCGAGACCAGCCTGACCAACATGGTGAAACCCGTTTAGTAGAGTACTAAAAATACAAAAAAAAATTAGCCAGGTGTGGAGGCACACACCTGTAATCCCAGCTACTCAGGAGACTGAGGCAGGAGAATTGCTTGAACCCAGGAGGCAGAGGTTGTGGTAAGCCAAGATCACACCACTGCACTCCAGCCTGGATGACAGAGCAAGACTCTGTCTCAAAAAAAAAAAAAAAAAAAAAAAACGAAAGAAAAAGTGTGGAAAACAAAAAGGAAACAAAGAATAAGAGCAATTAAATAAAATAAACTACAATTAAGGTACATGTTAATCCAACTATATCAATGATCACTGTAAATGTGAATGATCTAAATACATTAATTAAAAGACAGAGACTATCAGAGTGGATAAAATAACACCACCCAACTATATGTTGTTTACAAGAAACTCACTTTAAATATGCAGACACAGACGAAAAGTAAAAGGATGAATAAAGGTATGCCACACTAACACTAATCAAAAGAAAGCTATGGTAGCTATATTAATTTCAGACAAATTATCTCCTGCAATATCTTGGAAGACAGTTCACATGTCAGTCAGGCCCTTAGCCCTTAGTTCTAGAAAGGGTTTTTGAGAAATATCAATGTTTATGTATTTTGACTGCTTTTTGCTGCTTTTAGCCAAGTTCTGTGAGATTGATGAACCAAGGCAAGAATTAGTCAGTTGGAAAGCAGACTGGAATGGAATACATTTCCTCACAGGAGGATTTGTAAAGGCTTCTCAGGTGTTTTTTACCAAACCAGACAATGAGAGCCGGCCAGAATGATAAAGCTGCCTTCCAGTCCAAGGATATTGCTTTATACAGCCTCAGAGTATCCATCATAATATTGCAAGTGTGGAGTTCATGCCATATACCAGCTAGTGAGTAAAAGAGGAGAGTCTTCAGTCTTAAGAACTTTTTCCAAGGCTGGGCGTGGTGGCTCACACCTGTAATCCCAGCACTTTTCAAGGCCGAGGTGGGTGGATCACAAGCTCACGAGTTTGAGACCAGCCTGACCAACATGGTGAAAGCTCACGTCTACTAAAAATACAAAAATTAGCTTGGTGTGGTGGTGCACGCCTGTAATCCCAGCTACTCAGGAGGCTGAGGCAGGAGAATCGCTTGAATCTGGGAGGCAGAGGTTGCAATGACAGAGATTGCACCACGGCACTCCAGCCTGGGTGACAGAGCAAGACTCTGTCTCCAAAAAAAAAAAAAAAAAAAAAAGAACTCTTTCCAGAAAAGATCTATGGCTGTGGTTACTTGCCCAAAGAACTGAATGGAAGAAAATACATCAGAAGTAGATTGATAATTCACAAGACTGGCCTTTAATAATCTGTAGCTCTTCAACTTCTAAAGCATCCCCTGGAGCCACTCAAACAGAACCTACACGAGAGCATAGTCTTCAATGTCACTTCAGATGTGGCTATGGAGGATAACTAATGGAAGAACCTTCTAGAGGCAAAGCCAAGAGCCAGAAAGGACAATGAGCAAGGAGTTTTCTTGACAGAATCAGGATCAAATGTACTTGGCAATAGTACGTTGGTAAATCTGCAATTTAAGCTCAGTAGGAATTTTATCATTATAGTAGTCCAGTGATTGTTCTTTCCCTCCATTTCTTTTCTTTTCTGAAAGAGGACTTTTATTAAGCAATTCCTTATTCACCACTATCTTTTTGGTGGGTGGAGGTGGGAAGACAGATAACTTGTCTTTTAGAAGATGCTCACCTGAGTCATCGGTTGTCCTGGTGAAGAGGACTTAATATCACTGAGATCCTAGATTTTGAACTGAATGCAGTAGCTGGATGGAACACTGCATTATTTTACTTGGAAGGGAGAAAAGTATGTTTTATATATAGAAAAAAGAAGGGGGAACATGAATATTTGGGTAACCAGGAGTGGACTATAACAGAGACTGCTGGTTGTCTCACATGTGCTCTCTCTTTCTCTAGCACATGGCTATTCAACCGAAGGCTATATTTCTTTTGGTATTATTATTATTATTATTATTATTAAGATGGAGTCTCGCTCTTGTCGCCCAGACTGGAGTGCAATGGCGCAATCTTGGCTCACTGCAACCTCCACCTCCCAAATTCTCTTTATTGAGAATTTCAGGTTCAAGAAATTCTCCTGCGTCAGCCTCCCAAGTAGCTGGGATTACAGGCGCCCGCCACCACACTCAGCTAATTTTTGTATTTTTAGTAGAGACAGGGTTTCACCATGTTGGCCAGGCTAGTCTCAAACTCCTGACCTCAAATGATCTGCCCGCCTCAGCCTCCTAAAGTGCTGGGATTACAGGCATGAGTCACCGCGCCCAGCCCAAAGGCTGTATTTCTTACACTCCTTAGCAGGTGAGTTTGACAGTGTGACTTGGTTCTAGTCAATGGGATGTGAGGAGAAATTATATACAGTCATGTACGTCATAACATTTTGGTCAATGACAGACTATGTATATGATGGAGGTCCCATAAGATTATAAGGGAGCTGAAAAATTCCTGTTGTCTTGTGACGTCAAAGCTGTCCTAACTTTGTGGTGCAACAGATTATTCACATGTTTGTGGTGATGCTGATGCTGGTGTGAACAAACCTACTGTACTTGATGTCCTAGCACTTGATAATAAATGACTAAGTTACCTGTTTTATGAGTTTACTATACTATATATATACATGTATACATATATATAAAATTATTATTTTTTTTGAGACGGAGTTTGGCTCTTGTTGCCCCAGGCTGGAGTATAATGGCGTGATCTTGGCTCACTGCAACCTCCACCTCCCAGGTGCAAGTGATTCTCCTGCCTCAGCCTCCCGAGTAGCTGGGATTACAGGCATGCACCACCACACCTAGGTAATTTTGTATTTTTAATTGAGATGGGGTTTCTCCATGTTGGCCATTCTGGTCTCAAACTCCCGACCTCAGGTGATCCGCCCGTCTCAGCCTCCTAAAGTGTTGAGATTACAGGTGTGAGCCACCGCACCCATCTATACTATATTTTTAATTGTTATTTTAGAGTGTACTCTTTCTGTTTATTTAAAAAAAAAATTAAGTGTAAAGCAACCTCAGGCAGGTCCTTCAGGAGGTATTGCAACAGACGGCATTGTTACCATAGAAGTTGAACACTCCATAAGTGTTATCGCCCCGAAGACCTCCCAGTGGGAAAGATATAAAAGTGAAAAACAGTGATATTGGCCGGGCACAGTGGCTCACGTCTGAAATCCCAGCACTTTGGGAGGCAGAGGTGAGCAAATCACTTGAGGTCAGGAGTTCGAGAGTAGCCTGGCCAACGTGGTGAAACCCCGTCTCTATTAGAAATATAAAAAGTAACTGGGCATGGAGGTGGTCATCTGTAATCCCAGCTACTCAGGAGGCTGAAGCAGGAGAATTGCTTGAACCTGAGAGGCGGAGCTTGCAGTGAGCTGAGATCCGGCCACTGCACTCCAGCCTGGGCTACAGAGCGAGACTCCGTCTCAAAAACAAAACAAAACAAAACAAAACAAAAAAAATACACCTGCCCTACTTTCTTCCTCTCTTTCCAGTGGCCTAAAGGTTGAGAGGTAGAGAGAGCTAAAGCAGCTGTCTTAAACTAAAGAGGGCAGCCACAACGGAGTGACAATACAGAAGGGGTCTGCATCACCAACATCGTGGAACTGCTGTAGCCCTGGAGTGCTTATGTTCACACTGTGACACAGACACAAGTCACATTCTTCCATGTGTATTTGGGTCTATGTGAGAGCAACTCAAGCTGTGACCTACTTAATGTAGGTTTATGATCAAGCACATATCTCATTGTATTGTAGCTATTTCTCTAATTATGATTATTTTTTAAGTAATCATCATTAATAATATCAGCAAAGTACGTTTTTTTTTGTTTTGATGTCAGATGAGTAATGTGCCAAGGTTTGAGGGAGGCATATCTGTGTGAAAACCCAATCATCATGTTTATAAACTACAAAGAATCACATGCAGTTAAGTTTTTACTGTAATCCAAGGGTGGGAAGTTCAGCCACGCCTTGCAGGATCTGGAACAGCAAATAGAGAAGCCATCAGTAACTGAGGTCATTCTCATATCAGCTTCTGCAAACCAGATTTCCCCCCTGTGACATTGTGAAATACAACTTGGTCTTCTACCCATTTCCTGGCAAGCAACTTCTAAAATCCTTGGAATCTCCATGTATGCTAATGAGTTGACCTTTGGGTGGGTGGGTGGGAGCTCCTGGATAGCCCCAGGATAGTGGTTGTCATATGATTAGAGGGTAGGGACTTTCAGCCGCACCCCCAGCCTCGGGGAGGAGAGAGTAGCTGAAGTTTGAGTTGTTCACCGATGGCCAATGATGTAATCAATCATGCCTACTTAATGACCCCGCCATAAAGCCCCCAAAGGACGGAGGTTGGAGAGCTTCTGAATTGCTTAACACTTGGAGGTGTTGGGAGGGTGATGTGCCTGGAGCGGGCACGGAAGCTCTGCACCCCTTCCCCATACCTTGCCCTTTGCATCTCTTCCATCTGGCTGTTCATCTGTATCCTTTCTAAAATCCTTTATAATAAACAGGTAAACTTAAGTAAGTGTTTCCCAAAGGTCTGTGAGCTGCTCTAGCAAATTAATCAAACCTGTGGAAGGGGTATGGGAACCCTGATGTATAGCCAGTTGGTCAGAAGTATTGGTGTCAACCTGCTATTTGTGACGTCTGAAGTGGAGCTGTCTTGTGGGACTGAACTCTCAACCCATGAGATTTGATGTTACCTTCAGGTAGATGGTGTCAGAACTGAACTGAATTCTAGAGGATGAAACTGCCTTTGCAAAATTATGACAGCAAGAGAAATCTGACATGGCTAACTCCATCTTGCTTCTACCCTCACAGACTGGCTGTCCTTGCTCATACCTGGGCATAGGCCAAGCTAACCATGGGAGAAATTTAGTTTATAGTTTACGTGATGATAGCCCTTTCCAAAAACTAAACTACCCTTGTAAAACTGATGAACAGCATGAAGTTAGGAGGATGAGAGGGGCCTGAATTCTACTAAGATGTGGGCGTAGTTAAATAATTACCAGCCATTATTCCAAAAGTCACAAGGTTTGCAACTTCCCCAATTAATCCTGTAAATAACATCACTATTGTAGAGCCTAGGATTGACCTTCTGGGATGTCTTTTCAGGCTTTTGCATTTCTAAGTACTGGATGGCCCCACCCAGACCAGTGACTCCTCTCGTGGGTCCCACCCAGAAGCCAACTTAGCATACAAGGACAGTTTTCCACACCCTTAGGATTGCATCCCCAGACAATCAGTGTGGCCCCTTCCCTAGCCTCCTGCCTACCAAACTATCCTTGAAAAACCCCTAACCTCCAAGCATTCTGGGATATTGATTTGGGTGATGACTGTCTCCTGCTTAGTGCCAGCCTCGTGTCAACTAAACTCTTTCTTGACTGCAATGCCGTGGGCTCAGTGGATTGAGTCTGTGCAGGAAGAACCCATCAGGCAGTTACAAGGACATCCAACTGGGGTATGCTGGAGAATCTGTTGCAGTTGATTGCTTGCTTGGTGTGTGAGGAAACCCGCACCCTCCCCCTGCCCTGCCCTGCCCCCACATTTGGTCACAGCATCAGCCTATGTTGTGAGAGTATAGTAGGAGAAAGTGTTTTTACATATATCCTTTTATCTATTTTGTTTGGTATATGGCCATGTATAAGTGAGCAGGCCCCAACTTTGAATTTCCTGAGACACACTAAGATCTTAGCCCTAATCTCAGGCCCAGTTCTGGCTTGGGTCTTTTTTTTTTTTTTTTTTTTTTTGAGACAGAGTCTTGCTCTATCGCCTAGGCTGGAATGCAGTGACACAGTCTTGGCTCACTGCAACGCCCTCTTCCTGGGCTCAAACAATTCTCACACCTCAGCCTCCCAAGTTGCTGGGACTACAGATGTATACTACCACACCTGGCTGATTTTTGTATTTTGTATAGAGATGGAGTTTCACCATGTTGCCTAGGCTGCTCTCAAACTCCTGACCTCCAGTGATCCGCCTGCCTCTGCCTCCCAAAGTGCTGGGATTACAGGCATGAGCCACTGCCCCTGACCCAGCTAGGGTCCACTTATTCAATCAACCCATAGACTCATAATGGAGAAGGTTCTCAGAAAAGACTGGTGTTAGCTGTTCAGATAACCTATGGGCCTAATATATGTCTGTCTTCCATATTCTATTTTGTTCACTAAGACTGGAGAAAGAAGCAGGAATTCCCATTCATTGCTAGTAGAAATGCAAGTTGGTACAACCTTTGTGAAGTGGAATTTGGCAATATCTAACAAAGCCACACGTTTATTTATTTGACATGAGAATCACACTTTTAGGAAGTCATTCTGAGGATACAGCTTCAATAATATGAAAATACATGTGAACAAGATTGTTCTTTGTAGCACTGTTTAGAATTTCAGTCCAAATGCCAGAGAAAGTAATTAAACCATGGTACATCCAAACAATGGGGTCCTATGCAACAATAAAAAAATTAATAAGGATGGCCGGCGCAGTGGCTCACGCCTGTAATCCCAGCACTTTGGGAGCCCGAGGCGGGCAGATCATGAGGTCAGGAGATCGAGACCATCCTGGCTAACACGGTGAAACCCCATCTCTACTAAAAATACAAAAAATTAGCCGGGCATGGTGGCAGGCAACTGTAGTCCCAGCTACTTGGGGGCTGAGGCAGGAGAATGGCATGAACCTGGGAGGCGGAGCTTGCAGTGAGCGGAGATCACGCCACTGCACTCCAGCCTGGGCGACAGAGCGAGACTCCGTCTCAAAAAAAAAATAAATAAATAAAAAATTGATGAGGATGATCTCTATAAACTGATATGGAGTGATTTCCAGAATATATTCTCTTTTTTTTTCCTTGAGATCAAGCCTTGCTCAGTGCAGTGGCACAATTTTGGACACTGCAACCTCCGCCCCACCAGGTTCAAGCGATTCTCCTGCCTTAACCTCCCGAGTAGCTGGGACTACAGATGTGCACCACCACACCTGGCTAAGTTTTGTATTTTTAATAGAGATGGGGTTTCCCAGGTTGGCCAGGCTGGTCTCCAACTCTTGACCTCAAGTGATCCGCCTGCCTCAGCCTCCCAGAGCTCTAGGATTACAGGTGTGAGCCACCGCACCGGACCCAGAATATATTCTTTTTTTTTTTTTTTTTTGAGACAGAGTTTCCCTCTGTCACCCAGGCTGGAGTGCAGTGGCAGGCTCTCAGCTTACTGCAACCTCCGCCTCCTGGGTTCAAGCAATTCTCCTGTCTCAGTCACCCGAGTAACTGGGATTACAGGCACCTGCTACCACACCTGGCTAATTTTTATATTTTTAGTAGAGACAGGTTTTCGACATGTTGGCCAGGATGGTCTCGAACTCCTGACCTCAGGTGATGCGCCTGCCTGGGCCTCCCAAAGTGCTGGGATTATAGGTGTGAACCACCACACCCGGCCTCAGAATATATTCTTAAGTGAAGGAAGGAAAATGCCAAAAACAATCTATGGCTGCCATTCTCAAAATGTAGTGCCCATACCCCTGGAGGTACCTGAGGCACTTTTGGGTGGCCCATGAGGTCAGAACTATTTTCCAAATAATGCATTGTTTGCCTTTTTCACCGTGCTGACATTTGCATTGTTGATGTGGAACAGGTGCACATAAAACTGCTAGCTCTTCACAAATCGAAGCCATGGTGAGCGCTCGCTCTCCACTGCCACACTCTGGGGCCTGGGGGGAGGGAGAGACAGTTTTACTTAAGAATGTCCTTGATGAAGCAGTAAAAATCGGCAATTTTATCAAAACTTGACCCTGAGTTCACATCTTTTTACTATTCTGTGTGACCAAATGGGAGGTTCCGAAGAGCACTTCTCATGTGCATGGAGTATGATAGTGATCTTGTGGAACAGTGTTTCTGCAGTTGTTTGAGTTGCAAGATGAGGTAGCCATTTTTTCATGAACATCATTTTTAATTTTTTAATTAAAATTTTTTAAAAATTATTTTGGCCTGGTGTGGTGGCAGCTCATGCCTGTAATCCGAGCACTTTAGGAGGCCGAGGTGGGCAGATCATGAGGTCAGGAGATTGAGACCATCCTGGCCAACATGGCGAAACCCCGTCTCCACTAAAATACAAAAAAATTAGCCGGGCATGGTGGCACACGCCTGTAGTCCCAACTATTCAGGAGGCTGAGGCAGGGGAATCACTTGAACCCGGGAGAGCCAAAATCACACCACTGTACTCCAGCTTGGGTGACAGAGCAAGATTTTGTCTCAAAAAAAAAATTTTATATATTTTATAGGCCATGCACGGTGGCTCACACTTGTGATCCTAGCACTTTGGGAGTCCGAGGTGGGCAGATTGCCTGAGCTCAGGAGTTCAAGACCAGCCTGGGCAACACGGTGAAACCCTGTGCCTACTAAAATACAAAAAAAAAAAAAAAATCAGCTGGGCATGGCAGCGTGCCCCTGTAGTCCCAAGCTACTCAGGAGGCTGAGGCAGGAGAATTGCTTGAACCCAGGAGGCAGAGATTAGAGTGAGCCAAGATCGCACCACTGCACTCCAGCCTGGGTGACAGAGCAAGACTCCGTCTCAAAAAAAAAAAAAAAAATTCATTTTATAGAGATGGGCCTTGCTCTGTTGCCCAGTGTAGAGTGTAGTGGTAGGATCATAGCTCATTGCAGCCTCAAACTCCTGGGCTCAATCAATTCTCCCCCCTCAGCCTCCTGAGTATTTGAGACTACAGGCACGTGCTACCATGCCCAACTAATTTTGTAATTTTTTTTGTAGAGACTGGGGTCTCGCTTTGTTTGCCCAGGCTGGTCTTGAACTTCTGGCTCAAACAATTCTCCTAAAGGCATTTCAGGCATGAGCCACCATGCCTAGCCTGTGGAACACCATTTCAATGTGAAACCAGAAAGGCAAACTACTGCTAGTTGGACGTGGGATTTCACAGTTATTTTCTCAACTATGAGTGAAGTAAGTCTAACATTTCAAGCAAAAAAAAAAAAAAAAAAATGGATAGTAAATGTTGCTAATGGAAAAATTCGAAAGTTAAATTTAAATTTAACTTGGAAAATCTCTCATCCACTGCCATGGGCTTTACAGAATCCTGATATCAACAGAGTCAGAGAAGATAGTAAATGAAACAACTTCTTTTATGTGCAATGAAATGTGTCAACATTTGGAAGATGTGTATACTTCAGTGAACCATTATTTTCCAAGTGACCAAAGCATGATGTTACAAAATCATGCGTGGTTAAAAAACACAATCAAAGTACAAGATAGGGCAATGCATTTTAATGTAACAGCACAAAAAAGTTTGTGAATGTGATTTCAGAATCCACATTGCAACTAACTTCTGAGAAACAATCACTATTGTGTTTTATTGTTTTCAAAGAGGAACAAACACAATTACCTTAAAAGACTGAGACTGGGCACAGTGGCTCACGCTTGTAATCGCAACACTTCGGGAGGCCAAGGTAGGTGGATCACCTGAGGTCAGGAGTTCGAGACCAGTCTGGCCAACATGGCAAAACCCCATCTCTACTAAAAATACAAAAAATTAACCAGGCGTGGTGGTGGGCACCTGCAATCCCAGATACTCGGGAGGCTGAGGCAGGATAATTGCTTGAACTTGGGAGGCGGAGGTTGCAGTGAGCTGAGATCATGCCATTGCACTCCAGCTGGGTGACAGAGTAAGACTCTGTCTCAACAAAAGAGAAAAGACTTAAAATACTCCTCCTTTTTCCAACTGCATATCTGTTTGATGCCAGGTTTTCTTTAGATGCTTTTACCAAAACACCGTATTTTAAGAGATTACTTGAGGAATTAGGTATGAGAATCCAACTGTCTTCTATTAAACCAAGCACTAAAGAGATATGCAGAAATATAAAATAATGTTATCCTTCTTTCTATATTTTTATTTGATAAAATGGAGTTTTTATTCATAAAAATGTGAAATGTTACTTATATTTACATGTCATGAATTTATATTATTATTTTACATGTATTTAATAAATAGGTATTTTTACAATTTCTCAGTTTTAGTTTTGTTTTGTTTTTTCTTTTTTTGAGATGAAGTCTTGCTCTGTCACCCAGGCTGGAGTGCAGTGGTGCAATCTTAGTTCACTGCAGCCTCCACCTGACATAGGCTCAAGCAAACCTCCCACCTCAGCCTCCCGAGTAGCTGGGACTACAGGACCATGCCACCACACCCGGTTAATTTTTTTTTTTTTTTTTGGTAGAGATAAGGTCTTGCCATGTTGCCCAGGCTGTTGTCAAACTTCTGAGCTCAACTTATCCTCCTGCCTCAGCCTCCCAAAGTGCTGGGATTACAGGCGTGAGCCACTGCACCCGGCTAGTTTTAGTGTCTAATGCGGTAAATATAATAGATATAGTTCACATAAACAAAAGCTTTTTGGCTCTTCAGTAGCTTTTAATAGGGTGAAGAGGTCCTGAGCCTAAAACAATCTGAGTCTTACTACTTACTGTATAATAACAAATATATACATGTCTGTATGATCTGAAATGACCGATTCCAGGGCTGGGGCAGGGAGAATATGATATGAACCTGGAACATTTTGCTATGCCAGAAAATAAGAAAACCCTCAAGGAGTGATGAAGGCAAGTCGAAAGGATAAGATGCCCAATTTGAGAGCTCCCACTGGCCAAATCCAAGATAATCTGAGCATTGAAATAAATTAATAATAGAAGGCCGGGCGTGGTGGCTCGCACTTTTAATCCCAGCACTTTGGGAGGCTGAGGCAGGCGGATAACCTGAGATCAGGAGTTCGAGACCAGCCTTGCCAACATAGTGAAACTCCATCTCTAGTAAAAATACAAGAATTAGTCGGGTGTAGTGGTGGATGCCAGTAATCCCAGCTATTCATGAGGCTGAGGCTTGAACCCAGGAGTGAGCCGAGATCGCGCCATTGCACTCCAGCCTGGGCGACAGGAGTGAGACTCTGTCTCCAAAAAAAAAAAAAATTAATTAATAATAGTAATGGATTTTTAACCTCATGAATAAAATAGGGCTCCACAAATCCATACTGATACAAATAAGCAAACAAACAAATGGAGAAGGAAAAGCTTTTCCATAGAGTAGAAAACCAACAAATGCAGAAGAAACGATGGATGATAAAACTAAGGGTAAAAGTTTGAGGAACAGGACATCTACCTTGTTTCAAAATAGGGAGCTATAATAACTTTATTATTATTTCAGGTGGAGAGGCCCGGCAGACACCACCTTTACCAAGTCATCAAAGTTAACATTACTAGTAAGGGGACAATCACACGTTAAAATCACATGCCACCTAATAAAATGTACTAAGGTCCGGGCGCTGTGACTCACACCTGTAATCCCAGCACTTTGGGAGGCCAAGGCAGGCAGATCATGAGGTCAAGAGATCAAGACTATCCTAGCCAACATAGCGAAACCCCATATCTACTAAAAATACAAAAATTAGCTGGACATGGTGTTGCGCACCTGTAGTCCTAGCTACTGGGGAAGCTGAGGCAGGAGAATCGCCTGAACCCAGGAGGTGGAGGCTGCAATGAGCCGAGATCGCGCCATTGCACTCCAAACTTGGTGACAGAACAAAACTCTGTCTTTAAAAAAAAAAAAAAAAAAAAAGCACTAAGAAGGCTAAGGAGGGCATAATATCAATTTTGTGATATATCTGTCAAAAATGCACAGCCTCAATCTTATCATGAGGAAACATAGGACTGCTAAAGTGAGGGATGTGCTATAAAATAACAGGCCTTTACTCTCAAAAATGCCAAGGTCGTGAATGACAAATACAGACCATTCCACATTAAAGGAGACTAAAAGGATATGCTTACTCAATACAATGCATGATCCTAGATTGGATCTTAGTCTGAAAATTTTTGCTTTCTTATGAAGGACATTATTTGACAACAAAAAATATGAATATGGTCAGTATACTAGGTAATAGCATTATATCAATGTTAATTTCCTAATTTTGATAATTGTAATACGTTCTCTTATGCATAAGAGAATGTCCTTGTTCTCAGGAAGTACACACTGAAGTATTTAGGGCACAAAGGGCAACATATCTGCAATTTACTCTCAAATGATTCAGGAATAAAAGACATATATGGGAAATGATTATATGTAGTGTGTGTGCCTGTGTTTGTCTATATGGAAAATAATGGATCAAATTTAGGGAATCTGGATGGTGAAGAGTATATGAGATTTCTTTATACCATTCTTAAGACTTTTTTTTTTTTTTTTTTTGAGATGGAGTTTCGTTCTTGTTCCCCAGGCTGGAGTGCAATGGTGCGATCTTGGCTCACCACAACCTCTGCCTCCCGGGTTCTCCTGCCTCAGCCTCCCGAGTAGCTGGGATTACAGGCATGCACCACCAAGCTCGGCTAATTTTGTATTTTTCGTAGAGATGGGGTTTCTCCATGCTGGTCAGGCTGGTCTCGAACCCCCAACCTCAGGTGATCCGCCTGGCTTGGCCTCCCAAAGTGCTGGCATTACTGGCGTGAGCCACCGCGCCCGGCCTTCTTTTTTTTTTTGGAGACTGATTCTGATTCTCACTCTGTCGCCCAGGCTTGAGTGCAGTGGGTCAGTCTCAGCTCACTGCAGCCTCCGCCTCGTGGGCTTAAGCATTCCTTTTGCTTCAACATCCCAAGAACCTAGGATTACAGGCACATGCCACTATGCTGGGCTGATTTTTGTATTTTTTAGTAGAGACGGGGTTTCGCCGGGTTAGCCAGGATTGTCTCGACCTCATGACCTCGTGATCCGCCCGTCTCGGCCTCCCAAAGTGCTGGGATTACAGGCTTGAGCCACCGCGCCCGGCTGTACTCATTTTCAAAACTTTGCATATGTGTTGATGAGTTGCTCTCTCACTACCTGTGAATAAAAGGCCTCCTTTTCCCCAAACTAGTTGGTAAGGTTGGGATAAAGGAGGACTCAATATATATGTATATATATTTAGGGACAAGGTCTCACTCTGTCACCCAGGCTGGAGTGCAGTGGCATGATCATAGTTCACAGCAGCCTCGAACTCCTGGGCTCAAGCAATCTTCCTGTCTCCGGTCTCCGCCTCCTGAGTTTCTGGGATTACAAGCTGAGCCAGTGCCCCTGGCCTGCCTTCAGTTTTCGAAGTTCCCGAGCTACTCATTTGTTCTCTTCCTCTGAATGCCTGAGCGCATTCCTCTATTATTCTTTGTTTACTTATTTTCACACCAGCCAGGTTAATATTTCACATATTTGGCCGGGCGCGGTGGCTCAAGCCTGTAATCCCAGCACTTTGGGAGGCCGAGACGGGCGGATCACTAGGTCAGGAGATCGAGACCATCCTGGCTAACAGGGTGAAACCCCATCTCTACTAAAAAATACAAAAAACTAGCCGGGCGAGGTGGCGGCGCCTGTAGTCCCAGCTACTCAAGAGGCTGAGGCAGGAGAATGGCCTAAACCCGGGAGGCGGAGCTTGCAGTGAGCTGAGATCCGGCCATTGCACTCCAGCCTGGGCGACAGAGCGAGACTCTGTCTCAAAAAATATATATATATATATTTCACACATAGTGAGCCCTCAGGAATATTTGTCAATATTTGTCAAGTGAGAATATCACTATTTCAGCAACTTTTTTTTACTAATTTAAAAAATAATGCCTATTGCTTTTTATGATGATAAAAGTAAGACAGTACCAGCTAATTGCAGAAAACTTACAAAAGACTGAAAAGAGTGAGGAGTTATAACCCCACAACTTGGGCATAAGCATTATTTACATTCTGGGTGACAAATAGTCAAACTTTATACAACAGATGAAGCTGAATCCCAGAAGAGAGGCACACAATTTTAATTTGTGTTTTGCTTTGTTTCTATGAACATTCAAATAATGTCTGAAGTGGATGTAGGTTAGAGTGTAAATCCAGAGGCCACCAGATTAAATAAAAGAAGCCCTGAATGCAGCCTGGCATGGTGGCTCATGCCTGTAATTCCAGCACTTTGGGAGGCCGAGGCAGGTGGATCACCTGAGGTCAGGAGTTCGAGACCAGCCTGGCCAATGTGGTGAAAGCCCATCTCTACTAAAAATACAAAAATTAGCCGGGCGTGGTGTCGCACTTCTGTAGTCCCAGCTACTCAGGAGGCTGAGGCAGGAGAATCTCTTGAACCCGGGAAGTGGAGGTTCCAGTGAGCCAAGATTGTGCCACTGCACGCCAGCCTGGGAGAGAAAGGGAGGCTCAAAAAAGGCAGGCTGGGTGTGGTGGTTCACACCTGTAATTCCAGCACTCTGGGAGGCCAAGGTGGGTAGATAACTCCAGGTCAGGAGTTAAAGACCAGCCTGGCCAACATGGTGAAACTCCATCTCTACTAAAAATACAAAAATTAGCCAGGCCTGGTGGCTCATGCCTGTAATCCCAGCTACTCGGGAGGCTGAGGCAGGAGAATCGCTTCAACCTGGGAGGTGAACGTTTTGGTGAGCTGAGATCGTGCCACTGCACTCTAGCCTAGGTGACAGCGCGAGACTCCATCTCAAAATAATAATAATAATAAAGTAAAATAAACCCTTAATTTTATTTACCCAGGAAAAAGAGTGTCAACTCTTTTTGCACATCCTCCAAACCTTCTCAATTTATTTCTCAAGAACAGTCAACAGTTGGCATGACTTCTCTGTGTGTGGAGGTGTGCGAGCATGGGGGATCTGCATTCTTATCCTAAAAATGATCAATGAGGAATGAGTATAAACGTCCCATTCCAGTATATGTTTTCTTGTTTCTAGCTTAAGCCACCTGTTACTAGATAAGGATTTTTTCCTAGCAGTAAATTAATTAAATCTTTACCTATCTTGAAGTCCAACAATACATAATTTATGTTATTTTTTTCCTGGACTAAAATTTATTTTGCATTTTCAATGATTACCATTTGCAAAATAATAAGTGATGTATTTTGGGAGTGGCTGAGGGAGAAATGGGAACAGAAAGTGTATATTGAAGCTATATTAGAGAGAGAGCTTTTTTCTAAATAGTAATTTTAGTGTGAAAAACAGGTTATTTGTTAATTGTATTTCAAAGCTACACGGAAGGGCTTGTATTTCTGGCTGGGAGTGGTGGTTCGAAGAAATGTTTCTTGGAAACTCAGCAAAATGATGACAGAAGGCAAAGCGCATATGGTTATAGAATCACTAATCCCTTTGGAAAATGCACTTTGTGATCAGACAAGAAGTGACAAGTGGCCGGGCACGGTGGCTCATGCCTGTAATCCCAGGCCAAGGTGGGCAGATCACTTGAGGCCAGGAGTTCGAGACCAGCCTGGCCAACATGGTGAAACCCCATCTCTACTAAAAATACAAAAATTAGCCAGGTGTAGTGGTGCACACTTGTAATCCCAGCCACCTGGGAGACTGAGGCAGGAGAACCACTTGAACCCGGGAGGCGGAGGTTGCAGTGAGCCAAGATCACGCCATTGCACTCCAGCCCCGGTGACAAGAGCGAAACTCCATCTCAAAAAAAAAAAAAAAAGTGACAAGTGACTAATTAAATAGAAGTTAGTGTAGGTGGTGGTTGTATTTTTTTTCCATAAAGAAGCTGATAGAATCAATATATCATTTTATTAGTTGAAAGCAAAGTGAACCTAAGTCAAGCCATCTAGACCCTGCTTTTGAAAAAGTTGGTTTAGTTTTTAAAACCAAATGGGATTCTTGTGAAGCAAAAAATATTTAGTCACAAATTACAGATGTGTGACTTCCAGTGAGGGGTCATGTGTGCGAGAGTTATGAGAGATGGGAGAAGAGAGAGGAGGGGAGGGAGGGAGGACAAGCATTCAGATAAGTTACCTGAAATTGTCCTACTTTTTTCAAACCTGAAGGTCAGAATGTTACGTTTTTAAAACTTTGTCATGTGGCTGTTTGTGTTTCTATGTCACCATCTGGCTGTGCTGGCTAAAAACAGCCCCATGTTGGATGTATCAAATCCTTCTAGACTTCATTCCCCCATCTTCCATTCCCATCATTTCATACACACACACACACACACACACACACACGAAGGAAATCATTAGCCATTATTTTTTCTAAAAATTAATTTTGTCTAGTCAATAAAGTAAAACAATCTTCCTGGAGATCTCAAAGTGAGGTACTGATTTGGTGAACATGTTTCCTGAACCAAAAAAATCAAGACATGTAGTCTGACCAGTGCAAACAGAAGTGGAAATAAATATTTGAGAGTAGAACTGTCCAAAAGACAAGTTTTCCCTCTGTCATTGGTCTGAAATAAGCTAGTAGAACTAAAAGCATTGAAGTTCCATCTGAAGATAAAATGGAATTGTTCTTTCTGGCAAGAAGAAATTGTATAAACATAGGAATATACATAGCTAGAAAGAAAAAGACAATAGAGCATAATTCTGGGACTACTTGGCCCCATTAGTAAACAAATCATTTAGACTGAAGAATAAGGAGTTACTGATCAGGCAAGCCAGATCATTCACTATGAGAGCTTATCCAGAAGACGTATGATGTCTGGAATTTGCTTTAAAGTAATATAGGTGAAGAGGAAGTGTGTAAGGGAGAAGGCAACACCAGAGGGGTCATGAATTGATCATTGTCAAAGCTGAGTGATGGTTCTGTCGGGATTTATTACACTAGGATCTCATCACTGTTGGATATATTTAAAATTTTCCATAATCAAAAGTTTAAAAAGCAAAACAAACAAAAACACTGTGGACACAACAGAGTCCTTGTTTCTGAAGTCACCTCGCTATTTTAATTTTTTTTTTTTTGAGACAGAGTCTTGGTCTATTGCCCAGGCTGGAGTGCAGTGGCAGATCTCGGCTCTCTGCAACCTCCACCTCCCAGGTTCAAGCGATTCTCCTGCCTCAGCACCCGAGTAGCTGGGATTACAGGTATGCACCACCATGCCTGGCTAATTTTGTATTTTTAGTAGCGACAGGATTTCTCCATTTTGGTAAGACTGGTCTTGAACTCCCAACCTCAGGTGATCCGCCCACCTCAGCCTCCCAAAGTGCTGGGATTACAGGCATGAGCCATGGCGCCCAGCCCTAAAAATTTTTTTTTAATAAAATTTATTCAGGACTAGTAGACGTGTGTGAATTGTTTCCTGTCTCAGGGAAAGGAGAAAGAAAAATATGAACTGGGCTGGGCGTGGCACCTCATGCCTGTAATCCCAGCACTTGGGGAAGCTGAGGTGGGCGGATCGATTGAGCCCAGGAGTTCAAGACCAGACTGGGCAACGTAGTGAAACCCGGTCTTTAAAAAAAATAACAAAAATCAGCCAGTCATTGTGGTAGGCACCTTTGGTCCCAGCTATTAGGGAAGCTGAGGTGAGAGAATCACCTGAGCCCGGAAGGCAGAGGTTGCAGTGAGCCAAGATCAAACCACTGCACTCCAGCCTGGGCAACAGAGGAAGACCCTGTCTCAAAAAAAAAAAAAGAGTACTGATTTAGACATGTATTTCACCCTTGAAGAGGAGCTCTACTAAACTACTCTGTAAAACACATGTTGCTAAGGAAAGCTTCCAAATAGGGTTGGGAAAATAAAATAAAAAATATCTAAGGCTTTAAAAAATATTTCATTTATTTATTTATTTTTATTTTTATTTTTTTTTGATACAGAGTCTTGCTCTGTTACCCAGGCTGGAGTGCAGTGGTGTGATCTCTGCTCACTGTAGCCTCGAACACTTGGGGTGAAGCAATCCTCCTGCCTCAGCCTCCCAAGTTGCAGGAACTAGAGGCATGTGCCACTATGCCCAGCTAATTTTTAGTTTCTGTAGAGATTGGAGTCTTGCTATGTTGCCCAGGCTGGTCTCAAACTCTTGACCTCTGGCCTCCCAAAGTACTGGGATTACAGGCATAAGCCACTGTACCCAGCCCTAAGTTTTAAACATAAAGTTTATGCAAATCACTTGGAAACGAGTAAGTTTTCCTCCCTTTTAAGGTAGTAGGGAAGAACTTTTTTTTTTTTTTTTTTTTTGAGACAGAGTCTTGCTTTGTCGCCCAGGTTGGAGTGCAGTGACGCGATCTCGGCCCACTGCAAGCTCCGCCTCCCAGGTTCACGCCATTCTCCTGCCTCAGCCTCCCGAGTAGCTGGGACTACAGGTCCTCGCCACCACCATATCCGGCTAATTTTTGTATTTTTAGTAGAGACGGGGTTTCACCGTGTTAGCCAGGATGGTCTTGATCTCCTGACCTCGTGATACACCCGCCTTGGCCTCCCAAAGTGCTGGGATTATAGGTGTGAGCCACCGCGCCCGGCCATATGGAACAATTGTATTGGCTTTTGCCTGACATTCTCTGGCAACATGATAAACACTTTGAGAGATAGTAGATTGCCCCCATTGATAAATACGCCACTAGATTGGAAAGCTTTTACTTAAATGTTTCCTGTCTTTCAAGGGATGTGTTGACATCATCCATACATTGACAGCATAAAGTTCATTTGGGAACAAAAGCATCTTGCCCTATTTTACCATGTTGTAATGGTAGGCCAAATCTTCTATAAGAATTACCTGCGGCCAGGCGTGGTGGCTCAGGTCTGTAGTCCCGCACTTTGGGAGGCCGAGGAGAACAGATCACTTGAGGTCAGAAGTTCGAGACCAGCCTGGTCAACATGGCAAAACCCGGTCTCTACTAAAAATACAAAAATTAGCCAGGCATGGTGGTACATGCCTGTATTCCTAGCTACTTGGGAGGCTGAGGCAGGAGAATTGTTTGAACCTGGGAGGCAGAGGTTGCAAGTGAGCCGATATCACATGACTGCACTCCAGCCTGGGTGACAGAGCAAGACTCTTTCTCAAAAAAAAAAAAAAAAGATTACCTGCATCAGGATTAACATTTCCAATTTTGCAGATTTGGTCATCCAAATCCAAAGCCATTTGGATTGGTAAATGGTTTGACAGTATTTGTTCTTATGTCTTGTAAAAGACAATGAATAATTGGCTCCCAGAGTGTCATTAGGGGTTATTCACATTTGCTAATGATTAACCACCAATGGCTCTGGGACTCCAGAGACAGACTTCAACTTACCCCTTTTTACCCCGATTAGAAAGGCCTTCCCCACTCTAAACACAACTGTGTCCCATTTCAGATCCCTGCTCAGTTTTTTATACAAGATTTGTGAAAATCTCCTTTAACACAAATGAGAACCAAACCTAAATGTCCAATAATTGGGCACTAGTACATAAATTATATCCATAGTTTCAACAGACTGCTATTTAGTCATTAAAAATGACCATGTAGGCTCCCCGAGTCAGTCTAAGAATGGGCTGGTGTCTTCCTCTCCAACCTTATATCACCCAAAGGTAGTAACTGTTAATCTTTCTACACTTATAATTCCAGAAAAATACAGGCATACAAAAGTTTTTTGCGAAAGGGATAATATTGTAGAGCTCTATACCTTGCTTTTAAATAAAACAACTTAACATCTATTAATGATCTTTCCATATCAATTCAATCTGATTTACCTTATTGTTGCAATGACAGCAAAACAAAGTTTTCATGTCCCCGCCTCCGACCCCTGCACCATGTTTTTTGGTTATCTGGATTCGTTTTTAGGTGAAATACGAATCTACAGGCTGTCCAACTTTCTAAACACAGAGTTTTTCTTTCCTGTGGTTTGTATAAACCCTTCATGAATTAAGTCAGTTGGGCTTGTGCCTGACGTGTGCTACAACTATTTTTCCAAGTTTCTTAGCCTTTGAAAATTTTATACAATTTTTCCTTAAACATAAATTCTTTCTAAGAAACAAAATACTTATAAACATTTTTATCTCTTATCATTTCTTGATTTTGTGCTCTGATTAGAAAGGCCTTCCCCACTCCAAGATCATATATTTACTCATGCTTTCTTCTAGAAGCATGTGTTTCACCCTTGGCGCTACTGACATTTTGAACAGGAGAATTCTTGTTGTAGGGCCTGTGGTGTGTGTGGTAGAATGTTGAGCAGCATCCCTGGCCTCTATCCACTAGATGCCAGTAGCAACACCTCCCCTCCAGTTGCAGTCACCGTCTCCAGACATTGTCAAATGTTTGCTGGAAGGGAAAATTGCCACACACACACCCTGCTTTGAGAACTACTATTCTAGAATATACATTGGTGCGTTTTAAATTACTTTTACATTTCAATCTTTCATTCAGATGAATTGTACTTACGTTAAGGGCGTGAAATGAAGAGTTAGGGCCGGCCGGGCACGGTGGCTCAAGCCTGTAATTCCAGCACTTTGGGAGGCCGAGACGGGCAGATCACGAGGTCAGGAGATCGAGACCATCCTGGCTAACACGGAAACCCCCGTCTCTACTAAAAAAAAGATACAAAGAACTAGCCAGGCGAGGTGGCGGGCGCCTGGGAGGCTGAGGCAGGAGAATGGCGTGAACCGGGGAGGTGGAGCTTGCAGTGAGCTGAGATCCGGCCACTGCACTCCAGCCTGGGCGGTAGAACGAGACTTCATCTCAAAAAAAAAAAAAAAAAAAAAAGAAATGAAGAGTTCGTTTTATTTTTTTTAACCAAAGGTAGTCAATTATCCCAATTCAATTTATCCCTGATATGAAAAGCCACCTTTGCCAAAATCTAAATCCCCATGATATTCTAATCTGTCTCCTTATTGTTTCCTCTTTATTATTTCTCCAGCATAAAACTTTTACATTTAAATTATAAACTTCAAAATATGCTTTAAATTTTGGAAGGCTTCCCCGGCCACCTCTTCCCCTACACGAGCTCTTCTCTTTCAGAATTTCCCCAGCTGCTGTGAGGTTTTCATTTCAATGAACTGTGGCATTGTTTCATCCATTAAAAAGAAAAAGAAAGCCCTGTTGGTCTTTTAATGAAAATTACTTTGAATTTAAAAACTGATTTGGGGAGAATAAACATCTTCACATAACTTTCACTATTGGATCTTGCTAGAAAGAATAAGTTGTCTTTTGCTTTACTTGTCTTCCTTTATGTCTTTCAGTGTGGTTTTCAAGTTTTCTTCATAAAACTTGCTCAAATTTCTTGTCAATTTTATTCCTAGATATTTCATCATTTTATTGCTATTATAAATGGCTACGCCAGAGCTTTGGGAAGAAGTAACTGTGATAAATGGAAACATGGATGAATTAATCCTTTAATGGAAAGAAAAGGAAAAAGTTAAAAACTGGTGCAGTATTCTGAAGGTCTTTTATTATATATTTGTATTTATAAATATAGTACTTAGTCCAAACAATGATTTTTTAAAACAAATGGGGACACATTGCCTTCTTGCATTTATAATATTAGTTCACTGCTTTTTGCTCTTTGTCAGATGAGCTTTTAAGCTAGTACAAAAACAGGCTGTCTCTTATCATTTTAAAAAGAAGAGAAAAAAGAACAGACACAAAATAAAACCAATACAATAGAAAATTTGGCAAAAGTTACGAACAGGATTGTGCAGTGGCTCAACTTGTAATCCAAGCCCTTTGGGAGACTGAGGCGGGAGGATTCCTTGAAGCCAAGGAGTTCAAGACCAGCCTGGGCAATATAGTGAGACCGTATCTCTACTTTTATTAAATAAATACAAAGTCTTTAAAAACTAATGTTATGAATAAGCAAGAAGAAGAAATAAAAATGACTAATACCTACGCAAAAATGGGCTCACCCTCTCAAAGAAATGTGAACAATAAAAACATTAGGTTCCATTTACTCACCTGGGAGATAGACAAATAGGAAATTGATTAATAATATTCAGTGTTAGTGAGGGCACAGACAAAGAGATCTCACGTAACTGTGGTGAGATTTTAAATAGGTAAGATCATTTGGAGGCAATTTGGCAATACCCACCAAAATTCTGAATGAAACACATTTTGATGCAACTATTCCACCTCCCAGAAACTCATACAGATACGCTTACAGAAGCCCCAAAAGATCTGCCTACTAACTAACATTCTGCCGGGCCCAGCTGGTTCACTATCAGTATGCCCCAGTACACAATCAGAAGGGGCTCTTCTAATTGGTTGATGCGCATATTCTATCAATTGCTAAATATTTCAAATGTAATTGCACTATCTCTTTGTGCTGAGTTACACATTGGAAACAATTAAATGCTCATTACTAAGAAAATAAATGAAAAAGCAAATGGTAGAATATTAGTATTGTTTAGATTATTGGTCCACAGGTTATACTGGCAGGATAAATTAAGTCCCACAGACTTCAACTTCTTCATCTGTAAGATGGGGATAATAATGCGGTTTTTGTTTGTTTGTTTGTTTTTCAGATGGGGTTTCGCTCTGTCTCCCAGACTGGAGAACAGTGGTGCAATATAGCTCACTGCAGCCTTGAACTTCCAGGCTTTGCAGGCTCTAACTCTATGCACTACAGGTGTATACTACCAAGCCCAGCCAATATAATATGAAAATAATAATAATAAGTACTTTTTTTTTTTTTTTGAGACAGAGTCTTGCTCTGTCGCCCAGGCTGGAGTGCAGTGGCGTGATCTTGGCTCACTGCAAGCTCCGCCTCCTGGGTTCACGCCATTCTCCTGCCTCAGCCTCCCCAGTAGCTGGGACTACAGGCACCCACCACCGCGCCTGGCTAATTTTTTGTATTTTTAATGTAGACAGGGTTTCACCATGTTAGCCAGGATGGTCTCGATCTCCTGACCTTGTGATCCGCCCGCCTCGGCCTCCCAAAGTGCTGGGATTACAGGTGTGAGCCACTGCGCCCAGCCCCTTTTTTTTATTTTTTTAAATTTGTTTTTAAAGTGTCTTTAAAAAAATGTTTTTTAACTTAGAATTTACATTTGGTGGTACATGTGAAGGTTTGTTACATAAGAAAACATGTCACAGGGTTTGTTGTACATATTATTTCATCATCCAGATATTAAGTCCAGTACCCAAAATTTCTCCTCCTCTCCCTCCTCCCACCCTCCCCACTCAAGTAAACCCCAGTGTCTGCTGTTTCCTTTTTTGTGTTCATAAGTTCTTATCATTTAGCTCCCATATAGTCTCACTTTCATGCATTATTCATTTGATAAATATTGGGTACCTATGATGTGTTAGGCACTGTGTTAAGTGCATAAAGGTTTTGTTTGTTTTTGTTTTTTGTTGTTGTTTTTGAGACAGAGTCTCGCTCTGTCACCCAGGCTTGAGTGCAGTGGTGTGATCTCAGTTCACTTAAGTGCATAAAGATTTAATAATGAAAATTTTTTTAAAATGAAAAAAACAAATTTAAAAAAGATTTAATAATGAACATACATTTGCATGAGAGGTCAGAGGGAAAAAACCAAGCCAACAGTCAAATAAGCAAAATAATTGAAAACTGTGATGTTATGGAAGAAATAAAGGATGGAGCTAGATCTGTGGTTCTGAACCAGGGGTGATCCCTGTCTGCCATTTCTGTCCCCATGGAACATCTGCCAACATGTGGAGACATCTGTGTTTGTCACAACTTGGGGGAAGGATGCTACTGGCACACACTGGTTAGCGTCCAGGGATGTTGCTAAATATCCTACAATGTGCAGGACAGCCCCACAAGAAAGAATGACCCAGCCCCAAATGTCAATAGGGCTATGATTGAGAACCTCCGAGCTACGTGATGGCAGTGGGGCTACCTAATTTAGGTCAAGTGATCAGCGAAGACTCCTCTAAGAAGTAACATTTAAGCCTAGCCTTGACTGGTGAGAAACTGTCAGACGAGCAACAAGCGGTGAAGGAGCATCCCGGGCGGAAGGGACTTGGGAACAAACAACAATGGAAATCCCATTACATCTGTGCATAATATACAAATGCCTAAATGAAGAATGGAAGGGGCAGTTACCAGGTCGGCCATGTCTCACTTAGTATATTCTTTCTTGCTTGAATTTTTGAGAACTTTTCTTGTAGTTAAAAAATGAGAAGAAAAGCAATTTTAAAAAGTAGACAGACTGGAAGAGAGCTTCTTGTAGAACTGGAGGCAGGAGGTTTCAGAGCACAACTCCCCACAGTGTTCAGGAGGCCCCGGTGTCCCTGGCATAATCTGAGGTCAGTTTCTGCCCTCTGCATCCATCTGACCTTCTGAAATGACAGGATTTCCCAGAGACCACTTGATTTATAATCAGATAATTTATGTTTGGTATCCAGTTTTATGCCTTTTAACTTTGCTGTATTTGGATGTGTTAAGTGATCCTGACTTTTAAAAAAAATAACATCACTAGTTTGGGCATTAAATGAGATTAAATAAGTGTTTCATAAACTATAAAGAATAATGTAGACACAAGATGTTGAGAATAAGGAGAATGAAGCCTGTGCTAAAGGAATTATCTTTCCGTTTTTTGTTTTTATTTTTGTTTTTGAGACAGTCTTGCTCTGTCACCCAGGCTGGAGTACAATGGCGCGATCTCAGCTTACTGCAACCTCAGTCTCCCAAGTTCAAAGAACCCTCCTGTCTCAGCCTCCTAAGTAGCTGGGACTACAGTCACACACCACCACGCCCAGCTAATTTTTGTATTTTTAGTAGAGATGGGGTTTCACCATATTGGTCAGGCTGGTCTCAAACTCCTGACCTCAGGTGATCCACCCACCTCAGCCTCCCAAAGTGCTGGAATTACAGGCGTGAACCACAGCGCCCAGCCTTTCTGTTTTATCCCTTGGATTCCAAAACTCGTTTAGGTAAAGAGAAGTGATGACTTGGCTACAGAGGAGAAAGGATGGCTGGGAAGGGAAGTGCAGGCTAGGAAAAGTGACTAAAAACAAAAGTAGTAGCACCAGTTACATTATTCATGCAAGGAAGAGGAGGAGAATTATCCTGATGGGGCTGATAAAATCACCTCAAGACGGCTCTAAGCCAGCCCCAGGCTCTTAAGACAATGGTCAGCTCTTTCTTAAGCAGTCCAAGACCCTCTGACCTGAGATGTGACTGGATAATTACAGACCTCTTGTCCAGTGTTTAGAGCCTAGCTGTCTGCATATTTTATTTTATTTTATTTTATTTTATTTTATTTTTTATTTTTTTTTTTTGGAGACGGAGTCTCGCTCTGTCACCCAGGCTGGAGTGCAGTGGCCGGATCTCAGCTCACTGCAAGCTCCGCCTCCCGGGTCTACGCCATTCTCCTGCCTCAGCCTCCCGAGTAGCTGGGACTACAGGCGCCCGCCACCTCGCCCGGCTAGTTTTTTGTATTTTTTTAGTAGAGACGGGGTTTCACTGTGTTAGCCAGGATGGTCTCGATCTCCTGACCTCGTGATCCGCCCGTCTTGGCCTCCCAAAGTGCTGGGATTACAGGCTTGAGCCACTGCGCCTGGCCTGTCTGCATATTTTATAAAGAGATCTGCCTTCCAGAGACTGGAAGTAAAAGACATCCAATGACTGGGTGAGTCACCCTTTCTCCACCTAGAACACAGTCCTTGATGGAAATCATGCTTCATCAATTGTTGAGTAGAAGAAACAAACACATCCTCCAATCTTCACCTGGTGGACCTGGCATCAAAAAATAATCATATTAAGTGCACTTATTAGTACACTTTTCTGGTTATTTGAGTTCTTGCCTTTGAAGGGTTTGCAGGCTGTGAAAAGTAACTTAACTTTTTAATAACTTTCTTTGCTTGGCCTTGAGGCAACTTTAGAAGATAAGACACCAAAAGGAACTATGTGTGTCTGGAGAGAAAAAAAATAATGGTGAAAAACGTTTATCAGCAGCCTCCACCAGCACCAAGCAACGCCTCAATTTTACTCAAGCAATTTCCCAATTCAATTAACATTCATATGAATCAGCAAATAATATGTAGCAAATTTGAATCCATATCCTTTTTTAAACAAAAACACTGGAAAGAATCTTAAAAGTCATTGAATCCGTTTTATAGCAAGGCCCTGAGACTGGAAGGGACTAACAGAGCTAGAACTGAAACTTGCTTTTCCACCTCGAGAAAAACGAGTCAACAAATACCCTAAGCAATTGCTGGTATCTGAATCCCACTTTTTTGAGGCTGTTTCCTTTGTTATGTTGCACTGACCCGAAGCACTTTCTTCCCAGAATGCACCAAGAATTCAAAACTCCAAACAAGTTTGGGATCAGTGTTGGGGGGTGGGAGGCAGTGGGGGTGCATCTACGGGGGCGGGTGGGCTATGCCAGTGTTTCTCTTTGGAGTGCCTCGCCAGCTTTAATAACTGTTTCGATATGATTTGCTCGGACAGAAGGTGTGCATTGGCCCGATCAAGCCTGACTTGTAGCCAAGGTGAGTTCACATCTCCATTTTTTCCTCCCCATAATTTGAAAGAGGCTTTTAATTGTCTCCGCTCCTCCCCCCTTCCCCGGGAAAGTTTGTTTTCAAGCTATAAACCCTCTGCAATTCTCGGTTTTCATCTCGGTTGCCTGAGAATCGCAGTCATTATTAGCCAAGTCCACTTGGACGAAAGCAAAGCTACCTTTGTGTATATAATGAGAGCCACCGCGTGGCCAAGGAGAACCACGGGGAAGAGGGAAACAGTTTTCTCTCGAGCTGCCCAAAGCGGGCGGGGAAGGGAGGCAGGGTTAAACCGACCGAAGGCGTGTTTTGTGGAGTGGCTTCGAAAGCTGCCGAGGCAGCCGAAGCCGCTTTCGAAGTTAGCAAACAAAGCGTCTCCCCAGTAACCGCCCGGTTCCAGGCGAGGCTCCTGCCACTCAGGCCGCGGAGTCGCAGCGTCGCCCGGCCCCCGGCCCCTCCTCCCTGCGTCTCTCCTCCCTCCGCTCCCGGCTCCCCAGCGGATATGAGCCACCAATCCCAGCCACAAACAACCCTTCAAATGAAATAGCGAGGCGGCCCTCTAACGGGCGGCGGGGGCGCTGGCTCCCTCCCCGCGCCACATCTGTCCCGCACCGGGCGCAGCAGCTGATTCATCTGCAGCCAGGTCCGGGAAGGAACTGTGCTCCCGGCAGTTGCAGGGCAGCGTCCGGGCGGGTGGCTTCTCCCCAGGACCACGTTCCCCCCGAGCCGTTTTAGATGTGTGTTCTCTTCTGTGCCGAGCAGTCAGCAAACCACAGAAGAAAAAAATCGTAAGGTCGCTGCCTTCTTAGAGAGACGCTTTTTTCCCCTGTTGATTCATTTTAAGTCCTGTAATTGGAAAAACCACCCAGGCTTTTTAAACTCTGGCCTCCACGCACTCTCGGAGCGGGGGTGTCTTTTTTTTTTTTTTTTTTTTTTTTTTTTTTGAGGGAGGGTGGCAGGCTGGCTCTAATTTTCGGGGTAATCCTAAAACAGACTCTCCAAAGTGGAGTTAGTTATCCCTTGGCCGTCTTAGTACTCCTCGGGTTTAATCTTATTTCCACAGAGTTTCTTCTGCCGGGATCTCTACCGAGGTTACCGAACAAAAACAGCAAAGCCCAGGCTGGAGGCAGACCCGGGCGCTGCCTCTGCTGGGCTTATTTGTTTGGGGTTTTTCTTTCTTTTTTTTAAAGTGATGGGGGAAGTCTCATTGTGTGGCATGTGACAGTTCATTTGCTTCAAAACAACAGGACGTAACCACGCGAAAACTAGAACCAGAGGAAGGGGCATGCGTTTCTTTAAAGTCAGCCAAACAGCATCTGGTCTTTGAAAGGGCAATTTCATCAAGAAACTCCCGTTGGATCCCTCCTAATGTGGACCAAAATAAGTCAACAGGAACGGGTGTTTACTTAATGGCTAGTTTCTGTTTGAAATACCGGAGGGGAGGAGGGATCCCCTACGAGGGTTCCAGTCCTAAAAGCAGACACTGTTGACCGAAACAGATGAGCAGCCACAGCGTGGTCACCCCTTAGCTATAAAAGTGGCTGCTGCCGGGGTCCGGCGACTCGGGGTGTCAGGCGGAGTCTTGGCGAGGCGGGTGCGCGCCCTGCCGTCCCCACCAGGCAGAGACGTTTAAAGAGCATGTGAGCATGACAAGTGTCTGTCCGCAACGTGTCAGATTTCGAAACTGCCTTGCAATCCAGTCCGGAACTCGCAGCTTTAGCCCGGGGGAACAGACGTTCGCTGAGGCTGTGTCTCATCATTCCCCCACCACCACCCCCGCCGACCTCCCACTGTTGCTGCTGGAGGAAGAGCCCCGGGAGGAGAAGGGTGCGCCGCGCCGCGCCCGCGTGTCAATGGCAGCCGCGCATTCTGGAAGAAGTTGGTTCTTGTCTCGAATACTTTTCCTCCCGTGCCCCGCCCCTTGAATCAGAGGCGGCTGTCCTGTGCGGCTAGAGCAGGGACAGTGGAGTTCGGGGCAGCTGTCAAAAACGAGACGGGGAGGCTTTTCTTCCCTGGGGTGGAGGAGGGAAGAAGGGAGGTGTCCTTTTTTCCATCTATTGCAGTTTGCTAACCAAACGCACCCTCGCCAGCCCCGTGAAGAAAGGCCCAAGGGAAAAACCTGGGGCGCTCGGCTGGTTCCCCCACCGGCGGGCGAGGGATGCGGGCGGTCAGTGCGCGGCAAGCGGAAAGGATCGCGTTTCTGGACCCGGCCACCCCCCGCGTCCGCGCCGCCGCCCCCAAGGGACGAGTGACAGCGGCCGCTGCGCTCGGTCCAGTCCTCCTGGCTGGAAGGTGCGGGGGAGGGGCGGAGGAGCGGCGGGGCGGGAGGGGGACGGGGCGGGCGGCTGGGGGCGGAGGCAGGACCTCCTGTACCTTCCCTCCTCGCCTCTCTCACTCTGACAGCGCCGAGGTGCGCCGAGCAGGAGCAGGGAACAAAGGAGCAGAGAGGGGAGGGGAGAGAGTTGGGCGAGGGAGAGCCCCCGGCCGGCTGCCAGAAGATCCCGGCGGGAGGAAGCCCAAGTGTCACTTGAATTCCACCCAAGGAGCGGACGCCTGGGATCAGAGCGCCCTGTTTAGCAATAACGGCTGGAGCACGTCCTACAAGTTACGGGAGAGTCGGCTGTGAAGGAGACGTTCGCTTGTCCCCAGTGTTCCCGCTCCTGGACCCTCCAGACCCCAGCCTTGCCTCGCGCTGGGAGGGGAGATCCAGAATGAAAGGCAAGAAAGGTAAGGCGGCCGCGGGCTGCGCGCACCGGGAGACGCGAGTCCGGGGAAACGTGCTGGCCGGGCCGCGCCGCGCCGCGCGGAGTCACTTGGTGGACTTTTCCGCCCAGGGGCTCTCATGCTGGAGCGGCGGCCGTGCTCTTTGTTGAGGCTGCGTCTGAAACGGCAGCGGCTGTTTTCCTGCTAGACACAACACGAGGGGCTGTTGTGGGGCGAGCCTCTCCACGCTGTTGGCACGTTGTCAAGAAACACGCTCAGTGCCTTGTTTGTGCGCCTGCAAGTTTCATTGTCTCCGCCGACACCCCACGCTCGGCCCAGCCGCCGCGTGGCTTCTCGCTCTTTCTCGCGTGCTGGGGATATGGGGTCCGAGTAGGGAGGACCCACCACCTCGTTTTTCCCGATCCGGACGGGGCCGCTGGACCGCCGCGCCTTTGTCTGAAAGTTCCACTCCTAGGCCCCCCCGCCCCCGCCGCCCCCCTACTCCCAGCCGGGCCCTAGCAGTGTTCTTTAGGGATGTGGTGTTTTTACGATAGAAGGAATGCGATTCTGGACCCCCTCATCGCCCTCGGGTGTAAACATCTCTGGAAAGCCAGACTTTTACAAATTCCCAGTCTCTAAAAGTTTTCCCACGATGAATTTTGGGGCAGGAGGAAGAGTTAGGACCCAGGGCCAGCAGCTTCAAGCGGCATGCAGTCAAAATGTGTCCAAATGTGACAAGCAGGCTTGGTTGTAAGTGCAAAGAGCAAGGCTGTCATTGTTTCCACGAAGCGTTCTGGAAGCTTTACAACTAAAACTTGCCGTCAGTTTGGTTTAAAAACAAAATACACCAGAGGGGGGAGGCCGGGGGGGAAGAAAGCACACACAACACCCCGAAAGGTCAAAGACTGTGAAGTCCCTTTTGAAGTTAACTTTTGAGTCCCTGGTTGGGAGGTCCCCCGAGTGTTCCGCCGTGGGCTGGAGGTGGCGTTTCTGTTGTGATTTATGTGGAGTGGTTCAAAACAGAAGTTAATCGCTCGGGAAGCGGACGGGCGGGGCGGCGCTACTGCGCATGCCCGGGAGTCGCCTGGAGTTTAGAACTCCGCATTCTTTCAGACCCAGCCCGCTGGGGGGCGTTCCTGGGGGGTAGCCGCAAGGCCAGCGGGGTTCCTTCGGCTGCGTTTCTGTGGGAGGCCCTGAAACGCGCGGACCTTCTCTCTGCCGCCAGGCTTTTCCAGCGAGAGTGAAATTAAACGTGAAACTCGGATCAACTGGTAGTCGTTGGCGGTAGAACGCCCTAAGGACCCCCTCCCCGCGATACGGAGGGCGGACTCGGGACAGGGAATTGGCTCTGGGAGAAAACGCGCGGGGAGCGTCCGAGACGAGACGCCCAGTGAAAGCCGTGCCGACCCTTGAGGGGACTGACAGGTCTAGGGAGACGCGCTGTCTGTTGTGGTGGGCCTCCCGGGAATAAGTGAGGGCTCTGTTTCAAGGATGATTCTAGCGCAGAGCCGGGCTTCCGCCGGGGTGGGCTCCCCGCATTGTTCGGGCTCTGGCGGGGGCGGCTCCGATTACTTTCCACGGCCCGCCCCCCCACCTCGGGAAGCCTCAATGCTCCTTTTCCACGGCTTTCCTGGCGTCCCCCTGACTCTCCCGCGGCACTTTCGCCTACCTCCCCCCAACGCCCTGGTCCTCCCTGGCGACCCCCTTTGCATTCTCGGGGTCCTCCTGCCCCTCCCGCGGCGCGCCTCCCACAGCCGCGTGCCCTCTGCCCGGAGCTGGGGACCAAGGCTGGGCCCCGCCGGCCGCATCGGTGGGGAACTTCCGCGGTCCCCATCCCAGGGCGCATAGGGTCCAGCTCCCCGGCGCCGACTCATGGAAACAATGAAAGGTGACGGGCTGAAGGGGAAACTTTGCGACTGGTTCAGGGCTCGTCGGGGGAGCCGAGGCTGCCGAGGTTACCTGGGTTTCTTTCCCTTTTTAGGTTTCCCTGGCTAGTAGTCTGGGGTGGGCAGGACCCTGAGAACGTGGGATTCACGGCCTCATTTCTAGTTTATTGGGACCTGGAGTTCCTTTGCTTGTGCTAACTCGTGCAGTATGCGGGCCGGCCTATTTCACTTGAGGCTGAGGAACTCTGAAGAACAAAAGCTACTTGCTTTTCCTCCTTGGGCCCCTCCCTCTCGCCGTGCTCCTCCGCGGTCCTCCTCTAAAACTACCTGGGAGGGGGGAGCCTTCCCCGTCGGCTCTGGAAAGACTCCTGAGGAAGTCGGGCCCGCCTTACTGTCCGTCGTATAAAAGTCCGCAGTCTTTTCAAGTTCTCTTGAAACAAGTACACTTTCAGCTCCATTCTTGAGCCCGTGGTTTGGTAAGACTGGTTTGTGATAATAGTGTGTCCTCCCAGAAAGCCGAGAGTGACGCCAAAAGACCTCCTAAAATGGCTTAAAAACAATCAGAAGGATCGATAAGGAAAATCCACTAAGCCTTTTTGCTCCCAGTTTTTAACTGTTGAATTCCTGCTTTGGGATTGCTCTTTGGCTGGGGTCGCCAACCACACCTTGGATTTGGTGGCTTGGGAGTTCGATTCCTGTTGCTTCTCCCAAGGAGATACTGATTTTTTTTTTTTTCTTTTTATCCTGGAGACCGGGTCCGGCTGTGTTGCCCAGGCTGGCCTTGAACTCCTGGGCTAAAGAAATCCTCTCGCCTTGGCCTCCCAAAGTTCTGGGATTACAGGCAAGAGATAGTGCTCCCGGCCCAAAGGAGAACTTCTGGTCAGGAAATTTGCTGGGTTAAATTTGCTTTTTCCTAACTGTGCACCTCGACTTTTCCCATCGATCTTACTTCTCGAGTCTCTTCACAACCAGTGTCTCCCGGCCTCCCTGTCTCATCATGATGTTACCGACCTACTCAGAAAAGAAAGTGCAGGGCCGGGCGCGGTGGTTCATGCCTGTAATCCCAGCACTTAGGGAGGCCTAGGCGAGCAGATCACCTGAGGTCAGGAGTTCGAGACCATCCTAACCAACATGGAGAAACCCCGTCTCTACTAAAAACACAAAATTAGCCCGGCGTGGTGGTTCATTCCTGTAACCCAGCTATTCGGGAGGCTGAGGCAAGAGAATCGCTTGAACCTGGGAGGCCAAGGTTGTGGCATTTGCACTCCAGTCTGGGCAACAAGAGCGAAAGTCCGTCTCAAAAAAAAAAAAGAAAAGAAAAGAAAAAAGAAAGTGCAGGAACAAGTTGGTCGCTGCTTAGAGCAGTGGGATCCTCAGGCCATGTTGTGGCTTTCCACACAACATTTCCTTGTATGTGGATAGAGTGAACGAAACTTGTGATTCTGCCCCCACCCTCCCCACCGCCACATTTTTTAAAGTGTAAGCAAAGCAACACGTTTGGAAACAAGTCTTAACCGGGAAACTTTTCAAAAGCGCTGTTACAATAGGAAATGAGTAAGGAGGAAAAACGTCTTTGTTTTTCCAAGCTGAGCCACAACCAGGAGGGAGAGTTTTAATGAAAACAGTCCTGACAGCAGCAAACGTGGTTTTACTGCAGTGAAGTATCAGCTGGCGTAGCCAAGGAACTGAAGTTTTAACTTCCTGTTACTTCAGCTTTTGTGCACATATTGGAAATATTTGTTAAGAGTTCCAGAGGCCTGGCATTCATTTATTTAAATGAACTGAAAAGTCGCGCTGCAGTTTGGTGTTGCTTAACTGAAACCTGCTTTTGTGTGTCACTAACCTATTCTGAAAGATCAGCCTTCTTGTCAAACTAGGCAAGCAGATCAAAGGGCAGGCTTCAGGGGCCTTTTTTGTTTCAAACTCTGTGATTACCAACTTACAGTTGGGAATTCACTGTTCAATGAGCAAATTTTCACACTTTTTCTAGATTAAAAAACGGAGGGAGATAATAGCCTTGAGAAGAATGTCTGGCTTTTCAGATGTTGGAGAGTTGAAACAAATTGCTGTATTCAGGTTTGCTATAGTCATTTAATTAACTTGACACGTTTTTTTTTTTAAAGTTCCATTTCTTTAATTATCAAAGCCAGTGTGAGACAGGAACCCAGCTGTAATTTCTTTAAGCTTTTTCATTAATAGTTTTTCACCCAAATTTCAATATGGGTTTGAAAGGCTCGTCAATAGTGAAAGTAGTTTCAGTTTTAAATGGGCAGTTTTTAAAAACTTCAAAAACTTAAATCATCAGAGGAGGGAAATTTCAAATACACAGCAGTTAAAACTTAGGATTCTTGTGTGGTTTATTTGTAGCTGTTTATTAAGCCGCGAGCTAAAGTGAATTTGCAAGATCATCCACCTCTTTGTTAGAACTTGCTTTACTTTGTCTGGAGAGTTCTGCCTTTTGTAGGAATACCCTGCAGCACCTTCTGCCCCCTGCAGTCCAAATCTAAAAATGTGTCACCAAGTCAGAGTCAATTATACGGGTGGGAAAAATTCCTTTAAAAAAAAAAAATGGTGTTTAGCTTAAGAGGAATATTCCATTTTTATTTCCTGTCAAGGTGAACTGGCTCAATTAAGGTCAAGTCATATTTTCAACCAAAATTACATACTACAGAGAAAAGAAAGCATACAAAGCTAAAAATGCATACCTTTACATTTTTTGTTATTGTAATTACTTCCCCTAATATAGAAGTGCTGATTTTTTTCAAGCATGCCATTGTTTGTAATTCATTTCTGTTTTTAAGATTCTAGGTTGTCTACAAGCAAAAGAATGTATTTCTTTAGTCATTCGGAGTAGCCTGCTGTAGTTTTTGAAAGGTGGAGTTAATAGCGTTTGTTATTTAATTTTTTTTTTAAGTTCAGAATGATGTTTAAATATCTGTAAAGGCCAGGTCTGAAGCTTTATTGAATCCAGTCCATCTGTGATTTAAATATTCTCTATGGCTTGTGAATTCTTAAAATTTCTGGCAGGATTAAAGTACTTACAGCCAAAAGAGCTTCCTCTGGGGCTTGCATATTCAGTTTCCTTTGTCATGTAATCATTTAAGACTAAACTCTGCTTATTGATATGTAGTATTCTATTCTAGATTGAGATCAAACCGGTAACTGAAATTTAGGAGACATTTTTAATTCATTTAGTATTAGGCATCTTTTGACCTTACCAAAGTACCAGTAGTAGAAAAATATTTTTGTGTGATGAAACTGAAAACATCAGTAGTTGTATTTAATAAAAGGTGACTGGTACTGCCCATTTAATGTAGATGTCTAACTTTGAATAAATGTAGGTAGCAATGAATAAGCAATGACCATGCATGGTGTTAGCAGAAAATTTTAACATGTACTTTACCTTTAGAATACTAACTGGGTTCAGTGTAGTATGTAATTTTCCTTCCTTGTATCCATGGAAAACAATGTGCAAGTGCCGCCTTTTATTTCAAACCTTCAGTAGAGAAAGGAGGAAGAGTAACATTTTAAATATACATTAGGATACTGGTTAGGTTGCTTCTCCTAGCTAGCACTGATCTTAGAAGGAAGGTTGGTAGGCACATTCCAACTGCCACAGCACCCTTCCTGTTTTCAATGTGGCAGGTTATTCATTTGGGTGCAGTTTGTCTCCTCCAATGATTAGACAAAAGAGTTTTCTGAGCATCATTCAAAAGGAATGTGAGAAGTTAATGAATCCTAGAGGAAAGCGGCTGAGAAAAGGCGTCTCGCGTTTGGTTGAGAACCTCCCATGTGGTGCTAGTCAAATTACTTTTACTTGTACCCTGAATTCAGGACAGAAAACACTGCTCCTTCCCCTCGCTCTCAGTTGTTGGGAAAGCATGGTTACACTGAATGCTCAGCCAAAGTGAGCTTTGCAGTAGTTGCTGTGCTTATAGAGCAATTGACAACTGGCCTTTGTCCTTTCCTAGGTATTGTTGCAGCATCTGGCAGTGAGACTGAGGATGAGGACAGCATGGACATTCCCTTGGACCTTTCTTCATCCGCTGGCTCAGGCAAGAGAAGGAGAAGGGGCAACCTACCCAAGGAGTCTGTGCAGATTCTTCGGGATTGGCTGTATGAGCATCGTTACAATGCCTATCCTTCCGAGCAAGAGAAAGCATTGCTGTCCCAGCAAACACACCTGTCTACACTACAGGTAAAGAAAGAGAGCATGAGGTTTACAGATGCATTTTTATTTTCAAAGTCATTTTATGGCATTCCTGTGTGTCAAGTCATTAAGCTCCTTTCCACTCAAAGACAGAAGGAATATCTTTTTATTGTAAACTTGATAGTGTTAAAAGCTAATAACTAGCTATTTAGAGAACACAGAAACACTTGACAGTCATCTGTCAGATAACATTTCCTTTAATGCCTAAAAGAACCTTCCTTTATGCAACAGACATTAAAAGGAGGTTAAACCTTACTCTATTGCCCAGGAAACTGGTTTGATATTTAAACAAGGACGACTTCAGTGAGGTTATTCATGTTCTGTCTGTTGACATAGTCATTTGAACTGGGAAAAATCAGTTACTGGGAGGAGTGGCCCTTTTCATAAGGAGAGGTGTTCCTGTAGTTGATTAACTTAAATGTTGGGGCAGTAGGTGATAGGTTAAAATGGGGAGAGATAAAAGGTAAACCTCTCTCTCAAATCATTTTTAAGCATTTGAGATTTTATATCTTTTTCTTCATCCTGAAAAGGTTTAAGTATGAAGAGACAAAGAAGGAAATTTGTATTAGAAACTAGAAGGTTTATGACAGGAGATAGCTTGCTTTCTTGGCGGAGCTCAAATACCTTGAAATAGCATTGTAAGTTCAGGTAAGCCTTTTCATGCTTTCTTTAATACAGAGAGCAAGATCAATTAGGTACCCCATAGAACGTTCTCAGAACCCGCTGGCTGAGTGAATGAGTAAAGTGTTAAAGCGTACCGATATGATTTCAGGTCTGTAACTGGTTCATCAACGCCCGCCGCAGGCTCCTCCCTGACATGCTGAGAAAGGATGGCAAAGATCCAAATCAGTTCACAATTTCCCGCCGTGGGGCCAAGATTTCTGACACGAGCTCTGTGGAGTCCGTGATGGGCATCAAAAACTTCATGCCAGCTCTAGAGGAGACCCCTTTTCATTCCTGTACAGCTGGGCCAAACCCAACCCTCGGGAGGCCACTGTCTCCTAAGCCGTCATCCCCGGGATCAGTTTTGGCTCGTCCATCGGTGATCTGCCATACCACTGTGACTGCATTGAAAGATGGCCCTTTCTCTCTCTGCCAGTCGGTTGGTGTGGGACACAACACAGATATACAGCAGATAGCGGCCAACAGCTTTACAGACACCTCTCTCATGTACCCAGAGGACACGTGTAAATCGGGACCAAGTACAAATACACAGAGTGGTCTTTTCAACACTCCTCCCCCTACTCCACCGGACCTCAACCAGGACTTTAGTGGATTTCAGCTTCTAGTGGATGTTGCACTCAAACGGGCTGCAGAGATGGAGCTTCAGGCAAAACTTACAGCTTAACCCATTTTCAAGCAAAACAGTTCTCAGAAATGTCATGATTGCCGGGGTGAAGGCAAGAGATGAATTGCATTATTTTATATGTTTTTTATTAATATTTGCACATGGGATTGCTCAAACAGCTTCCTGTTACTGAGATGTCTTCAATGGAATACAGTCATTCCAAGAACTAGAAACTCAAAGCTACTGTAGAAACAAAGGTTTTCTTTTTTAAATGTTTCTTGGTAGATTATTCATAATGTGAGATGGTTCCCAACATCATGTGATTTTTTTTTCCTCCCCTTACCCTTTTTTGTTATTTTTTCAGACTGTGCAATACTTAGAGAACCTATAGCATCTTCTCATTCCCATGTGGAACAGGATGCCCACATACTGTCTAATTAATAAATTTTCAGTTTTTTTTCAAACAAGTATGAATCTAGTTGATTGATGCCTTTTTTTCATGACAATAAAGTATTTTCTTTAAAAATTGTTGTAATTCAGAGTATTTCTGTTGAGGGAGGCGCTTCTTAAAAATGAGGAGGAATATAGCACTCCAGTGAGCAGGAAGCTGAGGGGGTAGGGTGCAGTGTTAGGGGGTGTCAACAGCTCTTTGAAAACCTGTGGACGACAAGCCAGTTTGCATAAACAGGATGTGTGATATTTACTCTTGATAGGAGGCATAGCAGGCCCTTAGAGCTTTACTTAAACTGCATGGCAAATTGAAATGAATCATTTCAGTGTTTAGCTAGCCACTAAATCCCTTACTGATCTGTCCTGCATAGTTTAAAACATGGCCGCGTTGTAAAGAAAAGTCTTGAAGCATCCGGTTATTGCTAAGCTTACAGAAGAAAACAACCCAAGCAATCTCTTGCCCTTTTTCCATGTTACCCTTTAACCTTTGTTCAGTGGTACATTTAGTTAAGACATTTGTATTCAAATATAGCATAGTATTTGCAGAGAAACTACCTTTTAAAACATCTTAAAATGTTGTCTAAAATGATGAAATAGACAGTGGGGTTCTGTCTATGGTGGGATTGTTAGTTTATTAGGTGAGTATTTTCCAAGGTCACAGTTTGTGGAAAAATGGTGCTATGTACAAGTGGAGTTGGTTGGGATAGACAATCACTTATAAAGCCCAGATGGCCAGAAGGGAACTGGTGTTGCTCCTGTCACTTGTATGGTTGAGCAGATTTGTCACATGCCACAAAACCATTCTTTGTAGTCATGCTTAGTAAGAGCTTTCTTTGTTGTTACAGTCATGTTCTTTCCAGCCCTGCCCCAGCTATGAATTGTCTAAGTGTGAGGGAGCATCGGAGCTTCAGTATTGTTTAAAGAATGTAGAAAAATCCTACTCACAAATTTGTCTAATTTTGAAACTATTTTAGAAAGTCCCTACTGTAGAAAGAGCTAAACTCAAAAGACTTTTCTTGTAAGTGAAAGAAGAAAACTGCTGATGACTACTGAGAGGTATAAGAAAATGAAGTGAGGGAATGTGCTCTAGCCTGTGGGGTGCAGCTTTGGTGGGGCACATCAGCTTAGAGTGGTCTGGCCCCACCTCAGAGAGTCACAGAAATAGACAAAAACCCAAAAAGTACTAGTAAAGTAAATACAAGGAACAAAATAAACATTAATAAAAATGAATGACGCAAAGGTGATCAAGAATCATTACTTGCTCCAACAGCTAGATCAAAGGCTGAACATTTTGCTTTAGCATAGGTGAGGGAAATGAGCAAGTCCTAAAAGGCTTGCCCTGTTAAACGGTGTTTCATCACTCATACTGGAAGGGGAAGGAAAGGAGCCATATGACTCATTTAAAAGAAAAACGAAGTCACCTTAAATTCCCTATGTTTTACTTCATTTTTTCCCTATTAAGGTTGTTACAGATCATGGTTGATAATAGCTGATGTTGAATGAATGTAATCCATTATCTAAAAACAGGTACATTTAATTGAAAAGATACATGTAAAAAGCTGTTCATATCAAAGCCAAATAGGAATGATTTTTATGCTTATAATTTCCACGGTGCAATATATCTTTTTAATTTGTTTACTTTTCACCTATTTGTGTTTTTGAAGTTCATCCCATCGCGTGTAGTTTGGGTCTGGCTTTTTTATTTAGTCTAGTGATCTCTGCCTTTTACTTAACATTTGTCAATTTACATTTACTGTAATTATTGATATGTTTAGACTGAGTTTACCATTTGGCTTTTTTCTTTGCTCCTCTTTTCCTGCCTTCTTTCAGGTTGAATGTTTTTATTCTTATATATATCATATCATATATTATATATCATTTATTGTTGTATGTGATATATATTATATATCATATTAAGATATATATGAGAATATCATTATTCTCATATATATAATTCTCATATATATAATGTCTTTTTCTCTGATTTTGTTTCAATTTTTCTTTTTAAAAAAGTGTTCTTTTTTTTTTTTTTTTTTTTTTTGAGACAGGATCTTGCTCTATCACCCAGGCTGGAGTGCAGTGGCGTGATCTTCGCTCACTGCAACCTCCGCCTCCTGAGTTCAAGGGATTCTTGTGACCCAGCCTCCCAAGTAGCTGAGATTACAGGCGTGCACCACCATGCCCGGCTACTTTTTTTGTATTTTTAGTAGAGATGGGATTTTACCATGTTGCCCAGGTTGGTCTTGAACTCCTGACCTCAAGTGAATTGCCCTCCTCAGACTCTCAAAGTGCTGGGATTACAGGCATGAGCCACCAAGCCCGGTCTATTTTTATAGATTTAGGGGGTACAAGTACAGTTTTCTGTTTTTTCTATTGGTTTATAAACTATACACCATGTTTTTTAAATGGTTCTTCTAGGGTATTACAACATACATGTTTAACCTACTGCAATCCACTTAGGGTTAATATGATACAGCTTCATATAAAATACAGAACCTTGCAACAGTATAGTTCCATTCACCCTCCCTCTCCTCTCTTCCTTCGTTTTTCACATACATTTACAGCTACATACATGATAAACACAACAGTACGATGCTATCATTTTCACTTAAAACGAGCATCATTTAAATGATTAAGAGAAAAAAGAATGTATGTATCTTTTATATTTGCCAAACATTGACCATTTCTGATGTTCTTCATTGTCTCCTATAGATTTGAGTGACATCTAAGGTCTTTCCTTTTCAGCTTGAATGATTTCTTTGAGAGTTGTAGTCCAGGACTGCTTGTGACAAGTTTAGGCTCATTGAAACGCTTTGAAAATGAGCTCATGGAAAATGGCTTTATTTCACTTTAATTTTGGAAGGATCATTTCACTGATGGGGAATTCTGGGTTGATAGCTTTGTTTCTTACAGCACGTAAAGGCATTTATTGTCTTTTGACCTCCATTGTTTCTGATGAGACATCAGCTGTCATTTGTATCATTAGTCTCATATGTATAATGTCTTTCTCTGGCTGTCTTATTTTTTAATTTTAGCAGTTTCACTAAAATGTGCCTACATATAGTTTGTTTGTACTTATTTAGCTGGGGGTTCATTGAGCTTTTGGATCTGTAAATCTATGTTTTTATGTTTATTTATTTTAAAATCAAACTTGGGGAAATTTTGGCCATTTTTTCAATTTATTTCTTGCTTTCCTGTCTCCTAGAGCTCCAGCAAATTTACATTAGATCACTTGAGGTTGTCCTACATGTCTCTGAAGCTTTTTTTTTCCTTTAGTCTTGTTTCTGTTTTAGATTGAATAATTTGTATAATTTATTTGCAATTCACTAACTCTTCTGTCTTCAGTCTGCTGATGAACTCATCCAGTGGACTTTCATTATAGTTATAGTATTTTTCACATGGAAAAAATTTCCATTTGGTTCTTTAGCATTCCTAATTCTCTTCTGAGATTGCTCATTACTAATTATGAATATATATCCTTATAAGCATTTATAATAGCTGCCTTAAATTCTTGTTTGCTAATTGTAACATGTCCCAATCAGAATCAGTTTCCATTGACTGTATTTCACTTCTGTATGGGGGTCACTTTTTTCTTTTTCACTCGTCCAGTGATTTTTTATTATATGCTGGACAATATGGATGGTACAGCAATAAAGACTATGGATTCAGCTACATTCCTCTGAACCGTTAACTTTTGTCCTCAAGCAGCTCGTTCACCTGAACTGAAACTTCAAACTATCGTGTAATGAATCACAGCTGAAGTCTCTGATTAGTTTTCAGCTTCCGGCTGCTGCCTTTAAGTTGGGCCACTGGCGTCTCCCGTGCTGCACAAACCAACTAGGGATTTGAACAAAATTTCTATTCAGAGGTTGAGATTTGCTCCTTCTTCAGTTCCCCTCTTTCCGGAATTATTCTCCTAACTTTCTTAACTTTTGCTCTGCTCTACCCACCCCATTTCTGTCCTTGACATCTCAAGCCACTGAAGTTGCAGCTTTCTGCCACCCGTAACCTTCTGAAGAATGAGAACTGCCTTCAGCCATAAAGGTACAAACTTGTACGTCTTGAAGTTCTCTTTTAGGGGGAGATGACCCTCCAGTTTTTGCTTTTGGTTACTCTTCAAGCCTTCAACTAGCTTTTTGTTTGTTTAACTTTTTGTTCATTCACACTTTATGATTGTTACCCGGAGGGAATTAGTCTGAAAAAGGAAAAAAAAAATCCACTATTACTAGAAACTAGAATTTTACTATAGTTACTTTGAAACTCCAAATCAGTGGTTCTCAAACTTAACTGGACACCAATGGAATCACCTAGAAAGCTAAAAAATAAAATAAAATAAAATAAAATAAAATAAAATAAAAATACTGTGGCCTCGAGTTGGGAATTTTTAGATCTCTTAGTCATTCCAAAGCATAGACAAGATTGAGAACCATTGCCTTAAATAATTCTTTAAATCAGCCATTGTTTCTCTCCTTATCCAGAACATGGGGAGTTGACCATTCTTTTTCCAGACCTAAAAACAAAACAAAATTGTTTTTGTAGTCTTTTTGTTTGGCCAGAAGGACTGAAAATTAGAGTCTTACAGAAATGTAATTTGTCTTACAGAAATGTAATTTGCTGTAGAATTATTTTGTCACCCAGGTCAGCTTGTTCAATTAGAGTTTAGCATAAATTTGATATTTGGGACTATATACACATAACTCATACCATATGTAAAGCTAAGCCTCTGAGTGATAGACCCCAAAACACTGCAGGGAATACAAAATATTCATTTGTACTAAATCAAAAAGTAAAATTTATCTCTGGAAACTGGCCAGAGAGCAAAAACCAATGTTTAGAGATCAGTTTTAGGTCTCATTAAGCTCATTAACAGGAGAATGTGTCAAGTCTTAACCTCCAAAAATCGTGACCTCTAATTAAAAACGGCTATGTTCTGGGCTGAGTTTTATGATTCAGAGGCTGAAAAGAGAGACGTTCAATAAACGCTTTGTGGCTGAAAGAAGAGCAGTAACTTAGGGTTAATGGTTACAATAGCACAGCTGGCAAAGAAGGGAAGCATGAGAAATCAATGAATAAAAATAATAAGTAGTACAGGGATTTAACTAAATATCAAGGAAACGGGGTTTTTGAATGAAATGTGTTATAGACATCAATAGAATGTGCAACCTTTGAAGCACACTGTGGGTGACTTACAAAGGAAACCAAATCCAATGATGGAAATTTACTCAGGTTTAGAAGGGACATGTTTATAGACAAACATTTAACATACAGGTAAGGAAAATACCATGGAGGGATTTCAGAAGATAAACTGTTACTCTAGGAAGTGTCAGCTTGTTTTGTTTTTAAAAAATATTCCAAACTATTTTTTTTTTTCTTCTTGAGACAGGGTCTCATTCTGTCACCCAAGCTGGAGTACAGTAGCTTGATCTCGGCTCACTGCAACCTCTGCCTTCCAGGTTCAAGTGATTCTCCTCTGTCAGCCTCCCAAGTAGCTGAAATTACAGGCATGTGCCACCATGCCCTGCTGTTTTTTTGTATTTTTAGTAGACACAGGGTTTCACCATGTTGGCTAGGCGGGTCTTGAACTCCTGATCTCAAATGATCCACCCACCTTGGCTTCCCAAAGTGTTGGGATTATAGGAGTGAACCACTGTGCCCAGCCTCCAAACTATTTTCTTTATAAAGAAAATTACTGAAACTTGAACATATTCTTATTTGATCAGATCATTTTAACTTATGATCTTAGGACAAATTCAATTGTCCTATCTTGTCTCAAATTTTTGCTAACATATTTTAATACTCTAAAGGCATAAGTTCTCTCCATATAAATTGTAATATGAGGATAGGGCTTTCAGAGACTGTAAATAGGTTGAAACACAACAAAAGGTACACATTAAATTTTTACATATGCCTCTTTTAAAAAATTATCCTGTTTAACAAGTCAAAACAACTTGTTGACTTGTTACCAAGTCTGATTATTAATGTTTTGTTGCTTTTAATTTCTTCCCAGTGATTTTCAGGGATTTTTTGGTGGTGGTGGTTATTGTTTTGAGACAGGATCTTGCTGTGTCACCCAGGCTTTAATGCAGTGACATGGTCATAGCTCATTGCAATCTTGAGCTCCTGGGCTCAAATGATCCTCCTGCCTCAGCCTCCTGAGTACCTAGGACTACAGGTGAGCTCCACCAGGCCTAGCTTTTAAAATTTTATAGAGATGACGTCTTGCTGTGTTGCTCAGGCTGGTCCCAAACTCCTGAGCTCAAGCAATCCTTCTGCCTCGGCTTCCCAAAGTTCTGGGATTACAAGTGTGAGCCACTGTGCCTAGCCTGATTTTCATTTTGAAATTTGATTTACTTGAATGATTCTGTGAAAAGCCAACGTGTATGACATTAGTCAACATCTTTTCCCAGCTAAGCATGGGGGCTTCCTGGTCTGGGCAGCATAGCAAGATCTTGTCTACAAAAAAATAAAAAGTTAGCCAGGCATGGTGGCGTGCACCTTTAGTCCCAACTACTTGGGAGGCTGAGGCAGGAGCATTGCTTGAGCCCAGGAGTTTGAGGCTGCAGTGAGCCATGGTTGCACCACTGCACTCCAACCTGGGCAACAGAGCAAGGCCCTGTCTCGAAAGAAAACAAAAAACATTTTTTCCCCTAGCCTGCTTGTACAAAAAATCTATACAATCTAGAACATCATTTATTTTAAATTCTCTGACAGCTTGATTCAGTCATTTCACAATGTATACATATATCAAAACATCATGTTGTATACCATAAATATATACTTTTGTTAATTGAAAAACTAAAAATAAGAAACTTCAGGCCGGGCGCGGTGGCTCAAGCCTGTAATCCCAGCACTTTGGGAGGCCGAGACGGGTGGATCACGAGGTCAGGAGATCGAGACCATCCTGGCGAACACCGTGAAACCCCGTCTCTACTAAAAAATACAAAAAACTAGCCGGGCGAGGTGGTGGGCGCCTGTAGTCCCAGCTACTCGGGAGGCTGAGGCAGGAGAATGGCGTAAACCTGGGAGGCGGAGCTTGCAGTGAGCTGAGATCCGGCCACTGCACTCCAGCCCGGGCTACAGAGCGAGACTCCGTCTCAAAAATAAATAAATAAATAAATAAAAAAAATAAAAAAAAAGAACTTCAAACAAAAAAATATCCCAGCCAGGCATGATGGCTCATGCAGTGCTTTGAGAGGCCAAGGTGGGCAGATCACTTGAGGCCAGGAGTTCGAGACCAGCCTGGCCAACATGGTGAAACCTCGTCTCTACTAAAAATACAAAAATTAGCAGGGCACGGTGGTGCATGCCTGTAATCCCAGTTACTTGGGAGGCTGAAGCAGGAGGATCGCCTGGACTTGGGAGGTGGAGGTTGCAGTGAGAGGAGATCATGCCACTGCACTCCGGCCTGGGCAAGAATGAGACTCCATCTCAAAAACAAATAGATAAATAAAAATAGCCCTTTCCATTATAGTGTTATTTTCCAGTATCATCTGTAAACCCAGTATTGAGTGAAAGAAAGTGTTAGATCAGCACACCAACATGGCACAAGTATACATATGTAACAAACCTGCATGCTATGCACATGTACCCTAGAACTTAAAGTATAATAATAATAATAATAATAAAAAAGAAAGTGTTGGATAATTTGAGAAGGAAAAGATATATTTATCAAACACCTTATATTAAATTATTATTTATTATTATTGTATTTATTGAATACCATATATACATATTTAGTCCTCACAACCCTAATGGGATGTGTTATTCCCATTGTGTAGCTGAGAAAACTGAGACTCTACAAAGTTCAGCTTGTCTGTGGTTACCAGCTGTAATGGGGCCCACACTCATGGGGTGATTCTGTGAGCTCACACTCTTTCCACACCCTATCCCCGAAATGAAACAACTTGGAACTGTCTCCATTTTTATTATATTGTTCAATAAAAATTTGGGTTTTTTTTTGTCAGATGATCATATGCAAGCTCTATTTTCCAAATATCTCAACTTATTTTTCTGCTCTCTCAAATTCCTCCCTCCCCTCCCCCATTCCATTTCCTTGTGACCACATCTGCTTCTTGGAGAGACTTGCAGGATCTGACACATCCTCTTGGTTTCCTAAGTCTTATGACTAGCCAATGCCTGAAATAATGAACTCCTCCAAGGCAAGAAATCTGTTTTGAAGCGTCTCTGCGTAAGTATTAACTTAACACTTAATCTATTATTCAATGCATTTCATTTCCCTTTGTAGGTATCAGTTTTCTGAGCCTGCAGCCTTAGGCTAGTATCTTTTTTTTTTTTTTTTTAAAGTAAGTTTCTGTTTTTTATTTGAACTCCGTTAGAATCTTTCGATCTATCCTAGTGGCTATAGTTTACTCTGTGCTGTGCCTTTCTGTTTTCTCTCTGCAAAAATTGTGGCTTTTTAGCAATATTTCCCCAAATAGAGGTGAGGCACTGCTCTTATACAAATACTTGAAGTTATAAATCCCACCTGCATTAAAAGGAAAGTGAAGATTTATGACAATGCCTTCCCGTTCTTCTCTTTCAACCCCAAAACCTCCACCATTTTTGAAACAAGGCAAGTTCTTTAGGGCTGGAGGTCTTCAATGGTATACACCATGAGGTAAAGATCAGCTTTAAAACAAATACGTACCTCCAAGGGAGGAAAATTCAACAGGCCTTTCATTGCTTTTCCTTCAGAAAGTTAAGGTATAACAGGAATAAACCTAACTTGTGAAAGTTTTATGAAAGGATTGCTACCTCCTGCCTTGATGAAAAGATTAACTTGATTTGGTGAAATATGCTGCCATTTGCAGGCAGGTGCTGGCCTGATTCACCAACTCTGTGTTAATTTGAGCCTGCAGAGGTACCTTTGATCAGCTCTCAGAGCCTCAGCAGCGCCTGGGGAAACATCAAAACGCTATAGAGCAGGCTCTAATCTCAGCCTTCCTGTTTCTATGCCTGCTCACTAGGTTCACACACAACAGCCCGGTTTCCTTGAAGGGCATTTTCCACATTGTGCATTATGGATGATCATGCCGGGTATCAGGATGTGAAGCCCCGCATCCACATCCAGGGCCTATCAAATCTCTCTGCAAAAGGAGAATCTGGACTCAGGCTCGTTTCCAGTGATGTGTATGCAGGTATATGTAACATCGTTTCCAGTGATGTGTATGCGTGTAATGCTGGAAGTAACAATAGTTCCGTTGCGGGGAACTCTATTATCATAATGCGGCTGCTAAATGCAACATATTCTGTCCATGAAGACGACACTTGGATGACAGGTTTGGGTGATAGTAACTGGGGCTGTGGCAGTGGATTGCGAACTCTGAGCTAGAAACATAATGGCAATACCCTTTACTAAGCCAGGGTGGTAGGTCAGATAGCATGGATATTTTTTTGGAAAATTGAGCTCTTATCCTTTTTTTTTTTTTTTTTTGAGACAAGGTTTCACTTGTTGTCCAAGCTGAACAATCATAGTTCACAGCAGCCTCACCATCCCAGGTTCAAGTGATCCTCCCACCTCATCCTCCTGAGTAGCTGGGACTACAGGTGCACACCACCACACTTGGCAAATAAATAAATAAATAAGTAAATAAAATTGTACAGGCTGGGTGCAATGGCTCACCCTTGTAATCTCAGCACTTTGGGAGGCTGAGGCGTGGGGATCACCTGAGGTCGGGAGTTCAAGACCAGTCTGACCAACATGGAGAAACCCCATCTCTACTAAAAATACGAAATCAGCCAGGCGTGGTGGTGCGTACCTGTAATCTCAGCTACTCGGGAGGCTGAGGCAGGAGAATCGCTTGAACTCGGGAGGCAGAGGTTGCAGTGAATCAAGATTGCACCATGGCACTCTAGCCTGGGTGACAAAAACAAAACTCCATCTCAAAAAAAAAAATGTTGTACAGACAGGGTCTCTCTATATTGCCAAGGCTAGTCTCAGACTCCTGGGCTCAATCAATCCTCCCGCCTCAGCCTCCCAAAGTGCTGGGATTATAGGCATGAGCCACTGCCCTTGGCCTCTCATCCTTTTTACTCTCAATAACAGGTTCATATTTGTCCTTGGGCTTTATTTCCCTTTCCAGGCACATTTCCCTTAACTCTCCTCCAGAGTCACACTCCCACATTTGGAATTTTTAAAAATTGATGTATTTTTTACATTGCATTGGGAGATATTTTAGAACCACTGGGTAGCCAGGTGCGGTGACTGACACCTGTAATCCCAGCACTTTGGGAGGTTGATGCCGGTGGATTACTTGAGGTCAGGAGCTGAAGACCAGCCTGGCCAACATAGCGAAACCCTATCTCTACTAAAAATACAAAAATTAGCCAGGTATGGTAGCACATGCCTGTAGTCCCAGCTACGCATGAGTAGGAGGCTGAGGCACGAGAATCACTTGTAGCTGGGAGGCGGAGGTTGCAGTGAGCTGAGATTATGCCACGGCACTCCAGCCTGCACAACAGTGAGACTTCGTCTCAAGAAAAAAACAAACAAAAACATCACTAGGGAAACAGGGGAAAGAGAACTGAACTTCTGTAGCTGCTCAAGTCATTCGACATCTCTAAACCTGGGCTTCTTCATCTCTCATTGTATAAAAAACAAATACCTAAATTTCAAGGTTGTTGAGGATTAAATGAAGTAACAATGTAGAAACTTTAGAGTTTTAGAGCAAAGCTGATTGATCTACAAATGCATGTTATTGTTGGCTCTTAGATGAGCAAATCTACCTGGCTCAGGTTCTGACTCTGGTTTCCACCTGCTGCCTGGGAGATGACTGTCCCCAAGTCCGCCTCTGAGCTGGTCCTGCTGGGTCCTGGCCTTGCCTATTTCCAGCACCTCTAGTCTGCATTTCTCCAGTTTCTTAAAACAGCAGCAGCAAATCCTGTCTTTACTTCTCTCCTATGATGTTATACAAGGAAGTAGTGTGAGGGCTTCAGGCGAGGGCTGTAGGCTGGGGATGGTGGTGGCTGTTATAGAGATGATGAGGTCATCATCATCCCTGAAACTAAGCAGTGTGCTTTTTTTTTTTTCACCACTGGCATCATTCCTACAACACTAAAAATAACACCAGGCCTTTTTTTTTTTTTTTTTTTTTTTTTTTTGAGATGGAGTCTTGCCCTGTCACCCAGGCTGGAATGCAATGGCGCAATCTCAGCTCACTGCAACTTCCGCCTCCCGGGTTCAAGTGATTCTCCTGCCTCAGCCTCCCGAGTAGCTGGGATTACAGGCATGTGCCACCACGCCTGGCTAATTTTTTGTATCTTTAGTAGAGACAGGGTTTTACCATGTTGGCCAGGCTGGTCTCAAACCCCTGACCTTGTGATCCGCCCGCCTCAGCCTTCCAAAGTGCTGGGATTACAGACATGAGCCACCATGCCCAGCCCAACACCAGTTCTTAATTACTAAAGGGCTGACCACCCAGAGCCTCCAGTTTGCTTTCTCCTTCTCCCTCTGGGCTCACGCAAGTAGAACACTCTGAAGAAGTCTCAATCAGCTTTTTGTGATTTTGATATGCAGTAAACGAAGCTGCCCCCTGATACAGAAGGAAGAGAACTGAACTTAGCTCCGGAAGACCTAAGTATAGCACTAGGCCAGCATAATACTAGCTGGGTGGCTAGGAGCAAACTAACTTCTTTGAGCTAGTTTTCTTACCAGTAAAGCATAGAGTTGGATTAGATGATATCTTAGCCCTCTGAAAGCTCTAACTTTCTAAGGACATAAATAATACATACAGATCTAGTAACAGTGTAGGCTATTTGAAATCAGTGAAAGTTCTGTAAGATACCTCTCATCCTAAGCCTAGGTGAAAGGTTTGCCATAGAAGAAAATGCAAATAAAAAGGTTCAGTAGAGGGGATCTCAGAATGATGAAATGATTGGTTTCTTTGGGCGAAACCATCAATAGGGTGATTTGAAACTTTTGGGATGACATTTCTGTCCAGAGAAAAGGACAGTCAGCCAGGCACGGTGGCTTGGCTCATGCCTGCCATCCCAGCACTTTGGGAGGCCAAGACGGATGGATTACTTGATGCCAGTAGTTTGAGACCAGCCTTGCCAACATGGTGAAACCCCATCTCTACTAAACATACAAAAATGAGCCGAGCATGGTGGCCTATGCCTGGTGGCCTATGCCTGTAATCCCAGCTACTCGGGAGGCTGAGGCAGAAGAATCGCTTGAACTTGGGAGGTGGAGGTTACAGTAAGCTGAGATCGCACCACTGTGATTAGGAGTTGATTAGGAAAGTGACTGTGATTGTGTCAATGTACACTTAGTTGAGAAGTCAAGGAGCATTTGGAAACCAAGAGAAAAGAGCCTGTTACTTCAAGGAATAAAAACGTGTAACACCTGCCGTCAGGACGTAGTGCTTTTAAAACTGAGCTGTCGTTTCAGAGCAGCTGGGCAAGTGTAGGCTTTAATATTAAGTACATTTGTCCAGGCATGGTGGTTCACATCTGTAATCCCAGCACTTTGGGAAGCTGAGGTGGGCAGATCACTTGAGGCTAGGAGTTCGAGACCAGGCTGGCCAACATGGTGAAAGCCCGTCTCTACTAAAAATACAAAAATTAGCTGTGTGTGGTGATGCGTGCCTGTAATCCCAGCTACTTGGGAGGCTGAGGCAGGAGAATTGCTTGAACCTGGGAGGTGGAGGTTGCAATGAGCTGAGATTGTGCCACTGCATTCCAGCCTGGGCAACAGAGCGATTCTGTCTCAAAAAAATAAAAATAAAAAAATAAAAATTAAACACATAGGGTAAGTCTTATTTGAGAGAGAGCTACAGCTATGCAAGGCAGAATACTTTGAGTTCAGGACTGCCTTAGGCAAAGTTGGAGAGGGGCCAGGTGTGCAGTGAAGCGGGCAGGTAGGAGTAGAGGACTCTGAAGCCTTTGAAATAGACCCAAGATCCCCAGCTCTGGTTGTGCACCTGAATCTTCTGGCAGTGGTTTTCCAATGCAAGTGTCTAAGCTCAGCCCTGGGCCAGCTCTGGAATTCGCAGGGCACAGGGCAAAGTACACATATATAGCCCCTTCCAAAAACACAAAAAACAGTAGCATTAAAGGTACTCAAATGTCTTTTTCCTCTCTGCCAATTTGTCTTGGTGTTTTCTGTTTGGTATTTAAAATTGTTTTAACTAGAGAAAAACTACAATTTAAGATTATTCACATGAATTTTTACCACTTGGCTTTACATTGTGCAATAGCAGTTTTCAGTGGAAAGATAGGCACATTTAACTTAGATGTGGAATCACCTAAATTACACACTTTCTGTTTCATTGCTTATGCATAGATACATGTTTTATTTTTCCTAGAACAGGGGAAACACTACATACAAGTAACTAAGATTTTTTTTCTTTACTTTTTTTTTTTTTTGAGATGGAGTCTTGCTCTGTCATCCAAGCTGGAGTGCAGTGGTGCAATGTGGGCTCACTTTCAACCTCTGTCTCCTGGGTTCAAGTGATTCTCCTGCCTCAACGTCCTGAGTAGCTGGGATTACAGATGTGTGCCACCAAGCCTGGCTAATTTTGTACTTTTAGTACAGATGGAGTTTTGCCATCTGGCCAGGCTGGTCTTGAACTCCTGACTTCAATGTATCTGCCCACCTCGGCCTCCCAAAGTGCTAGGATTACTGGTGTGAGCAATTGCGCAGAGCCTCTTCACTTCTTTTCTTATGAGATGGGGTCTTGCTCTGTTGCCTAGTGCAGTGGTGCCACCATATCTCACTGCAGCCTTGAACTCTTGGACTCAAGTGATCCTCCTGCCTCAGCCTCTTGAGTAGCTAGGACCATATGCATGCTCCATCAAGCCCCACTAATTTTTTGTAATTTTTGCAGAGATGGGGTCTTGCTATGTTGCCCAGGCTGGTCTTGAACTCCTGGGCTCAGGTGATCCTCCCACCTCGGTTCCCAGTGTGCTGGGATTACAGGTATGAGCCACCTAGCATTTCTCAACACACATCTTACTTCAGACTGCTATATTCTCTAGATTTTACACTGAGGATCTCTAAAATGAAGGCAGGGTGAAGGGGAAAGTAAAAGAAAGAGCCAGGCCCCAATCACCTGCTAAAGGCCTGGGTGAAAAGATGGAAAGGAAAGGACTTTGGCTAGCCCCTTCTTTCCCTTTCCTCCTATGTCCTCATTTTCTTTTCTTTTTTTTTTTTTTGAAACGGAGTCTCACTCTGTCGCCCAGGCTGGAGTGCAGTGGCCGGATCTCAGCTCACTGAAAGCTCCGTCTCCTGGATTTACGCCATTCTCCTTCCTCAGCCTCCAGAGTAGCTGGGACTACAGGCGCCCACCACCTCGCCCGGCTAGGTTTTTTTTTTTTTTTTTTTTTGTATTTTTTAGTAGAGACGAGGTTTCACTGTGTTAGCCAGGATGGTCTCGACCTCCTGACCTCGTGATCCGTCCGTCTCGGCCTCCCAAAGTGCTGGGATTACAGGCTTGAGCCACCGCGCCCGGCCAGCCACCATGCCCCGCCCTCATTTTCAATGTAAGTTCAAGAGTTCCCTACAACCAAGCTTCAGGTCAGCCCTGGAAAAACTCTGGATAGATCATTTTTGTAACTTTAAGAGTTGGACCAGCTTGAGATATTGGGGAGGGATATATCCTTTCTCCTCATCCTACATTTTGTTTTCAGACCTTGGGAACCAAAGCTCTACGAGGGAAGCCAGGTTGAGGGCTGAGTGCTTATCTCTGAGACCTCCAAATAAGAAACCCTGGTCTAGGGGAGCTAGAGGGCTAGATTCCAATATCATCTCCAATTAAACCTAGCTGGATAATTCCCAAACCTGCTTACGGGGAAGGTTGGTGAAGCGCACTCAATCGATTCTTGATGTCAAAGCTATACTTTACCCTATGTTGAGACTCAGAGATTAGGTGCTATCCAAACTAGTTTTTCCACAACCTTTTCTAGAAATGGAAATTGAAGATAGTTTATAAAAGTACTACTGTCAGGAGAAGATTGCCTGAGGCTATTACTGTGAAACTATTTTCATGGCATAAGAACCATCAAAATGGCTCAGTAGCATAGTACTTGGCAATTCTTTCTTATTATGGCAGGCTTAGAAAGTAGACATGTTTGTACAGCCTATACAATGGCTCAAGGATGGAGATCTCACTGGGTACTCTGGCTGTTCCAGCCTTGTGTGAGCTCCAAGGCCTGCTGTGATCTCAGCATATCTTAACCCAGTCACTCCACATGCCTGGGCATGTGGGGTGGGAAGCTCTGCAGTGGTAGACACTTGGTGTTCCCTCCCCAATAGCCATTCCTCCTTTCTCCTTTCCAACAGTGTATGTTTTCCATTTGGGGGACCATATGGTTCAGGAAAAGGTGATACTCACCCTGGCTTCGAAGGGTGAATGCAGACCTGGGCTAAGTCAATTGGTGCATCCATGGCCTTGGCCTTGATGACTGGTTCCAGCATGGCACTCCACGAGTCCATTAAGAATAAAAGTCATGGCTTAGCCTAGACCTCTGGGACAAAACTGATCTCATTTCCTTCAGACAAGGTATGCACAGATGTGGAAACAGGAACTGATGTGTCCATTGCACCACTAGGACAGAGGCCAGAACAATGGAGAAACCAAATACTTGGAAGAGGGTAGAAATAATGAATGGAGTCCACAAGCCCTGATTGTGTCATAAATGTCCAGATAATTCCATACCTGAGGGTTACGTGGTTTGTAAACTTGGCACTTAGAAGAACCAATAAAATTGTGTTATAGTTTCAACCGGGTCTAGTTACCTTTCCTCTTAATTGTGACTCTCTATATCCTAACTGACACAGGCTCTCATGCCACGTCTAATACTAAGGCATCTATGGCAAGCACTTTTCCAGTAGCAGCAGGGAACAATCTATCCAAATTTTTCCTTCATATAGAATTGCCATTAAGAACAAACACCCATTTGAAAGATGTTTGGCCTGGGTTAGACAAATGGTCTCTGACTGCGAGGTGCGATAAAGTGAACTGGGGCATATAGAAAGCAAACCTACAACACTGTTTAGTTGTTGAGAGTCATGGAGCAATTGAGTTAAAGCTACTTGTGCCACAATGACCCACAACCCCAAGAGATGTAGGGATGGTCAATCATGAAGGATTTCAGAGCAGGCCAGGCACAGTGGCTCAGGCCTGTAATCCTAGCACTTTCGGAATCCAAGGTGGAAGGATCACTTGAGCCCAGGAGTTCAAGACCAGCCTGGGCAACATGACAAAAACCTGTCGCTACAAAAAAATACAAAAATTAGCCAGGCTTGGTGGGGTGCACCTGTAGTTCTATCTAATTGAGAGGCTGAGGTGGAAGGATCACTTGAGCCTGAGAGGTTGAGGCTGCAGTGAGCTGAGATTGCCCCACTGCACTCCAGCCTGGGTGACAGAGTGAGACTCTCTGTCCACAACAACAACAAAAAAGGATTTCAGAGCAGCCAAATGCAGGAGAATGACCTCCACTTTCAAAGACAAGAACAGTCTTTAATTCTCGATTATGCAAATTCCCAGTTTCATGACCTTGTCTGAGCCTCAGTTTCTTCACCTATAAAATGGGAATAACATCTGTGTCATGGAGATTTCATAAGGATAAATGAGGTGATGGATGGTGATGCGCTTGGTAAAGCATAAATATTATACTAACATGGTGAATTATTTGTAGAGCTTTTTTTTTTTTTTGCTTTTTGTTTTTGAGACAGGGTCTCGCTCTGTCATCCAGGTTGGAGTGCCATGGCATGATCACAGCTCACTGCAGCCCTGATCTGCTGGGCTTAAGTGATCCTCCCACCTCAGCCACAAGTAGCTGGGACTACAGGTGTGTACCACCATGCTCGGTCTCAAACTCCTGAGCTCAAGTAACCCTCCCGCCTTGGCCTTCCGAAGTACTGGGATTACAGGCATGAGCCACTGCACTCGGCCTGCCTGCTGCTTTGATCTTATTGACATGTCATAAAGTCGATGATGGAGTTAGGGTTATACATCCAGAATATGTTAGCCAATCCTTGTGGGCTTCTGAGCAGCCACCCGATACAGTAAAAGCTCCCTCCCTGCCTCCCTGCATGGGTTGGAAGGTCCATTTCCAGCGGTGCTGCCGCTGATGGCCTGACTGTACTTGCACAAGTCACTTGCAAATCTCCATCCCAGTGTCCTCATATGCAAATGCAGGTAATAAATCTCACCTGTATGGAGCCAGACCATGATGTTGTGTGCTTTCCTCCTCCTCGCTTCTTTGTGCATCCTCTTCCGGGTTCAGTCAGAGATGCCCATAGACCTTGAGAACCACAAGGAGTGTGATGGCAAAAGGGCAGGGAAAGAGACATTTGTCTTGCTCATTGGTTTTGCTTTCAAAGTACATTTTTTTTTCTTTTGAGAGACAAGGTCTTGCTCTTGCACAGGCTGAGCACAATGGGAAGGTCATAGTTCCCTGCAGCCTCAAACTCTTTGGCTCAAGGGATCCTCCTGCCCCAGCCTCCTAAGTAGCTGGGACTACAGGTGCGTACCACCATGTTTGGCGATTTTTTTGTTTTGTTTTGTTTTTTATAGAGATGAGGTCTCACCATGTTGCCCAGGCAGATCTCAAACTCCTGACCTCAAGTGATCCTCCTGCCTCAGCCTCCCAAAGTGTCTGGATTACAGGCGTGAGCCATTGCACCTGGCCTCAAAGTATACTTTTGAAATCAAAAGAGGGAATGGAGCAGCAAGTCATAGGGTTTATGCCTTAAAAATACGATGACGAGAGAAGTGAGGAGTTGGCAGACTCAGCCCAGCAGGGAAGTGAGGTGAGGGGATGAGGGTGATGAGGCCAAGGTCACCAGAAAGGTCACCAGTGCTGCAAGGGTGAGGAAGAGAAAGATGGGGTGTCCTGGCTTTGGAGACAGTCGGGGCTGGTGATGAGAGATGCTGATACAAATAGAGACAGCGAAAGAGTCAAGCAGATGGAAGTCTTCCACGCCAGGCCCATGCTAGGCGCTGTGTGCAGTTTGGGGGCTTGGGACAGACTACCCCAAAATATGGCACCTTGATGTTTGAGAGAACTGAAGAAGGAAGTTCACTCTCCGGTCTTCTCTGCCATTGTCCCCTGAAGAAGGCCATAAAAGAATTCTCTGACCTTCCTCTGGAGTGGGTCACAAGATCCTCGTGTGAGAGGTGGCCTTTCTACACCCAGAGAAAAGCAGCATTCTTTTTTCTTTTGAGATAAGTCCTTGCTGTCTTGCTCTGTCGCCCAGGCTGGAGTGCAGTGGCACAATCACTGCAGCCTTGATGTGCTGGGCTCAAGTGATCCTCCCACCTCTCAGTCTCCCAGGTAGCTGAGACGACAGGCAGATGCCAGCATGCCAGGCCAATTTTTATATTTTTTTGTAGAGACAGTGGTCTCCCTATGTTGCCCAGGTTGATCTCGAACTCCTGGGCCCAAGTGATCTGCTCACTTGGGCCTCCCAAATTGCCGGAATTATAGGCGTGAGTCACCACCACACTGGAATTCTTTGGAATTATAGGCCAAAGAATCCTTATCAATGAACAGGCAGGGACACAGAGAAGAATCTGAGTAAACTGGCCTTGCTAAGTTCCCTCTAGTTTATTACTATTACATCACACTCCCTTTGTCCCATCACACCTCTCCTCCACTCTCCCCTCTTCATCAAGCTTAACATAAAAACACATTTCCCTGTTTCTTTGAGCCTTGGTTTCCAAAGGCTCTTGTGTTACATGAAATGTAAATAAATTGGTATGCTTTTCTCTTGATAATCTGTCTTTTGCTATAGGTGCCTCAGCCATGGACCTAGCAATGGGTAAGGAAAAGAGTATTTTCTCCCCTACAGCACCCCTGGTGGCAGGCTCTGCGTTAGAGAGTATCGCCCTTCTGTGCTATTCGAGTCAAGGCAGCTGTTCCTCCAGCTGCCTGCCTACTGCCCATGGTTCATCCTATAGATAAAGGCCCCAAACTTTTCCCACAGGGGCACCCCAAACAGAGCAGGATAACTGACACCAGAGGCTCCGTGGTGGAGGAAGCAAAGCCCCAGCTCCTGAAATAGGCGGCATGGTTTAGTGGTAACCAACGCCCGAGAGATACTTAGGAAGACGTTGGGAGAATCAAATAAGATAAACATGTAGGGATGTGCTTTAAAATTTCTAAACTATTGGCAATATAACTGCATATAGGATTTTCCTGGATTATAAACCTTTCACCCAAATTCAACTTGAGGAAAATTGCTGCAGAGAGCATGTAGTAACATTTCAGATACAGAAAAGTTGGCTTTCTGGCTTGGGATATTTCTATTATCCTGTGAATTCTCATTGCATCAGCTCTGGGTCGCTGTGGTTGTGTCTTCTTTTGTTGTAGTTTTGGAATTTGAGGTTTCAAATTTCAAGTGTTTCTGCCTCCAGTTCAACCACCCTTTCTTTTAAAAATTGTCTAAATGTACCGTAGCCCTCATCTTACCAGATGCAGAGAATTTAGTACTTCCCTACAAGCACCAATATTGCTGAGAATTGTAGGGGAGGGATCCAGGGGCTTACTTTCTTATTGACATCTTCTATTCCAAATGTTCAGTTTGGCCAAGTGTCACCTCATCTTCTACATGTAAATAAAGTCTCCTTTCCTTCCACCCCCATATATATATATATATATATATATATATATATATATATATATAGAGAGAGAGAGAGAGAGAGAGAGAGAGAACTGCAATGTGTTAAGTTAATTTCTTTCTTATTATTTATTTGTTCTTTTTTTTTTTTTTTTTGAGATGGAGTCTTGCTCTGTCGCCCAGGCTGGAGTGCAGTAGTGCAATCTCTGCTCACTGCAAGCTCCGCCTCCCAGGTTCAAGCAATTCTTCTTTCCTCAGCCTCCCGAGTAGCTCACCACCATGCCTGGCTAATTTTTGTATTTTTAGCAGAGATGCGGTTTCGCCATGTCGGCCAGGTTGGTCTCGAACTCCTGACCTCAGGTGATCCACCTGCCTTGGTGTCCCAAAGTGCTAGGATTAAAGGTGTGAGCCACCGTGCCGGCCGGTTTAAGAACCATTTTATGCAGACTGCTTTTGGGTGCTTTTGACATCTACTTTTCTCCTTGTACCCCACATCCTGAATGTATAGAGTCATTTGGCCTGCATGCATGTGTGAGTGTGAGTGTGTATGTGTGGGTGTACATGGAAGAAGGGACTGGGTTTAGGTCCAAATCAACATGATACAGAATAGAAGCATCATATCTAGAAGCAGGAACCCAAAGGCTAACAAGACCCCAGGCTTAAAGTCTCCGCTGGAGAATTAATAGAAATCCTACGCAATCACTCTGGGCTTCCACAGATAGAGAAATGGTGTGAGGAGAGGAGGGAAAATGGAGTGGTTAGCTCAAAATAATTTCACCTCTTGGGCCACAGAAAGCTCATGTAATTTCTGATATGTATGCACACCTAAGTCTACACGTACATATATAAATACGATCAGCCGTCCCGTGAGCTGTTTTAAAGCAGGGAGGAGCAGGGCAGATGAATCTGGAGACTAGTTAGATGAGCACATTATAATCTGTAGGAAAATCAACATAGATTTCCAGGTGAGAGCGGAGGAAGCAGCAGTGATTTGAGGAGAGGAAGAACACGATGCTTCTGAACTAAAAACCAGGACACTTGGTCTGACAAGGGACTTTTTTTGCTGGGTTGCATGTGTACCAATATCGATACCTATAGACAAAATCGATTAACATCTAAATTGTCCTGGAAAATTCAGGATCTGCAGTTTCCTTCCTTATTGTTCAAATCTCATTCTTGTATAAAGTATCTAGAGAGAAATCTTGAGGTTGGTTGTAGAGGAAACTCATTGCTGTAAAGGTTGATTGCAGCAAGGTGTCTGTCCACAGGCTAGTGCGTCTGAGGATCTTTTCATGACACAGATGATCACCATCTTTTTCTTGTATAGGAACTGGCCTCTCAGACTTTAAGACCATAACTGAGATTTTTCTTTTTCCTTGAAGACAGAATCTCATTCTGTCTCCCAGGCTGGAGTGCAGTGGCGCAATCTCGGCTCACTGCAACCTCCACCTCTTGGGTTTGAGAGATTTTCCTGCCTCAGCCTCCCAAGCAGCTGGAATTACAGGTCCATGCCACCACACCTGGCTAATTTTTGTATTTTTAGTAGAGATGGAGTTTCGCCATGTTGGCCAGGCTGGTCTTAAACTTCTGACCTCAACACCTGCCTCGGCCTCCCAAAGTGCTAGGATTACAGGCAGGAGCCACTGCGCCCGGCCTTTTTTTTGTTTTTTTTTTTTTTTGAGATGCAGTCTTTTTTTTTTTTTTTTTTTTTTTGAGATGGAGTCTGGCTCTGTCGCCCGGGCTGGAGTGCAGTGGCCGGATCTCAGCTCACTGCAAGCTCCGCCCCCCGGGTTTACGCCATTCTCCTGCCTCAGCCTCCCGAGTAGCTGGGACTACAGGCGCCCGCCGCCTCGCCCGGCTAGTTTTTTGTATTTTTTAGTAGAGACGGGGTTTCACGGTGTTCGCCAGGATGGTCTCGATCTCCTGACCTCGTGATCCGCCCGTCTCGGCCTCCCAAAGTGCTGGGATTACAGGCTTGAGCCACCACGCCCGGCCAGAGATGCAGTCTTACTCTGTTGCCCAGGCTGGAGTGCCATGGCACGATCTCGACTCACCACAACCTCCGCCTCTTCCTCCTGGGTTCAAGTGATTCTCCTGCCTCAGCCTCCCGAATAGCTGGGATTACAGGCAGGCGCCACCACGCCTGGCTAATTTTCTGTATTTTTAGTAGAGACAATGTTTCACCATGTTGATCAGGCTGGTCTTGAACTCCTGACCTCAAGTGATCTGACCACCTTGGCCTCCCAAAGTGCTGGGATTACAGGTGTGAGCCACTGTGCTGGGCTCCTAACTGAGAATTAATAGTACTAGTAACTATGTTAAAAATGGACTTCACGTGACCAATTAGTCTCCATTCTGGGGTTATATAAAAGCAGGAAAGTGGTAGATAAGTAAATTGCCATGGGGTGCAGTGGCTGTTCCTGTAATCCTAGCCACTCGGGAGGCTGAAGCAGGAGGATCACTTGAGGCCAGGACTTTGAAACCAGCCTGGGCAACATAGTAAGAACTTGTCTCTAAAAAAAGAAAACTGTCATTTTAGGTCATTCCTTTTAAGATATTGATTCTCTGTGCTAGGTATCTATGCAGAAAAGTCTCATTTCATAGTAATTGATTCACATATTATTGCAAAGTCTATTTTGGAAAATAAACCGATATAAGCTAGTCACTATATCGGAATGTGCTGTACAATGCTGAGCCTTCTGCCTGCTGCGTTCTCATTCTCAGAATGACTGCCAAAGATCCAGGCTGACCAAGAAGTTTAACCTCAACGGGAAACCTCACACCGAACTGATACACTCATTTGTGCCCCAGACAAATGCCCCTTACATACAAATCGAGAAATTGTTTGTGTCCCACTAGTAAGTGGGTCATACATTTCCTAGTAATGCTTTAGGTGAGGATAGTTTTTTTTTTTTTTTTTTTTTTTTTCTGGTACACAGTCCACGAGTTCTTACTTGTCTTTGCCCCATAATATGAGTTAAAATACAACTCCCACGGTGAGTGGGTCCTTCTAGCCATGCTACTTCCCTGTGACTGAGTTCTCAAACACTCACTGCTCCCACCCTCCTCCCGGCCTTGGCTCAGCCTACTCCCTTTGCTTCAAATGCCTCTGCAGTAGGGAGTCTCAACCTCAGCTGCACAAGAACATGCAAAACATAGGTACATTTGTCTAATATAATTGGTTTGCTGTGCAGGTTTCTCAAAGCTTCCCAGGTTGAAAAGCACTGCTGGGCAGCAGAGTCTTGGAGGCTGGCCCATGAACTCTGGCATTAGCCTCAACTGGGTGAACTGGTGAGAAATCCCGGCGGATTGTCAGAATAGACTTACAAAGTTAGGATCTTCTTGGGGGCCCCAAGCGATTCTTAGGAACGCAGATGTTTGAGAATCATTGCTGTGAAGGCTGTCAAAAGCCTGTAAGTCAAACCCTGCCTCTTCCATAAATCTTTGCCTATCTCCACTCCAATTCATCACTTTGTGTGTCTATGAGCATATTTTGTAAAAGGTAGAATGCTGTGGCCGTTTTCCAGTTTTTGTTGGGTTTGCTTCTATTGCATTTGCGGTGTGCATCCCTTTTCCTCTTTCTCACCTTTCAAGCAGTAGACTGTGGCTACAAGTCTACTTGGTAGGGATGGCTTAGTCCAGTGTTTTATATTTAATAAAGAAATCGTCTGCTGGGTGCAATGGCTCACGCGTGTAATCCCAGCACTTTGGGAGGCCAAGGTGGGTGGATCACCTGCGGTCAGGAGTTTGAGACCAGCCTGACTGACATGGTGAAACCCCCTGTCTACTAAAAACACAAAAATTAGCTGGGCGTAGTGGCGGGCACCTGTAATCCCAGCTACTTGGGAGGCTGAGTCAGGAGAATTGCTTGAACCCGGGAGTCAGAGGTTGCAGTGAGCCGAGATCACACCATTGTACTCCGGCCTGGGCGACAAGAGCAAAAAATCCATCTCAAAAAAGAAAAGAAAGAAAAGAAACTGTCATTTAAATTCAGTGCCAAAGCATACTCTTCCCAGGTCTGGGCCAGAGATATTAACCAGACCTCAGAAAATGGCAGCCGCAGTGTGAAGTCCTCTGTGTGTTCTCCCACACTGAGGAAGAGTTTTCATAATGGTGTTAAAAGGCACAGAGCAGTTGGCTTAAACGCAGCTGAAACTACAGTCCAGGGTCACAGCACGGACACCGGTGATAAGTCTTTTGCCCAGTGAGGAGTGGCTGAGGCTGCAGGGCGGAAAGGGTGGCACCCTCGAGCGTGACAAAGGGATGCATCTGGGAACTGAAGAGTTCCTGCCCACAGACGAGCAGGTCTCTAAAGTCATGGGCTCTGATACAGGCCCTGTCTGAACAGGAAAACCAGGATGTCTCATCTGTCAGGTCTGCTTTAGAAGAAAAGAAAAGAAAAAATAAAATACTGACTGAAATATTGCTTACTTCCTAGAGAGAAGGACACATTCTTGGATTGAACCCCAAAGGATGTTGAACTTAACAAGGATGTTAGAACTAACCCCACCTTATTCTGGGACCACTTGCTTGCCAAGAACTAAAAGTCACTTAAACCAGTTAAATACAAGAGAGTTGATTTTATTTTATTTGTTTATTTATTTTTTGAGACGGAGTCTCGCTCTGCCGCCCAGGCTGGAGTGCAGTGGCCGGATCTCAGCTCACTGCAAGCTCCGCCTCCCGGGTTCACGCCATTCTCCTGCCTCAGCCTCCCGAGTAGCTGGGACTACAGGCGCCCGCCACCTCGCCCGGCTAGTTTTTTTTTTTTGTATTTTTAAAGTAGAGACGGGGTTTCACCGTGTCAGCCAGGATGGTCTCGATCTCCTGACCTCGTGATCCGCCCGTCTCAGCCTCCCAAAGTGCTGGGATTACAGGCTTGAGCCACCGCGCCCGGCCAAGAGAGTTGATTTTAAAGATGCAATCGCTGTACTTCATTCTGTGTGGTCATTTGTCAATGTTGTGGTTAGCAAGTTGTGCTCCCGTGAGCTCACACATTAGGTTTGCAATGTACGCAAAATCATTTGGTAGCTTTCTGAAAGAGAAGAGGTTTTAAAAGTTTTGGTGTCTGCAAAGTGAATTAGACTCTTTTCTTAAAAATTTCCAAACATGAAAATGTCTTCTTATTTCTTGGATAAAAATAAATTCACATTTCCAAATGGTGTGTATCACCATCATAACATCATAATAAGTAGAAAATTTCTAACAGAAAAATAGACATTTTATTAAATAAGGTAATAATGTATGCATAATGCCCCCTACCTAATAAAAGGCTTTTAGGAAAATCAGTCAATCATCTTTGTTTTCTAGTGTAGCTAGGAATTATAGAATGAAATCTGAGAAGTTGTCAACATACCTTTTTCTTCTTATAAAGATAAAAAAAAATACAGCACTTCCAACTGCCTGCTATGAGATATTCTAAGTATTCATAATAGGCTTTTGGAAATATTTTCTTGTTTCCGGTTTGAATATTAACTAGTTACAGAAAATTATATAATTATTTATAATTCTATCCCATAATTAATATAATTATAATATGTTAATAAATTGATAGCCATTAACTATAATATTATTGTAGAATGTTAATTAACTATGAAACTGATTCTATGCTCAGAAAATTTAGGTGGCAGGAGTTGCCACACTCTGTTTTTCTGCTCGGTTTTTATTCTAGAGTTGAAAGAAGAGGACTTTGCATGGTCACTTTCTTTGCTTGTTTCATTTCTATCAAGTTAATATTTTGGTGGCTAAATGCACTCCAAGCACCTTTTTTTTCTTTCTATTTATTTCAATAGCTTTAGGGGTACAGGTTGTTTTTGGCTACATGGATGAATTATATAGTGGTGAAGTCTGAGATTTTAGTGCACCAGCCACTCAAATAGGTACGCTGTACCTGATATAGAGTTTTTATTTCTCCCCCTCTGTGTCTCCTTTGTCTGTTATACCAAGCTGGATGCCTTTGTGTACCCACAGCTTAGCTCCCAATTTAAGTGAGAACATACGGTATATGGGTTTCCATTCCTGAGTTACTTTACTTAGAATAATGAATGGCCTCTATTCTAGAGACTCACTTTTTAAAATGCTGTCCACTTTGCCCTGGCTACCAGGAAGCCTAGAGAGACATTTTTTATTCATTGGCCACAACTCAGGGACCCTGGGGACCTGGGAGTTTAAAGATGTTATTTACCAGTTTTCTTGTACTGTCTTTCAGTGTTTTTTTGTTTGTTTTCATTTAAAAAGTTGTTTGGTTTTTTTAATGCCTTTTTTTTTTTTTTTTTTTTTTATTCGGAGTCTCGCTCTGTCACCCAGGCTGGAGTGCAATGGCACAATCTCAGCTCACTGCAACCTCTGCCTCCCAAGTTCAAACTATTCTTCTGCCTCAGCCTCCCAAGTAGCTGGGATTACAGGCACCCGCCACCACGCCCGGCTAATTTTTGTATTTTTAGTGGAGACGAAGTTTTACCATGTTGGCCAGGCTGGTCTCAAACTCCTGACCTCAGGTAATCCGCCCACCTTGGCCTCCCAAGGTGCTGAGATTACAGGTGTGAGCCACCACACCTGGCCATATGCTTTATTTATTTCTTATTTCTTTTTTTTTTTTTGAGATAGACTTTCACTCTTGTTGCCCAGGCTGGAGTGCAATGGCTCAATCTCAACTCACTGCAACCTCTGCCTCCTGGGTTCAACCAATTCTGCCTCAGGCTCCCGAGTAACTGGGATTACAGACGTCCACCACCATGCCCGGCCAATTTTTTTATATTTTTAGTAGAGACAGGGCTTCATCATTTTGGCCAGGCTGGTCTCAAACTCCTGACCTCAGGTGATCCGCCCACCTTGGCTTCCCAAGGTGCTGAGATTATAGGCATGAGTCACCACGCCTGGCCTATTTCTTCTTTCTTTCTTTCTTTCTTTTCTTTTTTTTTTTTTTTTTTTGAGATGGAGTCTTGCACTGTTGCCCAGGCTTGAGTGCAGTGGCATAATCTCCTCTCACTGCAACCTCCGTCTCCCAGGTTCAAGCGATTCTCCTGCCTCAGCCTCCTGAGTAGCTGGGATTACAGGCACTCGCCACCATGCCCGGCTAATTTTTTGTATTTTTAGTAGAGACAGGGTTTCACTATATTGGCCAGGCTGGTCTTGAACTCTTGATCTGCCTACCTCGGCCTCCCAAAGTGCTGGGATTACAGGTGTGAGCCACCGCGCCCAGCCCTATTTCTTATTTCTTCTTATTATTTTTAAATTTTAGATTCTAGGGGTACATGGGCAGATTTGTTACGTGGCTAAAGTGCATGGTGCTGAGGTTTGGGTTTCTAATGATGCCATCACTCAAGTAGTGAACACAGTAACTGACAGTTTTTCAACCCTTGCCCCATTCCCCACGTCCTCCTTTCAAAATCCCAGTTTCTATTGTCACCATCTTTGTGTTCGTATGTGCCCAACATTTAGCTCCCACTGATAAGCGAACACATGCGGCATTTGGTTTTCTATTTCTGTGTTTATTCTCTGAGGATAATGACCTCCAGCTGCATCCATGTTGCTGCAAAGAACATGTTTTGTTCTGTTTTGTGGCTGTGTGTTTTATGCTTTAATTCTGTAAAGCATTTCAAAGTCTTTCTAGAAATGGAATTTCATTTAAAAAATAAGAAGATGAGGAAGAAAAAAACAACTGCCAACCCTAAGAGTTGGTGTCCTGTGGCATAAACCTCACCTCCCGAGTGCTCCTGCTCTGTTCTCTTCCTGACCGGTCCTGCATGTTGAGCACCTGCCCGGTTCAGTAGAGGGTTCTTATGCCAGCATCTGAGGTATGCGCAAATAGACCCAATTCCCAGATGCGTTCACATAGGGCGAGGACTGTGCTTACTTCTTCCTTCAGTTCTAGTGGCTTTATTCTGGGAATTATAGAAAAGATTGCACTAGCCGAGCATGGTGGCTCATAACTGTAATCCCAGCACTTTGGGAGGCCGAGGTGGGTGGATCACGAGGTCAGGAGATTGAGACTATCCTGGCTAACACGGTGAAACCCCGTCTCTACTAAAAATACACACAAAAAAATTAGCCGTACGTGGTGGCGGGCGCCTGTAGTCCCAGCTACTCGGGAGGCTGAGGCAGGAGAATGGCGTGAACCCGGGATGTGGAGCTTGCAGTGAGCCGAGATCGCGCCACTGCACTCCAGCCTGGGTGACAGAGCGAGACTCCGTCTCAAAAAAAAAAAAAAAAAGAAAGAAAAAGAAAAAGAAAATATTGCACTAAAACCACCTCCCCTACACGTTTCTAGAGATACCCTCCCCAAGCCTCATTGAAAGCCAACTGGAAGATTGAAAGATCTTTCCTTCTTCCCTCCCTCCCTCCCTCCCTCCCTCCCTTCCCTTCTCTTCCTCCCTTCCTCCCTTCCTTCATTTTATCTTTTTTCTTTTTTGAGACAGAGTCTTGCTCTGTCACCCAGGCTGGAGTGCAGTGGTGTGATCTCGGCTCACTGCAAGCTCCACATCCCGGGTTCACGCCATTCTCCTGCCTCAGCCTCCCAAGTAGCTGGGACTACAGGCGCCCGCCACCACGCCCGGCTAGTTTTTGTATTTTTAGTGTAGACGGGGTTTCACCACGTTAGCCAGGATGGTCTCGATCTCCTGACCTCGTGATCCACCCGCCTCAGCCTCCCAAAATGCTGGGATTATAGGCTTGAGCCACCGCGCCCGGCCAGATTTTTTTTTTTTTTTTTTTTTAATCATAGCAAGCAACAGAAACAGCCTAAATGTCTATGAATAGGTGGACTACATAATGTATTATGGCTCATTCATAACATGGAAACGTATGAAGCCATCAAAGAGAAAAGGCAGATCACAGTTTTCTGCAATGGAAGAATACATTACAACATAAAAAAGGCAAACAGTAAAGGGAATGTGTATAGCATGCTACCGTTTTGTGGGAAAAAATTATATACACATTTGTATATTCATAGATAAATGTGGAAGGATATACATACAATAAATATACAGGATGTACATACAATAAGCTGTTCAAAGATATTCAGTATCACAGCAAACAACTAGAGTGTAAAGTGGCTCTCCTGTCATTATCTACCCTTTTGTTGTCTTTAAAATTTTCTTGTGTACTTTTTGTCGGCAAAAAGAATGCGACAAATTGCTCTGTCTTGCACGTATCACACGTGTGAACAAAAGATCTCGTGTCAGACTGAATTCAAATACTCGCTCTGTCACTTGCCAGGAACCTTGGGAGCCTCTCTCGTAGTGACCACCTCATAGCACAGGGTTGTCATAAGGATTGAGCTACAGAATACACATGAACCAGTCCAGCCAGGGCACAAATTAATAGTAATAATAATAATAATAATGGCACTTAACATTTATTTCGTGCTGACCATGTACCTGGGATTGGTTTAACAGTTTTACATAGGTTAATTCATTTAATTCTTATAAAAACCCTATGAAATGGGTACTATTTTCTTTTCTTTTTTTTTTTTTGAAGATGGGAGTTTCACTCTTGTTGCCCAGGCTGGAGTTCAGTGGCGCGATCTCAGCTCACTGCAACCTCCACGCCTCCCAGGTTCAAGCGATTCTCCTGCCTCAGCCTCCTGAGTAGCTAGGATTACAGGCATGCACCACCATGCCCAGCTAATTTTGTATTTTTAGTAGAGATGGGGTTTCTCCATGTTGGTCAAGCTGGCCTCGAACTCCTGACCTCAGGTGATCCACCCACCTTGGCCTCCCAAAGTGCTGTGATTACAGGTGTGAGCCGCTGCGCCCAGCCGGAAATGGGTACTATTTTTATCCTAATTGTACAAATGGGAAAAATGAGGGACAGAGAGATGAACTAACTTGCCAAAAATACACAGCTAGTAAAGGGTAGAGCTGGGATCAAACCAGGTAATCTGGCTTCAAATCTAGGCTCTTACCCAGTTACATTTGCCCCTGAACCTGCTGGGCAAAATTTTGAGGCTGGTGAGAGAGTGAGTCAAGCTTTCAAGAGAAACACTGGAAATATTTGTAACCATCTTATAAGCCCAGGGAAATGCTTTCTTATCTGACCCCAAGCCAGAATGTGATAATCAAAATGACACCTGGGTGTGTCTGGTGGCGTATGTGAGGACTTCCCCCACTGTCTTTGTGACTCTGGAGTTACTGGGGAATCACTACTTTGGGCTGAAGCCAACAGGCATCATGGAGTAGGGAGCCCTGTCTTTTATGCATCTACCATCCAACAGACAAATACTAACAGGCATGGAAGACCTGCCCTCTTAAGGAGGCTCGTCCCAGTGACATGGTTCTGTCAAAAGGATTTATCTTGGGAGATGTATTGAGTTTCTCATGGCTGTTGAGAGCTGGTATTTTCTTTTACATAAGCATTTCTTTAATATTTAACCCAAATTCTCTCAGTTGAATATTTAACTCAATTCTAATGTGTTGTCTTTGCTGGAAGAATAGTTGGTCATTGGCTCATCCTATCTTCAAATAAAGTGCCCTTAAGAACACGAGGAGTTTAGCCACTGGCGGATCCTTGAACAGGTTGATGCCAAAACATCTTAGGTCCTCCTTGGTAGAGAGTTTTCCTTTCTTTCTTTTTCTGCAGAATTACCCAGAATTATCTAAATAATCATTCTCCACGTCACCATTATTGATGACGTGCGTAACCCTCACTTGAATTCAGTTTGGAAATTCCCATTTTCCTGTGCCAACCCCTCTCCACTGTTCCAGTGTTTCAAACTATTGATCAATTTTCACTCTCTCTGCAAGATTCCCTAGATTTCGTGTTGAACAACCTGCTGGTCAAGGTATCCCTGGTGCATTAACTCAAAACTAGACACACAGGCACCAGCTCCTTGGACGGTATCCCTCGTCAGTCATTCCAGACTCATTTCCTTGCTTGACTAATGTTAAGGAAAAGTTCAGGAGCCCTTGAGTTGCTTTCATGTTTGCCAAACTCAGTGTTGGAAGTGCCAGGCTCACCACGACCTCCCAGGCATTGCTCCGGCCAGCGGCCAGGCTGCAGAGAAGAGAAAAGGTCAACCCCTCCTCAGTAAAGGAAGCAGGACTTTCTTCCCGGAGCGTGTTGAGGAGGAGGGGCTTCTCACGAAACATGTTAAATTAAACCAAACAGGAAAGGAATCTAAGGGTAAATTATTTAAACTATCCACTTTTCACTTTTGCTCAAGTTCTGTCTTTGAAATATGCTGCTTCTCCCACTTGGGAATTACAGACACACATCATACCGGCTGAGGTTATAAAGCACATTAGATTTTATTCTAGAAAGGAAATGGTGTGACAAATCTGGTATTTTTTAAAAAGTCACATACAGCAGTACACATTTTCATATAGCAAGTGTTTACTCCCTAAGGCACACACACACACACATACACACAAATCCTCTAAAATGAACCCTCCTTGTTTCAGTGAGTAGAATATTTTTATTGAAACCTGGGGAGATGTTTCTTCGCCAATACCATATGGGGACATCTATTGTATCTTCCAGCTCCTTAGATGTTTCTGCTTACTTTTCATAATTGAAACTGCTCAGAGAAAGAAGGAAGTGTTCATCAACTGAAAACTATATTTGCAAATCTCTGAAGGGTAGCTCTGTTGGAATGGTTTTTATTTGTAGCGCATTGGTCCTCAGAAACAGTAAAAGCATCTGGATTTAAGACTGCAGAAATCTGAAATTGTTGCTTATAATCTCCTTGTAGAGTCAACAGGAAGAATGCGTTTTCCCCCACTGTGACAGAAGAATGAACACAGGCTCTATTTGCTCCAACTTCCCCTTTTCCAAAGTGAAAGGAAGAGTTTTTCAGTTGAAGAACCTCTTCATTGAGATCTCAAAAGAAGCTTGCTAATAACACTAATTTACCTATCAAGTTTCCAGATGAAATTAGCACCTACTTCTTCAAGCAGACAGACAAGAAGTGTGAAGAGGGAACGTGGCAAGCGTAATCAGCACTAGCGGCAATATTTTGCCCCATGAATAGCAACAGCTCCATCAACTGCATGGCAGAGCTTGACTGGCATTTATGAAAACGTTTGCTTGCTCTCAGCCACCTTCTCTAAGTCGAGGCCTGTGCTCAGTTACAAAGAAGACCTATAGGAATAATCCCTTGGCTGTCTAAGCCAAGACACAGGAATCAGGAATCACACTGGGGCCTCACATTCCTGCGATTTTCTGATGACGCCTTCCTGGACCAGCAGTAAACCCAGAGGAGAGCACAGGACCAGCGGGGAGCACGCTAGTTCTCTTCTCTATGCTTCATGGGAGAGGATGAGTGACTCACAGTCACTGTAAGTAAACTTGTGCTGGTAATTGAATTAGAGCTGAGAGGGTTTTCAGACAGGGCCACTACTTTGTTTGCAAAATGAGTTGATTCGATCTTGGCTAAGCAGCTGCAAGTCAAACAGCCTATTGAGCAAACCCAAGGTAAATTTCAGCACCCTTTAGTATCAATGGCATTCAAGAATGAACACGTTCAGACGCTATGATTTTTAAGATGTCATTTATTTAAAGTAAAATCAGTTTATATTTTCAAGGGGTGGATTTCAAAGATATAAAAAGAAAAATGTTGAGAACAAACAATTTTGTTCAATTTGTATATAAAACCTAAATTACATTTTTTTTTTTTGGAGGGTGAACTCTGTAATAAGGGAAATGGCTTCACTGAAATTCAGATTTCTACATGCAAAAGCTAACTCATTTTGTTTTGGGATTAGCTAAAATGTTTAAAGAGCCCCGATGAAACAGATGAATTAATTTGTGAAAAGGCAAAAAGTATCATCACGGTTCAGACTACATGAATAGTCAGTGCATGAACCAAAGTAATGAGGCCTTTGTAACCTCACAGAGATTTAGTCACTTGATCATTCCTCTTTCAAAGCAGTTTCTAAAGTACAGTGTGTTATTCCGGTGCCTGGCATAGGTCTTGCTTATGTACAAAAATTAGAAAAAGTGGCTCATGTGCTTACTAATTTCCAAGGTTGTTGCATGTAGGTGAAAAGTTGGTGGTGATTAGGAGGAAGCACTGTGGAAACAAGTTTTAGAGTTGTGGCATTTTCCGGTAACAAATAAGTGCAAGTCAACATCATAAAAAAATTCTAATTTACCCTTTTTTGGGGTCAATTTGTATTTTTTTCTTTTTTTTTTTTTGAGACAGAGTCTTGTTCTGTTGCCCAGGCTAGAGTATAGTGGTGCGATCTCTGCTCACTGCAGCCTCCACCTCTTGGGTTCAAGCATTTCTCCTGCCTCACTCAGCCTCCCGAGTAGCTGGGATTACAGACATGTGCCACCACGTCTGGCTAATTTTTGTATTTTTAGTAGAGACAGGGTTTCACCATGTTGGCCAGGCTGGTCTCAAATTTTTGACCTCAGGTGATTCACCCGCCTCGGCCTCCCAAAGTATTGGGATTACAGGTGTGAGCCACTGCACCTGGCCAAATTTGTATGTGTGTATATATATATATATATATATATATATATATATATATATATAAAGTAAGGTTTACAAATATGACCTAAATGAAAACCAGATAAAACTGACAATGGCAAATAGTTACCAATTTTAAATGTGGCAAGAATAACAGCGACGGCACTAGGGAGCTCAATAAAGCCTTGGGTTCTGGACTCGAATCTATCTTTTAATAATTGTGGCACAGGCCGGGCGCAGTGGCTCAAGCCTGTAATCCCAGCACTTTGGGAGGCTGAGGCGGGAGAATGGCGTGAACCCGGGAGGCGGAGTTTGCAGTGAGCCGAGATCACGCCACTGCACTCCAGCCTGGGAGACACAGCGAGACTCCATCTCAAAAAAAAAAAAAAATAATAATAATAATAATTGTGGCACATTGGGCAAGTCACTAAACCTCAGTGAGGCACAGTTTTTCATTATTGCAAGGATGGAATGAAAGCTACAAAGCATTTTTCTGATTTTCCCTATGCTTGAGAGTTGTATAGGAAACAAAGTGGATGAAATGTATGCGAAGAAATCAAAGTAGGTAAAACTGACGTGAATTTGCACATTTGGAAGGTTCATCACTCCTTCATAAAATAGAAAGTTAGTCTCAGCTGCTGAACTGAAACTTCACAAGTGTGATTATCAGAGTAAAAGGACTTTTTAGTTCTTCAGTATTGAAACCCCTTTAAACAGGATGTAAGTTCTCCCTGCCTCATCAACAATGAATAGCACATGTGCTGTACAGTGTACGTTAGAATGACGCGCTTCTTCACTGCACAAGTATTCCCCTCAAAAGACGATGAGTTATATTTTGGAAGAAGTGGGACTCTAGAAAAAACACACCAACCTGAAAGCAGTGCATTAATTATTTTATTAATTTCTTCTTTTTACATTATGGGAAACATTCATCTATTTACAATTTTTTTTGTTCACACACAATCTAGGTAAATAAGCCTATGAAATTCCAATTCATAAAGCCATAAAAATGTTCCCCACCCCTCCATCTGAAGGCTTTCAAATGAATCTTTTTTTTCCAAACCAAAATAATTTTTAAAAATTACATTTGGGAATTCAGATATGCTAGTGATTTACATTCCAGTTATTTAAAATATGCATCTAGACATGTTTTAAAAAAGAAATGGTAAATTCACAAGGATAAGGCTTAAATGAAAGTGGTAATGCACAGTAAAACATTAAGGAAACATCTATAAATAACAGAAATATATTACAAATAAATTAGTTCTATTTACCATTTCAAATATTAAAAATCTTTAATCCATTTCTTCATCTCTCTTTACAAAAAGGTTATGTGAATTGTATGGAAACATCTGCAAAAAATATAATAAATACTTAATTTCTTTGAACGTTTTTTGATGTGGGAGACAAACTTCTTTTGTAATCCCCCCCTCCCCAAGAAAATGCCCAACACCTTTATACCAAAGTTAAACAAAATAAGTAATTTTTCAGGGTACATACATTTTCCATTATGAACTAAAAAACATTTCTACAAATTACATCAAAAAGAACGATGTAACAAAGGTTATGCTCATGAATGTCAGTTTCAGGGGTCAAGCAGCATTGTGTGGGGTCATGTTCTAACATCAATCATTAGTTTTTTATAAAGTGTTTGTACAATTTAAATTGTATTTTCAAGGAAGGCAAAGGTCATGATGCCCTGTAGGCCTTGAGCTAAAAGATTTAAAATTCTTACCAAAAATAGCTTATGAATATACAAATACCGTTCACTTAGACAGGATAAATAGGCCTTCTCTTGTCTCTCTTTAAAATATCATGGGCTAAATTAGTTTCCAAAGAAAATATTGTAGGATGATCTTGAATCGTATTGGAAATCTATTTCTTAATCCAAATCTTAACTCTTCCTCAGGGCACGGAGCTGTAATTGTGAGCATGGGTCTTGGGATGAACGCTGCTTCTTTCATATTAATCTGTGAGTTCCAAGTCATTCTCAGTATTGAATGTGACCATAGGCTACCCAAGTGGCAGTTGGCCCTACTCGATGCAAGCTTTGTGTGACTTTTAATTGCTGCTACAAGGTAAAGAAAAGGTGTATTCTTTTTAAAACTAGCAAATACTTGAAGCTCAAAATCTCTGTATGCTCCAATTTCACAAAGCACTCAAAGTGCTTTGTTCACCCTAGTTAAAAGTTGGTTGGTTGGTTTCAAAATAAGTGAGTAGCCCTTTTCTTGTAAACCACAGCAGTAAACATTTGTGCCCTGTTTATAAAGGTAGCTCAAAGCATCGATGGCTCTGAGAGGTAGCGAATTCTCTAGTGGTTTTAGAATATGTCCGTGAAAATATTTGTTGCTAGAACCCATCACCTCTCTTAATTTCATAAGTAAAATTAAATTAGCACCTGGCTATGAGAGTGTATTTTAAAAAGCTTCTCTGGTGCAAGCATATTTGATGTATGTTTTTAAAAGTCTTTTGTTTTTAATTTCTAATGCTTTAGGGTGTGAGCTGGACATAAAATGCCAGTGATACTTAAGATTGCCACATCCTAAGTGTTTAAACTGTGACGAGTAAGGGCATTTAAAGACAACTTCAGCTAGACACCGATGCATACTGCCCATCAATCATGACGACAATTCTAAATCAACACTCTCTGCCAAAAGCCTTGATTTCTTTCAGTGTTTATGAATCATGACTCCCCCACCTCTTCATGGCTGTTGACCCTGGCAGGTCGAATTTCTTCTCTCACTACCTGGGACCTCAGGATGACAGCGCTGGCTCTTTCGAATGAGGCAGTATGTCTATTGGGGTCAAAATTTAGCCATCTGACATAGGACAGAATCCTATGCTAGGTCCTACTGGACTCTAGTAGTGAGAGGAGACGAAAGGAGAAAATATATCTGAAATATGAACTACTTGGGTTAAAATAGACGGATGTGTAGCATTCAAAGGGATGGTAGGAAAACCCAAACTCTTCTCTGAAAACAGCCTTGCTGCCATTTACAGTGCTTTACAAGCAGATATGTACTTATATATGTGGAATCAGGTAGGCCCACCTGGATGGACACTAACAAATTAATACAACCCACACTTTCCCTTTAAAAACAGCCGCCACGACAACAGTAGAAATATACACAGTACAATAAGAGTTGAGAAAACATTTCAGGTCTAGATTTTCTTAATAATAGGACAAAAAAAATCCCTTAAGTAGTATCCTAAACCATCAGTGCCTCCTTTGCCTTGCTTCATGTTATTGCCTTTCAGAATAGATTAATTTCCCTGAAAGATCGAATTTACAATCTTCTGCTGATTGAAACATTTGAAGCTGTGATTGATGAAGTAACAGTGAGGCAGTTTGTGCAGCTGTGAGTGTGCAGGTGCCCCCAGCACCTGCAGATTTCGCTTCTCCCATCCTTGCTACACATCCAGGTCCCCCACCCCCAGGCCAGGCTTGGTCCCCTCTCTCTCTGTCCCTCACGGATTCCAGTGAGATGGTGTGATTTCTGAGGTTGTGAATAAAGTGCTCCATCTGCCTTTTAAAAAGAATAACCATTTAGGGGAAGTAAAGGGAATCGGAGGCCTAGTTTCTTTCATGTGGAAGACGGTAAGTCCCAAGGGATCACCCTGTGATACTGGATTTCTGAAATACCCTATGGTTTTATATTGCTGAACAGACTAGCTCGAGAGAACTGAGGATGGCGGGTGACCTAAAGGCGTCACTTCTACACAGGTGGGTTTGGCTTTGCCCAGAAAATAAAGGGTTGGATCTCAGTACGAGGCAGGGTGACGGCATCAGGACAGGGGGCGAAGCTCGGTGAAGAAGAAGATGGGCAAACGGGTTCGGGAAGTGGGGGGCTTCGCGGGGACTGGGGGGCGGCTCCTGCGAGATGGACAACTACACCACGACAGTGGAAGTCACTGAGCTCGGAAACAGACGGGCTCGGAGGGGAAGAGGGAGCCGGCAGAGGGGTGGCAGGGGGAGGGGGACAGATACTTGGCGGCGGCGGCCGGGCTGCAGGGCGCTCAGAGCCGGGTCTGCGCCTCGGGGATGTAGATCTCGATGCTCTCGGCGCTCTCGGTGGCCGAGTTCTGGCGGACGGACGCGGCGCGCTTGGCGGCCATCAGGCGCTTGCGGGCCTCCTGGCGCTGCGAGCTCTCCAGCGAGCGCTCCCGGATCAGCGGCGCGGGGCCCTTCGCCGGCTTCTTTGGCACTGGAGGAGGGGCCCTTCTCTCCTGATCAAAGCAGAAGGTTCAGGACATTACACAGCTTCTCAGGACAAGCTTGGGAAAAACTGGGATAGGTCAGTAGTTAGAACACACATTTTTTACCTAGGGGTGGTTAGTTCTGATCTGCATACTGCATATCTACTTTTTTCTTCCTTATTCTGGCTTGGGTATTCAAAAGATGCAGGAAAAAAAAAAAAAAAAAAAAAAAAAATTCCCGGTAAGCTTAAGGCCCGGGGTAAGGCTGGGTTGCAGAACTAGGTCTCTCCAAGGGAAGAAGTGGGTATTGTAAAGGCCCCCTGCGGCTCCCAGCACATTGAGTGTGGTTCTCTCTGGAGACTCCAAACTCCTCCTGGTGCCAGAGATGGGCCAGGAAGCAGCGGCTGCAGCAGCATCTTAGCACCCCTGCATCCCCTCTAAGGACGCAAGTCACCGGGTGCAAGCTTGGTTCAGAGCTTAAAAACATGTCCGCCCTGTCCCCGGCCCGCCCACCCTCCCCTTCCCCCCAAAGCTAAATAACCAAAGGAGGAAGAAGAAATATTAGATTGTATTCTTTAGCTTTGTTGGTGCTACACCAGGTTAGACCCTTTTGCCCACCACACACGAACACACAAGCAATATACAATATACAGGGTCACGGGAGCGGGAGGCCATTGATATTTCCTACACTCGAGAGTTCAGTCAGTTCCAAGGTGACTCTGACTAGGGACCTCGGGATAACTGTGGTGGCCCAGGAGGCAATTCCAATCACAGGGGCAGAAACTGTGCCATGAAAAGTTGACACAGGATGAAAGAGGTCATTCCTCTTAGCAGCAGCAAACTATGGAAAGGGCGGATATTTTCAACGCCACTGCAAAAACAAAAGACAGTCAGCTCTTTGGCATTAAAAAAAAATGCAGCAGGAAAGAATGGCATCTAGACCACAAAAGACTCTGAGGGAAAGAAGGCTGAAGTTGTAGACTGTGAAAGGGTGCACATAAAGCTGATGTTATCATTTTGAATAAAATACCCTCCATTCTCCTAAAACGAAGCGTGAACATTATCTTAAAATACAGATTCGGTGATTCTCCAAAGGCACTCTTTGTGTCTTAACACCGATGCTCAACACAGCAATTCCTCCCTGCTTGCCAGGGCAAGTGCCTAGTTCAACTTCTCACCCTGGAGCTGCCCCACCGGCTGTCTAAGGTGGAGTCTGCGTGGCTTAAAAGAGAAAAAAGGAGAGCCTGGAGTGCAAACTATATTCTACCAAGTCTGATTATGCTTGTTCATTTTTCTCCTCAGGTTCATGGGGTGATGAAAAGCTCTGATCATAGGCAAAGTCCATTAAAAAACTTAAAAATCAAGCTAACTAATGATTTACTATGTAAATATCAGTAGGTTACATATATCAATTCTTAGCATCATTTCTTTGAGACATTTTAAATCTTCATTGTGGAATAACTCAGTGGATATTTTTAGAAATATGAATACTGGATTTTTTTAGTCATTTTCCTTATACATTTTGATTTTTTAAACAATTATTATTATTATTTTAATTTTTGAGAGAAGGTCTCGCTCTGTCACCCAGGCTGGAGTGCAGTGGCGCAATCATGGCTCACTGCAGACTGAAACTCTCCGATTTCAAGCAATCCTCCCACCTGAGCCTCCCAATAGCTGGCACTATAAGTGTGCACCGCCACGCCCAGCTAATTTTTGTATTTTTTGTAGAGACGGCGTTTCACCATGTTGCCCAGGCTGGTCTTGAACTCCTGGACTCAAGTGATCCACCCGCCTTGGCCTCCCAAAGTGCTGGGATTACAGACATGAGCCACCGCGCCCGGCCAACAATAATTATTAAAAAGATATATAATAAAAAATAATAAATGAATAAGAAATGAGATTGATCAGCTCTGGAAACTAAATTACCAGTGTGTGTGCATGTGTAGTGTTTTCTTAAAATAAGACTGATTTATAGCTTATCTAGCAGATAGTTTTAAACACAGATTAAAGAAAACTAGATTGGGTGCAAATGTTTGGCTTCCCAAGTGAGAGGCCACATGTACATCAACAGGACTTTCCAATTTAACACTACAACCCCCATTTTGATGGTGACAGAATTGGAAATGGGGGACAGTGATGAGAGCATCACCCTCTTGTCACTTACAGATGGTCCCTTGGGACTGGATTTTTCCTGGGAGCCCACTGACCCCAAGCACCCTGAAAACATGATATGCGGCAGCAGAATGGATTAGATTGCTGTTAGCTCTCTGACGGGTGGGGGGACCTGAAAAGAACAGGGCCACCAGCATTTCAAGGGAACAGCCATTCAATTTTCAGAGGTTGATTCTCTTGGAATTATTTGACCTGAGGCCATAGGAAAGCAAAGGGTTAAAAAAGTCACTTTCGACACGCCAGCCTGGGGAGCTGGACGTTGGATACCTGTGTGAGCCTCGTGGAACACCATAATCAAACGTGAAAATTACAGTTGATTAATTAAAGTAAAAGAATTTAAGTCTTTATTTCTAAACTGTTGCATGAGGACCCCGGTGAGCAATATTCCCCAAGGCATATCAACCAAAAGCAAAACTCTTTTGAAAAAAAAAAAAAAATCCCAACATTTATATAATTACTGTGAAACTTTATGGTATATATATTTTTAGACTTGAACAACAGTAATTTCTTTATTACTATATTTATGAAATGATTATCAAAGTCAGTTATTTTTCAGGGCATCCTATTTTTCTTGAAAACACATCCTAGGGGTGTAAGGAAGTTGAATTCTTGTTCTATGGATTCATGCACTGAAGATGTCATTTATTTTAGTTTAAAAAGCAAAATGGAGGCAGTTCCTTCCAGTAACTAAAATGGTTTAACTTAAAGTTTAATTAACAAAAAAGCCACATTCCCATTTTCCAATTCACAGAGACAGGTTTTTCTTTAAAAGTATGCCTGAAACATATTACAGATAATATCCCAAATGATTACTGTGTAAACATTGTCATTACAATGAAATGAATATGATATCAGCTCCATTTCACATTGTAAACAGCAGGACTGAATGCAGAAGCCTATTTAGACTGTCCAGTGTTTGTGCAGGTTTTTAAATGAACCATACAAAATCTACATTGTTCTACCTTCTTGTCAAGAGGATCCATCTGTTTCCAATTATTGGCCTTTAACTGATGAAGTTCATCAAATTTCATACTAATATTTTCTATGGACAACTGCAGCATGTCCCAAAACCCCGCCAAATCCTGGGAGGTGGGTCTTGGATGAGCATTAGGATTCTGCACAAGAGAAAGAAAAACATTCATGCTTTAGAGGCAATTCTCGACAAGCACGGGCCCAAAGAGGCATTTTCAAATATTTCAAACAACATAAGGAGGATGAGTTTCTTTTTGTTTTCAGACATGAGGTAAAAGTGAGGTTACAAATGGTAATTTTATACACTCATCCATTTGAGTCAGTGATTCTCAAATGTCAAGGTTGTAAAACTCTTCTGTTGTGATACCACATCTATCAATTCAATATGGTATGGGGGAAGGGTCTAAACATATGAAAAATCCCAGAACGTGTGATCTACTACAGGATGCATTTTAAAACACCATATTTAAATGAAAATGCCATTTTTGAAAAAAAATACAGTATATTATTATTAGAGTTTGTATTCGACTACATGCCATGCAATTTATCCAGAGAACAGATAAGGACTCTAAAATAAGATTAGTTTAAATATTCATGTCAAGTAAAACACTAGGATAAACAAATGATTAGTAATGAAATATTGGATTTTCAAAGCACTATGTGTTTAATAATTAAGATGTTTAATAATATAGGAAGTAATTTTATCATAGGAAGTAATTTTATCATATGACTGCTTTGACAAAATCATTTGGAAAGCCATTCATTTTAAATTGACCATAAAATCATATAGCAAATGTGAGAACACATTATCTCTACATACATATATCTACATGTCTGTAACGACCCATTTGCTAAGTAATAGTGAACATTCTTTAGTGTTTCAGGATTGACTTTCTTTGCCCCATCTACATATCCCTGATAACAGAATGTATAAACCTGAATTTATATGACCTAAGACAGAAAAAACACAGCTAGGAGACTGAAAATGTCATACTCTTTGTTAATCACTACCTGCAACAGTAGCTAAAGGCATTCATGGTTAGATGGGTAGCAGCCTCCATAGGTCAAGAGATCTTAGGGCCAGGCGCAGTGGTTCACGCCTGTAATCCCAGCACTTTGGGAGGCCCAGGTGGGCAGATCACAAGGTCAGGAGATCAAGACCATCCCGGCTAACACGGTGAAACCTTGTCTCTACTAAAAATACAAAAAATTAACTAGGCGTGGTGGCAGGCACCTGTAGTCCCAGCCACTCGGGAGGCTGAGGCAGGAGAATGGTGTGAACCCGGGAGGCGGAGCTTGCAGTGAGCCGAGATCGCACCACTGCACTCCAGCCTGGGTGACAGGGCGAGAATTCTGTCTCAAAAAAAAAAAAAAAAAAAAGATCCTAACTGGTATCTGTTTTGGTGACCTCTTGGTATTTCAGGCAACTGGATAGACTGTGAAACTACACGTCCTATAATAACATGAATGAGGCCAGTGTATGCTTTTAAAACTAACCCCTAATAAAACTGCTATCAGAATTTTGGAAAGTACACGGTTGATGACCATCAAAATAATGGATTGTAAAGATGTTTTAAGTTCTTGGGTGCACCAGTATTATTGGCCTACCTCAAAATAAAAATAAATGAAGGCTGGTTGTGGTGGCTCACGCCTGTAATCCCAGCACTTCGGGAGGCCGAAGTGGGTGGAACACCTGAGGTCAGGAGTTCGAGACTAGCCTGGCCAACATGACAAAACCCCACCTCTACTAAAAATATAAAAATAGGCCAGGCACGATGGCATATGCCTGTAATCCCAGCTGCTCAGGAGGCTGAGGCAAGAGAATCTCTTGAACCTGGGAGGCAGAGGTTGTAGTGAGCCAAGGTTGTGCCATTGCACTCCAGCCTGGGTGACAAGAGTGACACTCTGTCTCAAAAATAAATAAATAGATAGATAGATAGATAGCTCTGTTTATAAATGTATAGTTCCCAAAGTGCCCGAAAGTTCTAAAGTTCATTAGAAGAAATAAATTTTAAAGTTTGTAAGTGTTTGATTCATTATTAAAATCTGTTCCAATGTCTGAATTAATGAAAGGGTTTCTCTGTAGTATTCTGATTTAGTAAACTAAAACAAAAAAAAAGGATTTCTCAATATTTAGATTTCTAGAATAGACAGGTACAAGCTTTGACCACGTGTCCGTGGTGTCAGCTACCCAGGAGGCGGAAGTGGGAGGATCACTTGAGCCTGGGAGGTGGGAGGCTACAACGAGCCGCGATCGTACCACTGCACACCTGCCTGGGCCACAGAGTGAGGCTGTCTCAAAAAAAGAAAGGAAAAGAGAAAAGAAAACACTGCAGTGTACCTACACTCTCTGATTCCACTGAACTATCATTTCGTACATTGATGTACTGAAACAATGTAGCCAATAGGCCTGGTGACCTCAAGACTTCATTGATTTTCAAAATATGAATAGTTTAGTCTTAGTTACCAATGAGGCCAAATAGATTGTAGGAGCATCAAACTATATTTAAGAGGTCCTTTGTCAAAGCTTGTATCTGTCTATTCTGAAAACCTAAATATTGAAAACCCCCCTTTTTTTTTTTTTAGTTTACTAAATCAGAATACTACAGAGAAACCCTTTCATTAATTCAGATGTCATTAGAATAGATTTTAATACTGAATCAAACACAAACTTTAAAATTTATTTTTTAATGAACTTTACAACTATTGGGCACTTTGGGAACTATAAATTTATAAATATATCTATTTATTTATTTTTGAGACAGAGCATCACTCTTGTTGCCCAGGCTGGAGTGCAATGGCACAATCTCAGCTCACTGCAACCTCTGCCTCCCAGGCTCAAGTGACTCTCCTGCCTCAGCCTCCTGAGCAGCTGGGATTACAGGCATGCACCACCATGCCTAGCTAATTTTTGTGTTTTTTGTAGAGATGGGGGTCTCACATTGTTGCTCAGGCGGGTCTTGAACTCCTGGCCACAAGATCCTCCTGCCTCCACCTCCCATTACAGGTACAAGCCACTCTGCCCTGCCGGTGTTTTCTTAAATGTATTTAACTCTGTATAATGGGCAACTTGTTCCTTTCTCATAAAGAATCTCTTTGCTCCCACATCATTAAGAAGATAGACAGAGATACAGAGAGAAAGCGTTTAGGCTCAGCCATTCTCCAAATCAGTGAGTCGTGTGCAGCGGCAGCTCACTCCTTAATCTAAGCCTTGGAGACCAGAGGTGGGGGCTGGAGGGGAGAGTGGGGAGGGTCAAGGGAGGCTGGAGTCCTTGGTTTAGTTATGTTGGAAGAGGCCAACTTTTGTCTATTCATTCTAAGCCTGAGAGTCTAGTTTGTGATAATGAGTAAGTGTTTTCAAAATAGAGCTATGATTTTTCTCCTCAGAACAGGAACTCATCAAAGGAGGCTGGGTCTGGTTCTGACAAATTATGGTGCCACTTTCATGCAGCTGTGGACCTAAGCAGTGCTGCCACCAGGCCATAGTGCCTCCTGGGGCAAAGGAGCATAGAGCTGAGTCCACTCCACGAGCAGGAGGAGTGAACTCACATCCTGGGTGGGATTTATAGGGATTGTGGTCGAATAGACTGGGATTTGAATCTTGGCTCTGCCTTTTACCATGGGGCTGTGGGCAAGTTTCTTAGTTTTTCTGTGCCCATTTTCCTCATTTGTAAACTGTCATTAAAATGTCACTATCAGGCCAGGTGAGGTGGCTCATGCCAGTAATCCCAGCACTTTGGGAGGCCGAGGTGGGAGGATCACGAGGTCAGGAGTTCGAGACCAGCCTGGCTAACATGGCGAAACCCCGTCTCTACTAAAAATATAAAAAATTAGCTGGGTGTGGTGGTGGGCGCCTATAGTCCCAGCTACTCAGGAGGCTGAGGCAGGAGAATCGCTTGAACCCAGGAGGCGGAGGTTGCAATGAGCTGAGATCGCACCACTGCACTCCCAGCCTGAGCAACAGAGTGAGACTCCTTCTCGGGGGGAAGAAAAAAAAAAGTCACTGTCAACTCCATGTGTTTTTTTTGAGCATGTAACCAGACCAGGGATGTAAACGCTCTCAGCATGGTGTCAGGCACATGTCAGGCTCTTGACTTGTTTCTGGAGGGGCCTGGTTTGACCAGCATTGTGACTCTCTTCCCCCAGTGTGCCTCAGTCTACCTAAAATACGAGAAGCATATTTTACCACCTATGTGCTTCTAGTGGCCAAGAAATGTGAGCCCATAGGAACTAGGAAACGTCAAAAGCTGGCTTTAACGAGGTTAACATTTTCTAGAAATCTGCACATTTTTGGACCCGGTGCAGTGGCTCACACCTGTAATCCCTACACTTTGGGAGGCCGAGGAGGGTGGATCACCTGAGGTCAGGAGTTCAATACCAGCCTAGCCAACCTGGCCAACATGGTAAAACCCTATCTCTACTAAAAATACAAAAAATTAGCTGGGTGTGGTGGTGGGCGCCTGTAAACCCAGCTACTTGGGAGGTTGAGACAGAAGAATAGCTTGAACCAGGAGGTGGAGGTTGCAGTGAGCTGAGATCGCGCCATTGCACTCCAGCCTGGGCAACAAGAGTGAAACTCGTCTGGGCACGGTGGCCCACGCCTGTAATCCCAACACTTTGGGTGGCCCAGGTAGGCGGATCACCTGAGGTCAGGAGTCTGAGACCGGCCTGACCAACATGGAGAAACCCTGCCTACTAAAAATACAAAATTGACCGGGAGTGGTGGCGCATGCCTGTAATCCCAGCTACTCGGGAGAGTGAGGCAGAAGGATCTCTTGAACCTGGGAGGCGGAGGTTGCAGTGAGCCGAGATCGCACCATTCCACTCCAGCCTGGGCAACAAGAGTGACACTCTGTCTCAAGAAAAAAAAAAAAAAAAAGTGAAACTCCATGTGAAAAAAAAAAATCTGCAAATTTTTCAAAACTTTTGTCTGCAATTTCATCTTTAAAATTTGTACAATGTGGCCGGGCGCGGTGGCTCAAGCCTGTAATCCCAGCACTTTGGGAGGCCGAGGCGGGCGGATCACAAGGTCAGGAGATCGAGACCACAGTGAAACCCCGTCTCTACTAAAAATACAAAAAACTAGCCGGGCGCGGTGGCGGGCGCCTGTAGTCCCAGCTACTCAGGAGGCTGAGGCAGGAGAATGGCGGGAACCCGGGAGGTGGAGCTTGCAGTGAGCCGAGATCGCGCCACTGCACTCCAGCCTGGGCAACAGCGTGAGACTCCGTCTCAAAAAAAAAAAAATAATAAATAAATAAAAAATTTGTACAATGTTTACATTCTTCTTCATAATATAGTTGCTCATCATATATTTCTTTTAACAAGGTGTGTTGTGTTTTCCCTGTATCGTGTACACATTGACTTCCTCATGTACCTATTCCTCATGTACATGTTTGAGCAATACGGCTTTATATAAGCTTTCTTATATTTAAAGCACAGAGAATCATGTTAATTGAGATCTGTGACATATTAGCAAGTTTGCAAATTAGCAGGAGTTCTGTACCTGGCCCATAGCTGAAGCTTGATAGAATATTTGTTGGACTGAATTCACTTATTAATACATTTACTAATAATAATGATCTCATAAACCAGAATAAATTTCTGAAAAATTGGAAGAAGGGTGAGTTTATTTTTTCTGAGAGAGGGGAAAATGAATTATAAATGTGTGTGTATTAGGCAGGGGGTGGGAGAGTGTGGGAAGAGCCCTAAAGAGAGATTACAAAAAGAAAAGAGGGATGGAGACTACCAACTTTTCCATACTTTATATTTTCTCTTGGTTGATCCCTGTCTACATAAATTTCTTTCAGTCTGTATTTCTCCTTGTTAACAAGAAGTGGTTAAAACTCCAAAACTGGCCGGGTGCCGTGGCTCACACCTGTAAATACCAGCACTTTGGGAGGCCGAGATGGGAGGATCACAAGGTCAAGAGTTTGAGACTATCCTGGCTAACACAGTGAAACCCCATCTCTACTAAAATGATAATAATAATACAAAAAATTAGCTGGACATGGTGGCATGTGCCTGTAGTCCTAGCTACTTGGGGGGCTGAGGCAGGAGAATCGCTTGAACCTGGGAGGCAGAGGTTGCAGTAAGCTGAGATCACGCCATTGCACTCCAACCTGGGTGACAGAGCGAGACTCCATCACAAAACAAAACAAAACAAAACAAAACAAAAACTCAAAAATCATGCCTGTCAATTGTTGGGGATAAAAGAAAAATAAAAACCTCTAAGATCATATTTTAAGTCATTTAGATTGCTAATAATTGTTTTCACTTGCCACAAGGTGTAAACAAGTTGCTTTTCATTTTCTTTGTTTTAGACCCAGCTTGACCAACAATTGAGCAATAAAAGCTATTCTTGCAGGGATTTATTTTATTTTATTTTATTTTTTTAGACGAAGTCTCACTCTGTTGCCCAAGCTAGAGTGCAATGGCTCAATCTCAGCTCGCTGCAACCTCTGCCTCCTATGTTCAAGCGATTCTCTTCCCTCAGCCTCCCCAGTAGCTGGGATTACCGGCACACGCCGCCACACCCAGCTAATTTTTATATCTTTAGTAGAGACAGGGTTTCACCATCTTGGCCAGGCTGGTCTCGAACTCCTGACCTCAGGTGATCCGCCTGCCTTGGCCTCCCAAAGTTTTGGGATTACAGGCATGAGCCATTGCGCCCAGCCTGTTTTGCTTTGTTTTTGCATGTCCAAGAAGGATGAATTCTTCATTTGTCTCAAGGAGATCAAATCTACACTTTGTAACATCCTTGACTTCTGGCTCTTGAATTAAAACAGAGAACTCAGATTAGGAAATAGTCATTGACTGCTATTTTAGAAAGAAAATCACTATCCAAAATGATTTTTTTGGGCAATATTATTTTAGAAATATCAAGCTGCTTCATATTTTGATAAGAACAATAAAATCAGAGATGCCATGTGAAAGCCAGGAAAATGGAAAATTTTCAGTTACAAAAAAAGCAGGAAATAGTTTTAACTTGATTGAATTTTTTCTTCTAAGATTATTTAAGTGAAAAATAAACATTTTAATTTTAAGACAATCAGGAAATAAGATTCATCAGACAATTCTCTGTTCCAAGTGAGAGACTCCAATGGACCTTGACTTGGTTCAAAATCAGTTTTACTTGAGTTGGGCCAGTCTTGGTAAGATGTTCTTCTTATGGCACTAGCAGGGAAATTATAGAAGGAGAGTGTTACCTACCAGGTTTTCTTCACACAGTTCTCTGAACTGGTAGAATTTCTGGGCCATGAGAAGTTGAGCACTGCCCACTGCGGTTCGGATTTTTCCTAGAACTGAAAAGAGCAAACATACGAGAAATTTACACATCTTGCTTCATCGTTGAGATTTAGTCTGGTAAAGCAAAGAGGAAGTTATGCTGTAATAATTAGGGAAAATGGCACACACACACACTGAACACTCATGCCCACCCAGACAGCCCAATCACTGTTGTTACCCTGTTGGTCTATGTCACAGAGGCTCCTGGGTTAAAGTAATAAAATCAACTTGGAAAAACACATGCTCCTCCTGCATATTTCTTGGGAGCAATGGAGTTTTCCAGCACTGATGTTACCAAGAACTGGATGTTACCAAGAGAAGAGGCAAACAGTTGTTGCTTTTTTTTTTTTTTAACTTCCTTTACCGCAAGGATGAATTTCAAGTGTTTACCAGTATAGTTTTGGATTGATGGAGTCAGCCGTCATGGTCGGCTGGCTTGTTTTTCTAATACAAGCCCAAACACAAGGAAAGCAACACTAAACTGGAGGGGGAATCTCTTGGCACTCACCATATCCCATCCATATCCTTTCATATTTTTCCGGAGCTCAGCCACTGGTACTGTTAGGAAAGAGCTGTGACTGACTGAAGTATTTTCTAAGGAGTGAACATGTTCAGTCTGTTGCCTAGAAAACACCAAGGCCGTCCCAGCTTTTACACTCCACAGCCCAATCTTCCTGTTAACAACATAGGGCGAATTCCCTAGGCACCGTGCTGAAAATCGTCTCTGCAACAGGCTACTTCTTGTCTCCCCAGCAATCTAAGGCACCTTTCAGCTGCCGGCAGGCGTGCTCCGACAGAGCGGAGCTGCTCTCTGCTGAGCAATGCCCAGCTCTGCAGTGTCCCTGGGGCTCGCCTGCACACTTTGGGACTGGGTGCAGCTGCCCCGCTACCCACCAGGGTGTTCTCAACACGCCGTAATGGTCGGGAAGGAAGGGATCAAAAACTAAAGCAGGAGAACGTCTCAGAAGAGCACTTGCCCCTCTGGAAATCTTTACAGGATTTAAGCAGTCCGGTTGTTGTGAATATACAGAGCCAGACGCCCGAGTGGAATGAAGCCTTTCTCAACCTCATTCCCCACAAAGTCTGAGCGACAGAAATCGAAGAATAAGAAACTCCATTCTGGCCCAGGGTTTTCTAGCAATTTGCTCCTTTATTTGTTTTAAACTGCTAGGCTAGATAATGGTTTCTGCTGCACATTCTACGTAGGCATTACTCAACTATTTCAGCATTCCCACAAGTCACTCAGCGCATTTATATTTCCTCTAATATGTCACCAGCCACACCAAACAGCTCACAGGCAGATATCTGTCCCCTCCCTCCGTGATCTCGAGGGGTCTCCATTGACAGCTGTCTAGCAGCAATTTCTTAGGCCTAAGTTCTATTTTTCTGCTCTGCTTTTAAAATCTCTTGGAGTGGTTATCCTTTTCCTCTTTAACTAATAAATCAATTGTGCAAGACCTCCTCTCCTTTGCTTAACATCCCCAGAAAGGACAGCTTATGGAGACACAGGGCCTGAGTGGGCCAGAGTCCTCACCATCTACTGCCTGGACAAGTCACCATCTCTACTTTCCCATCTGTAAAATGGGGCTAATGGTACCTATTTGGAGGGTTGTTGGGAAGGTTAAAAGCATTAGTGTATTTGAATTGCTTAGGGCTGTGTTGGATTTACAGTAGGCACTTAATAATTATTGGTTATTATCTAGGATCGGAAACCTCTACCTCTTCTATGGGTGTGCCCACTGTGAGAGCCACACTTGCCCTGGCTAGGAGAGAAGAGGAAAAACAAAGTCTGGATTATCTTAGGTGACTGGATATCTTGGTCTCCTGGGACAGGTATGTTCTCTGGTTGACCTCTTCCAGCTCTGAGAAGGTATATGGAGCAGGCACTTCCTAAGTGAGCATGCGGCTATAGGTAAGCTCTGAGGTTTATGGAAACCTCTCTGAATTATCTTGCTGAAGGGTAGGACTGTGAGACTGGCAAATCTCAGAATGAATCCTGGGAGGTTATGACCAGGGTACCTAGGTCTCCACTCTGATGGCTGGGTTCCACAGCTCCTGGGAGCTATCACAGAAACTCCAGCTATTCTGATTTACCTAAGAACTTTGAGCTGATGGTTCTCAATTACGTCTGATGCTTGAGCTATATAATAGACTCCCATAATAAAAGTCACTGAGTAAGACAGTGATTCTCAAAAGAGGAGACAGCACTGTTCTATTATTATTCTATATTATTCGGGCAACATGCAACCACATAAGTTAGGGCTAACTCAGATGTCTTCTCAAAAGTGAAACAAGGGACATCTTTCTTCATTCAGCATGGCCTGGCAAGAGCCCTGGCAAAGTATCTGGGGTGGAGTTGCGGCCCTTGGCCCTTCTGTTTCCCGGGCTTTTGCTGTCATGTTCCTTGCATGGAAATTCCCTACTGGCTCCGGGATACTTGCATTTCCTGTGTCCAGAAGATGACCTTTCCTAGGTCCTGGGTGGGGAGATGACTGCTTGGGCCTAGAATGAGATCATGAAACAGGGAGGCTTGGGAGAAGCAGATGACGGCTCATATTTCCTCATCCTCCACACTTTCTTTTCCAGAGAACTAAAAACTCACTTTAATTTTAAGAAAGAAGCTGTAATGGAGGTTTTTTGTTTTGTTTGGTTTGGTTTTTTTCCACTAGACACTCTGTGTGTGTGAGGTAAGTTCTTTCTTCCAAAAGTAAATTTCACATTTGTTGCCCATGCCTTGAGGAAGTTGAAATTAATAAACAATAAATGGTAAACACCAGTAGAAGTAAAAAGTGGAAATAAAAAGGCTGAAAGTTGGTAAAGAAATGAAATGAAGAAGAAAGAAGCATCTCGATGTTGTTTTGAAACTACTCTAAAATGTTCAATACCAACCTTCAGGGCAGAAAAAAAAAAATACAGTTGGCCCTCTGTATCCATGGGTTTTGCATCTGTGGGTTAAACCAACCTTGGGTCTCACCATGTGGCCCAGGCTGGTCTCGAACTCCTGGGCTTAAGCAGTCCTCTCACCTCAGCCTCCCAGAGTGCTGGGATTCCAGGTATGAGCCACCGCATCCTGCTGAGTTTGTTTTCTTTTTCCCTTTTCTCTCTCTCCTATGAAATGAAGCCCTACAGATAAAGTAAATGTTCTCCACTCTTATCCCATTCCTTTTTTTTGTTTTTTTTTTTGAGATGGAATCTCGCTCTGTCGCCCAGGCTGGAGTGCAGTGGTGTGACCTAGGCTCACTGCAAGCTCCATCTCCCAGGTTCATGCCATTCTCCTGGCTCAGCCTCCCGAGTAGCTGGGACTACAGGCGCCACCACACCAGACTAATTTTTTTTGTATTTTTTGGAAGAGATGGGGGTTTCACAGTTTTAGCCAGGATGGTCTTGATCTCCTGACCTCATGATCCGCCCACCTCGGCCTCCCAAAGTGCTGGGATTAAAGGCATGAGCCACCGCGCCCGGCCTATCCCATTCCTTTTCATCCCCAGAGGAAACCATTGCAGTAGAGAATGACTATTTCAGTCCCATCACTGAGTTCATAAGGTGTCTTTTCTGGTCCTGGAAAGGTGATAGCTAAGGGTCTTTTTAGTGTTAGATTGGGGCAATGTCACTAGCACAGTTGAGACCCTGTAGCCAATAGCAGCAGATTTTCTCTGAAAGTTAGAATGGGGGTTTTAAAGCTCTATGGGTGTTGAGTTGATCTCTTTCACATTCTGGTCATGCTTTTTTTTTTTTTTTTTTTACAGATTGTTCAACCCAGATGTGGTTAACAGTTTTTCCACCCATCTCCCTTAGGGTACATTCAAGTGCATCTTACAGAATAATTATCTCTGCTGTGTCACCCAGGCAAGCCATGTAACCATGATTCATACCATATATTTGTGTAATACTTAATCAGACAGTAAGCCTTGTATTGCTGGGCAGTTCTTTTTATCTAAGTAAATCCAGCCTCCCCAGACACCGTATAGGCACCTGATGGTGAGGCTTATAGACTCTTCCCTTTCCTTTCCTTCCCCAGCTACTCTGTGAGTCTGTCCCACAGTGGAAGTACAGAACAAAACAGAAGACAGAGTTGAATGGAATTCCTCCTACTTAAGAAGTAAGCACTCTCTATAAACCCCCCACTTACAATTCTTCAAACCTCTTACTCCACAATAGATATTTAAAAAGACCCACAATAGAGAGGACAGCCCTGGGTTAGTGAATCACATAAAGTCAGGAAGAACTTTTGGGAGGCCTTGTGTTTACTTAAATGTGAATATGTGTTTACTTAAATTATCATCACTTGGTATTTCAAAACTCACAAACAGGCATCTAATTAGATCCTCACAGGACCCTGCGAGGCAGAGCAGATAACTTCATTTGAGAAAACTTGTGTTCAAACTACAAAGTCTCTTCCCCAGGGACACCTGCTGTGGCCAGTCCCTATCTTCTGACCCCAGTCTAGTTGGGCTCTCTTCTCTCTACACTCACTGAAAATTGTGTCTGAATCTACTTAAGTAGAAGCTATCTGAGTGTGATTTCCTTCTTTTTTTTTCTCTCTCTACTGTGGTAAGAACACTTAACATGAAATCTACCCTCTTAACAAATATTTAAGTGCACAATACAGTTTTGTTAATGGTGGTGCAGTGTTGTACAGCAGATCTCGAGAACTTATTCACCTTGCATAACTTTAGATCCACTGAACAGAAATTCCCATTTCCCCCTCCCCCTAGACCCTGACACCCACCATTCCACTCTCTGTTTCTTGAGTTTGACTCTTTTAGATACCTCATATAAGCAGAATCATGCAGTATTTGTTCTCCAGTGACTGGCTTATTCCACTTAGCATATAGTCCTCCAGGTTCATCCATGTTGTTGCATATGGCAGAATTTCCTTATTTTTCAAAGCTGAATAATATTTCATTGTATGTATATACCACATTCCATTTATCCACTGAGTGTGATTTCTATTTATTTGTTTATTTATTTATGAATGAGGTCTCACTATGTTGTCCAGGGTGGAGGACAGTGGCTATTCATAGGCATGATCATGGGGTACTATAGCCCTGAACTCCTTGCCATAGCCTTCTGAGCAGCTGGGACTGCAGGCATGAACCACTATGCCAGGTTGCATGTAATTTCTTTATCAACATTTCCCAGCCAGTGCCAATGGTTAGGGGTGAGTGGCGTAATAAGTCAGTGGGAGAGTTGGAAGGAATTCGCCAAGCCTGATCACTGTCCCACATTAGGAAGCAAGAGCCAGACCTGATCACTGTCCCACATTAGGAAGCAAGAGCCAGACCTGATCACTGTCCCACATTAGGAAGCAAGAGCCAGACCTGATCACTGTCCCACATTAGGAAGCAAGAGCCAGACCTGATCACTGTCCCACATTAGGAAGCAAGAGCCAGACCTGATCACTGTCCCACATTAGGAAGCAAGAGCAAACCACATCCATCCACCTGAAGTGACTGGCAGGCAAGGCAATTTCAATCCTGAAAAGAAGAGAGGAACCAAGGACACCTTGAAAGAGATGGTGGGTGTAAGTTTCAATTTCTGTTTTTCTTTTAAAGATTAGACGTCATAATGAGAAGCAGAGAACAACTATTTTGGCTGTGGGAAAGGGGAGTCTTTTATGCAAACTATGATTTGAAATCTCCGGACTACATTCAAAGACCCAGCCATTTAGAAGAGAGATACCTTCTCTTTCCCACTGACCTCTGTGGGATAGGTTGTGATTTTGAGAAAAGGAGGTAGTATAAGAGAAACAAGGATGAAGAGAAGAAACACTTTCTTTTAACCCTCCCAGTGGGTCTATGACAAAGCTGCAAGGAGTTTCAGTGCGCTGGTGATCTTTTTGCTGGGTTAAAATCAGGATTACAAATCCTTAAGCATAAGTAGCATATGTATCCTTTCCTATTTCAAGAGAAGTTAGGTCTCTAGAACTGAAAAGGCAGACGTGCTCATTTCTCTGACTGCTTCTTTTTTTGTTTGTTTGAGACAAGAGTCTCACTCTGTCACCCAGGCTGGAGTGCAGTGGCACGACCTTGGCTCACTGCAACCTCCATCTCCTGGGTTCAAGTGATTCTCCTGCCTCAACCTCCCAAGTATCTGGGATTACAGGCATGAACCACTGCGCCTGGCCTCTCTGATTGCTTCTAATTCTTACATGATACTACACCTAACTTCACGATCATCAGACCTTACCTTAGGGCCTCAGAAACAGAGAAGAATAGACATATTTCTTATATCCTCAAAGTATGTTCCCTGAAGCCCAGATACGACAGACACCCCTGCAATGGATTACATCTGACAGGCTCCCCGTGGTGAAGGTTACTACGGTACATATGCTACATAGAACTTGTCACATTTTTCTGCCACCTACACTGTAATTCACCTAGTATGTTTCATTTTAGTCTAACTTTCTCTCTGGGCAATATAGGCATGCCTCAGACATATTGTGGGTTTAGTTCCAGACCACTACAATAAATGAATATCACAATAAAGTGAGTCACAGGAATTTTTTGTTTCCCAGTGCATATAAAAGTTATGTTTACACTATACTGTAGTCTGTTAAGTGTGCAATAGCATAATGTCAAAAAAAAAGTACCTAATACTTTATTGCTAAAAAATGCTAATGGTCATCTGAACCATCAGCAAGTCACAATCTTCTTGCTAAGGGAGGGCCTTGCCTCGATGTGGATGGCTGCTGTGATCAAGGTGGAAGTCGCTGAAGATAGGGGTGGCTATGGCAATATCTCCTTTTAAAATAATTTTTTTTTCATTTTTTATATTTTGTAGAGACGGGATCTCGCTATGTTGCCCAGGCTGGTCTCAAGCTTCTGGCCTCAAGTGATCCTCTCATATTGGACTCTCAAACTGCTGGCATCACAGGTATGAGTCATTGCCCTGGCCGGCTGTGGCAATTTTAAAAATAAGACAGCAATGAAGTTTGCCGCATCAATTGACTTTTCCTTTTGTGAAAGATTTCTCTGTTGCATACAATATTTGTTTGACAGCATTTTACCTACAGTAAAACTTTTTTCAAAATGGGAGTCAAGGGGCTGGGCGTGGTGGCTCACACCTGTAATCCCAGCACTTTGGGAGCCTGAAGCGGGCAGATTACCATCCTGGCTAACATGGTGAAACTCTGTCCCTACTAAAAAATAGAAAAAATTAGCCAGGTGTGGTGGCGGGCGCCTGTAGACCCAGCGACTCAGGAGGCTGAGGCAAGAGAATGGCATGAACCCAGGAGGTGGAGCTTGCAGTGAGCCAAGATCATGCCACTGCCCTCCAGCCTGGGCAACAGAGCGAGACTCTGTCTCAAAAAAAAAAAACAACAAAAAAACAACTAGAGTCAAGGTTGGGAGTGGTGGCTCAGACCTGTAATCCCAGCATTTTGGGAGGCCAAGATAGGAGGATTACTTGAGCCCAGGAGTTCAAGACCAGCCTAGGCAACATGGCGAAACTCCATCTCTACTAAAAATATAAAAAATTAGTAGGCATGGTGGCATATTCCTGAAGTCCCAGTTGCTCAGGAGGCTGAGTTGGGCGGATCACCTGAGCCTGGGAAGTAGAGGCTGCAGTGAGCTGTGATTGTGCCACCGCACTCCAGTCTGGGCAACAGAGGAGACCCTGTCTAAAAAAAAAAAAAAAAAAAAAAAAATTGGAGTGAAAATCCTCTTGAAACTTGCCACTGTTTTATCAACAAAGTCGATGTAATATTCTAAATCCTTTTGTGGTCATTTCAACAGTGTTCACAGCATCTTCACCAACAGTAGATTCCATCTCAAGAAACTATTTTCTTGGCTCATCCATAAGAAATAACTCCTCCTCTGTTCAAGTTTGATCATGAAATTATAGCAATTCAGTCACATTTACAGGCTTCACTTCTCATTCTAGTTCTCTTGCACTTTTTACCACATCTGTGGTTTCTTCCTCCACTGAAGTCTTGAACCCCTCGAAGTCATCTGCGAAGGTTGGAATCAACCTCTAAACTCCTGTTAATGTTATTTTGACTTTTTCCCATGAATCATAAATGTTCTTAATGGCATCTAGAATGACGATTCCGTTCCAGAAGGTTTTCTTTTTTTTTTTTTAATTTTTAAATTATTTTTTCAAATTTTTGTGGGTGCATGGTGTATATATTTATGGGGTACATGAGATGTTTTGACACAAGCATGCAGTGTGACGTAAGCACATCATGGAGAATGGGGTATCCATCCCCTCAAGCATTTATCCTTTGGATCACAAATAATCCTCCAGAAGGTTTTCAATGGACTTTGCCCAGGTCCATCAGAGGACTCACTATCTATGGCAGATATAGCCTTATGGAATGTATTTTTAACTAAGAAGACTTGCAAGTCCAAATGACTCTTTGATCCATAGGCTGCAGAATGGATGTTGTATTCCTGTGTTTTCATGCTACTGATAAAGACATACCTGAGACTAGGTAATTTATAAAGGAGAGATGCTTAATGGACTCACAGTTCCACATGGCTGGGGAGGCTTCAGTCATCGTGGAAGGCGAAAGGCACGTCTTACATGGCGGTAGATAAGAGAAAATGATGATAGACAAGCAAAAGGGGAAACTCCTTATAAAATCACCAGATCTCATGAGACTTATTCAATACCATGAGAACAGTATGGGGGAACCACCCCCATGATTTAATCATCTCCCACCAGGTCCTTCCCACAGCATGTGGAAATTATGGGAGCTACAATTCAAGATGAGATTTGGGTGGGGACACAACCAAACCAAATCAGATGTCATGTTTGCAGGCATGAAAACGACATTCATCTCCATGTACATCTCCATCAGAGCTCTTGGCTGACTAGGTGCATTGTCAATGAGCAGCAATATTGTGGAAGAAATCTTTTTTTCTGAGTCACAGGTCTCAACAGTGGGCTTAAAAGTGTTCAGTAAACCATGCTGTGAACAGAGATACTCTCATCTAGGCTCTGTTTTTTTTTTTTTTTTTTTTTAAAGACAGAGTCTGGCTCTGTCGCCCAGGCTGGGGTGCAGTGGCGCGATCTCAGCTCACTGCAAGCTCTGCCTCCTGGGTTTACACCATTCTCCTGCCTCAGCCTCCCGAGTAGCTGGAACTACAGGCGCCCGCCACCACGCCCGGCTAGTTTTTTTTGCATTTTTTAGTAGAGACGGGGTTTCGCCGTGTTAGCCAGGATGGTCTCGATCTCCTGACCTCGTGATCCGCCCGTCTCGGCCTCCCAAAGTGCTGGGATTACAGGCTTGAGCCACCGCACCCGGCTGCTCTGTTGTTTTACTTATAGAGCACACTTTATAAGAGCACACAAATTTAGCATAATTGTTAAGGGCCCTAGGTTTTTCAGAATGGTAAATGAGCATTGACTTCGACTTCAAGTCACCAGCTGCCTGAGCCCCTAACAGGAGAGTGAGCCTGTCCTTTGAAGCTATGAAAGGCCTACATGGCATCTCCTTCCGATAGAAGGCTGTTTGGTCTACATTGAAAATCTGTTGTTTAGTGTAATCATCTTCATCAATGATCTTAGCTAGATCTTCTGGATAACTTACTGCAGTTTCTCCATCAGCACTAGGAATTCACCTTGCATGTTTATATTACAGGGACAGTTTCTCTTTAAACTTCATGAACCAACATTTGCTAGCTTCAAACTTTTCTTCTTCAGCTTCCTCACTTCTCTCAGCTTTCACAGAATCGAGGAGAGTTGGCCAGGCGCGGTGGCTCATGACTGTAATCCCAGCACTTTGGGAGGCTGATGCGGGTGGATCACCTGAGGTCAAGAGGTCAAGACCAGCCTGAGCAACATGGAGAAACCCCGTCTCTACTAAAAATACACAATTAGGCATGGTGGCGCATGCTTGTAATCCCAGCTACTTGGGAGGCTGAGGCAGGAGAATCACTTGAACCCGGGAGGCGGAGGTTGCAGTGAGCCGAGATCACGCCACTGCACTCCAGCCTGGACAAGACAGAAACTCCATCTCAAAAAAAAAGAGAGAGATTTACAAGGTCTCTCTGATTAAGCTTTGGCTTAAGGGAATGTTGTGCCTGGTTTGTTCTTCTCTCCAGACCACTCAGACTTCATCCATATCAACAAAAAGGCTGTTTTGCTTCCTTATCATTTGTATGTTCACTTGGGTAGCACTTTTAACTTCAAGAAGTTTTCCTTTGCATTCACAACATGGCTATCTGGCACAAGAAGCCTAGCTTCTGGCTTATTTTGACTTTTGACATGCCTTAGTGACATGATTTATTGAGGAATCACTAAGCTTAATCATTTATTGCTTTTGATTAAAAGTGACAGATTGTGCCGGGCGCAGTGGCTCACGCCTGTAATCACAGCACTTTGGGAGGCCGAGGCGGGCGGATCACAAGGTCAGGAGATCGAGACCACAGCGAAACCCCGTCTCTATTAAAAAAAAAATACAAAAAATTAGCCGGGTACGGTGGCGGGTGCCTGTAGTCCCAGCTACTCAGGAGGCTGAGGCAGGAGAATGGCGTGAACCCAAGAAGTGGAGCTTGCAGTGAGCCGAGATCGTACCACTGCACGCTAGCCTGGGCGACAGAGCGAGACTCCGTCTCAAAAAAAAAAAAAAAGTGACAGATTGTAACTCTTCATTTGAACACATAGAGGCCATTATTGGGTTATTAATTGGCCTAATTTAAATATTATTGTGACTCAAGGCACAGGAAGGCCTGAGGAGAGGGAGAGAGACAGGGAAATGATGGGTCAGTGGAGCACTCAGAACATAAACACCATTTATTGATTAAGTTCACTGTCTTATATGGGCATGGTTCATGGAGCTCCAAAACAATTACAACAGTAACATCAAGGATCACTGACCACAAATCACCATAGGAGATATAATAGTAATGAAAACACTTGAAATATTGTGAGAATTACCAAAATCTGACACAAAAACAGAAAATGAGCATATGCTTTTGAAAAGATGGTGCTGACAGAGTTGGTCAACTCAGTTTGCCACAAACCTTCAATTTGTTAAAAAAAAAAAAAAAAAAAAGCAGTATCTTCAAAGTGCAATAAAGCACTGCCAATAAAATGAGGTATGCCTGTGTGTGGGAAAAAGTGTAGGTGTGGGGCCAGGAACAATCAGCTCACCAATTACCAGCTGTTGATCTTGGGAAAGTTGATCAGACTCAGACTCTTTTTCCTTTAATGGCCATAATATCATCTTCATAGCATTGCTGATTACTTAATGGAATAATATAGGTAAACGTGAGAATGCAGTAGGAATTATAACTCCTATAACTGATCTACATTCTTTAGTTCTTGGGTATTTACCTAAAAGGTGGCAGTATCCAAAAAACGACATGATTTCTCCTGCAAATCTTTACACTCCAACTTCTCTCTCCAGTAGTGTCAAATAATTTGATGTCCTTCTTTTTTGCTGGCTTTTATTCAGGCAGATTCTCACAAGTGTCACTGATTGGTGAATAATTTCCTTTTTTTTGTGTATAAGAAATCCATTCAAGACCAGCCTGACCAACATAGAGAAACCCCATCTCTACTAAAAGTACACAATTAGCCGGGTGTGGTGGCACATGCCTGTAATCCCACCTGCTTGGGAGGCTGAGGCAGGAGAATTGCTTGAACCCAGCAGGCGGAAGTTGCGGTGAACTGGAGATCGTGCCACTGCACTCTAGCCTGGGCAACAAGAGCAAAACTCCGTCTCAAAAAAAAAAAAACAAAACCAAGAAATCCATAACAATTTTTCAGGGGCTCAGATTGTAGTGCCTCTCTGTATAATCTAGCACAGTTTCCCCCAGCCATCAGAGCTCGAACAGTGGCCAACTGACTGCTGGGTGACACAGACACACAGAGGAGACAGGACCTTAAAGCACACTGGACATTCAATCAGAGCCTTACTTGGAAAACAGACTCACTGCAAAATGAAGGGTCAAAGCCCTCCTTAAGAATGGCAGCTTCTTCGGGTACAGAGATGATGGCAGGTAAACCCTGCTAGCCTCTACAGCTATATTTCCATTTTTATTTTCCAGATAGTGCTTAGCCACATGACTTGATGCCGCCATAAACCAATGGTCTCTAAACTTGGCTGATCCTTCACTGCTGCCCATCAGTTCTTTGCGATGTGTTGGGTTACCTCCCTCTCTAATCCTAATTTCCTGAATCTTATCCATTCTCAACTCAACCCCTATTTCCTCATCTTCAGCAACCTTGCCTCCTATGAGATGAAAATGGAGGGATCAGGCATGAACACTGCTGTGATCCGGATGATAGTGTCTCCTCCAAAATGTATGTTGAAACTGAATCCTCAATGCAGTAACAATAAGAGGTGGGGCATTGGGAGGTGATTACATCATGAGAGCTCTGTGGTCATGAATGAGGTTAGTGCCTTTATTAAAGGACTCAAGGTTGAAGGGACAGCCTCTTGCCCTTCTGACCCTTCTGCCACGAAAGGACACAGGGTTTGTTGCCTCTGAGGGATGCAGCAACAGCCTCATCTTGGAAGCAGAGAGCAGCCCTCACCAGACTCACAACCTGCTGGCACCTTGATCTTGGATTTCTCAGCAACTACAGCAATGAGAAGTAAATGTGTATTGTTTAAAAATTACCCAGTCTTGAGCATTAGGACAAATACTGAATGCATGCGGGGCTTAAAACCTAGATGACAGGTTGATAGGTGCGGCAAACCGCCCTGGCACATGTCTACTATATAACAAACCTGCACGTTCAGCACATGTATCCCAGAACTTAGAGTACGATTTAAAAAAATTACCCAGTCTTTGGTACTTTGTTGAGCAACACAAACAAACAACGGCAAACACTCTCAATGTTCTGTCTCTCCTAATACTCCTCCCCCACCAATCTCCTAAACCTTTCTGCCCCCGCCCTAGTGTCTTCTCTACATCCACTTTTCCCATCTACGTGTGTCCTCGGTCTGATTCTGTCCCTGCTACCCTGAGGCCTTGCTGCGTGAGCCAGTCCCTCTCTCTGAACTCCTTCTGCCAGTGCCTTACCTGAGACGTCTGGCAGCATCCTCAAGTCTTTCCCATTCTAAGTGGGGCAACTCCTCCCAACCCTACGGTCCCCTCCAGCTAATATAAAATTCCTCTTCTCCCCTGTTATTGGCTGAATTGCATTTTCCTAAAACTTACATGTAAAATTCCTAACCTCCAGTGCCTCGGAATGTGATTCTGGAGATAAGGTCCTTACAGAGGTGATTAACTTACAAAGAGGTCATTCCCATGGGCCCCAATCCACTATGACTGATGTCCTCATAAGAATTGGAAGTGAGAACACAGACACACACACGGTGGGGAGACTCGGGGAAAGGGCGGCGGTCTGCAAGCCAAAGAGAGCGACCTGAGGGGGAACCAGCCCCTTGAGGTCAAACTTCCAGCCTCCAAAACTGTGAGAAAATTAATTTCTCCTGTTTAAGCGACCTGCTTCATGGGTACTTTATTATGGCAACCCTGGCAAATTAACACATTCCCTTCAAACCCCCATTCTCCAAAGGGTAGCATGCCTTTGCCCTCGTATTTCTTCTGCTCTCCATTGTCTCCACTCCCTGCAGCCCGGCTGTCTCCACCCTCTTCACCTTCTGGACTCTGCTTTTGGCACAAAGGAACTCAGATCCCTTGGGTCTCCCAACAACGGTCTCTGGCTCACTGCCCTTCCCTGATGCTGCCTTCCCTGTGCTTGCTAGAATTTCTGTCACTCCACCTCGTAAATGTTGAACACAAAATGTAATCCCCAGCTCACTTCTCCACTCACTTCCCTCATTCTGCTTTCTCGAATTTGTGACTCCACTGGGTACTGACCCCAGACGCTTTCAAGGAGCATGTGTAACCACCAGCTCAACACCTCCTGTCTCCCCAAATCCGTGTTCCCCTCAGGATTCCCTTGTTGATTACCATTAGGGGTACAAGGCTTGATCAATCTATCCATAGCGTAAATGTTCTCCATCCCTTGACAATCTTGGAGATTTGGTTTCATTAAGGGAACTACAGGGTTTTCTTATCTCGTGTAACTCTCATGCTGACTTTTCTTTGGTTCCCCTGCTCCATAGGATAACCCCTAAGCCCCCTTCAGCAGGGCAGGTGCAGGCCAAGCTGTCCAGTTTCTCTCTGCTGACTCCTTCCGTGCTCCAAGCGCCCATGGCTTCCCACATCCCCAAGGTCTTTCTCTCCTAAGTGTCTTCTTCACACCAAGCACTAAGCTGAGACTGTCTCCTCCCCTTGATGCCCTAGGCAAGCCCCTCTCCCTGTATCTAGCAGTCCTCATCCTTATGATTCAGCTTGGGTGTACCTTGCCAGAAAGCCTTACCTCTTTCACCTCTCCCTCCTCACTGCTTCCAAAATTCTCCTGCATAGCTGTCTCTGCCTTTTGCTCATTCTTTTCAACATGTTCCGTTAATATGTCTGATTTCCAACCAGAATGTGAGCTCTTTGATGGCTTAGACTGTGCCCATGTAACTAACTCCTGTTATCTCCACTGAAGGAATACGTTTTGAAATTAACTGAGTTATTTACAGATTCTATATCAACCAGAAAAGAAAACTACCTGTGATATTCTGATCCCTGAGCATTCTAATTCTTTAAGGTTTTATCATGTCTCGCACCACTTTTTAAATTATAGTGTTGACTAATTAGCTGATACAGTCTTAGCTGGGGTATTATTCCTCTTGCATTGCTGTTTGTCATGCTATTTGTAGTGACTAGCCTGGAAAAGTCACACCATCTAGGATAAGTTGAGTTGTGTTTGTGGATGATGAATTATATTTCCTTATATTCAAATTTTGCCTTCTTTTTACCCACTTGCCCCTTCCTTCCTTCCTTCCTTCCTTCCTTCCTTCCTTCCTTCCTTCCTTCCTTCCTTCCATCCTCTGTTCTTTTATTTTCTTTTCTTTCAAAACAGAGTTTCACTCTTACTGGCCAGGCTGGAGTGCAATGGCGCGATCTCGGCTCACTGCAACCTCCGCCTCCCGGATTCAAGTGATTCTCTTGCCTCAGCCTCCTGAGAAGCTGGGATTACAGCTGGGATTACAGCCCACCACGCCCGGCTGATTTCTGTATTTTTAGTAGAGACGGGGTTTCACCATCTTGGCCAGGATGGTTTCAAAGTCCTGACCTCAAGTGATCCACCCACCTTGGCCTCTCAAGGTGCTGGGATTACAGGTGTGAGCGCTGCACTTGGCCTCCCACCTGGCTTTTTTCCCCCAATGTTGTAGACTTTAGGGGTGAAGACAGAGAAAGGAAATTTAAAAAGTGGGTCCATCCACTTACTTTAAAGACACGTGCAGTCAACTAATTTTTCCTTTTTTTTTTTTTAAGACCTCACTCTGTTGCCCAGGCTGGAGTGGAGTGGCACGATCTCGGCTCACTGCAACCTCCGCCTTCCGGGTTCAAGCAATTCTCCCACCTCAGCTTCCCAAGTAGCTGGGACTACAGGGGCCCGCCACCACTCTTGGCTATTTTTTGTATGTTTAGTAGAGATGGGGTTTCATCATGTTGGCCAGGTTGGTCTCAAACCCCTGACCTCAGATGATCTGCCCACCTCGGCCTTCCAAAGAGCTGGGATTTCAGGCGTGAGCCACTGAGCCTGGCCGCAGTCAACTAATTTTTGACAAGGGCGCCAAGAGGATACAATGGGAAAAGGGTAGCCTAAGTGTAGGACCAGAAACCACACAACTCCCAAAAGAAAACAGAAGGGAAAGGGCCCTCAACATTAGCCTTGGCAATAATGTTTTGGATATCACAACAAAAGCTCAGGTTACAAAAGCAAAAATAAATAAATGAGATTGTACAAAATGAAAAAGCTTCTGTTAGCAGAGGAAACAATCAACAAAATAAAAAGGCCAGCCACAGTGACTCAAGCCTGTAATCCCAGCACTTTGGGAGGCTGAGGTAGGTGAATCACCAGCAGTTCAAGACCAGCCTGGCCAACATGGTGAAACTCCATCTCTACTAAAAATTACAAAAAAATTAGCCGGGCATAGTGGTGCATGCCTGTAATCCCAGCTACTCAGGAGGCTGAGGCAGCAGAATCACTTGAACCTGGGAGACGGTGCTTGCAGTGAGCCAAGATCGTGCCACTGCACTCCAACCTGGGCAACAGAATGAGACTCTGCCTCAGTAAATAAATAAATAAATAAAATTTTAAAAATAAAAATAAAAAGGCATCCTACAACCAGGGAAAAAATATTTGCAAACCACATAACCAATAAGGTTTGTAGACTATAAATCCAAAATTAATGAAGAACTCTTACAACTCCATAGCAGGAAAGCAAATAACCCCAAAAACCTCAATTTAAAAATGGGCAAAGGTCCGGCCTGGCGTGGTGGCTCACGCCTGTAATCGCAGCACTTTGGGAGGTCGAGGTGGGTGGATCACGAGGTCAAGAGATCAAGACCATCCTGGCTAAACGGTGAAACCCCGTCTCTATCAAATATACAAAAAATTAGCAGGGTGTGGTGGCAGGGGCCTGTAGTTCCAGCTACACTGGGAGGCTAAGTGAGGAGAATGGTGTGAACTCAGGAGGTGGAGACTGCAGTGAGCTGAGATCGCACCACTGCACTCCAGCCTGGGTGACAGAACAAGACTTTGTCTCAAAAAACAAACAAATAAACAAACAAACCAAAACAAATGGGCAAAGGTCCTTGACACAGGGTTTGAACAAGACAAAACAAGAAAAGCAGACAAAACCAGAAGAAACAAAAATAGGCAAAAGATCCGAACAGACATTTCTCTAAAGGGGACATAACAAGAAGCCAGGTGCAGTTGCTCTTCTCTGTAATCCCAGCATTTTGGGAGGCCAAGGCAGGAAGAATGTTTGAATCCAGGTGTTCAAGACCAGCCCAGGCAACATCGTGGGATCTTGTATCCACAAATAATATTTTTTAAAAAATTAGTTGGGTCTGATGGCACACATCTGTGGTCCCAGCTACTGAGGAGACTGAGGTGGGAGAATTGATTGAGCCTGGGCAGTTGAGGCTGCAGTGAGCTGTCATCACACCACTGCACTCCAGCCTCAGTGACAAAGTGAGACTTTGTCTCAACTAAAAAAAAAAAGAAACTGTGGTATATATACACCACATACATATAGTGAATATTATTCAGCCCTAAAAAAGAAGGAGCTCCTGCCATTTGCCACAACATAGATGGACTGGAAGACATTATGCTAAGTAAAATAAGCCAGACACAGAAAGAATAATACTGCATTATATCATTTATATTGGAATTGAAAAAATAAGATCAAATATACAGAGATAGAGAATGATACAGTGGTTATAGGGGGAGGAAACGGGGAGATGTAGGTCAAAGGTTACAAAGTAGGAGATGCATGGGAGGGACGAGTCTAGAGATCTAACGCCAGCATGAGGACGACAGCTAATTAAATTATCTTGTTTTAGGGCATCTTGTGGAATAAGTAGACTTTAGCTGCTCTTTCACAAAAAACGTAACTATGTGAGATGACAGATACGTTAATTTGCTTCATCATAATCACCAACTTACTATATATCTGTATCCTATACAATATAAACCTCAAATATACACAAAATTTATTTCCAAAAAATTAAGTCAGGTAGGCACAGTGGCTCTTGCCTATAATCCCAGCACCTTGAGAGGCTGAGGCAGGCAGATCACTTGAACCTAGGAGTTCGAGACCAGCCTGGGTAACATTGTGAGACCCTGTCTCAACAAATAAATAAATGAAAGTCATGTGGATTTGTCAGTCTGAGTCTGTGTGATTTCATGGCATTGGGATTATCCATGTGGAGACATTCTCATTTACGAGTGTGTCCTTGTGGCAAACATTTCCCCAACCTACTGCCCAGCAGCTGCTTCTCAGACACACTTGTGATCTGGAGCTGCTGTCAACAAAACGTCTCCATAGAAAATGTGGATCTGTTTCATTCCTGACTGGCCGTTGCTGTTCTGCATTGCACAACAGTGCTTTTTTTGTTTTGTTTTGTTTTGTTTTTAGCTGAAACTTGGTAGCTAATGAATAAAGAATGGATTCTCTAGTAGAAGTTTTCCCATAGACTAACACCAGAGTTTCCATAGTGTTCTAGGGGGAAAAAAAACACAAAAAAGCATTATTTTGTTTTGAAAGAGCAAGTTTTTAAAAAAACTCAGCTGATTTTAATTTTTTTTTTTCCCAGTCCCATCCCCTCCAGGAAGATGGCCATTCGTAGAAGATGGTCACTCTTTGGATCCATATCTTGACTTATATCAGCCACAAAACAGTAACATCATATACATCATATAGATAAAGACAGTTTTGAGCCTTTGAAAGTTGGATGAAATGGAATTAGTTTATGTTTCCCTAGGTAATCTAAATGAAAAAAACTTGAATATTTTATTTGAAGTTCATTGCATTTATTTATTTATTTATTTATTTATTTATTTATTTTCGACACAGAGTCTTGCTCTGTCACCCAGGCTGGAGTGCAGTGGTGTGATCTCAGCTCATTGCAACCTCCACCTTCTGGGTTCAAGCAATTATCCTGCCTCAGCCTCCCGAGTAGCTGGGATTACATGCATGCGCCACCAAGCCCGGCTAATTTTTGTATTTTTAGTAGAGATGGAGTTTCAACCATGTTGGCCAGGCTGGTCTCGAACTCTGACCTCATGATCTGCCTGCCTCGGCCTCCCAAAGTGCTGGGATTATAGGCATGAGCCACTGCGCCGCACCAGTCCGTTGCATTTACATTTCACAGAAATGGTTATTGGAGAAAATGATAGGGGTCTTGCTCCCTGAACCAGTCCCTCTCTCTGCCTTCTCTGGAATGACAGAAACACCACTGGCCTAGGAACAGATCTGCTTCCAGGCCCGGTTCTGCCCCCAATTAACCACATCACTTCACCTCTTCATGCTTTCGTGCCCTCCTGAGCTGGGAGACACCACCCTCAAGAGGCACATCCACAAAAGGATGGTGTCTAATGGCCTTCTGGCACCAGCTCTGTGCAAAGCGGCATGAATGGAGCATTCTCGAGGTTAAACATATGGCACATTATAGCCGATTTCCTTTTCATTACTGCCACTTCCTCTGTGGTCACTAATTTCAGGTTGTCTGGAGCTTACAAAAAGAGACATGCAAGTGCGTGTGTCTGTGTGTGTGGTGGAGTGGGAGGGACCTTTGAGGGTTCACTGCAAGAGTAAGATGAGAAGGGAGCTAGGCTAGGATGCAGCCACTGCTCCCCACTTAGAAACACACACGGGCTGGAGGCAGATGAATTGCAGAACTCACAGATGCAGCTCTGTCTGCCATCCACTGTTTCACAGGCTGCAGAGACACAGCAGAGGCAATCCCAGGCAGATAAACCCTGGTGATGGCACCGATAGACCGTCACAATGACTGTGCACAGCTTCCGTAACCAAACCTGAAACCAGGCAAACCCCATTTCAGGTGTCATTACCAGCCCCGCATTCGCTGCCAAGGGTCCCAAGCCTTCTGGGTGCCTGCAGGCCAAGTTTCACTAGCTTGAATGCTATTACCAGGCAAAATTAAAGTGGAAGAATTAATCTGCCTCCGGCACATGCTCTAGGTTTATCAGTTTGTTTCAGATAAAGACTGAAAATTCCACGTATTCGTTCTCCACAATCCAGAAGGCAAAGACAGATTTCGAAGTACAATCGCCAGTATTTCATCTTGGGGCCATTGAAACCTGAGCCTGTGTTCCTTCCCCACAGTGGTAGACTGCATTCCTAGTTGGAGGCATTCAGCTCCATCTGGTCGTTTCATCCCTGGTTAGATAATACCAGACGTATCTATGTAACATACAAGCCACTGTCAAATAGCACTGAGCCATCTCCCTGAGACAGCTGTTTCACACAAGGGCTCTATTGTCTGAGAAGAGCTCGTATCATTTTACTTCAAGTGCTGCGGGAACAAGCATTCTGTCAGCTGTCTTGGCTTGGAGGAAACCTCACTCACTGCAGTTTCTTTATTTTATGATCAAGCCAAAAAAAAAAGTACTATTGACGGTTGGGGTTGAAGGTTTAAAACAAGAACTAAAGTCTTTGCTCTGCTTTGCTTTCATCAGGGAAAATAGTAATTCCACACAACCAAAGAATGTACAGTTACACTGTTCAAAAGATAGCTTGAGGCTCCTGGGCCACTCTAAATGCTTGCTTTCGGTCTGCCTTTTGTTACCCACATTTGATCAGTTTCAGGTGAACTAGGAAAGTGTTTTCCAGCCCTGTGAGACCAAAAGCAGCTGTCACAATTAGCATAATGACATCACAAAATAATTAATAACTAAATAACTATTTAAAATTAGATGAACTCTTTCTTCTTCAACTCTCCAATAGAGAAAGATGATTACAACTACCCCACATGCAATATCTGAACCTCAAATTTCCAGTGAGTAAATAGGTTATTTTCCAAACTTTTTTTTTTTTTTTTTTTGCCATGGATGCATTGTATTTTGAATTCAGGGAGTCATTTAACAAAACACATTCTTACACGAATATGAACATGAACTTGGTTGTTCTGCTTATCTTTAGCTGCTACTGCCTATTTCTGAGTTTTTGTTTTTTTGTTTTTCTATTTTTTGTTTTGTTTTGTTTTTGTTGTTTTTCATTTGTTTGAGACAGAGTCTCCATCTGTCTCCCAGGCTGGAGTGCAGTGGCACAATCACGGCTCACTGTAGCCTTGACCCCTGGGCTCAAGCAATGCTCTCACCTCAGCCTCCTGAGTAGCTGGGACCATAGGTGCATGCCACCAAGCCTGCCTAACTAAAAATATATGAATTTTTGTAGAGATACGGTCTCTGTTGCCCAGCCCAATCTTGAACTCCTGGGCTCAAGCGATCCTCATGGCATGGCCTCCCAAAGTTCTGGGATTACAGGCAGGAGCCACCACGTGCGGTGGGGGTATTTTAAAATTGTGATACAATAGACATAAGATTTGCCATTTTAACCATATTTACGTGTACTATTCAGAGGCATTATGTACATTCACCAAACATTTAAAAATATTTAAAAGTTGGGATAATTCTGGTACCCCACAAAATAAATCGTGTGATTAGAATCTTCCATTTTTTTCCTCTATCCTATTTATCTTTCCATGATGACTTCAAGACCAGATCTCCTGGGCGGATATTGTTATGGGACCACATTTGTCAGGCACCCTGAAGAGAGGCCCTCCTTCTGCAGGCCCACAGATAGAGGTATCTGTGCTGGACCCATTTATCAAAGCTATTTTTCTGGTGTGCACAGAATGAAAACAAACAAAAGCTGGTTGCTTAGAATTTGGCTATGCCTGCCAAGTGGGATTGGCCTCTCTTCCTTACCGCCCCTCGTATAAAAAAAGAAAAGGTTAAGTCAGAGAATTAGTGAAACAAAGGCCCTCTGCAACTCTAGGCCCAGTTATCAGAACAGAGTGGTGGTTGCCAAGGAGTCAGGGACAGATCCGTATGGCGGGCTTTAAGGAGGACAGTGCCAGGCAACACAAAGTATCATTATCTTGTCAAATGTTATTCATGTGTATCTGTTCTATCAGACACTTCTGTTTTCTGTGACCTTGGACAAGATACTGCCAGAGAGCTGTTGTGAGGGCAAATAAAACAGCACCTGTCAAAGTCTCTAGGCCATCGTCAGGGGTATTGTGAGGACAAGATGAATATTCTTTCATGCGCTGATATTCTCCCTTCTTCCTGGGGAGGGTTGCTACTGCCTTACGGTCCGATTCTCCCTGATCTGTATTGGCCACATTTGAAACTGGTGACTCTGTCCTGGGCGCAGGGTTTGCCACTGCACTGACTAGAATTTTGGAATCCTAGTAGTTTGAAGCTCCTATTTCATGTTTCTTAAAGTATGAAAAAATAGAGAAAGGCTTCAAGTGTTTGTGGAATGGAATTGTGTCTTAAGAATGAGACAGGACACATGAGGTTCATCTGGACTAGCCACCTGTCCCACACGGAAGTGCTTTCCATCACTTCTGTGGCAGGTGCCTATCTCTCTTCCATATCCTCGTCCTGATCAGAAGAGCTCATCATCTGTCATGGGAACACCTTTCCAGTTTCTGGCAACAAGAACTGTTACTTGCTATGGTCTGAATGTCTGTGCTCATCTGAAATTCATACGTTGAAACCTAATCGCCAATGTATAATAGTAAGAGAGGGGGCCTATAGGAGGTGAGTAGGTCTCAGGGACACAGTCCTCATGAATAGGGTTACTACGCTTATCAAGGAGGTCCAGGAAGCTTGTCCGCTCCCTCCATCATGAGGCTGCAGCAAGAAGGTGCCATCTTCAAAACAGAGAGCAGCCCTCGCCAGACACCACACCTGCCAGTGTCTTGATCTTGGACTTCCCAGCCTCCAGAACTGTAAGCAATAAATTTCTACTGTTTATACATTACCCAGTCTGGGGTATTTTGTTATAGCAGCCTGAAATGACTAAGATATTACTTATTGAGTATTTTTTTTAGCTAATTAGGAAGAAAGGTTTTGCTAAGTAAAATACTTTTTTTTTTTTTTTTTTTTTTTTGAGACGGAGTCTCGCTCTGTCACCCAGGCTGGAGTGCAGTGGCCGGATCTCAGCTCACTGCAAGCTCCGCCTCCCGGGTTTACGCCATTCTCCTGCCTCAGCCTCCCGAGTAGCTGGGACTACAGGCGCCTGCCACCTCGCCCGGCTAAATTTTTGTATTTTTAGTAGAGACGGGGTTTCACTGTGTTACCCAGGATGGTCTCGATCTCCTGACCTCGTGATCCGCCCGTCTCGGCCTCCCAAAGTGCTGGGATTACAGGCTTGAGCCACCACGCCCGGCCGTAAAATACTTTTATAAAACAGAATTTCCAGACTATTTCAAGGACTCAAATACATATTTACTGATCCCCTGTTATGCGTCAGAGGGTCTGGTGATATAAAGATGAGTAAGACAAGAATAATTTCTGTTTTCAGAAAGCTTACTTTTTAGTAGAGGAGAAAGATACATCGATTACTATAAAATAATGTGGGAATTACCCAAAGGACAAATACACAGGGCATGACAGGAACACCAGGGCGATACCCAGTTCAGCTTGAACAACAAATTAGGAAGGAACAACAGATGGTTGGGCAGTTCCCTCATGTTCATTATCTTGGGACTTTGCCAGCAGTGTACATTTCAAAATACAAATACGTTTCTCTTTCATCCTGAACATAGGCTGAGAAGCTGGTTTTCTGACAAGATTTTCAACCTTTCAAATATATGTTATTGTATTAGAATACAATTGACTTGTTTTCCTAGCTCCTTTAGTTTTTCCTAAATCTTTATACAATGAGTCTCCTCACACATCATCATAGAATTGGGTTGAGAGAGGTAGATCAAGTCTCAGATTGAAAGGCCAATTAAAAGAAAACATCAGAGAAGTAGTTTCCAAGAGTCCTGTTGAAAGCCAGCCAGGAGCTGGGTGGGGGGCTCATGCCTGTAATTTTGGCATTTTGGGAGGCGAAAGTAGGGGGATTGCTTGAGGCCAGGAGTTTGAGATCAGCCTGGGCAACACAGCAAGACTCTGTCTCTACAAAATTTTTAAAAATTAGCCAGGCATGGTAGTGTACACCTGTAGTCACAGCTACTCAGGAGGCTGAGGGGAGAGGATCACTTGGGCCCAGGATGTCCAGGCTACAGTGAGCTATGAGCCCATCACTGCACTCCAGCCTGGGTCACAGGGCAAGACTCTGCCAAAAGAAAGAAAAGAAAACAAAAGAAAGAAAGGAAGAAAAAGCAAGAAAAAGAGAGAGAGAACACCAATCAGGAAGCTAGAAGGAGAACCAAGTTTGAGAATTGAAATCTGAAAGACAGCTTGTGCTGCTGAGCAATGGCACAGGATGTCATTGTTCCTCAGTTGCTGGCATTTTTCCTAGGAAAACCTGATAAATTGTGAGTAGGTCCACAAGGAGAAAAGTGAATAAGATGATCCAACTAAGACTTTCTTACTTAAACCTACTCCTGCTCCCTCCGCTGCTGAGAGGTACCTTGTTTACCTGTCACCAGGGCAAGGACCTAATTGTGCTTGGGGGTCAACACTCAGGTGAGTCTGCAGTGGCACTAACAGGGGCAAATGTCAAGATTTACTTTTCCACTGCCAAGTTGTTTGCACTCATAATATGAAAAAGCAAAGGAAACCCATGTATGGGTTTTACAAAAACCTGTTAATGAATTTCCTAACTTGCTCATAAAGGCAAGCGATAAGCTAGTCATTCATTTGACAGCGGTCAGGCAGGAGGTGCAGACTGGAGCTGTGAGTGAGGGAATGGACACAGTGAGGACATCCCCAATCTGATGACAACTGTTATTTTCCAGACTCCATTTCATAAAAAAATGATTCCCCTAGGGAAAAACTCACTACTCTTTGACACCACTAGTTTGGAACATTTAGTAAATTTACTTAACATGATTTACAGTAGATGTTAAATCTAACTAAGAAATTATTGACCGGGCGCTGTGGCTCACCCCTGTAATTCTAGCACTTCGGGAGGCTGAGACGGGTGGATCACCTGAGGTCAGGAGTTCAAGACCAGACTGGCCAACATGGTGAAACCCTGTCTCTACTAAAAACACAAAAATTAGCTGGGCATGGTGGCGGGTGCCTGTAATCCCAGCTACTCAGGAGGCTGAGGCAGAAGAATTGCTTGAACCCAGGAGGAAGAGGTTGCAGTGAGCTGAAATCGTGCCATCGCACTCCAGCCCGGGTGACAAGAGCAAGACTCTGTTTAAAAAAAAAAAAAAATTATTGTTGTTTTTTTAGGTATGATAATGCATGATAATATTTTACCTTTTTTGAGTCGGAGTCTTGCTCTGTCACCCAGGCTGGAGTGTAGTAGCTATGATGTCAGTTCACTGCAACCTCTACCTCACGGGTTCAAGCGATTCTCTGCTTCAGCCTCCTGAGTAGCTAGGATTACAGGGGCCCGCCTCCACACCTGGCTAATTTGTGTATTTTTACTAGAGATGGGGTTTCACCATGTTGGCCAGGCTGGTCTAGAACTCCTGACCTCAAGTGATCTGCCTGTCTCAGCCTCCCAAAGTGCTAGGATTGTAGGCGTGAGCCACCACACACGGCCTATGATTATATTTACAAAAATGTTTTCTATGAGTGTGAGCTACATAGGGAAGTGACGGATGCCCTTGGATTTTCTTTCTTTCTTTTGTTTTTTTTTGAGACAGAGTCTCACTCTGGTGCCCAGGCTAGAGTGCAGTGGCACAATCTCAGTTTGCCACAACTTCTTCCTCTGAATTTAAGCAATTCTCCTGCCTCAGCCTCCCAAGTTGCTGGGATTACAGGTGCGTGCCATTGCACCTGGCTAATTTTTGTATTTTTAGAAGAAATGGTATTTCACCATGTTGGCTATACTGGTCTTGAACTCCTGATCTCAAGCAATCCTCCTGCCTTAGCCTCCCAAAGTGCTGGGATTACAGGTATGAGCCACCACACCTGGCCCTGGATTTTCTTAAAAATACTCTGACAACAATAACTACTAATGGGGGAGATAAGACTGACCAGTTGTTGAAGCAGGTGATGAATACATGGGTACTCATCATGTTAAACTCTCTACTTTTGTGCATGTTTAAAAATGTTCATAATAGGCCGGGCATGGTGGTTTATGCCTTTAATCCCAGCACTTTGGGAGGCCGAGGCTGGTGGATCACCTGAGGTCAGGAGTTCAAGACCAGCTAGACCAACAAACCCCTTCTCTACTAAAAATACAAAAGTGGCTGCATGTGGTGGCACATGCCTATAATCCCAGCTACTTGGGAGGCTGAGGCAGGAGAATAGCTTGAACCCAGGAGGCGGACGTTGTGGTGAGCCAAGATCGCACCATCGCACTCCAGCTTGGGCAACAAAAGCGAAACTCCGTCTCATAAAAAAAAAGAAAAAGTTCATAATAAAAATTGAAAAAGTAATTTAAAAAACAAGTCTAAAAAGTTACTTCATAGCAATACTCTTTTAGATCCTTCCCACATAGACATGAAGTAGGCATTAATGCCTACCACCAAATTTCTTTGTTTCAAAAATATCATCAGTTGGAGGATCCACCATTAATTTAATAATAACGTTTCAGAGGAAAATAAACACACAACATTAAAATACATACTGATGGCTGGGCGTGGTGGCTCACACCTGTAATCCCAGCACCTTGGGAGGCCCAGACAGGCAGATCACGAGGTCAGGAGATCGAGACCATCCTGGCTAACATGGTGAAACCCCGTCTCTCCTAAAAATACAAAAAAAGTAGCCGGGCGTGGTGGCGGGTGCCTATAGTTCCAGCTACTTGGGAGGCTGAGGCAGGAGAATGGCCTGAACCCGGGAGGCAGAGCTTGCAGTGAACTGAGATCGCCCCACTGGACTCCAGCCTGGGCGACAGAGCGAGACTCCGTCTCAAAAAAATAAATAAAATAAAATAAAATAAAATACATACTGATTATAAATAAGCTACATTCTAATTTCAGAATTGTTGAAAACATGTAAAACATGCCTCAGAATTGAGATAATTTGACAATTTTTCTTTTTCAACTGTTAATATAATTTGATAATTTTTCTTTTTCAATTGTTAATTTTTCTTTTTCAAATGTTAAAAGGTCAAGTTTGAAAATAATAGTGTGCAGGCTGGGCACAGTGTCTCACGACTGTAATCCCAGCACTTTGGGCGGCCGAGGTGGGTGGATTGCTTCAGTTCAGTAGTTCAAGACCAGCCTGGGCAACATGGCAAAACGCTGCCGCTACCAAAAATACAAAAATCAGCATGGGGTGCATGCCTGCAGTCCCAACTACTTGGGAGGTTGAGGCTGGGGTGAGCCATGATTGCGCCACTGCACTCTAACTTGGGTAAGGAGTGAGGCCCTGTCTGAAAAAAGAAAGAAAAGAATAGTGGGCAAAAAATAGTGTCCATTATTTATTTTATGTATGCATCATGTATTTCACTTTAGCCCATTCAATTGTAATAAGATTATAAAATGTATTACTATAGCAGCTAAAGGGTTTGCCTCTGTAAATCCTAAGAGAAAGCACCTGTCAGACAGACAAGAAGGCAAATAGGTGGAGGTTTCTACTGGCCTATACATTATAAGCCTTGTTTTAATGCTGTATGTTGATGAGAATAACAAAATCATAAAGAATATAAATCCCCAATGTACCAGTATCTATGGACCTTGAAAAAGTTAGCATTATTTATATATTTATTTTTAGAGCTGGGGTCTTGCTCCGTCACCCAGGCTGGAGTGCAGTGGTGTGATCACAGCTCACTGCAGCCTCTAACCCCCGGACTCGAGCGATCCTTCCACCTCAGTCTCTTGAATCAGCTGGGACTACAGGTGGGCACCACTGCACTGGGCTAGTTAGAATTATTTTCTTTTTTTATTTAAAAAGAATTTTGTGGGTATATAGTAGATGTCTGTATTCGTGGGATACACGAGACGTTTTGTTTAGAACTATTTTCAATCCTGTGAGAATCAGCGACATTCCAGGATCATCTTGGAGAAGAGGGACCAAGTTAGAGACATGAAAGCGCCTCCACGCAGAGCTTGGTATTTTCAGAGAGAAAGAGAACGTCATGGGCCTAGAGCTAAGGACAGCGCTACATCTGTCTACCAGGGCTTTTCTTGGTTTTGTGCTGTGCAGGCACTTCTGGACTCAGCTGGGATCACCTGGCTCGCCTTCGTGTTCTGGTTTGGGGTGTGGAACGTCAAGGTTATACAAGTGAAGTTGGCAGAGAAGAAAACAACAAGGTCTGCACACGCAAAGCAACCCCAGCCCCAGGGGACGGGTGTGGCGCGGTGGGTGGCATTACTTACTGTCTTCGGGCAGGCTGTTTTCCCGTTCTTCCCGCTCCATCTGTTGGCACCACCCCTCCATGCGGTCTCGCTCTGCCTGGAGCAGCTTCAGGAACCAGTGGCCGTCCCGGTGGCACACTGACCTTTGCACGGCCTCCAGAGGGTCTTCAGTGATAGAGTCAATCCAGGGGTCCGGAGGAGGCAGAATAGAGGGGTCAAAATCCGTGTCAAAGTCATCATCGGCGGCACAGGCGTGGTAATGGTTTCCTGAGCCCTGAATGCTGACTGTGGAGGTGCTGGCATCGCGGGAGAACTGTCTGGCCATTGGGCCAGGACACGAATTGTCCTCTATAGATTCCAGAGAATTTTCCAGATTATCATGGAAGTCCAGGTCGGCCTGCACTGCTGTCGTCACACTGTTGGATCGAGTGAACCTGCGGAAACTTGGGAGAATAGAATAAAGAACTTTAGTTAGAGGATATTTCTTTCTTTCTTTCCTTTTCCTTTCTCTTTTTTGTTTGTTTGTTTGCTTGTTTTTTGGAGCCAGGCTGGAGTGCAGTGGCGCGATCTTGGCTCACAGCAACCTCCACCTCCCGGGTTCAAGCGATTCTCCCACCACAGCCTCCCGAGTAGCTGAGATTACAGGTATATGCCACCATATCCGGCTAATTTTTGTATTTTTAGTAGAGAAGAAGTTTCACCATGTTGGCCAGGCTGGTTTCAAACTACTGACCTCAAGTGATCTGCCTGCCTCGGCCTCCCAAAGTGCTGAGATTACAGGTGTGAGCCACTGCACCTGGCAAGGATATTTCTTGAAGCAAAACTACTTTCTACTTTACTCACCGGGTGTGACCATTAGAAGTCTCATCTTCTCAATCTTCTCTGTGTGTGTGTGTGTGTGTGTGTGTGTTGGGGGTGGTGGTGGCAGGGGTAGACCCTTGAGGCAAGCACATTGATTGTCATAGCTTCAAAGTGAAGAGCACGAATCTCATGTTTGCTCAATATGGAATATTAAAGCGTATCAAGAGAAATTTTATAGGTGGGACAAAGCGCTGAACTATTAAAGCCAGTAGAATGTCCAGCTCTATCATTCCTTACCTGAAGTGTCCCACTTCCTCCCCAAATATGGGGTGACTTAAGTCCTGAAATTCAGGTTGGTGATGAGTAAGGAAACAATTCACTGGTATCTTAGTCTGGGTAATTTGCTTAGAAATAGGGAGAAAGGGCCCAGCGCGGTGGCTCATGCCTGTAATCCCAGCACTTTGGGAGGCCAAGACGGGCGGATCACGAGGTCAGGAGATCAAGACCATCCTGGCTAACACGGTGAAATCCCGTCTCTACTTAAAAATACCAAAAATTAGCCGGGTGTGGTGGCAAGCACCTGTAGTCCCAGCTACTGGGGAGGCTGAGGCAGGAGAATAGCATGAACCCAGGAGGCGGAGGTTGCAGTGACCTGAGATTGCGCCACCGCACTCTAGCGACAGAGCGAGATTCCGTCTCAAAAAAAAAAAAAAAAAAGAAAAAGAAAAGAAAAGAAAAAAAGAAATGGGAAGAAAGGCCAGGCGTTGTGGCTCACGCCTGTAATTCCAGCACTTTGGGAGGCCGAGGTGGGCAGATCACCTGAGGTCGGGAGTTTGAGACCAGCCTGATCAACATGGAAAAAATCCCGTCTCTACTAAAAATACAAAAAAAATTAGCTGGGCATGGTGATGCATGCCTGTAATCCCACCTACTCGGGAGGCTGAGGCAGGAGAATAGCTTGAACCCAGGAAACGGAGGTTGTGGTGAACTGAGATCGCGCCATTGCACTCCAGCCTGGGCAACTCCATCTCAAAAAAAAAAAAAAAAAAAAAAAAGAAAGAAAAGAAAAAAAAATGTGGAAAAACATAACCTAACCTGGACCAAAACTACCATGAATCCTGCGAAGCCACATTTTTCCAGGGGCAACTCTTACCAAAGACTTCCTGAAAGCAAACTGAAGTAAGTGTCTTCCTTCTTTTCTTCCTTCCTTCCTTTCTTTCCTTCCTCCCTCCCTCCCTCCCTCTCCCTCCTTCTTTCCTTCCTTCCTTCCTTCCTTCCTTCCTTCCTTCCTTCCTTCCTTCCTTCCTTCCTTCCTTCCTTCCTTCTTTCCTTCCTTCTCTCTCTCTCTCTCTCTCTCTCTTTCTTTCTTGAGACAGAGTCTTGCTCTGCTGCCCAGGCTGGAGTGCAGTGGCACAATCTCAGCTCACTGCAACCTCAGACTCCCTGGTTCAAGTGATTCTCCTGCCTCAGTCTCCCAAATAGCTGGGATTACAGTCATGCACCACTATGCCCACCTAATTTTTGTATTTTTAGTAGAGATGGGGTTTTGCCAAGTTGGCCAGGCTGGTCTCGACCTCCTGACCTCAGGCGATCTGCCTGCCTCTGCCTCCCAAAGTGCTGGGATTACAAGGTGTGAGCCACCACACTCAGCCCAAACTGAGATTTCAATAGCTTCCTCTTAAAATTAAAACTCGTTTGCCTGGTAAGGGTTTACCTTTCTCTTAGTCATGCAGGTACAAAGCCTTGGGAGCAAACATCAGCTTATAGTTCTCTATTAGGGCTCTGTATTTCTGCCCTCACCTGCGCCTTTAATTTTCTTTTCACAGTTCTAGCAAGGTGATGAAAGACACCTTGTTCACAGATTAAGTCTGAGCATTTTACATGGATGTCCATGAGATCAGTGTTTCTCAACCAAAGCGCCCTGTATATCTCTGGCTGAACCCCGCAATGAAGGGGAGAACATGTGGAAGGTGGGAGGGGAGGGAGAAGAGGAGAGAAATGAAGAACTCTTTCTCAAACAACGGGCAAGGAATGTGTGGGCCTGAAGTCATTGAAGACATACAAAAAGAGCTTTGCTGGCCTCTGGAGAAGGCAGGAAACGATGACAGAATATAAGTCCACTGAAGATAGCACCATGTGTCTGTTACCCTGCCCTGTATTTCTTTTTTTTTTAAAGTCACTTCCTGGCCTAATAGTTTACTTATTTTTTATTATGATAAAATATATATAACATAAAATGTACCAGCTGAACCATTATTAAACATACAGTTCAATGGCATTAACACTTAATATATTCACATTGCATGTGCAACCATCGCCACCATCCATGTCAACTTTCTTATCTTTTCCAACTGAAACTGTACCCATGAAACACTAACTCTCCATTTCCTCCTCCCCCCAGCCCTAGGCAACCATCATTCCACTTTCTGTGTCTATGAGTGTGACTACTCTAGGTACCTGTTATGGGTGGAATCATGTAGTATTTGTGTTTTTGTGACTGGCTTTTTAAATTTAACATAACATCTTCAAAGTTTCATCCATGTTGTAACATGTGTCAGAATTTCCTTCCTTTTTAAGGCTGAATAGTATTCCCATTGTATATATTTACCCATATTTATCTTACCCATTCGTGGCCACTTGAGTTGCTTTCACCTTTCGGCTATTGTGAGTAATGCGCTATGAACATGGATACACGGGTATCTATTGAGTCCCTGATTTCAATTATTTTGAATATATATCTAGAAGTAGAACTACTGAATCACATGCTAATTCTGTTTTTAATTTTTTGAGGAACAATCCTAATATTTTCCTTAGTGGCTGCACCATTTTGCATTCCCACAACAGTGCACCAGGATTCCTATTTCTCCATGTTCTTATCAACATGTGTTATTTTCTGCTTTTCGGACAGAATGTGTGTTCTGTGATTTCTGTGTTTTGAATGTGTGAGGTGGTACATTTCTTTGAGTAGCTCACGATTGTGCCATTTTAAGATAGTTTGTTGGTCAGTTGATTTTCAACTGTTTCCTATTCAGTAGTGCCAGCCTTAAACGATAGTGCACTAAACAATATCTATACAACACTAAATACACCAGATTATGTGGGTTTTTAAAAAACTCTCCTGGACCACACTCTTGAAGCCAATAAAAACCAATATTCTCGTCCTTCAAAACTAAAGAATGACCTCAGTAATACAGACAAGTAGTTATTCGCAAGACTGTAGAAAGACTAAGAGTCACAAAAAGGAAGAGGCATCTCAATAAATCAATTTTTTTCTCTAGAGAATAAGTGTCAAGAAAAAAAGTGGCTGAGGTATTGATCTGTGTCAGTTATTAAGATGGCCAAAATGACCAAACATGTTGTAATTCTGGCCATCCATTTTATGAAGATAAACTAGTCAAAGTTGGCCCATTTGCTGTTTCGAAGAAATCAATTCTGCTGACGTTATCCAACCTAGTCACTTTTGTAAGCTCTTAACTCTCAAATGGGCCAAAAAAAAAAGAAAAAAGAAAAAGAAAAAAAAAACACAAAAACACATAGTGTGAAAGTCTGAATGCAATGTTACAAGTCTCGTGTGCTAGCAATGAAAGAAAGAACAATTTTGCTAAAGCGGTTCTTCCAACAACCACTCATTTCTTGGCTGCAGTGGGCTGTTTCTGCATGCTTCCCGTTCATCCCCAAAATGTTAACTGTCATCTCCTGAAGCTAGGCTTTCTCTCCAGCGGCATATGTGTGAATTGGATGACTCTCCTTGCAAACAGTTGACATTTTGGCTGTTCTACTAACATGAAATCCCAACTATGAAAACATTAGCCTCCACGCTCCAAGATCCTGTATTGCCAGAGGCATTACATTTCCAAACTTAAAGAAGTACTAGTCCCTTATTGTTTTCCATCAGAGCAAACTGCCAGAGCCAGAATCTGTTCCACATATAAAACAGAATGGCCTACTTTCCTGTGCCTCTGTTTTTATCTACACAAAACTGTACTACCCGCATTCCTGACAGCCAGCTCCTGGCGATGGCTCTTGCAAAGTATCCACCTTCTTAAGAAAAATGACTTGGCAGTAGATTAATAGAAGTTTGCAGTTTGCAGTGTAGTCACTCAGAAAGAAATAAAAGTTAAGTAAAATTAAAATAGTTTGGGATTAAAAGCGGTGCCTTTGAACTCAGGCAGCCCTGTCCAAACTGCTAGTTTCTATCAATTAAGTTCCTTAAGCAAGTGCTTTCTTCTACTCAGAGCTTTCAAAGAACGTTCTGCTCTACAAAATGATTTATGTCTTTCATGAGCAAAGTTCCTTCTGGGTGAAGGGTGCAGTCAAGTTGTTATTGTTTCTCTGCAATTTTGGTAGGAATGCAAAATGAGGTCCCTAGATTAATTTCTTTATTTTTTGAAAGAATTGATCAGTCGCTGGTTGATGATATAAACCCAAAAGCTGAACCCAGTGGCTTGCTGTTTCCCAACCCACAGTTTTCAATCTTGAAGCTTCTTTGGCTCTTCATGCCCCTGCAGGCACAGTGTGTAATAATTACAACTTCTGAAAAATGCCGGCCAATATTCTGGCTCAAGGAGCAGAAAACCATGAAAGCAAAGACTGGATCAGCCAGTATGGAACACAATACTCTGACTGTTCTGAATAGCCAGAAGAAAGTCACTTGTTAGCATTCACTTCTGCTGTTGCTTTATGTTCCTTCTTTGAAACAAGTTTATATTTCTAACTAGGGGCGTTTCTACCCTCCCCCACTTCCTACAACTTTTCTGTACAGCAAGTTACAAATCAAATTATACGTGGGTAAACTGCAGAGGTTCCATTCTTGTCCCCCTGTCTGACAGAGTTGCAGTTAAACAAAAGAAATTGTGCACAAAAACTAAGCAAACTAAGCACAGTCATTATCTTTATGACATCCGTGCTTTGGACCTACCAGACACTCAACTGATGAGACTCAAGTCATGAACTTATTTTTAGGAGACTTAGTCTTTCCATCATAGAATCCCCTGGCCTCTTCTTAGCATCTTTATCCCTCTCATTCACATAATGGCTGCTTTTCAAGGCTAAGTCCAGTTCCAAAGGGGGCAATGCTAGCACTCTGCTATTCTTTCTTTCTTTGTACATGCCTTTAGACATTTTAAACTAAGCCTTCTGTCAAGGCTGAATATATGTGAGATCTGAAATGCTACTCCTGGAAAGTGCAACCATCTTGGTATTTTATGAAATGGCACCCTTTCACTGATGTAAAAATCGAGATGTCTCATTACGTAAAATAAAAGACAGATCAAAATAAGGCATGGGCGTGAGGAGACTGAGATCAAGAATTCAAGCTTGGCTGGGTGCAGTGGCTCACACCTGTAGTCCCAGCATCTCGGGAGGCTGAGGCGGGCAGATCACTTGAGGCCAGGAGTTCGAGACCAGCCTGGGCAACATGGCAGAATCCCGTCTCTACTAAAAATACAAAAATTAGCCTGACATAGTGGTGCGTGCCTGTCGTCCCAGCTACTCAGGAGGCTAAGGCACAAGAATGGCTTGAAGAACCCAGGAGGCAGAGGCTGCAGTGAGCCGAGATTGCACCACTGTACTCCAGCCTGGGCAACAGAGTGAGATCCTGTGTCAAAAAAAAAAAAAAAAAAAAAAAAATTCAAACTCCCTAAAAAGAGGTTTACTTAGGTTTACTAATTTGGATCAGCTTCCAAATTAGAATCATGCATGGGAGAGCACAGGCATAATGCATCCCATGTTCAAAAAATTCAGCTGGGAGGAACCCTCCTACCCTCCACTCGTATACGGTTAACACCGTCCTATCACCAGATTTTAAAACTATCTCAAGACAAACATCCGTCAGTTATTTCAAATTCTCTGTGTTCATCATTCCTCTGATTACATACATCATGCTTGAAGATGTCTTTAAAGCAAAGGAAAATAGGATAGGCTTTCTATAAAAAAATTTTCTCTACCCCAAATAATTGTGACGTTTTTCTCAAATGATACAAAGGGAGGAAATGGAAAATAATGAGAGTGGATGTGTTGTCATCTGGTAACTTCTGAGAGGGCCCAGCGTGCTCCCAGCCCCTTTTTAGCACCAGGTGGGCAGGTGCTAATACCTTTAATGGGCTGTCACTATAGGAACCCTGGTTAGGAGTCTCAACAAAACATCCTTGAATTGAATGTGCCCCAGAAGGAACTGCTTTACCTCCGCAACTGGAGGGTTGGGTCACTCCTTGGCTACTGACCCGAGGTAACGAACAAAGCATGAGCGGTCTCACTAACAATTATGTTTTATTGAGTCTTGTCAAATGGAGGCCATAGGCTTGTGAGACAGATGGTTTTCTTTTTGCAAACTAAGTTATCTTGAAAAATAAGTAAAAAGGAAGAAAGAGAGAGAGAAAGAGAAGGAGGGAGGGATGGCAGAAAGAAAGAAGGGAAAGAAAAGAAAAAAGGAAGCTATGAGGCTTATCAGGAGTTATGCCAAGTTTCAGGCTTTTGAAATTTGAGACACCTGAATGCCACGCCTTTAAAACTCAGGTGTACAGTAAGGAACTATTTGGCTAGGTCATGGTATTGTTAACTTGGCAAAGAAAAGAAATTACTTTTCAAGTGCAATTTCAAGGGTGGGTACTAGGCTGTGAGGTACTCCAAGGAAACTTTGAGGAGTGGGGATTGATCCAAAGCTTCTGGGTTGACAAAGAAGGAATGTTGAATGCCAAAGGCCTTTCCAAGTCTGTGGTCCCTGAACTGGCTGTCAGATGTTACCTCAATTTTGGCTTTACGTTTTAATATCCTGCTTAGTTGAAAAGGCACAAATCACTACAAGCCCCAATGTTCACATATTTAAGTCCCTTGTGATCAAAAGAGATCTTTTATAGTAGCTGACATGGTGCTATAAGAGAAAACAATGCTACCTTTCCACTTGCTTGTTCCACCCAGTTACGAAGGCTGTGAGCTTTGATGTGTGAAGCAAGAAAACTCAGAACTAGGTCACTTCTGGAAATGCAAATGGAAACAGAGCAACACTGGTGAAAAAAAAAGGGTAACAGTCCTATTCACTGAGGCATTTGTTTCTAGAGACGAGGAGTGGCTCTCATAATATGTCACCCGGGCTTTCCTTCAACACCTCTGACTCAGTCTGTGCATTCACAGATCTATTGGAATGGTGGGTGCCATTCGCAGGCATATTTAATGCCAGCATTTTTTCTCTTTCACATTAAGTATGTCCTGGAGGTCTGAATGTTATGTGTGATGTATAAAAGGATACTAGGAGAGAAAGAGGTTGCTTCACCAACAGACGATCAGAAAGAGCAGAAGCTTTTATGCATATCATCAAAATACCCATCTGCTCCCATTTCCACTCCACTGACATCAATGAAAAGACACCGGCTTTCCCTTTAGGTACACACACCTCTGAACACACAAAGCTTGCTCTAGACATTCACTATGAGCCAATTTCACCTGTTTAACAAAAATTGATAAGGCTGGAGAGTTGATGAGGCAGAAAAAGAGGCCACAGAGTGGTTTGCCATCCATGTATTCTAGGAAAAATTTTCTCTTCTGATTTTCTGGATGCTGAAGGAAAAGAGTTCTTGCAGCAACACCCAATTCCACTCGGGTGATCTCTAAAGATCCCGGACAGTGGAGAAATCGTTTGTAAAGGCATGGATGAAAATATTAAGTATACATACACCAGAAAAACAACCTCCTGGAATTCGCTTTCCAGAACGTTGTTATGAGACCAGTAGCTTCTTTCCATATAACCAAGAATGACAGTTGTCACTGGTCAGTTGGACATTGTCAGTAGGGAACCAAGGATTATACAGTTGCAAAGTTTCTGCCTCCCCTTAACACTTTCAGTTGTGAAGCTGGGAGATGACTACTTTATAAATTATTACAAAATACATCAGAAATATCTCACTTTAGGAAAGGTAGCCAACTTAGAACGGAGGCGGGAAGCCAGAACCTATACCACACACTTACTCATCTCTTGTTTCTGAAGTGGAGATTATGACAGCAATATAGCTACCTGGGAACTATGGTAATAAGCAGAAAGGCAAAATCCAGGACATAGGTCCTACACTTCAACCAGGAATCTCTATCTACATGTAACACGACCCTAAAGTTGAGGAAACATTGATGGTGTTGAATCAGAGAACTTACACCAAAAAAGGTTATTGATGTTAATAGTAGTCACCTCCCAAATTTTAGAAACAGAGAGGTAAAGCAACTTTCAATCTGGATCTCTAAACTAGAATACTCTTTTGTTCCCATGACTCCATTTTTTTTTTTTTTTTTTTTGAGATGGAGTCTTGCACTGTTGCCCAGGCTGGAGTGCAGTGGTGTGATCTCGGCTAACTGCAAGCTCCGCCTCCCGGGTTCATGCCATTTTCCTGCCTCAGCCTCCCAAGTAGCTGAGACTACAGGCGCCCACCACCACGCCCAGCTAATTTTTTGTATTTTTAGTAGAGACGGGGTTTCACTGTGTTGGCCAGGATGGTCTTGATCTCCTGACCTCGTGATCCGCCCACCTCGGCCTCCCAAAGTGCTGGGATTACAGGCGTGAGCCACCGTGCCCTGCCCCACGACTCCAACATTTTTCCAGTACATTCCAAGACCTTCAAAGCCAGAGAGTAGCGCTAAATAACAGGGCTTGCCTTACTTACATATACGCCAAATAAAACTTATATGGACAACTTCTGTGCGTGGCACAGATGGAGTAAGAATGACTGAACTTACTATATTATCTGAAAGAAATAAAAAGCTGGCAAAATATATGAAACAACTGTTTTCAAGACATTTGATATCAGACAATGAAGAACAGTGATCTCTGAGATATGGGAAACAAATGGGACCTTTGACTGGCTGGAGCAAGTTTCCAGGGAGTGGTCCCCATGGGGAGGCGGTCTCCCTGACTCATGAGACATTGCCAGGGGTATGAGGAGGACAAAGCAGCTGGAATTTGCATGGCAGCATATGGAAGAGGTGAGAACTGCACAGAGCGAAGGTCTAAGATCTGCACGGGTCCCAACAGCATATTCACCTAAGTACTGTTCAACGCATGACCTATCCAAGACTGGGATATCTTCATTCCTCTTTGGAAAACAAAAACCAAAATAACCCAAAAAACTTAGCCATTAATTTAGAGTGCTGTATGTGGCAAAAATATCTTTTAAAAATGAAGACAAAATAAGGACTTTTTTAGATATACAGGAGCTGAAAGTAGGCTGGGCACGGTGGCTCACGCCTGTAATCCCAACACCTTGGGAGGCTGAGGTGGGTGGATCACCTGAGGTCAGGAGTTCAAGACCAGCCTGGCCAACATGGCAAAACCCATCTCTACTAAAAATACAAAACTTAGCCAGGCGTGGCAGCGTGCACCTGCAGTCCCAGCTACTTGGGAAGCTGAGGCACAAGAATTGCTTGACTCTGGGAGGTGGAGGTTGTGAGGTTGTGGCGAGCCGAGATTGTGCCATGCACTCCAGCCTGGACGAAAGAGCGAGACTCCATTTAAAAAAAAAAAGCTGAAAGTATTCATCGCCAGCAGTCATGCCCTATAAGAAAGGTTTAAAATACTTTCTATTTTCCTTTTTGATTTTTTTTCTTTAACCCATGGGCTACTTGGAAGTGACTTACCTAGTCTCCAAAAATTTGGGGATTTTCCAAATATTTTTTAGCTGTTGATTTCCAGGTAGGTAGAAGGTAGGAGGATCCCTTGAGACCACGGAGGCAGAGGTTACAGTGAGCTGAGATGGAGCCACTGCACTCCAGCCTGGTGGTAGTGCCAGACCTTGTCTCAAAAAAAAAAAAAAAGCAAAGTACACACTTTTTTTCTGAGTACACACAGAGCATTTAACAAGATAGACTATATTTTGGCCCCAAAAACAAGTTTCAATAAATTTTCAAGGGTTCAAGAAAAAGTACGTTGTCTGACCACAATAGAATTAAATAGAAATCAATAGCTAAAAAATATTTGGAAAATCCTCAAATATTTGGAGACTAGGTAACACACTTCTAAGTAGTCCATAGGTTAAAGGAAAAAAAAATCAAAAGTGAAAATAGAAAGTATTTTAAACTGAATGAAAAAGAAAAAACAATGTATCAAAATTTTTAGGATGTAGTTAAAGCAGTACTTAGAGGGAAATATATAGTACTAGACACCACTAGTCAAAAAGAATTAAGGTTTCAAATCAATGCTCAGCTTCCATCTTAAACTAAAAATAGAAGAGCAAATGCAGCTCATGGTAAACAGAATAAAGGAAATTAAACGATAAAAGCAGAAATCAATGAAGGAGTAAACAGAAAAACTATACAGAAGAATCAATGAAATCAAAAGCTGGTTCTTTTCAAAAGCTAATAAAATCCATAATCCTTTAGCAGACTGATGGGAAAAACAAAAGAAGACACACATTACCAATATCAGAAATGAGAGAAGTGACATCACTACAGATTCTATAAATATTAAAATATTAGGGGAATATGATGAGCAGCTTTATACCAATACATTGGATAACTTAGATAAAATAAACACGTTCATTGAAAGGTACAAATAATCAAATTCAAACAAGAAGGAATCAATGGCCTGAATAGCCTAAATCTTTTAAATACATTGAAGTTATAGTTAAAAACTTTCCCTGAAAGTAAATTCCAGATCGAGGTAGCTTCACTGGTGACTTCCATGAAACATTAATTAAAAAAAAATACCAATTCCACACAAAATCATCCAGAAAAGTGAAAAGAAGAAAATAGTTCCTACTTCATGAAGATAGCTTTATTCTGATACCAGAGACAAAAGACAAGAAAACTGCAGAAAGAGAGCCCTCATGAATACAGACACAAAAGTTCTTAGCTAAATTTTAACCAATCAAATCCAATAATATATAAACAGGATTGCACAGGATGACAAAATTGGGTATATCCCAGAAATACAAGGTTAGATTATCATTCAAAAATCAATCAATGTGGCTGGGTGAGGTGGCTCACACCTATAATCCCAGCACTTTGGGAGGCCGAGGCGGGCAGATCACCTAAGGTCAGGAGTTCGAGACCAGTCCGGCCAACATGGTGAAACCTCATATCTACAAAAAAAAAAAAAAAAATTAGCCGGGCATGGTGTCAGGTGCCTATAATCCCAGCTACTCGGGAGGCTGAGGCAGGAGAATCGCTTGAACCCAGGAGGCAGAGGTTTCAATGAGTAGAGATCATGCCACTGCACTCCAACCTGGGTGACAGAGCGAGACTCCGTCTCAAAACTAAAAAAAAAAAAAAAACCAAATCAACCAATGTGAGATAACTGCATAGCCACATGCAAAATAGTGAAGTTGGATCCTTAGCATATATAAAAATTACCTCAAAATGGATCAAAGGCCTAAATTTAAGAGCTAACTGTAACATTCTTAGAAGAAAATACAGGAGCAAATCTTGAGGACCCTGGATTTGGAAACAACTTCTTAAATATGACAATGAAAGCAAAAAGCAAAATCAACCGAACAAAAAATAAGCTGGCTGGGATGGTGCACACTGCAGTCCCAGCTACTTGGGAGGCTGAGGAGATGGGATCGCTTGAGCCCAGGAGTTCAAGGCCAGCCTCTGTAACATAAATTAAACTTCATCAGGTGTATTTATTTATTTTTATTTTTATTTTTTGAGACGGAGTTTCACTTTTGTTACCCAGGCTGGAGTGCGGTGGCACTATCTTTGCTCACTGCAACCTCCGCCTCCCGGGTTCAAGCAATTCTCTTCACTCAGCCTCCCGAGTAGCTGGGATTACAGGTGCCAGCCACTACAACTGGCTAAATTTTTGTATTTTTAATAGAGATGGGGTTTCATCATGTTGGCCAGGATGGTCTCGAACTCCTGACCTCAGATGATACACCTGCATCAGTCTCCCAAAGTGCTGGGATTACAGGCATGAGCCACCGTGCCTGGCCAACTTCATCAAATGTAAAAACTGTAGTGCATCCAAGGACCCTATCAAGAGAGTGGAAAAACAACGCATAGAATGGGAGAAAATATTTCCAAATCATACATTGATAAGGATCTAGTATCCAGAATATATAAGGAACTCTTAAAACACTCAACAACAAAAAGACAAATAAACCAATTAAAAAATAGGCATAGGACATGACGAGACATGTCTCCGAAGAGATAAAAAACGGCCAATAGACACATGAAAAGGCAATCAACATTATTAGTCATTACAGATATATAGATCCACACCACAGTGACACGCCACTTCATACCCACTAGGATTGCCACAAGGGAAAAAAATTTAAAGAGGAAAATAAGTGTTGACCAGATTGTGGAGAAACTGGAATGCTCATACATTGTTGGTAGGAACGGTAAAATGGTGCAGCCACTGTGGAAATAATTCCTATATTAACTAGCAATTCTATTGTTAGGTATATACCAAAAAGAATTTAAAACAGGTGTTCAAAGACTTGTACATGAATGTTCATAGCAGCTCTATTCAAGATGGATAAATAGATAGATGAAAGATTTTTAAAAACCCAAATATCCATAAACAGATGAATGCATAAACAAAATGTGGTATATCTAGGCAATTGGATATTACTCACTCATAAAAAGGAATTAAGTACTAATACACGCTACAACATGGATGAACCTCAACAACATCACACTAAATGAAGGAGGCCACACACAAAAGGCCACATATTGTATGATTCAGTTTATAAGAAATATCTAGAATAGGCAAGTCCATAGAGACAGCAAGCCAATTAGTAGTTACACAGACTGGGAGGAGAAAGGAATGCAGTGACTACTAATGAGTATGAGATTTCTGTGGGTGATGATCAAAATATTTTGGAACTAAGTCATGATGATGGTTGTACAATGTTGTAAATGTAGTTAATGCTACTGGATTGTATACCTTAAAATGGTTTAAATGGTAAGTTTTGTGTTATATGTATCTCACTATAATTTTTCTAAAAAAATGCAATTCATCATAGTAACAGTCTAAAAATGAAAATCTTTTTAACATCTCAATAGATGCCAAAAAAGCGTTTGACAAAATCCAACATCTGTTCCTGATCATAATTCTCAACAAATTAGGAAAAGAAAGGAAATTCCTCAAGTAGGTAAAAAGGCATCTATAAAAACAAAAAAACACAAAAAACAAAAAACCTAAAGCTAGCTGGGCACAGTGGCTCATGCCTATAATCCAGCACTTTGGAAGGCTGAGGCAGGTAGATAGCTTTGAGCTCAGGAGTTCAAGCTTAGCCTGGGCAATATGGTGAAAACTTGTTTCTACAAAAAATACAAAAATTAGGCCGGGCGCGGTGGCTCACTCCTGTAATCCCAGCACTTTGGGAGGCCGAGATGGGCGGATCACGAGGTCAGATGGAGACCATCCTGGCTAACACGGTGAAACCCCGTCTCTACTAAAAATACAAAAAATTAGCCGGGCGTGGTGGCGGGCGCCTGTAGTCCCAGCTACTCGGGAGGCTGAGGCAGGAGAATGGCGTGAACTCGGGAGGCGGAGCTTGCAGTGAGCTGAGATCCGGCCACTGCACTCCAGCCTGGGTGACAGAATGATGAGTCTCAAAAAAAAAAAAAAAAAAAAAAAAAAAAATTAGCCTGGCATGGTGGTGGTACACATCGGATCGCGCCACTGCACACCATACTTAAAGGTGAAAAACTGCGTTTTTGCACCTAAGATCAGTTAACAAGGCAAGGATGTCCATACTCATGATTTCTATTCAACATTGCATTAGGCCAGGTGTGGTGGGTCAGGCCTGAATCCCAGCACTTTGGGAGGTGGAGGTGGCCGGATCGCTTCAGCCCAGGGGTTTGAGACCAGCCTGGTAAACATGGCGAAACCCCATCTCTACTAAAAATACAAAAATTAGCTGGGCGTGCTGGCGCATGCCTGTAATCTCAGCTACTCCGGAGGCTGAGGCGGGGGAATCGCTTGAACCTGGGAGGCGGAAGTTGCAGCGAGCCAAGATCACATATACTCCAGCCTGGGCGACAGCGTGAGACTCCATCTCAAAAGAAAAAAAGAATATTTTTTATATGTCTGGATTATTTCATTTCAGGAAATTTTATCACAGTTATATATGCACAGTTTTAAAATATCAACTTGTTCTAAAAGGTTGGTTATGAAAAATAGAAATGTCTGGCCCAATTATAGAGCAACTTTCTGCTTCAGAGGCAGCCACTATTAAACACTATTTCTAAATAACAAAAATAAATCTTTGAACTTTTTTTAGTGTTTGTCCTTAGGAATGCTGAAGATTTAGATTTCTCTCCTTTCCACCACTCCTATTCCTCACTCTCTCTCTCTTTCTTTTTTTTTTTTAAAAGGAGTCTCACTTGGTCTATCCCTGTATTTTTCCATTCCCCTGATATAGTTGTATTATCAATTCAGATAACTATATTCAGAACTTGTTTTTTGTAACTATATTATTATGACTAGGAAATGTCATTCACAGCTGAATATGTGTTACAGGCCGAATCATAGGCCTCTTCCCTAAATTTGTATGTTGAAGTCCTAACACCTAGTACCTTAGCATGTGACTGTATTTGGAGATAGGGCCTTTATTTTATTTATTTATTTAATTATCTATCTATTTCTTTATTTTTGAGATGGAGTCTCGCTCTGTTGCCCAGGCTGGAGTGCAGTGGTGCAATCTCGGCTCGCCACAACCTCCAACCTCCGTCTTTCAGGTTCGAGCGATTTTTCTGCCTCATCCTCCCAAGTAGCTGAGACTACAGGCGCATGCCACTGTGCCCAGCTAATTTTTTGTATTTTTAGTAGAGATGAGGTTTCACCATGTAGGCCAGGCTGGTCTCAAACTCCTGACCTCGTGATCTGCCCGCCTCAGTCTCCCAAAGTGCTGGGGTTACAGGTGTGAGCCACCGCGCTGGGCCAGGGCCTTTATTTTTAATTTTTATTTTTATTTGAGACAGGGTATCACTCTGTCACCTAGGCTGCAGTGCAGTGGCACAGTCATGGCTCGCTGCAGCCTCAACTTCCTGAGCTCAAGCCATCCTCCTGCCTCAGCCTCCCGAGTAGCTGGGACTACAGGCACATGCCATCATGCCCAGCTAATTTTTTTTTATTTTTCAAGAGACAGGGTCTGGCTATTTTGCTCAGGCTGGTCTCTAACTCCTGGGCTCAAGCAATCCTCCTGCCTCAGCCTCTTAAAGAGTTGGGATTATAGGTGTGAACCACTGCTCTGGCCATAGGGCCTTTAAACAGGTGATTGAGGCCCCAAGGGTAGGCTCGAATCCAGTATGACTGGTGTCCTTATAAAAACAGGAGATTAGGACACAGACACACACAGAGGAAAGACGATACGAAGACAGAGGGAGAAGATGGCCATTTGTAAGCCAGGGAGAGAGACCACATGAGAAATCAACACTGCTGACATCTGGATGCAGAACCAGACCTTTTTTTTTTTTTTTTTTTTGTAAGACAGAGTCTCACTCTGTCACCCAGGCTGGAGCGCAGTGGCTCAATCTCAGCTCACTATCAGTTTGTTGATATTTTGTTACGGCAGCCCAAACTAAGACGCTATATATATATATATGGTGCTTTTTTCTGAAATTTATCTTCCAACTCCTTTCGGGTTTTTCAATTCTGCTACTATCCTTCTTTTTTCTTTCTTTTTTTTTTGGAAATGAAGTCTTGCTCTGTCACCCAGGCTGGAATGCAGTGGCGATCTCGCCTCACTGCAACCTCCACCTCCCAGGTTCCAACAATTCCCCTGCCTCAGCCTCCTGAGTAGCTGGGATTACAGGTACCCACCACCATGCCCAGCTAATTTTTGTATTTTTAGTAGAGACAGGGTTTCACCATGTTGGCCAGCCTGGTCTTGAACTTCTGACCTCAGATGATCTGCCCTCCTAGGCTTCCCAAAGTGCTGGGATTACAGGTGTGTGCCACCACGCCCAGCCACAGTTCCACTATTATTTCTATGAACACTTTTCACTTTTTCTTCCCTTCCTTCCTTCCTTCCTTCCTTCCTTCCTTCCTTCCTTCCTTCCTTCCTTCCTTCCTTCCTTTTCTTTCTTTCTCTGTCTCTTTCTTTCTTCTTTCTTTCCTCTCTTTCTTTCTCTCCCTCTCTCTCTCTTTCTTTTCTCTCCCCTCCCTCCCTCCCTCCCTCCCTCCCTCCCTCTCTTCCTTCCTTCCTTCCTTCCTTCCTTCCTTCCTTCCTTCCTTCCTTCCTTCCTTCCTTCCTTCCTTCCTTCCTTCCTTTTGTTCTTTCCTTTGAGACAGGGTCTCACTATGACACCCAGGCTGGAGTGCAGTGGCACAATCTCAGCTCACTGCAACCTCCGCCTCCCAGGCTCAAGCGATCCTCCCACCTCAGCCTCCGAAGTAGCTGGAACTGCAGGCATTCACCATCACTCTTGGCTAATTTCTTTTTAAATTGTTTTGGTAGATAGAGGGTCTCACTATATTGCCCAGGCTGGTCTTGAACTCCTGGGTCCAAGCAATCCTCCTGCCTTGGCCTCCTAAAGATCTGGGATTAGGCATGAGCTACCACTCCTAGCAGGAGCACTTCTCACTTCCGCCGCTTCTCTCCTCTCCCAGGTGGATGAGAAGATTCTTTGAGGAAGACCTTGACCACTTTCACATCCCTCATGGATCCTTCTTTACTCACCTTTCCTCTCAAAAAGAACTTTTTAATTTTCTGAATGTTCCTGAACAATTTTTGTTTCTAGTTTTCTGGCTATTGTCTTATCTCCCTGAGTTTGCTGATCCTTGTCTTCTCATTCTTTTTTTTTTTTGAGGCGGAGTCTCGCTCTGTCTCCCAGGCTGGAGTGCAGTGGCCGGATCTCAGCTCACTGCAAGCTCCGCCTCCCGGGTTTACACCATTCTCCTGCCTCAGCCTCCCGAGTAGCTGGGACTACAGGCGCCCGCCACCTCACCCGGCTAGTTTTTTTTGTATTTTTTAGTAGAGACGGGGTTTCACCATGTTAGCCAGGATGATCTCGATCTCCTGACCTCGTGATCCGCCCGTCTCGGCCTCCCAAAGTGCTGGGATTACAGGCTTGAGCCACCGTGCCCGGCCTGTCTTCTCATTCTTGAGAAGCACACTAAGCCCAGCTTACAAGTCTATGCTTTTGGGAAGAGCTTATCCTCTCTAATCTTCACATAGGATGATCTGGCTGGGCTTTCATCTTGCAACATCCCTGATGTCAGCATCTTTTGGTCTTTGGGCTCAGAAGGGTCAACCCTCCACAGTGGACTCTGCCATACTCCCATGTAGAGGGTTCTGTGCCTTGCTGTCGGGACGCTGGGGGGCTGAGCGAGCCTAGGAAGGCTCAGGGCAGTGTGCCTCAACACTGTTTGTATATCTTCACTTAATCCTCCTATTTTCAGTATAGTCACCCTGCTCTCAACTATGCTGGTATCCTCCAGGCCAGAGACCTTTAGTTTTAGCCTCTGAAGAAGAGACACCCTCAGTCTCTGTCAGGATAGCGAAGGACTGTCACTTGGCTCTGCAGATTCAAGGACTTTTTAGCTCCATCATTATCCCCACTTTCAGGGCGCCCAATGCCACCCATCCGCATGCATTTTGCAGGTTCTTAAATTTAAATGGAATTACATCTTGGAGTCCTGCACTAGCAGCTTTCGATTCAGTTTCCTCTGGTCTGCCGAATCGGTTATCACTTTCATATCTGTTTTCTAGCTTGCTAAATTTTGCTGTTGTTTTTCTCTCTCTTGTTCTCTTCCTCCTTGGGAGTTCATGCCAAAACAGACAAAAATTCCTTTTATTGTCATTTAGTTTCAGAAGGCCTCGAAGATACATGTGTATCCTTTGTTTTCACCATCTTTAAACAGAAATCATCTAAAAGTAACGTTGATAATCCGGCAGAAGGAGAAAGGGGCAGAAATTATGGTTCACCTATGAATTTGAGTATTGTGCATTCATTAAAAGAGGTGTTTGCTATGAATTTTCAATAGTAAAAAGAAAACTTTTAAAATAATGTTTGTTGATTTTAAAGATGTTATAAGATTGTATATATAGGATTATTTCACCAACTTTTTAAATATTAGTGGGAAAAGTGAGGGTAAAAATATACTCATTTATTTGCTCATGGTTAATGGATAGGATTATGGAGGACTTTGTTTTATTTCTGTAATTTATACATTTTCACAATGTAAATACTACTTTGTTTTTCTTATCATTAAATGGATTGTTCAATAATATGTAATTACTGTGGAAAAGGTAGATAATACGTAAAAAGAAGATACATACACACATAGTTTTTTTGTTTTTTGTTTGTTTGAGACAGAGTCTCGCTCTGTCGTCCAGGATGGAGTGCAATGGCATAATCTCGGCTCACTGCAACCTCCGTCTCCCGAGTTCAAGCAATTCTCCTGCCTCAGCCTCCCTCAGCTGGGATTACAGGTGTGTATCATCACGCCTGGCTAATTTTTGCATTTTCAGTAGAGACAGGGTTTCACCATGTTGGCCAGGCTGGTCTCAAACTCTTGACTTCAGGTGATCTACCCGCCTAGGCCCCCCAACGTGCTGGGATTACAAGGGTGAGCCACCACGTCCGGCCCACACATAGTTTTTTAAAAAATTACTCCAAAGGCCATCAAAGTTAAAAACTGTTAATATGTTAATATATGTTTTCCTCCAAGTAAATTTACATACTACTTTTATAATGAAAACAGTACTATTCTTCCTCTTTGCGTCCACTGCTGGAGTCTTAACCTCACTAAAGGACTAATGTAAGAAAGTCTAGTTTGAAGTCACTGTTAAAATACAATTGTTATTTGGAAGGAAATGGGAGATTCCTGGGAGCCTCTTAGCTTTCTCACCTAAGTCAACAGAAAGGATTGGCTTACTAGATTTGCTAATTATCAGCCTGAAAGACAAAAGGACCTCATACAAATTCCCGGAGACCATCAAAAGGATGAGAGACAATGGGGACGTGATGGTGGAGACTTCTACATTGGCGCACTGGCGGAGGTGAGTACCCCTTGGGGAGGCGTTGCCAAGATTTGCCTGCTTTACTTAGGATCAGTACTGCATATCAGCAAACACATGCTATATGTGTCCTATAGAGCGATACCACTAGCCGACCTGTGAAACAGGAATTGGGGGAAAACAGCTAATGTTTGATTAAGATGATGGGTTTCTGCATCGGCTTGAGAGAAGCAGTCTCTTTTTAAAATGACATACACATTCATTATCCCTGGCTTCCTGCTGCCACGGCATTTAAACTAGTGATCTTTAGACAGCATTCCTCTGTCCACGGTCCCCACCGCGAGGCAGCCCCAGAGAATGGACAATGTGCATTTGCGATCCATGGCATTTTGAGAATGTCATGGTGGCCTGCAAATGTAACAGGGATATTTGTGATGCTCCATTTCAACTCCTATTATTGAAGCAGACAGGGCTACCTGGTGCATTTTATTTTTTACTAATGAGTTTTGAACTTACTTCTTTTTGTTTTGATTTGGAACACTGAAAACCACACTAAATTTACAAGTCTACTCCTTAATAGATCAATCAGTTAGGTGGGACTTGCTGGGTTAGTTTTGGTTCCTAAATTGTAATTGAGTCAAAAGGAATGAGTGCCTTGGCCTCTTACAGGTCTTTTAATCATTTCTTTGCACTATCTCTTTCTCAGCCCAATTTTCTTTCTTTTTCTCACTTTTTGTTAGGTTGCTGTCTTTTATCAGTCTGTTTATTTGAAAAAGGAAAACAGAAATTGTTACTGGCCATTCAGTGTGAAAACAACAGCCTCATCTTTATCACCAGATAATTAAAAATAAAAAAAATCCCTTAGCTGTCATTAAGTAATCTCATCTGCCCGATATTGCTTTTTAAGATCCTATCTAAATGAATTACAACCAGCAAAACTGTAAAAGAATTAAGTTAGAGACAGAAGGTATTGGTAATCCCTTCTTCCTGTTTGACAATGGATTTCGTTTGCAGAGGCTGAAAACAATCATTAACATCAATTTAAATGCTTATTTACTTTACAGTGGTTAACTATAAAGTGACCTTTGAAGAAGGGTATGTTTTGGAAAGCTAAGTACTAAAACTGGCCTGCCAACCGTTTTGGGGATGAGTTTTAAATATTTTACTCAGTTTACTGAGGAACTGACCATTCTACAAACTTCAATAATTCAAATAACGTTCAACTTTTTAAAAAAAAATCATAAAAATGACTCGTATGAAGTTTTTTAGGTTGCTACTAGGTCTGACCAAATAATGCAATATTTAGCATTCTTGTGGAAATGAAATTTGAGGCTGGGGGCAGTGGCTCATGTCTGTAATCCCAGCACTTTGGGAGGCCGAGGCGGGTGGATCATCTGAGGTCAGGAGTTTGAGACCAGCCTGGCCAACATGGTGAAACCCCGTCTCTACTAAAAATACAAAATTAGCTGGGTGTAGTGGCGTGCACCTATAATCCCAGCTACTCAGGAGGCTGAGGCAGAACAGCTTGAACCCAGGAGGCAGAGGTTGCAGTGAGCCAAGGTCACACCATTGCACTCCAGCCTGGGCAACAAGAGTGAAATTCCATCTCAAAAAAAAAAAAAAAAAAAAAAAAAAAAGGAGAGATAGACTGGCTGATTGCAGGAGAAATGTCTGAAGTAAAATAAAGGAGATGACTTTCTCCTCCTTTTTTTTGTTTTGAAGAAAAGGCAGTATAATTATTTTCTTGAAACTTCATTCTTTAGAGAGATTCTATTTGACTGCTTAATAGACTAGGAAACACGCAGAGCATTGTACGTATCAGATATTGCTCTAAAAGTTTTACAAAACACCCTAAGACAACACACTGAGGTTAATGCTATAATCCACCTTCCTCCAACCCCTTTTTAAAATTAATAAACTGTTTTTTTAGAACAGTTTTAGGTTCACAGCAAAACTGAGCAAAAAGTAGAAAATTCCCATACACCCCTTCCCCCAACACACACACAGCCTCAACTAATACCCACATTTCGCACTACAGTGGCACTTTTGGTGCAGTCCAGGAACCTACACTGGCTGTCGTTATCACCCAAAGTCCATGGTTTACAGTAGGGTTACTGTTTGTGTTGTATATACTCATATCCACCATTGTATTTATTTATTTATTTATTTATTTATTTATTTTTTTGAGATGGAGTCTCGCTGTGTCTCCCAGGCTGGAGTGCAGTGGCGTGATCTGGGCTCACTGCAAGCTCCGCCTACCGGGTTCACGCCATTCTCCGGCCTCAGCCTCCCAAGTAGCTGGGACTACAGGCGCCCGCCACCACGCCCAGCTAGTTTTTTGTATGTTTAGTAGAGACGGGGTTTCACCGTGTTAGCCAGGATAGTCTCCATCTCCTGACCTCGTGATCCACCCGCCTCGGCCTCCCAAAGTGCTGGGATTACAGGCTTGAGCCACCGCGCCCGGCCACCATTGTATTTATTATACCTACAAAATCGTTTCACTGCCCTAGACATCCTTAGCCTATTCATACCTCCTTCCTCCCAACCCCTGGCAACTAGTCATCTTTTTACTATCTCGTTGCCTTTTCCAGGGTGTCACATAGTTGGAATCATACACTATATAGTTTTTTCAGACAGGTTTGTTTCACTTAGTAATAATACATTGACATTTTTCCCATGTCTTTTTGTGTCTCGATAGTTTATTACTTTTAGTGCTGAATAATATTCTATTATCTGTATGTACCACAGTTTATTTATCCATTTATCTACTAAAGGACAACCTGGTTGCTTTCAAGTTTGGGTAATTAGAAATACAGGTGCTATCAATATCGATGTGCAGGATTTTGCGTGAACATAAGTTTTCAATTCGTTTGGATAAATTCCAAGAAACAAAACTGATGAATTGTATGGTGAAGAATATTTAGTTTTGTAAGAAACTGCTGACTAGGCAAGGTAGTTCCTGCCTCTAATTCCAATACGTTGGGGAGGCCAAGGCATATGGATTGCTCATGTCTCATATTATAAGAGTAATTTGTGTCTTCTCTCTTAGTTAGCCTGGTTAAAGGCTTATCATTTTATTAATCTTTTCAGAGTCAGGTTTTGGTTTTGTTGAGTTTCTCTACTGATTATCATTTTCAATTTTATGATTTCTGTTCTAATTTTATTTCTTTTCTTATGTTTATTTTGGATTGAATTTGCTCTTCTTTTTCTAGTGTCCTATGGTGGAAGCTTAAATAATTTATGTTAAATTGTTCTTTTTTTCTAATACAAGCAATCAGTGCTGTAACTGTCCCTCTAACCACTGCTTTTGCTGCATTCCATAAATTTTAATAAGTTGTATTTCCGCCGGGCGCGGTGGCTCATGCCTGTAATCCCAGCACTTTGGGAGGCCGAGGCAGGTGGATCACCAGGTCAGGAGTTCAAGACCAGCCTAGCCAATATGGTGAAACCGCCGTCTCTACTAAAAAAAATATGAAAATTAGCCAGGCGTGGTAGTGCATCCCTGTAGTCCCAGCTACTCGGGAGGCTGAGGCAGGAGAATTGCTTGAACTCGGGAGGCAGAGGTTGCAGTGAGCAGAGATTGTGCCACTGCACTCCAGGCTGGGCAACAGAGTGAGATTTCGTCTCAAAAAAAAAAAAAAAAGTCATATTTCCATTTATTTCAAAATATTTAGTTTCTTGAGATTTATTTCACTCATTTGTAATTTAGAAGTGTGCTGTTAAATCTCAGTATTTTGGGAATTTCCAGCTATCTTTCTGTTGTTGATTTCTAGTTTAATTCTACTGTGGCCTGAGAGCAAACATGATATGATTTATAATTTAAAAAATTTGTTCGTGACCAGCCTGGCCAACCTGGTGAAACTATATCTCTAATAAAAATACAAAAATTAGCTGGGAGTGATGGCAGGTACCTGTAATCCCAGCTACTTGGGAGGCTGAAGCAAGAGAATTGCTTGAACCCGGGAGGCGGAGGCTGCAGTGAGCCGAGATTGTGCCATTGTACTCCAGCCTGGGAGACAAGAGCGAGACTTCGTCTCAAAAAAAAAAAAAAAAAAAAAAAATTTGTTAAGATCTGTTTTATGATCGAGACCATCCTGGCTGACACGGTGAAACCCCGTCTCTACTAAAAAATACAAAAAACTAGCCGGGCGAGGTGGCGGCGCCTGTAGTCCCAGCTACTCGGGAGGCTGAGGCAGGAGAATGGCGAGAACCCGGGAGGCGGAGCTTGCAGCGAGCTGAGATCCGGCCACTGCACTCCAGCCTGGGTGACAGAGCGAGACTCCGTCTCAAAAAAAAAAAAAAAAAAAAAAAAAAAAAGATCTGTTTTATGCCCCAGAATATGTTCTGCTCTATCTAGGTGAATGTTCCATATGAGCTTGAGAAGAATGTGTAATCTGTTGCTGTTGGATGAAGTCGTCTACAGATGTCAACTATATCTAGTTGTTCAATAGTGTTGTTGCATTCAACTACGTCCTTACTGATGTTCTGCCTTCTTGATCTGTCCATTTCTGATAGAGAATTGTTGAAGTCTCCAATTATAATAGATACATCTTCTTCTCCTTGTAGTTCTATCAACTCAAGAACTCATGTATTTTGTAGTTTTTGTTTGTTTGTTTGTTTGTTTTGGGACTGAGTCTCGCTCTGTTGCCCAGGCTGAAGTTCTCTTGGCTCACTGCAACCTCCGCCTCCTAGATTGAAGTGACTCTCCTGCCTCAGCCTCCCAAGTAGCTGGAACTACAGGTACGTGCTACCACACTTGGCTATTTTTGGTATTTTTAGTAGAGATGGGGTTTCATCATGTTGGCCAGGCTGGTCTCAAACTCTTGACCTCAAATGATCCGCCCACCTTGGCCTCCCAAAGTGCTAGGATTACAGGTATTAGCCACTGGGCCCAGCTAGAACTCATGTATTTTGAAACTCTGTTGGTAGGTGCACACATGTTAAAGATTTGTATGTCTTCTTTGAGAACTGACCCCTTTATCATCATCTTTATCCCTGATAATTGTCTTTGCACTGAAGTCTGCTCTGAGATTAATATTTCTACACCCACTTTCTTTTTATTCGTGCTAGACATTTTCTTTTTCCATTCCTTTACTTTTTAATCTATATCTATCTTTATATTTAAATTGGGTTTCTTGCAGACAACATACAGTTAAGTCTTGTTTTCTTCTCCACTCTGACAATCTCTGTCTTTTAATGGTGTATGTAAGACACTCATGTTTAACCCTGTTCCTATTTGCCCGGAGAATACCTGCTGGTGACACCTGCAGCTGCAGCCTTTAACCCAAGAGAACTTTGCCACAAAATAGTTTGCTTTTATTATTATTTTCACATCGCTCTAGTATATTGACTTTGGAAACAAAGACATCGTCCTATTTCTAGCATTCTGGTCTTAGTAGTGGTATTTCCATTTAGAAAATATAGTAATTGGCCGGGCGCGGTGGCTCAAGCCTGTAATCCCAGCACTTTGGGAGGCCGAGACGGGTGGATCACGAGGTCAGGAGATCGAGACCATCCTGGCGAACACCGTGAAACCCCGTCTCTACTAAAAAATACAAAAAACTAGCCGGGCGAGGTGGCGGGCGCCTGTAGTCCCAGCTACTCGGGAGGCTGAGGCAGGAGAATGGCGTAAACCCGGGAGGCGAAGCTTGCAGTGAGCTGAGATCCGGCCACTGCACTCCAGCCTGGGCAACAGCGTGAGACTCCGTCTCAAAAAAAAAAAAAAAAAAAAAAAGAAAAAAAAAAAAGAAAATATAGTAATTATCCATTGCTGAAAATGGCAAGTCCTAGAAAACGTAGCATTCCTACACGTGATGTTAACATTGTCCTCAAAGAGTTGTGGCCAAGATTCATTTGATGAATCCTATTTTTCTGAAATAGATGATTCTGATGATTCAGATGATTCTGATGTTAGTTCTGTTTAGAAATAACTCGAAGATCAGTTTTTACATTTTATTTTCACATTGAAAATCAGTCATATTTGCTTCAGCCTCAAAGAGCGTGTTTATGTAAAATTAAATGAGCACTGGCTTCTAAATGGGAAAAGGGTTAAACTGATTATCTGGTTGGATTAATATCTACCATATTTGTTATTATTTTCTATTTTTTTGCCTTTGTTCTTTCTTATTTTTGTCTTTCACATTTTTTCTACTTTTAATAATTTTCCATTGAGTATTTATATGATGGAATTTTTTCTCCTTTCTTAGCATACTAATTTTATTTTTCTTTTACTTCTTTTTAATGGTTACCCTAGAGCCCTACAGTTTGCATTATGCATTTACCACGAATCCGATTCACCTTTTTTTTTTTTTTTTTTTTTTTTAACGGAGTCTTGCTCTGTTGCCCAGGCTGGAGTGCAGTGGTGTGATCTCAGCTCACTGCAACCTCTGCCTCCTGGGTTCAAGCGATTCTTCTGCCTCAGCCTCCCAAATAGTTGGGACTACAGGCACACACCACCACACGCAGCTAATTTTTGTATTTTTAGTAGAGACGGGGTTTCACCATATTGTCCAGGCTGGTCTTGAACTCCTGCCCTCGTGATCCATCTGCCTCGGCCTCCCAAAGTGCTGGGATTACAGGCATGAGCCATCGCTCCCGGCCCCAATCCACTTTCATATAACACTATGACACTTCACAGGTTTTGCGAGTACTTTGTAATAACTAAATATTTCCAATTCCTACCACTTATTCCTTGTATCATTGCTGCCATTCATTTCACTTTTACATAAATAAATAAATGTACATATATTTAAATACATTTTTGCTATTGGTATTTTGAACAAACTTATCTGTTAGATCAATTATGAATGAGAAAAATGGGCCGGGCACAGTGGCCCATGCCTATAAACTCAGCACTTTGGGAGGCTAAGGTGGGAGGATCACCAGAGATCAGGAGTTCGAGACCAGCCTGTCCAACATGGTGAAACCCCGTCTCTACTAAAAAAAAAAAAAAAATTACAAAAAAAATTAGCCAGATGTGGTGGCAGGTGCCTGTAATCCTAACTACTTGGGAGGCTGAGGCAGGAGAATTGCTTGAACCTGGGAGGCGGAAGTTGTAGTGAGCCAAGATCCTGCCACTGCACTCCATCTTGGGCGACAGAGCGAGACTCCATCTCAAAAAAAAAAAAAAAAAAAAAAAAGAGAAAAATGAAAGTTTTTATTTTAGTTTCTGACCTATGTCATTTTCTTTCTCTCAGAAGAACTTCTTAACATTTCTTGAAGGTCTGCTGGCAACAGATTCCCTCAATTTTTATTTATCTGAAATAGTCTTTATTTTTCTTTCACTTTTAAGGATAATTTCACAGGGTACAAAATTCTAGATGGGTGTTTTTGCTTTTTTTATTCTTCTAGTACTTTAAATATTTCACACCAGGCATGGTGGCTGACGCCTGTATTCCCAGCACTTTGGGAGGCCGAGGCTGGCAGATCACGAGGTCAGGAGATCGAGACCATCCTGGCTAACATGGTGAAACCCCATCTCTACTAAAAATATAAAAAATTAGCCGGGAGTGGTGGCAGGCGCCTGTAGCCCCAGCTACTCAGGAGGCTGAGACAGGAGAATGGCGTGAACCCGGGAGGCGGAGCTTGCAGTGAGCTGAGATCTTGCCACTGCACTCCAGCTGGGGCTCTGTCTCAAAAAAAAAAAAAAAAAAAATTTCACTCGTTCTTGCATGGTTTCCGATAAGTTGGATATACTTCTTTTAATTTTTTTCATTTTGCAGTGTTTTTATAGAGACTAAGCCTTGCTATGTTGCTGTATTAGTCCGTTTTCACGCTGCTGATAAAGACATACCTGATCCTGGGCAATTTACAAAAGAAAGGTTTATTGGACTTACAGTTCCACGTGGCCGGGGAGGCCTCACAATCATGGCATTAGGTGAAAAGCACATGTCACATGGTGGCAAGAGAAGAGGGTAGCTGGGCACTGCGGCTCACATCTGTAATCCCAGCACTTTGGGAAGCCGAGGTGGGAGGATCACGAGGTCAGGAGATCGAGACCATCCTGGCTAACACGGTGAAACCCCGTCTCTACTAAAAATACAAAAAACTAGCCAGGCGTGGTGGTGGGCACCTGTAGCCCCAGCTACTCGGGAGGCTGAGGCAGGAGAATGGCGTGAACCCGAGAGGCGGAGCTTGCAGTGAGCCAAGATCGGCCCTTTGCACTCCAGCCTGGGCGACAGAGGGAGACTCCGTCTCAAAAAAAAAAGAGAGAGAGAGAGAGAGAGAGAGAGAGAGAGAGAGAAGAGGGCCTGTGCAGGGAAATTCCCGTTTTTAAAGCCATCAGATCTCATGAGACCCACTCGTTACCATGAGAACAGCACGGGAAAGACCCTCCCCCATGATTCAGTCACCTCCTGCCAGGTTCCTCCCACAACGTGGGAATCCTGGGAGTCACAGTTCAAGATGAGATTTGGGTGGGGACACAGCCAAACCCTATCAGTTGCCCAGGATAGACTTGAATTCCTGTCCCTAAGCAATCCTTCCACCATAGCCTCTTGAGTAACTGTGACTACACAGATATAATTATTTATTTATTTTTTATTTTTTGAGATGGAATTTTTGCTCTTGTTGCCCAGGCTGAAGTGCAATGGCATGATTTCAGCTCACTGCAACCTCTGCCTCCTGGGTTCAAGCAATTCTCCTGCCTTAGCCTCCGGAGTAGCTGAGATTACAGGTGCCTGCCACCATGCCTTGCTAATTTTTGTATTTTTAGTAGAGACGGGGTTTCACAATGTTGGCTAGGCCGGTCTCAAACTCCTGACCTTAGGTGATCTGCCTGCCTTGGTCTCCCAAAGTGTTGGGATTACAGGCATGAGCCACTGCGCCTGGCCAGATTTAACTCTTATCTTTTATCTTTTTTGTTTGTTTGTTTGTTCTGTTTGTTTATTTTTGAGACAGGGTCTCTCTCTGTCGCTGAGGCTGGAATGCAGTGGTGTGATCTCAGCTTACTACAACCTCCACTTCCCAGGCTCAAGCAATCTTTCCACTTCAGCCTACTGAGTGACTGGGACTGCAGGTACGCACCACAGCCAGATAATTTTTTGTAAAGATGGGATTTTGCCATGTTGCCCAGGTTGGTCTCGAACCCCTGGACTGAAGTGATCTGCCCACCTCAGCCTCCCAAAATTGTGGGATTACAGGTGTGAGCCACTGCACCTGGCCTAATTCTTATCCTTGCTCCTCTATAGGTAAGATGTTCTTTCCCTCTCATTTTTTTCAAGATTTTTAAAGTCTTTTATTTTTCTGAAGTTTGAATATGATATGCTCAGGTGTAGTATTTTGTTTTTTGTTTGTTTGTTTGCTTGTTTCAGCATTTCTCTTGCTTAGTATTCTCTGAGCTTCCTGAATCTGAGGTGTCTGACATTAATTTGGGGGAATTCTGTTATTATTGCTTCTAACATTACTTCTGCTCCTTTCTCCTTCCTCTCCTTGTATTCCTCTCTCATATAAAGTACACCTGTTGTAGCTGTCTCACCGTTCTCAGATAATCTGTTCTGACTTTTTACCAGTCTTTTTTCTCTTTGCTTTTCAGTTTTGGAAGTTTCTATTGTTATATCCTCAAATGTAGACATTAGTGTCCAGTTTACTAATGAGCCCATCAAAGATATTCTTTGTTTCTATTAGAGTGTTTTTTATCTCCAGCATTTCTTTTTAATTCTCTCTTAGAATTCTTTTTCATTCTCCATCTCTCTGCATGTTCTGCTTCTTTCATTAGCACCCTTAGACTATTAATCATAATTTCAACAAAATCTTGGCCTGGTAATTCCAACATTCCTGCCATATTTGACTCTGGTTCTGATGCTTGTTCCATCTGTTCAAACTGTGTTTTTTACCCTTCAGTATGTCTTGTAATTTTTTGAAAAGTGGGCATGACGTACTGGGTGAAAGGAACTGTGGGAAATTGGCATTTAGTAATGTACTGGTCAGGTGAGGGAAAAGCGCTCTACAGTTCTATGATTAGTCTCAGCCTTTGGTGAGCCTGTGCTCCTGGACTGTGAACTTCATCAGTGTTTCTCAGTTGTGTGTGTTTTTTTTTCTCTTATGTGGGACAAGATGCCTAAAGGGGGCTGAGGTTGGGTATGTCCCTTCCCCCATGTGGAAGGCTAGAGGGAACTAGAGCTGAGTGTTTTCCTTCCCCCAGGTAGGTTCTAGGCTCTTATAAAACCCCAGCCAGCAAAAGGTTCTGGTAAAATAGTGTCTGCTGCATGCAGGGCTTGTGAATAAGAGAGAACATGCTGGCATATTTCAAAGCAGTTCTTTTCTCCTTCCCCCTCCTGGAAGCACAAGGAGATTTTTTTCTCTGATATTCACTATGAGGACCTGGTAGAGTTCCTGGAGGTAAAACTCACAAAAGTGTGAGGTCTCCCTCTGACTGGGTTTCGCTGGAGCTTTTAACTCTCAGAGATGTCAATATTGAGCCTCCAACAATTCTTCAGTTACTGCTTATGTTTTCTTACCCTGTGCGGGTTCCTGCAGAGATTTCTACTTATGTTTCTACTCCAGTAGGTTGTAATTATCTGTATCTGTCTGTCTGTTTCTCCAATTTTGGGAGAAGCAGTGTGCCCTGTGACCTCCTTTCTCTGATAGATACACAAAGAGATGTTGATTTTTTAGTTTGCTGAGATTTTTACTTGTTAAGATGGAGTGGTGACTTCTGAGTTCCTTTTAGCTTATAGTGGAAACTGCCTGTAACCCCCTTTTTATATATAAGGAAACTAAAGCACAAAGATGGGTAGTAATTTGCTTATGGCCCCTTGGCTAGTAAGGGGCAGAGCCAGGATTTGGTGCTCTGGCTCCAGAGTCTGTGCTGTCAACCACTAACTATATCATTGAGAGAAGGCACCGAGCTGGGCTGGTGGGAGATGGAGGACTATAATATCTTCTTCTTTTTAAGACGGAGTCTGCTCTGCCACCCAGGCTGGAGTACAATGGTGTGATCTCGGCTCACTGCAATCTCCGCCTCCTTGGTTAAAGCAATTCTACTGCCTCAGCCTCCCGAGTTCCTGGGATTACAGGCACCCACCACCACACCCAGCTAATTTTTGTATTTTTAGTAGAGACGGGTTTCACCATGTTGGTCAGATTGGTCTTGAACTCCTTACCTCAGGAGATCCACCCGCCTCGGCCTCCCAAAGTGCTGGGATTACAGGTGTGAGCCACTGCCCACGGCGAGGAATACATTTTCTTTAATGTCTACTAAATGTATACTTTCAAAACTTTTTCTAAAACACTTAATAAAGAAACATATGCGTAGGACATTAAAGCAATGATTATTGGCCCGCCATGGTGGCTCATGCCTGTAATTCCAGCATTTTGGGAGGCCAAGGCAGGTGGATCACAAGGTCAAGATGATCGAAACCATCCTGGCCAACACGGTGAAACCCTGTCTCTACTAAAAATACAAAAATCAGCTGGGCATGATGGTATGCGCCTGTAGTCCCAGCTACTCGGGAGGCTGAGTCAGGAGAATCGTTTCAACCCAGGAGGTGGAGGTTGCAGTGAGCCAAGATTGTGCTACTGCACCCCAGCCTGGGTGACAGAGCGAGATTCCGTCTCAAAAAACACACACAAAAAAACAAAAAAACAATGATTACTAAAACTTTTTAGAGTAGAAGAAAAAAGTCACTCCTAAACCTACCATTTATACGTATTATATTTCAGTCCTTGTCCATCTGCATGAACATTATGCATGGATATTATATATTTAACTTTTTCACCTAACATTGTATCATGGGAATTTTCCCATGTTTCTCCACCTTTTAAATAAAATGATATTCAATAGCTGTATAATAGTTTACCTTGGTGGGGTGCTATAAATTACAAAAGCATGCTATTAGTGGTTATTTGATAATTAGTGTTTTTCTTTTACAATGATAAATAATGTTTCACAATTGTTTACCTTTCATTGAGTAATTTAATTCAAGCCCCATGAGTGTGATTTTTGGGTCAATTGGTATGGATAGATGTATAACTATTGCTAACTTTTGTCATATTTATTTCCAGAATGATCGTACCAGTTTTCTGGGCTTCCAGCATTGCATAATTATATTAGGTTGGTGCAAAAGTAATTAAGGTTCTTGTCATATTATACACACACACACTATATATATATATTACATATACACATATTATATATTTTATTAATATATATTAACTATATGTATATGATATATATACACACCTCTTAAAAGTACAGTGTCAATCAATAGTGAGAGGTTCTAAAACAGGACCACTTCCATAAACTGATAAATTCCTCCTTTTCAGATTTTCAGTTTGTGTTACATGTAGCCTTGATTATAGGAGGCATTCCATAGATTTTATTGAATGGATGGATAATGGAAGGATGGATAGGTGACATTCAAATGATTCTTCCTAATTAACACACAGAAAGTTAGTAGCAAAGTTGAGATGATACACTGATTTATAATTTAGAGCGTTTTCTCTTACCATAACTCCAGTTTTACTTTATTCAGCCAACATTTATTGTATATTTAGTAGGTGCAAATCACAACGCTGGAAGCTGGGGGACACTACTATCAATAAAACATGGTTCTACCCACCAGGAACCTCCCAGTTTGAGAAATTCACACGACTTTCTCCATCAAGTTCTCATTTACAAAATGAAATTATTGACCCCAAATTCTGTAATTTTATGAAATCCTACATTTCCCATTTATAGATACTGAGGCTCTAAAGTAGGTAAAGAGTAATCTAAAGGACTGGTGATTCAGGATAATGATAGGGAATATCTTCCTCATTCATTCATTCATTCATTCATCATTCATGGAGCACACACTAAACACCAGACACTATTAAGTGCTGGGAATAGAAATAGAAATAAGGTAAATTTTCTTCTCATAAAAATGGGAAGGTTTTTTTTTTTTTTCCCCAAAGGTATAGTTTGGCAACCCAAGAGTACTGCACACAGTATTTATATGTGTGTAATACGCTTACAGTACTATTCCAGTAAAACTCAAATGGAGTGGTCTCTAGTATTAAAAGTACAGGAGAGAATCAACTAATATTGATTCAACTTCACCCTTTAAATACTCCCAAAACTTAGTGGAAAATATCATTGAATTTTGTAGATTTATCATGGGGAAAAATACTTTTACGTTACTTCACAACATCAGGACAAAAGAGGATGCATATGCACGTGGACTTACCACTTCTCCTCTTCTACTTGCACTCCCACGGACTGGAACTTACTGGGTGCTTTATTCTCTCCTGTTTTGTCAGGTTCTTCAGCATCATCCACCTGGAGAAATCATCAAATAGAGTAGTTCCATTTCAGTCATCTTGCTTGAAAAATGAACATGACATTTTATCAGAAAGACCTCTAATATTACTGGAATGTTTTGTAATTTGTAACCTCCTTAGTCAGTATTTGTGTATTTTCTGAGAGCCGACACTACCTTCGCTGCATGCTCTTTGACTCTGTTGCTCTTAGTAAAATGCAATTTTATTCACTCTCAAGGTAGCTGATAAATGTCTATGATTCTTCCATAGATTTGCAAGTCTGTACTTAGACTTAAGTATCTTACTGTAAATGCTGTATTAGAATGGAGTCTACATGGAAATGTGTTCTCAGAAGTTTTTTCTTTTATGGAATCTCCCTCTGTCGCCTGGGCTGGAGTGCTGTGGTGTGGTCTTGGCTCACTGCAACCTCCACCTCCCGGGTTCAAGGGATTCTCCTGCTTCAGCCTCCCGAATAGCTGAGATTACAGGTGTGCCACCATGCCCGGCTAATTTTTGTATTTTTAGTGGAGACAGGGTTTTGCCAAGTTGGCCAGGCTGGTCTCAAACTCCCGATCTCAAGTGTTCTGTCTGCCTGGGCCTCCCAAAGCGTTGAGATTACAGGCATGAGCCACCATGCCCGGCCTGGAATTTTTGAATTTGAAGATAACAACATACAAAATAAAGAGGAAAATTTATGTATTGTAAATATAATTGTTGACATTGGGAGATTTAGATATTAACCTTATTAAGATAAACCATAGAGTGTCTTCATCTTTCTCCTCTTAAATAAAGAATTGACTTTGAATATCACTCCATAGTTTCTAAATAGCTATGTGTATATTACAGCTATGTAGAAAATATGCCCATAAAGAACTAATAACCTATGCAACAGATTAGTCCCAATCTAAATTTGAAGAAAATTTTAGAATTATTAGGTTTATTCCTTTTTCCTACTATGTGTTTAAGAAATGTTGTTTCTAAATATAAAAACAATTCAATGTAAGCTGTATAAAATTAAAATACAGAAATATATAATGTAGAAAAAGTCTAAGAATCATTGTCAATTATTTGATGTATATTTGTCTATATCCTTTTATATATATGTCTAAATGTATATATATATTTAAATGATTATTAATACTGAAATTACACACGAGATTATACTATGTATGTTTCTTCTGCAATGCTTTATTCATTAACACTACTACTATCTCTGCACATTTTATCGTGTCAGTAAATACAACTCAGTCCTTTTGTTGACTACAGAAGTATTTCTTTTCTTTTTTTGACACAGGATCTCACTCTGTTGCCCAGGCTGGAATGCAGTGGTGCAAACACAGCTCACTGCAGCGTCAACCTCCTGGGTTCAAGCAATCCTCCCTTCTCATCCTCCCAAGCAGCTGGGACTACAGGTACATGCCACCATGCCCAGCTAATTTTTCTTATTTTTTTGTAGGGGGTGGTCCCCCTATGTTGCCCAGACTGGCCTCAAATGACTGTGTTCAAGCAATCCTCCCGCCCCAACTCCTAAAGTACTGGGATTATAGGGATGAGGATATTTCTTTTAATGACTAAGCAATAGGCATCAAAGTAATTTGCTTTTTATTGCTATTATGTATGATATTACAAATAGTATTTCATATGTATCCTTTTGAATACTTGTACAAATATTGTTTAGGAAAAATTCTTAGAAGTAGAAATCCTAGGAGGAAAATATTGAGCATGTGCAACTTTAAAGGTTATCTCATCAAATCATTTATCATCCTTTCATAGTCCGTGCATAAGAGTTTCCAATTCCCTATACCTTCACCAGTACTAAATATCGGGAAACTTTTAAATTTTTGCTAATGTATCACAAGTAAAAAAAAAAAAAAGTGTGTATATACACACACACACACACACATATATACATATACACACACATCCTTTTTTTTTTTTTTGAGACAGAGTCTTGCTGTGTCACCCAGGCTGAAGTGCAGTGGCTCAATCTCGGTCACTGCAACCTCCACTTCCTGGGTTCAAGCGATTCTCCTGCCTCAGCCTCCCAAGTAGCTGGGATTACAGACACGTGTCACCATGCCCAGCTAATTTTTGTATTTTTAGTAGAGATGAGATTTCACCATGTTGGTCAGGCTGATCTCGAACTCCTGACCTCATGATCTGAGTGCCTCGGCCTCCCAAATTGCTGAGGTTACAGGCGTGAGCCACTGCACCCGGCCAAAAATATGTATTGACTTTGTTTCTATCTGTAAATTGTCTGTTCATATCCTTTACTAGTCTCCTCCCTAATTAGGCTATTTTTTATTTTCTTAATCATAGGATCTCTTTATATCTTATGAACCTAAATTCTTTCTCTGTTACATATACTGCAGATGTTTTGTCTCGTTTATCATGTGTCTTTTGAACTTTGCCCTTCATTGGAGAGAATCTTAGGTAGTCACATCCAGCATTTATGGTTTGGAAAGGCTTTTTCTCTAAGCATATTTTTTTAAAGTCCTCTTGTATTTTCTTTTATGCTTTCATGTTATCTTTTTCTTGTATTTAATTCTTAAATCCACCATCCTGAAATGTTTGTGTCGAAGATACATATGTAGAGATCTCATATTACCCTCCTACACTACCTCCCTTGGGTTATCAATGGATCTGGCTCCATTTTTTAACTAATTTTCCGTTTTTATTTGAGATGCCAGCTTTATCTGATACCAAACTTTACTCTCATATATTTTCCCATACATTCTCATATAGGCATTCCCATATACAGTCATGACACACACAGTGACATTTCTGTTAACGATACAGCACACATACAATAGTGATCATAAGATTATAATGGAACTGCCCTGTGCAGAAGTACCACTTTGTGTCTTTTGTACTATATTTTTACTGTACATTTTCTATAGTTAGATACACAAATACTTAACATCGTGTTACAATGGCCCACAGTGTTCGGCATAGTCATAAGTTGTACAGGTTTATAGCCTAGGAACAATGGGCCGTACTATATAGCCTAACTGTGTAGTATGCTCTACCTTCTAGGTTTGTGTAGCTTCTGTGATGTCCACACAACGACAAAATCACCTAATAACACATTTTCCCAGGTGTATCCCTGTCATTAAGTGACACATATATACAGACCTGTTGCTGGCCTATTGATCTGCTGGGCTTATTGACCTTCCCTCTCCTTTTTCCTAAATATGATCTTTTTTTTTTTTTTTTTGAGATGGAGTTTCACTCTGCTGCCCAGGTTGGAGTGCAGTGGTGTGATCTCGGCTCAGCGCAACCTCCACCTCCCGAGTTCAAGTGATGCTCCGGCCTCAGCCTCCCAAGTAGCTCCAATTGTAGGTGTGTGCCACCACGCCTGGCTAATTTTTGTATTTTTAGTAGAGACGGGGTTTCGCAATATTGGCCAGGCTAGTCTTGAACTCCCATCCTCAGCTGATCTGCCCGCCTCAGCCTCTCAAAGTGCTGGTTGCGTGCCTGGCCTTTCCTAATAAAATTCTGTAATCAATCTTGATATTTTATATGGCAAGTCTCCTCCTGTAGTTCTTTTTTTAAAAAAATATAATTAGGCTAGGTGAGGTGGCTCATGCCTGTAATCCTAGCACTTTGGGAGACCGAGGTGAGAGGATCACTTGGGCCCAAGAGTTAAAGACCAGCCTGGGCAACATAGCAAGACCCCGTCTCTACAAAAAATAAGAAAAAAAAAATAGCTGGGCATAGTGGCATGCGCCTGTACTCCCAGCTACTCGGGATCTGAAGGAGGATTGCTTGAGCCTGAGAGTTAGAGGCTGCAGTGAGCCGTGATTATGCCACTGCACTCCAGCCTGAGTGACACAGTAAGAGTTTCTCAAAAAAAAAAAAAAAGTAATTTAAAAACAGAACAAAAAACCCAAAAATATCTAGGTTATTTTGGAGTATTAACTTCTAAGTAAACTTTAACATCAAATTGTCAAGTTTGTCCTGTTAGCCCCCATCAACTGATAAAAATCACGTTGGAATTTTTATTGGAATTTCTTTAAATATTTGTATTCATTTTCAGGAAATTGTTGTCTTTTTACTACGTAGTATTCCTGTGTAGGAATATTAAATAATTTTCCATTTATTACAGTATCATATTTTATTTATTTGCTAGACGAGATCTTGCTATGTTGCCCAGGCTAGAGTACAGTGGCTATTCACAAAGTTGATCCCATTAGTGATCAGCATGGCAATTTTGACCTGCTCCTTTTCTGACCTGAGCCAGTTCACCACTCCTTAGGCAACCTGACGGTCCCCTGCCCCTGGCAGGTCACCATATTGATGCTGAACTTACTGTGGACACCCTATTGGTATAGTGCACTACAGCCCAAGACTCCTGGGCTCATGTGATCCTCCTGCCTCAGCCCCCTGAGCAGCTGAGAATACAGATGTGCACGACCATGCATGGAGGTTATTTATTTATTTATTTATTTATTTTCAGACGGAGTCTCAGGACTCTCACTCTGTCGCCCAGGCTGGAGTGCAGTGGCGTGATCTCGGCTCACTGCAACCTCCGCCTCCAGGTTCAAGCGATTCTCCCTGCCTCAGCCTCCTAAGCAGCTGGGACTACAGGTGCACGCCACCATGCCCAGCTAATTTTTGTATTTATTAGTAGAGACGGGGTTTCACCATGTTGGCCAGGATGGTCTGGATATCTTAACCTCATGATCCGCCCACCTCGGCCTCCCAAAGTGCTGGGATTACAGGTGTGAGCCAATGCTCCCGGCCGCCTGGAGGTTTTATATTTTATGTAAGGTAAGTTTTTATATTGTTTTCAAATAGGAGTTACATATTATTTCTGAAGTTCCATTGTGTAGTTTTATAGTTTTTGCTACTATTGTGAATGGGTTGTGTACCTTTATATTTTGTTTATTGATATTATATAGATAAGTTATTGATTCCTCTATATTTATATTATATTCTTTCACTTGGATTTTCAGTGGTTTCTGCTAGTTTTTTTTTTTTTTTTTGAGATGGAGTTTCGCTCTTGTTGCCCATGCTGGAGTGCAATGGTGCGATCTCAGGTTACCGCAACCTCCTCCTCTGGGATTCAAGTGATTCTCCCTCCTCAGCCTCCCTGTTTCTGCTAGAATTTTAAAGGTGGACATGCATATTATCTATGAATAAAAGCAATTTTGCTTTGTTTTTAAATATTTACACTTCATTTCTTGCTTTGTGTGTTGGCCAGTAAAGGCAAACAACACTGAATAAGCCTATGAAAATATTCATCCTTACTTGATTTCTGACTCTGGAATATCTCTAGCATTTCGTCTTCAAGTAGAAGTTTAGTTTGGTTTCTTTTATTTATTTATTTATTTTTGAAACAGAGTCTCACTCTGTTGTCCAGGCTGGAGTGCAGTTGTGCAATCTAAGCTCACTGCAACCTCCACCACCCGGGTTCAAGTGATTCTCCTGCCTTAGCCTCCCGATTAGCTGGGACTACAGGCATGTGCCATCATGCCTGGCTTATTTTTGTATTTTCAGTAGAGATGGGATTTCACCACGTTGGCCAGGCTGATCTCAAACTCCTGACCTCAAGTGATCCACCCACTTCAGCCTCCCAAAGTACTGGGATTACAGGTGTGAGCCACCACACCCAGCCTTTAGTTTGGTTTCTTATAAATGCTTTTTATCATGTTGATGCTTGGAATGGCTTCTGATTTTTACCAAATGCAATACTTTTTTTTACTTTTTTTTTTTTTTTTGAGACGGAGTCTTGCTCTGTCGCCCAGGCTGGAGTGCAGTGGCGCGATCTCGGCTCACTGCAAGCTCCACCTCCCGGGTTCACGCCATTCTCCTGCCTCAGCCTCCCGAGTAGCTGGGACTACAGGCGCCCACAACCGTGTCCGGCTAATTTTTTTTGTATTTTTAGTAGAGACGGGGTTTCACCGTGGTCTCGATCTCCTGACCTTGTGATCCGCCCGCCTCGGCCTCCCAAAGTGCTGGGATTACAGGCGTGAGCTACCGCACCCGGCGCAATACTTTTTACTATCTATCTTGATACCATATTTTCCCCCCAAAGGTTAAAATAACTTTGAATTTCTGTGACATACACTACTTGATAATAATATATTATTTTAATGTTTATTTCATTTTTCTTACTTTGGACAGGAAATATGCTGACATTATAATAAGATGTGTCTCCCTCACATCTTAAACGTTTGTGTGAAGACCCAGTCATCATGCTTATGAACCACAAAAAGATCAGTAAAGGTATATTATTTTTAAAAATATATATACACTTTGATTAATTATCAAATTTGTTAAGAATTTTTACATCTATTTTTGTAAGCATATTACTCTATAACTCTTTTTTCTTGTGTTCTTTCAAATTTAGGTATTAGAGTTATGCTTATTTGATTAAAATATATTAAGAACCTTAGCTGGGCGCAGTGGCTCACGCCTGTAATCCCAGCACTTTGGGAAGCCGAGACTGGCAGATCACCTGAGATCAGGAGTTTGAGACCAGCCTGGCAAACAAGGTAAAACCCCGTCTCTACTAAAAATACAAAAATTAGCTGGGCGGGGTGGTGCGTGGCTGTAGTCCCAGCTACTCAGGAGACTGAGGCAGGAGAATCGCTTGAACCCAGGAGACAGAAGTTGCAATGAGCCTAGATCACACCACTGCACTCAAGCCTAGGAGACAACAGCAAAACTCCATCTCAAAAAAAAAAAAAAAAAATCTTTATCTTTTCTTGTAATATTAAATGCTTTAAATAACATAGGAATTATTCGCTTCATGAATGCTGAGAAAAGCTTTCCTGTTAAAATGATCCAAGTCTGTAACATTTGTGAAAGTTTTTTTTTTTTTTTTTTTTTTTTTACTTTTTTTGCACTTTATTCTTCCTCCAGGTTTTTATTTTATTTATTTATTTATTTTTTAGAGAGACGGTTTCTGTCATCCAAGCTGGAGTGCTGTGGCAAATCATGTCTTACTGCCACTGTGACCTCCTGGGCTCAAGTGATCCTCCCACCTCAACCTCCCAAGTAGCTTGGACTCAGGTGTGTGCCAGCACACACGACTAATTTTTTCTTTTTTTTTTTGTAGAGACAGGGTCTTGTTATGTTGCTTAGGCTGGTTTGAACTCCCAGGCTCAAGCCATCTACCCACCTCAGCTTCCCAAAGTGCTGGGATTACAGGCGTGAGCCATTGCACCTGACCTCTTTCCCCAGATTTAATACTCCCTCTTGCATCAGTATTGGTAATATACATGAGTGTCTATATTATTTTGACTTTAAAATTTACCAACATTAAGTTGTCACAAGAATCTTTTATAATTTTCTCAAAAGGTCATATACTATTCCCATTTCTAATATTGTTAATTTCTATATTGCCTTTCTCAATCAGACTTGTCTATTATTTAGTATTTTTAAATAACCAATTTTGGTTTATCAATTCCACTTTACTTGTTATTGCCATTGCTCTGTTTTGTTTTCTAATGCATTTATCTATACTTTCATCATTAGTAATTCCTTCTTTTGAATCTGTTGTTCTTTTTCTAGATTTGTAAATTGAGTGTTTATATTGCAATATTTCTTCCTTAATTATGAAAGAATATAGGGCTAGGAATTATTCTTAGACCATAACTACAGCCACAGCCCATAGTGATGATTTATAGGATTCCTGCTGTCATTTATTTCGAAATAATCTTGAATTCCTTCTGTAATCCAAATGTTATTTAAATGTTTTAATATTTGCAAATGGTTAGATTTTGTTATCTGTTTAGTGTTCGTTTCTAATTTTAATGCATCATGGTTGGCAAACATGACTGATTATTTCTTCTTTTTGGAATTCATTAAAATGATCTCCGTAAGGCTCATTAGTTTTGATTGGAGACAGGTCCCTCCAAAAATCTCTTTCCAAATAAACGTTGATGCTGACTTCAAGGCCGTCAAAATAAAGTCTTCAAGGCTTAAATGTTTTGAAAGTATCTCCTTAGTGTTCCTTTATTAAGTCAATAAATTATGAATCCAAGATAATGTGTCATTTTATTTTATTTTATTTTACTGTATTTTATTTTATTTATTTATTTAGAGACGGAGTCTGGCTCTGTTGCCCAGGCTGGAGTGCAGTGGCACGATCTCGGCTCACTGCAAGCTCCGCCTCCCGGGTTTACGCCATTCTCCTGCCTCAGCCTCCCGAGTAGCTGGGACTACAGGTGCCTGCCACCACGCCCAACTAATTTTTTGTATTTTTAGTAGAGACAGGGTTTCACCATGTTAGCCAGGATGGTCTCGATCTCCTGACCTCGTGATCCGCCTGCCTCAGCCTCCCAAAGTGCTGGGATTACAGGCGTGAGCCACTGCGCATAGCCAATAATGTGCCTTTTTACTTTTCAAAGCTTTCTTTCAAATAGTAACAATTTCTTTGGTTTGTACTTTACCTGGCAGAGACAAGTTTCATTATCTGCAGTTGGACTTATTTCTTCACATAAACATAAAATATTAACATATCTGTACACTTGGACAGGTATTAAAGGAAATAAATAAGTCTTAAGAGTACGATCTCAAATAACTAAATTTTCTTTTATTCATTAAAAGAATAGAGAAAGCCATTGCATTTCACGTAATGTGAAGGATTAAGCTGTTCTTTTAATCTGTTTTGCAACTTGAGTTAAATGATAATAGATGGAAATCACAATGTACCATCGAGAGATAGAGGAGTCAGGGCCTAAAGGTAGTACCTGAAACCCATCTGTAGTCAGAATTGCTCTTGAAAGACTAAAAGACAGTGTAACCAACCGTTGCCAGGTGTCACCTTTGGGGAGTACAGTAGAAATAGTAGGTGGGAGTGGGAAAGAAGGGGAAATCTCATATTTTGCTCTATACACTCCTGCACTGTACAAACTCTTTATAATAATACTGTATACATGAATTACTCATTTTGTAATTATAAGAAAACAAAAAAATTCTCCTTAATGGTGCCTATGACTTTCAGTTTACACATACAACTTTGCCCTAAATCCAAAGCAGCCGGTTCCCACAATGCCCCCCTCGCCCCCAACACTAGAGCATCAAGAAAAACACCAGATAAAGTATTTGACTTGTTTTGGTGCCATATTATGCTATAGAAATTTATATCTTTAAGTATTCTAGAATCAGAGTGCCATGAGTTGCTCCCATAAGAACACAGGAGCAAAGATGCACACGGATCATGTCCATTTTAGGCCTTTTAACACACACACTGATGGAAGGAAACAGCTATTTATTTATTTATCGGACAAAGAGCTTTGTTTTGGTGATTTGCTTACTGTCTAGCAGCCCCAAGCCCATATTCTACATTCAGCTGCTCTTCGATATTGAGGCCAGGACTCCCAAACTACATTTCCTAGGCCTCCTTGTCGGCTGGTTTCCAGTTGTGTTCTAATAAAGGAAGGTGGAAGAAGAGAAGGAACTTCCTTCCTGTTTCCACCTTCTTCTGGCATCATTCCCACATGTGAGGGCAGCTATGGCTCCACCCTCCAGCTCCTTTTTTTTTTTTTTGAGATGGAGTCTTCCTCTGTCGCACAGGCTAAAGTGCAGTGGCGCAATCTCTGCTCACTGCAACCTCCGCCTCCCGGCTTCAATCAATTCTCTGTCTCAGCCTCCCGAGTACTTGGGATTACAGGCGCCCACCACCACACCCGGTTAATTTTTTTGTATTTTTAGTAGAGATGGGGTTTCATCATCTTGACCAGGCTGGTCTTGAACTCCTGACCTCGCGATCCACCTGCCTCAACCTCCCAAAGTGCTGGGATTACAGGCGTGAGCCACGGCACCCGGCTCCAGCTCCTTCCTTCCTTCCTTCCCTCCTTTCTTTCTTTCTTTTTTTTTTTTTTGATGGAGTTTCACTCTTGTTGCCCAAGCTGGAGTGCAATGCCACAATCTTGGCTCACTGCAACCTCCGTCTCCCAAGTTCAAGGGATTTTCCTGCCTCAGCCTCCTAAGTAGGTGAGATTACAGGCATGCACCACCAAACCCAGCTAATTTTTTTATTTAGTAGAGATGGGGTTTCACCATGTTGGTCAGGCTGGTCTCAAACTCCTGACCTCAGGTGATCCACCCACCTCGGCCTCCCAAAGTGCTGGGATTACAGGCGTGCGCCACCACGCCTGGCCCTCCAGCTCCTTTCAACAGCCCATGCACCAGCTGCTCTGCACCACTCCAAAGTCCCAGCACCACCTGACTCTGCCATCTCACAGTCTGAGCACAGGCTACCCCAGGCCTTCCTTCTGAGCTCGTAAAGTTCTGGTAACCCCACATTTCCTTCTTTTTCCTTTTATTGCTGTCTCAGTCTTCCCATACCTGTGTAACCAATTTTGTATATTAAACTGTCTCCGTTTAAGAAGCAAGCCTGGTCTGTGATTTCCTGGATGAGATTTTAACCAATTCCATATGACTACACTCATGTAAATTAAAAACGCTTAGGATGTCAGCCAAAGTAGGATGTTGTGTCTTCACTATGCGGTGGTATAAAACTATCCAATGAAACTTTTTTCAGAAAATGCATGGTAGTTATTTCCCTGAAGAAGCATGATCCTCAATGCATTTAAAAAAAAGGAGACAGAAAAGAAGCAGGGTTCATCAGAACAAGAATGGAGGACATTGTTCTCTTCCTGGTCCAAGCCTCATCCCCACCGGTCCTAGAACTGCCAGCTCATTTGCATCAAGTATTAGTATCTTGTAAGCTTTAGTCATTGTATATAAATTTATCTCTGTGATTTTTTACTCTTAGCTCCAAATATTGGCAAATGGCACCTTTTAAGTATTGTATCTAGAGTAATATACTTAAATGTATAAAGTGGCTTTCAAAAATTGTAAAAGAAATTGCAGGATATGAGATCTCTGTCCAAAAAGTAATAATTGAGAGAGGCCGTGGATTATTTAGTTCAGCATATTTAGCTAATTATAATTTTAAAGGACAATATGAATCATAACAGCTAAATCTAATAATTGTTGAACACTTACGCCTGGCACTGTGCTTACAGCCTTACATATATTTTATCAATTAATTTTTACTACACCCAAAATACACCTTATGAAATAAGGACTATTATTATTCTCATTTCCCAGATGAGGAATCTGAGATACAGAAATATTAAGTAATTAATCTAAGTTCACGGAGGTTGTAAAATAAGTAGATGTAGTATTTAGCTATTGGGTATGAATTAAATTTAAAGTTTTGGTAAAGGATTAGAAACTCTGGCCCTAAGAGGGAAACCATGGGAGAAAGTCTGAGATCCTAGCGTGACATATTTTGGGAACTTGCATTTAAATTTGATTTATGTATAATGAAATTCAATGAATATTTTGAGTCTTTAATTTTTTTTTTTTTTTTTTTTGAGACAGAGTCTTACTCTGTCGCCAGGCTGGAGTGCAGTGGCACAACCTTGGCTCACTGCAACCTCCGCCTCCCGGGTTCCAGTGATTCTCCTGCCTCAGCCTCCCAAGGAGCTGGGACTACATGCGTGTGCCACCACACCCAGCTAATTTTTGCATTTTTAGTACAGATGGGGTTTCACCATGTTGGCCAGAATCTCTTGACCTCGTGATCTGCCCACCTCAGCCTCCCAAAGTGCTAGGATTGCAGGCGTGAGCCACTGCGCCCGGCTTTTTTTTTTTTTTTTTTTTTACTTATTATTCTCCATCAAAGAAGTAGTATAATGTGATCATGTTAGACACTCGGTATAATCTTGGCTCTGTCAACAAAAAGCAGGTGACCTTGGGCAAGTTTTTCAACCTCTCTGTGCTCTCATCTGTAGGGTACAGATGATCCTAGCACCTATGCCATAAGGTCATTGGATGAGTTAAATGAGAGTCACATAAAGTACTCAGTACTTTGCTATAATTTATATAGCGGTGTACGATGATTAGAGGAATAAGAACAATTTTTTTATTCACTAAAATACCCAACTATTTAAGACATGAGATAATATCTCAAGTAAAAATTTTTCTCCCCAATGTTATATGTGGATTTAAGTCTAGTTCCATCCTACTGGGTGAAAATAATAAAAATATTTATTATTCTGAGACTGAGTGTTAAAAAATCTAGCTCCCTGTGGAGGTTATAGTTTAGTGGGTGCATCATTACCACTAAACATACACAATGTAGTGATGGTCATACAACAATGTGAATGTCCTTAGTGCCACTGAACTGTACATGTAAAAATAGTTAAAACGGTCATTTTAAAAATTAAAAAAATTTTTTTTTCTTTGAGATGGAGTTTTGTTCTTGTTGCCCAGGCTGGGGTGCAATGGCGCGATCTCGGCTCACCACAACCTCTGCCTCTTGGGTTCAAGCGATTCTCCTGCCTCAGCCTCCCGAGTAGCTGGGATTACAGGCATACACCATCATGCCTGGCTAATTTTGTATTTTTAGTAGAGACAGAGTTTCTCCATGTTGGTCAGGCTGGTCTCGAACTCCCGACCTCAGGTGACCCGCCTGCCTCGGCCTCCCAAAGTGTTGGGATTACAGGCGTCAGCCACTGTGCCTGGCCACACCTGGCTTTTAAATTAGACTTAGAGTGGGTTCAGTGTGGATGGATTTACTCAACAGCAAATTGAGAAGTTATTTTTCAAAGGATACCCGCAGACTGATACAGCACAAAAAAAATGGAGAGAGAGGATGATTTTTCTGCTTTGATAGAAGAACATTTCTAGCAGGGTAACCCAGCTAAACAGATGTAAAAGAAACAAGGTGGAATCAGTTTGATCTTATCTTTGAAAAGCAGAAAAACAGTGAACTGAACTGAGAAGCCTACTGAGTTTTCTACCATTTTCATGAAATGCTTGATTAGGCTGAAACTAGTGCACATTCCTTCCTCATGATGCTGTGATGTGAGTTATTGCTTTCCACACTATCAGTCACTTTGGTCTTGCTCGCCCTCACTCCCACATCTATGGGAAGTGGTTCGCATTTTTGTTCTCATATGGTCATTCAGTAGTGTTGAACATACTGTTATGTGGCTCGATGACCCCGGCTATTCTTGCAAGTCCACTCTTTTTTCTAAAAATAGAAATGTGTGTTAGGAATTAAAAGCACCTCGTGTTTGATTGTGTTCATGTTCTTTGAATTATCCTGCAGTTTGAGTCACACATTCAATTTAGAGAACAAAAATAATAGCTGCTAATAATGTCTCCAAAGAAAATACTTTCATACTCTTGGTCACATTTAACAGTATACGGAGTCCACAGCCAATCACTTGAAAATCTGGTCCTACACATAGGTGTATGATTCTAAGTGGCAAGAAAGCAAATCTTCCGGGGAAAGAAAAAGTGTTAACATTCCTTAGTTTTAAGTTCCTATTTCAAAGGACAGAAAGGGAGGCTGTTACCTGTATCCCGATAGACAGGCATCGATTTTTCTTAAAGTGGTCCTTCTTCCTGTCCTCCGTGGTGACGGTGGCTATGGTGGTGGTGGTGGTGACGGTGGCAGTGTTATTACCCATGTGTTGACTGGCAGGGCCATGGATCTGGGCGTTTGCAGCTTCGATGGCGGCGGTCAGAGCCTTCATACTGTCCAGGCTCTCGGTGGAGTTGCTGAGTCCAGACTGGCTGATAATATCTCCTCGTTGGCCCTGGCCGTCCATGTAGGCATCCTGGGCTGACTCTGTGCTACTCTGGGCTGTGATAGAAATGAAAGGTTTCGTGGTAGTTCTGGGTGGGACTGGAGGTGGTGTCTTCTTATATGTTGTAATGCAAGATGACACTGGAAGACAGTGAAAACAAAGACACTGTGATTTCTGCGTGGGTTTTAATTTCTGATATTGTAACTGACAGCCATTGGAAATTAGGGCACACGAAACACACTGAGACATTTAACAGGAAAAAAGTTCCATTGACAGGCTGAGACCCCTGCTTTCCAGAGGTGGTTTCAGTCTCCTCTGAGGTGACATCTCCACAAAACCGAGGGAGAAAAACACTGGGAAATACCAATTTCTGAAATGGAAGTTTCTAAAATGGAAATTAATTTGAATCAACATAAACTAGACACGATTAGCCCTCTGTCGAAACCTTCCCAGCCAACAAAGTGTATAGGCACAGAGAGAAGGTGAGGGGAGTCTCTGCCTTCAGGGAAAACACTAAATATAGCTAACGTTAAGCAAAGTAACTCATTAGAAGAGATTCTAGTGGTTGATAATAAACATGGAAAAAGAGAAAATAAGGCAAAGAGGTTGCGAGGATGCGTGTTCTGATCCTAATAACAAGGATGAGGTGTTTGGGGAAGAAGGGTACACACGCCATCATGGCTGCTACAACTTATTTATCGAAGCCCACTCCTTCCTTTCTTCTCTCCCTCCCTCCCTCCCTTCCTTCCTTCCTTCTTTCCTTCCTGCTTTTTCTGTCTCCCTCCTTCCCTTAAAAATGTTTTCTTAAAAATAGAGAGGAGGTCTCTCTGTGTTGCCCAGGCTGGTCTTGAATTCCTGGGCTCAAGAGATCCTCTCCCTTAGGCCTCCTTTCAAAGGACAGAAAAGGAGACTGTTACCTGTAACTTGATAAACAGACAAACAGCCGGGTGCGGTGGCTCAAGCCTGTAATCCCAGCACTTTGGGAGGCCGAGACGGGCGGATCACGAGGTCAGGAGATCGAGACCATCCTGGCTAACACGGTGAAACCCCGTTTCTACTAAAAATACAAAAAACTAGCCGGGCGAGGTGGCGGGCGCCTGTAGTCCCAGCTACTTGGGAGGCTGAGGCAGGAGAATGGCGCAAACCCGGGAGGCGGAGCTTGCAGTGAGCTGAGATCCGGCCACTGCACTCCAGCCCGGGCTACAGAGCAAGACTCCGTCTCAAAAAAAAAAATAAATAAAAAATAAAAAATAAAAAAATAAAAAAATAAAATAAAACAGACAAATAGAAGTGCTGGGATTACAGGGGTGAGCCACCGGGCCCGGCCACTTCCCATCTTTCTCTCTGTCTTTCTGTCCTTCCTCCCTTCCTCCCTCCCTCCCTCCCTCCCTCCCTTCCTTCTTTTCCTTCCCTCCTCCCTCCCTTCTTTTTTCTCTCTGTCCCTCTGTGTTTCCCCCCGTCCTTCCCTTCTTTCCTTCCTTCCCTCTTTCAGTCTTTCACTTTTCTCTATCTTCCTGTCTTGTCATCCTTCCTTTTCGTTCTCTCTCTCTCCATCTCCCTCTTTCTTGTCTTTCCCGTTCTCCTCCTCTCTGTCTTCCTTCTTCCCTTCCACCTTGCCTCTCTCTCTCTGCATGTCTTTTTTTGGATAAGCGCTCATTATATAAACTTCTTTTGTCGAATTTTCGCTTGTTTCTGAGCAGAACTACTCACTGAGAGTATTTACACTGTACAAAAGTCTCCTATTGTAGAAATTAATCCACATGCTAGCTAATAAATCAGTCTTCGTGGGCTTCGTCTGTATGAGCCACTCCCTAAAGTGTCTTCCTTTAGGGCAACTTGGTCAAGTCAAGGGCCTGAATCTGACTGGGTGTGGTGGCTCACGCCTGTAATCCCAGCACTTTGGGAAGCTGTGGCAGGTGGATCACCTGAGGTCAGGAGTTTGAGACGAGCCTGGCCAACATGGTGAAACCTCGTCTCTACTAAAAATACAAAAATTAACCGGGTGTGATGGCGTATGCTGTAATCCCAGCTACTCGGGAGGCTGAGGCAGGAGAATCGCTTCAACCTGGGAGGTGGACGTTGAGGTGAGCTGAGATCGTGCCACTGCACTCTAACCTAGGCGACAGAGGGAGATTCGGTCTAAAAAAAGGGTGGGGGCCTGAATCTAGGCTGCCGAGTACAATTTCGGACCTGTACAAGGGAGTCAAGGTCTATTTGGAGGCTCCCAGCAGCAGCCTAAGCCCCACCATCTAGCCATTTGATTACAATGCTGAGGGTTTTGAAGAAGCTTTACATTTTGGCTTTCAGTTTCTCATTTGTAAAGCATGATTTTAGAAAATAAAGATCAAAAACAAATTAAGTTTCCAAGTGGGACTCCAGTCAGTGAAGCACAATTCCTTAAGCAGCTATTATAAATTCATTCAAATAATTACACTTCCATCATTTCCTCCCCAGCCCACCCCAGCCCACCCACTCTCGCAGGTGGTGTCACCGTGGCTCCATCACATCAGCTAGACCTGGCCACGCAGTCCCAACTTGTTACCTACGGTTCCAGCTGCCAACTTGGACCATCTCACTGAATGAAATCCTTGCTTCAACATTGAAGATGTTTCCTTTGGCCACTCAAAGGAAACACCCTATAATGAACAATAAACAAAAGACCCTATTATGCTGTCCTGCTGTTTCAGTGGCCTGTGATTTGGAGTAATGTCCTTAACCATAAAATAGATGGAGACAATAATGTTTGGCTATTTCGCAGGGATTGCCTGAGTATTGGAGGAACAAATCAAGCAAATGTCACATTACAATATCATATGGACTCTGGGAGAGGGGAAGACAAGGTGCATGACACCGAGGCAGTTGCCTCTCATTCCCTGGGTGGATGACTGGCAGAGGCCCAGCCCAGCAGAACCTCCCCTCTATGTTGACTCATGAAACACACATCTTTACCTCTTTTTTATTTTTTTAAGAGATAGGGTCTCACTCTGTCACCAGGTTGGAGTGCAGTGGCACCATCATGGCTCACTGCAGCCTCGATCTCCCAGGCTCAAGCAATCCTCCCACTTCAGTCTCTTGAGCAGCTGGGACTACAGGTGTGCACCACCACATCCAGCTAATTGTTTATTTTTTGTAGAGATGGAGTTGTGTTGCCCAGGCTGGTCTTGAACCCCTGGCTTCAAGCGATCCTCCCACCTCAGCCTCTCAAAGTGCTGCATTAGAGGCATGAGCCAGTAGGCCATGCCTGGCCCATCTTTATCATTTGAATGCAGCTCAACAATAAGCAGTCAACTTCCTCATTTTTTAGCTAATGCACCTGACAGGAAATGCGACTCAGGGAAAATACAGGGCCTGCAAGGTGCAGTCGGGAGCGGAACCAGCCAGCCTCAGGTTCTTCCCATTAGCCCAAAGCTAAGCCTCTGGCTAAACAATGCCAATGCATATACATTGTAAATACTTTGCCTCCCTCACTTTAGTTTCTTGTATCCAAACCTTGCTGCGGCTCAGGTTCCCAGAGAAGCATGAGTGTTGGTAGCCCTGCTCGGAGTAATGCTCATCTCAGTCATTCAGCTGAAGACCCAGAGTGGGTGGGAGCCATAAATAGGATAGAACCTCTCCCTATTAAAATCGAATGAAGCTAGAGCATTGTACCACTTCTCCTAAGACATGTCTTTACAGTGTGAACTCATTATTTTGTTCAAAATGGATTCTCAGGACATTCCACCCACTGATATTTCAAGAAGCTAAATAACATATTCCAACATCAAATGGCTGACCTTTTGGATTACATATTGCTTCTTGTTAGCTCTCCCTGGTTTCTTCTTTCAGTGTGGATAATCCAAACTGGACAGTGAGGACAGGGACGGTGGCTCACACCTGTCATCCCAGCGTTTGGGGAGGCTAAGGTGGGAGGACTGCTTGAGTCCAGAAGTTGCAGACCAGCCTGGGCAAGATAACGAGATCCTGCCTCTACTCAATTAGAAAACAAAACTAAACACTCCCCCTCCAAAAAAAAAAAAAGCTAGATAATGCAGCCAAATACAGAATCATTTGATTTGCTATGACATACAGTAAAAATCCTGCCATGATGTGATAAGTGTGATGATGTGGGTGGGAGGGCACGGGGCTAAGTCACATCGTTCCCAATGCATGACTGACCTTGGGGACCTGAGCCTCCAATGTGACTCCTACACTCCCCAGGCCAACTGCAATTGGACGCCACCTGGTGGCTGTTGTCAGCTCATCTTCGCTATCTATCGGGATAACTCTGGATACCTTGTTCAACAGGGACATTGGCAGAGCTCCAGTACTGCTTGAAATCTACTATGGTTAGATTGGACAGGGAGAATACTGGAGACATGACTTCTCCAACAGGGTGGTCCTGCCCCCAACACCCAAAGGAGATAAGATTTTGAGATCCCCCTCACTTCGAATAAGGGAGCTGCATGGAGGACAGGAACCATCTCCCATGCTGTTATACGGAGGGACGTTACTCGTCATTATGAAGCTTTAGGATAGGAACCATCTTCCATGCTGTTACGAGGAGGGGTGTTACTCATTATTATGAGGCTTCACTGCGGTAAGCAACACTGTCCAATCATGGACTAGGAAGGTGAAAGGAATTCAGATCTTCATGATTGCTGTTTTTTTCCAACTACAGACAGGGTCTCATTGTGCTGTGTTTTGTGTTCATTGCAAATCAAATGATTTTCTTCCTCATCTGGCTGAAAGGACTCCATCTGGCTGAAAGGCCTTGAACTCCCCGGTTTAAGAGATCTTCCCCCTTCAGCCTCCTGAATAGGTGGGACAACGGGCGCATGCCACCATGCTCGGCTTAAGATTGCTGTTTGAAGGAGAGGAAAGGAGATTCAAATCACAACTCACACTTCTCCATCGTCCCCTTCTTCATTTTCCAATTCTTCTGCACTCCAAAGCTCATACAACAAAATCCTTCCATTTTCCCCAACATCACCCTTTCCTAGATTTGCTATCTAAGCCCTAAACTCTCGCTTCTCTCCTAAGGGTGTTTTGTTTGTTTCAGTTCTACTCTCAGGATTCAGTGCCAGGAAAGATTTAGAACCCACTGAGAAGGTCTGAGCACCAGCAGGTGTGTGATAGATAAGAGTGAGGCTTAAGGAGGGTGAAACACCACCCAATATGTTTGTCTTGTCCGGTCAAAACAGAAAGAGAAAATGAGAAAGAGAAAAAGAGAAAACGAGCAGCTTCTATACAGTGAGTGAAACATCTGATTTGTTTAAAAGTGATGTTCTCTCTTTTTTTTTTTTTGAGACGGAGTTTCGCTCTTGTTACTCAGGTGCAATGGTGCGATCTCCGCTCAGGGCAACCTCCGCATCCTGGGTTCAAGCAATTCTCTTGCCTCAGCCTCCTGAGTAGGTGGGATTACAGGCATGCGCCATCATGCCTGGCTAATTTTTGTGGGTTTAGTAGAGACAGGGTTTCACCATGTTCGCCTGGCTAGTCTCAAACTCCTGACCTCAGGTGATTCAACTGCCTCAGCCTCCCAAAGTGCTGGGATTAGAGGCGTGAACCACCATTCCCAGCAAGAACAGAGAGGTGAAGCCAGCTGACTTCCTGGGTCCAGTGGGGACTTGGAGAACTTTTCTGTCTAGCTAAAGAATTGTAAATGCACCCATCAGCACTCTGTAAAAACGCACCAATCAGCGCTCAGTGTCTAGTTAAAGGATTGTAAATATACCAATCAGCACTCTGTAATAACGCACCAATCAGCACTCTGTGTCTAGCTAACGGATTGCAAATGCACCAATCAGCAATCTGTAAAAATGCACCAATCAGCACTCTGTAAAATGGACCAATCAGCAGGACGTGGGTGGGGACAAATAAGCAAACAAAAGCTGGCCACTCCAGCCTGCAGTGGCAATCCAGCTGCAATCCGCTGGGGTCATCTGGCATGCTGTGGAAGGTTTGTTCTTTCGCTCTTCACAATAAATCTTGCTGCTGCCCACTCTTTGGGTCCACACTACCTTTATGAACTTTTATAGGAATTTTATAGCATGTTTTATCTGTTGAATCTAAAACAAAAACCAAAAAACTATGGGTTTTTTGTATGTCTTTAAAAAAAGTCCTCTTTCTAGTAATTCTTTTTTGTTGCATTTTACCAAAGCACTGATCTGCAACAAATTGAGGGCAAACAAACAAACTGGTCCCTCACCAGAGATAGTCTGAGAAGCACTGAAAAGAACATTTGCAAATCCAGAGAACAGGGCAGAGGTAGTACGAGTGAGATTAAGAATATATTCAAGAGGTAACTTGAAGCCACAGGCTGTTTTAGAAAACAAAATGATGTGCAGAGGCCAAAAAAAAAAAAAAAAAAAAAAGGAACATAGAAGGACCTAAACTAGGGACATAAACATATATCTATTGTAGAAATACAGAATGGGAACGATTGGACTTATGGTTGTAATGTCAGGTAAGGTGTCTTATTTCAGGAAAGGCATGTAGGATTAGAAGTACGGACCTAGGCCTGTTGCGGAGGCTCATTTCTGTAATCCCAGCACTTTGAGAGGTCCAGGCGGGAGGATCTCTTCGAGCTGAGGAGTTTGAGACCAGCTAAAGCAACATGGTGAAACGCATCTCCACACAATTATCCAGGAGTGGTAGCATCCTGCCACAGCCTTCCAAGTAAGTGGCACCTGTAGTCCCAGCTACTTGGAAGGCTGGGGCGGGAGGACTGCTTGAGCCCGGAAGATCGAGGTTGCAGTGAGCCAAGATCGCGCCACTCCAGCCTGGCGACAGAGCAAGAGTACGTCAAAAAAATAAAAAATAAGAATAAAAAGACGGGGTGTTTCATTTGGAAGAGAAGAAAGGGGGGTTCTCAATTATTTGGAGGGCTCTTGCTTAGAGGATGGCATGGGCCTGCTTTGTACAAGTCCCCAAAGGAACAACAAAGGCAAGAGCTCAGAGAGGCATAAAGCATAATTCTACAGGCATTGATTGTCCGTCCATAGAAGGAATACGAGGACCTCACAGCAGAGGGAGTTCTCAGCCCCTGTTCAAGCACAGACCAGCACATGTTTTGGCTGGGAAGTTACAGCAATTGTACCAACATCTGATAGGTGGCTCAACTAGATGACAAGATTTCTTTCAAATTGGATGGTTATGATAATGACTGAAATCTAGACAAGAATTTGCAAACTAGGGAGGGTCCCACAGACAATGATACTAAAGAACTGAAGAAAGAAGCCAAAAAAGGAGGCCAGAAAAAGAGCTCCAATGAGGCTGTCTGGTAGCAATGATGAATGTGCTGGCATCTTGGGAAAGCATCTGGCACCGATGAGGACAAAATTACTAATAGATAAGTTTGCTGCTCCTGCTTCCAGCCAAACAGACCCCAAAGTTGTGCACTTAATAGCGCATCATAGGGCTCCTGCTCCTCGCGGTGATGTGTTATGCAGGCCGCACTTTCCAAAAAATGCCAGACAAATCAGCGGTCTGGCTGCAGTCCTCCACCGGGAAAAATGCACAAACCCTGGCAACCACATAGATGATGAGATGAGATTTAGTCCAGATCCGTGACATGCCATTAGATCTTCCTAATCACCAGAGAGCAGATCCTTACTCTGTGTACTGGACACTGTACTAAGAACTTAATAGACATGGGGGCTGGGTGTGGTGGCTCCCACCTGTAATCCCAGCACTTTGGGAGGCTGAGGCATAAGGATCACTTTAGCCCAGGAGTTCGAGACCAGCATGGGTAACAGAGTGAGACCTTGTCTTAAAAAAACCCAAAAACAACAACTAGCTGGTCATGATGGTGCACGCCTGAAGTCCCAGCTACTTGGCAGGCTGAGGTGGGAGGATCACTTGAGCTTGGGAGGTGGAGGCTGCAATGAGCCATGACTGTGCCACTGCACTCCAGTCTTGGTGACAGAGCAAGACTCTGCCTCAAAAAAAAAAAAAAAAAAAGAAAAAAAAGAAAAAGAAAAAAAATAGACATGATCTCACATATGTGAAAGATCCCACTATCCCCATTTCACTGATGAAAATATTAAGGCTCAGAGCAGGCAACGGACATCTTTAACTCATCTACAGATTCAGTGACAGAGTTAAGAGTACTCAGGGCTCCAAATCCCATTTTACCATTAACTCAAACCACCTCTGTTTATCCCGGCACCCTCCTCTCTCCCCCCCAGTAAACACTCTCTATTAAACACCCTGTCCACTAAAGCACCATGCTTTCCACGAGAGACTCCTTTGTGTACAGCCCTCCTCACTCTGCAGGAACTCACCAAAGTTTCAGTGAATGAATTAATTTGGAGTGGTCAACAAGGGGTGCACAGTTGCAACCTTTTTTTTTTTTTTTTTTTTTTTTGAGACAGAGTCTGGCACTGTCGCCCAGGCTGGAGTGCAGTGGCCGGATCTCGGCTCACTGCAAGCTCCGCCTCCCAGGTTCACGCCATTCTCCTGCCTCGGCCTCCCGAGTAGCTGGGACTACAGGCGCCCGCCACCTCGCCCGGCTAGTTTTTTGTGTTTTTTAGTAGAGACGGGGTTTCACCGTGTTAGCCAGGATGGTCTCCATCTCCTGACCTCATGATCTGCCCGTCTCAGCCTCCCAAAGTGCTGGGATTACAGGCTTGAGCCACCACGCCTGGCCCACAGTTGCAACTTTTAAAAGACAGCAGAAGGAGAGAAATGCCACAAAACAAAATGCACATGGAAAAATCACTACCTTATTTCAAAATATTTACAGCTTCACATTTACAGGCCACCCAAAGTGTGGTGGTCAGTGGTGAGAAGGCAAAGATCAGAGGCTGTTGGGGTGGGGCATACACCATGATTCCCGGCCCCCCTCTGGGAGACACAAGGTATCCCACAGTCTTCTCTCCCAGTCACATCCTCCACGGAAACCACAAGATGACTTACTCAACTTTTTTTTAAAGTAGAAAAAAGTATGCTTGTGTGTGTGTAAGGGGAGGAGACGGGATGTGAATGAGATGGAGGGTAGTGTAATAATTCCTGTAGTCATAAGACACGCCAGTTGGTAGTTACTAGTATTCCAGACACTTCCTAACGCCAGACAAATGCCCCAAGCCTCGGCATGTCTGGCTTAGAGATCTATTCAACTGATAGCAGCCGCCTCTTCTGGGGAGAGCAGATCTTTCAGAAAGCACTGGCTGCGCTGCTAATCAAACGCAACATTGTTCTCAGAAAGGAGGAAGAATGGAAAGGTTTGTTTCAGAGTCACAACTTTATTTTTTTTAAAAAGCACCCAAGTTGTTTTAACAAGTTGCTACAAAACTTGGGCTTCCTGAGTGGAGGCTGTTTTGCACAGTGCATCTACTGTACAAAAATCCAGGCAGGGAGGGATCAGAAAGTTAGAGTCATTAAAGAAAAAAAAAAAAAAAAAAAAAAAAAGCCCCAGGCACTTCATGCCTGGAAATGATGTCAGACGCAGCCACTCCTCTGTTAGAACTACGACCAAACAATGCGCAGGCAATCCACAGCAGCTGCCCTGCAAATGTCAGCGCCAGCCCAGTCCAAAGAGCTTGAAACCTACCAAGCCGAAGGACTGTGCTGTGCCTCTCTCGCGCACATTTTCCCCAAGCACTCTCAGGAACCTGGCAACAGGTAACGTGGCAACCTTTGACTTATAAAAGGGCAAGTGGCACAATTTCAGGCAACAAATGGACTTTTTTTAAAGCCAGCATCTCCCCCACCACTCCCACACCCTCCCTCCCAACCAAAAGTGAGTAAAAAACAAAGCATTGACGCGGGCAGTCCTACTCTCGAGTGTCCCCTTGTGGCCAAGCCTGGAACATCACATCCGTACTTTGCAATCTGTGGATCAGCTACGAGGTAAGTCGCTCTTTGGAAGGGGTGGAGGTCTTCGCTGGACTTGTCTTCCGAAAAGCATAAAGAGTGGAAGTCAAGGCTAAGAATGGCTTGCTTTTTTACCTTACCACCTTAACAAAAACTTCACCTTAGCTGCGGGGTTAAATCTCTGCTTCGGGGCTGGGGATTTTCGTCGCTGTTGTTTTAAAGCAGCAGCCAAGGCCATGTTTTTTAAGGTGGTGAGTTAAACAGAGCAAGCACTGCGGTAGCCTCTTTCCACCCAATCTCTTTCTTCACATCCTAGTCACAGCCAAGCGTAGGGCGGATGGCAGTGAGGATAAACAGCCCAGAAACTGAGGGTTCCTGCAGGGTGGGACTGGCATTTTCCATTTTTATCTGAAGGTGTACTTTGAATGCAGACACTTTTCTCGCAGGCCAGAAGCACTGCTCATTTGCATTGCTGGCTTCCAGTTAGCCTATTTGCGAGGATTACTTAGGATTTCCAGACTGCAGGCCCAGCTACCCAGAGAGTGTGCCTCGAAGCCCCACCTCAACGCTTTCATCTCTTTGTGGGGGGAAGCACCCACGAAAATGCCAACGGCAGTATTTGTAACCGGCCTTCTTCCTTTTGGGAACTGCTTTCTGCAGCTCTCTCTGTTTTAGAGGAATAACTACAGCAGGGAGCTGCTCCAGCCTCGCAGGAGGAGAGGGCACCGTTGAGGAGAGGGCACCCGTTCTGTCTCCCTCTGGCTATGTTAACTGGAAACTAGGAAAGGGGTTCAGATCAAAGTAAGTGCTCTCTTCAGAAAGTTCCATTCATTAACTAAATTAGCGGAAATTAAATGGTGTTTGGAGGAAGGTCATTTCAGAAGGCCCAGGGCCAGAGGCTGAGGTCTAAAACTTCTAATCTGGACTTTGATTGAAGTTTGGCAGTTAAGTAGGAAGTTGAAGGCTACCATATGTAAATCCAGTTCTTGCCTGAAATCACTCATTTCAAAGCAATATCTTGAAAGGACACAGACTGGGAAACAGGCATGAGGGGGAAAAAAAAAAAAGATAGACATTTGGCTAGTATGTGCTTAGATCACTTAACACTAAAGATGAGAAACCCAGGGCTCTGAGTAAGAATCATTTGCCCAGTAGCTAAGGTGAGTCACAGCCTGCACAGAACTAGGGCACACGTTGAAGTCAGGATGTTGAGAATGTCAGGCTTACTAATTTGCAAGGCAGGAGTGTTGCTTCCAGTAGGGAATGTGATCAGGATTTCACGGCTCATTTTCCCAGCCTTTGCAACAGGTGCAGTCAAGTCATCCGTGGAGACAAGCGACTGCCCTGGCACTTACATCTGTTACGATTAAATTTCCATTTGTTCCATTACTTTATATGAAGTGATTTCTACTGTCGAGTCAGACAGATCACTTCCTCTTAGACCTAGGGACTTTTTCAACATTTTTAACAATGTGTGTGTTTTTCAAAATGTGTCCCAGCCAGGTCTGCAGGTCTTCCTGGGTTGAATGGCCTGTTTACAGAAGGGGAAGATTCAGGACTTAAGGTCAGGGTTACGGAATTATATAAAGTTTCCTGTTTGGGCAGCTGGGCTAGCAACACCTCAGGTTGGGGCAGACTGGGTCTTGTTGAGAGATAGCATGCCCAGGAGGCTAGGGCCGGGAGAGTGCCAGGAGCAGGGAAGGACATTTTTCGTTTCTTTTGTTTTGAGACCGAGTCTTACTCTGTCACCCAGGCTGGAGTGCAGTGGTGCGATCTCGGCTCCCTGCAACCTCCACCTCCCAGGTTCAAACGATTCTCCTGCCTCAGCCTCTCGAGTAGCTGGGATTACAGGTGCCCACCACCACACCCAGCTATTTTTTTTTTTTTTTGAGACAGAGTTTCCCTCTTGTTGCCCAGGCTGGAGGGCAATGGCGCGATCTCAGCTCACCGCAACCTCTGCCTCCCTGGTTCAAGTGATTCTCCTGCCTCAGCCTCCCGAGTAGCTGGGATTGCAGGCACATGCCACCACCCCTGATTAATTTTTTGTATTTTTAGTAGAGATGAGGTTTCTCCATGTTGGTCAGGCTGGTCTCGAACTCCCGACCTCAGCTGATCTGCCTGTCTCGGCCTCCCAAAATGCTGGGACTACAGGTGCGAGTGATCGCGCCCGGCCACTCCCAGCTAATTTTTATTTTTTTAATAGAGACGGGGTTTCACCATGTGGCCCAGGCTGATCTTGAACTCCTGATCTTAGATATCTGTCCACCTCAGCCTCCCAAAGTGCTGGGATTATAGGCTTGAGCCACCAAGCCCGACCTGACATTTTTCTTTTAAATCTTTCATCAACCAGCTTTCATTTCTTGTTGGATGTCACTTTTCAGCATCCTGTTCCTATATTCTCTGTTAGGAGAACCTTTTTTTTTTTTTTTCTGGCCAGACTGAAAGAAAGGAATTAGTTAAAGGATGGAAGAATTACAAGATCAGGCACTGTTGTCTGTCTGATCCACGGATGTAACCACAGCACACGGCGCGGCTTACGGTACTAGTGTGGTAAATGCTTGTTACATGAGGACATGAACAGGGATGAGAAGAGACCTTCCTGGAGAAAAAAAAGGGACTAATAATCAGGAAAGGGAGGTGATCGGGGCAGGAGTAAAGTGGACACCTCAGCAAAGCCATTCGCTGTGATCTCTGATGGTGCAGTGTCATGTGTCACCAGAGCCCCCTCGTGTTTGATGTCGGCCAATCCTGCCAGCATGGATCTAGGAGGCCAAATCCTCATCTACCATGCTCTGACACCAGCTGGTCCCCTGGTCCACCTAATGTCCCCCATTCTCCCCACTTGGCCTCCCCTGCGGGCCCTCGGAAAAGGACCGTGGGAGGCACCTGTGACACGGCCCTTTTCCCGTGCTGCTGTTTTTCTTCTTCGTTCTTTTCACGCCTCATTATTCTCTCTCTTTTTTTTTTTTCTTGCTCAGCCCACACAGAACTAGGAACCTTGTTATTCTTCTACTTATTTTTCTGTGCTCTGTCTGCTTGCACACACACAGATGGATATCTGAGCGCCAGGGAACTTTCTTTACCTCCTAGTATCATTTCATGAGAATTAGTAGCACCTGCACAATGGGGCCTCGGAGACAGGAATAAAAGGAAAAATCTGGCATGGAATCACATGACTCAACTGTGAAGGCTGTGAAGACTCCGTGCCCTGCTGCTGTATGTCCGGTAAACAGAACAAATAACACTTGAGCATCCCTGACCTGTGGAGTAGCTGGTTGTTTCTAGATGGGACCAGGGTATCCCGCACTTACTGCCAATTCATCTTGCTTCAGTAAGTGCAGGGGGCGCTGTGCAGAGTGAGTGGCCTGTGTATGAACCAGAGTCCGTCCCATCCAAAGACAGTCCGGTCAGGCCGAGTCCTCACCGAGACTTCAGTGTGGATTAATCAGTAACCTTGGTTCACCAGCAGGCTCGCTGGACTTTGGAGAAAAGGCTGACCCTCCACCAAAGCAGCCCACTGCTGCCGTCGCCCTAGGAACAGAGGGCCTGGAGTCAGGGCTTGACCTGGCACAGGAGCTTTTGCACAAGGCTGGCTCAAACCTCCAAACCTGGGAAAACAGGATGCGTGGGGAAGTGACGAAGAAAGAAAATGCATCCACCATTCCTTCCCGTTGCTGTCAGCACGATGAGGAATAATTACCTGGATCTGGAACGCAGGCGTGTGGGAGGCTGCAGGCCCCCCTGGTCTGTGTAGTTAGGCACTTAATTTTTCATCCTCCTCCTTTTCTTTTTTTTTTTTTTTTTGAGACGGAGTCTCGCTGTGTCGCCCAGGGTGGAGTGCAGTGGCCGGATCTCAGCTCACTGCAAGCTCCGCCTCCCGGGTTTACGCCATTCTCCTGCCTCAGCCTCCCGAGTAGCTGGTACTACAGGCGCCCGCCACCTCGCCCGGCTAGTTTTTTGTATTTTTTAGTAGAGACGGGGTTTCACCGTGTTAGCCAGGATGGTCTCGAACTCCTGACCTCGTGATCCGCCCGTCTCGGCCTCCCAAAGTGCTGGGATTACAGGCTTGAGCCACCGCGCCCGGCCCATCCTCCTCCTTTTCTCTGCCCTCCCGAAACCCCCATTTTCAAAGGAAAAACAGAAAAACGTATCTGGTTAACCTGTGTAATACTGTTTACATCAGTCCACTTGGTCCAGAAAGGATACCAGCTCCTTACTGATGCTCAGATAACAGGGTTAGTGCTTAAAAAAATTATGCCTTGGGCCGGGCGCGGTGATCACGCCTATAATCCCAGCACTTTGGGAGACGGAGGTGGGCAGATCACGAGGTCAAGAGATCAAGACCATCCTGGCCAACCAACATAGTGAAACCCCGTCTCTACTAAAAATACAAAAATTAGCTGGGCATGGTGGTGCACGCCTGTAGTCCCAGCTGCTCGAGAGGCTGAGGCAGGAGAGTTGGTTGGGCCTGGCAGGCGGAGGTTGCAGTGAGCCGAGATCGCACCACTGCACTCCAGCTTGGTTGGTGGCATGGGACTCCATCTCAAAAAAGAAAAAACAAAATTATGCCTCATTCATTATCCAACTTTGTCACTGAGAGAGAAGGACATGGATTCAGAGATGAACTTGTCCAGGCGACCCCAGGGTTCTTTCCCCCTCCATTACTCTTTTTTTTTCTTTTTTTTCTTGAGACGGAGTCTGGCTCTGTCACCTAGGCTGGAGTGCAGTGTCACGATCTTGGCTCACTGCAACCTCTGCCTCCTAGGTTCAAGCTATTCTCCTAACTCAGCCTCCCTAGTGGCTGGGATTACAGGTGCATGCCACCCCACCCAGCTGATTTTTGTATTTTTAGTAGAGATGAGGTTTTACCTTGTTAGCCAGGCTGGTCTCGAACTCCTGACCTCAAGCGATCTGCCTGCCTTGGCCTTCCAAAGTGCTGGGATTACAGGTGTGAGCCACTGCGTCCAGTCCCCTCCATTACTCCTTAAGTGTCCCTTAAAGACTATATTTATTTATTTATTTGAAACAGAGTCTCGCTCTGTCGCCTAGGCTGCTGTGCAGTGGCATGATCTCAGCTCACTGCAGCCTTCTGCCTCAGCCCCCTTAGTACCTGAGACTACAGGCGTGTGCCACCACACCTGGCTAATGTTTGTCTTTTTGGTAGAGATGGGGTTTCACCATGTTGGCCAGGCTGGTCTCGAACTCCTGACCTCAAGTGATCTGCCCACTTCAGCCTCCCTAAGTGTTGGGATTACAGGCGTGAGCCACTGCGCCCAGCAAGGACTGCATTTAAAATACTATCTTTCTGTTAGGTACTTGTCATTTGCCAAAATTAAATAAAAACAATCTAGGGACCTAGGAACCTGTGAAGTCCAGTACTAAAATCTATACCAATTTACTCTACCAACCCCCATCCTCCTCCTCGTTCGCTGAGTGTTTAATAAAGCCAGGCGCTTTACCTATAGCCTCATTATATTAAAAACAACCCTGCATAGGAAGTCAGGATCTCAATTTTGCGGATGAAAAGGAGGCTCTTCTGGGCAGGCCCAGCAAGGTCTGGGGAACGCCCCTTAATCGAGTACTTGAATTTGTCTGCAGGGAGAGGTGGCATCACCGCACTGTAAATAGTTCCAAGGTCAAGTTTGGCTAGTGGCTTTTAGAATTGTGGCAGAAGGATGCCATCCTACTCCCACCTCAGAGGCATCTCAGGTTCTGGAGCTCTGTGCTAAGCCCACCTGTGGAGGGTGGCACTGGAGTGGTGACAGGTGTGCAAGGTTTCACATCTTCAAGGAAAAAACAGCTCCAAGGACAGAGTTGTTTTTTGGTTTTGTTTTGTTTTTTTTGAGATGGAGTCTCCCTCTGTTGTCAGGCTGGAGTGCAGTGGCGCGATCTCAGCTCACTGCAACGTCCACCTCCCGAGTTCAAGCAATTCCCCTGCCTCAGCCTCCCGAGTAGCTGGAACTACAGGAGGGTGCCACCACGTCCGGCTCATTTTTGTATTTTTAGCAGAGATGGGGTTTCACCATGTGGACCAGGATGGTCTCCCATCTCTTGACCTTGTGATTCACCCACCTTGGCCTCCCAAAATGTTGGGATTACAGGCGTGAGCCACCACTCCTGGCCAATTTTATTTATTTATTTATTTATTTTTATTTTTATTTTTTTTAAGAGGCTGTGTCTCACTCTGTTGCCTGGGCTGGAGTGCAGTGGCGTGATCATGGCTCACTGCATCCTCTAACTCCCGGGCTCAAGCGATCCTCCCACCTCAGCGTCCGGAATAGCTGGAACCACAAGCACACACTACCACATCCAGCTAATTTTTAAAAAATTTTTTGTAAAGATGGGGTCTCACTGTGTTGCCCAGGGTCAAGGTCAGATTTGTTAATACTTGTGACATTGTCTCCTGTTGGAGTTCTGGGTGTTCAATAGTTCATCACCATGTGTGTGATTCACACACTGTACTCAGAAACATTCTTTTTGTTTATTTTTGGGTTTTTTTGCGACAGAGTTTCCTTCTTGTTGCCCAGGCTGGAGTGCAATGGCACACACAATCCCTGCTGACTGCAACCTCCACCTCCCAGGTTCAAGCAATTCTCCTGTCTCAGCCTCCCAAGTAGCTAGGATTACAGGTGTGTACCACCACTCCCAGCTAATTTTTGTATTATTAGAGACGGGGTTTCACCATGTTGGCCAGGTTGATCTCAAACCCTGGACCTCAGGTGATCTACCTGCCTCAGCTTCCCAAAGTGCTGGGATTACAGGCATGAGCTACCGTACTCAGCCAGAAGCATTCTTTTTATTCATTTTTATTATAATGATAATAAGGGCCCTAGTAGGGGATTTTAACTGTTTCTTTCCACAGTGTAGAATGATGTCTATATACATTACAGAATGGAGTAATCTTTTTTTTTTTTTTTTTTTTGAGACAGAGTCTCACCCTGTGGCTCAGGCTGGAGTACAATCATGTGATCTCAGCTCACTGCAACCTCCATCTCCCGGGCTAAAGCAATTCTCCCACCTCAGCCTCCCAAGTAGCTGGGATTACAGGCACCTGCCACTGTGCCGGCTATTTTTTGTATTTTTAGTAGAGATGGGGTTTCACCATGTTGCAGGCTGGTCTTGAACTCCTGACCTCAAGCAATGCACCCACCTCGGCCCCCCAAAGTGCTGGGTTTATAGGTGTGAGCCACTGCGCCCAGCCCAGAATGGAGTAATCTGATGCTGTCTTACAGATGAGCACTTCACATTTGCAAGGGTGCGCGTGTGTGTGTGTGTGTGTGTGTGTGTGTGTTTTAACTCATCTTTCCATTCTCTTCCCCACCCCTCCTTTCCCATCTGCTACCCTCAGGCTGCAGTTCGATTTCACAGATAGAAAAATAAATAAAGCCTATGGCTGGGCTTGGTGGTTCATGCCTATAATCCCAGCACTTTGGGAGGCTGAGGTGGGCCGATCATTTGAGGTCAGGAGTTCGAGACCAGCCTGACCAACATGGTGAAACCCCGTCTCTACCAAAAATACAAATAAATTAGCCGGGCATGGTGGCCTGCCCCAGTAATCCCAGCTACTTGGGAGGCTGAGGCAGGAGAATCGCTTGAACCCAGGAAGCGGAGGTTGCAGTGAGCCCAGATCACACCACTGCACTCCAGCCATGGTGACAGAGCGAGACTCGGTCTCAAAACAAAAAATAATAATAATTAAAAAATCAGCTGGGTGTGGTGATGGGCGCCTGTAATCCCAGCTACTCAGGAGGTTGAGGCAGGCGAATCACTTGAACCTGCGAGGTGGAGGTTGCAGTGAGTGGAGATTGCGCCACTACACTCCAGCCTGGGCTACAGTGCAAGATGACTCCTCGAATGAATAAATAAATAAATAAATAAAACCTACATTCTTTACCTTGCCCCACTATAATTTGCACTGACAGGAGGGCAGCTCCGTGCTAGGTACAAGCCGGGTGCTGCTCTGCTTTGATGCTGCCCAGGACACTGGCCTAAAAGCGTGTTTGCAAGCTCTCTCTTCATTCATTCAAGCTCTGCCTAGTACACACTTTTTGGAAACCATTTCCCAAAATGTGTGCTCTTATACCACATTTCCCACCCAACAGATAACCGAGACAGTGCAAGTAACATAGTTTGAATTAAAGAATAAACTTGCGTTGGCCGGGCACAGTGGTTCACGCCTGTAATCCCAGCACTTTGGGAGGCCGAGGCGGGCGGATCATGAGGTCAGGAGATCAAGGCCATCCTGGCTAACACAGTGAAACCCCGTCTCTACTAAAAATACAAAAAATTAGCCGGGCGTGGTGGCGGGCGCCTGTAGTCCCAGCTACTCTCTCAGCTACTAAGGGAGGCTGAGGCAGGGGAATGGTATGAACCTGGGAGGCGGAGCTTGCAGTGAGCCGAGATCATGCCACTGCACTCCAGCCTGGGAGACAGGACGAGACTCCGTCCAAAAAAAAAAAAAGAAGAGCCGGGCGCGGTGGCTCAGGCCTGTAATCCCAGCACTTTGGGAGGCCGAGATGGGCGGATCACGAGGTCAGGAGATCGAGACCATCCTGGGTAACACAGTGAAACCCCGTCTCTACTAAAAATACAAAAACTTAGCCGGGCGAGGTGGCAGGCGCCTGTAGTCCCAGCTACTCGGGAGGCTGAGGCAGGAGAATGGCGTGAACCTGGGAGGCGGAGCTTGCAGTGAGCTGAGATCCGGCCACTGCACTCCAGCCTGGGTGACAGAGCGAGACTCCGTCTCAAAAAAAAAAAAAAAAAAAAGAAGAAACTTGTGTTGGTAGACAAGTAAGTTCATGAACTGCAGATACAAATAGATCGAGCAGCAGATATGTTTATTATCTCAAACAAGCACGGCACTGCTTCCTGGTGTGGATTATATTCCAGTTTTCAAAAGGAACCATAGCAAGTACAAGCAATACGATTTTATTTTGGAGGGATTTCTACCATCATAGGCCAAAGATGTTACTAAGTATCAACTCTGAAAAAGCAACTATAAATACTGCAAATCGACTAAGCCAGAGGACGGGAATATATATCCTGCGTGTGGTGTGCTGGACTGTGGTGGGGACTTCATGCTTGTGCTCTGGGCTCATGGGGGCAGCTGACTGCTCATAATGAAGATTGCTGTTGCGGCTGCCCGTGTTCCAGAGAGAACACAAGACGACAGAGCTAAGGTGCAGGAATGCGGAAAAACTTGCAGAAACTAGAGCCAGTCTTCGGATTGAAATGAATTACCAATAAAGGGTTGGGAAATGGATCGAGGGGAGGGAAGCATTTTGATGGCCCCTGCTCCGAGGTTCAGCCCATTTGCAGTTGCTGATAACCTTGTCAGGTCACCAGATAAAGGCAAGTCTTGTCACCCTCAGGCACCTGGCAGCAAGGTAATAAAACGGTTGCCTTATCATCTGAAGGTGGAGTTAGTCAAACCTCAGCCCAGGGTAATTATAGTAAACTGAAATTGCCTGTCCTTTACAAAAGAAAAGGGGGGGAGGGAGAGAGAAAGGAAAAGGGCTTAAGGCAGGAAATTGTGTTTGTCTTTCTCCTTGGATTTAAAAAAGAAACGAGCAAAACAGCAAGAAGTTTTCCAGGGAGGGAGAAAAACAGCCCAGCTAAACTCCCCTCACGGGGGTTAACAGGATTGCTGACAGATCAAGCCCACGTGATGGTCAAGAAAAGAGGCTCAAGCTGATGAAAATCCAAGAAATCTTCTTAGGAGCCTTCCTTTCTAAATGTAAATGACTGAGTCATTGCTTTGCTAAGGAGGGAAGGAAGTTACAATCACACCAAGTGACTCATTCATTGCTGTTAGCTCTGGCAGTTGGATAAAAAGTTTTAGCAAAAGCAGCAACAAATGTACTTGAAATACTAGCACAGTAAGGGAATTCCTCTCTTTCAGGATGAATGCCATCCACACAAAAGAGCTCCTGTTGACATCTCATTTACAATCTCCCCCAGGACACAGACAAGACCCTTTCAATAAACTCGGCTCAGAAACACCTATTGTTCAAAATCTTCAACTCGCCACAGGCTACCACCACTCCCTACGGCTTTGCAAAATTAAAGATTTAGAAGAAGGATGGGGACGGTGGAAGCTATGAAAAGAGGCAGGAAAAAAGCCCCTTTGACCCGATGCTGTCAGAGAGCGTGCATGAAGAAGAAAGTTAATGGTATTTCCATTTATATAAGAAGTGCCTAAGAAATGCCTGTGACGTTCGTGAACTAGTGATTGTGAATTCCAAATTTGATGCCAACTTTATGTGTAAAGAAGCTAACTCCTGCCAACATTGTGGCTGAATGAACAGCCGGGGCTATGCTTAACCCATTCCCAGCTTACAAAAGCCCCATAGCAGCTGCAGGAAAGCATCAGGTGAGTCTGATACGGGCTGTCTGTTTCCTCTGGGATTTGAAGCTTGCCTGTCCTGTCCAAGTGGAATCTTGTGCCTAAGTGCTAGAGTCCACCCCTCTCCACTGATTCCCTTCCTTCCATTTCTGCCATTTCCCTTCTTCTTTTAATAAAACTTGGGCATTTTCTAGAGTTACATGTTTTTCTTGGGATGTACTTCACATTAAGGAGCATATTTGTGTTTACAGAAACACACACACACACACACACACAAAAGAATCGGGCATTTCCCAAGTGGTGATATCTTTACCTTCCTCATCTTTCACTTAAGGTGCCCTATCTCAGTACACGATCCCTTTGTCTGCCCCGAGTTCAGGCCAAAACTCGGCATTATCTGTAAGCACTCTTGGGTCCTCTCTGATCTCTTAAATCCCTCTGGAATCATTCCACATCCTTCTGTGCATCTTTCTGCTTCCCTAGATCCTATAGTTTGAAATGTTCTCTTCTGGAGTATCACAGCAACTTCCTTAACCCAAGGTTTCTCCAACTCTGAGTTGTGACTTAATGGGTAGTGAAATCAGATGAGTCATGCAGTTTCACCATTTAGAAAATGCAAAAGGTTAGGTAGAAAATGTCAGCGTACATCCTGTGTAGAAAAATTAAGTCTTGTTGGGAAACTTCTTTCAGTTTGTGTGTACGTACTGGGCAACAGGGAAAATGCATTTTGTAGGTCAAAATATTTGGATAAATACTTTTCTACTTAGTCTCACTGGGTCTGTCTTTTCTCTGTTTCCAAACTATTGCGTACACTTAGAGGAAGAGCGGAAACCCTCCAGCAGGTCCTGTCAGTCTGCAGTTTACAAATCTGCCCTCAGGATAAGAGTTCCTGCTCACGGTTCAGGTCTCAGAATTCTCCATCCTCCTGACCACTTTGCCTTCAGTTATTCAACCCATCAGGTTCCCTGGGTTTGCATGTGCAATCGATTCCTCGTTAGGGATATTCTTTCCTCTGGTTTTTCCTTCAGATCTGAGCTTACGTTTGGCCTCTTCCAGGAAGACTCCAGGAATGTCCTTCTGAATGCCCTTCCTCGTTCTCATGAGAACACTGCCGTTTTTAATCAGGCAGAGCACTTATTACATTATGATTATCTTCTTGGTTCCCAACCGAACTTTCAAGCTCCAAGTGGGCAGTCAGTAAATATTTCTTGGTGCATCAAATGCTCCACATTTTACACAGTTCACGTTTGCTTCCTACGAACCAATTTGGATAGTTATAAAGTATCTTATCTCTAGTTTCCTTTAACACTTAAATATCTCTTGCACATTTTCTTTTCAAACACTGCTTCGTTAATTTGCAAATTCATTGAACTCCTATTATTTTGAAAAATCAAAATAATAAAACTTCAAGAAAGCTGTTTGGCTTCTGGCCAGTTAGTCACCCTCTCTGAATGACAGATCTGTAAACAGGAAGGGCAGAACTCTGATCTCTAAAATCCTCTCCAGTCCACTATGACCCTCTAACTTGAACTTTCTCCAGAGAGGTTAAGTGACTTTTCCAAGGTCGTGCAGCTTTTTAGCAGCAGGAGATTTTTTGCCTGTCTATAGATTTTTAAAAGCTAGCAGCAAACAAAAACCAAAAAGTTTACCAAGGAAACTGAGTGCCACTAACAAGTTTGTGTGAAAGAGAATTCATAAAGAAACAGGAGACTTTGAACAAAACACTAAAATCAACAACAACCAAAATGGATTCCTGCCTAGGCAGGTCTGGACTTTAAAAAAAATGGTCTCACTGTGGTTTGCTATTAGATGGAGAGATATTCAGATTTCATTTTTAAAATGAAAGTGAAAGATTAAAGAATTTTGGCATCCTGACGCTTTGTAGAGGCCATTCCTCAGAGGCACAGTGTGCAGACAAAACTATCCTAGAGGTGCCAACCAAAACAAGCTAATGTCTGTCTCATTCCTGAGCCCTGGTGCCTTGACCAGTAACCACGCTCAGGAAGAAAGCTGCAACTTGCCAGGATGAAATTTGGCCCCAGTTCTTACAACCCTTCCCCCCTTCCTTCCCCTGCCAGAATCACACTGAAGAATTCGCTGCTCTCAAAGGCAGACTTTTTCATTACTTCCTTACATTATAGAGTTTGGGCTTAGATAACCAGTTGTATGAGTAGCAAGTCCAACAGAAATACAACAGCAATAATACTTATTTCCTTCCCTAATGTAATATGTTATACTTCATAAGCCACCATATGCATTTGTTGCTTTTCCCCCTTCTACACTGACCAGCAGTTTTGCTTTGTTTGACAGAAAAGTATGGTAAGAAGAAATTGAATTTGAAGTGCTTTCTTACAAAGGAAAAAGAAAATCACTATTATAACTGTATACCAAACTACTACGTATGTGAGGCCCCAACTTTGACTTCACATCTTTATAGCCAGGTGATGGGATATGGGTGATTTTTACTTTACTCTTTGGGCTTCTCTGAATTTTCCTATTTTTTGAAAAAGAATTACTTTTGTAATTATAAAAAAGTACAAATAAGAATTACATACACGGTTATTTCTTCACTGCTATGACATGACTAGATTATAACTTTTTTTTTTTTTTGAGACAGACTTTGAGAGTTTCACTCTCGTTGCCCAGGCTGGAGTGCAGTGGCACGACCTCAGCTCACTGCAGCCTCCACCTCCCGGGTTCAAGTGATTCTCCTGCCTCAGCCACCCTAGCAGCTGGGATTACAGGCGCCTGCCCCCACACTCGGCTCATTTTCTTTTGTAATTTTAGTAGAGAAGGGATTTCGCCATGCTGGCAAGGCTGGTCTTGAACTCCTGACCTCAGGTGATTGATCCACCCGCCTCGGCCTCCCGAAGTGCTGGGATTACAGGCATGAGCCACCGTGCCCAGCCTAGATTATGAAATTTTAGTGTTACTATATATGTTGCTGTGTAATTTTTGTTTTGAACCTTTTTTATTTTTCTTTTAATTCCTTTGAGACAGGATCTTGTTCTGTTACCCAGGCTCATTGCAACAAGGTGATTTTCCCGCCTCAGCCTCCAGAGTAGCTGGATTACAGGCCTGTGCCACCACACCCAGGTAATATTTTATATTTTTTGTAGAAATGGGGTTTTGCTATGTTGCCCAGGCTGGTCTTGAACTCCTGGGCTCAAGCAATCCACCCTCCTCAGCCTCCCAAAGTACTGGGATTACAGGCATAAGCTACTGCACCCAGCCTTGAGCATTTGTTTTTTGAAGGAAATTTTATGTGATTATTACGTAAAAAAGGAATACTAAAAATCTCCTAACATTGATATCTCTCTGTCTTTAAATTTTAAAAGCTTAAGGAACATGGACCCATACAGTGCAGCCAAATATTAGCCGGTAACTTCTTTATTTTTTTTTGAGATGGAGTCTTGCTCTGTCGCCCAGGCTGGAGTACAGTGGCGTGATCCTTGGCTCACTGCAAGCTCCGCCTCCTGGGTTCAAGTGATTCTCCTGCCTCAGCCTCCCGAGTAGCTGGGACTATAGGCGCCTGCCACAACACCTGGCTAATGGTTGTTTTTTTTTTTGTATTTTTAGTAGAGACGGGATTTCACTGTGTTAGCCAGGATGGTGTCGATCTCCTGACCTCATGATCCTCCCGCCTCGGCCTCCCAAAGTGCTGGGATTACAGGTGTGAGCCACCGCACCCGGCCAGCCGGTAACTTCTTTACAAATGGGCTGCAGCATATTTTATTACCTTCTCCTGACAATTTCTTATTTGACTATTTATCATTTCCAGAACATACTAGCCTTTTGCATGCCTTTACGCCCGTGGCAAACATTGTTGTTTGCCTCCTCATAACCATTCTCCCTGTCCTGCTTGCTAATGAGACCCCAGTGCTGTTGATCTTTCCACAGCTGTGAGTTTTAGAGGTGGCAAAGCCTCTACCTAGACATGGAGGCTGAATCTTCACCAGTCTACAAGACAAAGAGATGAGAAGGGAGGTCAGATGGGAATGTTCTGGGAAAGTTTACCTCACTATTTAAAGCCACTCAAGTCAGGGACATCCCTTTTATTCCTCTGGACTTTGTCATCTGCAAGGGATGCTGGAACTGTGGCTGCCATAGGGAGACCACAGAAAGTACTGGCCTAAGAAGACGAGTTCAGTCGGGCGTGGTGGCTCGCACCTGTAATCCCAGCACTTTGGGAGACTGAGGTGGGCAGATCACCTGAGGTCGGGAGTTCAAGACCAGTCTGACCAACATGGAGAAACTCCATCTCTACTAAAAATGCAAAATTAGCCGGGTGTGGTGGTGCATTCCTGTAATCCCAGCTACTGGGGATGCTGAGGCAGGAGAATTGCTTGAACCCAGGAGGGGGAGGTTACAGTGAGTGGAGATTGCGCCATTGCACTCCAGCCTGGGCAATGAGAGTGAAACTCCATCTCACCAAAAAAAAAAAAAAAAAAAAAAAAAAGGATGCGCTCACACTGGGGATGACAGGTGGAAGAAAGGCCAGCTGTCATGAACTTACTGGTTTTGGTAAATTCATTGCCTGCCCTACCTTGGGACTTGGTATTGTTTGAGAAAACAAATTATTTTGCCATCTTGGTCACTTCAATTTTATTTTTAAAATTGTGTTTGCTTTTTGATTTGATTGGCTTGGCACTTATGCAGTGACTTTGTAGATGCTGTCTATGTGTTGGGGCTCAGAACATGATGCCCTAAAATATGGTGACTTGGCAATTGAGAAAACCAAAGGAGCAAGAAGGTCACTCAGTGTGAGATCTGGCCACAACGGAATGCTCTGACCTACCTTTGCCTGAAAGTTGGTCATAAGATGCTCATTCCAGAAGGGTCCTACTCTATACCCAGAGGCAAAGAAGAATCGGAACAGACAGCTCCTGCCCTAACTGGTCCCCAGTTGTTTGTTAGCATTAGATAATAAATTTATTCTATTTCAAATCTGAAATACTCTAAAGTCTGAAACTTTTTGTTTTTTTGAGACAGAGTCTCGCTCCGTCACCCAGGCTGGAGTGTAGTGCATGATCTCAGCTCACTGCAACCTCCATCTCCCGGGTTCAATGATCCTCCTGCCTCAGCCTCTCCTGTCTCAGCCTCCCAAGTAGCTGGGAGTACAGGCGTGTGCCACCATGCCCGGCTAATTTTTAGTAGAGACAGGGTTTCACCATGTTGGCCATACTGGTGTCGAATGCCTGACCTCAAGTGGTCTGCCTGCCTCAGCCTCCCAAAGTGCTGGGATTATAGGCGTGAGCCGCTGCACCTGACCTAATCTGTAATACTCTCCCCTGCAGTGTCCTCAGCCTCCCAAGTAGCTGGGACTGCAGGCGTGCACCACCACAACCAGCTAATTTTTAAACATTTTTTTGGTAGAGATTTGGTCTCACTATGTTGCCCAGGCTAGTCTCGAATTCCTGCGCTCAGGTGATTCTCCCACCTTGTTCTCCCAAAGTACTAGGATTCGAGGTGTCATCCACCTCCCTCCCTCAAAAAAATGAAAAATATGGTATAAAAGTATTAACTGCATGGTCTTTTTTTTATTTTTTGGATTTTTCATATGTATTTTTTTCCTATGGCAGAAGAGTTTTCATAATTTGTATGACTCATGCACATGTGTGCACATTAGTGAAATTTGTATGCCAGCCAGGTGTGGCATAAGCCTGTAGTCTCAGTTACTCAGAGGCTGAGGCGGGAGCATTGCTTGAGTCCAGGAGGTCGAAGCTGCTGTGAGCTATGATCACACCACTGCACTCTACCTTGGGCGATAGAGCAAGACCCTGTCTTAAAAAAAAACAGTGTATGCTTTTTTTTTTTTCCTGTTAATTTGCTGTTTGTTTTATAGACTCAAATTATCAAGGCTTCAGGGGAAAAATGTAAACTTCCCTACAGCTCCCTTGATCACCCAGCTTAGAGCAGCCTCACACCCTCCCATCCCAGGCCTCCAGCCCCCTAACTGATTTGAGATGCCTGGAGAAAATAAAATTGCTGCTCCATCTTTTGTAAACTAAAAGTGCTGGGGTAGGGGTGGTGCAAAGTTGTGGCTTGCTCATTCAACCCAGTCCTGACCAGCTCTACCACTGCACTCCCCCGCCAGCCCTCCACAGCCTTCCAACGGCAGCTGTCTCCAGATTCCCTACATTCTAGTTAGCAGCCTTCACTCTCCCCGTGACCAAGGCCCCACGACGTCTTTCCAAAGCCCCTGCTTGTCATTTCTGTTAACATGCCCCTGCCTCCCACCTCGAAATTACATAGCAGGACCGGCTCCAGCCTTTGCTTCCTTGCATCTTGGAAAATGGCAGAAGGTAAATTACCCCGAGTTTCTCAGGGCTTGTAGGGTGGACCCCTGCCAGTGGTTTCAAACTTTTTCCATACCTTCTCTATCACCCTTCAGTTCAGAAAAGACAAAAAGGAAACCCCAAAGAAAATCAAAACAAAAAAACTTACAAGTCTGTTTCCCTTTGTCTCCATAGTCAGCACTAATGATTTCCAGCTGGGGTGGGGAGCAGGGTGTGGATGGGACCAAATCCTGTTGCTAAGTTCAAATACTTGAGAATTTAACATCCCAGACCCTCTCCAAGCTCTGCCGCAGGCCCCTCAACTATATTTCCCTAGCTTACCATGGTAACAAGCCAGAGGACTAGCCCTAAGTGTATCCACTTACATTACTAAAGCTCTATCAAGTGAATAAATAATTCCCTCTGCTTTTCATGCCTGAAAGGCGATATTGTATGATGTTTAAGAATATAGCACAGTTCTGTCATCCCAGCTGCTTGGAAGGCTGAGGTGGGATGATTGATTTAGCCCAGGAGTTTGAGTCCAGCCTGGGCAACATAGCAAGATCCCATCTCAAAATATTAAAAAGTAATGTAAGTTTTGGAGGCAGACCTTGATTTAAAAGTGTGTTACCTAGGGAAGGTTGCTGAAGCTCTATAAACATCTGGTTTTTATTGTCTAAAATGAGGATAAGAATGAAAAACTTCCTTATAGGTTGCTGAGAGGCTGAAAGGAAGTAATATATGGGAAATGCTCAGTGTATTAACTCAGGAAATGGCATACAGTAACAACAGCATCAACAGTTCCATAAGGGGAATCCCTTCATTTTGTCCAGGGGGACCCGTGGTCCTTGTGAAAGGTGTGAGAACATCTGAAGCTAACTTCTACACCAACGTGGTCAGATGATGCCATCCCGTATCCATGGCGACCAATATCTCCATTGTCTAGTTTAGTGCCAGGCGGGTGGTGTGCAATGAAACAATGCAATCATAGGCTGCAACTCTGGGGTTCAGTTCATTCGTTAGTGGAACTCCTGTAACACTCAAAATTCTGACTTCATAGGACCTTTGAATTTCAGTTTCAATCATAAAAGAAGTTCTGAAACATTGACCAGTCATCTCATACACGTTTTTTTTTAGTTATTCCCAGATGGTTGCTGATGTAAAAATAAAACAACCAAAACCTTTGTATTAGATATATCTTGAAGTCTATCATAATATTTTAGTCCACTTCCTTTTTTTTTTTTTTTTGAGATGGAGTTTTTGCTCTTGTCTCCCAGGCTGGAGTGCAATTGCCATCTCGGCTCACTGCAACCTCTGCCTCCTGGGTTCAAGTGATTCTCCTGCCTCAGCCTTCTGAGTAGCTGGGATTACAGGTGCCCGCCACTACGCCCGGCTAATTTTTTTATATTTTTAGCAAAGACGGGGTTTCACCATGTTGGTTAGGCTGGTCTTGAACTCCTGACTTCAGGTGGTCCACCTGCCTAGGCCTCCCAAAGTGCTGGGATTCCAGGCGTGAGCCACCATGTTTGGCCTTTTAGTCCATCTTCTATTGCTAATGTAAGAGGAATTAGATTAGGAAGTAGGTTTTTGAAGGCAAAATTTCAGCTTACATGAATTGTTGGTAGCACCTCACTTCATAAGTAATATTAGATATAAAATCTTTCTCAGGAAAAAAAAAAGTTAGCATTCTGGAGAAAGGAGTAAAGGAAACAATGGTTTGGCCGGGCGCGGTGGCTCAAGCCTGTAATCCCAGCACTTTGGGAGGCCGAGGCGGGTGGATCACGAGGTCAGGAGATCGAGACTATCCTGGCTAACATGGTGAAACCCCGTCTCTACTAAAAATACAAAAAACTAGCCGGGCGAGGTGGCGGGCGCCTGTAGTCCCAGCTACTTGGGAGGCTGAGGCAGGAGAATGGCATGAACCCGGGAGGCGGAGCTTGCAGTGAGCCGAGGTCATGCCACTGCACTCCAGCCTGGGAGACACAGCGAGACTCCGTCTCAAAAAAAAAAAAAAAAAAAAAAGGAAACAATGGTTTAATCTCTTTTGTTTTGTTTTGTTTGTTTTTGAGACAGTCTCACTGTTGCCCAGGCTGGAGTGCAGTGGTACAATCATGGCTCACTGCATCCTCGACCTCCTGGGCTCAAGTGATCCTCCTGCCTCAGCCTCCTGAGTATATGGGACCATGGGTGCATGCTACCATTCCTGGTTAATTTTTTAATTTTGAATTTTGTAGAGACCGAGTCTCCCTGTGTTGCCCAGGCTGGTCTCGAACTCCTGGGCTCAAACTATCCTCTAACCTCCTCTCAAAGTGTTGGGATTACAGGCATGAGCCTGGCTAGGAAGCAATGTTGACCCACAGTGTCCAGTGCCCAGTACTCTTAGGAAGTATGAGTTTATGAACAATTAATGCCCAGATGAGTTAACAGACCTTGGGTATCAATTGGTTGGTCTGTGTTCAAAGGCAATACAGTTCTATGCTTCATTTTATGACCATCTGTGGAATGGGACAATAACTATAGGATGGCTGTTACAGTGAACATTAAAGACTTAAATTATGTAAAAGCCCTTTGTAAGTTGCAAAGTGCTATGCATATGCTAGGCAAAGCTGCCGCAGCAGCTACCCAGTAACAATTGTTATTTTATTTTATTTCATTTCATTTTTGAGATGGAGTTTCGATCTTTCGCCCAGGCTGGAGTGAAGTGGCACAATCTTGGCTCACTGCAACCTCCGCCCCTGGGTTCAAGCAATTCCCCTGCCTCAGCCTCCCATGTAGCTGGGATTATAGGTGCCCACCACCATGCCCGGCTAATTTTTGTATTTTTAGTAGAGACAGTTTCACCACGTTGACCAGACGGGTCTCGAACTCCTGAGCTCAGGCAATCCGCCTGCCTCAGCTTCCCAAAGTGCTAGGATTACAGGCGTGAGCCACCGCGTCCAGCCAGTTGTCACTTTTTTCTGGCTCCAGCCGAGTAACATTTCCAAACCACAATTCTTCCTGGAGCAGCACAAGTTGTGTTGGCCTTGGCCAATATTGAGCTGGGGCTCCGGGATACTGCCAAGTATTATATACAATTTGCATAAATGTACATTTAGGCTGAATAGAAAGGGAGAAAATGCTATAAAAATTAATATGGGTCAAAAGGAATGGTCTCTAATCATAAATTGCACACTTCCCCTCCCAACTATCCCCAAAACACTCATAATATTTGATATGAAAATACAATGGTGGCAAATAGCTGTATTAAAAAGAAACGATTCTTTCAGCATAGCGTAGGGTGAAGCTGAGTAGATTTTAAGAATTACTGGAGTCCCCAGCACTTTGGGAGGCCGAGGCGGGCAGATCACCTGAGGTCAGGAGTTCGAGACCAGCCTGACCAACATGGAGAAACCCCACCTCTATTAAAAATACAAAAAAAAAAAAAACCCCAAAATTAGCCAGGGTTGGTGGCGCATCCCTGTAACCCCAGTTTTGGGAGGCTGAGGCAGGAGAATTGCCTGAACCCAGGAGGCGGAGGTTACCATGAGCCGAGATAGTGCCACTGCACTCCAGCCTGGAAAACAAGAGTGAAACTCTGTCTCCAAAATAAAGAGAGTTATTGGAGTCAAGCATAACTTGGAGAGGAGACAGAATAATTTATTTTTATTTAATTAATTAATTTATTTTTTTGAGATGGAGTCTTGCTCTGTTGCCCAGGTTGGAGTGCAATGGCACGATCTCAGCTCACCGCAACCTCCGCCTCCTGGGTTCAAGTGATTCTCCTGCCTCAGCCTCCTGAGTAGCTGAGATTATAGGTGCCCGTCACCACGCCTGGCTAATTTTTGTATTTTTTAGTAGAGACAGTGTTTCACCATGTTGGTCAGGTTGGTCTCAAACTCCTGACTTCATGTGATCTGCCAGCCTCGGCCTCCCAAAGTGCTGGAATTACAGGCATGAGCCACTGTGCCCAGCCAACAAAATAATTTTTTAAAGGATGCATAAATAGAGTTGATAATTTTGGTGGTATTTGAGTAAATGAGTAGAAAAGCTGGGACTGGAAGGAGTAATGTTACCACACAGTTGGTGCTGGTTGGGGAGCCTCTATTTTCTTGACTAGAAACTCACTTCTAAAGAGAAAGAGCACAGATGCCTGTTAACAAATAGGCTTCAGGATGACCCTGTTTGAATTTCCAGCAGGGAGGAAAACTGGGTCACAAGGAGATAATCTCAGGGGTTGCTGGAGGATTGGCCTTGGACACGCCCAGGTGAGGAGAGAAAACACGCAAGGCAGATGCTGACAGCAGAGAGGGCACTGAGGCACGTCTGGGCAGTAGGAAAAGCGAGCCGATGGAGATGGGGGAAGCCAAGAAACAGGCATTTTTTCATTGCTTTGTCTGAAGCAGTGAGCCCTGCGCACACTCGTGCAGTAGCTAAAATTTCTCAAGTCTATCTCTGTAGGCAACTGGAGACACACTGACAGCCCGTTTCCCCCCCACTGGCTCCAGCCCAAATTAACTCACTCTCTCATTCCCTGAGGCACTTGTTCTTTGAGAGGTAAAAATTTAGCTAAAACTATTCTCTTATTTTATGTGGGGAGGGGGCATTTTAAAAGGGATTTTTGCAAACATTTCTTCCCTCAAGGGTGATAAATGTATATTTTAAAAGGGAGGTTTCTGTAAAGTTGGCCTTAACTGCAAGGGGTATCTGAAGTGGGGAGTTTCTGGCCATAGTGCAGCTAAGACCTTTCCGTGGCTCTCAAACCATAATGAAGCCCAGGAAGGAAAAATGCAATTGTATACTTTGCCTGTCACAGGCATAGAATTCTGCTGAGTAATGTGTACATGGGATTATTATTCCATGTTACATATTTGGAGGTGGAGCTAAAGTTGAGAGGCTGGTAACCAGCCCTTGGGAGACTGCATTTTCCAAAGATGGCTGCAACAGTATCTTCCATCTGACATGTCCTTCTAGAACAGGTGTTCACTAACTTTTTCTGTTAAAAGCCATCCAGTACTTATTTTAGGATGTGTATATCATTCGCTGTCTGACCTGACTGCTCTGTCACTGTGGCACAGCCCTGGGCAATGTGTACATGTACAGGCTTGTTTGTGTTTGAGAGCTGAGCCCATTCGGTGGTCTGAGGGCGACAGTTTGCCAATCTGTGCTCTAGAACTTTGCTGGTTCCCTTTAAGAGGTAGAGTCTAGGCCAGGTGCAGTGGCTCACACCTATAATCCCAGCACTTTGGGAGGCTGATGTGGGAGGATCCCTTGAGCCCAGGAGTTTGAGACCAGCCTAGGAAACATGGTGAAAACGCCATCTCTACAAAAACAAAAAACAAAAAACAAAAATTAGCCTGGTGTGGTGGCGTGCACCTGTAGTCCCAGCTACTCCAGAGGCTAAGGTGGGAGGATCACTTGAGCCCAGAAGGTCAAGGCTGCAGTGAGCCATGATTCTGCTACTTTACAGCAGTCTGGGCAGCAGAGGGAGACCCTGTCTCAAAAAAACAAAAAGAAACAAACAGGGGAAGAAAAAAAAAAAAAAAAAAAAAGAGGTGGACTAATTCCCTTTTCCTTGAATCTGAGAGGTTTGTGATTTGCCTATAATTAAGACAATTGGAAGGAAGTGACACTGCATGACCTCTGAGGCTAGATCAGAACAGGTGATGTAACTTTTACCAGTCAGCACAGAAGCAGCCCAGTTGTCCTGAGGCTGCCATGCTGTAAGGAAGCCCAAGTGAGTCCATGTGAAAGATGACCTGAAAAGCCTTGAAACTATAGGAGAGGCTCAGCCAGCCCCACTTGCTCCAGCTCTCACCTGGAGAGACTGCAAGCTCAGGAAAGATGCTGAGCCAGAACTACCCTGCTCTCTCCAAATTCCTGACCCCCAGAGACTGAGAAGTGATGAGATGATTGCTTTAAGACATTAAGTTTTGGGGGTGATCTGTTCCATAGAAAGAAACAGAACATTTTCCCCAAACCAGTGAGTGGTAGAGATGGGATTCAAACCGAGGCTGGTCTGAGCCCAATCACCTGATCTTTCTATTAAAAATAAATAACAAATATTGCTGGCCTACACCTGTAATCCCAGCACGCTGGGAGGCTGAGGCAGGCAGATCACCTGAGGTAGGAAGTTCGAGACTAGCCTGGCCAACATGGTGAAACCCCATCTCTAAGTAAAAATACAAAAAGTAGCTGGGCATAGTGGCGGGCACCTATAATGCCAGCTACTCAGGAGGCTGAGGCAGGAGAATCGCTTGAACCCAGGAGGCGGAGGTTGCAGTGAGCCGAGATCACACCATTGCACTTCAGCCTGGGCAACAAGAGTGAAACTCGGTCTCAAAAAAAAAAAAAAAAAAAAAAAAAAATTGCTAAAAAATGCTGACACAGAGACACTAAGTGAGCACACGCTGTTGGAAAAATGGTGCTGATAGACTTGCTCCATGCATGGTTGCCACAAACCCTTGATTTGTGAAAAACACATCTGCAAGGCCTAAGAAAAGTATAATTGCCAGGCACGTGGCTCACACCTGTAATCCCAGCACTTTAGAAGGCCAAGGTGGGTGGATCACCTGAGGTCAGGAGTTCGAGACCAGCCTGGGCAACATGGTGAAAACCCGTCACTACTAAAAATACAAAAAAATTAGCTGGGCGTGGTGGCAGGCGCCAGTAATCCCAGCTACTCAGGTGATCGAGGTAGGAGAATTGCTTGAACCCGGGAGGTGGAGGTTGCAGTGAGCCAAGATCGCACCACTGCACTCCAGCCTGGGTGACAAGAGCAAAACTTCGTCTCAAAAAGAAAAAAAAAGAAGGAAAAATGCCATTAACAATGTGTGCCTGTATTTAAACCTATATTGGCTAGTGAGTTTGACCAGAGTCTAGCAAAGGTTTATCAAGGAAAAATGTCAGAGAATTCAGATCCTGTAAGTCAAAGACACAACCCGTTCCCGGAAGGACTTTGCAACAGTAATTACTCTAACAAGTTACAATTCGCAGAGTCTGGCCTTTAAGGGGCTTTGAAGAGAGAGGAACCCATGAATCAAGAATAAGATAAGGCTATTTGGTTTGTTTCAACTTGCGGGCTGTTTGACTTCCCTATCAAAGCCATGCCTTGAGAGTGAAATCATTTCTATCAAACAGCCTTTTCAAAGAACATCTGACACAAACACTGACTGGCTGCTCCTTTATTTCCACTGTGTCCAGGGTGTGTGTGGACTTGGTGGAATTTAGGGGACTAGCTGTGAATCGTGCATCAAATAAATAACCTGCAGGGAGTTGGCACTGGTGACTGCTAGCCATAAATGATGCTGTTTGCTTACACAGACTAAGCCTGGGGTTTGGAGGCTTCTTTGACCTTTTCTGCATTTTTCCCAACCCTAACCCAACATAGCTATGAAAAGGCAGTTCTGGGCCTGGTGGGGTGGCTCACGCCTGTAATCCCAGCACTTTGGGAGGCCGAGGCAGGCGGATCACAAGGTCAGGAGTTCGAGACCAGCCTGACCAACATGGTGAAACCCTGACTCTACTGAAAATACAAAAATTAGGCAAGTGTGGTGGTGTGCGCCTGTAATCCCAGCTATTCAGGAGGCTGAGGCAGGAGAAGCGCTTGAACCCGGGAGATAGAGGTTGCAGAGAGCGGAGATCGCGCCACAGCACTCCAGCCCTGGCGACAGAGCGAGACTCTGTCTCAAAAAAAAAAAAAAAAAAGTGTGCCCCTAACCCAGAATTGCCTGTTTTTGTTTGTTTGCTGGGATTACAGGTGTGAGTCACCATGCCCGGCCCCCAGAGCGCACTTTTAAAGTTAACAGCTTGGACTCCCTTTCCCAGCATTCATCCTCGTTGGGCCTAGTCCACCTGTTACACCAGGGAAAAACTGAGTGATCTTTCTTTACCTCCCAGGGTCTTAGCCCAATGTTATGGGCCACTTGTGTCCTCCCACCCCCGAACAAATGCATATGTTGAAGTCCTAACTCTCAGAATGTAACTCTCTTGAGAGATAGGGTCTTTAAAGAGATGATTAAGTTAGTTGGGTCATTAGGGTCATAATCCAATGAGTGGCATCCTTCTCAGAAGAGAGACAGCAGGACCTATGTGCATAGACCAAGTGAGGACAGAGAGAGGCCAGTCACCTGCAAGCCAAGGAGAGAGGCCTCAGAAGAAACCACCTTGCTGATACCTTGATCTCAGGCTTCCAGCTTCTAGAACTGTGAGGAAATAAGCTTCTGTTGTTTAAGGCACCCCGTCTATGGTACTTTGTTATGGCAGGCCTAGCTGACTAACACACCCACAGACAGAGAATTCACAGCCTTAAGGCTGGGACTTCAGAAAAGTTCCAACGGTAATAAGCAGAAATTTCAACACACAAGAGTCTAGCCTTTTAGTGCAGTTTCTCTTCCTGCATCTTTCCCAGGTGTCCCGCAGGCAGGATCGTAAGGCAGTGCTGGGGGCTGGGCAGGCACTGCTGCCCTGCAAGTCTAGTGGAGACACTAAGGTCTCTTGACTCAAAAGGGAGGACACCAGGGTTCCAGTCCTAGAAAGTCCAGAAAGTAGCAGGTAGACTGAGTAGGTGTTTGGGGCACGGTCAAGAGGCCCACACGGATGCATGTCACTAACTCCTTCCCTCTTCTAGCTGCCCTAGTCCTTCCTTCCCCGCTCCTCTTCAGGCTCTTTGACTTTTCCCACCAGCCCCTCCTGCGACCAGGTAAATCAGAAGAAGGGGAAAATTTGACTTTACCTTCTGACTTAGCATCATGCAAATGCAAATCCTGATGCTCTTTTAGTTTTTTCCTTGTTTTCATTTTTGTGGGAGATACGGGATGGAAGGATATTTGCTGGAGTTGGTTTTTTTTTTGTTTTTTTTGTTTTGAGATGAGGTCTTCCTATGTTGCCCAGGCTTAAGTGCAATGGCTACTCACAGACCCCATCATTGCACACTACAGCCTTGACCTCCTAGGCTCAAGGAATCCTTCCACCTCAGCCTCCTGAGTAGCTGGAACTACAGGTGCATGGCACCATGCCTGGCCACCTGCTGGAGTTTAAGCATGTGGTAGGATGGGTAGATGGTCCCTAAAGACACCCATCTCCTAATCTTTGAAATCGGTGGATATGCTACCTTCTAGGGAAAAAAAGGACTTGGCAGATGTTAGTAAGCATCTTAAAATGTAAAAGTTGTCCTGGATTACCTGAATGGGCCCAATGTCATCGTGAGGTCCTTATAAGAGGGGGACAGGAGGGTTAGAGACAAAGACAATAATGCGATGATGGGAGCAGAAGTGTGTGTGTGCAAGAGAGGAGCAGAGGGGTTGAAGATGCACCTCTGCTGCTGGCTTTGCAGATAGAGGAAGGGGCTGCAAGCCAAGGAACACAGGCAGCCTCTAGAAGCCTGAAAAGGACATGGATTCTCCCCTATACCCTCCACAAGGAAAAGCAGCCCTGCTGACCCATTTCTGACTTCTGACCAGAACAGTGAGATGATCTGTGCTGTGTAATGCCACTCCACTTGTGAGTGTAACTGATGACAGCAGCAACAGGAAAGCATACAGGCTGCAAGGATGAAAATCCTCGAGAACAACTGCTATCCCATTTTATTATTATTATTACTACTATTATTATTTTGAGATGGAGTTTTACTCTTGTCACTCAGGCTGGAGTGCAATGGCACGATCTCAGCTCACTGCAACCTCTGCCTTCTGGGTTCAAGTGATTCTCCTGCCTCAGCCTCCTGAGCAGCTGGGATTACAGGTGCCCACTACCACGCCCGGCTGATTTTTGTATTTTTAGTAGAGACGGGGTTTCACCACGTTGGCCAGGCTGGTCTAGGACTCCTGACCTCAGGTGATCCACCCACCTTGACCTCCCAAAGTGTTGGGATTACAGGCGTGAGCCACCAAGTCGGGCCTGGTATCACATTTAAACAGGCAGTGATGTGTGACCAGAAATTATACATATTTCTAGAGCTTTCACTCTTCAAACAATAGTTCCCAAAGGGTAGTCTCCCACCAGTGGTGTCAGCACCTGGGAACACGTGGGTCAAATTCTCAGGCCCCATCCAGGATTATTGGGTCAGAAACTCCGGAGACGGGGCCAGCACCCTGTGTTTGAACAGGTCCTTCTGGTAATTCTGAGGCATGCTAAGGTTCACCTTAAAGATAAGTGACCTGGGGCTGAGTTCAGTGGTTCACACCTGTAGTCCCAGCACTTTGGGAGGCTGCTAATAATAGCTATGATTACTATGCCCGCCCTGGTATTATCTTCCAGGCTTCACATATAGGGATCCTATACAAGAGTTCACCCGCACAAGAGATTCAGTCCATCTTAGGTTCTGCTAATGACCTCCCCTCCTGAGGTTCATCAAAGCTGAAGCAGGAAGATTGCTTGAGGTCAGGAGTTTGAGACCAGTCTGAGCAACATAGTGAGACCTTGTCTGTTAAATCAAGTTTAGCCTAATGTGGCCTCCTTACATAAAGTTCAACTTAGAGGTTTCTCTGTACATAGTGAACTATATACAACCTAAATGGAGGTATAAACCCACTGTAACCTACTCTTGTGCCAATCAGAGTGTTTTGGCCAATCAAAGAGGGCCAACTGTTCAAACCGTGTTCAAATAAGGCAAACGCCAAGCTGTAGCCAATCCCATTGTCTCTATACCTCACTTCTGTTTTCTATGTTACTTTCCTTTTTCTGTCTATAGATCTTCCACTGTGTGGCTGCCCTGGAGTCTCTCTGAGCTACTCTGGCTTGGGAGGCTGCCTGATTGGCAAAGCATTCTTTGCTCAATTAAACTGTGTTAAACTTAATTTGGCTAAGGTTTTTCTTTCAACACGTCTCTGCAAAAACTGAAAATAAAAAAAATTAGCTGGGCATGGTGGCATACCTGTAATCCCAGCTAGTAGGGAGGCTGAGGTGTAAGGATTGCTTGAGTTCAGGAGGTTGAGGCTGCAGTGAGCCGTGATTAAACCACTGCACTCCAGTTTGGGTGACAGAGTGAGACCCTGTCTCTACAAAATAAATACAGAAGTTAAAAGTGACCTGGGCTGCTTTTTTGCCAACAGAGGGTACCTGTGGATCCTCTGATGTGCGTATGGGTAGTATATGTGTATATTGGCTGTGTGTGTTCCCACTCACTCTGCAATTAAGCTGGTTCTTTCTTTTTTTTTTTGAGATGGAGTCTCGCTCTGTTGTCCAGGCTGGAGTGCAGTGGTGTGATCTCAGCTCACTTGCAAACTCATTAGTCTCGATCTCCTGACCTTGCGATCCGCCTGCCTCGGCCTCCCCAAGTGCTGGGATTACAGGCGTGAGCCACCGCGCCCGGCCTAAACTGATTATTTCACGATTCATGGTTGGCTTGGGATCCGGGAATGATGGGGAAAGTTATTCTCTCAAAGACTGGCTCTGCCCCCTGGGGAATGTGGGAGAAGGAAGAGTCCGGAATTCGGCTTCCAAGTCCAGGCTGAGAGCCATGTGCTGCCACACCGCTGTCCAGCCTGGGGCAAGCAGAAGGCGGCTATTTTCTTTCATCTTTCCCCAATTTCTTGCTTGCCAGAGGCAATCCTAACTTGGCTAGTGGAAAGATACTCACTTTTGAAAACATGAGTGAGGTCTGCCCTTCCAGCCACAGCCTGGAGTTTGAAATTACACATTTCATTGATTTCTTTTTTTTTTTGAGACAGAGTCTCACTCTGTCGCCCAGGCTGGAGTGCAGTGGCGCACTCTTAACTCACTGCAACCTCCGCCTCCCAGGTTCAAGTGATTCTTGAGCCTCAGCTTCCCGAATAGATGGGATTACAGGCATGTGCCACCACGCCCAGCTAATTTTTGTATTTTTAATAGAGAAGGGGTTTCACCAGGTTGGCCAGGCTGGTCTCGAACTCCTGACCTCAAATGATCCACCTGTCTCTGCCTCCCAAAGTGCTGGGATTACAGGCATGAGCCACCAGCCTGGCCTGATTTCAGTACTGGATGGCCTCATGTCAGCTGGGTGATCTTGTGTGCTGCCTCTCTGGGTCCCCATGTCCTCATTGGTACAATGGGCTTGCTAAAAGCATTGCTTTAAGAGAGTTGTTGAAAGGATCACATGAGATAATCAAGGAAAAAGTCTTAGATCAGGGTCTTAGATCAGGGCCTGGAACAAAGTAAATGTTTAATACTATTGTTATTAATGCAATTAATTGTAGTTAATGATATGTCATAATTAATAGCTATGATTATTTCCACAAGCCCTGACATTATCTTGGATTTCCAGGCTTCACATGTGTAAGAGGTCCTATACACAAATTCACCTACACAAGGGATTCAGTCCATCTTAGGTTCTACTAATGACAGCTCTTCCCGAAGTTCTCCAAGGCTGTGTGAAAAGGAAAAGCCAGCCAGGTGCAGTGGCTCACGCCTGTAATCCCAGCACTTTGGGAGGCTGAGGCGGGCAGGTCACCTGAGGTCAGGAGTTCGAGACCAACCTGGCCAATATGTCTCTACTAAAAATACAAAAATTAGCTGGGAGTGGTGAAGCATGCCTGTAATCCCAGTTACTCAGGAGGCTGAGGCAGGAGAATCGCTTGAACCCGGGAGGCGGAGCTTTCAGTGAGTGGAGATCACACTACTGCACCCCAGCCTGGGTGACAGAGCGAGACTCCGTCTCAAAAAAAAAAAAAAAGTAACCCCCCCCCTAGAAAATGCTTTTCCCGTTGCTTCCCTACTAATGGGCCTTTTTGCAGCAGGGTAGCCTCCAGCCTTAGGATGTGGCCAGTCCCGGTGCGGATGCCTGTTTCCCCTCCTGCCTGCATTCCTCGGACCGGTTCAGTGGGATCTGGTACTTTTCCTCCCTCCTCGCGCTGGGCTTCCACATCATCCCGACAGCTGCCGACACATTCCACCGCTCCAGCAGCGGAAGTAAGGCACATTTAGGCCCTTTCTGGGTGAGTGACAGCATTTGAGATGAGATTAATCAAATGCCAGTGTTAGGGGAAAGCAGCCTGTCCCTGAGTCACCTCTGCTCCACCTTTCTCATGACACAGAGCATGAGCCTGTCCAACAGTTGGCCTGTGCGTCAACCTCTGGCCAGGAGACAGCGGGCGTCTGTGACCTGGGCGTGAACCGTCAGTTTGTGCACACAGGTCTGACACGGCTGCTGGGCGAGCCTGCGTGCCCCGGCCCCGCGGTCCGTTGACTGTACCGCTGAGCACAGGCGGGGATGTGTGCCTGTCGCCCTGGGCCTCTGTCCCCTGACGGCAGATGAGGTATTCTTCCAGCTCACCACTGATGTTGCAGGGTGTTTCCTCACCTACCACATGACGACTGAATGAAAGCATTCCAGGAAACCGAAAGGGCTGGGCAGGCCTCTGGAATTTCAAAGCCGACAGCCTGGCCCTGCTGGCAGCTCATTTCTGCCGTGTCATTTTCTCTGAACTGTAGGAGCCGTTTTGTAGCAAACTTATCACCCGAATCCCACAAATGTTAAGCATTACCCTTCTTAGGAAGGAAAAGCCTCCTTACTTTTCCCCATTGCAAGATTAATTTTTTAAGATTCAAGACATCCCCAAAAGTCATGATAAAGAATAGGGAAAACAGACTGAGCATACTCATCCCCTTTTAAATTCAAATTTATTTTGTTTTTTTTCTGCTTAACTACAGGGAAGGTTTGATCATATCACATCTGAGCTAGGCCATATGCATCCAAGGGAAATTTCCAGAGCAAGCTAATAATCTAAACTCCGCCGGGGGCGGTGGCTCACGCCTGTAATCCCAGCACTTCGGGAGGCCGAGGCAGGCGGATCACGAGGTCAGGAGATCGAGACCATCCTGGCTAACACGGTGAAACCCCGTCTCTACTAAAAAATACAAAAAACTAGCTGGGCGTGGTGGTGGGCGCCTGTAGTCCCAGTTACTCGGAGGCTGAGGCGGGAGAATGGCGTGAACCCAGGAGGCGGAGCTTGCAGTGAGCTGAGATTGCGCCACTGCACTGCAGCCTGGGCGACAGAGCGAGACTCCGTCTCGAAAAAAAATAAATAAATAAAAAGAAATAATCTAAACTCCAAGAAATAGACCACTAAGACCCACCCAAGTAGTACTCACTGAATGCTCCTCCCGCCTCTCATAAGAACCAAAAATAGTGGCCTCCCACAGATGCTCCCAGAAGCAAAGTCTACCTACCACACACAGAATATGCAGAAGGGGAAAAACCCAAGCCACAGGTCCCTAAACGCCTGAGTCGTGACTCAGGGAGCCTGTCCTCCACCCCTGCCAAGTATAAGAAATGATTTCTACCGACCCACTTCTCTAAGGAGATGGTCCCTCATTCCTCTCTCCCGAGCCGGCTTCACAGTCCCCTTCATCGAAACGAAGCCCTAGTCATTGTATGCCTAGTGATGTTACGACTGCCAAATTCTATGACTATTTGGAAAGTTGTATCAGGTATGGATACATTCCACCTATTTGCTTTGGTGGCCAAGATCTCTTTGCAGTTGCACGGCAGTTTCTGTCCTCCCACCCTGTGTCAGGTTGTGTGTGTGTTTGCGGGGGCTGGGAAGGTAATGGAGGGAAGGAGGGACCTTCTCAAGTGAATCACCTTGCAGTGGAGCTGCTTCCTGTGTGTGTGAAGTTCTTCAAAGAGGCACCACTCACACAATGCCCCAAACAGAAAACAATCATAGGCGAAATTAGCAAATTGTTTTCTAGAAGATTAGATGTCGGACAACTTCAAGCATTCACAATAGAAAACAACTTGTTTTAAGGCAGTTAAACCCAAAGCATGCCTTTTTTGGGGTTTTGTTTACGAATATGTTGTAATCTAAGAAGAGTAATGTTTTTACAGAAAAATTAGACCTTTATGATTGCAATCTAAGTGAGAGACAAGTAGGCCTACTTTTCTTAGAGATTAGTACATCATGTTAGTTCAGAAAGCATTTGTAAAAGGAAAAAACAAAAGGAAATCATAAATGTCAATTTCATCTTAACACAGTGCAACTATCACTGTTCTCAACCTGAGTTCTTAATTTCTGGCACATCACAAATTCCTGGAACTACCACTGTTGAGCTAACCTCCCCTGACCCAGGCAGTTGAATCGTTTTTTCAAAGGATATGATCAAATCTCTGTTCACGCATGCCTACATGTATTCGTTTTCCAAAAGCATAAATTAATTCCGAGGGACGGAAAGTAGATTTGTGGTTGCCTAGGTTTGTGGGAGATGAAAATGGCCGTGGCTGGGAGCCATGGCTCACACCTGTAATCCCAGCATTTTAGGAGGCTGAGACAGAACGATCATTTCAGCAGAGGAATTCAAGACCAGCCTGGACAACATAGGGAGACCCATCTCTACAAAATAAAAAAATTAGGCCGGGCGCGGTGGCTCACGCCTGTAATCCCAGCACTTTGGGAGGCCGAGACAGGCGGATCACAAGGTCAGGAGATCGAGACCACGGTGAAACCCTGTTTCTACTAAAAATACAAAAAATTAGCCGGGCGCGGTGGCGGGCGCCTGTAGTCCCAGCTACTCAGGAGGCTGAGGCAGGAGAATGGCGTGAACCCGGGAGGCGGAGCTTGCAGTGAGCCGAGATTGCGCCACTGCACTCCAGCCTGGGCGACAGAGCGAGACTCTGTCTCAAAAAAAAAAAAAAAAAAAATTAGCCCAGCGTGGTGGCACATGCCTGTGGTGCCAGCTACTTGGGGGGCTGAGGTGGGAGGATCACTTTAGCCTGAGGATCACTTTAGCCTCAATTTCTCATTGAGGCTACAGTGAGAAATGATTGTGCCAGTGCACTCCAGTCTGGGCTACAGAGTGAGACCCAGTCTCAAAAAATAAAAAAAGATCAGGAATGGTGGCTCACATCTGTAATCCTAGCACTTTGGGAGGCCGAGGTAGGAGGATTCCTTAAACACAGGAATTTAAGACAAGCCTGGGCAACATGGCGAAACCCAGTCTCTACAAAAAATACAAAAATTAGCTGGACATGGTGATGGGTGTCTGTAGTCCCAGGTACTTGGGAGGCTGAGGTGGGAGGATCATTTGAGTCTGGGAGGTCAAGGCTTCAGTGAGCTGAGATCACGCCACTGCACTTCACCCTGCTGGGTGACAGAGCAAGACCCTGTCAAAAAAATAAAAGAGCAAAGCAAAGAAGGCTGGATATAGTAGCTCATGGCTATAATCCCAGTACTATGGGAGGTGGAGGTGGGCGGATCACTTGAGGTCAGTAGTTCGAGACCAGCCTGCCCAACATGGAAAAATCTTGTCTCTACTAAAAATACAAAAATTAGCCAGGCGTGGTGGTGTGCACCTGGAATCCCAGCTACTCAGGAGGCTGAGGTAGGAGAATCGTTTGAACCCGGGAGGGCGGAGGTTGCAGTGAACTGAGATCACGCCACTATACTCCAGCCTGGGCGATAGAGCGAGACTCCGTCTCACAAAAAAAAAAGAAAAGAAAATATTTGAAGCTAAGACTGTGGTGATGGTTGTACAACTCTGTGAGCACACGAAAAAAAAATCGCTGAATTGTACACTTGAAACAGGTGGATTGTATGACATATGAGTCATATTTCAATAAGATCATTAACAATGTACCTGAAAGAATTACATGGTCTTATGAAAGTACTGCTAATATTTTATTAGTGCTAGTAATTTTTTTTTTTTTTAATAGAGATGAGGGTTCACTATGTTGCCCAGAGTGGTCTTGAACTCCTGAGCTTAAGTGATCCTCCTGCCTTGGCCTCCCAAAGTGCTAAGATTACAGGAGTGAGCCACCACACCTGGCCTAGTGCTAGTAATTTTTTGTCAGTTGTTTCTGGTGTGTGATTACTAATACAGTGCTCTTGAGAAGAACAGATTGGAGAAGTTTATAGGCTTCTGAGCTCAGGGAAGGCACTGACCGAGTCCCAGGCAGGCAAATGCAGTGAGTGAATTTGTTCAGTCCAGCGTGTTGTCTGTTTCCTTCGTACAGATCCGTGAGGTAGAGGAATTATATATATATATATATATTTGCTTTCTTATCCCCCATCTTTCCTGTTCTTCTCCCACACTCCACAGTCCTACATGCTATCCGGATGCTTCTCCAACGGGTGGGCGTGTCAGAATCTTGAGGAGGAAGAAAGTGAAGAGCAGATAGTTTTTGTAATTTGAAAAAACATATAGTAGTTTGTCTTATAATATAATATTTACTTGAGGGGCATTCCTTCTTTTTCTGTTATATATATATATTTTAGAGATGGGGTCTTCCTCTGTTTCCCAGGCTGTAGTGCAGTGATGTGAGCATATCTCATTGCAACCTCAAACTCCTAAGCTCAAGTGGCCCTCCTGCCTTAACCTCTCAAGTAACTGGAACTGCCTGTCTAATTAATCCCTCTGCTATTTCCTTCCTCCCTCCCTCCCTCCTTTCTTTCTTTTCTTTCCTTTCTTTGCTTTCTTCTTCCTTCCTCCCCCCCTCCCTCCCTCCCTCCCTCTCTCTCTCTCTTTCTTTCTTGTCTCACTCTGTCGTCAAGGCTGGAGTGCAATGGGACGATCTTGGCTCACTGCAAACTCCCACCTCCCGGGTTCCAGTCATTGTCCTGCCACAGTCTCCTGAGTAGCTGGGATTACAGGCGCTCACCACACCCAGCTAATTTTTGTATTTTTAGTAGAGACGGGCTTTCACCATGTTGGCCAGGCTGGTCTCCAACTCCTGACCTCAAGTGGTCCACCGCCTTGGCCTCCCAAAGTGGTGGGATTACAGGCGTGAGCCATTGTGCCTGGCCTTCTGTTAATATTCTTCTTTTTTTTTTTTGAGACAGAATCTCACTCTGTTGCCTAGGCTGGAAAGTGCAGTGGTGTGATCTTGGCTCGCTGCATCTTCTGCCTCCCGGGTTCAAGCCATTCTCCTGCCTCAGCCTCCTGAGTAGCTGGGATTACAGGCATATGCCATCATGCCCGGCTACTTTTTATTTATTTATTTATTTATTTATTGAGTAGAGATGGGGTTTCACCATGTTGGTCAGGCTAGCCTCAAACTCCTGACCTAGGTGATCTGCCCATCTTGGCCTCCCAAAGTGCTGGAATTACAGGCGTGAGCCACCATGCCTGGCTGACTTTTTTTATATGATTTTAGGAGTTAGCCTAGAAATTTTAATCCACATATTTAACTTACTAATATCTAGACTTAATCAATACCCTTAACCTCTTCTTAGAAAATACAAGGTACTTAAAACACTTTAACTCCCTACTTTTACTGGGTTATATGTATTTTTTTTTTTTTTTTTTTTTTTTTTTTGAGACGGAGTCTCACTCTGTTGCCCAGGCTGGAGTGCAGTGGCTGGATCTCGGCTCACTGCAAGCTCCGCCTCCCGGGTTTACGCCATTCTCCTGCCTCAGCCTCCCGAGTAGCTGGGACTACAGGCGCCCGCCACCTCACCTGGCTAGTTTTTTGTATTTTTTAGTAGAGACGGGGTTTCACTGGGTTAGCCAGGATGGTCTCGATCTGCTGACCTCGTGATCCGCCTGTCTCGGCCTCCCAAAGTGCTGGGATTACAGGCTTGAGCCACCGCGCCCGGCCGGTTATATGTATTTTTAATTCTGTCTTTTAAAAAAATATTCTGGACAGTTGTGGTGGCTCATGTCTGTAATCTTAGCACTTTGGGAAGCTGAGGCAGGAGAATCACTTGAGCTCAGGAGTTCAAGACCAGCCTGGGCAACATAGTGAGACCCTGACTCTACAAATAGTAAAAAGATTAGCTGGGCATGGTAGCGTGTGCCTGTAGTCCCAGCTCCTCCAGAGGCTGAGGTGGGAGAATTGGTTGAGCCTGAGAGGTAGGGACTGCAGTGAGCCGTGATTGTGCCGCTGTACTCCAGCCTGGGCAACAAGGCAAGATCCTGTCTCAAATAAGTACATAAATTAAATTAAATAATTCACAAGATGTTATTTTTTATTTGTATTTTATTTTTTCAAGACGAGGTCTTGCTCTGTGGAGTACAAGTGGCATGATCTTAGTTCATTGCAACCTCGGCCTTCCAGGCTCAAGGGATCATCTTACCTCAGCCTTCTGAGTAGCTGGGACCACATGTGTGTATCACCACACCTAATTTTTTTATTTTTTGTAGAGGCAGGGTCTCACTATGTTGCCCAAGCTGGCCTCCAACTCCTGGCTCAAGTGATCCTCCCACCTTGGCTTCCCCAAGAGATGGGGTTACAGGCATGAGCCACTGTGCCTGGCCTCACAAGATGTTGTTATCTTTGTTTTACACTATCAATGCCCATGCGTCTTTACCTAATTATTAACCACTGTATTGCTGTTCATTCTTCCTGCATCTCAGATCTTCCATCAGGGATCATTTTTCTTCTACATAAAATAAATCATTTGTAATTTCCTTTAGCAGTGGTCTGTAGTCTTCATTTGAGGGTGTCTTTATTTTGTCTTCATTCTGGAAAAATATTTTTTCTTTTCTTTTCTTCTTCTTCTTTTTTTTTTTTTTTTGAGATGGAATTTTGCTCTTGTTGCCCAGGCTGGAGTGCAGTGGACCCATCTCTGTTCACTTGAACCTCCCGGGTTCAAGCGATTCTCCTGCCTCAGCCTCCCAAATAGCTGGGATTACAGGCGCCTGCCACCATGCCCAGCTAATTTTTGTATTTTTGGTAGAGACGGGGTTTCACCAGGTTGGGCAGGCTGGTCTTAAACTCCTGACCTCAAGTGATCCACCCGCCTCAACCTCCCAAAGTGCTATGATTACAGATGTGAGCCATCACGCCTAGCCTAATTCTTATAATCCAACGTTTTGATCCTTGATGGGTCTTTTGTCTTATTTATGATGCCTTGTTTCCTTGTGTGCTTGGTTATTTTTGACAGTGAGAAGATTACTTTCCTTGGGAGCTTATTTTGGAAGGTTATATGTGGCCTAGAAAAATAGTCTTTTTTTTTTTTCTGTAGAGGATTACCATTTGAAATATATCATTCATGGCTTGAAGTTTTTTGGACCACTCAGGTGATATAAATTTGGGCTGAGGTTTGAATGAAAGCTCATGGTTACAACTTCTCATGAATGGATAATCCCCAATTTTAGCATATGACAAGGTTTTGTTTTTGTGTTTTGAGTTGAGATGGGGAGTGGATCATATGGTGATGACTACCTTCTAGTTTATCTTTACCTTTAGGGTATAATCTTTTTGGGATGCCAGGTTTATGGGATACAATTCTCCTATTAGGCTATGTCTTGGGCAAGTTTTGGGCTTTAAAGTCTGCTTCTACCTACTCTAGGTACCATCAAAGCCTAAACTGGGCCGGGCATGGTGGCTCATGCCTATAATCTCAGCACTTTGGGAGGCCAAGGCGAGCGAATCACGAGGTCAAGAGATCGAGACCATCCTGGCCAACATGGTGAAACCCCCTCTCTACTAAAAATACAAAAGAAAAAAATCAGCTGGGCATGGTGGCAGGCTCCTGTAGTCCCAGCTACTCTGGAGGCTGAGGCAGGAGAATCGCTTGAACCCGGGAGGCAGAGGTTGCAGTGTGCTGAGATCACGCCACTGCACTCCAGCCTGGTGACAGAGCAAGACTTTGTTTCAAAGAAAAAAAAAAAAAGGCCTAAACTGAAGATCAAGTTGAATAGATAGGGATGGGGAGTGCTTTGCATGCTTCCCTTAGGGGAATTTATCAGAATTAAGAGTGGAAGGTGGTGCTTTCTGCCAGGGATCATTATGTATGTGTATGTACAGTATATAAAAACGTAGCTTGGATTTTTTTAAAGTTGAGAAACACTATTCTGTCATTGTACTCAATCCTGTTTTCTAAAGTTTCACTGAAATTGCAGTTCTACAAATTCTGTAATGAAGTTCCTTTACATTTTGTGATTCCTTGTGATTTCAGATAATGTGCTGAAAGCTATAGACACTCTTCTCCAGAGGTAATTCACATATGCACACATATATACATTTTTATTATAATTTCAAATGGTTTAAGAGACCCTCTAAAGTCCATTCATGGAGTCAGTGTAAGAATGTAAGCTCTGGCCGGGCGTGGTGGCTCACGCCTGTAATCCCAGCACTTTGGGAGGCCGAGGTGGGCGGATCACAAGGTCAGGAGATCGAGACCATGGTGAAACCCCGTCTCTACTAAAAATAGAAAAAATTAGCCGGGCGCAGGGGCGGGCGCCTGTAGTCCCAGCTACTCGGGAGGCTGAGGCAGGAGAATGGCGTGAACCCGGGAGGCGGAGCTTGCAGTGAGCCAAGATTGCGCCACTGCACTCCAGCCTGGGCGACAGAGCGAGACTCCGTCTCAAAAAAAAAAAAAAAAAAAAAAAAAAAAGAATGTAAGCTCTAAAAATACTGAATACTACTTGAATTTCCATAAGTAAAGGAATAGTTAAATAACTATGGCCATGCATGAAAACAGATTTTTGTGAAGACATTAAAAAGAAGGTAACTTTATATTTACCAATATAGATAGATGCTAAAGATACAATGTCAAGTAAAAAGAGCAATTTACAGAGCATATTAGAGTAATTTTGTTTATATATATATATTATGTATGTTATTCCATTTCTGTAGATGTGCATAGAAAATATCTGGAGGAGGCCGGGCGCGGTGGCTCAAGCCTGTAATCCCAGCACTTTGGGAGGCCGAGACGGGCGGATCACAAGGTCAGGAGATCGAGACCATCCTGGCTGACACGGTGATAACCCCGTCTCTACTAAAAAATACAAAAAACTAGCCGGGCGAGGTGGCGGGCGCCTGTAATCCCAGCTACTCGGGAGGCTGAGGCAGGAGAATGGCGTGAACCCGGGAGGCGGAGCTTGCAGTGAGCTGAGATCCGGCCACTGCACTCCAGCCTGGGCGGCAGAGCGAGACTCCGTCTCAAAAAAAAAAAAAAAAAAAAAAAAAAAAAAAAAAAAAAGAAAATATCTGGAGGAATACATGAGAAATTTGGACAATGTGGCTGGATGAGTATTAGACAGATTTTTTTCTTTAAAATAAGTTAGCTTTGAACATCCCCCCCACTATAAATTTGTATAATTTTTTGCATATATTAATGAAAAAATCAAGTGAATTAAACGGTGAATCTTTTTTGTATATATAATGTTTTATTTATAATGTACTCTGAAGAAAAAAGTGACTTTGTATTTATTGCTATTCAAATGAGATCCTTTTCTGTAGCTGAAAACTTTGATCTTCCTTTCCTTCTTTGTTTACCTAAAGGTTAAAAGACATTTTTGGACTTTCCGTCCTGACTTGACTTATCACTGCTTTATCATCTTGCTTTTGATTCTCCAAGTTTTCAATTTCTTATTTATGTGTAATGCCCTGACATTATAAGAATAAAATCCAGATAGATGTAAATTATATTGAGAATATTATCTTCATTTCTATATGAATCTGCTTAATTTATGTCCTTTTAAGATACACTTTATGATTTTAATACAAACTGGTTCATGGATTATTAATTCAAATTATGCTGTTATAGTCAACCACATGAGATGAGGTAATTGGAAAGATACCATGTTCTTACATAATGATCTTGGTCTCTGAATGACTGAAGGACTCTCCCTGTCATGTATTTGTACAGATGAATTTATTTGAGGGTGAACAAAGTAATTCTAATCTTTACCAAACATTAAATTTCCTAATTGATATTTCAACTCCATGACATCCAATATTTTAAGCAGAGCAAATTTTCTAACTTTATTATCTGACATACACAAGGCGTGTTGGATACCATTAGAAAAGAGACATTTTTCCTGGCTCCTGTTAGAGCAGGGTTTGGAATGACGTAAGGAGTATGTATAATAAATGTAGAAATCACTACAATAGAAGATACATGAAATGCCTAAATGTTCTCTCCTACTGACCACAGAAAGTTTCATATACAAACCAGTCAAGAGTCTGGTTGTCTGTGCCATTTTTTTGTCAGTAAATAGGAGCTCTACCTTCTTGGCCAACTGATTCATTCATTCTTACAGCCGTCGGTGTGGTGACTTCTATTGTGACTAGCTGAGTACAACCTCCTGGGGACCAGGGAAGCTGCTGGGGATGTACTTTAATGAGACTACTCACCAGCAGATGGTCACCATCTCTGTCTTGCAATCAGTTACTTGCTAACAACTTCCTTATGTTTAACCCAACTCTTGGAATGTAACCCCCTTACTTTGAATTCTAATCTTCAAAAAGAAAGACACTGGCAATATCCAGTTTGTAAGCCCCCATTCTTCCCCTCATAACTATGTTTAAATAGTCAGGAATTCCACGAATTCAATCTCCTCATTCCATGGATGACTTGGTCTTGACAGCCCTTCCTCAATAATCACTGGATTTTCTGCCCATAATCCAAACCCTTCCTAATTCACTCTTCGAAATGCCTTCTGAGTTGTATTTTGAAGAAAGAAACTCACTACTTCATTCACTGGCTTACAGATCTAAATGGCTCCTCATTTCCTACAGAATGAAGTCCAAATTCCTTGTTGGGATTTCAACAGTTGGGCCCTTTATCTTCTGCCTCTTCCTATTCTCTCCCCACACACCTTTTGCTCTTTTCTCAAATATGAGTATGGTCCTGTTTCCCTGACTTGACACATGCAGCCCCTCTGCTTGGGGTTTCCATCCTCCCTTTCTTTACCTGGCCAACTCCCATCATCCTTCGGGTATGCTGTCACCTCTCCTGTGAAGCCTTCCTGGGTTATCTGCTTTGTCCTCATGCTCTCTTAGCCTTTAAAGGCTGTCTCTCACACCTTTCATTCATGGATTATAGATTTCTGTCTCCCCAAGAGATAAGAACCTGTGTCCTCACTATTTCTAAGTCCAGACCCTATACAGTACCCAGTTCAATAGAATTTGCTTTCAATTATTCTTTTGTATATAAGTTTTGTTGGTTTATTTTTGAGACAGAGTCTCGCTCTGTCTTCTAGTCTGCAGTGCAGTGGCGCTATCTCGGCTCACTGTAACCTCCACCTCCCAGGTTCAAGTGATTCTCCTGCTTCAGCCTCCCGAGGAGCTGGGGCTACAGACGCACGCCACAATGCATGGCTAAATTTTGTATTTTTTTTAGTAGAGACGGGGTTACTCTATGTTGACCAGGCTGGTCTTGAACTCCTGACCTCAGATTCACCTGCCTTGGCCTCCCAAAGTGTTGGGATTACAGGCGTGAGCAACCATGCCTGGCCACTTTTAAATTTTCTTTTTCTTTTTCTTTTTTTTTTTGAGATGGGGTCTTGCTTTGTCACCTGGCTGGAGTGCAGTGGCACGATCTCCGCTCACTGAAACCTCCGCCTCCCAGCTTCAAATGATTCTCCTGCCTCAGCCTCTCGAGCAGATGGGACTACAGGTGCACGCCACCACACCCGGCTAATTTTTGTATTTTCAATAGAGACAGGGTTTCACCATGTTGGCCAGGATGGTCTTGATCTCCCGACCTCGTGATCCGCCCGCCTTGGCATCCCAAAGTGCTGGGATTACAGGCGTGAGCCACTGCACCTGGCCACTTTTACATATCTTAAATGAGTTCATATGTCTTTCTAAGGACACCCAATCTTTTCCTAAGAACAAAACTGAACTATCACAAAATGAACCCCTGGATGTCCCTGATTACCCAATAGGTAACAGTGATACCCCATCCTTTTGATTGTTGTAAGATTTTGCAGTGTATATTTATGGATATTTACAGAGATAGTGAGTGAGCAAGAAAGGGGCAAAGGCTGATCAAGGAATTTCATTTCTTTGTAATTTTAAGACCGACAATCTGGTAATATAAAATAAGCGCAAATCCCTAGAAAAGTCTCCATCTGAGGCTCTCCTCTTGTTTGCCTTCTAGAAATATGTTTAGTTTGTTTGGTAAAGGAGCCACACTTTGCTCCTGGTAGCACTTTTCTATATCTATGATTTTGCTCTTTTAAAAATGTTTTTCTAGGCCAGGCGCAGTGGCTCACAACTGTAATCCCAGGACTTTGGGAGGCAGACCCGGGAGGATCGCCTGAGCCCAGGAGTTCAAGACCAGCCTGGGCAACATGGGAAAACCCTGTCTCCCCCACCAAAAAAAAAAAAAAAAAATTAGCTGGGCATGGTGGCATGCACCTATAGTCCCAGCTACTCAAGACACTGAGATGAGAAGATTGATTGAGGCTGGGAGGTCGAGGCTTCAATGAGCCATGATTGTGCCACTGCAATCCAGCTTAGGCAACAAAGTGAGATATTATCTCAAAAATTAAGAAAAACAAAAACAAAGTCTAGTTCTTTAAATATTATATCAATATAATACACAGAGTTTTGTTAAGAGCTTATCCAATTCCAAATATATTAGAAAGAGTAATGCCTGACTAACTTGCTTTGGCACCTAAAGTATTTCAATTCATAAATCTATGGTGTGTTGCACTATCACAATGGTAGGTTTTTGTGCTAGGTAGATTTTTTTTTTTTTTTTTTTTTGAGACAGTGTCTCACTCTGTTACCTAGGCTGGAGTGCAATGGTGCAATCAGAGCTCACTGTAGCCTTGACCTCCTGCTCAAGTGATCCTCCTGCCTCAGCTTCCTCAGTGTCTAGGACTATGGACTTGTACTGCCATGCCTGGCTAGTTTTAAAAAATTCTTTTGTAAATATAGGGTCTTATGATGTTGCCCAGGCTGTTCTTGAACTCCTAGCCTCAAGTGATCCTCCCACCTCAACCTCCCAAACTGTTGGGATTACAGGTGTAAGCCAATGTGGCTGTCCTTTTTTTTTTTCCCCATCTTGTGATTTTATACTTCGTTTTTCTTCGCTCAGTCACATTAATGTACATCTTACTGCCTTGGATGTCATCTTGTTAATGAGATATTTATACTTTATAAAGATCACAGTGACTATTCTGTTAATCTTACATATTTAAAAGTGTGAAAATTTTAAGAATAATATCAAATTCTTGACACATTATGTGCTTTCTGTTTTTAACATCAGGAAAACATTCAATATCACCAGTACTTGATACCATTAGTATTTGATTCCTACATTATCAGGAGAACAACTCTAAATAAGTCTGATTATAACATAAAGTTCAACAAGATCCTAAAACGGTCACATTGGCTTATGGCATCAAAGTGGATGTTAGATAAGGTTACAATCATTGTATAAATCTCATTTCCTTTTATCTACTTTATCGAACCAAACTTAGTGATAAGTCCACAAGAGCTCAAATACTAATGCCACACTATGCCTTCAGTTTCCTAAGATAGCTTTTTACCCTCATTGGTTTTGAAAGGAAAAATCTGGCCAGGCACAGTGGCTCACACCTGTAATCCCAGCACTTTGGGAGGCCAAGGCGGGCAGATCACTTGATGTCAGGAGTTCGAGACCAGCCTGACCAACACGGAGAAACCCTGTCTCTACTTAAAAAATACAAAATTAGCACGGTATGGTGGTGCACGCTTGTAATTCCAGCTACTTGGGAGGCAGGAGAATTACTTGAACCTGGGAGGTGGAGGTTGCAGTGGGCCAAGATTGCGCCATTGCACTCCAGCCTGGGCAACAGAGCGAGACTGTTTGAAAAAACAACAACAAAAAAGATATAAAGAGATATAGGGGTAACTTGACATAAAAGTCCACTTAAGGACTGCTGTGGCTAAGTACCATGTTGTCCTGTTCTCTTCTCACTCCAAACTACATGCTGAAGTCCTTGATCTATAGCCCAGGCAATAGAGAATGGCCTACTCTTAGGAGCAAAGCCAGAATTCTTTCCAACGTGCAATAATAGTATACAGTCTTCAGAGGCACTGCAAAGCAGCCGGGAAGGTCAGGACCTGCCGCACACCAAGACACACAGCAACAGGTGCTCTCAGCTCGGGTCTGAAAGGAACAAGTGATGGAAACCAACAAAGCTCCCAAACTGAAGAGAAAGCAAGCACGTGGAGACACTGGCCCATCAGGCCCCAGGGCTGGTTCCCCAGTGTCCCACTGCTGCACTCAAGACCCTGGAGTTACCTAAGCTGATCCCGTGCTCGTCCCACACCACGTTTGCAAATGAAAGATGTTTCCTAGTTGAGGGCCAAAGACGTGACAACCAATGCCCAAAGCAGAGCAACCCTGTAGTTTCCTGCGCTTTCCAGCAAACCCTCATGTGTGGAATCATTCTCAATCTCCTTTCTCCGCCAATACGACTACTGTTACTATTACAAGTACTATCATCAATTATTGAGTGCATACAATGTGCCATACATTGTCCTAAGACCTTATTGTGAATTATACAATTTAATCCTTACTATTATTGTCATTCCAATTTTTAATGAGGAAAGAGAGGCACAGAGAAGTCAATTAATTTGCCCACAGTCATACGGCTACTAAGCAGGAGGGCCAGGATTCAAACCCAATAGTCAGAATCTAGAACTAAATTCTTAACGACTACACTGTACGAAACATTTTCTTCATGAGGCACAGCAAACAAGATTACACTAGTATTCCATAAAAATAAGACAATGTGTTTATATGTAATACTATATGTGTGCATGTACATATACTACTTCTTAATTACATATAACTAGTATTACATATCATATATTAACAAATATTAATTAATACATAATACAAAGGATTCTACAGGCAGTCATTCTATTGAAAATAAGACAAGAGGCTGGGTGCAGTGGCTCATGCCTGTAATCCCAGCACTTTGGGAGACTGAGGCAGGCAGATCACCTGAGGTCGGAAGTTTGAGACCAGCCTGACCAACATGGTGAAATCCCATCTCTACTGAAAATATAAAATTAGCAGGGCGTGGTGGCGGGGGGCCTGTAATCCCAGGTACCTGGGAGGCTGAGGCGGGAGAATCGCTTGAACCTGAGAGTTGGAGGTTGTGGTGAGCCGAGATTGCATCATTGCACTCCAGCCTGGGCAGGAAGAGCAAAACTCCATCTCAAACAAAAACAAAAACAAAAACAAAAAGACAATGTGCATATACACACACACACACACACACACACACACACACACACACACACACACAGAGCATATAATACTGTCCTCTATGGTAACAATAGTAGATTGGCTATTCTGTAATAAATTCATAATAAATACTTATATTTCACTCTACAGTTTGAAAGTCCTTTCACCTTGTCATCTTACTTAGCCACACAGCAGTCCTGTAAGGGCATAGAACAGGCAATTGTCTCATATGTACTATAGATGCTGGGCCTAGGCTTATGAGCCTTTCAAGAGGATACAACTATTTGAGTCTTGAAAAAAGAGCTACTGGCTCTAAACCATAAACAGAAAACTGCAAAATCAAAACTAATAAAAATCTAGTTAAATGCCTTTGGACACTAAATATTTAACTGGTCTCCGTGGGACAGTGCAGCTTCTGTTCTGTCTTCAGGGATCTGTCTCCACTAACACCTAGGTCCCCTTCTTAAACAGTGTTTCATAGACCAGTGCCTGTCACTGTGACACACGTGCTAAATTATGTCCGTTGTCATTATCCGCAAACAGTCCCCTGCTACTCCCACCCCATCTCATGACATTGTGCCTGGAAGCATTGGTACTGCAGGTTGACTATCCCTTATCCAAAATGCTTGGGACCAGACTGTTTTGGATTTCAGATCTTTTTGAATTGGACAGGAATATTTGCATTATTCTTACTGGTTGAGCATCCGAAATCTGAAAATCCAAAATCCACAATGATATAGTGAATACTTCCTTTGAGCATCATGTCAGTGCTCAAAAAGTTTCAGATTTTGGAGCATCTTGGATTTCAGATGTTTGAATTTGGGATGCTTACCTTGCATATGTAAACGTGAGATTTCACTGTGCACCATCTCCCTTAGATAGTGTAAACTGCTTTTAGCCCTATCTGGAGATAGGTATACCGAAAAGGAGGGTACTACTGTAGATGACTCCAAGGATTCAATTATTACTCACTCAGTCCTGCATTTAAAATTTTATGACCTTAAGCTAGTACATTTTCCATGCCTTTTTTGATTTTCTCTTCTATACATCAAGGATAATAAGAGTAGCTACTGAGTTACTGTGAAGTATTAATGAGATAACATACGCCTTGCCTTTGCTTACTATAATTATGAACATATTATAAAGTGCTCAACAAATGTTAGCTCTTTGTATCATTATAAGCCTTCATATCTTTCTGATAAGATACATTCTTTGTTCAGAACTTAAAAAAGCACACCCAGGAGCTAAGCATTTTAATATATTGCTGGTGGGAGTACAAAGGGTATAGCCCCTACGGAGGGGTATGTGGCAATGTCTAGTAAAACCAGATCCTCTTCAACACTTTGACCCAACAATTGAACCTCTAGGAGTTTATCTGAAGATACGCCTCCCCACGTATGAAACAACTAGACTCAAGTTATTCGTTGTGGCATTATTTGCTATAGCAAAATATTGGAAATAAACTGCTCATCCATAGAAGATCATGTGAGTGAATTATGGTACAATCACCCCATAGACTACCATGCAACCCTAGCAAAGAAGGAAGAAGATTTTAATAAAATGAATGATTTCCAGAATATACTACGGAATTTTGAAAAGCAAAGTGAGTATATAATATGCCACCTTTTGTATATGTAGAAACAGGAGGATAGATGAAAGAGAAAGAAAGAAAGAAAGAGAGAGAGAGAGAGAGAGAGAGAAAGAGAGAAAAAGAGAAAGAAAGAAAGAAGGAAGGAAAGAAAGAAGGAAAGGAAGAAAGGAAGGAAGGAAGGAAGGAAGGAAGGAAGGAAGGAAGGAAGGAAGGAAGGAAGGAAGGAAGGAAGGAAGGAAGGAAGGAAGGTAGGTCAAAATCACAGGGGTATTCTCCCTAATATATAACTCCAACAACTCAGGCTAATAGTCATCTAAAAAACGCTGAAGGAGGCCGGGTGCGGTGGCTCACGCCTGTAATCCCAACACTTTGGCAGGCTGAGGCAGGCGGATCACGAGGTCAGCAGATCGAGACCATCCTGACTAACACGGTGAAACCCCGTCTCTACTAAAAATACAAAAAATTAGCCGGGCGTGGTGGCGGGCGCCTGTAGTCCCAGCTACTTGGGAGGCTGAGGCAGGAGAATGGCGTGAACCCAGGAGGCGGAGCTTGCAGTGAGCCGAGATCGCGCCACTGCACTCCGGCCTGGGAGACAAAGCGAGACTCCTCTCAAAAAAAAAACAAAAAGAAAACAAAATGCTGAAGGATATGACATGACAGTTCATTGAAAAGAAAATACAAATATAGGTTCAACATTGCTCCTAATAAGAGTATTACAAATGGAAAACCCAAAAGTTTGATAAAAGAGTATATTGATGAAACTGTGGAGAAAGAGGCGCTTTCAACAGTGCTGCTGGCACTCCTAGCGGTGTCTATTGGGAAAGCCTGTGGAGGGTCATTTGGCAGACTTTTGCCAATGCAAAAATCATGCATGCTTTCTGATAGATATAATTAGTGCTCACCCGTATTGTACTCTCTTCTCCTACCAGAAACACACACAAAAAAACTGTACTTCTTGACCTTCCTGAAGTTTGGCAGGGCCATGTGACTAGTTCTAGCCAATAAAATATAAGTAGAAATAATGTTTGTCACTTTTGGTCCAACGCTGTCTCTCTTCTGTGGCAATGACTGTGAAGGTTGTGGGTTCCAGATGGTGCAGGCACAGGACCCAAGCCTGGGTCTCTGAGACACTGTGTGGAGCAGGAATCTCCCGCAAAGCGAACATCACAGGACGGGTACCAAGGGTTGGAATATTTTTGGTATATTTAGTGACAGATTTGAGAATTGTTTTTTATTGTAGCAAAACGTAACCTCATGAATACAACCTTTGACCTCGTAACTCCACTTCAGGGATTTGTCCTGAAGACATATTAGGACAAAATTATATGTTTACAATATTATTTATTTAATTTAATTTAATAATTTATTTTTTGAGACGGAGTTTTGCTCGTCACCCAGGCTGGAGTGTAATGGTGCGATCTTGGCTCACTGCAACCTCCGCCTCCCAGGTTCAAGTGATTCTCCTGCCTCAGCCTCCTGAGTAGCTGGGATTACAGGCACCCACCACCATGCCCAGCTAATTTTTCTGTACTTTTAGTAGAGATGGGGTTTCACCATGTCGGTCAGGCTGGTCTTGAACTCCTGACCTCAGATGATCCACCCGCCTTGGCCTCCCAAAGTGCTGGGATTATAGGCGTGAGCCACTGTGGCCAGCCTATTATTTATTTATTAAAGAACTGTATGAGAAAGCAAAATATTGGGACGAATTAAATGTGTGGCAAAGAAGAAACTGGTTAAGTAAATTGTAGTATACCCATATAGGAGAATACTATGTAGCTACAAAACATAACTAGAAAGTTCTCTATAGAAATATGGAAATATTACTAAGACATTGTTAAGCGAAAAAAGCAAGCTGTACAATAGTGTACATCTATGTATTATCTTTTGGGTAAAAAAAAGGGAAAAATACATACTCATAATGTTTACATATGCAAAAAGCATATATCTATATAGAAAAAAGAAAATAGGTCATGGTAGGTTACCTGTTAAGCGGAATGGGAACTGGGTATTGAGTCAATGCATTTTTCCCTCGTATTTTAATTGTTTTTTGTTTTTCTTTCTTGAGACAGCGTCTCACTCTATAGCCCAGGCTGGAGTGCAGTGGAGGAATCACAGCTCACTGCAGCCTCGACTTCCCAGGTGGGAGGATCACCTCAGCCTCCCGAGTAGCTGGGACTACAGGTGCATGCCACCACACCTGGCTAATTTTTGTATTTCTTGTAGAGACAGGGTTTCACCATGTGGTCCAGGCTGCCATATTTCAATTGTTGAGCTACGTGAATATATATATGCAATACAGAAAATGAAAATAAATAAATAAATAACATCCTTTTCTGGCTATGTATTGCCTATAGGAACTTTGAAAATGTATTTCCAACCGGCATTCCCAACTTCATGCCTGGCTGTTTTCCCTTCTGGGCATGGAGTTGCAGCCACATCTGACTCCTGGTGCGCTAGGCGTTTTTCATCCTTCTGTCTGTGTGCAGGATTAGGTCTCCCTCAGTGAGCCCTCCCCTTCCTGTTTGCCTCTGCATAGCTTGAAAGTCCTAGACATCTGCACTGGGGCATCCTTCTGATCCACCCAGGCAGAGTTCCTAGGCTGACTTTTATGTTCACATAATTCCTTTTATATATTCCTGCCATTGCATTCATTAAATTAAGTTATAATGGCCTATTCACACATACGCTGCTGTCTCTAGATAGGAGAACCATGTCTGGCTCATCTTTCCATCTTTCTGTCCCCATGGCCTGGGATAGGGCATGAGATAGTAGTATGGGCATTTAATAACTTTATTCATGAATTTTGTCATAAATAGATTAGTAAGCACGAAGTAATAAAGTATAATATGTCATGTTTGGAAACAGTCTTTCTGTGCTTCCTGCCACAGACCTCAGCAGCCTGAATCCTTTACGTCATTATGCCTTACAAATATTCTATATGAGTTATGATACTGAAAAAGACTGGTATGCCCTAAATCATTTGATGGTGGTATTTTTCAAATGTCCTATTTTTAATTTGATGAGTATTTGCTCGACTAATGCTACTCCAAAACAATATTTTTAAAAAAGGAGGCCAGGTGTGGTGGCTCATGCCTGTAATCCCAGCAGTTTAGGAGGTTAAGGCTGGAAGACAGCTTGAACCCAGGAGTTTGAGACCAGCCCGGGCAATATAATGAGACCTCATCTCTACAAAAAATAAAAAGTTAGCCGAGCGTGATGGCACACACCTGTGATCCCAGCTTCTCGGGAGACTGAGGTGGAGGATCACTTAAGACCAGGAGGTCAAGGCTACAGTGAGCTGAGATTGCACCACTACTCTCCAGCCTGGGTGAGATCCTGTCTCCAAAAAAAGAAAAAGATAAGAAAAGAAAACAAATAAAACCCTCCATGCTTAAACCAAAACCATAACCAGATAAAGAAAAGGAAAGAGTTGTGTAGAGAATTCTAATCATTTTTCTTGAGTGATTTTGATTGTATCAAGTTCATTAGTTAAGATTTTCATTAGATTACATGTAATAAAATAATATTCAATTTAGTAAAAAACAAATTCATGTTATTTAGACACATGATCACTGCTGTTTAAAAAACATTGTAATGGCCGGGTGCGGTGGCTCACGCCTGTAATCCCAGCACTTTGGGAGGCCGAGACGGGTGGATCACGAGGTCAGGAGATCGAGACCATCCTGGCTAACACAGTGAAAGCCCATCTCTACTAAAAAATAAAAAATTAGCCAGGCGTGGTGGCGGCGCCTGTAGTCCCAGCTACTCGGGAGGCTGAGGCAGGAGAATGGCGTGAACCTGGGAGACGGAGCTTGCAGTGAGCTGAGATCACGCCACTGCACTCCAGCCTGGGCAACAGAGCGAGACACGAGACTCCATCTCCAAAAAAAAAAAACAAAATTGTAACATCTCCAGGCATGGCGGCTCACGCCTGTAATCCCAGCACTTTGGGAGGCTGAGGCAGGTGGATTACCTGAGGTCAGGAGTTCGAGACCAGCCTGACCAAAACGGTAAAACCCTGTTTCTACTAAATACAAAAAATTAGTTGGGCATGGTGACTCATGGCTGTAATCCCAGCTACTAGGGAGGCTGAGTCAGGAGAATCGCTTGAACCTGGGAGGCGGAGGTTGGAGTGAGCCAAGATTGTGCCATTGCACTCCAGCCTGGGCAACAAGAGGGAAACTCCATCTCAAAAAAAAGAAAAAAAAAATATATATATATATGTCTATATATAATGACATCAAGTAAAAGTAGCAGAATATGAATTTTTTATAATTTAATTTTTAAGCCCACAATAAAAACAATAACAATAACAAAACAATATAAATAAGTATCTAAAACATATTGAATGCCTACATGCTAAACAGTTTAGTAGGTACTTCAACATTATCTGATTTTATTTAAGCTCCTTTTTTTTTTTTTAAACTGAGTCTTGCTCTGTCACCCAGGCTGAAGTACAATGACACGATCTTGGCTCACTGCAACTTCCACCTCCAGGGTTCAAGTGATTCTCCTGCCTCAGCCTCCCGAGTAGTTGGGACTACAGTTGTGCGCCACCATGCCTGGCTAATTTTTGTATTTTTAGTAGAGATGGGGTTTCACCATGTTGACCAGGCTGGTCTCAAACTCCTGACTCAGGTGATCACCCTCCTTGGCCTCCCAAAGTGCTGGGATTATAGGTGTGAACCACCACGCCCGGCCTATTTAAGCTTCTTAATCATCTGGAGTGCTAAGTGGCTTTACCCCATTTTACAGACGAGGAAAGTTGGGGTACAGACAGAGTAACTTGCTCCAGATTACAACACAGTCGGGAAGTTATGGCTATGAAGTTTGAACCTAGAACTTTCCTATATACTGTTCTATACTTTCTTCCAATATGTGTTCCAAACACAATTTTAGGAGTTCGTATTTGAGGAGGGCATGTATAAAATCAACGATGGGATATAGAAGGCTAAAAAGGAAATTAAATTTGCTTCATATCTCTTAACAGGTGCATGTTTAAGAAACATTGTACTCAACAGAGGTGCACCAGGCTGCCTTCTGCCTTCACTTAAGTACCCGTGTTGGTTAAAGCTAGGAAATACCTGAAAATCTGTATTTTCAAAACATTTCGCATCCTTAAAGCTTCTGGGCTGGCATCTAATTTTGCATTTTGTTGAAACATTGCTAGAAAAATCCCTTGGCCTTCTCAGTGAAACCAAACAAAACCCACAATGTATGCTCTTTCAACTTAAAGCATCAATGGATTCAACAAAACCGTTGTATATACAGCTGTGGCCATATTTACGTATGTAAGCATCTTAGTTGAATACCAGATTCAAACAAAATCAATAAAAAATGGATTTTACAGTTAATTTTAATGGGTGTGATGTATCATTTAAGAGGGTGTGATTTCCAGGTTCATAACATTCAGTGATTTCAGCAGTTTTCTAAATCATAGTGTGTTCCAAAATGAATAGTAAGGTCAGACTATAATTTTAGACTGAAAACATCAAGGCCATTTTCTAAATTTGGGCTTGAAATACTAGAAGTGGCTTTGATATTACTATTGAATTGGCTTCAAAGACTGCTAATTAGACCATTGTCTTTAAGAACTGCCTTCTTATGCAATTTAATAGAGCTGCTTGTTCTGTAAGAGTAAGAGTTTTGTTTACATTGAAAACTTTCACTACACTGCCAAAATAACAAAAACAAATACACAGACATTGAAACTTATACTCTTGAAAAACAAAAAGAAAAGAGGGAAAATAAATCAGTGACAAGTGGCAGATTATCGTTTGCAGCTTGCCTTTGACTTATAAATGCCTATGTCCTGCCCCCGGGAGGAGGGTGAAGGGCAGGTTATGGTGCTTGGGACGCACACCGTCTTCTGGATTATGCTAATTTGTTGTTAAGGGCTTAAGGCTGCTCATTCAGCACAGATTTGATTAGTTTTTGGCTATTGAGTTCAAAGATTTATGAGAAGCTTCTCTCTGAATAGCTGTGGTTGTATTCACTTTGGTTCTCCTTATTCAAAAACGTTCATTTCCTTGATGAGTGGTGACAAATGGCTTGCTCAGGAACACTGTGCAAGTATAAACTCCTTTGTAATAAAACACAATTAATATTGATGAAATCGGTCTTCAATTAGCACTTGTTTGTTGTATCAGCCTGAAAACCTTTCCTCTCCTCCCCACCTTCTGGGACTCAAAGAACAGACTGGGGGACAATCTCGTCTGAATCGAACACTCCAAACTGGGGCTGTGACTGGCCCCTGGCAGATGTCACAGGTCCCAGAAAGGTGATCAGAGAGCCCTATCCAACAGGAGGAGTTGCTTCCCTCTAAGTACTCTCAAAGGGGAGAAGCAAGGATTTATGCTGGCTCTGTTTGTGGCTTTGCCCAAAATGAAACTCTCAGCAGTGTGCTACACCACGATTGTAGTGGAAGTGATCATTAGACATTGGAAAGAGGAAAGAGGGAAGGAGAGCGCCTACTGCCTTCCGTACACTGTGTTAAGGCTTTCTCTCTAGCATCTAGTTTAGTCTCTGCAACTGCCCCAGGAGAAGTCTTCATTTTATTGGCGAGGACACTGAAGCAAATAGCGGTTCCTTGTCAGACCCTTCCAGGCACTGGTTGGCTTTCTGTTGCCTAAGGTCCCCCGTAAACTTTCTTCTACACTGCGCAGAAATAGAAAAGGGCAGTTGGAACAGAGGAGGAGGGAGAGGGAAACAAAGAGGGGAAAAGAGAAACTTAAAAAAAAAAAAAAAGTAAAAAGATAAATGTGAAAGAGCTCTGAGATGAGGCCAATTGTTGGTCACGTGAGGTCAACTTTATCTGAGGTGAGGGTAATCCCAAGGCTACAAATGGCTAATCCTTGGAAAATTCTTTCCACACATCTTCCAGTTTCTGAGTCTCATGGCTCCATCTCTGTCATTTCAGGAGGGTCCTAGTCTTAGGAAGCTATTTGGGAAACTCTCAATGCTCCCAGAGATATTACTGTTTTTTTTTTTTGGAAACAGGATCTTGCTCTGTTACCCAGGCTGGAGTGCAGTTGCACAAACCGCAACCTCCACCTCCTGGATTCAAGCGATTCTCCTGCCTCATCCTCCTGAGTAGCTGGGATTACAGGCACCTGCCATCATGCTTGGTTAATTTTTTGTATTTTTAGTAGAGACGGGGTTTCACATATTGGCCATGCTGATCTTGAACTCCTGACCTCAAGTGATCCTCCTGCCTCAGCCTCCCAAAGTGCTGGGATTACAGGTGTTAGTCACCGTGCCTGGTTGAAACATTTCTATTTCATAGGAATATTTTGGCTGGATGCAGAGGCTAAGGCAGCAGGATCACCTGAGGCCAGGAGTTCGACACTACCCTGGGCAACATAGAGAGACCCTGTCTCTAAAAAAAAAAAATTTGAAAAGAAAAAAAAATATATAACTTTTAGCCAAAAGTATAATGACAAGTGTCTGCAAGATATATCTGAGAACAGAACATTTGTTTGTTTAGTGTGGTGCTCCAGCCTCCACATCACTCTTATAAACAGGATGTCTGGGTTTCTTTGCAGAAACAAGTTTCTTGAGTTTTGTTCTCAGTTTCTATAATATTCCATTTAGTATTCCTGACACACTGCCGCCTGCCACGCTGGTGGAAGGAAGGAACTCCTTCTGAGACACAGCTTTACCCTATCTCTGTCAGTTATCTGACTAATGTTTTGATTTCCAGTAGTAAAAATGTTGAAACTGGCCGGGCATGGTGACTCACTCCTGTAATCCCAGAACTTTGGGAGGCTGAGGTGGGTGGATCTTGAGGTCAGGAGTTCGAGACCATCCTGGCCAACATGGTGAAACCCCATCTCTACTAAAATACAAAAATTAGCTGGGTGTGGTGGTGCACGCCTGGAATCTCAGCTACTCAGGGGACTGAGGCAGGATAATTGCTTGTACCAGGGAGTCGGAGATTGCAGTGAGCTGAGATCACGCCACTGCACTCCAGCCTGGTGACAGAACCAGACTCCGTCTCAAAAAAAAAAAAAAAAAAAAAGTTGGCCGGGCACAGTGGCTCATGCCTGGAATCCCAGCACTTTGGGAGGCCAAGGTGGGCAGATCATGAGGTCAGGAGATCGAGACCATCCTGGCCAACATGGTGAAACCCCGTCTCTACTAAAAATACAAAAATTAGCTGGGCATGGTGGCAGGCGCCTGTAATCCCAGCTACTCGGGAGGCTGAGGCAGGAGAATCACTTGAACCCGGGAGGTGGAGGTTGCAGTGAGCCAACATCGTGCCACTGCACTCCAGCCTGGGGGACAGAGCAAGACTCTGCCTAAAAAACAAAAACAAACAAACAAACAAAAAGTTGGAACTTCATTCTCAATTTACTACTGGAGGTAAGTCCATCAGTGTCTGTTTATTAAAGGATTTACCACAGTCTACCCTGACACACTGAGCACATGGCTTTGCTCCAAAAACAGAAAGACTCGGCTGGGCAAGGTGGCTCATGCCTGTAATTCCAGCACTTTGGGAGGCCGAGGGGGGCAGATCACTTGAGGCCAGGAGTTTGAGACCAGGCTGGCCAACAAGGCGAACCCCCAACTCCACTAAAAATACAAAAATTAGGCCGGGCGCGGTGGCTCACGCCTGTAATCCCAGCAATTTGGGAGGCCGAGGTGGGTGGATCTCTTGAGATCAGGAATTCGAGACCAGCCTGGCCAACATGGTGAAATCCTGTCTCTACTATAAATACAAAATAGCCGGGCGTGGTGGCATGCACCTGTAATTCCAGCTACTGGGGAGGCTGAGGCAGGAGAATCACTTGAACCCAGGAGGCGGAGGTTATAGTGAGCCAAGATCGCGCCACTGCATTCCAGCCTGGGAGACAGAGCAAGACTGTCTCAAAAAAAAAAAAAAAAAAATTAGCCAGGCATGATAGAGTGTGCCTGTAGTCCCAGCTACTCAGGGGGTTGAGGCATGAGAATTGCTTGAACCTGGGAGGCGGAGGTTGCTATGAGCTGAGATTGCAACACTGCACTCCAGCCTGGGCAACAGAGCAAGACTCTGTATGAAAAAAAAAGGAAGAAAGAAAGACACAATGACAAGGACAGAGTTCACCTACAGAGGGAATGACATCAATACATTATGAATATTTTTAATACATTAAATCCATTTGGGGTGTTTTTGGACACATTGTTTGTCATACTATGAACAACAGAATTTTTCCTTAAAAATATTTTATTGGCCGGGCGCGGTGGCTCAAGCCTGTAATCCCAGCACTTTGGGAGGCCGAGACGGGCGGATCACGAGGTCAGGAGATCGAGACCATCCTGGCTAACACGGTGAAACCCCGTCTCTACTAAAAAATACAAAAAACTAGCCGGGCGCGGTGGCGGGCGCCTGTAGTCCCAACTACTCGGGAGGCTGAGGCAGGAGAATGGTGTGAACCCGGGAGGCGGAGCTTGCAGTGAGCTGAGATCCAGCCACTGCACTCCAGCCTGGGTGGCAGAGCGAGACTCCGTCTCAAAAAAAAAAAAAAAAAAAAAAAAAAAAAAAAATTTTATTTTAGAGACAGGGTCTCGCTCTGTTGATGAGGCTGGAGTGCAGTGGTGCAATCATAGCTCACTGCAGCCTCAAACTCCTGAGCTCAACTGATCCTGCCACTTCAGACTCCCAAGTAGCTAGGACTACAGGTATATGCCACCACACCCAGCTAACTATTACAAAATATTTTTTGTAGAGGTGAGGGAGACTCTTGCTCTGTGGCCCAGAGCTTGGGAATACCTGGCCTCAAGCTATTTTCCTGCCTCAACCTCCCAGAGTGCTGGGATTAGAGGTGTGAACCATCGCGCCCAGCCCTCATTTATTTGATTTCTTCAGAGAGGCTCATCTGTTCCTCTATTTAGAGACATGGAACTTTTCCACAGAAGACAACCTTCGTTGTTTTCATACGGGCTTTCAAAAGAATGTGATGTCCCTTTGGTATTTCGGATTCTCGCCTACAAGGTATAAACAAATCGCCTTGGAGACAAGTCTCAACACAGAACACGCGCCGGTTATCAGTGGCGAAGACTTGCATCCGCCTACCACCACGGCTGGCTCATCTTGCCCCTCCAGGCCTGTGACTGCCGAAACACTCCCACTCCCCGTGTGCGAATACACCACTTCAGTTGGACCAAGAGTTTCCGGCTCGGGTGGCCCCTCCTTCCCTGGAAAGAAATAGCTGCCTATAGAATATCAGAGCCATTCGGACTCAGGGGTGACTCAGCTCTTCCACGACCTGTGTTCCCACTTCTTGATAAGGCCAATGTTTTGGTCCTACTTGTGAAAATACGTAGCCCTACATCTATCTCCCAGCTCCAGTATCAAGAGAAAATACCCTATTCAGAGAAATATTTAGAAGATTCTTGTGGAATTCTTGTTGTGAGTGGTTTTTCCTTCGCTGCCATTGGTGCGACTGTCTCCCCCTTCCCTCAAATTGCTGTCTGGATGTTTCTCTCTTACCCAAATTTTCTTGGAGTCGAGGATTATCAGTCTAAAATCGGAGGTGAGAATTCATCAGTGTTATCGATAAAACTTTGCAATTATTTCTTTCAAACTGAACTTTTTCCCTGTTCACATATTTTTCCTCATCGCAACATAATCAAAGCATTGATGAGTGTTTCTGTTTAAATTCAAAGGACATTCCACCTTTAACCTTAGCATTCATGAGATACAAAATGGATTTTTCTTTCTGATGATTTAAAAAGCTGATATGAAGCTGCACAGTGCAGAAGAGGGCACCCCTTCCAGAAAAGAAGAAACAGAACTGCCTGCCATAAACACTTGGTAGGGAGTGGCAAATGGAATCTTGGTTTGTTTTTCTCTTAGGACTTTGGCAATCATTTTTCCTTGAAAAGAATAAGAGAATCTACCTAAAATATTAATACTATTTTCAGAGCTCTAGGATAATACAGAGCAGAGTCTTTAAAAAAAAAAAAAGGAAAGAGGTTTCATTTCTGACAGTGGATTTCTTCCACTGATGTGCGTACTCTTTGATATGAAAAGCTGTACGAAACTGCCTTGAATTCATTCCACAGATAGAAAGTTGCAAGTACGGTAATTAGCTAAGCAGTGGCAAGGCCGACCATCTGAGGTTTGATTTCTCATCAAGAGATAGTGTCCGACACACATGCCACTGAGCATGCTTGTAGGAGTTCCACGTTTCAGATGCACTGAGAATGCATGCATGGAACACACATCCCCCACCCCAACAACCGCACTCCCAAATTGCCCCTGCACACAGATATTCTAACACGGTTACAACACAGCATGCTCCCGAGCCTCAGACAACAAGCTGCCCAAAAGATGCTCAAGCAACAGCGGCAGTGGGCCTGACTTCCGGTATCCGCAGCAACTCCAGAGAACTTCCTGTGAGCCCCAGGGACTCAGAGGAGGCTGAGTGATGAGGAAGGTGGCCAGAGGCTGCCAGACAAGCCCCAAGCAGTCATTCTGCTTCCTGCCTTCATTTTCCCTCAAACTCTCATCTTTCTGGAGAGAACAGAACCCTGTTCTGGGGGTGCAGACAAGCCATGACACCCACTAGTAACCTCTAGCAAAACAATAGTTTAAAAATTACTTAGTGCTCTCTTGACTTTCTGACTGTTAAAATGAAAATTGTATTTTGTCGCTATATCCTTTTGTTGTAAGTGAAATACTGCACTCGAACCAAGCAGGCAATGTAAAACTATGACTTCAAAGCCATTCCTTGATAAAACATCAAAACGGCCCAGAGTGAACAGCTGTTATCTGTAATTCAACAGATAATTAACTGAAACTCAGTGCTGAAATTGCTACTGGGAGTTTCTGCAGCCAAGGTCATTCTCATGGTGCTGCTTGATTTTGTTTCTGTGTCTCTTATTTCTTGTTAGGCAGGGAGGAGCTTGGATTGTCCTTCAGTAAAATTCCATTTTGATGGGTAAAGGGAACTTGAATTTCTGCTTGGCCTACCAGAGGCCTGCAACTTGCACTTTTTCCCTGAGATGAGAAGGTTTTTTCTCTCCACCTTGAAACACCGCTGCCTGCACCTTTTGCCCAGTTTAGAGTAGCAACATACTTTCCGCCACAAATGCCAGAAATACTGCCTTTTCAACTTGGTTTTGTAAAATGTGATGGTACTAAATCCACCAAAGGGATAGGGCACCCTCACTTTGGATTTGCCAGTCCCATGGGTACATAACTGACCTACTCTCCCACCTCCCAACCTTGAAACTCCAGCCCCTTGAATGGCCTCACCACTCCAACCCCCAGTGCAATTTCCCACTTCCCACCTCCATGCATTGCCCATTCACCAAGCCAGCCACATCTCCCTTTAAATTGAAAACTCACCCGAAAACCCACCACCTCTTCCATGCAGCCTCCCCTGATTAAGTGAGGATGAAGAAACCTCCAAAGCATGACCGACAAACTCCCAATAAACGAGAACGCACGCCCCCCCAAAACAAACACAGAAACTCACAAAAGAAGAAAATGACAGTCTCTACTTTTGGTTTGTGAAACTCCTATGAGGCTAAGGAGATCAATTTTACACCAATAACCAATTAATCATTTCAGAAAATGAGGTCATTTTTAATATTCTTGGGGTTACTCAGCAAAACACTTTGCTTTAATGTCTCTTTTGTACTTTCCTTAAATCCTTCCTTTTCTTCTCAGCTTTTTGAATGCATGACTGAAGGGAACTGCCGCTCACCGACATGGACAACAGTAAAGGAACTTGGTCTTCACTATGCCTGGTGGTGGTGGGCCACGCTGCCCAGGAGGAACCCGCAATGAGACTGGCAAATGCCTTAACCATCTCATTTTCTCATCAGGGAGAAGCCTTAATGACTCTTCATGCCCACATACTTCCTGGGAAAACACGTCTGCTCTGTTGGGATAAAGGACGCTCTAGACCAGGCTCTGCTGAAAGATCCAGGGCAAAGGTTCCCGACAAGACCATGTCCAGCCTCAAATAAGGCCACAGAAGAGCCCAGGCTCTCTGAGGAGCACCAGCTCCGAGGCAGTCACATCAGGAGACAGAAACAGACATGTTGGTGCTGCCCTCTCAGGTCATTGCAAACGCCACTTGAGGAGGGCTAAGAGCTTTGCAGCATAAAATGACCTGAACAAGGAGAAACACAGATGCAATGGCAATAGCTGGCAATTCGCACATGGCGTCAAACACCACTGCCACAGAAGCTTTTTAGCTACAAGCCGCGCTGTGCAACCTTTAAGCAAAACATTATTGATTTTGCGGTTGTAAAAACATACCTTCAACTGCAGAACTCAGTTTTATGACACCTTGAATAAAAACAAAAAGTGGCAGTTATACAATGGACCCAAATCGCCTTTTCCAGGCTTCTCATAACACACGCATGCTTCAGATCTAGACTTTTCTTTTTCTTTTTTTTGCTGGCATTGCAAGAATGTAACTAAACAAATACCAACTTCAAAAATAAAATAATGTTTAGTCTTAACCAGGTTTCATGGATGTCTTCTTTTCCCCCACTAAAACCATTTGGGGAAATTTTTCACTAAAAATGAGATCAAACATGTTTTTGGATGGGACAAAAGCCAAGTCTGTCTGAGTGACTTATTTCTGTGTATAAATTATACCAGATTATGGATCAATAAAAGTTCACACAATAGGACGCCAGGGACAAGCACTTCCTCTATGGTACTGTATATAGAGATCATTTGATGCATGTTAGGACAGAGTTTCTGTTGAAACATGTAACAGATGGTTAAAAACCATGGTGTGGGTCGGGCGCGGTGGCTCACGCCTGTAATCCCAGCACTTTGGGAGGCGAGGTGGGTGGATCACGAGGTCAGGAGATCGAGACCATCCTGGCTAACATGGTGAAACCCCGTTTCTACTAAGAATACAAAAAAATTAGCCAGGCGTGGTGGCAAGTGCCTGTAGTCCCAGCTACTCGGGAGGCTGAGGCAGGAGAATGGCGTGAACCCTGGAGGCGGAGTTTGCAGTGAGCCGAGATCATGCCACTGTACTCCAGCCTGGGCGACAGAGCGAGACTCCGTCTCAAACAAAACAAAACAAAACAAAAACAGAAAAACCATGGTGTGATCTGGTAACTTTCTTCTCTGGGGTGGTTGGGCCAGAGCCCTTTTCTTGGTCTGATGGGTTTAGCTTTCAGCTCCCGCAAGCGAGAGACTGAACGGGTTATCTGAGCAACTCAAGTTTTTCATGAAGCAAGTCAGTACCCCTGACTGATATTTATGCACCTTTTCGGTGAAAAAAAATTTTTTTTTTTTTAAGACGGAGCCTCGCTCTTTCGTCCAGGCTGGAGTGCAGTAGTGTGACCTCAGCTCACTGCAAGCTCTGCCTCCTGGGTTCACGCCATTCTCCTGCCTCAGCCTCCCGAGTAGCTGGGGCTACAGGTGCCCACCACCACGCCCTGCTAATTTTTTGTACTTTTAGTAGAGACGGGGTTTCACTGTGTTAGCCAGGATGGTCTTGATCTCATGACCTTGTGATCTACTTGCCTCGGCCTCCCAAGGTGCTGGGACTACAGGCGTGAGCCACTGCGTCTGGCTTTTTGGTGAATTTAAAGGTGAAAATACCAAAGTAAGATAAACTAAGACCTTTGAAAAGCATTTTTTATAAGTCATAGTTAAAAATAAATAATATCTAATCTTATGCAATAGTCATGATCATTTAGGCTGAACAAAAATGTCTGCAGTTTCATTTGGTTGAAGTCCTGGTTCTCTTTCAAACTGGAGGAGTTTGCAAATAAAATTCTTTTCAATACTGGTAAATCGAATTGGTATCAGCATGAACACACACTGATTTGAACAGATTATGTTCACATTGCTCTTCCTTATGACTTTCTGGAAAAGCTGCTTTGAAGCTTGTTTCCTATTGAATTTCATCTTTCCTGCATAACCAGTGGTGTCCAACGCTGGTCCAACGTTCAATAAGAAACTCTCTAGGGGAGGAAGTATGCATATATATGTCCATATGTTTATTATAAATTTTGCTGATACGAAGGATATGTGGCAGACAGTCTACAAGTAACAGTGAAATATACAGTATTCTTTATGGCAAATTCCATATAGAGAATTGGTTGCCATGGAATTCTTTTGTTCATCTTGGCCAAACTCTTGTATCTGTAGCCAGCAGTTCAACCATGATCAACAATCATTCATTCAGTTGCATCCCAGTTTACCCTTTTCCCAACAAAGTTACTGTTACTATATCTTTTATGTGATATAAATTATTTTTATTAAATTAAAGCCTCTTTCAGCTTCCATACTATGTCAGTACTCGAACCATGGCATATTTGTCAGTGTATGTAAAGTTGGGCAGACATGTGCAGTGACCACACCAGCACGTAGTATTTCCACCATACGGGTATGGTAGAATGTAACCTCAAGAGCATGGATAGAAACATGACTAGGAAATGATGAGTTTTAAATATTTATAACTTTGTTTTTGATATAATTTATCTAAATGTAAGTTATACATTTTAATTTGTAGTAATGGGCTTCCAAAATGTCTGAAACTGTAACATCTGGCTCTTGCAAGCCCGTATGAACCTGCTTTAGGGTACCACTGCCATAACTGATGCTTCTTTCTGCTCAGGCCCAGGGAAGACCTTGAACTTCAGGATCCTCCCTGAGATCTTCATAAAGGGGGTTATAATTTAATTGAACAAGACAAATGGAAGTAAACTTAGGATTTACTATTATTTTGCCAGTTATTTCAAAACCTGTAAAGCCTTTCATTGCAAAAATAAACTATGCATACATTGTCTTGGAAATAACAGTCATTGACAATCAACTAGTATAATCACAATATCAATGGATTTGACTGGATTTGATGTTCTTTTGGTCAGGCAACTAAACCAAGATGCAAAGTCAGGTACAAGTAATTGACTTATTAAGCAATGACCTCATCTTTTCAGAGTAGAATTATTATATACATCAGAATAACAAGTTTTTCAGCCATATTCATTTTTGAGCATAATCATTATGTCAGCAAATGTCATTCAACTGAAAAGATAACAATGTGCTCTGATCAGTATGTAGAAACAGGATTCATGCAAGAAAACAAGAAAATTTAAACAAATTCTCAGGGAAGACAGGGGTGGCAGTGAAGGACAGCCCAATAATCATTTATTGACTTGGGAAAACAAGGTAAGCTCAAATACAAACAAAAATGAGATCTCTAATTATAAACCTTATGTTAAGAAAAACATGTGATTCATTAGCTCCAAATAGACTTTTCGCATATTTGTAAACCCCAAGTCAAATTATTCTGTATAGTAGGGTAGGCCTTTATATTGGGAAGTAACTATGTTACAGTGAAAATTTAGAACGAGCTATATCTAGTTGGATACCTTATATTAACATGATACACAAAATTGTACAACGAGTGGGAAAGATCATTTATCTCAAAATGTAAATGTTTTTTTAAAATTTGAATACTTAAGAGGGGATTGATGTTGATGTTGATGTTAAAAGCTACACATAGCACTGCTGACTTCCAGGACACACAACAGACATTATCTGGTAAGAGGCTAACATTGACATTGCCTGGAATTCAGGGTAAGCCGTAACACATATATTTTTATATGTATATATAGACACACACACACACACACACACGGATGCTACCCCCCTCCCCTTGGTTTCTTTTTCATAGTCTGCAGAAGTGTTTGAAAAATACAATTGAAAACAACAACAGAAAACAAACTCAACTGTTTTTCTCTCAGCTCAATATTTTCTTTTTCTTTCTTATTTTTTGAGACGGAGTCTCCCTCTGCCACCCAGGTTGGAGTGCAGTGGTGCAATCTCGGCTCACTGCAACCTCTGCCTCCCAGGTTCAAGCGATTCTCCTGCCTCAGCCTCCCAACTAGCTGGGACTACAAGAATGCCTGACCGCACTCAGCTAATTTTTGTATTTTTAGCAGAGACAGGGTTTCACCATGTTGGCCAGGATGGTCTTGATCTCTTGACCTCGTGATCTGCCTGCCTCGGCCTCCCAAAGTGCTGGGATTACAGGCGTGAGCCACCACGCCCGGCCTATTTCCCTATTTCTTCTACTTCATCTCACGTGACTGTTCCCCTTATTCCAGACCCATTAGCCACATGGTTTTTCTCTGTGCTTTGCAATGCTCTTTCCTTTCTGCCCTTGGCTAGTGTACTTGCTGCTCAGTCTCTCTTGCCTGCTGCCCTAAACTGCTCAATCTTCCTATAGCCAGCTCTTTTCTTTTGTTCATATTTGACTTCAAATATAACTTCCTCAGAGAGTCTTCCTTGATGACTGTATTTAGAGCAGGCCAGAAATAACTCTCTACCCCATTGCTCTCTTTTATTTATTTATTTATTTAATTTTTATTTTTTAAAAGGATGGCGGGGGGCATCTCACTTTGTTGGCCAGGCTGGCCTTGAACTTCTGCCCTCAAGCAATTCTCCAGCCTCAGCCTCCCAAGTAGCGGGAACTACAAGTACATGCCACCACAACTGGCTTTCTTATATTTTTTAAAAATAGCACTTATCACTGCAGTTATCTCATTGATTTTACATCTGCTTCCTTGTTTACATCTGTCCTCCTCATTAGAATATAATCAGAATGAGAGCAGGAACCTGGTCTGTTTTCTTTGCTACTGGAACTCCTCTGCCTAGAAGTTTGTAGCATAGAGCAAACACACAAAAAATATTTACTGAATGAAAAAGTGATCATTCCCAAGTATCCTCAAGGAGGATCTTATCAATCCCAGCAAATGTACTTCAAATATGTTATTTCCATTATGGATGTTATTGAGCTGAGTACTCAGATTTCATTATATTGACCACTGTCTATTTCTACTTAGAGGCTGTTCTTTATAAGGAGTTAGTCAAAATCTATGTGTAGAGTGAATACATGTAACTTATAGTAAATTTTTAGGTGTTTTAGGGTTCCAGTGTTGGCAAGGTCTCTGAGAAGTAAGTTTATTGGCTACTTGGAGACAAAATTATGCCCTAAATGGACTTCAAGAAATATTAGTTAGTTAACTTTATATTCAAATACCTCAATAATCTGCAGTTCTCTTGTCTCAACTGTCATCACCCTGGGCCAAATTATGACAGCAATGTTCACAGGAAACTGTATGATAAGGCACAATAGAGAAAGAGGAACTAAAAAAGAACTTCAGCCTTTAATATCCTTTTTCTAAGTTATTCCCTTGCTGCAGCTGGAGTGACTTTTTCTAAAGCTCATGTAATAGCCTTCCAAGTCTTATTTTATTCATTTATTTTTTAGATGAAGTTTCAATATATTGCTTAGGCTGGTCTCCAACTGCTGTGCTCAAGTGATCCTCTTGCCTCAGACTTCCAAGTAGCTGGGATTATAGGCATGTACCACAGTGCCCAGTGAAATTCTTAAGATAAAAAGCCTTAACATTACCTGCAAAACCCTCTATCATGTCAGTTATAGGTGAATAAAAATTGCCACAAATTCTTCCATACTCCTCCCACAGAGAGGTGGAGGCTGTGTCTCCTCTCCTTGAATCTGGGTAAACTCTGTGGCTGCTTTTCACCATTAGAATACAGAGGAAATGATGCTCTCTGCCCAGATCTCATGAAACAGGCAGCTTGCACTCTGGTCTCATGGAGCACTCCTTCTGGGAAGCCTGAGACAGCAGGTTACAAGTCCTAAGACAGTTCTGATGGAAAGGCCACGTGCAGACACTCTGATAAACATCAGCTGAGCCTAAGTGTCAAGTTTAGGCAGAAGGAAGAAGCTATAATATCTATTTTTTTTTTTTTTTTTTTGAGACAGAGTTTCACTTTGTTGCCCAGACTGGAGTGCAGTGGCACGGTCTTGGCTGACTGCAACCTCCGCCTCCTGGGTTCAAGCAATTCTCATGCCTCAGCCTCTCATGCCTGGCTGATTTTTTTTGTATTTTAGAAGAGATAGGGTTTCACCATGTTGCCCAGGCTGGTCTCGAACTCCTGAGCTCAGGCAATCCACTCATGTCGGCCTCCCAAAGTGCTAGGATTACAGGCGTGAGCCACTGCACCCGGCCAGCTGTAAGGTCTTGAGGAGACTGTTGGTGAAGCCTGGGAGCACCGAAAATTGTCACTGGGGCCTGGAGAAAAGGTAGTGGCAGAGAATTTGCCAACATTATCACTTGTAGTAATGTGGAAAATAGAAAATATACTCAATGAACCCATGGATTTTAGTAAGAAAATTCCTAGGCAGAATGCTTAAAGTGCCATTTTTATTTTAAAAGTTTTTTTTTTTTTTTTTTTTGAGATGGAGTCTCGCTCTGTCCCCCTGGTTGGAGTGCAGTGGCGCGATCTCGGCTCACTGCAAGCTCCACCTCCCGGGTTCCCGCCATTCTCCTGCCTCAGCCTCCCAAGCAGCTGGGACTACAGGCGCCCGCCACCGTGCCCGGCTCATTTTTAAAAAAATATTTTTAGTAGAGATGGGGTTTCACCGTGTTAGCCAGGATGGTCTCGATCTCCTGCCTTTGTGATCCGCCCGCCTTGGCCTCCCAAAGTGCTGGGATTACAGGCGTGAGCCACCGCGCCCGGCCTAAAAGTTTTTTTAAAAGCTACACTAATAAAAGGTGCAGGTAGAGAAAGACAAGTCAAAAAAGAACTGTTCAGTTTTCAAACAAAATTTGGAGACAATAAAGAGCTAGAATGTGTTGAGTAAAACAAAACAAAACAAAACAAAAATTGTTTTAACATTCCTAGGGGGTGGCTGTAAAATACTTTTATATGCCTGTACCTCATAGAGTTTCTAAAATAGACAAAAAGGCTTTTAAGAATCCTAAGGGTGGCCGGGCATGGTGGCTCAAGCCTGTAATCCCAGCACTTTGGGAGGCCGAGAGGGGCAGATCACGAGGTCAGGAGATCGAGACCATCCTGGCTAACACGGTGAAACCCCGTCTCTACTAAAAAATACAAAAGCGCCGGGCGCGGTGGCTCAAGCCTGTAATCCCAGCACTTTGGGAGGCCGAGACGGGCGGATCACAAGGTCAGGAGATCGAGACCATCCTGGCTAACATGGTGAAACCCCGTCTCTACTAAAAATACAAAAAAAACTAGCCAGGCGAGGTGGCAGGCGCCTGTAGTCCCAGCTACTCGGGAGGCTGAGGCAGGAGAATGGCGTAAACCCGGGAGGCGGAGCTTGCAGTGAGCTGAGATCCGGCCACTGCACTCCAGCCTGGGCGACAGAGTGAGACTCCATCTCAAAAAAAAAAAAAAAAAAAAAATACAAAAGCTAGCCGGGTGAGGTGGTGGGCGCCTGTAGTCCCAGCTACTCTGGAGGCTGAGGCAGGAGAATGGCGTAAACCCAGGAGGTGGAGCTTGCAGTGAGCTGAGATCGTGCCACTGCACTCCAGCCTGGGCGACAGAGCGAGACTCCGTCTCAAAAAAAAAAAAAAAAGAAAGAAAAAAAGAATCCTAAGGGTATTGTCCCACAGCACCCCAACTCTGAGCCTAGACCAAAGAAGGGACTGTCTTGAAGAGAATTGTGGATGTGTGTTTCATTTAACAGAATGAAACCTAATAAGATTCAAAGGATGCCCACAAAGATTACAAGAGAAGTGTATTGGTACACACATAATCAGCTTGCAGAAAGCAGGCAGAGGTAAAGTGCAAAGAGTCCTTAGAGCCCCCAAACTTTTATGGGTGAAACATAAACTGAGAAGATTATTCAGCTGAAAGTGCTATTTCCTATGGAAAGGGGACAACTCAGAAGGTGCAACAAGAGTCTAGAGGGTGGATCCAAGAGCTGCAGAGAATCATTCCGGAGAGTAGCACTGGGCCCTGTAGCCAAGGAACTGGCAGCATGTGAATTTCAGACTTGCTATGGTAATACCTGGCGTATAGCTGTTTATCCACTCTTTGAGTGGGAGTATCCCAAGCACTTATCCCATCCCTGTATTATCAGTATATGTTGGGCATATATGAGGCAGATACCTTGTGTTTTTAGTTCACAGGTCTTCATATTGAGAGAAATTGTACTAGACAACAGCATCAAATGGGCCCCATCAGCAACTGAACCTTATTTAGATGGTAAGAACCTGAATCTCAAACTTGAGCTGGGGATGAGGTAAGTCTTTAGAAGGGGTGAGTATATTCTGCCTTACAGAAGATGTGAATAATTTGTGTCCAGAGGCTGAAGCATGGATGACTAATCATGGCCACAAATTATTTAAAACTCTTCCCATTCAGAGGTGGCATCTTCGTTATTCCCTTTGATCTGAGTGGGCTTGTGGACTGCTTTGGCCATCACTAGGAATATGATGGAAATGATGCTCTGCCAGCATCTGGGCTCAGACCTTAAGACCTTAAGATTTCCTATCTCTTGGATAGGAAAGGTCAATCTAAACTGGAAGCCGTGAACTGACATGTAAGGGGTCTTGAAGCCACAAGGCTGCCAATTACAGGCGCTCTAATCAACAGTTACCATATTGCTATTGATCAGGAGCCCACACTCCCAGCCATGGAAATCAAGGTGCCAGGCATGTGAATAATGCCATCTTGGACTCTCTAGGCCAGCCTGTGATGGTTAGTTTGTGTGTCAACTCAACTGGGTCATGAGGTGCCCAGAGATTTGAACAAACATTATTCAGAGTGTGTGTGAAGGTGTTTCTGGATGAGATTAACATTTGGATCAGTTCATTGAGTAAAGCAGACTTCCCTCCCTAAGGTGTGTGGTTCTTGTCCAATCAGTTGAAGTCCTGAATAGAACAAAAAGGCCAAGTAAGACAGAATTCTCTCTCCCTGCTGAGACATCAGTCTTCTCCTCCCTTTGGACTTCCACTTGAACTGGAACTTACGTAATTGCTCTCCAGGTTCTCAGGTCTTTGGACCCAGATTGGAACTATACCATTGGCTCTCCTGGGTTTCCAGCTTGCTTGCTGACTGCAGATCTTGGGAATTCTCAGCCTACATAATTATGGGTCAGTATACATATATGCACACACACACACATATATGGATATACTATTTCTCTGGAGAACTCTGACTACTACACCAACTTCTAGCTGAATGTGAAACAGAAGAATTGCCCAGCTGAACCCTGCCTACATTCCTGATTCAAAATCATAAGGTATAATACAAGGATTGTTTTTCAGCTGCTCCACATTGGGGTAATAAGGTATGTAGCAACAGATGACAGACATAGTCAGCTGTGCATACATTTTCTGGCTACACATGTGCCCTGTCCCTTAGCTCTTGGTACTCCAGCCACATCACCCTTTCAGTTCTACTAATATTTAATGCAGAATTATCACGTGCCATCCCTCACCCTTCTTGATCCTTTGACTCCCAGCTAATGAGGGTTTTCTCAGGGAATTTCTCCCTAAGCCTCTAGATTAGTCACTTTGTTACAGTAGATTCTCCCACAAGAACTGTTTCTTTGTTTCAGTGCAGTTATCTCTGTGATTATTTGATTGATGCTAGTCTCCACCCCTAAATGGTAAACTGCATGAGAACAAAGGGTAAGACTGCTTTTGATCACCAGTGAATTCCCCGAGTTCAGCACCATGTCTGGACATAGTAAGTGCAGAATAAATATTTGTCAAGAAGGTGAATGAAATATTTGAAGCAACTGATAAAGACTCCCTTCTCACCATAGCTTTTAATAACCATGTCAATATTCTTTTCTTTGCACCTTGTGAAAATCTGGGTTCTCAGCCATTGTAACTGGGGAAAGACAGTGTGACTTAATATGAGGCCACTGGTCCTGCTTTGCTATTGTCTGTGAAGGCAGCTAAGCACAACTGAAGTTGCTGGAGTTCCTTTTTGTAACCGCTGGGGAAGAGGAAGCATAAGAGAGCCTCTGGGTGTGTGGGCGCAGGAATGCATAGAGAAAAAAGTAATCAGTGCCTGTTCACATTTATGTCTGTAGTTGGAAGTTAGAGAGCTCTCCTAAAAGTCTAAAGAAAATCGTGGATGCTCAAACTGTTTAAAATGTTTCTCAATTTAAGTTTAGAAACAATTTGTTACTAGATCAGGAGCTCTTCCCCCACCCCCACCCCCTTCCTCTAAAAATGGAAGAAGTAATTGCTGCTTCCTGAGTCCTGATAGCTAGGTAAATTCTCTACCTTCCATACCCATTGCTCTCAGTATTATTTTCTTAATGCCTTATCTGTATTCCTACTGTTTAAAAATGCATTCCCCTACTTAGCTCTATGGATATGGAAAATACATGCTCCGCTGGAAATAGTCCTTAAAATATCTGCTCTACTTAAAGATTACTTTATCATTTTTGCGGTGTATAAAATAAGCCCAGGTCTCTACAAGTGCCCTTTATGTAATTTCCATTTCATAAATTTAAAAAATATTTTGTTTTACCTCTTTATATTTCTCCTAATAATGACCTCCAAATGGGTCTGTGTACAATATTTCATTAAATGGGTTTAGTAGGGTTCCAACTGGAGAAAAGAGGATTTCCATTTCTCCATAATATTCTTGCTCTTTCAAGAAGAAAACACCTCCACCGTAGCAGGGCTAATATGTAGACAGGCATATTCCATATCATTTATGTAAGTTAACACATTCTGAGGCTCTGCCCATTTCCATTTCTCTGATTTGTCCTCCCTCCCTGAGTGCACAATACTGCATTTGTCCCTTTTGAACATGTAACAGATTAAAGAGCTGGGCAGGAGGCAGATGTAGGGGCACCTTTGATCTCTCATCCTTGGAGGTTAAGGGAGGGCAGACACCTGGCGGTTGCCGAGCTGGAAACAAAACACAGGCCCGGACTGGAATTACCTTAAAGGGAGCCCGACTCCAACCGCAGAGGCAGCTGGAAGCGCTGAATGAGCACCGGGGGAAGAGAGCCCCGCGGTCAGGCAGAGGACGCAACAGAGTCCTAACAATGTGATCCAGGCTAGCCCAGAGTTGGTTAGAATAATCTTTCCTACGCAGAAAGACCCAGGAAACTTTCCAGGAAAGACTAGGCAGCCGCATTACGAAAAAATGAAAAGTAAATCTTTTGCAAATAATATCACAAAACTTCCAGCTGTGCACAAATACTGAAGGACAATTTTGATGACAATGCAGGAAGCTTTCAAAGAAAGGATTTTTAAACATATTTTTTCCTTTGTGAAACTCTTGTTAGTAAGGATTTCACCTTTGCCCCAGGATGCTGCCAATGTTCTTAGTCAAAGCCAGACCCGAGTTTCCTATGATTCTTCGGTGACACTGCATTGCCCCCTGGCGTTTGTGTGCTGTTGTTACGCCACACATATAAAGCCCAAAGAACACCTACCAATCCGAGGAAGGATGCAGCTCATTGTTTCATCTACATGGAGAAACCTCTCTGAAAACACAGGATCAGAGAATGAAGCTCTAAATGGCAAATCTAGACCTGGTTTGACAAGACATGGAATGAAACTCTGCAATTAAAACTCCTTCCTTTTCCATCCTTAGAATCTCCTGAGATGTTCAAGTAGCTCTGGAAAGAAACTGATTAGATTCTAATCTGTCAATTTAAACAGTTTTTTTAAACAACTTTAAAATTTGTTTTAGAGAGAGGGTCTTGCTCTGTCATTCAAGCTGCAGTGCAGTGGTGCAATCACAGCTCACTGCAATTTCGAACTCCTGGGCTCAAGGGAATCCTCCTGCCTCAGCCTCCGTAGTAGCTGGGACTACAGGTGCCCGCCACTACACCCTGCTAATTTTCTTATTTTTCAATTTTTTTTTTTTTTTTCGAGATGAGGTCTCACTGTGTTGTCCAGGCTGGTACTCCTGACCTCAAGCGATCCTCCTGCTTAGTTTCCCAGAGCTCTGGGTAATGAGCCACTGTGCCCTGTCGCTAATCTGTCAATTTTTTTTTTTTTTTTGGAGACAGGATCTCAATCTGTTGCCCAGGCTGGAGTGCAGTGGTGCATCTCAGCTCACTGCAACCTCCACCTCTCAGGCTCAAGTGATTCTCTTGCCTCAGCCTTCTGAGTAGCTGGGATTACAGACATGCGACACCACCACCCAGCTGATTTTTGTATTTTTAGTAGTAGAGGCCATCCTGGGCAACATGGTGAAACCCTGTCTCTACTAAAAATACAAAAATTAGCTAGGCGAGGTGGCGGGCGCTACTTGGGAGGCTGAGGTAGGAGATCGCTTGAACCTGGGAGGCAGAGCTTGAAGTGAGCTGAGATCGCACCACTGCACTCCAACCTGGGCAACACAGTGAGACTCTGTCTCAAAATAAATAAATAAAAAAGAAACAGAATGTTCTACATAATATTTGACATGTTAGTATTTGTACAGCATCTTTGAACAAAGGCTGACAAATCCTCCTTACAAGTGATAGATAAGTGTTTGTTGAATGAAAATAAATATTGTACAATTTCACTCTTTAAGAAAGACAATGCAGACTGGTTTTACGGTTCCAAACTTTCCAGATGTTTTTCTTATTTTGCACTGCATCTTTAAAATCTTGCATATTATTGATACGGGAGTGCTGGGAAGGGAAGAGCGTGATCCCTTTAAATGATACGGAAGAGGGGAAGGAAAGTGCTGGGTAGAGAAGGGCGTGGTCCCTGGCTAGGGCTCTATCCCCACGGACCTAGGTGAGGACAGGCACTCCCGCCTTCCTGCCCAAATGTTGCATTTTCCAAGACCACCTTGGCCCACCACAACCCCATCCTGCGCCCATAAAAACTCGAGACCCTAGCAAGGAAAAAACACAAGCGACTGGACGTCTTGAGAAACACATCGGCAGAAGAAGACACAAGTGGTTGGTCATGTGTCTGGTCATTCGAGAGCATGTCTGCGGAAGAGCACATCCATAGACTCCGGCACGGCGGCAGGCCATCCACCCGCGACAGGACATCCACCCGCGACAGGACATCGACCGGCGACCTGCGGAATGAGGCGGAGTTTGGCCGGAGCAGTCAGAGGAGAGGCGGGCAGCGAGTGGCCCAACTCTAGGGGAAGGCCTTCTTCCTTCTGGTCTCAAGGGCTGAGAACTACTTCTACTCAACACAACTTTCCACTCATTCTCCAAACCCCCACGTGATCCAATTCTTCCGGTGCACCAAGGCAAGAACCCGGATACAGAAAGCTCTCTGTCCTTGTGATGAGGAAGGGGATCTAATTGAACTAACACAAGCGGCCTATAGACGGCTAAACTAAGAGAGCACCCTGTAACACACGCCCATTGGGGCTTCAGCTGTCAACGTTCACCCCAGACACTGCCGTGGGGTCGGAGTCCTGCAGCCTGCCTGTCTGTGTGCTCCCCTAGAGGTTTGAGCAGTGAGGCACTGAAGAAGTGAGCCACATAGGGTGTGCGGTGGGGACAAGGGAACATTTCGCATTTCATTATGATGATAGGAAAAGTGCATATTGTTTAAAAACAAAACAAAACCAAACCCCTAAAAATTGTATTGCTGGAGTAAGACGATCAAAGTGAGATCGCTTTAACTACCGTCTTTTAAAGTGTGTCTGCAAAGCATATTCAGACTTATACAACATGGAACAGTGGATGACTAGAGAGATAAATGGTGCCAATAGCTACGAACAACTGTGCAAAATTATACATCCTGTGGGAGCCTGGAAACAGATACTCATTTTCAAGAGAAGAGGCTAGAAAATGGAGACCTCTGATGTGATTTCAAAAGACGTGCAATCACCAATGAGCACTCTTTGACTTCCTGGGAATTTCTCTGCATTACAAGCAAACCTGGCAACTGATAACTTCCTGGACAGCTGTTTCTCCCATTTATTCCCCCAATTCTTTTTTGGTAGTTGTCAGCTAAATCTTTACGTGAGTGTAATCTCTACCCTGCAGAAAGAAATTCATCCTAGAAGTTTTCATTTTCATTTGGCAAAGGATTTGCAAAAATGGTGATTGTTCTCTAAGCCTAAAGTGAAAATTCAAGGGTTTGTTTTCTACAAGTGCAATCAAGCATAATATAGTGGTATCTTTATGAGAAATTTCTAAGTAATGGCTAGTTCAGTGTGCCTAAATGTAAATCACAATTCTGATTACACATGCTTGTATTAACCATATCCTGAAATTAATGTTTGCTAACTGTCATTTAAGCAAAATGTGCTTTCTTTGGTTGGTAAATCATCTAACATTAACTCTCCCATAACTAAGCACACTGAGATCAAGGTCAATCTGCTAGTTTGATTTTAGTTTACCTTATTAAGAACATCTAAGTTTAGCTTGCTTGGCTCTTGATTGAAACTGTTTAATAATCTCCCACTGCTCTTCGCAAAACTGTCAAAATCCTTAATGTGGCTTACAACGTTCTGGGCTACCTGAGCCGGTATTACTTCTAGTTTTGTCTTGGAACACTCCCATCCCTTGTTTCTTTTTCCCACCTTCCCTCCCCTCCCCATCTCTGTGTTCTAGTCACTCTAGCCTTCTTTTAGTTACTCAGAATTTTATATTCATTCCTGCCTCTGGCCTTTGCTCTTTGCTACTTTTTTTTTTTTTTCCACCTGGAATTCAAGTCAGACTTCCTTGAGGAAGAAGCAATTTATTTTCTTTGATCATACAGCTCATGGTTGCCTAGGATCATAATACCCCTATCTCTTTCTCTCTCTTTACAGTACTTGCAGCAACTATAAACATTTTATGTATAAACACTACAAGAAAAAAAGCTCTCAGATTATTTGCCTTTGAAGTCAGAGCAGAGGCTGGGTCAGTGTTATTGCTGTATCCTCAGGAGCAGCCTCGTGCCTGGCACATGTTAGGTGCTCCATAAATGCTTGTTAAATAAGGGAAGGGATTTGTAATTCCACCTGACTCCAATTGGCAATGCATGTTTTCCTGCTTCATGGCTGCACTTGAGCAGAAATGGCAACCATGCCACAAAAGGTTGATTATTTTAGTCTGAGACGGAGCCAGTTGTTTTCATAAAGGTTGAAAACAGATTTTGCATTTGTATTCCTTAAGTGCTTTTGAAACAGATATATTCTCCCACACATACTCATTCACAAATAATGGGAATATGATCTTTAAGAGAACCTAAGTAAATATAGTCTTGATGAAGTAATTCCATTTTAAATAATCTATTTTAAAGAAATAGTCATAGATTATTTTACTCCTGCCCTCATGTAGTTTATTCTTAGCAGAGCAGGAATAATAATTTCTTAAAAGCCAGGATCACACACCCCCTTGGGCAAAACCTGGAAATGATTCATATTTCACTCACAGTAGAAGCCAAATCCTTTCAATTGCCAACAGAGTCCTGCATAATTCATGTTATTTGTATATTTCATTTTTTTCTTTAAAATTTTCTGCATTGAGATATTTATTCAGGAAAAACAAAAGCATTATTAGAAAGGAAAAAGGGACATTCAGAAAGCAGATTTGAAAAGTTAATATTCTTTTTTTTATAATTGAAAATAAGTTATGAAGACGAGATTTCTTTTAGAAGTTTTTTTCAGTGGGAGAAAATGTGATTATTACTAATCATTCAATTGCTGATTAGACACACACGCGCGCGCACACACACACACACACACACACACAGGCAAGAATTTGCTCTTTTACTTCTACATACCTATTTCTTGAAGGTTAATGAGAGCCGGGCACGGTGGCTCATGCCTGTAATCCCAGCACTTTGGGAGGCCAAGGCGGGTAGATCACCTGAGGTCAGGAGTTCGAGACCAGCCTGGGCAATATGGAGAAACCCTGTCTCTACTAAAAGTACAAAATTAGCCGGGCATGGTGGCAATGCCTGTAATGCCAGGTACTCTGGAGACTGGGACAGGAGAATCACTTGAACCTGGAGGCAGAGGGTGCGGTGAGCCAAGAGCTCGCCATTGCACTTCAGCCTGGGCAACAGAGCGAAACTCCATCTAAAAAAAAAAAGTTAATGAGAAACAGGTAGATAAACCCAGGAGTGTTTAAGACTTTTAGAGACCACTCGCAACTAAGTTCTAGTTCTTACTTTGTATTTCTCTTGAAGTTATGGTGTTCTCCCTAATCTTCTTGTATCTGTTTCAGTCATTCATCAATAGTGGTGGCAAGCACATGTCCCTCATCAAGGCAGACTCAACCTTGATGAGCAGATAAGAACCTCCTTCAAGACTCCTCCTTTTACTGTAGTCTACTTTCTCGCTGGCCACCTCCCCTGGTGGATTTCCACAGCAGTTCTTTCCTCTCCATCCCCAGCACCATGCCTGGGGCAAGTCCTTATCTCCTCTTGCCTGTTATATTCCGAATGGTTTTTCTGTCTTCAGTCTTTTGCCTCTTTAATTTATTCTACATTAGAGTGAATGATACTCTAAGATACAGATTACTTCCTACTGGCAAAAGGATAAAGTTCAAGGTCTATCTCAGTCCAGATCCAACCTCGTCTTCTGTGGTTCCCTAGGCCCTATTCTTTAGCTTCTTTCTTTCCTTCATACGCCTTGTACTTACATGCCTTCACACCTGTGTGTGTGTGCCTGGGGAGCCCCTCCCCAGTTTCTTTTCACATTCAGGGCTCAATTCACTGCCTTTGACAGTGATGGCTCCCTAGTCCTCCTCCAGCACAAACCTATCTTTTAACACTTTGCTTATCTCTATTAGGCCCTTACTGGATGGCATTGTAATTGATCATATTTCTGTTGCCCTCAGTGACCTGTTTGTTCTACTAAAGCATTGTTCCCATTGGTTATTGTGTACTGTCACTCTTTAGAAGCAGGAATTGATAGTAAACCATGGTTGATAGCAGAGAGCTATTCTAGTAAACAGCTATTGTAATAACTATTGTTAGTACACAGATTGCTGTTGTGAACAAGAGGAGGATGATTGCTACTCTTTTTTTTTTTTTTTTTTTTTTGATGGAGTCTCACTCTGTCACCCAGGTTGGAGTGCAGTGGCGCAATCTTGGCTCACCGCAACCTCTGCTTCTTGGGTTCAAGTGATTCTCCTGACTCAGCTTCCTGAGTAGCTGGGACTACAGGCACGTCCCACCACGCCCAGCTTATTTCTTATTTTTAGTAGAGACGGGGTTTCACCATGTTGGCCAGGCTGGTCTCGAACTTCTGACCCTAAGTTATCCGCCTGCCTTGGCCTCCTAAAGTGCTGGGAGGACAGGAATGAGCCACCACGCCTGGCCGATTGCTACTCTTAAAACTGCTGCCATTGCCAGGCATGGTGGCGCATGCCTGTAATCCCAGCACTTTGGGAAGCAGAGGTGGGAGGATTGCTTGAGGCCAGGAGTTTGAGAACAGCCTGGGCAACAGAGTGAGATCTTGTCTTTATTATATATATATATTTTAATTATTTTCCTTTTTAACAAAGAGCAGCCTATAAAATCGAGCGGCAGACATAGAAGCCAGTAGTTGTGCCAATCAAGTTCAAAATGGCAGCCCCATCTTTCCTTCTCTGCCAGCTGCATGCACAGTAAGGAGCAGACAAGATAGCGCAGGCCAAGGAGAAAGTTCATTTGCATAATAAGATTAGGGTGGGGCAGCCAGCCTTCCCTGCCCACAATGTAAATGTCACACTTAATTGAACCAATCTGTGAGCGTTACGTAAATCAGACACCGCCTCCTCAAACCTGACTATAAAATCCGGCACATCTACCACTGGCCGGTCCTCTGGAAAGACCCCTCTCTCTCACTACAGAGAGAGCTGTTTTCCTTTCTCTTTCTTCCTCCTCCTTTTGCCTGTTAAACTTCTGCTCCTAAACTCCTCATGTGTGTCCATGTCCTAAATTTTCCTGCAGCGAGATGACAAATGCTGGGTATTTACTCCAGACAATGTAGCAGCTTCAGTATGAGCTGGTTTCAAGGTCCTACAAAAACCCCTTTTACAATGAGCAACTTCCTTCCTTCACACCTCTGCCTTAAGGGAACCAAGGATTTTTCCTTGATAATACCATTACCCTCAAGCCCATGCCAATTTTTCGGAAGAAATGGTGAGGTCAGTATACAAAAACAAACATTAACCAATTAATTAGAAAAAGTACTCTTCTAATTAATTTAAAGCATTTTTTATGGTTTAAAATCCCAAATTCAACAGGGTAGTCACTGAAAACTTTCTCTTCTATCTGTGTTTCCAATCACCAGATTTCTCTCCCTGAATGCAGTGCTCTCTCAGTTTTCATGTGTATTGACATACTTTTTCTTTCCCATTGCCGTTTATAGATACATTTTCTGTTACCACCACCTTTTAAACTCTTATTTTGAGACGAATTCCACTCATACGGAACCTCCAGGATATTCCTGGAATATCTTCTGTAGTGACTTCCGTCCCTGTTTCACTGGGCTTTCTATCCCATCCTCTGAGATTTCAACATTCATGTTCATGGTCTCACAAATTTCCCCAACTTCAAGAATCTTTATCTCCAGTTCCTCAACCACCAGTCCAGTAGCAGTTCTCCAAACAACTCCATTTCTAAATTATGGAAGAGTCAAGAACTCCTTGGATAACTGTCCCTTTATCCTACACTCTAGTCACTCCTTCACGTCCACTGAATCCGCCCGAGGGCCATTTGTGAACCCTAGCCTGGCTCTATTTTGCCTCGGCAAATCAGCTCTCTACTGTTTTCATTTTTGTCTTAACCTGACCCAGACCTTCAAGACTAGCCATTCCAACAAGAGAATTCTCTGTCCTCTTCCCTACCAGTTATATCCATTCTAAAATTACTCATTACCTGTATGTATTCCTGCAGCAGTTCTGAAGACATTTTTGTGCTTAAAAGCCTTCAGCGGCTTTCCAGGAATTTAATCCAGAATTCTCAGCTAAATAGACAGAGGTCCATGTTTCTAGTGTCCCTATGACCATCCACTTCAGGGATCCAGTGCTCAGCCACATCCAGCTACTTGCTCTGTTTTTTTTTTTTTTTTTTTTCTTTTTTTGTTTTTTGAGACGGAGTCTCACTCGGTCGCCCAGGCTGGAGTGCAGTAGCACGATCTCGGCTCACTGCAACCCCCACCTCCCAGGTTTAAGCAATTGTCCTGTCTCAGCCTCCTGTGTAGCTGGGACTACAGGCGCTCACCACCATGCGTGGCTAATTTTTGTATTTGTAGTAGAGATGGGGTTTCACCATGTTGGCCAGCTGGTCTCTAACTCCTGACCTCAAGTGATCTGCCTGCCTCGACCTCCTAAAGTGCTGGGATTATAGGCGTGAGCCACTGTGTCTGGTCGTGGGGTTTTTTTTTTTTTTTTTTTTTTTTTGAGATGGAGTCTAGCTCCATCGCCCAGGTTGGAGTGCAATGGTACAATCTTGGCTCACTGCAACCTCCATTTCCCAGGTTCAAGCGATTCTCCTGCCTCAGCCTCCCGAATAGCTGTGAATACAGGTGTGTGCTACCATGTCTGGCTAATTTTTGTATTTTTAGTAGAGACAGGGTTTTGCCATGCTGGCCAGGCTGGTCTTGAACTCCTGACTACCAGTGATCTGCCTGCCTTAGCCTCCCAAAGTGTTGGGATTACAGGCATGAGCCAGTGTGCTCAGCTTACTTGATCTCGTTTGAACATACCTTGGGCTTTCCCACCTCCAGGCCATTTGTTTGATGATTCCTTCTGCTTGGAATTCTCTCTCTGTCTCTGCCTATTGAATTCCCATAGATTCTTTAAGACCCAGCTCAAATCACATCTCCTTCAAGTTTTCTCTCATTTCCCCATCTCTCCTTTACCATTGTGTATGCTTACTTATTTTATACAGCAAAGCACGTTCTGCTTAATATGATCGTTCTTTTTGTGTCTTATCTTCCTAATAGGCTGAACTTCTTGAGGATGCTTGTATTTATTTTTAAGACTCCCCACTACATTAAATAATTGCTTTATGGCTTTGGATAAAATACATTTACAATTTCTTTTCCAAGAACGAACAAGAATCAGAAAGCAAAATAGGGCAAAATAAATGTTACAATGTTCTGATAGGTTATTATACCACGCAATTTAATTCTCAAACTTTATAGAAACACAGAATAGGACTTTTCCCTCCCCTAGTTATTATAGAAACTATTCTTTTTCTACCCCAATATAAAACAAAGCTCCAGTAAAAGAAGGTGGGCACACTTGTTTCTGCCAAGCATCACAATACATAGGATGTTTATATGCCAAATGCATGTGTGGGATGTGTCCTGCATTTATATACGTTGGGGGAAATTCTTAGCTTACAGAGGATGGTGAATGAAGAGGAACAGTTATCACTGGTTCTTCTTCTTCTTCTTTTTTTTAAAATCAGTTAATTAATTATTTTTAGAGACTGGATCTTGTTATGTTGCCCAGGCTGGGCTCACACTTTTGGGCTCAAATGATCTTCCTGCCTCAGCCTCCCAAATAGCTGGGATTATAGGCACATGCCACTGTGTCTAGCTGTGTTCTTGATCAACAAGGCCTTTGCAGCAAATATTGGTTTCCCATTCTCCTCTCTCCCCATCCCCTACCCCCATCCCCATGGATTTTTATCTTTTCAGAAAAACTCTTGTTGACCTCCATTCTCTTATAATTATCCCTTAATTCTGTACTAGTTGGCCTTTCCAACATAAAAAAGAGTGAGGTCTCTATAATTATGAAACTTCTTGTGTGACATGATACTACTTGTCAGCATTCTTTCTGTTGTGAGAATGAATAGCAACTTTGACTTCCCAAAAAACACAGCTCTAGCTTGAATACACTGAACATGTGTAGCCATGCCAAGAACGACTAAGTACATACTACCAGCAACGAGCCCTTGATGATCACCTGCAGTTTTCATCATCCCCTTCTGTTTAGCCACCCCAGTGGCCTACCTCTTACAGTCACTGCAACACACAGGAAGCAGGCATTAGAGAGTATATGGGCTACTAGATAGGGCCGATGAGCTCTGTGGTAGTTTGGCTCTAAGAAAGACAACAGGCCAGGCACAAGTGGCCCATGCCTGTAATTCCAGCACTTTGGGAGGCTGAGGTGGGAGGACTGTTGAGCCCAGGAGTTTGAGACCAGCCTGGGCAACATAATGAGATCTTGTTGCTAAAGAAAAGACAGACAGACAACAAAGGGACATGAAGTGTCATTATTATTTATTTATTTTATTTATTTTTATTTTTTAAATAGAGATGGGTTCTTGCTATGTTGTCCAGGCTGGTCTTGAACTCCTGGACTCAAATGGTCTTCCCACATCAGCTTCCCAAACTGTTGGGATTCCAGACATTAGCCACTACGCCCAGCCATGGGTTTCTTACTAGGTTGTGGAGCTATTTCCCATGAGAATAGCATGAAATGTGAACCATTTCACTAGAGAATAGCACGGCCATTCTTCACCAGGGGTCTTGGTGGAGGTTGTAGATTTATGTGGCCCTCCTCTCTCTAATGGTTGGCAAAATGGTACAGGCCAGTAGGGTGACAGGATAGCCTGGCTGGACATCTCCATCTGTCATCTCTATTATGGTTGGGACCTCAGAAGGGAGCAAAACAAAACCAAAAGTCATTCCAAATTGCTTAGGGTCAAATGAAGGAAGCCACCGGAAGAGCAGCTATGAACTCTGTCCTCAGGGCATCCACAGAGTGTGGGGACCTGGAGAAGGAGCAGTGGCAGCCAGAGGCCTGAGGGCAGAAGGAAGGGGTACAGGTGGGTACAGTGATAACAGTCTCAGCTTTCTGAGAAAGTCCTGATTTTACCCAATCTATTCTGTTGTCAGACATGTTCTGTTCTTTAAACCTCAAAGCTTAGCCATTGAAAATTTGGAGGCCGGGTGCAGTGGCTCACGCCTGTAATCCCAACACTTTGGGAGGCCAAGGCCAGCGGATCACGAGGTCAGGAGATCGAGACCATCCTGGCGAACACGGTGAAACCCTGTCTCTACTAAAAATACAAAAAATTAGCCGGGTGTGATGGCGGGCGACTATAGTCCCAGCTACTCCGGAGGCTGAGGCGGGAGAATGGCGTGAACCCGGGAGGCGGAGCTTACAGTGAGCCCAGATCGAGCCACTGCACTCCAGCCTGGGTGACAGAGCGATACTCCGTCTAAAAAAAAAAAAAAAAAAAAAAAAAAAAAAATTGGAGGAAAAACATTGTTTGACTCATGAATCATGGCAATGTTTTTCACAAACAAATGCTACCATTTGCACACTTGGGCCTAGGAAGAATGAAGAAGCCTGAATCTGTGCTGCAAACTCTGGTTTCCACAAGCCTCATGAAAGATGGAGAGAGAAGGCTAAGGAGGCTTCCTCCCAATGGGATGAGAGGAAGTCTGAAATCCCAGCTGATCTGGTGGGCCCTGAAAAAGGGTGGGATAATTGTGCTGCCTCTGTGAACGAAGAGAGGTTGATTTCAGGCAATCACATTTACAGGCACGCACGTCTTCAACACAAAATGGAGGCTGATGAGGGCTCAGTTCAATGACTGTTTCCAGCACCAGAGTAGGGGCTATGAATTGGCATCATCCTAGAGAAATTTCAAGTGATTTAAGTGGACTTGAAAACAATACTGTCCTCTCACTTTTTGTCATTTAGTTTCTTAGAGTCAGAGATAATGTCTAAAAAAGGGCATTTCTCATAATGATTTGTGACCAGCAGAATCAATAAAGAGAGATTTCCCTTGCCAGGATTTTCAGAGAGAAAACTCTACGTACAGTCCACAGAATGACAAATATTCATTGTGTGCTGCTAATAAAAGTGTAAGGCATTGTAAAATTCAAGGGTATTTTTTTTATAACCATCCTCTTCAAAGAACTTTGATCTCTAGTTACCTTATATGATTGAAAACAATGACTAAATGAAATGCTTGTCTCCTCCAAGAATGAGTATGAAGTATTTACATAAATTGATATTGCTGGAAAAAATCTGCAGATTCCTCATGCTTGGGTTCACATGAAATAAGTAACTTTCTTCCCCCAAAAGCCAGCTGTGTGATTACTAGGAGACCAAGTGATATGGTTTGGATCTGTGTCCCCATCCAAATCTCATGTTTAGTTGTAATCCCCAGTGTTGAAGGTGGGGCCTAGTGAGGAGTGATTTGGTCATGGGTATGGTTTCTCATGAATAGTTTAGCACCATCCCTTCTTGATATTGTCCTCATGATATTGAGTGCATTCATGTGAGATCTGGTCATTTAAAAGTGTGTGGTGGCTGGGTGCAGTGGCTCATGACTGTAATCCCAGCACTTTGGGAGGCTGAGGTGGGTGGATCACTTGAGGTCAGGAATTTGAGACCAGCCTGGCCAACACGGTGAAACCCTGTCTCTACTCACAATACAAAAATTAGTTGGGTGTGGTGGCACATGCCTGTAATCCCAGCTACTCGGGAGGCCGAGGCAGGAGAATTGCTTGAACCTGGGAAGCAGAGGTTGCAGTGAGCTGATATTGCACCACTGCACTCCAGCCTGGGTGACAAAGCGAGACTCTGTCTAAAATAAAATAAAATAATAAATAAATAAATAAAATAAAAGTGTGTGGTACCTTCCGCCTCACACTCCCTTGCTCCTGCTCTGGCCATGTGGTGCACCTGCCCCCTTTTCACCTTCCACCATGATTATAAGTGTCCTGAGGCCTCCCCAGAAGCTAAGCAGATGCCAGCAACATGCTTCCTGTTCAGCCTACAGAACCAAGAGTCAATCCAACGTCTTTTCTTCATAAATTACCCAATCTTAAGTATTTCTTTATAGCAATGTGAGAATGGACTAATACACATGGCCTTTTTGGAAAAGCTCTAGATATAAAGTCCAAGGTCAGAGGTTTAGATGTGTGGTAGAGAAAATACATGAGAAAAGAAGTTGGGCCCAATCCTCTCTCTGTTTTTGATTTTTATTTATTTTTTATTTTTTATTTATTTTATTTTTTTTAAGACTGAGTCTGGCTCTGTCGCCCAGGCTGGAGTGCAGTGGCTGGATCTCAGCTCACTGCAAGCTCCGCCTCCCAGGTTTACGCCATTCTCCTGCCTCAGCCTCCGGAGTAGCTGGGACCACAGGCGCCCGCCACCTTGCCCGGCTAGTTTTTTGTATTTTTTAGTAGAGACGGGGTTTCACCGTGTTCGCCAGGATGGTCTCGATCTCCTGACCTTGTGATCCGCCCGTCTCAGCCTCCCAAAGTGCTGGGATTACAGGCTTGAGCCACCGCGCCCGGCTTGTTTTTGATTTTTATAAGGATGCTATCATTTATGAATCAGAAGGCCTAGATTCAAGTCCTAATTCTAAGAAGGTGTTTGGCTATGGTTATTTTGGTCTTAGTTGTGTAATCTGTAGTGAGGTAGCTACTCTAGATGAACTCAAAGTTCCTGTGGGCTGTAGCCCTCTGAGGACTGGTGTGGGGTGTAGGCACTGGACTCTAACTGGGTTCTACGGAAAGCACTGATAGCATAGGACTCCTAGAGCATCCTCATTATTTATGAGCATTATTTGCTTGATTAAATACTAGTATCCAAAGCTTTTTTCTTTCTTTTTCCTTTTTTAAATTTTTTCTGAGATGGAGTCTTGTTCCGTCACTCAGGCTGGAGTACAGTGGCACGATCTCGGCTCACTGCAACCTCTGCCTCCCAGTTCAAACAATTCTCCTCTCTCAGCCTCCTGAGTAGCTGGGATTACAGGCCTGCGCCACCACGCCTGGCTAATTTTTGTATTTTTAGTAGAGATGGGGTTTCACCATGTTGGCCAGGATGGTCTCGAACTCCTGATCTCATGATCCACCAGCCTCAGCCTCCCAAAGTGTTGGGATTGCAGGTGTGAGCCACTGCACCTGGCCACATCCAAAGCTTTGAGGAAGAAAGTCCATTGAGTGGTATGTTTCCTACTGAGTACTCTTACTGATCAGTTACAGACAAAGAGCTGATGGTAGATGAAATCAGGTGAGAAACGGTCAAACACATCAAGAGATCAATTTAGTGTCTCTTTATAATAAACTACCCAAACCAAAGGTATCAACAATATATAAGCAAGAACTGTTTTGATACAATCCTGTAAAAATAGCTTTATTAAAACCTAGCCTGAAGTTTTACAGAGAAAAGATTAGACTTAGAAAGCCTCCAAATCTATCAAGAGAGAAACATTTTAAAAAAATCTCTATTTGGGATGATAAATGATGCATTTCAGTTTCAGAGAACCAACTAAAAACCAAGGATGAAATAATAAGTGCTTAAGTGGGCTAGAAATAAATATAGCTGCTGTTTTCCCTATATGAGGGATATGCAGCAGTAATGAGGCTCAGAAAAAGGATTATCATCACAGAGAGGAAATTAGGCATTAAGCAAATAATTAAAGAGTATTAAATCATCTCAGAACACTTGTAAGACTGTAAAAGGCAAACACTGTTAGCAGTATTGTTGAGAAATGACGGTAAGAAAAAGCAAAGGAAATACAATTAGTGTTTGGGAGGGAGTGTGGTATTGCGATCTCTTACTAGAGGTATGTTTTTTGGGAAATCACTTACTCTCCAAGATTCTTATTTTTTTCATCTTAATGAAAAAATTTCATCTTGCTCTTAAGATGGAGCAAGTAATATCTCCCTCGGTGCGGGGACAAAAGGATTAAATAAGGGCACAAATAACTGGTTCTGAGACATTAAGCCGTCAGTAAGTGGTGCCTACTGTTATTCAGGAACAGAAACAAGGTGATGTTTGATCCAGCTAGTTAAATAGCTGTATTCTATCATTGATATGAAAAATGTACTCTAGGAGAGATGACAGCTCATTAAAATACCATATATTTATAATATGACTGGGTAAGATTTTTTTTTTAATTACAATGTTTTTCCTTTGCTTTTTTGAGACAAGGTCTCACTCTGTCACCCAGGCTGGAGTGCAGTGGCGCGATCTGAGCTCAATGCAAGCTCTGCCTCCCGGGTTCATGTGATTCTCCTGTCTCAGCTTCCTGAATAGCTGGGACTACAGGAGCCCGCCACGGCGCCTGGCTAATTTTTTGTATTTTTAGTAGAGATGGGGTTTCACCATGGTCTCAATCTCCTGACCTTGTGATCTGCCCTCCTCGGCTTCCCAAAGTGCTGGGATTACAGGTGTGAGCCACCAAGCCTGACCTTTTTTTTTTTTTTGGCACAGATGGAGTCTTGCTCTATTGCCCAGGCTGGTCTCGAACCCTTGAGTTCAGGTAATCCTCCTGCCTCCGCCTCCCAAAGTGCTGGAATGAAAGATGTGAACCACCACACCTGGCCAAGACGTTTTTATTTAAGCCATATTGCCTTGAAAATTAGTGATCTTCCACTTTCATTGCATGAATCATTCACAACAGGAAAAGCAATTCACCCAGGATTGTACTATTGCAATGCTATAGGAACTAATCCTCTATAAGAAGTGAAAGAAGAAAAGACAACAGGGTTGGGGCACCCCTTCAGGGCAGTTGCGGTGTTCACTGACAGAGACTAGGCGAAACCTGGGAGGGAGGGTCTTTGTCTACAGGAGAAAAATTGCTGAGATTCTGATGAAACGGGAAAAAAAAATTGTCACTTAGACCACACCTGTATGTAATTAGCCATCAACATGGCAACCAAAATCGTGTAGGGAGTGAAGGCAGCATAGTTTAGCAACTTATTTGATAAAGTCAAACAAGGATTTGCATACAGTGAAAATTTTCTAAGGATTGTTCAAATGAAAAGCTGAAAACACAGTTATCCTGTATTGGGTGTTCCTTTTAGTAGCCACAACTTAATGTTTGGCATTATTTACAAAGCGCTAATTTTTTCCCCCTAAACATTTGGAATAAAAATATCGAATATTGCTGAGAAGCCTGCATTACCTTGTAAAAAATGAGCGTATCTTCTTGATTTCAGTTATTGCCTTAATAAGGTGTTTTGGTAAATGTATCACGTAGTGAAACGTAGATTTAAGTATGATGTATCAGCACCCAAGAGAAAGGAACATGACACAGAGCAAGGTGTATTTCTCTAGTATTCAGTGTCTCACGGTAAAAATCCAAAAATGGGGCCTGGCATGGTGGCTCATGCCTGTAATCCCAGCACTTTGGGAGGCCAAGACGGGTGGATCACTTGAGGTCAGGAGTTCCAGACCAGCCTGACCAACATGGTGAAACCCTGTCTATTAAAAACACAAAAATTAGCTGGCGTTGTGGCGCTTGCTTGTAGTCCCAGCTCCCCGGGAGGCTGAGGCAGGAGAATCACTTGAACCCAGGAGGCGGAGGTTGCAGTGAGCTGAAGTTGTGCCACTGCACTCCAGCCTGGGTGAGAAAGTGAGACTCTGTCTCAAAAAAAAAAAAAAAAAAAAAAAAAAAAAAAAAAAATCCAAAGATGGTACCCTTTATTTATTTATTTATTTTGTAGAGATGGGGAATCTCACTATGTTGACCAGGCTGGTCTCAAACTTCTGCCCTCAACCAATCCTCCTGCACTGGCTTCCCAAAGTGCTGGGATTACAGCCATGAGCCATTGTGCCCAGCCCAAGGTGCTACCCTTTAAATCTTCATTATAAGACAAGAATAAACCAAGAAACCTAGGAGCACATTATATAATACAACACAACACAATTGCTCTTCAAGGCCCCTGCCCTCATGTAATGACACAGCAGCAAAATTTAGAAAGGGAATGCTGTAGGCCGGGTGCAGTGGCTCACGCCTGTAATCCCAGTACTTAGGGAGGCCAAAGCAGGAGGATCACCTGATGTCAGGAGTTTGAGACCAGCCTGGCCAACATGGTGAGAGCCCGTCTCTACTAAAAATACAAAAAAATTTAATTGGGCGTGGTGGCACGTGCCTGTAATCCCAGCTACTTGGGAGGCTGAGGCAGGAGAATCGTGTGAACCCAGGAGGCGATGTTACTGTGAGCTGCATTGTGCCACTGCACTCCAGCCTGGGTGACAGAGAAGACTCCATTTCAAAACAAACAAACAAGCAAACAAAAAGAATAAACTAAAATAATAAATAAAATGATAATAGAAAGGGAATGCTGTGTAAGGGTGTTTCTTAGAAACCAGACTGTTTTGATCAAGTATGACACTTTTCAAAAAGCACTAGGAATCCCTAACAGATTCCTTCAATTAAGGCATCATGGGGGAAGGCTGTTTAGACAGCTCTTGCTTTGAAAACTATAGCAAACCATGCTGTTAATAGAATTAACAGCATTATTTAAAGACTATATTGGTTATGATAATAATAAATATTGCATATTTTTATTCAGTTTATATATTATAGGGCAAAGGCAGTGTTCCCTTATATCAATGCTGTGCATAGCAATGGGGGCTCTGTACAAAGATGTTTCTTTCCTGCGATTTTTCTTTTGTCCTAAGGATTTTCATGATTGAACCAGAGACTTTAGTTGCCTCAGGAAGCGAAGAGATCCAGCCTAGATCAAAGAAATAATTGGCCAGATTCTCAGTTGACTTTTAAAATCTGTAAAGTAGGGTGCATACCAAATGCCCTCTAAGAGTATGTAGGAAGGTGGGATCCTGCACATAGAACAGATGTTCTAGAACAGATGTCAGAGGCCCTGTGGGAGGCAGAATAATGCCCCTCCCCCAGAGATACCTAAGTTCTAATCCTGGAACCTATAAATATTATCTTATCTGGCCAAAGGGTCTTTGTAGAACTGATTAAGGATCCTGAGGTGGGAAGATTATCCCGGATTATTAGGGTGGGCCTAATGTCATCATGGGGTCCTTGTAAATGGAGCGGGAGTCAGACTGTTCCAGGCTAAGGAAGACTCAGTGAACCATTGCTGGCTTTGAAGATGGAAGGGGCCACCAGCCAAGGAATGTGGGTGGCCTCTAGAAGCTGGAAAATGTAAGGAAATGGATTATTCCCAAGAGATTCCAGAAGGATCAGTGTCCTGCTGACATCTTAATTTTAGCCTGGTGATACCTGATCAGTCTCTGACATTTCAGAATTCCGAGATGATAAATATGTGTTCGTCTAAGTCACCAAGTTTATTACAGCAGCCGTAAGAAGTGAATACAGGCACTCTCTCTTACACTTTGGTATTCAGTTCACTTTAAGGTGCTTCAGTCTGTGGGTGCCCAAGTAGGAGGCTTCTCTGATTATATGATCTAGTTTTCTCTGAATTAGCTTCATGAAATGGACAGATGGTGTAAAAGAATTAACGATAATACCAATAATGTGAGCATATGCCAACAACACAATAAAATGTTGACTTGCTTTGATATAGCTCTTCATTAATTACTTTACAAATATGATGATGATCTTATCAGATCTGACAAGAAATTGGCTCACAAATTTAAAATGCTTAAGAATTTTGAAGAACAGGGCCGGGCGCGGTGGCTCAAACCTGTAATCCCAGCACTTTGGGAGGCTGAGATGGGCGGATCACGAGGTCAGGAGATCAAGACCATCCTGGCTAACACAGTGAAACCCCATCTCTACTAAAAAATACAAAAAAAAAAAAACTAGCCGGGCGAGGTGGCGGGCGCCTGTAGTCCCAGCTACTCAGGAGGCTGAGGCAGAAGAATGGCGTAAACCTGGGAGGCGGAGCTTGCAGTGAGCTGAGATCCGGCCACTGCACTCCAGCCTGGGCGACAGAGCGAGACTCCATCTCAAAAAAAAAAAAAAAAAAAAAAAAAAAAAAGAATTTTGAAGAACATTTACTCTTTAAAATGAAGAACTAAGTCTAAATGTATGAAGCTTTATTAACTAATTATATATGGTCATCACAATGGAAAAGTACTTTCAGAAATACTTAAAGGTATAGCTATGAACTTAGAAACAATAACTTGCAAAAGTGTGTACAGGACTTTCACAGATAAAACTGAGAACTCATTGCCAAAAAATAAGCAAAACAAATTTTATGCTGGGAAGTGCAGTATGTATATAGAATATAAAAAAGGCCAAAGTAAACAAATGACCAACCTATAACATTGAAAGAAATTCTGACCAAACAATAGCTTTATGAGTACAATTATTCCAATCCTCAGAGACTGTTTTAAAATTTAATCACAAGATAATTCTTTCTCATCTAAAATGGATATAGTTAATGGTTATCAAATGTGAATTTCTTGATTTGTATGAAAGAATCTGTGACTTAAAACCAGACAAAGATGTGAGATGCAACGTAGAAATCCAGCCCTCTAAAGGGAAGCAGAGGGCAGTTACTCTCAGAGATGGAAGGGATGCAACCCTTGAGGAATCTTGGCACTTGAAGGGAAAGATCAGTGAAGTGCTGAAAGTTATTAAAAAACAACAACAAAAAAAGAAAAATGTGAAGTGCCCGTTCATGTATATGACTACTACAATGTCTCAGAACAAACTTTAGAATGTTACTATTGATAATATTTGCTTTTCTCCCATCAGTTTAAGATATATTCTAGGTATTAAAAAAAGACACACACACACACACACACACACACACACACACACACACACCCCTACCAAAAGTAAGAAATGAAACTTGAAGTTGGAAGCAGGTAAAGGAATGGGTTAAAGGGTTGGCTTGGAGACATCTGGCAATGCTTGCTCTCCCCACTCCCTCCTCATGGATTCTTTACGTGTTCGCAGGAATGTCTGATGGTGCATGAGACTGGCCTCTTTCATCCGGCCTCCTTTCTGGTCTCCAGAACCCTCCGAGGCCCTTTACTGTTGACTCCACTGCAGGGATGTGTTAATAAGAAACAGATTTGATACTGGGAATGCTGTCATGGAGAACCCTGGGCTTAGCTCATTCACACTCAGTTTACCTTTAGCGGATCCGGTTTCATGCATTCCTGATCTGTTTATGCGTGTCTGCCTCTCTAGAAAGACCATGAGGTCCTACCCCTGAGCTCTGTCTCCTCTAGGCACAATATTTTGCACACTAAAGCGCTGAATGAACATTTACTAAGTTAAAAAATAATATTTGAAGATTCTTTGTATTATTTATTGTATTATTTGCAATGCAGGATCTGTGGTTTCTGGAAGAATTTAGTCATTTATCTCTGCTTGTGTTAAAACCAAAGGACTCCTAAACCTCAGACTGTAATTACTGACCTCAAACAACAAACCTTTTCATCAGCTAGAGCAACAAAGTGAAAAACCTGGCTGCCAAATCAACTCTCCTCTCTGTTTGACCGTTAATGGGTTTCAGGAATGTAATTTTAGATACCCCATCACCCAGGGTCAGGTTGCCCTCGTTTTGGTGACACTGGGAATGTCTGAAAAATAATCTCTGGCCTTGTATATATCAGACAAATGGTATCATTGTATCCCTTTTTTTTAAAGCTGACCTATCTTTTCCCTTCTCTAAATATCATCAAGAAGAGAAGGTAATCAGCCATTTCAGTGGGAAGCTGATACGTATTGAGAACTGCTACCCACCTCAGCAAATCAGAACATGAATGATGGATTTAAAGGTGTATTTCCATGTGTCCAGGACTAGGACCCATACAAATATAACCAGGCCACTGTGTCATAATTGTTGTTCAAGTATCTCCCAAATTGTATGCCTTGGAAGACCAGTTCTGAGAGAGATAAAAGCACGTCTTGAGAAAAAAAAAAAAAAGTTTTGCTGTAAATTTGGAAAATTCTGGATCAATTAGAATTAAAGAGGTTTCTTGATTGTAGGGTTTCTTAGAGTCCTCGATATGCTAAAAAGCACTGTGATTTTTTAAGAGGTTTACAACATGTAACTAGGGTAAGATATACTTTTATTGTTTTCAAATTTATTTCTAGAACACCTCATAAAATCCTGGCATACAGTTTGGAAAGGCCGACAAGCCTCCCCCTTGATTCCCATTTTTTTTGTGTGGAATTCCTAAGCATTGTTGAGCATTTCTGAACTTTAGGATTATTAACAGTACACTGCGGGCTGGGTGAGGGTTTTTTTTTTTTGGACAGTGTTTCACTCTGTTTCCCTAGCTGGAGTGCAGTGGTGCAGTCAAGGCTCACTGTGGACTTCAACTCCTAGGCTCAAGTGATCCTCCCACTTCAGTCTTCCAAGTAGTTGGGACTACAGGCGTGTGTGATGAAACCCGGCTAATTTTTGTATTTTTTGTAGAGTTGGGGTCTTGCCATGTTGCTCAGGCTAGTCTCAAATTCCTGGGCTCAATCGATCTGTCCCCCATGGCCTCTCAAAGTGTTGAAATTACAGGTGTGAGCCACCAATCCAGGGCAAGGGTATTTTTTTTTGTTTTTGAGATGGAGTCTCGCTCTGTCCGCCAGGCTGGAGTGCAGTGGCACCATCTCGGCTCACTGCAAGCTCTGCCTCCTGGGTTCATGCCATTCTCCTGCCTCAGCCTCCCAAGTAGCTGGGTCTACAGGTGCCTGCCACCACGCCTGGCTAATTTTTTGTATTCTTAGTAGAGACGGGTTTCATCGTGTTAGCCAGGATGGTCTCGATCTCCTGACCTTGTGATCTGCCTGACTCGGCTTCCCAAAGTGCTGGGATTACAGGCATGAGCCACTGCACCGGGCCAGGCAAGAGTATTTTTAAACAATACCAAGGAAGGAGATATTTTTCTTGCCTTGTTTTAGCTCCTGAAAAAGCCTTTGGGGATTTCCAAAGGGCTTGATTGCTTCTGAAGCCCCAAGACCTCAGACTGGCCTGGAATCACCTGCTAGAGCAATAAAGTGATGAAAGTGCCCAGAGGAAGTACAGGTTGAAATAACACATTTAGAGAAGAGAGTAACTTTTAAAAAGGAATAAAGAAAGGAAGTGATTACTCTTTTTGCTTCCCTATTTCTTCCTCAAGTATTTCTTTAAAGGAGAATTCCTTATAATGTCTATTCTTTTTTTTTTGTTTTCATATACTGTAGTTTTTTCCTCTAGCTTCCTAATTTATTAGTCTTTTTCACCACCATCAACAGAATTAGGCTCTACATCTCATGCTGCTAGTCACTGAGGCCAAGACTTATGATTCAGACATGCTGGCGGTGGCTGGCTTCTTATCATGTGCTGAAGAAATAAATACAGCTTTGGAAAATGGTACAGTATCGGCGTGCCATGCAAAACAGTATTTGGTACAGGTGGAAGGTGTATATAAGGGTCTGGTTTAGTGGAGACACTCAAAAGCACCCACATAAAGACCATTCCTGACAAAGGGGTCTGACTCCCTTTTTTTCTCAGGCCAGATGATTTCCATAGTTGATATGCTAATTCGAAAAATCATAAGTAGGATGAACATAAATTACTCAGAAAAAGGCTAGGCGCAGGGGGTCATGTCTGTAATCCCAGCACGTTGGGTGGCAGAGGCAGGTGGATCACCTGAGGTTAGGAGTTCGAGACCAGCCTGGCCAACACTGCAAAATCTCATCTCCACTGCATGCTGGTGTACACCTGTAATTCCAGCTACTGGGGAGGCTGAGGCAGAAGAATCCCTTGAACCCGGGAGATGGAAGTTGCAGTGAGCCGACACTGTGCCACTGTATTCCAGCCTGGGTGACAGAGCAAGACTCTGTCTCAAAAAAAAAAAAAAAAAAATTACTCAGAAAAGTTAAATGAACATGTGTATGACTTCCAGCAAGTAAGCTTCTTTATTATATCTTTACATTTATGGGCCTGTATTTACATATGTTATTGTAACAATATAAAGATAAATACAAGCCTAAAAGAAAAACAAAATAAGTCCTTTGTAATTCCACCATACATTTTAAAAAAAGGATTGAGGAGGCTGGGCACAGTGGCTCACACCTGTAATCCCAACACTTTGGGAGGCCAGGGTAGGAGGATCACTTGAGCCCAGGAGCTTAAGAACAGCCTAGGCAACATGGTGAAAAACCATCTCTACAGAAAAAAAAAAAAGTTAGCTGGGAGTGGTTGTGGGCATGCACCTGTAGTACCAGGTATTTGGGAGGCTGAGATGGGCAGACTGCTTGAGCCTGGGAGGTGGAGGTTACAGTGAGCCGAGATCATGCCACTGCATTCCTGTCTGGGTGGCAGAGCAAGATCCTGTCTCAGAAAAATAAAAAATAAAAAAGGGTTAAGGAATTAGTTCATTTAATATTTCATGTAAGGAAGGAAAAATAGAAAATTTTGAATCTGTGTAATGGTGGTTTGTATTTTTCTCTGTATTTGCTTAAGTCAATGTTTTCTTTAGTTCACCTTAATCAAGAATGAGCTATCCTTAGGAGGGCTCTGAAAAATTGACTCATTATTTTAACATATCATCAAAACAATACCAAGGGAAACAAATTCCTGATCGCTGGTAAGCTACCTCTGGTCATGTAACTTAGCACAGGATCAAAGGTTAAGTGCCTCTTACCAGAGGAAAGAAGTAATCATTTCCATTATGTGTATTTTTTGGCATGTTTTTATTGTTAATACAAAATGAAATGGACTTTCCCCTCTACAAATCATTAATAGCTGTGTATGTGCAGCCAAAGCACATTATGAGTCAATTATAAAGTTCTCATGGTCTCCAGAGTTCAAATGTAATTTTATCATTTCAATTAGTAGTTTATCCTTTTACCAGGCATCAGAGTGTCTTGTGACAATGTACACGATGGCCTACCTTCACTCCCATTTTACAGCAGGATGGGGAGGCATAACCTCTTCAAGGTCGCTCAGTACCTCTTCCCATTTATTTACACTGGCAGTGGTTCAGATCTTGGGAAGTTAACCCGGTTTCTACAAGCAAGGGCCAAATGGTCAGGTCTGACTGAGATCTGCATATGGCAACTGTTTGCTAACTACTCGGTACTTTAAAGATTCAAAGCACTCTCCTGTTACTGAGTTCACATATACTCCTCGGGAGAGGGATATTATCTTAGAATTATCCTCGTGAAACAACCTCTGTTACTAACTTTTCTCCTTCTACATTAGGAAATCAAGAAGCTGTGTCCCTGGAAATTCAAACAACTTCTCTAGTGTTCCAGAATTAGCAAATGAGGTGGGCCTGATAGCAACACAGAGCTAGGACCTAGGTTAGTAATTCTGGACTTGGAGCTTCAAGGCTCTGCTCATGCGGATGAAAGCCATGCAGCACGACCATCATGAAGCTAGCACCCTGGATCACTGAAACCTCTTTAACTCTTGGCTTAAGGTATTCTGGCTTTCTCAGTATAAAAGCCAATACATTTCTTTGCACTGCTAATGTCAAGGAACAAACGTGAGGCAAACTATATTTTCTTTTTTCTTTTTCAGAGACAGAGTCTATGTCGCTCAGGCTGGAGTGCAGTGGTGCCATCATAACTACTGCAGCCTCAAACTCCTGGGCTCAAGCGATCCTCCTGCCTCAGCCTCTTGAGTAGCTGGGACTTCAGGTGTGTACTACCATGTCCTGCTTATTTATTTATTTATTTTTTTGGGTAGAGATGAGGGTCTCCCTATGTTGCTCAGGCTGGGCTTGAACTCTTAGGTTCAAGTCATTCTTCCACCTCAGCCTGCCAGCCTCCCAAAGTTCTGGGATTACAGGCATGAACCACAGTGTCTGGCCGCAAACTGTATCTTCTAACATCTGATTTTCTCCTTCCATGTACACTAATCTGCATGTAGAAGAAATGCAAAATATTTAATTATACTGCATGGGCAGAAACATGTTAGAAAACCGATTTTAATATGAAGGCAATCACTGCAGAGATGTGTGCCAGTCAGATTAGCGGTACAGCTTCCTGCTGAAGATGATTAAAAAGAAAAGAGAAACTCACACATCCAGGGGTAATTGACTCAGGGCAATTTGGCATATAATTATACTCAGGACCATAAATCCTCTATGATTTCACAGCTGAAGTAAGACTACCCCAATACATTTAAAGTGGAAGTATTATTCTCTGCTGAAAATCGGTTTATTGAAAAGGACAAAAGGGAATCCATATCGGGCTAGGAAGCTGCTAGGTGAGCATTTAGTCTTAGCATCTCAGTGTTATGATCAGTGTCTGGTGTTGCACTGTCTGAATCAGTGGCTGATGTAAGCTGATGATGGCATTTAAAAAAAATTATAGTTTAAGTTCTGGGATACATGTGCAGAACGTGCAGGTTTGTTACATAGGTATCCATGTGCCATGGTGGTTTGCTGCACCCATCAATGCATTGTCTACATTAGGTATTTCTCCTAATGCTATCCCTCCCCTAGCCCCCATCCCTCAACAGGTGGGGTGTGTGATGTTCCCCTCCCTGTGTCCATGTGTTCTCATTGTTCAACTCCCTTTTATGAGTGAGAAAATGTGTTGTTTGGTTTTCTGTTCCTGTGTTAGTTTGCTGAGAATGATGGTGTCCAGCTTCATCTGTGTCCCTGCAGAGGACATAAACGCATCCTTTTTTATGGCTGCATAGTATTCCATGGTATATATGTGCCACATTTTCTTTATCCAGTCTATCATTGATGGGCATTTGGGTTGGTTCCAAGTCTTTGCTATTGTGAATAGTGCTGCAGGAAACATACATGTGCATGTATCTTTATAGTAGAATGATTTATGATCCTTTGTGTATATACCCAGAAATGGGATGGCTGGGTCAAATGGTATTTCTGGTTCTAGATCCTTGAGGAATCGCCACACTGTCTTCCACAATGGTTGAACTAATTTACACTCCCACTAACAGTGTAAAAGTGTTCCTGTTTCTCCACATCCTCTCCAGCATGTGTTGTTTCCTGACTTTTTAATGATCACCATTCTAACTGGTGTGAGTTGGTATCTCACTGTGGTTTTGATTTGCATTCCTCTAATGACAAGTGATGATGAGCATTTTTTTTCATATGTTTGCTGGCTGCATAAATGTCTTCTTTTGAGAAGTGTCTGTTCATATCCTTCGCCCACTTTTTGATGAGGTTGTTTTTTTCTTGTAAATTTGCTTAAGTTCCTTGTAGATTCTGGATATTAGCCCTTTGTCAGATGGATAGATTGCAAACATTTTCTTCCATTCTGTAGGTTATCTGCTCACTCTGATGACAGTTTCTTTTGCTGTGCAGAAGCTCTTTTAGTTTAATTAGACTCCATTTGTCAATTTTGGCTTTTGTCCCTTTTTTTTTTTTTTTTTTTAAATTTGAGATGGAGTCTTGCTCTGTTGCCCAGGCTGGAGTGCAGTGGTACGATCTTGGTTCACTGCAAGCTCCACCTCCCGGGTTCATGCCATTCTTCTGCCTCAGCCTCCGGAGTAGCTGGGACTACAGGTGCCCACCATCATGCCTGGCTAATTTTTTTTGTATTTTTTTTACTAGAGATGGGGTTTCACTGTGTTAGCCAGGATGGTCTCGATCTCCTGACCTCATGATCCACCCATCTTGGCCTACCAAAGTGCTGGGATTACAGGCATGAGCCACCATGCCCGGCCTGCTTTTGGTAGTTTTAGTCATGAAGTCTTCGCCCATGCCTATGTCCTGAATGGTGCTGCCTAGGTTTTCTTCTAGAGTTTTTACGGTTTTAGGTCTTAAGTCTTTAATCCATCTTAAGTTAATTTTTGTATAAGGTGTAAGGAAGGGGTCCAGTTTCAGTTCTCTGCATATGGCTAGCCAGTTTTCCCAACACCATTTATTAAATAGGGAATCCTTTCCCCACTGCTTGTTTTTGTCAGGTTTGCCAAAGATCAGATGGTTGTACATGTGTGGCATTATTTCTGAGGCTTCTGTTGTGTTCCATTGGTTTATATATCTGTTTTGGTACAAGTACCATGCTGTTTTGGTTACTGTAGCCTTGTAGTATAGTTTGAAGTCAGGTAGCATGATGCCTCCAGCTTTGTTCTTTTTGCTTAGAATTGTCTTGGCTATATGGGCTCTGTTTTGGTTCCATATGAAATTTAAAATAGTTTTTTCTAATTCTGTGAAGAAAGTCAGTGGTAGCTTGATGGGGATAGCATTTAATCTATAAATTACCTAGGGCAGTATGACCATTTTCATGATATTGATTCTTCCTATCCATGAGTGTAGAATGTTTTTCCATTTGTTCGTATCCTTTCTTATTTCCTTGAGCAGTGGTTTGTAGTTCTCCTTGAAGAGGTCCTTCATGTCCCTTGTAAGTTGTATTCCTAGGTATTTTATTCTCTTTGTAGAAATTGCAAATGGGAGTTCACTCATGATTTGGCTCTCTGTTTGTCTGTTATTGGTGTACGGGAATGCTTGTGATTTTTGCACATTGGTTTTGTATCCTGAGTCTTTGCTGAAATTGCTTATCAGCTTAACGAGAGTTTGGGCTGAGACGATGGGGTTTTCTAAATATATAATCATGTTATCTGCAGACAGAGACAATTTGACTTCCCCTCTTCCTATTTGAATATGCTTTATTAAATAGCTCTTATTATTTTGAGATACATTTCATCAATACATAGTTTATTGAGAGTTTTTAGTGTGAAGGGATGTTGAATTTTACCAAAGGTCTTTTCTGCCTCTGTTGAGATAATCATGTGGTTTTTGTCATTGGTTCTATTTATGTGATGGATTACGTTTATTCATTTGCATATGCTGAACCAGCCTTGCATCCCAGGGATGAAGCTGACTTGATCATGGTGGATAAGCTTTTTGAAGTGATGCTTGATTCGGTTTGTCAGTATTTTATTGAGGATTTTCACATTGATGTTCACCAGGGATATTGGCCTGAAATTTTCTTTTTTTGTTGTGTCTCTGCCAGGTTTTTGGTACCAGGATGATGCTGGCCTCATAAAATGAGTTAGGGAGGAGTCCCTCTTTTTGTATTGTTTGGAATAGTTTCAGAAGAAATGGTACCAGCTCCTCTTTGTACCTCTGGTAGAATTTGGCTGTGAATCCATCTGGTCCTGTACTTTTTTTGGTTGGTAGGCTATTAATTACTGCCTCAATTTCAGAACTTGTTATTGGTCTATTCAGGGATTCGACTTCTTCCTGGTTTAGTCTTGGGAGGGTGTATGTGTCCAGGAATTTATCAGTTTCTTCTAGATTTTCTAGTTTATTTGCATAGATGTGTGTATAGCATTCTCTGATGGTAGTTTGTATTTCTGTGGGATCAGTGGTGACATCCCCTTTATCATGTTTTTATTGTGTCTATTTGATTCTTCTCTCTTTTCTTCTTTATTAGTCTGGCTAGTGGTCGATTTTGTTAATCTTTTCAAAATAACCAGCTCCTGGATTCACTGATTTTTTTGAAGGTTTTTTTGTGTCTCTATCTCCTTCAGTTCTGCTCTGATCTTAGTTATTTCTTGTATTCTGCTAGCTTTTGCATTTGTTTGCTCTTGTTTCTCTAGTTCTTTTAATTGTGATGTTAGGGTGTCGATTTTACATCTTTCCCGCTTTCTCTTCTGGGTATTTAGTGCTATAAATTTCCCTGTAAACACTGCTTTAGCTGTGTCCCAGAGATTTTGGTACATTATGTCTTTGTTCTCACTGGCTTCAGATAACTTATTTATTTCTGCCTTAATTTCATTATTTACTCAATAGTCATTCAGGAGCAGGTTGTTCAGTTTCCATGCAGTTGTGTGGTTTTGAGTGAGTTTCTTAATCCTGAGTTCTAATTTGATTCCACTGTGCTCTAAGAGACTGTTATGATTTCTGTTATTTTGCACTTGCTGAGGAGTGTTTTACTACCAATTATGTGGTCAAATTTAGAGTAAGTGCAATGTGGTGCTGAGAAGAATGTATATTCTTCTGTTCTGTTGATTTGAAGTGGAGAGTTCTGTAGATGTCTATTAGGTCCACTTGGTCCTAATAGACCAAGTCCTGAATTTCCTTGTTAATTTTCTGTCTTGTTGATCTGTCTAATACTGACAGAGAGGTGTTAAAGTCTCCCACTATTATTGTGTGGGAATCTAAGTCTCTTTGTAGGTCTCTAAGAACTTGCTTTATGAATCTGGGTGCTCCTGTATTGGATGCATATATATTTAGGATAGTTAGCTCTTCTTGTTGCATTGACCCCTTAACCATTATGTAATGCCCTTCTTGTCTTTTTTGATCTTTGTTGGTTTAAAGTCTGTTTTATCAGAGACTAGGATTGCAACCCCTGCTGTTTTCTTCTTTCCATTTGCTTGGTAAATATTCCTCCATCCCTTTATTTTTTATTTTTTTGAGACGGAGTTTCGCTCTTGTTGCCCATGCTGGAGTGCAATGATGCGATCTTGGCTCACAGCAACCTCCGCCTCCCGGGTTCAAGCCATTCTCCTGCCTCAGCCTCCTGGAGTAGCTGGGATTACAGGCATGCGCCACCACGCCTGGCTAATTTTGTATTTTTAGTAGAGACGGGGTTTCTCTATGTTGGTCAGGCTGGTCTCGAACTCCGGACCTCAGGTGATCCGCCCGCCTCGGCCTCCCAAAGTGCTGGGATTATAGGTGTGAGCCACTGTGTCCAGCCTTATCCCTTTATTTTGAGCCTATGTGTGTCTTTGCACGTGAGATGGGTCTCCTGAATACAGCACATGGATGGGCCTTGACTCTTTATCCAATTTGCCACTCTGTGCCTTTTAATTGGGTCATTTAGCCCGTTTACATTTAAGGTTAATATTGTTATGTGTGAATTTGATCCTGTCATTATGATGCTAGCTGGTTATTTTGACCATTAGTTGATGCAGTTTCTTCATAGTGTCAATGGTCTTTACAATTGATAACTTTTTCAGTGGCTGGTACCAGTTTTTCCTTTCTATCTTTAGTGCTTCCTTCAGGAGCCCTTGAAAGGCAAGCCTGGTAGTGACAAAAATCTCTTAGCATTTGCTTGTCTGTAAAGGATTTTATTTCTTCTTCGCTTATGAAGCTTAGTTTGGCTGGATATGAAATTCTGGGTTGAAAATTCCTTTAAGAATGTTGAATATTAGCCCCTCACTCTCTTCTGGCTTGTAGGGTTTCTGCAGAGAGATCTGCTTTTAGTCTGATGGGCTTCCCTTTGTGGGTAACCTGGCCTTTCTCTCTGGCTGCCTTAACATTTTTTCCTTCATTTCAACCTTGGTGAATCTGGCGATTATTTGTCTTGGGGTTGCTCTTCTTGAGGAGTATCTTTGTGGTGTTCTCTGTATTTCCTGAATTTGAATGTTGGCCTGTCTTGTTAGGTTGGGGAAGTTCTCCTGGGTAATATCCTGAAGAGTGTTTTCCAACTTGGTGCCATTCTCCTCATCACTTTCAGGTACACCAATCAAACATAGGTTTGGCCTTTTCACATAGTCCCATATTTCTTGGAGGCTTTGTTCATTCCTTTTCATCTTTTTTCTCTAATCTTGTCTTCACGCTTTATTTCATTAAGTTGATCTTCAGTCTCTGATATCCTTTCTTCTGCTTGATCAATTCAGCTATTGACACTTGTGTAGGCTTCACGAAGTTCTCGTGCTGTGTTTCTCAGCTCCATCAGGTCATTTATGTTCTTCTCTAAACTGGTTATTCTAGTTATCGATTCCTCTAACCTTTTTTCAAGGTTCTCAGCTTCCTTGCATTGGGTTAGAACATGCTCCTTTAGCTCAGAGGAGTTTGCTATTACCCACCTTCTGAAGCCTACTTGTGTCAATTCATCAAACTCATTCTCCATCCAGTTTTGTTCCCTTGCTGGCAAGGTGTTGTGATCCTTTGGAGGAGAAGAGGCATTCTGGTTTTTGGAATTTTCAGCCTTTTTGCACTGGTTTTTCCTCATCTTCATGGATTTATCTACTTTTGGTCTTTGATGTTGGTGACCTTCGGATGGGGTTTTTGTGTGGACCTCCTTTTTGTTGATGTTGATGCTATTCCTTTCTGTTTGTTAGTTTTCCTTCTAACCTGCCCCTCTGCTGCAGATCTGCTGGAGTTTGCTGGAGGTCCGCTCCAGACCCTGTTTGCCTGGGTATCACCAGCAGAGGCTGCAGAACAGCAAAGATTGCTGTTCCTTCCTCTGGAAGCTTCATCCCAGAGTGGCATCTGCCAGATGACAGCCAGAGCTCTCCTGTATTGGTTTATGTCGACTCCTGCTGGGAGGTATCTCCCAGTTATGAGGCACAGGGGTCAGGGACCCACTTGAGAGGGCAGTGTGTCTCTTAGCAGAGCTCGAGTGCTGTGCTGGGAGATCCACTGCTCTCTTTAGAGCTGGCAAGCAGAAATGTTTAAGTCTGCTGAAGCTGTGCCCACAGCCGTCCCTTCCCCCAGGTGCTCTGTCCCAGGGAGATGGGAGTTTTATTTATAAGTCCCTGACTGGGGCTGCCGCCTTTCTTTCAGAGTTGATCTGCCCAGAGAGGAGGAAGCTAGAGAGGCAGTCTGGCTACAGTGGCTTTGCGGAGTTGCAGTTTGAACTTCCCCATGGCTTTGTTACACTGTGAAGGGAAAACTGCCTACTCAAGCCTCAGTAATGGTGGACCCCCTTGCCCTGACCAAGCGCAAGTGTCCCAGGTCGACTTCAGGCTACTGTGTTGGCATCGAGAATTTCAAGTCAGTGGATCTTAGCTTGCTGGGCTCTGTGGGGATGGGATCTGCTGAGCTGGACCACTTGGCTCCCTGGCGTCAGCCCCTTTTACAGAGTAGTGAACGGTTCTGTCCTGCTGGTGTTCCAGGCACCACTGGGGTATGAAAAAAAACCTCCTGTAGCTAGCTTGGTGTCTGTCCAAATAGCTGCCCAGTTTTGTGCTTGAAACCCAGGGCCCTGGTGGTGTAGGCACCCAAGGGAATCTCCTGGTCTGCGGGTTGTGAAGACCATGGGAAAAGTGTAGTATCTGGGCTGGAATGCATTGTTCCTCAAAGCACAGTCCCTCAAAGCTTCCCTTGGCTAAGGGAGGAAGTTCCCTAACCTTTTGTGCTTCCTGAGTGAGGCGACATCCCACTCAGCTTCAGCTTGCCCTCGGTGGGCTGCACCCACTGTCTAACCAGTCCCAATGAGATGAGCTGGGTACCTCAACTGGAAATGCAGAAATCACCTGCCTTCTGTGTTGATCTCACTGGGAGCTACATACTGGGGCTGTTCCTATTCAGCCATCTTGCCAGCCACCTGGCATTTTATTTTTATTATTTTAAAATTATTATTATTATTTTTTGAGACAGAGTCTTGCTCTGTTGCCTAGGCTGGTGTGCAGCAGTGCAATCTTGGCTCACTGCAAACTCTGCCTCCCAGGTTCACGCCATTCTCCTGCCTCAGCCTCCCAAGTAGTTGGGACTGCAGGCGCCCAACACCACGCCTGGCTAATGTTTTATACTTTTAGTAGAGATGGAGTTTCACTGTGTTAGCCAGGATGGTCTTGATCTCCTGACCTTGTGATCCACCCACCTGGGCCTCCCAAAGTGGCTCCCACAGGTGTGAGCCACCGCGCCTGGCTGACTTTGTTGCCTGGGCTGGAATGCGGTGGTGTGATCATAGCTTACTGCAGCCTTGATCTCCTGAGCTTAAGCAATCCTCCTGCCTCAACCTCCTTAGTAGACTACAGGAGTGCACACTGCCATGCCAGGCTAAGTTTTAAATTTTTTGTTGAGATGGGGTTGTGCTATGTTGCCCAGGCTCATCTTGAATTCCTGGCCTCAAATGATCTTCCAGCCTCGTCATCCCAAAATGCTGGAACTATAGGTGTGATCCACAGCACCTGGCCTGATGATGGCTTTTTAAGTGTACTAATGATCTCATCAGAGGAGCCAAATGCCACATGACTCAAGAAGAAATAACCGACCAGTCCTGATCCAGGGTGAAGGCCTCCTTCAGTTATTCTTCATTCTGTGGTGTCTGTGTGTGGTGTTTCCGTTAAGGGTGAGAAGGGAAAGCAATGGCCGTGTGTTGGGGCCTCCAGAAGCAATCATGTCCCTCCCTACAAATCACTGAGAATCCTAGTTGCTGAAGAACGTTAAAATAATAATATGTGATTAGGAGAATGACAGTGCCGCAACATCAAAGAAAAAAGCCGGGCAAAGCAGAAGGATTTGACACACGCTTATGTGGTAACTTTGGTGCCAGCTAGTTGAACTGGGGAATCTGAGAGACTAGAAGTTGTTGAAGAATCTGTGGTTTCAGCTAAAGAAGCAGAGAAAATGGCCAAGGAGGCCATTTGGGTCTAAAGTAGAGAAGGGGTTGGTGCAGAGAAGCTCTGTAGGCTGAGTCCAGGAGACTGTTTGGACTTTGGGTGATGAAGAAGAGAGAAGATACCATCTGAAGTTGGGTTGGTATATTTTGGGTTCAGAGCAAAGAGGGACCGTTTCTTTAGGAGGAATTGAGATAATTCAGCTGAGATCTGGCAGATGGACATAGAGAAGGATAACACAAGATGACTTCAAGAGTCAAGAGTGAGGAGAGTCATAGGAGGGGCTCTGTGTATGTGAGAGACAGAGAGACATACGGAGTTCTTGAAGTGACTGTTTAAGATTTCAAATGTGTGCCCAGATGTCAGGGTAAAGTTCAGATGTATACATTTATGTTACTCTCTATGTATGAGTACCCTGAGACTACCTTTAATTTAATTATTTATTTACTTTTGAGACAGAGTCTCATTCTTGTCCCCCATGCTGGAGTGCAATGGCACAATCTCAGCTCACTGCAACCTCTGCCTCCCAGGTTCAAGCGATTCTCCTGCCTCAGCTTCCCAAGTAGCTGGGATTACAGGCGTCTGCCACCATGCCCGGCTAATTTTTGTATTTTTCGCAGAGATGAGGTTTTACCATGTTGGCTAGGTTGGTCTTGAACTCCTGACCTCAGTTGATCTGCCCACCTTGGCCTCCCAAAGTGCTGGGATTACAGGCATGAGCTGCTCCTGACCGCTACCTTGAATTCTAAAATAGCAGGTGTGCTTCATAGTGCTCGATTGGATATGCTTCACAGGAGTAAACATGTTTGGGAAATGTTATCAAAACCAGGAAGCATAAATTGCCACCTTCCTATGGGATGGCAATAGACAAGTTCCCAAGAGAGACAGCAACAGACCCCCTAGGGAAGAGCCTGGCAGGGGTATGGACTTCCTGCATGCAAGCGTTCTGGGATCCTGGGCTTCTTCCTAGACCCTTCCCTGGCTTTGAGAGACAGGGGAGCGAGGCAGGCTATGGGATCCTATATGTATCATCTTAGAAGTAATCAAATACAACAAGGTAGCTGGCATCTTAGCAAATCACACAGTTGGAAGACAAAGTAAATCTCTGTGGGCAGCCAGAGGGCTCAGATCTGGAAGGAGACAGCTGCTGGATGAGGAATAAGTAACAACTGAAAAGTCAGAGCAGCCCAGGGGCAGGGCCCTTACCAGTGGGGTTGAGGAGAATGACAGGCTCGCTCCTGCAGCCACTCAGGTACAGGCAGTTCATCCAGGAAGCAGTAAGGGACAGAGGGAGAAGAGAGAGGACAGGGATCCAAGTCCCAGAAAGGAGTATAAGATGAGAACTTTGTCTTAGAAATAGACATGAAAGTTTACTTGCTAGGACAAAGGCAAGCAAGGGTCTCTGGAGTGTTCTCCATTCTGTGAAGGCAGGATCAACCCAGAGCTGGTTAAGATGTGGAGCCTGATGGGGCCAACAGGTCATGAGGCCATTCATGGAAAACAAGGGTTAGGAAGGAGGATGGGGACCCAGGCACATGATGGCACTAGAGGTCCCAAATTCCAAATTCCAAATTCCAGAATATTTGAAGTGGTGTCAAGACTTTGTCTTAGGATCACCGGAAATGGCTGGTCCTTGGGATGGAATGTGGCGCTGTCCTGACGGAAGATCTGAACTTCTTGCCAGCTGACAGCCTTTGATTCACGTGCTCTGAATTTTATCACATTTACTCCAAATGCTTTTAGGCAGTTGTCCATGCATAGGTTGGAGAAATTAATAGGAAGGGCAAGAAAACATGAGAAGTATCATAAAGAAACAGCATAAAGGACAAATAAATGAGACTGGTAGTGAACTAGACAGACACAGAAAATAGAGGACAGAAATTCCCAGAACTGCTTCAATCACAAGAGTGTAGTGACCCTGATCGCTGCTGCAGAAGGAGGAGTGTGAGGGGGATGTGTGTCCAGAGGAGAGCAAGTGGCTGTTGTTGACTTGTTTCTTTTTAGAAGACGGAGGGCTATTTGAAAGTTCACTAGATATGGACACATTCTCTGTGTTCTTCTTTGCTTTTCGTTCTTTTTTGTTACCTTTTTTTTAATTCTAGAAAAGAATTGCTTCTTATTTTCTTCCCGAAGATGCAACCAAATGCCCCATTTCCTGGAAACATTTTAGTTGCAGCTTCACGGACTCCCTTACGGCTGACATGCATTCTTTCCCCTGTGAACTCACCTCAGCAGCCGCCAGAGGGAGACTTCTCACACACGGTTTTAGCAAAGAGACTTTCCTTGGGGATTACTGCACCCTACATGATACAAATTCCTCCTCAAGTTCCCCTTCACAGGCAGGGCTTCTAATCTTGACAGTTCCCAGCGCAGCAGGCATGGCTGTATTGGGCAATTATACCATTGGGAACATTAGGGCTGCTTTGTAAGACCACAAGTACCCAAGAACAGATGCTTTAAAAAATGTAAAACAAGACGGCAGTGATAGCAGAAAGGACACAGCAGCTGAGTCACCTCACTGCATTTCTCCACATCCTAGCCCCTAGGAGGATGCTCTGTGGGGCCCACAGGAAGGGCTGAGTGCCACAGGCCAGGGACCCCAGAGGCTGGCAAGAATGGCTTTGCCTAGAGACCATGCTTCCTTTGGGGTGTTGCAGGGAGAGGTGGCAATTCTGTTTCCCACATTAAAGAAAAAATTGACCAGGTGCGGTGCCTCTCGCCTGTAATCCCAGCACTTTGGAGGCCGAGGCGGGCAGACTACGTGAGTTCAGGAGTTCGAGACCAGCCTGGACAACATGGTGAAACCTTGCTTCCATTAAAAATACAAAAATTAGCCAGTGTGGTGGTGGGTGCCTGTAATCCCAGCTACTCGGGAGGCTGAGGCAGGAGAATCGCTTAAACCCTGAAGGCAGAGGTTGCAGTGAGCCGAGATTGCACCACTGCACTCCAGACACCAGCCTGGGTGACAGAGCAAGACTCCATCTAAAATAAAAAAAAGAAAAAGTAAAAATTAAATTTCATGACTTAGTGAGAAATGGTCATTCTGGGGGTCCATTGCTCGATTTTTAAAAAAATCTTCTTAAACAACTCTGAATAAAAATGTCTGAGAGAGCACAGTGACTCATGCCTCTCCACTTCCCAGCTTTCCAACTGAGCGGCCCACTGGGGTTCGAGGTATCTTGCCAAGAGGGAAGTATTTTTAATTTGGGCTTTATCTGCCACTCAGCTGAGGTCATAGAGACTGACAGGAATGCATGCAATTAGTAGAAGAAAGAACACCTTTAGGATTCAATACTATTAGCATTTAATGCCTTTTGGATATTTTGGGTAGCAGGCTTGTGTAAAGAGACAAAACATGAATACATGCAAAAGCAAATGAGAAAAGTCAGCAGTTATAACACTATATTTGGGGATTCCAGAATTGGGTAATAGAGGACAAAAGCGTGCATCTCTAAGGAGTTATTTCTGTAGTTCAGTTCACAAACTGCAGAGGAGAATAAGCTTAGCAGATAGAAATAAGACATTCAGTTTTTTATTAGAAGAGAAACATGCATAATTTGGTAGCGCTATTTAAATTTTTGAGCCACACGAATTTCGTTGGCATGATGACTTCAACGAACCATCTGCAAGGCTATCTGAAAGGAATCGAAAATAATTGAAGGGATTATTCCAGTTTATTTTGTGGAAAGAAATATTTTCAACTTTTCAGGCTACTTTTTTTTTTTTTTCAGGAAACTTGGGGGTTAAAATGCAGTTTTGCTTTGCTCTGTGTACCTCCTTGCCAACCAGTATTGTACGTGTATGGTGCAGTATTATAATCGCAATGAGTTATCTGTATTTATCTCTTAAAAATATGCTGGAAAATATGGAGCTAAACATATCATACTTGTTTAGTCGCACTATAATTCTTCATAAGAGGCTACTCTGCCCAAACCACCAGACCCCAAGGAGCATTAAAATATTGTTTCCCCAAGGGTCCAGGACTTAAACACAATTGCAGACTCAAAATGTCATTTTAACTAGGGTTACCATATATCCCAGTATAATAATAATAATAATTATTTTTTTTTGAGATAGAGTCTTGCTCTGTTGCCCAGGCTGGAGTGCAGTGGCTCGATCTTGGCTCATTATAACCTCTGCCTCCTAGGTTCAAGTGATTCTCCTGCCTTAGCCTCCCTAGTAGTTGAAATCACAGGCCTGTGCCACCACGCCCGGCTAATTTTTCTATTTTTAGTAGGGATGAGGTTTCACCATGTTGACCAGGCTGGTCTCGAACTCCTGACCTCAGGTGATCATCCCTCCTTGGCCTCCCAAAGTGCTGGGATTACACGTGTGAGCCACCGCGCCCGGCCCCCAGTATAATTATTAATGGTACTTTTTTTTTTTTTTTTTTGAGATGGAATCTCATTCACTCTGTTGCCCAGGCTGGATTGCCCAGGCACAATCTTGGCTCACAGCAACCTCTGCCTTGGGGTTCAAGTGATTCTCCTGCCTCAGCTTCCCAAGTAACTGGGATTACAAGCACTCACCATCATGCCTGGCTAATTTTTTTGTATTTTTAGTAGAGACAAATTTTCACCACTTTGGCCAGGCTGGTCTTAAACTCCTGACCTCAAGTGATCCACCCACCTTGGCTTCCCAACGTGTTGGGATTACAGGCCTGAGCCACCATGCCTGGCAAATGGTGCATTTTTCACACTCAGTTTGGAAGATACAATAAATGGCCACCATGCATTTAATATGAGCCCTGGAGCTTGCAGAGTAAAGGACACATAAGGGCCATTGTGTCTCTACACTCAGGAACAGCATTGATATGCTTAATGAGGACAGGCTGACCCCTTCCCTTCAGTCTTCCTGCAAAGAGCAAGATCAACAGCTCCGGGGCAAAAATAAAAGGCCAAGGTGCTGGAAATAGGATATAAATTTTCTTACCCAAAGCTTTCTCACCAAAGCTTGTAGGTATGAGAACATAATGGGAGTCTGTAAGCATAAATGTTGATGTCGGAGATGGAGTTTATCAAAGACTCGCATGTGTGAGACTCTGAGTGACGTCAGCGATGTGTTAAGCAACATCGTGATCTGGATGCAGAGAGAAACTGAAGAGATGATGGAATGATTTGATACAGACCACAGAGCAGTGACTCCAGCCAGAAGGGTATGTTGACTTACTAGGAACAAGTAAGCAAGTAACTTCAGGAAAGCACACAGCACTAAAGCAATACATCCTGGTAGAAAAAAGTTTCCCCAGATGAGAACTTGACAAAGAGGTATTCAAAAGAATACCAACATCTACAAGATATCAGTGCCACTGAGTTTGGGAATGGGCAGAAAAGGAATTTTAATATGGAATTTAAGAGAAGAACTGAGTTCAGCAAGGGAGAACTGAATAACATCAAAGTATTACACATGTAATTGTGGGTTATATGGAGAATATAATGGAGAAATGGGTTGTTAAGGGCCTGATTAATTAGTAAACCAAGATCTAGTATTTGTTTGCTTATCTCTTACTTACCTACCTGAACCCACCTATCTGAATACAGTTTATGTCTTAATATTTCATGACTCTTGCAAGTTCTCTCATTGTACCTCTGCACTCTGAGAAAAGAAAGGGAGAAAGATGGTGGTCTGAAGATCTCCATCTTTGGAAGAGGACTTCCTCTCATGCTTTTGATGGAAGCAGAAGAAAATGGACCCTAGGCTGGGTGCAGTGGCTCACGCCTGTAATCCCAGCACTTTAGGAGGCCGAGGTGGGTGGATCACTGGAGGTCAAGAGTTCGAGATGGGCCTGGCCAACACGGTGAAAACCCATCTCTACTAAAAATACAAAAATATTAGCTGGATGTGGTGGTGTGTGCCTGTAGTCCCAGCTGCTCAGGAGGCTGAGACAAGAGAATTGCTTGAATCCGGGAGGTGGAGGTTGCAGTGAGCCGAGATTGCACCACTGCACTCCAGCCTGGGCGACAGAGTGAGTGAGACTCCATCTCAAAGGAAAAAAATAAAAAATAAAAAGTAAAATAGACCTTAGATTATCTTGTGCATGTCTTTTTCATTGCACTTAGAATACTACACTCTAATCATGGATATATTTGTCTGTTTTCCTGCATTGGTGATGCGTTTCTGGAAGGTAGAAATCAGTTTCTATGAAGGCAAGGATTATGTCTGCCTGATTGAAAGAGGCTCCTTGGAGCTCTTTGGTCTCATTAAACAGGCACAGGAATAAAGTCCTTCTAAAGAAAGGATGCTGGGGCCACTGGGTGACTTGGTGCTTAGGAGCAGAGGACTACCACAGAATGAACCTCTTCTTGGCCGGGTCTGCAATCTCTTTTGAAATTCAGAATGACATTTTTTCATCCATGAGAAAATGGCAAAAAACTGCATACAACTCATCCTTTGTAATTCCTTTTTTTTTTTTTTTGAGACAGGGTTTCACTCTGTCACCCAGGCTGGAGTGTACTGGCGCAACCCTAGCTCACTGCAACCTCCACCTCCAGGGCTCAAGCAATCCTCCCACCTCAGTCTCCTGAATAGCTGGGACTACAGGTGTGCGCCACCACACCCGGCTAATTTTTGTATTTTTCAGTAGAGATGGGGTTTCAGCATATTGGCCAGGCTGGTCTTGAACTTCTGACTTCAAGTGATCCACCTGCCTCGGCCTCCCAAAGTGTTGGAATTACCAGCATGAGCCACCATTCCTGGCTGTAATTCCTATCCGAGCAAGAACACAGATCTGACCATTGTAAAACAAAATGTTTTTATTGTGAGAGCTGTGAATTCACCAAGTTGAAGTTCATATGGGGTGATCTTTATGCATTTTGCCTGAGTGGCATCAGGGGTCGGGGAGTCATGTCTTCCTACCCTAGCGCCCAGGATTCCAGGTTCTTGTCAAGGCTCCCTGCACAGAACAACACAAGTGTCTCATTTCTGCTCCACTTCTTGCCTCCTTCCTCTCCAAGAGCACCTTCAGGAAGGGTGGAGGATGAGGGGAGCTGTTTGGGATGGGCATCTGGACTTAAGTGGCTTTCAATTTTGGGGCCTACTCTACAACAAGAATTTAAAAGCTTAAGTAAGCATAATTTTAAGTGAGCTAAAGCTTGGGAATGGTAATGAAGGATAAGGATACAAAAGGACCTGAATTAGCTTTTTTTTGGAGAAAATAAATTGTAAGAGCGTACTTGACAGTACCTGTACAGAGACTCCTCATTGTGACTGAGATATGACTATCCGAAGCTTCTCTCCCAGGTGCACATCAGGTGGAAGGAGGAAGGGAGAGAGGACCAGGTTTCTTTAAAAACAGATTTTTCAGAGAAATCTCTGTCTGCCTTTGAGATGCCTTACACCTCTTCAGAAGCCTATAATTTGGTGGAATCCATGCTCCAAAAAGACTGGGACAGAAAAAAATTTACAAAGTCTATTTGTTTAGTTAATTTATTCAACAAATATCTACTGAGTATTTATTATATGCCAGATACTGGTTATATAATCATGGGAAAAACATAGTCCTTCCTTCAAAGTGCTCCTATAAATATACATTTGCAACAATGGCAAGGGCTCTAAAGAAAAACTATATACAAGTAAACTCAAACCCAAGTCCTGGGCCTAAATAGAAAGAGAAAGCTGCCGTGCAACCTGACATGCACTCCAACCCCCTCCACACCTTCCTTCACTCTGTGCTGGCCCAATCTGCCTCCAAATATTTACCACAGACACCCCTTTAGAAGCCTTCCTAAGACTGAAGAATGTATGTTAAGAATGCTTCACTATACACCGGTAAACCACAGAGCAGTATTGTGCCAGCTCCTTTGATCTGATCAGCTTTGTTCGAATGTGAGCTGAACTATTAGCACGTTTAGTTCTCAACACCGTACCAGTAGAGTTGAAAGTAATTGCACATGTGAACTGTATACAATCCCTTGGTCATTTAGGGAGACAGATTACAACAGGCTTTTCAGCCTCTTTTCAGTCTGTGCAGAACGTGTACATTTGCACTGGGTCCTGGAGACTCGCTGTAAAGCAGCAGTGCAGAAATTGAGGATTTAGCACATGGTACTGACATGAAGAGTGTAGGTTTCCATGCTAGACTGTGAACCCCTCCAGGGCAGCATGATTTCCGCCAGCCCTGCACTCAGGGTTTGGCACAGAGAAGTGTTTGGTGTTTGCAGGACTGAAGGATTCAATAATACTTGATATTCCTCTTTTCTCTTCATTCCTACCATTGCCATGCACAGTTAATACTGGAATTAGAAGTAGACAGCATGGTCTCTTGCCTCTGAGATCTAAGGAGCCCAAGACAGGCCCAAACCTGGTTTCCTTCATACATCAGTTCACAAAACTAAAACTCAGGTCTATAGAAGATGAATCACTACTACTCCTACAGCCAATGAGAAGCACATTTAAAATAGGGAGCTGCTATTTTCTGTAGTGGAGAAAGTGATTCTTCTTGTGTGGCTAAGTTTAGCACATATAGCTTGGGTCATGGAAGGATTTATGCTTCTCTGTGCAGTGGGCTCTCTCCATAAATACCCAGGGGTCTTTCATTTTACACTAGGAAAGACAAGCTACCATGAACGGAAACCTTCTCACAGGCTCTTATCCTACTCCTACCAAAAGGAAGGAATATTTAGGGAAAATGATTTGAAGGGCTGGGACTTAAGACTCCTTGTGATAAAAAATTCTCACCTGCCCCTGGAGATTTTGATGGGGGCCCTACTTCACCCCCCACCCTTTCTCCTCCAAACCCATGCTCTGCAGAAGGACATGAATTTGATTTTTGTTGGTTTATCAAGAAGAGGTATAGGTTTAGAAGGTTAAAGACTCTGGTCTAATGTTCTCCCCTCTGTTCCCAGAAAAGCTCCCATCAAGGACGGTATCAATCACTGTGTAGAGGAAAGCACAGCCCTCTTTTACGTATTTATTCCATATATGTATTTAAAGCATTCACTACAGATGTCACTGTTCTAAGAGCTGGAGGCATAGCAGTGAAGAAGACAGAAAAATTTTTTGGCTGGAATTGAGATGACAAATACTCAGGTGAATATTTAATTTCATGTGCCAATAAGTGTCATGAAGAAAAAGTAAGCACTGCAAAGGACAAGAGATTGACTTGGGGCAGAGCCAAGCGGCCATGAGACGGAGATGTGAACATGGAGTTGGGAGGTGGGGGAAGGACTCCAGGCATGGGGGTGGGGAGTGGGTAGAAGCAGCACCAGAGCCCTAAGGCAGGAACAAGCTTGCTGGGGTCCAGAAGGTCAGAGCTCTCCATGTGTGGGTCACGGTTCCCTGGTGAGTGTCTAATAAGTAACAGGTGTTCCTCAGAAGGTGGCACACAGAGGCCAGAGGACAGGGCTAGGGAAACACGGGGGGTGAGGGCAAGAAGAAGGCCAGTGTGTCTGCAACAGAAGAGTCCACAAACACGACAGAGGAAGTCAGAGAGCCGGGAGGGGCCACCCTGGGCAAGGCCTGGCAGAGTCTTGGCTAGAAACATGATGATCTCAGCCACAGAGTGTAAGAGGGCAGCACAAAAGGAAGTAAAAACAAAGCCAAGGGCGTACCCTTGTTGTTTCAGGCATTTAAATCTGATAAGAACTTGATAACTAGAGAGGATGAAAGCTACAGCTTGATGCCCCTCCTGTAATGACTCCAGTGATCAATGCTTTCATCACACAAGTGAATCAGATCATATCGCTATGAATGATTGAAAATTCTGTTAAAGAATAGCCAGGTAAATCGGCCTGTTTATAAAATTTTTATGCCCAATTGGTCTATTGGAACAAAAATAGAATGTAAAACAAAAAATAAAAATACCACCTAGGTGAGACAACTTCAACTTCAATCACCTGAAAGTGGCCGATGATGATCTCCCACCCAGATCATCAGCCGTGTTGACTGTGGTGAGGAGTAAGATAGAAACCAGAAACCCAGCCGGGTGTGGTGACTCATGCTTGTAATGCCGGCACTTTGGGAGGCCGAGGCAGGAGGATCACTTGAGCCCAGGAGTCTGAGAGCAGCCTGGGCAACACAGCAAAGCTCCATCTCTACAAAAAAATTTAAAATATTAGCTGGCTCAGTGGCACCACCTGTGGTCCCAGCTACTTGGGAGGCTGAGGTGGGAGGCTTGCTTGAGCCCAGGAGATCAAGGCTGTTGTGAGCCATGATCATGCCACTGCACTCCTGTCTGGGCAACAGAGTGAGACCTTGTCTCAAAAAGAAAGAAAAAGAAAAAAAAAAGGAAGACAGAAATGCATCTGAGTATGAGGATGTGGTTTAGGGATGAGGAGTGTGGGGCTGGGCTGTGGGAAGGGAGACATACAGAAATGTTTAAGGAGGTGTGGGTGGAGCATGGCCAGTGAATGGCTAGAAGTTTGGGTTTTCTTTCTGCTCTGTCCTGAAGGCTGAGGCTGCAAACCTGGAATACACACTTAATGAGTGAGGATCTCACTGCACTTTTGGCCTTCTCAATTCTCCTTGAGAAATGCAGCCCCACCTTTATTTCTTGAGTGTTCTAGAAAACAGCCTGGACTACAGTGGGGGTCAGCCCAGCATCACTGTGGTACTGAGCAGGGGTGGACTTCGGGAGCCAGAGCAGTGTTTGCTGCAGGGCTTGCACTCCCAGCGACTCACCTGTCTCTGGCCTGACCCTCCCTACTAGGCACACAGGGGCTCTGCTGCGCTTGGCCGAGGCCTGGATACCCAGGTTTCCCACTGGAAAGTCTCAACTGGGGTTCATGCTTCTCACTGTACCTGTTAACTCCCACTAGGCCCTACTTAGGGAAACACCTCATGAAATTATTGAACCTCGGTTATTAAGAGCTAATAGTGACCCATAGTGTTATTTTCTCCAAGTAGCAAGCAGGCTCTGATTTTAAGCAGGCCCATTACAGGGAAACAATATGGGGTGTGAAATGGCAGTGGTGCTGGGGGGCTCATGGCTGGGGAGCTTGTCAAGCCACAGAACTGTCCTTCTGATCATTCCTTGGCTTATTGCAGCTGACATCATGGGGCTTTCCCACAGTGCATATGGGAAAATGAAAGAGGCAATCACACGTTTTAGTTAAAGTGCTTAAGTTACTACGTTTTGCAGCCAGCAGGACCATAAGTTTAAGCAAGTGGACCAAAAAGATAGAAGCAGAATCAATTCACTCCTAACTCACTTACCCAGTCTGAAAGGCAAATTCGTGGGAATGAAGTTATTCTACTGGTACTGTTTCCTTTACAGAGTTATCCTTCAAATGTGCTCAGAAGGGTGGGGTAGGACACAGTGAATATTTGCAAAAGCTCTAGTATTGCCCTTGAAAGCTGTTATTCTTTTCAATCAATCCTCATCAAACCCTGCCTTGGTGCAAAAACCAGACGCAGACTATTGGGAGATCTATATACACAGGATAGACCCTGAACCACCACCAAGTACAACCCGGGTTCATGTGGACTCAAGACCATTCTAGCGTTTCTCTGTCTCCCTGCTTCTTTGCTGCTGTTCACAGCTGGATCAGCTGAGCTACAGTTTGCACAGCTGCAACTGATTGGACTCCCAGTTGCCTTTTCCAGAACATGCAATTGGTGCCATAACCTACAAAAGAGATATTAACCCTACAACTGAGAAGATTAAGAGCAAACAATGATAAGAATGAGGACAAGGTCAATCCAAGATGGATGGCGTTGAAGGCCTGTGGACACACCGCTCAGATAACTGAAGTTTTTACAGTAATTGGAAAGATTTGTGCATCTGGGGGAGGCTTCAGTCTAAAAGGGGAAATGAGTAAATGTTACAGTGGCTTGTTAGTAGTTAGAAGTATGAGTATGTGCAAATTGCCGTTTGGGATCAAACTAAGGCATATGGTATAAGATAGAAGTATGCTCAGTGGAGGCAGAAGTAATAAGCGGCACATTGATGAATTATGCCTTTGCTTATACTTCTATTTTCAGAATTTGCTTTAGGTCTTCCACTTGATTGTACCTTCAGTAATCATAAGTATTTGGTGGTCTTTCCTCTGATATGAAGTGTGACACTTGTGTGATAGAAAGACACATGTTTATGACACAGAGCACCCAGGAGAGTCTGGCGCACTGCAGATGTTCAGTGGGTGTCCACGGTGGGACTGCTATGCAGAGTACCCACATTTGAACATATGGGAAATCCAAAAATAAAAGGTTTTGAGGATGATTTACCATGTTGGACTACATAGGAAAACAGGCAGCCAAGCGGGGACACTGTCAGGATTCCGCCCTGTTCTGAAACACCCACATTTCCTCACAGCATAGTCAGAGGATGGGCCCTAGGAAGCTGACTTGATCAACCAATTCTGTTCCAATGCTTCTGGAGGTGTGGTGTTAACATTATAAACAATTTCTTCAGAAAGAACTTTAAGCATCACAAGTTTCTTAATCCTCTTTTTTAAAAAAACAATTTTGATTCGAAATTAATTCCAGGGGAGACAGATATGGGTGTCCTGTCCAGTCATATAATCCTACGAAGACTTTCCATGGAAGCAAAGCAAAACAATGCATGATTTTCTAAGACAGTGTAGGGTTTTTCCGCGATGCGGCTGTAATCTAGAGGAGTCATTTTTGGAAAGAATCACTACAAACTACATGCCGGTTTGAATAGTCCATTGTTTCTCAAACACAGCCATAGGTTGTGCATGAGTAGACGGATGTATAGCCCCAGAAGGGATGGAAATACAATCCCAGAAGGGATGACGGTACAACCCCAGAAGGATGGAGATGTACCCCCAGATGGGAGGCTCTGGATAACATGTACAGTTCCTATTAATGCTCATGACAAATCCTAAGCACTAGGCTGAATCTAAGCTTCTGTTTGCTCATCATCTTGAGTTGAAAGCCTCCTGTTGCACACATTCAGCTTGACTGCCACAGCATACTAATAGGCTTAAAATAATTAACTGATTAGGTGGGCTTTGTTTTGTTTTGTTTTGTTTTTTGAGACGGAGTCTGTCGCCCAGTGCAATGGTGTGATCTCGGCTCACTGAGACCTCCACCTCCCAGGTTCAAGAAATTCTCCTGCCTCAGCCTCCCTGAGTAGCTGGGATTACAGGCACTTGCCACCATGCCTGGCTAATTTTGTATTTTTTAGTAGAGAAAGGGTTTCACCATGTTGGCCAGGCTGGTCTTGAACTCCTGACCTCAAGGTGATTTGCCTGCCTCTGCCTCCCAAAGTGCTGGGATTACAGATGTGAGCCACCACGCCCAGTAACATTTTAAAATTCTGCAGACAACACTGCAGATGTAGTTTCTCTTTCTTTTAGATGAAGGCTTCACAATGCTTTGAAGTAACTTGTCCTATAAAATATGGGTTGGGAAATACCAGTCTTTGGTAGTCTTGTCCAAGGCAGTGTAACCATATGAATGGAAGAAGCTCAGCTGCTTATTTCTAGGATCTCATTCCTGCCACATTCCCTCAAACAGAGAGTTCCAGAAGAACATGGGTCAGAAAAGAGAGAACTGGTGAGCATGGCTATTTTTACTTTTCGTCAAGTTTCCCCTAGAGCTGTTAGAATGGGTGAGAAATGGACAAATGCCTTTGAGCTCTCTCTGGAAAAGATTAAGAAAAAGGGAAGGCAAAGGAAAAGTCGAGGAAGAGGTTAAGAAGGGAAAGGCACAGGCTGCAACGAATGTCACCAGCTAACTCAGTAGCACCATTCCCACTAGAGCTTGCACAGGGCTACACTGAGGTGCACAGGTGTCTGAGAAAGCATTATCCTTCGTTTCATCGCTTTGACACAGCTCACAATGCAAGGTTTCTTAATCCTCTTTTAGCGTAGGTTTGTCAATATCACTTTCTCTCTGAATGGATAACGATGATGATGATTTGCCATGACTCTTCACAATTCTACCCAGCACTTCGCTTTTCCTATTTTCAAAAGCGCTTTCCCTTTCTGAAAACACAGATGGTTTACACTATTATATTAGATCGTGGCTGTGACAGAAACCTTTTTTTCTTACCATAATTGCTTGGGGAGTTTTTCTGGCTGGAACACAGGTACTACTGAATGCATGCCCTTGAGAGCTGAGCTTTTGTTAGAGTAAGGACTACAAAGGCATGGATTTATATTTTTAAAGACACCATGAGCTGGTTTTATGTAGCTTTATTCCTTTGTCCTAAACTTCCTCTGCTTCAAAAACGACCTGCAACTGTGGTTTGCAAATTAACTGCCTCTGACATCTGAAGAGGGGGAAAAAACCCTACAAAAATCTATAAAACTTCACTTGCTACCCGTATGGGGGTCAAGGAAAGCAAGGGAAAGAATATTTTTTTAAAAATTTAGTTTAATTTTTAAAAATAATTCCTTACTAGAAGATGTTATATACTTAGATAAATACAACAATAGCATAGCAGCACCTTTCTGGAGATCATCTCCAATGATCCTGCCCTATCACCGAATCCAAAAGATTTCATTTAATCCAGAAAACTAATACAAAAAAGGTGAAACCTGAAGGATATGCTGACATGAGATGTATTATTGCTTCCAGTAGGACCAAACCAATGAAACACTAGCTATTTCTTCATTAAAAATAGTTCCTTGGCTGGATATGGTGGCTCATTCCTGTAATCCCAGCATTTTGGGAGGCTAAGGGGGGAGGATCACCTGAGGCCAGCCTGGGCAATATAGTGAGACCTTGTTTCTAGAAAATATTTTAAAGATTATCTGGGTATGGTGGCTTGTGCCTGTGGTCCTAGCTACTCAGGGGGCTGAAGTGGGAGGACTGCCTGAGCCTAGCAGGTTGAGGCTTCAGTGAGCTGTGATTGCATCATTGCACTCCAGCCTGGGTGACAGTGAGACCCTGTCTCAATTTTTTTTCCTTTTATTATAAAAGTGAAACATGCACACCTCAGAACATTTGAAAACTAAAGTATAAGGAGAAAAACAAAACCATTTTGGTTCCAATATCAAAGGTAACCACTTTAACATTCTAGTGCATTTCCTTCTAGTATTTTTTTTTTCCTTAGCAAAAATTCTTGACACATTCTGAGTTATGTGTGTATGTACAAAAACACACTATTTTGGATACTGCTCCCATGTCCTGTGGATTTCTAGTTTAATATAATACCAGAGTCCTTCCCCTTCCCATATTATTATTATTATTATTTATTATTATTATTATTTTTGAGACAGAGTCTCACTCTGTCGCCCAGGCTGGAGTGCGGTGGCTTGATCTTGGCTCACTGCAAGCTCCGCCTCCCAGGTTAATGCCATTCTCCTGCCTCAGCCTCCTGAGTAGCTGGGACTACAGGCACCCGCCACCACGCCTGGCTAATTTTTTGTATTTTTTTTAGTAGAGACGGGATTTCACCGTGTTACCCAGGATGGTCTTGATTTCCTGACCTTGTGATCTGCCCACCTGAGCCTCCCAAAGTGCTGGGATTACAGGTGTGAGCCACCACGCCTGGCCCCTATATTATTATAAACTTCTTAAAACATTTGTGGGCTGGGTGTAGTGGCTCGTGCCTTTAATCCCAACACTTTGGGAGGCGGAGGTGGGTGGATTGCTTGAGGCCAGGAGTTCAAGACCAGCCTGGGCAACATAGTGAGGCACCATCTCAAAAAAAAAAAAAAAAAATTTCCAAAAAATTTTTAGACATTTTTACATATAACTTGGGTTGTTTCTTATGGCTTAGATTGGTGCAAAGAGTGTGAGTTTGCCTTTTTTTTTCCTTCTTTTTTTTGTGGAGATTCAAAACAGGGAAGAGACCTCCATTCTAGCAGCTTTATACTATTTTGTAAGCCTTTTGGAATATGATGCATTTCAAAAGAAAACTAGAAAAAATAGAATATACATTGATGCAAATTCTCTATAGATTTTCTCATAGTTTTATATTCACTCTAGAAATGTGATCAGCAGTCCATGAAGTCTCTTTAGTTAGATGTTTATAGACAGAGATTTGAGACCAGGTTAGTACCGAGGTTCTATTAGCACCACTAAGTTATTTACAGATAAGAGAGGGAAAAAGAAAGAAGGGTGGGTAGGAATTTCACCTCCATGGGGCTTTGGACAAGACAGTGTAGAGAAAGAACACGAAGTAGATGAACAGCCTGAGAAAGAAAAGGAAAGGAAGGCTTTCTCTGCAGAAGTTAGCACTTACCAGTCTCTCAGATTCTTGCTATCACCCATTTCTAGAAGTTCTTTTTTTCCAAGTAAGAAATTATTGAAACTTTGTTCCTCAAAATGGTTTGGGGTAACATGTGACCACCCCACTCTCTCTGTAATGAGGTGGTTTATTTTCAGGTGATTGAAAAACCAGTAAAGATTTTCTGCTTCTGTGGAGACATCAGTCATCCCAGAAAGCTACAGTGTTCACTGGAGCAGCGCATTTCCAGAGGAAATCTTATGTTCTCACCTCTCAATTAGCAGATATTCATGGGGCAAATTCTATGTACAAGAACTATAGATTCTGTGTTTAGATGGTTAATTGCTGAACCACTGCAAAGCTACAAAGTGACTGGTGTTTAAAGTCTGTAACTCCTTGTACGGTCCCAAGGTAGTAGCTGAGATCTTACATTAGAGTGGTAGAACTTCAAGACTGCTACGTGCCAAGGTCAAGTACTTGCATCCTGTTTATTTAACTAATTTAGAAAGTGATATGGGCTTTTGGATTGTGAGTTTCTCATTCTCTTTTTCTGAGAATGAGAACAGCTCTTCATGTTTCAGGTTACCAATTTTTAAATAAAAAGAAAGTTGCTTTAATTTGTGTTACTTTAACCTGGATTTGTGTCAACATTCTTTTCATTTAAAGGGATACGGTAAATGCATTATCAATAAAACCAGAAAAGGGGCGGCGCAGTGGCTCACGCCTGTAATCCCAGCACTTTGGGAGGCCGAGGTGGGTGGATCAGGAGGTCAGGAGTTTGAGACCAGCGTGGCCAAGATGGTGAAACCCTGTTTCCACTAAAAATAAAAAAAATCAGCCAGGCATGGTCTTATACCAATAAGAGGCACTGTGCGCTGGGTACAGTGGCTCAGTGTAACTTTGGTCTCCCATTTGCAGCTGTCCATGTGAAAGTTGGGTCATATTTGATGGGGGCATTTCTAGAATGCGTGGAAGAAATATTTTTTGTATTCAACAAGCAGATAATGTTATATGATGGAGATGAAACAGTGCCTACCCACCTATCCGCCTCTAAGGAAACCACCCTGCTCAAAACCCCCATTGAGAGAATTGTGGCCATTTTTGTCACTGGAATCTCAGAAGAAGGGGATGAAAAAGTAGCCATAGAAATAATCACTGAAGATGGCCGGGTGTGGTGGCTCACGCCTGTAATCCCAGCACTTTGGGTGGTCGAGGCGGGTGGATCACCTGAGGTCAGGAGATCGAGACCAGCCTGGCCAACATGGTGAAACCCCGTCTCTACTAAAAATACAAAAATTAGCCAGGCATGGTGGCAGGTGCCTGTAATCCTAGCTACTGAGAAGGCTGAGGCAGGAGAATCACTTGAACACGGGAGGCGGAGCTGGCAGTGAGCCGAGATCGTGCCACTGCACTCCAGCCTGGGGGACAAGAGCAAGACTTTGTCTCAAAAAAAAAAAAAAAAAAAAAAAGATAAATAAATAAAAATAAATTTAAAAATAAATAAAAAATAAAAATAAAAAATAAAAAATAAAAAAAGAAATAATGGCTGAAAATTTCTCAAATTTGACAATTTGGGAAAAAAATACGGGCAAATCCAATAGAGTTTCCTTCTCTAAAAGTTTCTAAATTATATTTGACATTTGAATCAAAAAGTATAACATTGTGCAACGTGACTCTTCATGTATGTGTAGGAAACATTGAAGATAATTTTAAGTGGGAGAGGGCAAAGAGACTTTGAAGGGAGGTAAGGTTTCTATACTTCACCCAACTGGCAAAATGTGAATACTAAGAGATCGTTGTGGTGACGGAATGGTTCTACATCTTGATTATAGTGGTGGATATAGAAATCTACACATGATAAAATGATGGACTATTCAGCCGGGCGCAGTGGCTCACACCTGTAATCCCAGCACTTTGGGAGGCTGGGGCGGGCGGATCGTGAGGTCAGGAGATTGAGACCATCCTGGCTAATATGGTGAAACCCCGTCTCTACTAAAAATACAAAGTCAGCCGGGTGTGGTGGCAGGTGCCTGTAGTCCCAGCTACTCGGGAGGCTGAGGCAGGAGAATGATATGAACCCGGGAGGCGGAGCTTGCAGTGAGCCCAGATCGGGCCACTGCACTCCAGCCTGGGTGACAGAGCTAGACTCTGTCTCAAAACAAAAACAAAAACAAAAAAAACAAAAAAACTATTCATACACATCGCAACAATGTCAATGTCTTGATTTTGATATTGTTGAGATGTAACTGTTGGGGAAACTGGGTGAGGAGTACGGGGACCTCTATGTACTATCTTTGTAATCTCCTATAAATCTATAATCATTTCTAATTAACAAGATATAAATAAAAGATGACTGAAAGAAGTTTCTCGAAAATGATAAAAGCAAACATCAAAGTATCATTGTGATTCTCTGGCCATAATCAACATTTTAGAAAAGAGAAAGGGTTTCAAAAGCAATGTAGTGGATGAGGTGGACCCACTAATTTTCACACATTTTAAATTTCATCGTGGGGCAAATATGTAATGGAATGTTAGGTGAAAAAGAAATTGAAGGTTGGATTTGAAGAGAGACAGCATGGCAGTCCTGTCCAGAAATTCAGGATGAACTTCTGTCTTGATTAGATCTGATACTTCTTGTCAGATTTACATCTCTACAACATGAAACTGGTTAATCACTGTTAAGTTTAATAATATTATGTACCCCTTTGAAATCACAAAATATTCTAGGGATAAAAGCTAATTAAACTTTGACAGTCTGTCATATTTTTAGAGATAACTTAGACTAGTTATTTTCTTCCATAAGTTTAATTAGAAGTTATAGAATTAAAATTAGTATTCTCAGTAATATTGACAATTGGAAGAAAAAAGTAAGTAAAAAGTAAGTAAAACAAAAGAAAAATTCTCTTGTATGTTGGTGGAAATTGCATGTCAGTAGGACACCAGCAGATGGCAAAGAAAGCTTTCAAAATGATCGTCACAGTTACACGATCATTGATTTGTCATTAAAATAAATGTGAGACTGTTTCAAATGCCAACATAGTAAAATCATGGTACTATTCATTTTGGTCTTCTCTGTTCTTAATTAAGGACACTTGGCAGCAGGAAAGGTTTGCCCTGAAAACTTGACAGAAAGTCAGTGGCAGTAGGTATAGACAGAAATACAAAACTTCAGGTCTTGGATTTACCACGTGGAGCTGAATAATGTTGCTCTTAAAGTGGCTTTGCAGCATTGTCCAACTGCCAGTATTAATTACACGGACAGTTTCCAACTGCTATTACTTTGCCATATTTGTTAATGTTTAATACAAACTGGATCAGACAACTGTGGATCATGAAGTCTTTTTTAAATGGCAGTTTCTTCCATCATAAAAGTGCCTATGGGCAAGGCACAGTGGCTTATACCTGTAATCCTAGCACTTTGGGAGGCTGAGGCAGGAGGACTGGTTGAGCCCAGGAGTTTGAGACCAGCCTGGGCAACAGACTAAGACCTTGTCTCAAAAAAAAAAAAAAAAATATATATATATATATATATATATTTATATATATATTTTTATATATATATATAAATATATATATATAAATATATATATTTCACAGATACCTGAAAAAAAAAAATATATATATATATACACACACATATATTAGCTGGGCCTGGTGTACTGCCAGCTACCCTGGGGGCTGAGTTGAGAGGATTACTGGATTGCTTGAGCACAGGATGTCGAGGCTGCAGTAAGCTGGGATTGCACCACTGTCCTCCAGCCTGGGCGGCAGAGTGAGACCCTGCCTCTAGAAAAAAAAAAAAAAAAAAAAAAAAGGTGCCTGTGGAGGTATCATAAAGAAAAAAGTGAACGATAAAGATTCACATTGAGAGAGCCTGTTTTTCTAGTTTGTGTTTTCTGATTGACCTTTGTAACTGAGTTGCTCTTGTTCACGTCTTTGCTTTACAGGTCAATCAAGAGACCAGTCAGATCAGAATTACATTAGTTTAGTATTTTTTCACTTAACCCAAGGGCACAGATACCTGACCACTTCATCAGCCTCAAAACAGAATTTGCCACCTGCTTAATTTACGCATGAGTTGGCAAAAATTATTTTTTCCATTTAGTGCTGTCTGACACCACCATGACTAGATCAGGGGATTGGATATTTGATCTTCCAAGTACACATAATGTCAAAACGACTGAGTGTAACAGGAAATTTTAAACTCAGAGAGTATTTTCCTTTTATAGCCTTTAAAAAAAATTTACTTTAATTTCAGTCTATTATTTTACATCTTTTTCTTTAAACAGATATTTCACAGACAAACCAACATGAGAGGCCACGTCAATAATATGTGAACAATGTTTCTTTAAAAAGGAGAATTTTTCAGAAATTGTTATAGAAAATACAGGTTTCAAATATGGCAGGAAGCTAGATGCATATTTGTGAGAGGAAAGAATGAAAGAAAACAGCTCCTAGGCATTTTATTCCAGAAATGGATTTGTATTAAATTATTTCAGATTATACCATAGTTGCCAAGGCATTTATTGGTGATTACAGAGAGAATTTCACTTACTAGCTGTGGGGCCTGGTCATATTGTATAAACCCTCTAAGTCTTATTTGTTTTTTTCTCTGTTTGATTTAAATGATAATACCATGTAGAACTCATAGAGTATGCATTATGGTTACGTTAGATAATCTATGCAGCTGTTTGTATGCTCGTCAAATAATACGTGCTTAAAGGTTAGCTATTATCATTATTATTAAACTAAGCCAGATTGAGAGATTTCAAATCAAAGCCAAAGTAGAGGCATTCTAATTTGTAATTTGCATAATGCTTCCTTATGAATGATCTCATGTGAACCTCACAACAGCCTTTAAGGCCAGTGTGCCATAAAACCCTGGAAGCCCCTTCACTGTTTGCCATGCAATAACCCCGAATGTGGGCAACGGTGGACTTGCTTGTTGGCTGTCTGTGCGGCATAGCCCCTCAAGGTTGGCACTCCGTTCCCAAGAGGTGATTTATGCGCTTCCAAACAACTGCAGGAGGTAGAAGCAGATGGTATTCTTCAGATTTTAAATCTCGCTCTGTGTCTGATAGGACTTTTGCATTTTTATGACTTCCTAATATTATAGAGGAATCCCACCTCGCATGCCCCAAAGAAGAAAGGAAAAGTTATAACCAAAAGTCTCCTGAAAATCATCACTGTCAGTTTCCTTCAATGTAACAGCGGACAAGGATAAGCTGCCTCTCAAGAGGAGTAGGTTGTGTCATAAATCTTGCTCTTTTTTATTTCATCTGAGCCTGCAAGGGTGGAAGTACGCGATGTCTCCAGTTCCACTTGGAGAGATTCAAAGAAGGAAAACTCATTAGCAGGGAGACAAGGAACCAGTCCAGGCAATATCTGAATATTTATTATTTGATTTTATCTTGAATAGAAAAGAAAGGTGCTTTGTTCAGAAAGCTTCTGATTGGTATCTGTCCCTTCAACTTCTGAACCTTTGCCTCCCTGCTTTATAACAAGGATCTATTAATTAACTTGGTGCTTGGCAGAAAGAAGTGAGCTTTTTCTGAACTCTAAGAATTCTCCAAAAATGGTCATTAATGCTGGGAAGAGGATCAGCATTGTAATCTCATTTTATACATGAAGAAACTGAAGTTCAGATTAACTTCATACTCAAGCAATAAATAATTTGTAGAGCTGGGCACCAGAGGAACAAAGGGCTGTTTACTGAGAGACCTGAGCTTCTTATTCTGACTTTGCCTCCTGCTGGAGGTTCACCACTATGGGCCTCAGTTTCCTTACCTTCGAATGGGTTCAATGAATTAGATAGGCGGAGCAGACTTTCTCTGTAAAGGGTCACATAATAAATGTATTTGGCTTTGTGGACCAAAATATTCCTGCAGAGACTACTCTGCACGAACAATTCAACTCAGCTTTTAAAAGAGGGAACTATTCAACTCTGCTGAAACTTCTGTTTAGAGATAGCAGGTAAACAAATGGGTGTGAGTTATGTCTGATGACACTTAATTTACAGAAACAGGCAGCAAGCGGGACTTGGTCCACAGGCTATAGTTTGCAGACCACTAGCCTGGATGATGTAGAAGTTTTTTTACTGCTAATATTTGATGACTCAACTTGTTTTAATAGCAATGCTATTTCCCTAGGAAAGTTACCTTGATTATTCAATCATCTGTGGCTTGTGCAGTTTGTGGAGTACTTAAAGATTTTTCTGCAGCTTTTCCTTTCTTCTTCCATTTTTGAATGCCTGCTGTGCATATTGCAAATACAAATTATTATCTTAATGTCATTCTGCCTAGGGTTTAGGGTTTGTGTTAGGGGGAGTCGGGAGCAGTATGTGTGGGATTGGAGTGTGGGGTGTATGAAGGTGGGTGAGGTGTGGTCTCCTGGGTAAGATGACTGATTCGGAATGAAGACCCAAATCCTCAGGAGAACCTTCTGAATGTTAGTTCTCACCTCAGCTGATGAAAACGTTAGTTGTTTTTGCTATATTAAGCAAGGCTTGAGCAAGCGTCTCAGAGCTGCCAGGAATGGGGGGGGGATGTAAGGTAGGAAGATGGAAGAACGTGTCTCAACTTAGAGGAAAATATGATTTCTCCTGTTACAAACATCAAACTGTAAATACTTCTGTAACTGTGGTCCCAAGCCACATCCAAGAGGGTAAGCACTGCTTTCACATGGGGAACACTGTACCCTGGGTCCTTACTCCCCTTCCTGAACTATGTGAAGGAGAGGAGAACAGTTCAACTCCATCATTGTTTAAGAAATTCCTCTAATAAGAGAATTAGAGTATTGGTGGGGCACAGTGGCTCACACCTGTAATCCCAGCACTTTGGGATGTTGAGGTGGGAGGATCACTTGAGCTCCGGAGTTTGAGACCAGCCTGAGCAACATAGTAAGTCTTCATCTATATAATTTTTTTTTTTTTTTTTTAATTAGCCGAGCATGGTGGCATGTGCCTGTGGTCCCAGCTACTCTGGAGGCTGAGGTGAGAGGAACACTTGGGCCTGGGAGGTTAAGGCTGCAGCGAGCCATAATCACACCTCTGCACTGTAGCCTGGGCAACAGAGCAAGACCCTGCCACAAAATTAAAAAATAAATAAATAAAAAAGAAAACAACATAGCACACTGGCCAAACTTTAACAGTAACAGTGTGGCAAATGAACCTATTTACTCTTTATAAAAATGGTATTATTGCTACATAAAGCTTCTTTGGAATTTCAAAGTGAAGAAATGTCTTAAAAGACCAGAGAATCTGTTGGGTGTGGTGGCTCATGCCTGTAATCTCAGCTCTTTGGGAAGCCAAGGTGGGCAGATCACTTGAGCCCAGGAGTTTGAGACCAGCCTGGCCAATATGGTGAAACTCCATCTCTACCAAAAACACAAAAAATTATCCAGGTGTGGTGGCATGCGCCTGTAATCCCAGCTACTCAGGAGGCTGAGGTAGGAGGATCACTTGAGGCGGAGGTTGCAGTGAGCTGTGATTGCGCCACTGCACTCCAGCCTGGGTGACAGAGCAAGACCCCATCTCAAAAAATGAAAAAAAGAAATTAGCCAGGCATGGCGGTGCGCATCTGTATTCCCCGCTACCTGTGTTCCGGAGGCTGAGATGGAGGATTGCAGTCCAGGAGGTGGAGGCTGCAGTAAATTATAATCGTACCACTGTACTCCAGCCTGGGTGACACAAGGAGCCTCTGTCTCAAAATACCAAAAGCAAACAAACAGAAAACCCCCCCAGAGAATATACATCATGATAGTTTGCCTACTTCTATCAAGGAGCATTAGTTCTATTCAAATGTTATATTTGGCATTAAAATCATAAAAAGTCATAAATACTTATTTTTAATATCTCCTTATCTCTTTACCATCTGCCTCTCCCCACCTACTACTTTCTGGGAAACCACTGCAAATGATTTACTTTGTGTCCTTTTTGAAGTTTTTTTTTTCTGTACATTTATGAGTGTGTGCCTGCATTTGGCCGGATGTGTGATTATTAGATAATAATTAGATCACTGTGTATGATTATTAGACAATGTTTCTGCCTATTCAGACTACTGATATCACCAGATACAAGTCTGCCTAGCTACAGTGTGATAATACCTTTTGATAGGTCCTAGGAAATATTCAGCACGGGAAGTAAAACAAAAACTTCCCCTTAAACCCATACAATTGCATTGGTATATTGCTTCAGAGGCAGGCCTAATCCAGTCCTCTGAAGTGGAGGTCTGGGTGTATTTCAAGCATCAAGTTCTACTGTTACCTAAAATATTTTAGATGACTGAGGCAAGGGTTCTTGTTTTTCAGTCACGATATTAACTGAATCATGTTTTCATTCTACTTTCCTACCCTAATATTCTTACTGTAATATTAACTGCTCTAATACTTCCTCCTCTAATATTAATCTAGTAGTCCCAGGCACTGTGGTTTATATGAAAACTTGTTGAGTCTATTGGATGGAGAGAAATCTGGGTGCTTGAAGTAGATTACAGGCTGAAAGAACCTGAGATTCTACCGTAGTTAGACAAGCCAAGAAGTCAATAAGCCCAAGGAAGCATAACTTTAAGTTGCTGTAACTTCATCCCTGATTTGTCCTGATTTGCTGAGCTATCTCCATTCATCCTTGCTCACCTACTAATAGCTAGAGGATCCCTGCAGCCACCTAGAGCTGAGCCCATCTTCATAATTCTCTCCTATGGCATCAGACTCTTGTCAGTGATTTCATTTTAAGAATACGAATAAAGAACAAGGCTAGGAGAGAAAGATTTAATAGCATATTTTGCTGAAAATGTGAGCAATTAAAATGGGCTGACCAAATGTCAAAGATTCAGAATGTGGACTGTTGTGGAGAGAAGTTCTGCCTAATAAGTGCAGTGGACAAAATGAGGAATTTTTTCCGGACAAAGAGTAAGTTTAGTAAAAACAAAATCTGCTGTGAGTATCTGAAAATAATGAGCAGAGAAGAGAGGCAAAAGGACACATCTACATCTACATCAAGTCCTGCTAAACCGAGATGTGCATCTGACCCGTGCATCTGGGGAAATCAATCAAATTAGAGCAAAGTCATTTCCCAATTTTCATAGATGAGTGTTTTCTTTCAAAAATTAGTAGGTCCCGTAAGAAAATCAATTTTCTGCATTTTTCTACAGGAAATTATATTTGATTCAATGTAAAAAGGAAACGAGGAAGAAAATTAATATGACAGTACCGAGATCATGTGAGAAAACGAGAAGGAAATGCATGTGTGTGTGTGTGCGTGTGTGTGTGTGTGTGTGTGAGAGAGAGAAATAGCATACAGGAGTAGTAGGAAGGGCAGAATAAAGGGCATAGACCCTTATCATATCATAAAATAATGAATTTTTAAAGAACAAATTCATGTCATAGAGAAACTATGAAAGGTAATATTGGAAAAATATCCTATGTGCTTACTTAGTTAATCTACTGTAATGGTTTAGTACTTAAAACTGTTTATGTTTCCACGCCTGTGAAGATGACACATTATGTTTAGTTTAATGATTCTAGGTGAAGTACAGCTGCCCTGTGCAAACACTCGGCATTTTATCCATCACGAACCCCAGGGGCAAGTCACACCTTTCTGCCCTTAAATCCTTGCAGGGGCAGCCAAGCCTGGAGCCTTCCCCAGGAGAGCTGCAGGTGGAGGTGGCTCCGTACTTAGGCTGCGATTCATAGAGCCCAGGAAGAAGCGAACGCGATCCCGTCTCTGCAGCTGGATTCACTTCTCCCCGTTTTGGGTGTTTTCCCACATAGCATTTCTGGCTAAAGCCCTTTAGATTCAACTCAGATTCAAAATGGAACAACACGAGACACCCTCCCAGGGCTCATTCATCTCCTGCCCTGATAGGCTTGTTGGATTTCAGAAAATACTACAAACATGACAAATAGTTCTGTATATAAGTATTTCTCATGCAATATTTGGGATATACCTATCTAGCAGAATTATTCACTCTTTACTACAAACATGACAAATAGTTCTGTATATAAGTACTTCTCATGCAATATTTGAGATATACCTATCCAGCAGAATTATTCACTCTTTACCTGAAATTGAAATTTAACTGGACGACCTAGATTTTATTTGGCAACTCTATTGCTTGAGCTCTGGGAGCCTCCAGAGTATCTGAGAAATGTCTTAGGAGGGCAGACCCCTGTGTGTTTGGAGTGAAGAGCATGGGACAGGCGCTGATGCAGGAAGTATAAGTAAAATGACAAAAACACGCAAATCCAAATCCGACAGGTGAGCAGAGAAAAACCATTCTAAGTCTTTTGCTACTTTATCCGCAACACTGTTTCCTGAGGGTAAAGGAGTGAGCCAGCAGCCCTTTCCTTCCTGACTGTTCTCCTGAGAGCACCCCTTGTGACTTCTGGGCCAGAATCTGCATTTTACATATTTAAGGAACGATTTCAACTAGCAGCAATGAGTTCATCATACAGAAGAATGGACCAGACACTGGGAACGGGTTGTGTGTTGGGTTGGGGTGGTGAAAATGGGACACACCAAAAGACATAATGATACACTACAGGGACAGGGCAGACCTTCCAAAACACACTGCATGAATGCAAACACACACAAACATGCTCATGGTTGATTTTTCAAAAGAAATTATTTTTTTCTCTTCATAAATAACTCTCATTTAATTTATTAATCTGTGGCTGTTCTTGGAGAATTTCCTAGTGATCAAGAACATACGGACATCCACCATCTCTGGTCTGGAGGTAGGCAGCCAGGGTCTGAGCTGTTGGGCTCCCTGCTGAGCTGCCTGGCCAATGCAAGGTCTGGAAGCATCTCTTCTCTTAACACTGAGATCTCAGTCTGCGGTGGTCAAGAATGAACTCCTCTTGTTTAACCCGTATATTTATTTTAAATAAAACTATCACCTCAATTCCATATATCTAGGATTTTAACTTGGATTTGAGGACCTTTTAACTCTTAAGCCTGCAAAAGTTCTAGACTGAATGATAATTACTGACATTTGATGCACCTAGCACTAAAATGGAATGATATAATATTCTGACACAGGCTTTTCTTTCTAATTTATTCATCATTACTTATCTTGAGTCTAAGTTTGATGATCTTCTTGTAGAATGTTCTATATTGAAGTTATGCTGAGTTCAATCATAAAGTTAAGCCTAGTTAAACAGTGGGATTTTCTTTTTGGAACTCAAATGTTATATATATAATACATATGCACACATAGTCATACATAGCCCACGGCTATATTATTATGCAGGTTCCAGTGTCACGGAAACTCGTTAAGCTTTTCTGTGTCTCTGTGCCTAAAATCTACTGACAAAAATACAGTTTAACCACACACACTTAAATACAGTTTAGAGGGAAAAGGAGGTGCTATTTATACGGGATAGATAGAAATTTTAAAATAGTGAAATAAATCTGCTTTCTGTTAAAATAAAACTCATAAAATGTGCGATCGATATTACGGGTCATCCATTTCTTCCTTCTTATTTCTCACAGTGATATTTCAGGTCTTTTGGGATAGTCACTTTGTGGCTATCTTGGAATAAAACAGTCATTTCAATTCTGTGATGGGTCATAAGTAGGGTGTCTGGTTCATTTAGGGTCACAGCCCTAAAAGGCCAAGCCTAATCACTGGGAGTAGGAGCTGGCAGGGATCAGCTCCTAGGGCCTGTGTGGGCATTTTGGAAGTCCCTCCCCGCTGGGCTGCGCTGTCCCTCCCTCATGGTGCTGTAGTTGCAGTTTCCCCTGCGGGTGCCAGAGATGGAGTTGGGAAGGAGGTGTGGGAGAGTGGCCAGAGGCGGGGATAGAGGCAGATAGGGAAGAAAAACCTTTGGTTTGTAGGACATGGGTGGTATCTTGTTCCTGGCAACTATGCATGATGACAGCAAGGGCACAGTCTTTGGGGACAGTCATGCCGTAGCCAGCACAGAGGCCAGGCTGGCTGCGGGCCTGCACACTCACCCGTGCTGCTCTGGATGGTCCTAACGGTGGTGGTGGTGCGCGGTGGCGAGGACGACCTCAGGGACACGCACTCGTCGTCCTGGGAGCAGCCTTTCTCGATGGCCCGCACATAGCTGTGGCTCCGCATGCGGAAGCAGCCGGGCATGGGCAGGTCCAGCGCCTCCACCGCCTGCGACTCCAGCTCGCTGAACACGGACTCGCACACAGACTCAAACTGCCCGTTCACTTCCATCTCGCTCACCTGCGGACAGACACAGGCGTTGAGACACTCGCCTCCACCTGGTGGAGGACCAACCTCTCCAAGCATCTGCGAACTTCAATCCCCAGAAGAAAAAGCAGCGTCTGGTTATGTTAAGCTCAAATGCATTTTATTTCCTTTCTGTTACAGGCTATAATTGAATGGCATCCAGTTTATAATTCCAAAAATAGGTTCCTTTTTTTTTTTTTTTGTATTTTTAGTAGAGACAGGGTTTCGCCATGTTGGCCAGGCTGGTCTTGAACTCCTGACCTTAAGTGATCCACCCGCCTGGGCCTCCCAAAGTGCTGGGGTTACAGGCATGAGCTGTCACCATCAGCCTTGATTACATTTTAAAGAAAAAGGGCATTGTTTGTAGAATGCAAGGAAATGTGGGGCTTATTCCAATGCATGATGTTCTTATTTATAAACGCAAACTTGAAGAAGAATTTTATCAGTCCATTGTCAGAGTTCATGTATTTTGGTATAACTTTTTAGCACAAACATTTTAGAAACGAGTATTCTTACAGTGCCTTTTGAAGTAACTAGTTTGTCAAATAATTTCAGTGTCAAGCTTAATTTAGTGCAAGGTATGGAAACATGCCCTATATTTTCTGGCAAGATACTCACATTTTTCACAAAAATAGACTAAACTCAGATATGTCAAAATCTTGAAAAGCGCCATCAAGATTTTCAAACTATTTACCAGTTTCAGTCTTCTTTACAAAAAGCCCATATGGGCTGAGTGTGGTGGCTCACACTTATTACTTTGGGAGGCTGTGGCAGGAGGATCACTTCAGCCTGGGAGGTCGAGGCTGCAGGAAGCCCTGATTGTACCACTGCATTCCAGCCTGGGCAACAGAGAGAGATCTTGTCTCAACAAACGAACAACAACAAAAAAAGCTGATATGATTCATAAATTGTTTATTAATGTATTTTTAAAATTTGCTACAGAAATATTTGGTGTAATTGGAAAAAAATCTTTGAAATGGGGGCCCTCTTTTTTTGAAGAATAAGTTTTTATTGATTTATATTCCTCCTGTATATAACTTATATTAGGTTTGAGCCCCACTTAAGAAACAACAGGCCGGGCGCGGTGGCTCACGCCTGTAATCCCAGCACTTTGGGAGGCCGAGGCGGGCGGATCACAAGGTCAGGAGATCGAGACCACGGTGAAACCCCGTCTCTACTAAAAATACAAAACATTAGCCGGGCGCGGTTGTGGGCGCCTGTAGTCCCAGCTACTCGGGAGGCTGAGGCAGGAGAATGGCGTGAACCCGGGAGGCGGAGCTTGCAGTGAGCCGAGATCGCGCCACTGCACTCCAGCCTGGGCGACAGAGCGAGACTCCGTCTCAAAAAAAAAAAAAAAAAAAAAGAAACAACATTCCTGACTAGATGTTCCAGTAACTTCTCACTTTTTAGTTGACTTGCTAGAGATTTGGGAGCATTCTCAATTTTCTGTTACCTTCCAGGACATCTTATCTGTATTTTCCTAATATCAAATTCATGAGGCACTGAGAATTAAACAAATTAAACTACAATTGGGTTTTGAACGCTTACTGAAAACTATTACAATTTTTGGCTGTCTCCTCATTTTGTATTATCTGAAGTTGTGCTCCGGTTATGACTAATTTATTTAAACTTCAGATAAAAGTGACCAATTACCTTAAGGCATATCAATAGAAAGAGACATGCATTGTTTAATAATAATTCTTTACAGTTTAAAAATGCTATTTTCACATTCTTCATCTAATTTGTTATGTGAAATCCCTGCACATTTTCCAGGATAATAACTATGTGTGTCCATATTAGAAAATTATATCTCTATATATCCTTGTTTTTAAAGAAATACATGGACATACATTTAGAGGTAAAGGAATGTATCTGCAGCTATCAAATGGAGCGAGAGAGAGAAAGACTGAGCAAGTGAGCCAATATCTCAACAATCCATACATTTCAATCTGGGTCAAGGATATACAGGAGTCTTTGTATTACATGTGTTACTCTTTTTTAAGGTTGCAATTATTTCAAAGCCAAAAATAAAGCAAATATATATGTGTGTATGTCTATATACATCTGCACACGTATGGGTCTATATATATATAGACATATGTAATATATGTATATATGTATATAATTTATTCATTTTTTCCCCCTTTTAATCAACATACCAAACTTTACAAAGAGATAGCAAACTATCTCTGTCAAGGTAACAACCATTAAACTCGGATGACTATCTTTCTAGATAGTATATATGTCCCCTCTTCTACTTTGTATAAAACTTGAATTACATAGTAAATATAATTCTGCAACTTGTTGGTTTTTTTCCTTAACCCTCTAGGTTAAACTTACATTCTTTTTTTCTTTTTGTTTTTGGGGATAGGGTCTTGCTCTGTCACCCAGGGTGGAGTGCAGTGGCACGAAGAAGACTTACTGTAGCCTCAACTTCCTGCGCTCAAGCAATCCTGCTGACTCAGTTTCCTGGATAACTGGGACTACAGGTCTGCGCCACCATGCCTGGCTATTTTTTTTTTGTAGAGACAGGGTTTCGCCATGTTGCCCAGGCTGGTCTCAAACTGCTGGTCTCAAGCCATCAAGCCATCCTCCCAACTCCACCTCCCAAAGTGCTGGGATTACAGGTGTGAACTATGGCTCCTGGCTAAACTTATGTTCTTCATAGAATTCTTCCTCATTCCCTTTTATCCTTTTATTTTCATTATACACAGATACAGAAAACCATACAAAATAAATATATAACTTAATGAATTATAATAAGGCAAACACCTTGGAACCACTACCCAGATCAAGAAACAAAACTTTTCCAGACACCCTAGAAGTCCTCCACATGCCCCAATATTCACAATCTCTACTGTCTCTCTAATAGTACTTAACTAATACCCTGAGTTTTATTGCGTTTACTTTCGTGCATTTCTTTATGTTTTTTTTTTTTTTTTTTTTTCACCCAAGTGTGCATCCCTGGGCTCTGGTTTGTCTTACCCATTTAAAAAATCTGATAGATTTTAAAATTCACCTTTAACATACACTTATTTTGATTTATCTATTGAGAATCTAGGTTGTTTGCCCCATAGAGGTTCCCGTAGTCTGGATTTTGCTGATTTCATACTCATGGTGGAGTTCATCATGTTCCTCTGTATTTTGTATTGCTTGAAAATTGGAATCCAGATTCAGAGATTTGATCAGATGCAGGTTCAATCTTTCTGGCAAGGCTAGAGGTCATGTGCTTATTTCATCAGGAGGCACATTATGTCTAGTTTGTCTGTCTTTTATGTTGTTAGGAGTTATCTATGCTCAATGCCTAGATCTGTTAGTACTTGGGAGTTGTAAAATGCAATATTCTATAATTACTTTTACAACTACTAGTTGGAATATTCTCTTACACATTACTTGTTTACTTAATGATTTAGTTCATATAGCAATGGTAGGATAAATGCCTGATTTCCCCTCTTTATTTACTAATTTTCAAGATAAATTTTTTTCTCTTATATTCCATATGTAATCAGTTTTTAAAAATATCACATTAACTCATAGATTTAAAAATATTTGATGGTTTTCAGTTAATTGAAATAATTATCCTTAGTGAACTCAAATTTGTGCCATCTTTCATCAGTGGGAGCCTTTTAGGTTGGTTTGGGGGTCTTTTTGACATGAAAGTAGTAATCTTTGAGAACTTCTTTGATATCTGGTATGACAAAATATTCTAAACTCCACTTAAACCTTTCCTGCCCAGTCCTGGAATCAGTATGTTTCTGAAAAGCCCTTTCTTTTTTTAGTGGGAAATGGTTTCACAAGAACACAATCTGGCTACTAGGAAGATACGCTGTCATTGCTACTGGGTTAATCACTGTTCTTAGGTCTTTTCAGTGGGAAGAACTAGGATATAAATACTATAGGGTTCTTATGCAACCTCTTCTATATATGTTTATTCTTAGATATTTATTCCATACTGAGAATCTTGGTTCTCAAGGACACAGGAGATGATGGAATTGGAATATTCTATAACTATCCATTTACTTTATCCCATAATATATGCACAGAAAACATTACTAATACTACCCCTGCCCACATATGATTAAAGAGCTAACAATTTCATTTTATATGTGGTCCCTCTATTCTTTTCTCATTTTTAAATAATTGTGCTGTATTTATATCATCAGAGCAAATAAACCTATTATGCTCCCCAACCAGTGAATGCTCATTTAGTCTTAGTTCTACACATAATTGTGTTTAATGTTTGCTACTACAGGTGGTCCATGACTAATGATGGTTTGACTTATGCTTTTTCTACTTTATGATGATACAAGATTGATATGTATTCAGTAGAAACTGTACTTTGAATTTTGAATTTAAATCTTTTTCTGGGCTGTTGATATGTGGTTTAGTATTATCTCGAGATTCTGGGTAGGTGCTCAGCCATGCAATTACAAGGGTAAACAACTGATACTCCAAAGTGTACTGTGTTGCCAGTCCAGCGTTTTTTGGATATTGTGTCTTTTGTTTTCACATCCATCATGTTTACAAAATGCCCATTTTTGAGTTATGGTATTTTCAACTTACAATGGGTCTATCAGGGAAGTAAGTAGAGGAGCATCTGTAGTTCTTATGTCTGCTCATTCATATGGCTGGTTTAGAGCTCATTGTCTAGTGCATTTCTCAGAATGTGTTCATGGAATCAATATTCTTTGCATGCATCCATGCTTATAACAGTTTGTACCTTTTATACTTGAAAGTCAGTTTTTCTAGATATAAAAATCTTTGATTCACATATTTTTCCTTGAGTGTATTAAAATGCTACACACATCATTTTCTTCCAGCATAAACCATTGTTGTTAAAGGGTCCAATGGTAACTCAGTTTTCATTTTATTAAGTCAGTTGCTCTTTTTGTCTAGAAATTCAAAGTGTTTTTTAAAAAATTCTTTAAAGTCTTGTAATTTTACCAGAATATGCCCTGATGTTGATTGCTTTGGGTCAATTTCTCAGGTACATGGTGTGTTTACATGGTATGTTCTTCCACTATGTAGCTCCAACTCAACTTTTTATTTCAGGAAAGTTTAAAAAAATTCATTGTTTTTCTTACTTTTTCTGTTCCATTGATTTTCTTCTGAAGGGACTTCTATTATCTGTATGTCTAATGTTCTTGGTCTGTTTTTGATATTTGTCAATTTCTCTTTAATTCTTTCTAACTCTTGATTTATGTTCTCTGTTTTCTCTCTCTCTCTCTCTCTCTCTCTCTCTCTCTCTCTCTCTCTCTTTTAAGAGATAGGGTCTAGCTCTGTTGCCCAGGCTGGAGTGCAGTGCTGTGATCATAACTCATTATTATAACTCATTATCATTACCATCACCACCACCATCACCATTACTATCACTACCACTACCACTGCCATCACCATCATTACCACCACCATCATTACCAACACCATCAACATCATCACCACCATCACCATCACTATCATCACTGTTACCACCATCACCATCACCACCACCACCACCACCATCACTATCACAACCGCCACTGCCACCCGTTACCATCACCACCACCACCATTATGATCATCACCACCACCACCACATCACCACCACCATCATCACCACCACCATCATCACATCACCACCACCACCATCACAATCACCACTGCCATTTACTGTTACCATCACTGTCACCACCATCACCATCATCACTGCCACGACCATCACCACCACCATCACCATTACTATCACTGCCACTACCACTGCCATCACCATCATTACCACCACCATCACTACCAACACCATCACCATCATCACCATCACCATCACTAACATCACCATCACTGCCATCATTATCACCAACACACCAACATCACCACTATGGTCACCACCACCATCAGTAACATTAATTCTCACCTTGATGATCACAGTGTCTTCCAAACTAGCCTCTCTGCTTCTAGTTTCTCATTTTCTCCAATCTTTCCTATGTTTTTTTTGCCAGATTAATTATCCTACATCAAAGTTAGATTCATATCTCTTGCTTGCTTAAAAGTCAAAAGTTTTCTTTTTTTTTTTTTCTTTTTTCTTTTCTTTTAATTGAGAAAGAGTCTTACTAAGTCACCCAGGCTGGAGTGCAGTGACATGATCTCGGTTCACTGCAAGCTTCGCCTCCCAGTTTCAAGTGATTCTCTCGCCTCAGCCTCCAGAGTAGCTGGGATCACAGGTGTGTGCCACCATGTCAGGCTTACTTTTGTATTTTTACTAGATATAGGGTTTCACCATGTTGGCCAGGCTGATCTTGAACTCCTGATCTCAAGTGAATTTCCAAGGACCCTCTTCATTGTGCTTTCTTTATCCACCTATACAGGGCCCCACCTCCTGGCAGACCATTGATACCGGGGGCTTACTGTGGCTGAACACATGGCATGCTCTTTGCACCACTTGACTGGACCTCCTGTCTGAGGACCCAATGGTCTCCTGGGTGAGCGACTGCCTCCCTAACTCACGCCCTCTCAGTTCTCGCTAACCTTCCTGCCGCTAATGGCTCCTGACCACTGCTGCCCTGACGGCCCTCACCTGGCTGATGGTGCTCATGGCTCGCATGTAGCTCTCATTCCTGGAGCGGAACTTTGGTGATGTGAGCAAGCCTGCAGGGTCGAGGCTGTCCAGGCTCCGGTTGATGGAGACTTCACTCACTGCCCTCAGGTAACTATGACTCCGGATCTGGAGTTTGGGTGAGTGTTCATTGGAGATTCTGGAAGGGAACAATGGAAAAGGTACATTAGTCACATTCCAAAATGCAGGAAACAATAAGATATGGCACTACTGTCATTTATGCGGCACCCTAAATACTGGGACAAATGACGTAGATGCCCTTCTATGATTGCTAAACTCCCCCACAGTGTCTCAGAAGGAAGAACTTTTGACAGGAAATCATCAAGATCTGATGACATTAGAGAGCAATTAACATTCTCTTCAACCATGAACTAATTGCCTCATTCACATTTTCCTAGCCACCCTAGGAAGCAGATAATAAGCAGCAATTGTCCTGCCCTGGAATTCTGACTTGTGTAATTTGTAAAGCTTTTCTTTGTACCTATTTCTCTCTTGTGGTCATCTTTTTGTGTTTGGACAGTAAGTTTTAACAGTAAGTGGGTATATATCTATATCTACATTTTTATCTATCCATTTTCCTTCCTCCCTTCCTTCCTTCCCTCCTTCCTTCCTCCCTTCCTTCCTTCCCTCCTTCCTTCCTCCCTCCCTCCCTTCCTTCCTCCCTCCCTCCCTTCCTTCCTCCCTCCCTCCCTTCCTTCCTTCTATCCAATCTTTAACTCTCTAATAGAGTTGAGATTGAACTTCGTGAACAGACCTTACACCTTAGCCATTAAAAAGGCATACCTCTCAATCTTTATATGTAAACACAAGTCACTACACACCTTGTACTCTTTGGATTTATTCTAGGATGCATTGTAAAATTATAAAAGTAGAAAATGCTAATTGCAAATAGACAAGCTATACAGATGTGCACAAAGTGGAAGGCGGGTCCGCCTGTCTCTCCTTGTTCCTGTATGTAGAATTACATACCCTTAAAAGAACTACTCATAGCAGTTTGGGGTATATTCTTCCTCAGTCTTTCTATTCATATATAATCAACTTAATGTTCATTATTTTATTTTATTTTTTGAGACAGAGTCTCGCTCTGTCATACAGGCTGGAGTGCAGTGGTGAGATCTTGGCTCACTGCAGCCTCTGCCTCCTGGGTTCAAGCAATTCTCGTGCCTCAGCCCCTGAATAGCTGAAACAACAGGCACATGCCACCATGACCGGCTAATTTTTGTACTTTTTGTAGAGATGGGGTTTTTCTGTATTGGCCAGGTTGGTCTTGAACTCCTGGCCTCAAGTAACGTGCCTGCCTTGGCCTCCCAAAGTGTTGGGATTAAAGGTATGCGACACTGTGCCCGGCCAATGTTAGTCATTTTTAAAGTTTGTTTTCACATGGGATTAGTGTGATTTTTCTTTCTTTATTAGATTTCTTTAATTTTGGCTGTAACATTGTTCCTAATTAAATAAATTAAAGTTGATAGGGAAAAAGATATATGCCTCCACAGCTGCTATTATTTATCATCCTAGCCAGTGAAATTAGAAAATTTTAGAAAATAAGTAATATAAATATTTTAAAGAGATAAGTTTTGAGTATTTATAGATTATGCGATCAATTATCTGTAAATTAAGAGAAAATCAACTGAAAGACCATGAGCACTTTTAAGGGAAATCCTCAAGGTAGCTAGATATAAGGTAGCAATACATAAATTAACAGCTTTTCCATGTAATATCAAATAAAATTTTAATGAAAAAATTCCCTTTAAAATTGCAAAACAAAGAATACACAGAAATTACAAAAAAGAAATGCATTGGAATTTTATGAAGAAAATGATAAAATTTATGGAAGGCAATAAATAAGTGCTAAATTAATGCGAAAAACCTCCACAACAAGTTTCCTGTAAAAAAACTTAAATTTTTCCTAAATTTATCTATAAATTTAAGGTAATTGCAACAAAAATCTCCATATAAATTTTACCTGTTTTCTATTTTTGAGATGGAGTTTCACTCTGTCGCCCAGGCTGGAGTGCAGTGGTGTGATCTCGGCTCACTGCAACCTCCACCTCCTGGGTTCAAGCGATTCTCCTGCCTCAGCCTCCCGAGTAGCTGGGATGACATGCGCACGCCACCACAGCTGGCTAATTTTTGTATTTTATTAAAGATGGGTTTCACCATGTTGGCCCATCTGCTCTCAAACTCCTGACCTCAAGTGATCTGCCCACCTTGGCCTCCCAAATTGTTGGGATTACAGGCATAAGCCACTGCCCCATAAATCTCCATAGAAATTTTACTCAAATCTAACAAACTCATTTTAAAGTTTATATGAGGTTCAGAGCAGCATTATTCATAACAGACAAAAGGTGGAGGCAACTCAAATGTCTATCTAATGCTGAATAGATGAAATGTGGTAAAAGAACTATTTGGCTAAGAAAAGGAATGAAGTATTGATACATGCTACAATATAGATCTTTGAGAGCATCATGCTAAGTGAAAGAAGCCACATATTGCAAAAGATCACGTATTACATGATTGCACTTACATGAAATGTCCAGAATAGGCAAATTGCTAAAGACAGAAAGTAGATGAGTGGTTGACTAGAGCTCGGTGGAGAAAGCACAGGAAGATGGTGGCATTAGAAAGTGATGTCTAAAGAGTATGGAGTTTCTCTCTGCAGTGATAAAAAGGTTCTAAAATTAGTTATAGTGTCGGTTGCACAACTCTGTGAATATGCCAAAATCATTAAATTGTACACTTGAAAAGGGTGAATTATATGGTACGTGTATTATATTTCAACAAAACTGTTGTAAAAAATTACGTGAGTCCTCAAAATAATCAGATTTTCTTACGAAGGGAGTTTAGAGGGTAGACTAAACTGGGCAACACTAGAGAGAGAAAGCCAGTCAAGGTGGTTGCAGTGTTGCTATAATCTAAACAAGGGAAAAGGGCTCAGTTAAGTATTAGTGGTAGTAGAGAGGAAGAGACAGATTTGAGAATCCACATGAAAATTAAATGCAGATGATGAGTAAGGAGGTCTAAAGGTTCTAAGAAGAGCCAGAAAATAAAAATAAATAAAAAAACAAGGGGAGGAATGCCCTTTATCAGATCTAAGCTATATTTCATGTTTTATTTTTATTTATTTTTTGAGATGGAGTCTCACTTTATCGCCCAAGCTGGAGTGCAGTGGTGTGATCTCAGCTCACTGCAATCTCTGCCTCCTGGGTTCAAGTGATTCTCCTGCCTCAGCCTCCAGAGCAGCTGGGATTACAGGCACATGCCACCAAGCCCAGCTAATTTTTGTATTTTTGTAGAGAAGGGGTTTCACCATGTTGGCCAGGCTGGTCTCGAACTCCTGACCTCAAGTGATCTGCCCGCCTCGGCCTCCCGAAGTGCTGGGATTACAGGCGTTCGCCACCACACCTGGCCTCGGCTATACTTTATAGCTGCAATGATGAAAAAGGGTCATGTTGGTAAAGGAAATCGGTAGAATAAAATAAGGACACCAGAAACAGGACTAAGTATGTATTTGAATATAATATATTGCAAACGTGGCAGTTGGAATAGGCAAGGAAAAGATCAAGTATTTAATAATGGAGTTAGACCCTTTTTGCATCCACTTGGGGAAAAATGAATTCCTACTAAGCATATAGATTAAAAATAATATTTTAAAAATGTAAAGTTCTCCAATAAAATATAGATTATATTTTATAATCTCAATTTCTATACTTAAACAATTTAAAGAGAAATTTATCAATGTTTTATGAATTAAAAAAAAACCTATAAAGCCTTATGGAAGGCAATAAGGAAGACCTAAAGAAATGCAAAGCAATGTGGTAGAGAAAGACTTTAGAAGCATCGTGGTAAACTTAGACGCCATAAAGAGAAAGGTTAATGAATGGAAGTACATAAAAATTTAACACTTTTGTTCAGCCAAAGATCCTGTCAACGATGTTAAGAAAAATAGTCATTGAGTATGAGAACAGATTTGCAACACTAAGCAGCAAAAAGGGATCACATGCATAATATTTAAATTAGTAAGATGAATAAAAAATATGCAATCAACACAATGAAAAATGGTCAAAGCCTATAAAGAGGGAATCATAAGAAAAGAAATATGTAAGTTCACAGGAAAGTAACTTTATATATCACCAAGCATATGACAAAATGCTCGATCTCTCTAGTAATTAGAGAAATGTGGATTTTAAAAAACATACATTTACACATTACATTCATGTACATGCATCTCGATGTCCTCAAATTGTAAAGATATTCCCTATATTCTAAGTATCCTCTTAGTAGCAATGTATACGATTGCATCTATTCTTAAAGCTTGTATGGAATTACTTACATATAACAGCCCAAAACTATTCTTAGTAATACTAAACCCTGAGAATGTGATAAGCAACCACTTTTTGCAGCTGCACTGAGGGAGAAACCAAATTAAGACAGATCTAGAATATAACATCAACAGTAAATCTCTTATTGCATTTTACTGTTACAAAAGATAAACTAGGCCAGGTGCGGTGTGGCTCACACCTGTAATCCTAGCACTTTGGGAGGCTTAGGTGGAAGGATCACTTGAGCCCAGACCAGCCTGGGAAACACAGTGAGGCCCTGTCTCTATATTTTAATATAAAAAAAGTAAAAGAAAAAAAACTGTTCTAGAAATGTGCCCTTTAGATCCTTCAAGTAGTGGTCAAACATGAAAATAGCTTTGCCAGGTCAAGGTAATATTTTCCATGTGTTATGTGCTATTTTGGTGATTCTGACTGCGTCGCTTTATAACACCAATGCCCAAAATTTCAACCAACAAACTGAAAAATTCATTTTCCTTTTAAGATCTTTTTTTTCTTTTAAGAAAAAGAGAGCCATAGCTGGAAGCATTCATAAACTAAAGTTCACTTCTCCTTAGAACTTGCGCGTTAGATGACAAATGTGTTTCTTTGGCTGTTTTGCAACCTGACCCAGAGCAATGATATTGCCAACATAAATGATGATGCCATTGCAAATGTTATCAGGGCAGTGACGGGAGTGGCTGTTTCATAAATGGTGTACATTCAAAGAAGAAGTGAAAGTCCAGCATTTTGAAAAATGAGCGTCTGCTGGCTGAGATGGGGAAACGAGGCATCATTGCAACAATCATTCACTCTGGCCACTCGTCATGAAATAAGGCATAATTCCCAAATTTCAAAGTGAAACATCATTCAGAAGGAATTGAATAGTTCTTCTTTGGTGAGTCATTCCTGATAAAACAATGCATACATTAATAACACACAAAATGTAAGGAAAGGAACTATTTTATCTCGTCCACTTACAGAACAGAGCCTTCTGCTATCAATATAAAGGTTACTATATGCCCATGTGCTCCGGATGCAGAAACACTCATTAAAGAAACACCAAAATAGTATATCGATGACTTTATCTTCACCTCAAAAGAAAGCTGATCTGCTCAGAAGAAAGAGAGTGTGCATATTCAGAAACATTAACTCTCTCATGTTAGATGAATTATTTTCAACATTGGTCTAACAAAATGATGCTCTTCTTTTCCCACTCTTCTCCCTAAATTACTTATGCTAAGTTAACTTTTTCTAGCTTATTAGAACTAAAGTGAGATCTTGATTTTGTTGGGCTGGTAGGTCCCATTCATTATCATGTCTTTAAAGTACAAGCAATGATGGGAAGTTCTTAGGTGACAGTGAGCCAACCACACAAACAAGCTTGACGCTTTGTATCTGGAAGGCTGCCATTGCAAAGAAGAGCATATGCAGTAATCGTCAGACCACAAAGCTTTAAACCAATGTCTCAAAAGACAAAATGACTAACTTTGTAACATATTACTGAAAATAACTTCAGATGGTTGCGATGTTTTTTTCCCCCAAAGAAGGAAATGCTTCCAGGTTATTGAATCCAGTGGGAGAATCTTTGGAGGTGATGGACCATCTTATGGAGCCATCTGCACCTTAAGTTTTGTTCATTTTCATGTTGTCTTCTCTCTGACTTACAAAAGTATTGGAATATAAGGCTCTTCCATGGGACCCAGAGGAAACATCTTACGGCCTCAGGAGGTTAATCTAACTTTACTGTATTTCAAAAATGAAAGTATTTGGCCTTGGTCATGACACTTTTATCAAATCATACTCATAAACATTAATGGCTTGAACTGAGAGGCTTTGATCCCTTGGGCTTTGGTGTGGAAAATGGTACTTAGTAGGTGACAGTTCTCTGTTTAGTTTCAGGGAATCCAACACGGGGCATTTTACTAGTCAATCTGCTTTGGTAAAACGAAGCCTTTCTTTTCAGTAACCTTAACTATAATGGCTTTATAATCCGTATAGAAGTATAACTTTCATTAAAGTTGTTTACTTTTGTAGTTGCCTCTTGAGTTATTTCTACTTTATAATAATACCTGACATTTGTCACCATTTATCCAATGCCTGGCTACCGTTAATACTACCTTATAGATAAAGAAACTGTGACTTTGAAAGATCACATCGTGTTGAAGGTAATTCCAATGGAAGCTTGGCCTGTTAACTTCCACATTCCTATTCTGTCTTCTCCTCCTCCTCCTCCTCCCCCTCCTCCTCCTGCCCCTCCTCCTCCTCCTTTTTTTTTTTTTTTTGGACAGAGTCTTACGCTGTTGCCCAGACTGGAGTGCAGTGGTGCAGTCTCAGCTCACTGCAACCTCTGCTTCCTGGGTTAAAGTGATTCTCCTGCCTCAGCCTCCCAAGTAGCTGGGATTACAGGCGGGTGCCACCACGCCCAGCTAATTTTTTTGGTATTTTTAGTAGAGAGGGGGTTTCACCATTTTGGTCAGGCTGGTCTTGAACTCATGACCTCAAGTGATCTGCCTGCCTGGGACTCCCAAAGTGCTGGGATTATAGGGGTGAGGCACTGCACCTGGTCAACATCTCCTTCTATTTCTTGGGGAATCCAGCCTGGATTCTCATTTGGGTTCTCCTTCCTCCAACTTGCCCTTACATGCTTTTATTCCCTAATACTTTATAATTGTTTCTATTCTGTTTTTATTGTACATTCTGTTTATGGACAATCTCATCTCCTCAAAGGCTTCTATTACCAACTTTATGCTAGCCACTCCCAAATCTCTCTGTAGTCTAGAGATCTCCTAAACTTCAAAACTGAAGTTTTAAGTAACTACTGTACATTTCTATCCAGATGTTCCATAAGTACCAAAAAATTGTCATGAACCTCAAATGAACACATACCTTTCTCCTCAAATTTTCTTATTTTTTTAATCCACACTGAGATGAATACCCAGTCAACTAACCTAGAAATCCAGAAATTTATCCTCTTTTGTTAACTGTCTAAATCCAGTCGATCATCATATTTTCTTGTTTCTACTTCCTATATACATTTAAATTTGGTTTCTTTTCTCTCTTTCCTTGTTTCCAACTTTTTGGATTGGGGGGTACATGTGCAGGTTTACTACATGAGTATATTGTGTGTGATACTGAGGTTTTGGGGTATGATCGATCTTATCACCCAGGTAGTAAGCGAAGTACCCAATAGTTAGTCTTTTGACCCTTGTCCCCCTCCCTCCATCCCCTCTCTAGTAATCCCCAGAGTCTGTTGTTGCCATCTTTATGTCTGTGTGTACCCACTGTTTAGCTCCCATTTATAAGTGAGAACATGTGGCATTGGGTTTTTGGTTCCTGTGTTAATTTGCTTCAGATACTGGCTTCCAGCTGCACCCATGTTGCTGTGAAGGACATGATCGCATTGTTTGTTATGGCTGTGTAGTATTCCATGGTGTGTATGCACCATATTTCTTTATCCAATCCACTGCTGATGGGCATCTAGGTTGATTCCATGTCTTTGCTATTGTGAACAGTGCTGTAATAAACATACACATGCATGTGTCCTTTTGGTAGAAGGATTTATTTTCCTTTGGATATCTACCTGGTAGTGGGATTGCTGGGTCAAATGGTAGTTCCATATTCAGTTCTTGCCTCTCTCTCCTTCAGTACTTCTTGCTCTACTGCTTTCTCAGTCCAGGCTTCACCTTGATTCTACTAACCATGCTCCTATCACGAGTCTTGTACCCTTGAATGCATTTCTCTTGTCCTGCTAGTTACTTCGACGCTCTCTTCCGCAGGCTCCTTGGGTGAATCCTGTTAACCACAGGAGACACTCTAAACTCTTTACCTGCTTTCCAGTCTCCTCATTGGCTGTTTCCCCACATGATCATGCACGCCCTCGCAAGCTTCATCTTTGCACACCTGTTTCTATGGCTTGGAATGCTCTCCTTTCTCCACTTTCCACCCACCAAACTCTTCAACTCATTTCAGCAGGTCACTGGGTGTTAGAACCTCTATTTAGGTCATTTTCCTTCAGAAGGCCTCCTTTGTTCTTCCCAGACTAAAGTCCTCCATCTGTACCCCTCCAGTGGCTTTTATACTTCTCTGTTACACACTGTTTCCGTTGCTGTAATTATTATTATTATTTTTTTGAGACGGAGTCTCGCTCTGTCGCCCAGGCTGGAGTGCAGTGGCCGGATCTCAGCTCACTGCAAGCTCCGCCTCCCGGGTTCACGCCATTCTCCTGCCTCAGCCTCCCGAGTAGCTGGGACTACAGGCGCCCGCCACCTCGCCCGGCTAGTTTTTTGTATTTTTTTTTTTAGTAGAGACGGGGTTTCACCGTGTTAGCCAGGATGGTCTCAATCTCCTGACTTCGTGATCCGCCCGTCTCGGCCTCCCAAAGTGCTGGGATTACAGGCTTGAGCCACCGCGCCCGGCCGCATTGCTGTAATTATTAATATTTGGTTACACGTTTGTGTACTCTTCAGATTTTTGAGCTCTTAGAAGCAGAATCAGTATTTCATTCATTTTTGTTACACAGTGGTACACTGGCACTTAAATGTTTTACTTTAATTACCACTAATAACCCCTAACACTTGAGTGCTTTCTTTATGCCAGGCACTGTCTTTAAATCATCTCATGAAATGGATGAGTAAATAAATAAATGAGGAGGGTAACTCAGTTGATCATTATTCTAGACCTAAAATAGTTTGCTGTAAAAATTTTTTCTTTTCTTTTCTTTTTTCTTTTTGAGTCAGGGTCTCACTCTGCTGCCCAGGCTGGAGTGCAATGGTGCAATCACAGCTCACTGAGGCCTCGAACTCCTGGGCTCAAGCAATCCTCCCACTTCAGTCTCCTGAGTAGCTGGGACCACAGGTGTGTGTCACTACACCTGGCTAATTAAATTTTTTTTGTTTTTATGTTGCCCTGGCTGGTCTCGAACTCCTGGTCCCAAGTGATCCTCCTGTGCCCCGAAAAATTTTTATTTTTTAACTTATAAAGACCTCGTAAAGCTTTTTTTTTTTTTTTTTTTGAGATGGCGTCTCACTCTGTTGCCCAGGCTGGAGTGCAGTGGCACGATCTTGGCTCACTGCAACCTCTGCCTCCCAGGTTCAAGTGATTTTTCTGCCTCAGCCTCCCGAGTAGCTGGGACTACAGGCGTGTGCCACCATGCCTGGATAATTTTTGTATTTTTAGTAGAGATGTGGTTTCACCATATTGGCCAGGCTGGTCTCCTGACCTCGTGATCTGTCTACCTTGGCCTCTCAAAGTGCTGGGATTACAGGTGTGAACCACTGTGCCTGGCCTTCTTCTTTTTTTTTAAATGAGACGGAGTGTTACTCTGTCACCCAGGCCGGAGTGCAGTGGCACGATCTCGACTCACTGCCACCTCTGCTGCCCAGGTTCAAGTGATTCTCCTACCTCAACCTCCTAAGTAGCTGGGATTACAAGCATGCGCCACCACACCCAGCTAATTTTTGTTTTTTTAGTGGAGACAGGGTTTCATCATGTTGGCCAGGCTGGTCTCGAACTCCGGACTTCAAGTGATCCGCCTGCCTCAGCCTCCCAAAGGGTTGAGATTACAGGTGTGAGCCACCACGGCCAACTCATAAAGTTTTATTGTGATATAATTTATATACAGTACCATAAAAGTCACCCTTTTCAGTGATTTTTAGTATATTCATAGAATTATGCAACCATAATTACTACTGAATTCTAGAACATTTTCGTTATCCCCCCTCCAATCTTATACCCATTATAGTCACTCTCCATTCTTCCCTAGCCCAAATCCCTCATCTACCCCTTGTCTCTATGCCTTTGCCTGTTCCGGACACTTCACATACATGGAATCATACAATCTGTGGCTTTTGGTATCTGTCTTCTTTAACTTAGCATGATATTTTCTTTCTTCCCTCCCTCCCACCCGCCCTCCTTCCCTGCCTTCCTTCCTTCCCTCCCTCCCTCTCTCTCTCTTTCTTCTCTCTTTCTCTTTCTTTCTTCTCTCTCTCTCTCCCCGCCCCTTCCCCTACCTCTCTCTTTGTCTCTTTCTTTCTTTTTTGAGATGGGTTCTTACTCTGCTGCCCAGGAGTGCAGTGGCATGACCACAGCTCACTGCAGCTTCCAACTCCTGAGCTTAAACAATCCTCCTACCTCAGCTCCCATGTAGTTGGGACTACATGTAGGTGCAAGCCACTGCACCCATCCCTAGCATGATGTTTTCAAGGTTCATTCATGTTGTAGCGTGTATCAGTACTTCATTCCTTTATATAGCTGAATAGTATTGCACTGTATGAATATATATAACAATCTGTCCATTCATCAGTTGATGGACAGTTGACTTGTTTTTATTTTTTGGCTATTATGAATAATGCTGTAATAAACAATCATGTATAAGTTTTTGTGTCAGCACATAAAAATTTTATAGGAAAACATTTGAGATAAATGAGCAAGAAATTTTACATTGGGGGGTGGGACTTCTGGAATGACAGAGAGGAATTAGGTTAACATATTGGCAAAACTATTAAAATCAACCATTCCTGAACTAAGTAACCAAAGGCAGAGAACAAACAAACTCATTTATCCAAGAAAAACTACTGATTTTAGATAAAAACAATGGGGTCTTTGGAGATTTAACTTGGGGATATGCACATTCCCCTGCCCCCCAGCTCTGGCATACTAGCTGTGAACAGATGGCAGCCTTGCAGCCAACAGAGGGGACACACCCTTTTGGAGTGCTGTTGAAACCACCATCTCCAGTGAACAGTTAATATTTTTACTGGTCTCACAGCTCCCCTCTAAGCAGATCCCGGGGCATTGGAACTATTTGATCTGATTGGAAGCTCTGTTCTGTGGAAAAGCCCTATCCCCAGGTTGTTATAGAAAACAATAGCCTGAAATGGTTAACATTGTAGCTATTTAAGGCTGCAGTTTCCCTTGGGGCATACAAGAACTTGACCCAAAATTTCAAAGAAATTATTGGCCAAAATTATTTACAGACTATTTTTATTTACAGACTCAGGGTCTAACTCAAAGCCACTTTCTGTCTGAAGCTCTCCCTAATGCCTGCACTCCAAATGAGTCTCTTTTTTGTCTACCCTCTCATGGTTGCTTTCTTGCACATCTATTATAAGCTTAACATGGATTATATTGAAGTCAGTTCTGCATGTTCATCTTAACCTGGAGATGTGTAATTCTCAAGGGCAGGAATCACATGTCCTCCATAACATCCAGCATAAGCGTCATGCATAGTTGGATTAGTCATGCATATGATTCATGCATATGTCTCATCCAGCATAAGCGTCATGCATAGTAGGATTGCAGATGCCCGACTTTCCTTCCTTTGTTCCAGATATTTGCATTGCCAGCCAGAGTCCTTTTTCAAATTTTACTCCTTTTGCAACAACACAGTTTTCCTTAAACGTTAATTTTCCTTCTGTTTCTTAGGAGAGTAACTTCATAAAGGGATCCATTTCACCAACCAACGTGCCCCATCCGAAGAGCTCAGTTTACACACAGGGACAACTTCTAAAGTTTAAAATACAAATTAGAGGAACAAACTCCTATGGACCCCTTCTATATTCTTGTTCTTTCTCCACAAAGGTTTGACACGGGGGCATAAATGTCAGCATTATCTCTGGGAGACACTGCTATTGTGAAGAGCTGTAGACTTTCGTATCTCCTAGAAGCTCAGGGTTCAGGGTAGGGTGAAAGGGAGTTGAGAGAATAATCATGTGGATTCAGTTGATGCTGCAACTTATTGTTTGCTCCATCTATATTGCTCTGCCAAAAAAAAAACAACCTCATTTGGTTGGGGATTTCTGAATGTTCAACACTGTTCAAAAGCCACAGTCTCACTATGCGCAAAGCCAAATGCTAGAAGCTGGGATAACCCATTTTAGTTATCAAGTTGGCTTTATCCAAAATGAAGGTATTGTCCTTTCCATAATAATTCATCAGATGTAGAAACTATCAACATAAAATGCAATTCTTTCAGTGTGCCAAATATGTTTACCTATCATATTTAGACTCTTGTGGCACTTGGAACTCAAACGTTCTTTCCTCAATTATCAAGGCTGTGCAACATTAGATTTAAGGCAATACAAAATGAATGCCGACTACACATGATGCTTATGCTGGATGTTATGGAGGACATGTGATTCCTGCCCTTGAGAATTTCACATCTCCAGGGTAAATGAGCATGCAGAACTAACTTCAATATAATCCATGTTAAGCTTATAACGACGTGCAAGAAAGCAACCATAAGAGGGTAGACAAAGAAGAGACTCATTTGGAGTGCAGGCATTAGGGAGAGCTTCAGACAGAAAGTGGCTTTGATTTAGACCCTGAGTGGTAAGACGGTCATCAGGTAAAAGTGAGTCAGACGCAGTCATTCCAGATCCAGGGAGCTGCAAGGGCAAAAGCCTGGAGGCAGAGGTACAGGCAGCGGCTGGGATGCCAGACACTCAGGTTGCCGGCATATCCAGGGCTGAGCCTGTTCTGGTCAGAGGCCTATTGAAGTGTGGTGTAATGCTCTGCTGGTGAGTTTCTTCATCAAGACATGGCCTTCCCGAGGGCAGTGACCATGGTTGGCATCATAGGAATACATCGTTGTATTCCCCAATGTCAGCAAAGTGTCCGACATGTATTAGGTCTCCTTATACGTTTATTATATAAGTGTATGTGGCGCAGGGGTGGTAGGTTGTGAAGCCTGGCCAAGACATGGTGACAAGATGCCCAGTGAGACTGTGATGAGGGCCTGGAGAAAATCAGGGAACTGTGGAAGGAAGACAGGAGGAGTGGCATAGGGCCAATCCAAGAAGAAGCAGTTGAAAGGACAGATCTGCTGAGCTCCGCTCCTGGGTGACAGGAGGCAAGTGACGACACCTTTTACCTGGTATCTAGAGTGCAGTCAGGCCCAGGGGAATTAGTTTCTTTTTTTGGGAGCAGTAAGGAAATAATCTATCTTAATACTTCAATGTTCCTAGCAGAGTTTTATTGCCAGCTGGCTGGGGATACAGCAGGCAGTACAGAAAGAATTGTTTCCAAAGCATGCCGGGCAGGAGTTCGGGGCTACGGCCTGCTTTCGTGATTGCGGGAGGTCTGTGTGAAAATGCAGTGCATACACATTTGGGCAAATCACTGTCCAGAACTGAACAGCAACTAAAGCTAAGTGGGGCACCTCCTCCTTCTGGTCCAGGGCTGCCAGTTTTATAAAAACAATACTTATGCATTGCCTCAAAATAACTCCTGCAAGTACCTTTGCTTAATTTCCATTTGTGGAGGACCAAATTGATCGCCACATCAATTACAACAATCCAGAGAAAAATGTGATTTTCTGTGGGGGGTGGTTCCCTTTAGCATAAATAGTTTTACAGCGGGAAGTTTGTGTTGGTGGATTTGGCTCTTCAATTCGTTGAACCTTGGTTCATCAGTCTCAGTTTTGGTTGGGCCCATGGCACTGTGCAAGCCACAGCTTCCTCTTTAAAACAGAGCTAACAATATCCACCTTATGGAATTGTGTGAATTTACTGCATAATAAACATCTGTCTGTTTCTGTCTTTCTCGTGCTCCCCCTTCATTGTGGCAAAATACACATAATATAAAATCCACTGAATTCACCATTTTAGGGGTACAGTTCGGTGGCATTAAGGATAGTCACATTTTTGCACAACCACTGCCACTGTCCAACTCCAAAAGTTTTTTCTTATCCCAAACTGAGACTCTGTACCCATTAGACACTAACTCCCCATTTCCCTCCCTCCCCCTTAGCAACCAACATTCTACTTTTTGTATCTATGAATTTGGTCACTCTAGGTACCTCATATAAGTGGAATCATACAAAATTTGTCCTTTTGTGACTGTCTCATATTTCTCTTGGCATAATGTCTTCAAGGTTCATCCACATTGTCGTGTGTGACAGGATTTCCTTCCTCCAAGGCTGAATCATACTGTATTGAATGTGATGTGGTTTATCCATTCCGCCATAGATGAACTTGGTTATTGTGAATAATGCTGCGATGAGTATGAGTGTAGAAATATCTGTTTCAGTCCCTTTCTTTCTTTCTTTTTTTTTTTTATAAGACGGAGTCTCACACTATTGCCCAGGCTGGAGTGCATCTCGGCTCACTGCAACCTCTGCCTCGCAGGTTCAAGCTATTTTCCTGCTTCAGCCTCCTGAGTAGCTGGGATTATAGGCACGTGACACCACGCCGGGCTAATTTTTGTATTTTTAGTAGAGACAGGGTTTCACCACGTTGGCTAGGCTGGTCTCGAACTCCTGACCTCGTGATCTACCAGCCTCAGCCTCCCAAAGTGCTAGGATTACAGGCGTGAGCCACCGTGCCCGGCCTCAGTCCCTGCTTTCAATTTTTTCAGGTGTATACTCAGAAGTAGGAATCTCTCCTTAACAGAAGAACTTAATCTTTTCTATTTCATTTCTCAGTAATTTTGCTACCAACATTTGGGGACCAACATAATAAAAACAAACCATCATTTCCCTCAACCTGAGAAGGCACTTTGTTGATACTTCAGTGCCAGTTTTAAGGATGTTAAATAACATAGTAGTACTTCAAGGACTATTATGGCCATGGCTGAAAACAGAAAAATGATAGTTCTATTAGTTGGTGAAAAACAATAATAGAATTAAAACTCAGTATAATATCGTTGAGAATTCATTGTACTTCCAAGATTAAGGCATCCAGAAAAACAATTTCTTAAGCAGTTAAGAGATTGCTGAAAGACTGTTGACAACAGTATCAGTTTATGAACCAGCAAGAAAAGAAATAACTTTATCACTAAGGAAGACGTAATGACAGTTTAAATTGTACCAGGCAGTAAAAAGCCCACAATGGTAATTCTTAGGAAGGGATGGAAGTATGACCTGCATGCTGCTTTGAGCTGAATGCAATGTGTTTCTTTCAACTTTAAGAGCAGATGTACTTACACAGATGTAAGCTGACACTGACAAATCGGCACAGTTAAAGCTAGTGTAAAAGTATTTTGATAGATTTTTTTTTTCACAAATTGCTTCATATTCTGACTTCACTTTAGGAATTACAAGAGCAAGTAAAGAGAGACTCTTAAATAATTATTTTAATGTTGGTTTTCTTCTCTTCTCTATTGTCAAATGCTCTATGTCTATCTAAACTCACTGTCGGCTTGCTGAAAGGTCACAAAAAACGTATTCCTTCTATGTAATGGCCTTCAATGGTTCTGAAACCAGCAATCATGTTATCTGCCAAGCCTTCCTTTCTTTAGGTGACATGACCCTCTATTCCTCTCATGTCAACATTCCCAGGCTCTCCATAATCTTGATGACTCTTTTCTAAAGGCAGCTAAATTGTGAATTTCTCTTTGACAACAAGGCACCCTGAATGATACTCCATCTTTCAAATGTGGCTGACAAGTGAGGAATACAGAATGGCCATTATCATCCACATTCTGCAGGAAATCCTGCTGGGATGCAGCCTGGGAAAGCTTTGGATTGCATGGTGTGATGGTTACCATTGAGTGCCAACTTGATTGGATTGAAGGATGCAAAGTATTGTTTCTGGGTGTGTTTGTGAGGGTGTTGCCAAAGGAGATTAACACTGGAGTCAGTGGACTGGGAAAGGCAGACCCACCCTTAATCTGGGTGGGCACCCTCTGATCAGCTGCCGGCACAGCCAGAATAAAAGCAGACAGAAGAACGTGGAAAGACTAGACTGGCTTAGTCTTCCAGCCTGTATCTTTCTCCTGTGCTGGCTGCTTCCTGCCCTTGAACGTCGGACTCCACGTTCTTCATCCTGGGACTCTTGGGCCTTCAACCACAGACTGAAGGCTGCACTGTTGGCTTCCTTACTTTTAAGATTTTGGGGGTTAGATTGTCTTCCTTGCTCCTCAGCGTGCAGACAGTTTGTTGTGGGACTTTACCTTGTGATCATGCGAGTCAATACTCTTTAATAAACTCCCCTGTGTATATACATCTATCCTATTAGTTCTGTCCCTCTAAAGAACCCTGACTTATACACATGGCCTATAATCTCATTTTTGACTTCTGGTAAGCTCTTTTTGGGCGACTTTTGGATCTTCTTTATATCAAATGATGTTAAAGCATCCCAAATTTTGATCCTTTGCTTCAGTTAAAGGGAAATGAAAGGCCTATCCTTTTTTTATTTTTTATTTTTATTTTTGAGATGGAGTTTCACTCTTGTTGCCCAGGCTGGAGTGCAATGGCGTGATCTCATCTCAGTGCAACCTCCACCTCCCAGGTACAAGCAGTTCTCCTGTCTCAGCCTCCCAAGTAGCTCGGATTACAGGCATGCGCCACCACGCTTTTTTTTTTTTGTATTTAGTACAGATGGGGTTTCACCACGTTAGTCAGGCTGGTTGCGAACTACTGACCTCGGGCGATTCACCTGCCTCGGCTTCCCAAAGTGCTGGGATCACAGGTGTGCAGCACTGCACCTGACCTATCCTGTCGTTCGTATGCAATACATGCATATATCACCTATTCTTGCCAGTTTTGTGTAGCAGCAAATGTGATGAGGAAAGCAAAAATAACAAAACCACAATTTACTGAGTGTGTTACATGGCCCTATGCATTTGAGTGCTTTACCTACAGTATCTTATTTATCACACCAGTATTAAGGATTATTATAACAATTATGAAGTATTATTATACCTATTTTATAATGAAGAAGCTGAAGCTGACAAGTTTGTAAACTCAAAATTGAAAGCTGGTTCTAACTTCTGTAGTCTTAACCATCCTGTACCTTCCCATAAGCATGTCATCTATATCCTTACCCAAACACTAGCAAATTATTCACAAGGACTGGGCAAATCAGTAATCTCCTTTGGTAACACCAGTGATCAGTGAGTTGGCTCAGTCCATTAATAATGCAGCCTGTACTGAGAAGCCGATTAACCATCTATGTATGTTCCTATTACCCAGGCCTCTTGTTTGTTTGTTTTTCCTGCAAGGTAATTGTGATATACTGTTTCAAATGCTATCCTAAGTACAGTTACATTCCTCTGATACATCTCTCTCAGCTAAGACAAAGAGGGAAATACGGGTAGTTCTATATACCCCTTGTTAACATATCTATGCTGTTTTCCTATTTTCTACATCACCCCAAACCATCTATTTTAAAGCTGATTTTAGAATTTTGCAAGACTCATATGAAGGTAAGTATTTGCAGTCTTAAAAAATCTTCCTTTGGGAAAGCGAGATAACATTTACTGTTTTCCTGGTACATTCCTCATGGTTCCCAAATTATCACCAATAGTAATTCCGCAATCATATCTGAGTTCCTTCAGATGGAAACAAAATTTTCATGGCTTTATATGACTTCTTATTTGCGGCAGTTATCTGGTTTTGGTTCTAGGTTGAGCTTATGTAAGTGGTGTCAACTTTGTCAGCTTGGAATTGGGCAGGAGATGAGAATCAGGGGCCATAGGGAAGAAGAGGGGTGAGAAAAGCAAACTTAGTAGATGCCAGAGGTGTAGTTGAGTCTGGGCACAGCCTCAATTTTGTTTGTGTGCATGGCTGTGCTTGTTGTATCTGTTCATGTAGGTGGTGGATGAACATTCCCTGGCTGCTTTGGAAGGCTCAGAATCTCCATGCACACTTGCAAACTTCTTTTTTTTTTTTTTTTTGAGACGGAGTCTCGCTCTGTTGCCAGGCTGGAGTGCAGTGGCGCGATCTCGGCTCACTGCAAGCTCCGCCTCCCAGGTTCACGCCATTCTCCTGCCTCAACCTCCCGAGTAGCTGGGACTACAGGCGCCCGCCACCACGCTCGACTAAATTTTGGATTTTTAGTAGAGACGGGGTTTCACCGTGTTAGCCAGGATGGTCTCCATCTGACCTCATGATCTGCCTGCCTTGGTCTCCCAAAGTGCTGGGATTACAGGCGTGAGCCACCGCGCCTGGCCCCACACTTGCGTGCTTTTAAGATTGTTACACTTCATTTAAACTGGTGAAATGATGATGTCATTAGATTCTGATAAATTATAATACCTACAGCCACCCTTAAAAATCTGTACAAAGAGATATACTCGGGTGTGGTGACTCATGCCTGTAATCCCAGCACTTTGGGAGGCCGAGGCAGGTGGATCACCTGAGGTCAGGAGTTCGAGACCAGCCTGGCCAACATGGTGAAACCTCATCTCTAGTAAAAATACAAAAAAATTAGCCAGGTGTGGTGACGGGTGCCTGTAATCACAGCTACTCGGGAGGCTGAGACAGGAGAACTGCTTGAACCTGGGAGGCAGAGGTTGCAGTGAGCTGAGATCACACCATTGCACTCCAGCCTGGGCAACAAGAACAAAACTCTGTTTCAAAAGGAAAAAAAACAAAGAGATACACTCAAAAACACTACAAATAAAAACAGACTCCTGAAAAAATTAAGCATCACATTGGAAGGTGGGAAAAAGAAAATAGGGAAACAATAGACAAAATAAACGGAAAACAAAATAAAAAATGGCAGACATAAGCCCTAACATATCAATAATTGTGTTAAATGTAAAGAGCCTACATACATAAATTAAAAGGCAGAGATTTTCAGAGTGATTAAAAAAATGTCTATAAGAAACTCACTTCAAATATAACAATGTAGGCAAGTTGAAAGCAAAAGGATGGAAAATTTATATCCTGCAAACATTAATTAAAGGAAAATAGGAGTTGCTCTATTAGTATCAGATAAAGTACACTACAAAGTAAAAAAAAGTCAGAGATAGGGAAGTACATTATATAATGATATATCATGGGTTAATTCATCAGGAAGACATAGCATTCTTAGATGTTTATGCAGCAAACAACAGCATGTTTATGCTAAAAAAATATTGAATGAAAAAACTGATAGAACTGAAAGAAGAAATAGAAAAATTCACAATTATAGTTGGAGACCGCAGTTACTACCTCCCCAAAATTGACAGAACTAGACAGAAAGTCAGGAAGGATAGAGAAGAAGTCAACAACTCCATAAACCAATAGAATCAAACAGACATTAGAGAACACTCTACCCAAGAACAGCGGAATACTCATTCTTTCCAAGTGCCCATGGAACATATACCAAGATAGTCCATATTTGGGGCCATAAAAAAAAAAACTCAACAAACTTGAAAGAACTGAAATATACATAGTGTGTTCTACAACCACAATGGAATCAAATGAAAAATCAGTAACAGAAAGATAACAAGATCATCTTTAAACATGTGGAAATTAAACAACGCAAAGCTTAATAAGCCATAGATAAAAGAGGAAATCTCAAGGGAAATAAACAAATAACGCTGAACTGGAAGACAATTAAAACAAGCATACTAAAAGTTTTGAGACATAGCTAAAGCAGTGTTGAGAGGGAAATGTATAGCACTAAATGTATATGTTAGAAAAGAAGAAAAGTCTCAAATCAATAATTAAGCTTTTCCTGATGAACCTAAAAAAAGATCAGAATAAACTCAAAACAAGCAGAAAAACAATCTGAAAGATCAATTAAATATTTGACAAGAATCAAAGCTCTTCTTTGAAAAGGTCAATAAAATTGACAATCTTTTCACAAGCCTAACAAAGAATAAAAGAGAAAAGACTAATGATCCATATCAGGAATGAAATGGAATATCACTAGAGATTCTGCAGGTATAAAGGGATACTATGAGCAACTGTACACTCGTAAACTTGGCAACGTAGATGGAATGAAACAATTACTTGTAAAACAAAAATTACCACAATTCACCTTATTTTAAACAGATAATAGACATGTAATTCTTAAGGATATTGAATTTGTAATTTAAAAGTTCCTCAAAAAGAAATCTCCAGGTCCAGATGGTTTCACAGGAGGATGTCATCAACTTCTAAAGAAAAACCAAAACCAATTATACACAATCTTTTCCAGAAAATAGAAGAGAAGTGAACATTCCCATTATAAAATGAATTTTTATAAAGCTAGTATTACCCTAATATCAAAAGCAGAAAAAGACAGTACAAAAAAAGAAAACTATAGATCTCATGAATAAAGACACAAATCATCTTATCAAAACATTGGCAGATAGAATTCAGTAATATATATAAAGAATTATACACCATGACCAAGTGGAATTTACTCCACTTGGATGGGATATTCTACTTTCAGAAATGCAAGGCCTATTCCATATCTGAACATCAGTGTAATCTATTAATACCATATTAAGAGGCTAAGAAAAAAAATGATATGACCCTATCAACTGATGCAGAAAATGCATGTGACAAAAGTCAATACTCATTCATGATTAAAAGTCTAAGAAAAATAGAAATAAGAGGGAATTTCTTCAATTTGATAAGGAACATCTAAAAAGATCTACAGCTAATGATATACTTAAAGAAAGACAGAATGTTTTCCCAAGATCATGAACAAGACACAGATTTCCACTCTTATCATGCTTATTCAAAAGTTCTGGAAATTCTAGCCAGTATAGCAAGGAAATAAAAGGCATAGAGTTGGAAAGGAACCTAGTTCTCCTAGGCGCAGAACCACCACTTAGTTCAAAACTGTCCCTGTTCTGTCTTGTCATCTGTTTGCAGATGACATTATTGCCTACAAAGGAAATCCCAAGAACTTAACAAAAAAACTTCTGGAACTAAGTGAATTCAGCAAAGTCACAGGATATAAGGCTAATATACCAAAATCAGTTGTATTTCTCTATGTAGTCATGAACAGCCGGACACAGAAATTAAAAATCCAACAACATTTACAATTGCTTAGAAAATAAAAAGCGTAAATCTAACAAAATATGTTCAGGTCTGGTGAGCTGAAAAGTACACGACACTGATGAAATAAAGAAAAGATGATTTTAATAAATGGAGACACATATCATGTTTATGAGTTGTATAACACGAGTTGTATCATGTTTATGACATTTCTACTCAAAATAGTACAAATGTCAATTCTCCCCCAAATTGATATGCAGGTTTAATGCAATTCTTGTCAAAATCTCATAAAGATTTTTGTAGATATAGCCAAGGTTTTTAAAAAATTTATATGGAAAGTCAAAGGAACAAGCATAGCTAAAACAATTTTGAAAAAGGAGAATGAAGTGGGAGGACTCACTCTATTCAAAGACTTACTGTATAGCTACAATAATCTAGACTGTGTGGTATTGGTGAAAGGGTAGGCACATAGATCAATGAAACAGAATGGAGAATCAAGAAACAGACCCCACAAACCTCCCTAACCGATTACTGACAAAAGTGCAAAAGCAATTCAATAGGGGAAAGATGGCCTTTTTAATAAATGGTGCTGGAGCAATTGGACATCCACAGGCAAAAAGACATGAGTTTCACACCTCATGCAAACTTAAAATTGATCAAGGGCTTAAATGTAAAATATGAAACTATAAAACTTTAAAAAAAAATTGAAGAAAATCTCTGGGATTCTAAGCTAGGCAAAGAGTTCTTAGAATTGACCTAAAAGAATGATTCATAAAGTGAAAACCTGATAAATTAGATTTAATCAGAATTAAAAACTTCAGCTCTGTGAAATACCCGATTAAGAAGATGAAAAGATAAGCTAGAAATTGGGTGAAGATATTTGAAAATCACATATCTGACAAAGGATTAGTATCTAATATAAATAAAGTACTTTCAAAACCCAACAGTAAAAAACAAGCAATCCAATTAGATAATGCGCAAAACTCATGAAGAAACATTTCACAGATAAACCCAGGAGAAGAGTTCAACATCACTAGTCATTAAGGAAATGAAAATTAAGTTCACAATAAGATAGTACTCCACGCCTATCATAATGACTAAAACAAAACATAATGACAACAGCAAATGTTGGTGAGGATTCAACGAAAAGGGATCACTCACACATTACTGGTAGGAATGTAAAATGGTACAACCACTTTGTAAAACCGTTTGATGGTTTGTCTAAAACCTGAATATGCAACTACTATATGACCCAAGAATTATACTCCTGGGAATCTGTCTTAGAGAAATGAAGCCTATGTTCACTCAGAAACCTTTACAGGAATGGTTACAGCAGCTTTATTTATAATTGCCCCAAACTGCATACAACCAGGATATCCTTCAAGGAATGAATGATTAAACTGTAGTACATCCATGAAATACTTCTCAGCAACTCTCCTGGATGAATTTCCAGAGAACTATGCTGAATGAAGAAAGCCAGTCTTAGGTTACATACTGTATGACTCCATTCATGTAAAATGACAGATTTACAGAAACAGAGAACAGACTGGTGATTGCGAGGGGTAAAGAAAGTGGTGGGGTTGGGAAGCAAGTGGGTGTGGCTATAAAAGGGCAACATGAGGGACCCTTGCAGTGATGGAAATGTTTGTATCTTGACTATCAATGTCAATATCCTGTTTGTGATATTGTTCTACAGTTTTTTGAAATGTTACCATGGTGGGTAGCGGGGAAACTGGGTATAAGGTGCATGAGATCTCTCTGTACTATTTTTACAACTACATGTGAATCTACAATTATCTCAAAATAATTTTAATCTCAAAATAAAATTTTAATTATAAAAAGAATCCCATCTTCAGACAATGAATGAGTTAGGATGCAGGAAAAACTAATAGTGTGGTCCACCTAGCTCAAAGCTGGACATTGGAACTGAGTTTGTGCCTAACCAAGTAGAACCAAGTTAGTCTCCAAATTTTTAAACGTCTGCCATGATGAACCAGGGTCTGTGTGTGTGGCAGTGCGAAAAACACACTTGAAGAATGTACTCTTGGGTGGACTTGGGACCTGGTTGGAGACAGGCACTACTATGTGTAAGGCCTGCCTCTTTCATTTTCCCTGGCCTGATAGGTCAGTGCTGTCATTGTGGGAGAGGGAAGGAAGGCAGGAGAAGGGAGGTGGTGGAATTTTCCTCTTATTCTTCTCTGAATCTCTAGAAATTCAGGTAGTTCTTAATGAGCAGACATATGTCCTGAATATTGCTCCTGCCTTACCCCCACATCCCTGACTACTGCAAACTCCTGATAGTCACCCTGCTGCCAAAATTAAGGCAAAAAAGACTGGAGGTGGCCATAGGAGAAGGCATTTAAAATACATTTTGATGTGCCATGAAACAAACATGAATGCCCATTCATTTCCTATGCTTTACATGGGTTTAGCTATAGAAAGGCAACAGTTCTGAAATTTATACTTAGAGAAAATAACCACTCATTCATCTGAACAAAAACATAAAAGTTTTCCAGGAAATGTGAAGAATCATTAACTTCACAGATTCTGAACAGAAAGTATAATTGCATACGCTGTAAGGCAGAAACACATTTGAAAGCATTTGTGAGTGAAATGGAAACATGCCCGCCCCATCAACCCATTATCACCAGAATCACATAGTATTTAAATGGCCACATGTACTCTGACTAAATCAATTAGGTACAAAGACAAATAATTAGTACTGTTGGTAGTCAAAAGCTTTTCCAGATAGGTGCTTAGGTGTTGGAAAGATGACTTCTACCCACTTTTATTACCTTTATGCCATGGTAAATTATACTAATTTCTTATGCCTTGGGTGAGAGAATGGAAAGATAATATTCCCCGTATTGAGGATGGTTTAACTTTTCTATAGAGAAGCAACGAACAATCACTGACACATAAAAAGGGATAAAAACTTTCTGGTCAAAATGTACTCTGTTATGCTAGCAATATAAGCGATTTGACATATTCTGTTGTGGAAACTCCCAAGCTTCCAAGATTCCGATAAGGAACGTGTATGAAACACGAGCTCAGTGAAGCAAGGAGATTTGACAATAAATAAACAAAGCTTCCCTTTCACAAGCCTCGGTCCCACAGCTGAGACTCCGCTCGTGTTCTTCCCTCTTCTAACCCCTGGCTCTTGTTCTTCCCTTCCTCTTTTCTGGGTCTTTATTAATTGGGCTTTGTGTCTCTTGTAATGAAAAAGGCACTTATGCTCCGTCCTACTCCTTCCTGCGCCCCCATGGAAGGATGATGGGGATAATGGCGTGGGTCCAAGGGAGCAGAGAGTGCGTCTGTGTTTCCATGGAGACGCGCTCGGCCCGGGGGCGGCTGGCGGCGTCAGTCCCGGGGAGGACCGGCAGGGGGTGGTCGAGGCTGAGGACTGCGCAGGACCGCCCGGGCAGGACGTGCAGTGTGTATTGCAGGACTTACATAATGCTACTTTCCAAGCCAGGGTGCCTTCTAGGAAATCCTCAGCGATTTGCTCATTCAAGGTTTTAAAAGTTTGCCGTTGGCGACTTAATGAAAGAATCAAAAGGATGTTAGGGGCCTGGATTGCTGTTATCTTCTTTCAAAGGCTCTCCTTCAACGGATAAAAAGTTAAGGCTCAGAGCAGCTCTGGCTCTAACTAGCTAGTTAGTGGCAGAGCTGACGCTGGAACTGAGGTCTACTAACGGCCCGCCCTGGCTCTTAAAAAAAAATCCATGTGGTCACTGCCAGCTGTTATTTACAAGATACATTTCTAATGCTGAAAGAGCGTTCTCTCCTCTCCCGGCCCCTTCTGAGTTCGCATGTCTGTGGCTTAAGCTGCAAGTGGTGAAGCTTATTTCGGGAACAGAAGCACAAATTTAAAATACAACAGAATTATGAATAGATTGCAATATTTGACTATTTTGTAACAACTATAGACTCTGATGGTAAAAACAGTTAAAAACTCTTTCTTTCTCTCTTTCTCTTTCTTTCTCTCCCCTCCCTCCCTCCCTCCCTTCCTTCCTTCTTTCCTCTTTCTTTCTTTTCTTTCCTTTCCTTCTTTCCTGGAGTTCTTAATGAGCTCCTTGTGTGTTTTTTCTTTGTTGTCTAGTGTAGCTGCCTGTTGTCTTTTAATATATTTAGGAATAAGGAGTCTTTGTGAGTTATACATTCATGTGATCGTTTCGGGAATTTTATTAATAATATTATTATATGCTCAATTTCTGAGTCCTACCCCAGAACAATTAATTTAGGCTCTAAGGGTGTTTTTAAAAGTAGGCTATTCAAAATGTGGTTCTTGGACCAGTGGCATTGGCGCCCCCGGGAGCTTGTTAGGAACGCAGAATCACAAGCCCCACTTCAGAACCCCAGAATCAGCATTCGTGTTGTCACAGGACTTCCAGGGGATTTTTAAGTGCACTAAAGTTCGAAAAGACCAACGCTAAGCCCCCGACAACTCCAGTGAACATTTGGCACAGGGCCTCACCTCTTCAGCATGGTGTTAAACGGGGCCCTTGGTCCTTACCTTGGTGTTCCTGTCCATAATTGACTTGGCAGAGCCCATTTCAAAGAAGAGAACATTTTTACTTGTGCTTTAAGATAGGGCTGAAAGAATACTGGAATGAAGGAGTTCTTAATGAGCTCCTTGTGTATTCTTAGACAGGACTTTTAAATTTTTTTAATGTGAAAGGGCACTATTGATATACAAGGAACTCGTGGGAACTGAAAAAAGGAAACCAGTTTCTAGGTGGGCTCTGTTGCCTGTATTTGACTCATTCACTGATAACACACTCATAAACTGACACACACATGAACTCTGTTGGGCTCTCAGGATATAAGAACATTTGGTAATAAACTAATATTAGTAGACAATTTATCTTCTTTTTTGTTTTGTTTTATTATACTACCAAGCATAACACAGGGTTTTGTATATAGCAGGTGACTAACTATTGTTGGCAGCAAAAACAGTAGGTAAGTATTTACGGAAGGACCACTGTGCAAAAAGTACCCTCTAGGAACAAAATGTTTTCCTAATTAGTTAGAATAGTTAATATTTTATTGCTATTAGTGCAAGAACTGAGCAATTGGGATTGATGATTTCGGTTATCTGGTTTGCTTTTGGATAAGATGACTGTTGATCCCCTAGTGCTGAAAACAAGAACCGGCAGAACAAGTTCGGGTGTACTTAACAATAGTGTTCATCAATAACTTCCTGCCCCACTGATAAAAACACCTAGCTAAATTCATTTTTAACTGATAGCTAAATGCTGTTTCTATTTAACAGATTTTTTATGCTACATATTTGTAAATCTATTTCACTGTGTTCTGGGAGCACGAAAGATTGGTGCTAGATTAATTCAAGCATATTATAGAGGGAAATGGATAGAAACTTTCTGCCAATATTTCCATGTAGCCTGACAGTCAGATGTTAGAAGTATTCAATTGCCAAGTTAAAAAGTAACAGGAAGAATCAAAAAATATTTTTCTGTGATTGGGAATCCAAGCTGGGAAATGAGACTTCTTTCTACTTTCAAATTGGGGTGCTCACCTCCCCCAGCATGTCCCAGCAGCTGCCGCCTCACCTCCTTCCTCCTACTTATTAGGAATAATTTTCAGCTGCTGTCTGAGGGATGGTCTGCTACAGTTGCCAACTTCTGGGTATAGGCGGCATCCTTAAGCTGTTCCAATAACTCCGTGCCAAAATGTTCCTCTTGGTGAGTGCCAGGACACAAAAAGCTGAGATTTCCTGTTAAGGACTTAGCAAAATCCTGATCAGGTTCAACCTGGGTCTGCCAGGTACCCAAAGCCTTTTCTCGTTAGTGACAAGGTAATTCATGAGGAAGAATGTGTAATGGTTAGTGACAGCAGGACTTGTGGTAACTGTGGAGTCTTAGAGGCAGGGGTGCTGAGAAGTCGTTATGGTGTGAGTATCATATAGGACATGATAGATGGATGGACTATGAGTGATGCCCTTTCTTAGCCCATTTAGGAGAGTCTGTGTCTCAGATGTCTGAGGGGTTCTGTTTCAGATGGCAGGAGCTATGTCATGGCAAGGTGACATATTCGTCCTGCTGAAAGGGCTGGCTTGTTCATCGCTGCTTTGCCTTTTGCTCCTGGAGGTGATGCCTCTTATGAAAGGGGCTGGTGGGGGATAGTGGTGGTGGGCCCAGTCGTTCCATTCTGGTTATTTGGCCTAATTTCTTAAAAACACGGTTTTACTAAAAACTACATAAATGCAAGAGTACGCAGTCAGGTCATAAGTTTACAGTGTTGTGGCTCAGAAACCAGGACCCCAAAATATGGAGCTTGGACATGCTGAACTGAATAAGCCTCTCAAGTCTCTCTGAGCTCCCAGTCCCAGTCTCTCATCCTGGGTCTCTCTGAAAACAAAGAATGAAGTTGTTCTCTGAAGTTCCCTCATCTGCCTAAAGTCTAGACCTGCCAAAGAAAACAATTACCCACTTCCTCCCACCACCTCCTGCATCCCCTGCCTACAGTCCCTTTCCTGCGTTTTCATTAACTGAACTCATATCGCAGGAAGAAAGACTGAAGTCTGTCCAGGTAAAGAAAGTCACATCTGGACAGACTTTTTTCACAAACCACTGTCTGCTCTGCAGGCCCCACAGGCTTTGTCCCAGGTCACTGTGTGTTCTTCAAGCCCATTGAACTCCCCTAAAAATCATTTAGTACCTCCCTAAAATAATACACACTTCCCCATCTTTCTTTTTCCTTAAGAAGGATATGTAAGCATCTGGATCCCACTGGGTTATTTTGTAATAATTCTCCTTTCATTCCCCTGTGTTATGCACATCAATAAGGTTTGGCTTTGTGTCCCCACCCAAATCTCATGTCAAACTGCCATCCTCACATGTTGGAGGAAGGGCCTGGTGGGAGGTGACTGAATCATGGGGGCAAACTTCCCTCTGCCCATTTTCTTGATAGAGTTCTCAAGAGATCTGCTTGTCTGAATGTGTGTAGCACTTCCCCCTTCATTCTTTCTTCCTTCTGCTCCAGCCATGTAGGACGTGCCTGCTTCCCCTTCCCCTTCCACCATGATTGTAAGTTTCCTGAGGCCTCCCCAGGCATGCTTCCTGTACAGCCTGTGAAACCATAAGCCAATTAAGCCTCTTTTCTTTATACATTACCTTGTGTCAGGTAGTTCTTTACAGCAATGTGAGAACAAACTAGTACATTAAAATAAATTTGTGTGACATTTCTTCTATTAATCTGTCTTTTAAAAGTTGATTTTCAGTAAAACCTTCAGAGGGTGAGGGGGAAGTTTCCTCTTGGCCCCTACAACAGCTTGAAAAACTGTCACAAAGTGAATGCGCCCATGGAGTCAACTTTCAGTCCAGAAAGTGAACATTAGTTGTATCCCAGAGGCTCACTGCCAAACACTACCTCCTTTCCCCTTCCCAGAGATAAACACGACCCCGGCTTCTGATACCATAGATTCGTTTGGTTTGCTTTTGAACTTGAGATAAGTGATATCAAGATCTAGTAAATGGTAAAGGCGCAGCTTGAACTCACGTCCTTGGAATTCAGAACGAATGCCCACGTCACTGTACATTCTGCCAAGACACTCAACCCTTAAGAACTATCAGCTTCTGTGAGTTTCCCACCCCCATCCGGCACAGGATTGATGAGCAGAGAAATGACCAGTTAGCAGCCCGAGGGAAAAGACGGGGAAGATGGTAAGTTTGTGCATTCCATATAGGGTATCACCAGTCTCTGAGTATCAGATTGTGTGCACTGAATGGAAAACAGCATTCAGAAAGGGACTATAGATCCTCAGAAATCTAGAACAGGCTATGTCGCTAATTTTAGAGGAAACATTAACTTTGGCTTTTAAAGGTTACTAGTCTAATAACCATCATCTGGAGCTCTCTGTCTCCAGGGAAAGTAGTGCTAGAAATTAGGAGGAGTGTATTTTTCTGTGTTTGTACAACCCCAATGAAATGAATCCTTTGAAAGTAGTCAGTCTCTTCTGTTTTTTTATCTTCCATGCTGCATGGGACCTCAATCTAGATCCAAGAGACCGGGCTCTTAGAGGAACAAATGCACGCTTAACCTTTAACATGGGACCAGTTGTTGGCTTCCTTGTTCAGGGAGCGTGACCATCCTTGGAGGTGTGCCGACTCTCCGTTATAACCAGAAAGTGCAGATGCTTTTTCTCCTCACCCCCTGCCTTCCCTGCGCCAGTGCCAGCACATTTCTTTAGGGACATCACGCTATTTCTCTAAGCCTGAAAGTGATAAAGAGGAAATTACGTAACATTTGCTCAGTTGCTATTTCAAAAAAAAAAAAAAAAAAAAAAAAAAATCAATTCAAAGAGATCCCTGGGAAAATAATTTCATTTAATTAATTAATTAATTAATTAATTTTGAGACAAGTTCTCACTCTGTCACCCAGGCTGGAATGCAATGGCACGATCACGGCTCATTGCAGCCTCGACCTCCCGGCTCATGCTATCCTTCCATCTCAGCCTCATGAGCAGCTGGGATCACAAGTGTGGCCACCACGGCTGGTTAATTTTTTAAATTTGCTTTGTAGAGATAAGGTCTCACTCTGTTGCCCTGGCCGGTCTCAAACTCCTGGGCTCAGGCAATCCTCCTGCCTCAGCCTCCCAAAATGTTGGGATTATAGGCGTGAGCCTCTGCACCTGGTCAGAAAATTTTTTTATATATGCTTATAAAAGCAAATTTTCAAGGACCTATACATTACAAAACCTTACATTTAAACAATAGTTCAGTTTCCTTTTAAACACCCATTCATAAGTATGGCTGGAGTGTTTTGGCAGAGAGTGGGGAAAGGGCTTAGATGAATATTCAGAAGGAAATTCAGAAATACCCCCTGGGACAAGAAACTTCATGATAAAATGCATCCCTCACAGGGAGAGGCATTTCAATACCAGCCCGTGTGAATCAAGTGACCATTTCAGGGAAGAAACTGAATATGTTAGAGACAAAAAAAAAAAGTGTAGATAATTTTATAAAAGTGGAGGTGGTGGAAGAATATGCAGATGTGGCTGGAGAGAAGGGAGAGATGGGTTATATAAGTTTATATCTTAAAATAAATTTCTTAGAGCTCTGTACGTTATTATTTCATATTGAGAATAAGGGAAGCAAAGCAATTCTAAGCCTTTTTACTTGGAATTTTTCATACAATATTATTATGATCATCTCCTCTTGAAAAAACAAAAGAGATGTAAATGTCATTCCAAGGGCATTTGGGGTAGAGAGTATGTTTCAATTTTGAAAGGGGTTCCAAATCAGTGATAAATGTGGGTCAACAAGACATGAAAAATGTTTTGCATTTTGATATTAAGTGCTGTTTCTTTGAGTACAATAACATAATTGAACTAATAGGAATTGGCCCCCTGGCCTCCCAGACATTAAGAGAAAAGGCTGACCAGAAACAAGTTCTTTAGATCTGAAGTCAGAGTCCTGGGTGGGGGGTCCTTTTCTGAGCTGGGTGGATGTGTAGTGTGTGTGTGTTTGTAGAACTCAAATGGAATGAATCCTTCTTAAGTAAGCAGGCTCTCACATCTGTTCTTTTATTTATTTATTTTTTACCAGCCCTTTACTTTGTGTTCTCGTCAGTGAGACTTACTCTAGAAGAATTTCTGATTAAAGACATATCTTTAAGGGAAAAATTTAATTTCACACATCACAGCCTTGAACTAATTACCTTTTTGGGTGCAGGTAAAAAGCAGGTCAAGGCCAGGCGCGGTGGCTCATACCTGTAATCCCAGCACTTTGGGAGGCAGAGGCGGGTGAATCACCTGAGGTCAGGGGTTCGAGATCAGCCTGGCCAACATGGTGAAACCCTGTCTCTACTAAAAATACAAAAATTAGCTGGGCATGGTGGCGGGCGCCTGTAATCCCAGCTACTTGGGAGGCTGAGGCAGGAGAATCTCTTGAACCCAGGAGGTGGAGGTTGCAGTGAGCCGAATTTGCGCCATTGCACTCCAACCTAGATGACAAGAACAAGATTCCACCTTTTTTTTTTTTTTTTAAAAGCAAGTCATGCCTCTCATTTTAACTGATATAAGGAAGAGAAGACTTTTGATGGAAGGATCTAGGTTAGTAATAAAAACAGGTTTCTCAATAGTATGGGCTGTATAGGCAGGTTTTTCAGGGCTGCTGGGGATCTCTCACTAGAAGGCCCAGGCACAGAGACCTGTGCACAGCAGTGGCATGTGGGGAGAGATTCAAACTCCTTGGGATGCGCCAGAGTGGATGACTTTGGACCCAGATCACTCCATTTGTGAACCAGAAAGGTTAGGCATGGATACAGGAAAGAGGAACAAATGATCATTATGTTCTAAGGATAAATATTCCCTGGGAGAGCTGGCTGGGAAGCAAATGGATGAGCAGAGGGGACGAGGACCCGACAGAAAGGGAGATCCTGCCCTGGAGACATAGTGTGGCTCAGGGTCCTCTCTCCATGGCCCCACCCAGTCCTGCAGCCTTATAAGTCACGTGGCATTTATACAGGGAATTGCAGAGGCATGCAAAACCCAGGCTATCCCAATCTGATCTCACCCTCCATATCATATTACTCTGACTAGGTCATCCCCCCACGACCCAGGCCCAAAGACCACCGTTCCTTTTCTTACCCACCCACAGCTGGTGAGTGAGCAAGTTTTCCAAATGTAGCTCCCAAATTTCTGTCTGTGTTGTCCTCCCTCCTTCTGTCCTGATGTCAGAGCCTAGATCCTGGTAGAGTTCTCCTGTTCTATCTCCCTTTATCTCTCTGCATGGAAGGATTAATCCTTAAAAAGCAATGCCACCAGTTTTTGTTGTTGGTGTTGTTGTTGTTTTAGAAACAGGGTCTTGTCATGTTGCCCAGGCTGGTCTCGAACTCCTGAGCTCAAGTGATCCTCCCACTTCAGCCTCCCAAAGTGCTGGGATTACAGGTGTGAGCCACCATACCTGGCCCGGCAATCAGTTTTTTCCCCAAAACTCCAAAACCTTCAGTGGTTTCCATCGCCTACCAAATTTAAGCCTAAACCCATAGTAATCCATCCAAGCCCTCTCGGATCAGACGTGAACACTCTCTAAGGATATAGGTGATGCTGCACTGCTGTGCACAAGACAGACAACATCTGATTGTCCTCCAACGGGCCTGCCTCATTGCTTTGTTCAGGCCGCCCCATTGTTTTGATCTCCTCTATCTTTGCATGACAATATTCTATCTATTATTTAAGATCCATCCATGTATTATCTAAATCCCATCTCCTTCAGGAAGCTTGCTTGCTCTGATGCAAAGAGAAGGAAGCCGCCTCTTTCCCTTTTCAACATCTTCAAAGGGCTACTGTATAGAGTGGTCAATGCACCCTTTCTTTTCCTTTTCCTTCCTTCCTTCTTCCCTTCCCTTCCCTTCCATTCCCTTCCCTTTCCGAGAGACGGAGTGTTGCTCTGTTGCCTAGGCTGGAGTGCAGTGGTGTGATGTCAGCTTACTGCAACCTCCGCCTCCTGGGTTCAGGCGATTCTCCTGCTTCAGCTTTCCAAGTAGCTGGGACTATAGGCATATGCCAACATGTCCAGCTAATTTTTGTATTTTTGAGTAGAGGTGGGCTTTCACTACATGTTGGCCAGGCTGGTCTTGAACCCTTGACCTCAAGTGATCCACCTGCCTCGGCCTCCCAAAGTGCTGGGATTACAGGTGTGAGCCACCGCTCTCCTGTTACTCTTTCATAGACAACCCCACAGGCTTAAAAAATATTTTAAATGACAAAATACAGACATGCTCATATAGAAAATGTAATAACTGTCATGTGTAAAAAATAAAGGTATCCTTTCTCCACATTTTAGTTATTTAAAGATAAGTTATGATCATATATCTGTATTTATTCCTTATTGCTACTGTAATAAATCACCACAAGCTTAGTGGATTAAAACAACATTACTTTATTATGCTACATTCCCGGAGGTCAGAAATATGAAATGGGTCTCATTGGCTGAAATAAAGATGTCGACGGTGCGGTGTCCCTTTCTGGAGGTTCTAGGGGAGAAGCTCTTTTCTTGCCTTTTCCAGCTTTTAGAGGCTTCCTGTATTCCTGGATATTCTTCTTCCATATGCAAAGCCAGCAGTGGTTGGCTGGGTCTGTCCAGGTGCCCCCCTCCAACACTAACTCTTCTGCCTCCCTTTTCACTTGTAAGGCTGCTTGTGATTATCCAACTGGATCATTCAGGATAATCTCCCTATTTTAAAGTCAGTTGTTTAGTGACCTTAATTCCAACTGCAATCTTAATTCTTCCTTGCCGTGTAACATAGTCACAGGTTCCGGCATTAAGATGTGGATAGCTTTGCAAGCTATTATTCTGTCTGCCACAAGATCCTTCCATGTATTTCTCCTACTTTATAATATCAGTATCAATATGGAAAAGGATTTATTTATATATATTTTAGAGAGAGGGTCATGCTATACATTGCCCAGCAGGAGTGCAGTGGTGCAGTCTTAGCTCACTGCAACCTCAAGTTCCTGGGCTCCAGTGATCCTCCCACTTCAGTCTCCCAAGTAGCTAGGACTACAGACATGCACCACTATGCCCAGGTAATTAAAATTTTTTTTAAAAACATGTTTTGTAGAGATGTGGCCAGTATTGCTATGTTTCCTAGGCTGGTCTTGAACTCCTGGGCTTAAGTGACCCTCCTGCCTTGGCCTCTCAAAGTGCTGGGATTGCAGGCATGAGCCACTCTGCGTGGCCCAATGTTTATTTTTAAATATGTGATTGTTAAAGGTGTGAGATACCAGACATATGATATTATGTATCTTCTTTTTTAGTAGATAAATTATCTTGTACATTTTTATGTCAGTTCATTCAGAGGCCCTCATTATTTTTAGTGGTTACACAGTATGCCATAACATGAATATTTCATGGTTTATTTAATATTTTCCTACTAATGGACAGAAATTGTAGCAGCTTTAATTTTTTTTTTTTTTTTTTTTTTTTTTTTGAGATGGAGTCTTGCTCTTGTTGTCCAGGCTGGAGTGTAGTGGTGCAATCTTGGCTCATGGCAACCTCCACCATCCTGGGTTCAAGCCATTCCCCTGCCTCAGCCTCCCGAGTAGTTGGGACTGCAGGCACCTGCCACCATGCCAGCTAATTTTTTTTTGTATTTTTAGTAGAGACGGGGTTTCACCATGTTGGCCAGGCTGGTCTCAAGCTCCTGACCTTGTGACCTGCCCGTCTCGGTCTCCCAAAGTGCTGGGATTACAGGCATGAGCCAGCAAGTTTCCATTTTTTACCTTGTGTGTATATGCTTGTGTCCTTAGATAAGGCTGTCTACAGCAGAGATACCCATAAATGGACCTGCTGGGAGCAAAGGATAATTTATATTTTGACCTATATTTACATATTATATACCATTAAATAAAGTAGGAATTTTAAAAACATATTGCTGTTCAAATTCTTGTAAATTCAATGAGTTCAGATCTTTTCTTGATTGATTCAACTACTTCTCATCTAGGTACAAGGTACACACTGCTACATCTGATTAAACATGCTTGATTTGATTAAAATACATCTATCCTTGTTGTTGTTATTGTTGTTTGTTTAAAAACTCTACAGGAGATTCTATATATTCCAAGCTGTTCCCAATGACCATCTTGGTTTGGAGACAGAAGGAATGCCTCAATGATCATTAAAGTTCACTTTTGCTCCAAGATTTTTTTTTTTTTGGAGACAGAGTCTTGCTCTGTTGCCCAGGCTGGAATGCAGTGGTACAGTCTCGTCTCACTGCGACCTCTGCCTCCTGGGTTCAAGCAATTGTCCTGCCTCAGCTTCTAGAGTAGCTGGGATAACAGGTACGTGCCACAATGCCCAGCTAATTTTTGTACTTTTAGTAGAGACGGGGTTTCACCATGTTGGTCAGGCTGGTCTCGAACTCCTGACCTCAAGCGATCTGCCTGCCTTGGCCTCCCAAAGTGTTGGGATTACTGGCGTGAGCCACCGCGCCCGGCCTTGGTCCAAGATTTAAAGTATGAAGCATTCGGCACAAAACAAAGACTAATCATGCGAAGAGAGACTTTGCAGGTGTTGATGACGCATAAATCAGAAGAGCTCAGGTAGACCCCAAATCCCTTTAGAATGGCCCCAGTTTTTCTGGGTGGGGGAAAGAAAATTCAATGGCAATGACTCACCAAAGTACACCAAAATTTGTCCCTCTTGTGTTTGTTAAGTGAGCTGTGCACTGTAAGGTGGCCTCGTCCCCAAAATGCTGAGCTAGTCTGGAAAGCAGGCTTACGCTAAGTACAAGTGCTGAGGTAACAAGGAAGTGAGCCCATTCAAAACCAAGAGAACTTACGTCAGATCTTCTGAAAGTTAAAATCTCAACTAACAACAGCCTCTCCAATGTTTTTACTCTACTGATGAGCTATCAAACATCTTTACAGACCTTCAGTGTACAATTCCTCTTTGTTCTTTTAAATAAGAACATGACTTCCCTTCCTTTCAAATTTATATCTGAATTTCTTTTAAAATTTCTTTGACCTCAATTATTGTGACTTTTCTTGTTTTTTAAATGTTGGACTTCATCAAAATTAAAAAATTTTGTGAGTCAAAGGACACCTCAAGAAATTGAAAAGCCAATCCAAAGAATGGGAGAAAATTTTTGCAAACCATATCTCTGATAAGGAACTTATATCTAGAATATATAAACAACTCCTACAACTCAATTATTCGAAGACAAATACCCCAGTCAAAATGGGTAAAAAATTTGAATAGATATTTCTCCAAAGAAAATACACAAGTGACCAACAAGCATATAAAAAGATTCTCAAATGGTTAGTCATTTAAGCAATGCAAATCAAAACCTCAATGAATTACTACTTCACACCTTCTAAGACAACTACAATAAAAACAGATAAGAATATGTTGTCCAGGATGTGGAGAAATTGGAGCGCTTATACACATCTAGTGGGAAGAAAAAGGGTGCAGCCATTTTGGAAAACAGTCTGGCAGTTCCTCGGAAGGTTAAAAATGAAGTTAATATATGAACCAGCAATTCTGCTCCTAGCTATATACTCTGGAGGAATGACAACATATGCCCACATAAAAACCTGTACACATATGCTCACAGGAGCATTACTCATGATAGCCAAAAGTGAAACAATCCAAATGTTCATCAATTGACGAATGAATAAATAAAATGTGGGTTTTCCACACAGTAAAATACTATGCAGCTCTAAAAAGAAATGAAGTACTGATACATGCTACAACATGGATTAACCTTGAAAACATTATGCTAAATGAAAGAAAGGGTCACCTGTGCAAAATGTCCAGAATGGGCAAATCGATACAGACAAAGCAGAATGGAGCTATCTAGGGCTGTGGGGAGGACGGCAGGGAAATGGGGCATGACTACGAATAGGCATGGGAATTTGGGGGTGCTGAAAACGTTCTAAAATTGATAGTGGTGGTGCACAGCCATGAAGATACAAAAAACCATTGCATTGCACACTTAAAAAATGGGTGTGTTACGTAGTATGTGCATTGTATCTAAATAAAGTGGTTACTACAAAAAGCAATATCCTTTGGAAGCTGCTTACATGTGAATATAAGGCTTTTCCCTTTCTGTGGGTGCCACAGCGATCTCCCAGAGGGGTGGTACTGGTGGTGGTGAGAATCTTATGTGTACTCATAAGTGAAACTGATGTTTAAGCACTGAGGTAAACTGCTTAAATTAACCTGCTTTTTGTCTGCTTTTTGTTCCTGGCCCCTGGCTGGTGGGCTCATTTTTCTCTCTATGCTGATCTCATGTGTCCAACAAAAGCAACATTTCCAAATTTGAGCATGAGGTCTTTTATCTACGATGGAAGTCATTGCACAGACTAGAGTGTAAAGAAACAAATGGTGTTTGTATGTATGTTTGCAAGCCCACGTGTAAGTGGGAGGCCAACAAAGGGAGAAGTGTCATTGTTTGTTCCTGTGTGCTGTGTCCTGGGCTCCCCCGAGTTGGCCTGTTTAGGCCTACAAGGCCTCTCACCTGTGCTGCTTCCTTCTTGGACTTTCCCAGTTGTTGGGTCTCGAAGTGTGGCAACAACCTGGGGGCTGGGTACTCACCATCCTTTATCCTAGCCTTCTTTTCTATCAAGGTTTGTTTTCCATTTTCTTCTTTTTCTTAAGCTGTTATAGTCTCTGGAATGATTTGGGTCTGCCATGTGTGTGTTATTTTTTAAGAATCCTGGAGAATCTATTTTTACTCCTCTGTTCAGGTGTCCAAATGATGAAGACATTTTCTCCCAATCAGTGGCAACCCACCCACAATGTCAGTGTGTTCTCTGATTAGGCCTCTTGATGATGGCCGGATCCCTGCCTGGCTCTGCACCCGCGATGCTCCTGGGGCGCCCACGCAGAGCTGCTCCTGACAAGGAAAAAGGAGGGACGTTCCAGGCCAAGTCTGGATCCGGTGCACCAAGCTAGAGCCTTGGGGAAAGGGCGCTGCCAGAATTGTATTTTGTTAAAAACTGTATTGAGAGAACAAAGATAATCTCTAGAATGGTTCTAAAACTCAAGTGAAACCTGTAAACACGCAGGTGACAGGGCTCTGGCCACCTCCCTGGCCTCATCTTCTACCCCTTGTCCCTTGTCCTCTCACTGCCAGCCACCGACCTTCTTGCTCCTCTGTGTATCAGACAACCACACTCCTGCTGAAAGGTCTTCTCTGGGTTTGTAAAATGAAAACCCAGGTACTTCCCCCTTTTAAAAAAAAGTCCATCTTACTTTACAGACTGAAAAAGTAATGACTGCTTCTCTTCTCGGATGTTTTAAAATATTCTATGCAGCAGTTATGCATTCATTCACTTCATTTGTGCTCCCACTGATGGAAGCAGTATTAGGACAGGCTGTATTAGTTTCCTGTTACTGCTGTAACAGATTACCACAAGTTTAGAGGCTTAGAAAACCCACAGAGTTATTCTCTTACAGTTCTGGAGGCTGGAAGGCTGGAATGGGTCTTAAGGGCTGCAGTCAAGGTCTCAGCAGGACTGAGTTGCTTACGGATGCTGAAGGGGACAGCCTGTTCCTTTGCTTTGTAGGGGCCCAAGGAAAACATCCCCTTTGCCCTCTGAAGGTTCACTGAAAAACTCACTGACAAAAAGCAGATTAATAGAAAAAAGGCATGCAACATTATTCTAATGTGCATAGCATGGGAGAACCGCAGGAGAATGAGTACTCAATAACCCAATGGAGTACAGATCTTAAAAAGCCTTCTGCCTAGGGGAGGGGGACATGGGGGAATGTGGACCATTCTTTTGAGGGGCAGTAAATGATCATTAGGGAGAATGAATGGGCCTAGAAGACAGAAATTAACTTGTAAATGGAATTTGGATTTTGAATGAACCCAGGAGGCATTGTCTCATGAAAAAGTCTGTCCAGGTGGCTTTGCATTCTGTGTTCTTTTCTGAGACAGCAAATGAGATTTACCGGGATGAGAGGTGGAAGGCAACTGTGTTTCTCTTTGGGGTCTGGTTACTAGGTAGATAAGAGAATACTGAAGAAAAGCTTCGTCCTATGCCTTAGGAGAAACAGAGGATTGAAAGGGAGCAGGGGAGCAGGTCAGAGAGACCTCGAGGACTTTGAGGCTACTTCTGTAGTTTAGTCATATTTTGGGGTAAAGTGTGCTGGCTTCCTTCAGCCTTTCTTCTCTCCTAGAGGCAGTCTATATTTATTGGCTGTGGCCTTTTCTTACATCTTCAAAGCCAGTAGTGCAGCATCCTCCAGTGCTTCCTTCTTTCTCCAACCTCTGCTTCTGCTGCCATCTCCTCCTGTGACCCAGACTCTCCTGCCTCCCTTTTATAAGATCCCTCAGATGACATTGATCTCACTGGGATAATCTCTTCATCTCAAGATCTTTCACTTACCCACATCTGCAAAGTCTCTTTTGTCATGTAAAGTAACAAACTCACAGATTCTAGGGATTGTGATATAGACATCTTTGGTGGGCATTATTCTCCCATCCACAGAGGTCAAAGGCTGAGATAATTCAAATGCATTATTTTGGACCAAATGCTCCCATTTGGTTTTTATGATGATGATGACGATGACTAGATAGGCCCCAATGTAGTATTAGGAAACCAAAAATAGTTACAGATAATAGAAAGAAATCTGTTAAAATACTTAATGAGAATAAATCAGTAAAAATTACAGAGGTACATGTGGGTTTAGTGAATAATATCTTTCTAATGCAGAGAAGATGTCATCCGTGGAAAAGGCTATCAGTGGTATGTGTGGTCTTGGGTTTAGACTAGCTATGCTGCGTGCTAGCATGGAACTCTCCAACTTTAGCAGTCCTTGGTTCTAACGAGGAACTCTCAGCATTTGACCAACAACCTGCCGTCACAGGTGAGAACACGGGGCCTTTACTGAGCAAAGACCAAGCCTGTTAAATGTACCTCAAAAATAAGCTAAGTTAATGGAAAATAGGAGTGAATGACTACAAGGTTTATTTTTAAATTGCTTTCAAGTGGTGCATCTGTTGTATAAAAGAAGACATTTCAGGTCAATAAATTTTTGGACGATGTCTCATCTAGTTATCAGAAACTTGGTATTAATAATGAACTCTGGCTTCTAGCTCAGGGTCAAAGAACAGTGGAAAATGAATGTGCTTCAATGAGGAACACAATCTAATAGAGATTTCATGGAGTGTGTTGTTTGCATTTTTATATTGTCTAAGATGAAAACAGTGAATAAGTACCAGATAGCGAATTTTGAAACCCATCAGGGGAGAATTAGCAGTGGTTATTTGTGCAACAAGCAGAAGTAGTGAGAATTAGAAGAGAATTTAGGTTTCTAAAAACAAGTTTAGGAAAAATGTTCATGATAATCAAAATAGGAACATCATGAAATGACTTTGGATGTTTTGGGCATAGATATATGGTCACATTAAAGCAAACAAGAGGGGCCAGGCGCGGTGGCTCACACCTGTAATCCCAGCACTTTGGGAGGCCAAGGCGGGCAGATCACAAGATCAGGAGTTCAAGAACAGCCTGGTCAATATAGTGAAATCCCGTGCCTACTAGAAATACAAAACTTAGCCGGGCGTAGCGGCAGGCACCTGTAGTCCCAGCAACTTGGGAGCCTGAGGCAGGAGAATTGCTTGAGTCCAGGAGGCGGAAGTTGCAGTGGGCCAAGATTGCACCACTGCACTCTGGCCTGGGCGACAAAGCGAGACTCTGTCTCAAAAAAAAAAAAAAAAAAAAAAAGGTAAACTAGAGGAAAATGAACTTCTATTAATCTGAATTTCCTCATGACTTCACTGTGGTTCATATGATTTAACTAAGATGAGTCATATGAAAATAGTATTACCATGAGTACAACGGGGGCTGCATGATCCTCTTGGCAGTTTTATCTCATTCTTACTGGTATTCATTCCTTCTGAAATATTACCAGAAAACTGTGCAAAATTTGGGCTTCCTTTTGACTCTGTTGGGGCTGAGAAACCAATACCCCAAAATATGGCACTTTGATATGCCGCACTGAAGAAGGCTCTCGAGGTCTCTCTGACCCCGCTGCCCCGAGCTCTTATCCTCTGTCTCTTGCAAAACACAGGATGAAGTTCTCTGAAGTGCCCTCATCTGCCTAAAGTCTGGACTTGTGAAGAAAACAATTCCCTTTGGTTCTTTCCCGAGTCTTTAGTAACTGGACTCATATCACAGGAAGAAAGACTTAAATCTGTCAACGCACCTGAACTGACTTCTGTCACTAACCACTTCCTGCTCTGTGGGTCCAGCAGACTTTGTCCCAGGCCACTGCATGTTCTTTAAGCTCACTGGATTCCCCTAAGAAGCATTTACTACCCCGGTAAAATCATCCACACTTCTCCATCTCTCTTTTCCCTAACAAGAGGGGTATGCAAGCATCTGTGCTTTCTCCAAAGTCCTTCTTCATCTGAAACATGAGAGTCGGACTAGTTATAATTCCTCAGTTTCCTTCCAGTGCTAAAATTTAATCATATCAGGCAAAGATGATAATATGGCAGAAAGATAGGGAGGAAACTTTTAAAAGATGAAAATAGATGACTCCAAAACAACAGAGTCAGTTAGATGTTTTTGCCTCATTTCCCCTCGCTTAATCCTTTCAATCCTCACTGCTTGGGAAAGGTCAATTTTCACTAACCTGCCCTGCCTTCAAAGGAAGAGACCATGGAGAGTGAGTCATCTCTATCCCGCAAACATTTCAAACATGTGAGATACTAAAGATGATTTCTACTTCTACAACACCTTTTCTTCTGAGGATTACAAACAGCTATGATTAGGTTCATTTGGCAAATAGGAAAATTTGCTCTTTGAGTTAAGTAGCTTTTCAAGGTCATTACACATTGGCAGGCTCCTCCGGCACTCGGCTTTGTGAATCAGATGTAATTCTTATAGGGTCAGGCTTGGCAGTCCTATCACTATCATTCTAGAGCTACTTTTGTCATATAATGTAGCCATTATAAAGGAGAGCTACAAAGCACCTGTAAATACACAGGGAAATGGTTATGAATCAATGTTTAAGTGAAAAAAGAATAGAACACAAAGCTACATGTCTATTATTGTTACAGCCACCTAAAAATATGTGTGCTATGAACAAAACAGTGAAAACACATGCTGAAAACAAAGAACAGCCACAACAGAACCATTCCTGTTCTGTGGTGATATTACAGCTAATTGTTTCATTTTCAAACATTCTTCTAATGTGACAGATCATTTATACATTTATCAATTCATTCGCACAATTAATTCAGCACGTACTCTGTGCCAGCTCCTACAGTGCTAGTACATCACGGAAGAAACAGATGGATATTATGGTGCTAGTCCTTGACTGAGCCCTCGCTCTGAGTCTAGCAGGGGAGAGATACATGTAGACGAACAGTTCCGACACAGTGCAATACGTCTCGTAATGAGGGTCTTTCGGATAATTTACTAGAGAAATGTTTAGAAGATATAATTAATGGACTTTAATAAACCTACCACAGAGGTAGGACTTTAATAAACCTCCCACAGAGGCTGTGGGAAGAATGGTAACAAACAGAGAGGAAAGAACAGGTAAGAGACTGAGCATGAAAAGCCCCCTTGTGATAACTTTCAACACTGAGGTGCCAGGGAGCCATCCAGAAAAAGCTGGAAACTTCTCAGAGATGTGGAGCTCAGATGGAAGGCCAGGATCAAAGAGGTAACTCTGGGGGTTAAAGCCAAGTAGGTAACAGATGAATCTGCAAGAATGGATGAGATTGTCTAAAGAGACTATATTGGATGAGAAGAGGCAGTGATCAAGGCAGGACCACAGGATGTATCAATATTTAAAGAGACACTGAAGGAAGGGGACCCCCAAAAGACACTGAGAAACTGTCTGATTTTTAGGAGGAGAGCAAAGAGAGAAGGGCAGCACTTAAGCCAACAGGAAAGTTCCTAGAAGATAGTAGTCAACAGTGTAAAATATTATGGAAATGTCGAAAAAGATGAGTATGCAGAAATGTCCCTTGGCTGTGGCATTTGGGAGGACTTGAGTGAGGTTAAGAGTGATGAGGACCCAAGAGTTAATGCGAAATACCAAGGAGGTGACAGATATGAAACAACAACAAAATGGAAATATCTGAATTTAGGCACCATGCTAAGATAACCAGCAATAATATTTTTTTTTTTTTTTTTTTTTTTTTTTTTTTTTTTTTTGAGACGGAGTCTCACGCTGTTGCCCAGGCTGGAGTGCAGTGGCGCGATCTCGGCTCACTGCAAGCTCCGCCTCCTGGGTTCACGCCATTCTCCTGCCTCAGCCTCCTGAGTAGCTGGGACTACAGGCGCCCACCACCGCGCCCGGCTAATTTTTTGTATTTTTAGTAGAGACGGGGTTTCACTGTGGTCTCGATCTCCTGACCTTGTGATCCGCCCACCTCGGCCTCCCAAAGTGCTGGGATTACAGGCTTGAGCCACCGCGCCCGGCCAGCAATAATATTTTTAATGGTCAGAAGCTATGTTTTAGGAAATATCATAAGCAGTAGCTCTGGCACATAGATTATTTCAGAGTCAAAGAAAATTCTTTTAGCCTAAATGTGGGCAAATGTTGATAAGTTCTTCATGGCTTTCAAATGTCAACTAGGTACAGTAGCTGGTTTTTAGTTTGAGGAGATGCCTATTAGCCCGCAGATGGTATGTCAGAATCAGTGGAAAATTATAAAATTCTCAGTCTCCAAGAAAAATTTTAGAATGACCTACCTTCCTTCTCTTTGTTTAGTTGGTAGACAAGCAGATGCCTAGTGAATGGTGGAACTTGCCTCTTTTTTGTTTGGACAGTTTCAAAATCTTCCTGAGTCTCTGCTTCTTTTGTTTCTTTTTCTTTTTTTTTGAGACAGGGTCTTACTGTGTCACCCAGGTTGGAGTGCAGTGGCATGATGATAGCTCACTGTAGCCTCGAACTCCTGGGCTTAAGCAATCCTCCCGCCCTAGCCTCCTGAGTAGCTGAGTTCACAGGTGTGCATCACAATGACTGGCTAATTTTTCAAATTTTGTGGAGAGATGGGATCTTGCTATGTTGCCCAGGCTTGTCTCAAAATCCCAGGCTCAAGTGATCCTCCTGTGTTAGCCTCCCAAGTGCTGGGATTACAAGCATCAGGCATGGCGCCTGGCCAGTCTTTGTTTCTTTAATCTTCAAAATGAGTAAGTTGGATTAGGTTGTGATTTTCATTATCAACTTGATTAGAGAAAAGCAGGAAACAGATATCAGATTTAACTCAAGGAAGAGTATTTGCCTGCATTTTCTTTTAAATTGGATATACCCATGCAAGAATTTGGGGAAAAGGGAAGGACTCACGACTTGCAGGGAAGTGGATGGTGCATTTGTGGCGGCAGGCAGTGGGGAAGGTTTCCTTTGCAGGAGTCAATGTGAGGGGTTTGGCAGGGCTTCAGCATCTGTCACAAGGGGTTGGTAGATTTATGTGCTTCTCTAGGAGGCCCCTGAACTTGTTTTCAGCATGAGATAAATCACTGTCACTTTGCAGACAGGCACAGACAAACATGGAGGCTACTTTTGCTTCATTAAACAAAAGAACCAACCAGGCTCCCGCAGATGGGGTTTCTGCCTCTTAGAAATGACAGAATCAATTAGTGCAGGTTCACCACGATGGTACACCACGGACATGGCTTTTGGGCTGCGGCAATAAAGACCTGTCAACTCTGATGATGTTTCTGGAGAACGGTGGGGGAATATGTGGCAGCTCCTTGGGACCTGAAAAATGATATCCCTCAGAAAAGCAGGCACAGGCATTGTAATAATACACTTGACAAGCACCTTATCTTCTAGGAACTTTGTAAGACATGATGATAATTACTAATCAAAATTGGCTTAATATAGCATAGCAGTACTCACTAGAAATCAGCACAGATGGGAAGGCTGTGAAAACCAGCATTTTGTTCTCTCGTAATTTCATACACATTTGTTACTCCAGTGGTGTCAGAAAGCTCAAAGTGGCTTATAAGAACAATGGATCTAAAAGTTGGCTTGAGTCCAGAGCTGTCAAAGCTTAGTCTGCATTGTATGATGCCATTTATTGAAGCAAGGTGATGTGCACATGTGCGTGTGTGTGTGCGTGTATGTGTGTGAGACAGAGAAAGAGATGAATTGATGATAGAAATCTTATTCAGACAAAAACACAATATTAACTTAGGAGTCAATGATAATCATTATGTAATATATGGCATTATACGTAGTCATGTATTTTGTGAATTAAAATGTATTTTCCTAGAAAGTATAACAATTTCAGTACTACTGAATGTAATCAACTGAAATGAAGCACAGTTGAGATAAGCAAATGAAGCTGGGTGTGGTGGTGCATGCCTGTAGTCTCACCTACTTGGGAGGCTGAGGCAGGAGGATTGCCTGAGCTCAGGAGGTTGAGGCTGCAGTGACCTATGATTTTGCCACTGCACTCCAACCTAAGCAACAGAGTGAGATTCTGCATCTAAAAAATAAAATTAAAAAATAGGCAAAGGGGCTATTTATCATTTTTAACAGCAAAGTAATGTGTTAATCCCTGTCTGCTCCCACATCCACACTGAGGACCACCCCCAACCCCACTGTAGCTGGCTGGCTAGAGCCCTACCGCAGGCCACATCTAACCTGGTATCATTGCACTGCAGAAGCCCCACGCCCCAGCCCTGTAACCAGCTGGCCCTGGGTACTCACGGGCCTGCAGGGCAGCAGCCCTCTTCCCTAACTCCAGCTGTGGGTACTTAAGATATTATGATGGGGCTGGGCGTGGTGGCTCACGTCTGCAATCCCATCACTTTGGGAGGCTGAGGTAGGTGGATCATTTGAGGTCTGGAGTTCGAGACCAGCCTGGCCAACATGGTGAAACCCTGTCTCTACTAAAAATACAAAAATTAGTTAGGCTTGGTGGCGCGTGCCTGTAATCCGAGCTACTTGGGAGGCTGCGGCAGGAGAATTGCTTGAACCTGGGAGGTAGAGACTGCAGAGAGCCGAGATCATGCCACTGCACTCCAGCGAGACTCCATCTCAAAAAAAAAAAAAAAAAAAAAAAAGATATTATGATGGGACATTCTGTCTTGACATCATACTGGTCTCTTTGATGGAGACCTTGACCTCTCCCTTCCCTTCTTTCAACCCCTTCTGCATGGAGGTTGGACCTTGAGCTCTGCAATTCCACTTGCTGTCTTGGCCTCCACTACAGGCCAGAAGGAATGGGATAGTCCCACTAACCTGACAATGTGTGTCACCACCATCTGCGGCCACACCTCACCATACAGACTAGCTTCTCTGGGCACCGGTGTCAGCCCAGATTGAGCCTGTGTTGGCTGAACTGCTGCGATAATGTACTGGGGCTTGAGCATGTACCTCCCAGATCCTGTTGGTCCTGCCTGACCCCTCAGCATTGGACGCTGGCCCTGCTTCCTGGACAGAGCAGCCTCAGGATGGTTCGTGCTGCTGCCATCTGTGAAGCCTGGCCACTGTGCCTCTTCCTCCACCTGCGGCACTGCTGGTGTCTCGACCTCCCTCGGGGACGGGGCCAGGCTTTGCCCAACTCCATTGAACCACTGGGCCTGTGGAGGCTTCTTCACTAGGAGCCTCAAGGCCCTCGGTAAGTATCACAGCTCAGAAGTGCAACACTGTTAATACCCCATGGAATACGACTTGACCAATGAAAGACAGACCAGGAGGAATTAGCAGATGAATTATTTGCCCCCTCTCTGAGATGGACTGTTTCGGCACGCCGTGGTTCCATGTGGTCCAATAGCCAGAGTCGTCCATGTGATCCAATAGCCAGCTCTGTTTCCTTCCACAGCCCACATCTGATCCACAAATGCACCCTGCCAGCCCTGCCCTCAGGATGGGCGCGTGCCTGTCCACTGCCCCACCCTGCTCTCACTGTCGCTGTCCTGGAGCGCTATGCAGCTTCTCCTGACTCCCATCCTTGCCCCCTCCAATTTCTTCTCGATAGAGCAGCCAGATTTATTCCCTTAAAGTGCTGCTCCTCCACCCAAGGCTGTTAGAGTCATCGTGTCACTCAGAGTACAACTCGGAGTGCTCCCTGTGGCCTCCAGGCCCCAGGCTGTCCGGCTCCCTTCTCTCCTGCCTCCTTTGGTCCAGCTTGCTACTCATGCTCTCTGCTGTGGCCGCCCCTGCTCTCCTCCTGCACGGGGCATCCTGCACACCAGGTGCACCTCCAGGATCTGCTGCTCCCTGTCTGACTCACTTTCCCCTTGTACAGCTGCATGCCCCACCCTGTGACTCCCTGACACTATCCCCTTGTGACTATGGCCTTTCGGGGTCACGGTCTCTGAACAGCACCTCCTCCTGTTTAACTTTTTCCTTCTCAGCTGTTATCTTAGTCTTCCCTGCTCTTTATGTCTATCTGTCTTGCTGATTTTTGTCTTCCTTACTAGGATGCAAGCTCTGTGAAGGCAGGGGCTACTGCCTGTTTTGTTCACTGTGGTATCCCCAGCGCCCAGCACAGTGCCTGCTACACAGCAAGGTTAAGTACCAGCTGAACAAATGAACCCATGAATGAATGAAGATACCGCATATACTTCAATGCTTTGTTCCTAACTCTGCACGTCTCCCCCATCTCCTTTCTCAAGGAGGGCCTGGCTGGCTAGGTCGCAGTTGTCTCTTGGTTTCACCTGCCCTCAGACTCTCCTGTTTGGCTGCACATCTTCCTTTAACACTTCTCTATCTGTGGCAGCATGGAAGGTGACAGCTCGGAGGTCAGTGATGAGGCAGGAAACTCGTTAGCTGGGACAGAACATATACAGAAGAGACTCAGTGCAGCTGACAGCGTGCATTATTGTGATACATGTTCAAAGCCCATCTCGATTCTAGGCACAGATTCATTTTTTTCTGACTTCAAAACTCTCCGTGTTAAAAATCTTGCTCTTACTACCTTGTTGAACTTGACTATAGCAATGGGGAATGACACCTGGAAAGCATCCCGTGAAGAACCCACTCAGGATGCTGTCAGTCAGCACTGACACGGGGCTGGAGGTGGGAGGCTCCTCTATGTGTAAAGAGAGCTGCTCACACTCGGGGCTTTTGTGTGGGACAGGAAAGGCTGACATAAAACAATGGGGTTGAATCATTCATGTGGGAACACACGTAGCCACAAAGGTGTGACTTGGCCCACTACCCCACAAAGGGCAGGTTGCAGAAGCTGGCAGAAATGTCACCTAATTATCAAGGTGGCTGTGTGGCTGGGAGTTACTGCCCAATCTATTCAGCAGCGGAGGGAGCTCTGCCAATTCTCAGCACATAGGATCTGGCTAATCTGATAACATATGGAGGAGAAAAAGTGCGTCACCGGTTTCCTCTCGTACCATGCCTGACTTCTGCAAAGCGGCTTCTCTCCCACTTATCTCCCACTGCGAGGCCTTAGGCATTCATTCCTGTGTGATGGAATCAGCATCCTGAAGAACGTGGAATATCTTAGAGATGCAAACGATCCAATGAAAACTTATTTATTGGTCAGGGAGAACGTAACTGAAGCCAATTTCCCTTGTGAGTTACTCACTTACTTCCAAATTGGCGTGAGTGTAAGACTCTGTGGACATATACAACTCATTCTAGCTGGGATCCAGAGGATCACAGAGACACTCACTGAGTGTCCTAAGTGACAGGGGAGTTGGATGTCATGAAAAGCCAGGAAGAAGCCCCCAAATTCCTTGAAACAGACACAGGGATTTTCTTATTGGAAACTAAGCTAAACACTTATTAAAAATATATATTTTCTCCATTGTCCTCATCTGTTTTCTTTTTTCTTTTCGAGACGCAGTCTTGCTCTGTTGCCAGGCTGGAGTGCAGTGGCACGATCTTGGCTCACTGCAACCTCCTCCCCCCGGGGTTCAAGAGATTCTCCTGACTCAGCCTCCTGAGTAGCTGGGACTACAGGCGCGTACCCCACCCCCAGCTAATTTTTGTATTTTCAGTAGAGAAGGGGTTTCACCATGTTGGTCAGGATGGTCTCGATCTCTCGACCTTGTGATCTGCCCACCTTGGACTCCCAAAATGCTGGGACTACAGGCATGAGCCACCGCGCCTGGCCTGTTTTCTATTTTTAAATTTACTTGTATTATTTACTTGTTTGTTTATTTTTAGAGATGAGGGTCTCACTCATGTTGTCCAGGCTGGACTCCCAACTCCTGGGCTCATTCGATCCTCCCACCTCAGTCTCCCAAGTAGCTAGACCAGGAGATAGACAGGCACATCACCTATTTTCTTAGGGTTGCAGGGCTTGTTGAATACAAAATATCTAAATAAAACACAAAGGTTCTCCTTGTATATACCAGCCAAAACCCACAAAAAATGTGTTATCCTTTTATTGTATGATCTCATTGGATATCTGGAAGTGCTGGGAAGAATGAGCAGGTGGAATGAGCAGGGCTGCAGGATTGGGCCAGTCTTAAAGGGATGCTATCAGATGGCCAAACGGCTCATATGATTAAGGAGTTAAGGCCCAACATCGCCCACTGGGTTATTGCCAATTAGCAGCCAGGTTTCTCCAGCAGCCCCAAGCAAACATTACCACCAGTTTTGATTACTGTTATCGCCCCTCTTTATCTGTGTTCTGGGTTCTAATGCAGACATAGAGAGAGAGAAATTAATTTGTGATTAAGATAGGCAAAGCACTCAGACCTGTAGACTCAAAATTGTCCCAGGAAATCTTCCATAGTGAAGATTTGGAGGGAAAAACTCTTCTATTCTCATTTCTCACTGGTATTTAATACTATGGAAAACATCCTGGTTGTGGAGTGAGAAGTCCTGGGCTACACTCTGGTCTGCCCATGATCTATCATTAATGCAACAGATTCTCCTGTATACAAAGGGGCTGTTTAATGATCAAATGAGATACAAACCACAAACTTTTTACAGTTGTAAAAACTACATGAAAACTTAATGATTTCATGAGTACTGCATATGACAAATGTTTCTAATAATTGTAACACTCCATTGGTAGGATTCAGGTAGTGTGTTCTCTTAAGAGGCCCTAAAGAGAGGGAACATGCGCTGAGTGACAGCCCATCAAAGAGCTCCTGGGAGGAAGCAGACGTGTAAGGCGAGCTCGATCCATGAATACGCTCTAGACCTGTCAGTCACAGCCGCTCAGCCACTGAGCTAAGAGCTGAAGCATGAGATGGAAACTGTTGGATCCTCACCATGCTATCAAAGCAAATTCCAGCAGCAGGCACATTGCTGGTAAAAATAATGCTCAGAATTCACATTTTAATAACTTAAAATGCATTTACTCATAGTTTCTTCTTCATGGCTGGGGTGCATCACCACCCTTCCATAAACGATTATACTCAAAGACAGAAAATAATATCGGATGCTATGGACTGAATTGTTTTCCTCCCAATTCATATGTTGAAGCCCTAATGTCCAGTGTGGTGGTATCTGGAGATGGGGTCTCTGGGGAGGCAATTAGGTTTAGATATGATCACAAGGTGAGAACTTCATGATGGGAATAGTGTCCTTATAAGAAGTGACACCAGAGGCTGGGCATGGTGGCTCACGCCTGTAATCCAGCACTTTGGGAGGCTGAGGCGGATGGATCATGAGGTCAGGAGATCAAGACCATCCTGGCCAACATGGTCAAACCCCATCTCTACTAAAATACAAAAAATTAGCCGGGCATGGTGGTGTGGGCCAGTAGTCCCAGCCACTCAGGAGGCACGGCAATCACTTGAACCTGGGAGGCGGAGGTTGCAGTGAGCTTGGATCGTGCCACTGCTGTCTAGCCTGGTGAGAGAGCAAGATGCCGTCTCAAAAAATAAAAATAAAAATAAAAAAGGACACTCAAGAGCTCTGTCTCTGTCTGCCACATCAAGTCAGTGAGGAGGTGGCCCTATCTGCTAGCCAGGAAAAGGGCCCTCACAGAACCTGACCATATTGGCACCCTCATTTCAGACTTCCAGCCTCTAGAAAATAAACTTTTGTTAAGTCACCCAGTCTATGGTATTTTGTTATAGCAGCCGAGCAAACTACCAGATGTAGTTCAAAGGATGAAAAATACGAATAATAAGAGAAGAAAGAAAGCTTTATACTGTTAAAGGCTGGTGAGCATAAAAACAGAACATTCTGGACATTTTTAAAGTGGGAGGGAGGGGTCAGGTGGGTCACTACACACAGTGTTGGAAGAGTGTGTTTTGCCCGAATTGATCAAATGAGACAAGGACTCAGTGTTATCATAATGTACTAGGAAAAACAGTCTGGGATACTGTAAGCCCTGCTTCCCCAGTGATATGGTTTGGTGGTGTCCCCACCCAAATCTCATCTGGAGTAGCAGCTCCTATAATTCCCACGTGTTGCCGGAGAGACCTGGTAGGAGATAACTGAATCATGGGGGCAGAGTCCCCCATACTGTTCTTGTCGTTGTGAATAAGTCTCAAGAGATCTGATGGTTTTATAAGGGGAAACCCCTATCACTTGGCTCTCATAGCCACTCTTGCCTTCTGCCATGATTATGAGGCCTCCCCAGCCACATGGAACTGTTAGTCCTTAAACCTCTTTTTCTTTATAAATTACCCAGTCCTGAGTATGTCTTTATCGGCAGCATGAAAAGGGACTAATACCCCCAGTCACTGAATTCCTGTAAACACAGGCAAAGGCACTAGTTTAGAACGATAGGTAAAACACTTAGCGTCGCCAAACCCGAAGTTAATCATTCAACCTGCCAGTGAAACGCTTCCAACAGAGGAGAGGAGTCAGGGAGAGATGAATAAAGGACAGAGACACAAAAGCAGCCACACAGATCCACAGTCAGAGAACAAAGCCGGGGATAGCTTCATGGTCGGCCAGTGAGCCCTTTGGGGTGAGCGACGGAAGGAAGTACCTTCTTTCTAGGGACAGGGACAGGGACAGGGATGGACCTACAGGGATCAAAGGCTACAGGCAGCTACAGCGTAGAAAATAAAACACAGTCCAGGGCCCATCCTGGGGGATTGACTTGGAGAGGAAAGTAGGATTCCAGTTCCGTGCGGAAGAGCCTCATGGGACTTGGCACATGGAGGGTGTTGAGTAACCTGGTCTCTGAATGCATCTGTTTGTATGGTTTTATTGTTGTGTTTTCCCTGTAAGGCTGTTTATTTATTTATGTATTTTTGAGTAACATTTTAGCTTGCACACAGGAGATGCTAAGTATATGCTTACTGTATAGGGCATTCTAGGTAAGGTGCCTAACATAAGTTGGCTCAGTTAATTCTCACAATATTTTTTTTAATAATAATTAGAACCATTTTTAATTTTTAAAAAATTTTAACATTCTGATCTCACTTAATGGCCTCAATAGACTTTTTTTTTTTTTTTTTTTTTTTTTTTTTGAGATGGAGTCTTGCTTTGTTGCCCAGGCTGGAGTGCAGTGGTATGATCTTGGCTCACTGCAAACTCCACCTGCCAGGTTCAAGCGATTCTCCTGCCTCAGCCTCCCCAGTAGTTGGGCTTACAGGCACCTGCCACCATGCCTGGCTAATTTCTGTATTTTCAGTAGAGACGGGGGGGTGTTTCACGAACTTGGCCAGGCTGGTCTTGAACTCCTGACCTCGTGATCCACCAGCCTTGGCTTCCTAAAGAGGTTACAGGCATGAGCCACTGCGCCCAGCAATAGACTCATTTATAAAATGAAAAACAAAAAGCCACAACCAGAGAAGTCACTCACATAAGGCTGCAAATTTGTAAAGTCCAGATTTGTACACAGTTCTGCCTTCTCTTATTATTTCAGGCTGCCTGTAAGTCAGCTGGACTGAAGCCCTAGGGGCATGGGTGCTGCCAGAAAGGGAGAGGGAAGAAGAGCAGTGTGGCTACGGTGTGCTGTCCCTTCTGCGGGGGTTTCTTCACAGCGTTCCTCTCATTCCTGAAATTATTTCATTTCCAGTGGTATTGAGGGTGACCAGCAGACCCTGTTGTACCATGTCACTTAAAAAATGTAGTGCCTTTTTTTTTTTTTTTTTGTAAACACAGGAAACACAAAACCATTGTTAGTATTTTTAAAATTATCATTTCAATTTTATATTGTTACCTCCAGGGCACAGTGAATGATCATGGAAGCTAGACAGAGGCTTGCCAAGCTGTTTCCCCGCAATACTCAGCTCAGCTACTTAAAGTGTTGGTGGTTGCTATGGGCAACCACTTAAATAAACTCAGGGAAAGTGTGGGGAGTGAGGGCTGAGGAGTGCAGGCAGTTAATGGATTTACCTAATTCAAAACAAAACAAAACACCTCGAAATTTTTCCCCAAGGATCATTCTTCCCTCCCGCTAATACTCCTCTACCTGAGATGATTGTTTTCTTTAAGACAGCCAAGGAAAGAGAAATGAGAAGAAGGATCTTAACCTATCATATGAATAGTGAAGTCCATCTCAAAATATTCAAAAAGGAAGAGAAGCTGGAAAATTCTAACTGTTGATCAAATATTACCACTGCTGTAAGTTAAAAAAAAAATAAAAACAAACAAACAAAAAATGCACCTAGTTTTAAAATGGCCCCTGGATTTTTCTTCCCATGGTAGATAGCTTATACTCAACCCCGAGCGGCACAGTCTTAGAACCTAGTCTTCCCAGCAGGGAATTGGAACAGCAGGTTTTATGATTATACTTGTCTATTTTGGCGGGTGGGAGCATATTTTACTTTATATCCTGTTTTTTGCTTCATTTTCATTTTCTTTAAATGATTAAGTGCTTTGAGATGCCAAGCCTTCATGCTTATTGAAGTTACTTTTACACTTTTAGCTAATTCCTGCACTCTTGCCCAAGGCCTATACTCCCATGACCATGCTGATATGTTTTGAATATCTCTTTTTGTTATAACTAGGTCTTTTTGTCTTCCATTGCTTTGCATAAAGAATATTACCCATTCAATGAGGGAAGTGGTTGCATAAATTATAGTACAGGCATACAATGGAATACTTTGCCGTTGTTAAAAAGAGTGTGGTTAACCCACAAGCATTTGTATAAAACAATGTTTAAGACCTAATTTCAAGTGAAAAGAGCAAATTGTAGAACAGTATGTATAAAGTTTAGACATGGGTATATGTAATGTATGCCTAGAACATTTCTGAAAAGATTCGTAAGAAACAGAATTCTTACCTCTATGGAGGGATAAAAAGGGAAAGAAGAGGGGAGGGGGACTTTTACACATTATTAAAATATTTCTTGGTGCTGTTAAAATTTTTATGAGTATTATATTTTGTAATAATAATAAAGGAAATCTTCCTATTATTCCTAAACAAAAAAAAGAGACTTATATGGGTATGGTGTATATTGGGGAATAGCGTATCACTACAGTAAGCAAGACAAAATAATAGCAGCAGCAACAAGGAGATTTGACCTGTTGTATTAGGCTGTTTTTGGGTCACTAGAAAGAAATACTCGAAGGTGGGTAGTTCATAAAGAAAAGGGTTTTAATTGGCTCATGATTCTACAGGGTTTATAGGAAGCATGGTACTTGTAGCTGCTTCTGGTGAGTGTTTAGGAAGCTTACAATCATGGCTGAAGGTGACAGGGTGTCAGCATGTCACACGGTAAGAGAAAGAGAGCAAGAGGGTGGGGAGGTGCCACACTCTTAAACAACCAGATCTTGCATGAACTCAAAGTGAGAACTCAGTTGTGATGATGAGGACAGCACCTAAGTCATACCTTAGGGATTCATCCCCCAGACCCAAACACCTTCCAGCAGGTCCCACCTCCAACACTGGGGATTACGTTTCAACATGGGATTTGGAGGGGACAAACACCCAAACTATGCCACCTGTCCTTGGTTGGCTTTTGATTTTTGGTGCCCTTATTTATCTGTGTAACTTCGTATATCAGCCCTTTCTGGTACCATCCTAATCTCTGCTTCTACCATTCTTTCCTAGCAGTACAACTTTCTCTAGCCTCTTACTTGATTTCAAATTGTCTGTCTCCAATTTGTCTCTCTCTATCTCATCTAGAGCAGGCTAGTATAGTGGCTAATGACATGGGCTCTGGATTCAAATCCTGGCTGTGACACTTGTAGCTCTGTGACCTTGGAAAGTCAATTAAATTTATGTGCCCCAGTTTCCTCCTTGTATAACTTAGTCAATAATAATTCTTGTCTTATAGGTACTGTTAGTTATTATGTGAATTGTGTCTGGCACAGAGGAAGTGCTTCTAAGTGTTAGCCATTACTATTCTTCAAGGTGATTTTTTGGGGGGTTAAAATGAGACATATTCCAACAACAAGAAAAACAAATAAAGAAGCCAGAAGAAAAAAGTAAGAGAAAAGCACAAGAAATGCTGTAATTGGAATTTTGACTCCACACCATGCAGGCCATCTTTTTTTTTCTTTTTGAGACGGAGTCTCACTCTGTTGCCCAGGCTGGAGCACAGTGGCGCGATCTCAGCTCACTGTAACCTCTGCCCTCCCGGGTTCAAGTGATTTTTGTGCCTCAGCTCGAACTCCTGACCTTGTGATCCACCCGCCTTGGCCTCCCAAGGTGTTGGGATTACAGGTGTGAGCCACCGTGCCTGGCCACGCAGGCCATCTTTCTAAAACAACACTTACATCACTTCATTATCTGGCTCGGCTATCAGTGGTTTCCTATCGCTCTCTTTATTAAAACAAAATGAATTCTCTGGATATTTAAGGATCTTACTTAGAAAAGTTCTCACTTTCTATCCAAAGATGGCCTCTCACTTTTAAATACTCTTCTAATACACTAGTCAACTTAATTTCTTTATACTCAGACAAAATTCCTCCTCCCTAGTCTGTTGCCTCTCAGTGATTATTCAGATTCCAAATTCAATCCTTTCTCTTTCACGAAGTCATCCCTTCCTCTTTTCAATTCATTTTAATTTTTCTCTTTTTTGAACAAATATAGCACTTTTAGTCAGAGGTAACATACATAATGTAATTTCACAACTTACAAATAATTATACAACATTGTGTTCATTGCTCTTGGCGGCACTTAATCGTATATGTGCAATGGAGACAGAGTCTGACAGGTCTCTTGTCTGCCTCAGGGCAGCCAGCAGCTTGAAACTTTGATTCCTCTGGAAAGAAGTCTTGGTTGAGAGTGAGATGACTTGGGTCCTAAACCTTGCTGAAGGGCTTCAGTGACATACCCCTTTCCTTGGGGCCTGCATATCCTCATTTGTAATATAAAAGGGTTAGAATCATCTTTGAGGTTCCTTCTAGTTTTGCTTCTAAGGTTTTTCATTTATTCTATCTCTGAAGAAAGGCTACAGGAAAATAATGCTGTTGGTAAAGTGGTAAATGTTTAGAAATGGACTTTTTGGGAGGAAGAAGCTCTGCCTTGTAGAGCGTGTTGATTTCCACGGTGTAAATATTCCAATCATGGCCAGTATGGCTCCCAGGATGACCAAACTGAATATGGAGTTGGGAAGAGATGTCCACCATTGGCTCTCATCCGACTACTGGACCCCGCCTAGCATTGTGAAGGGGCTCCTTTCAATGAAGAAACGCAGCCTCGGGCTAGATGAGCACGTCCAGCTAGCTTTGTCTCTAGCTTCTCTCACTCTAAAATTCCAACACAATCTTTCTTCACTGAGTGGAGACGGCAACGACAATGGAAAGTGCTCCCAGCTTGGCTTTTCAAACCCAGGCTCTGAAGGCACAAACCTCAGGACCAGGCCAATCTTCTCAGGTGCCTGTACTCACAGCAGTGTCCATTCTCTCTTGGAATCTGGCACAGGAATGATGCTACCGAGGTGGTGGCAATTTTATATGCAGTTGGTAATCTGGATCTGTTCCGAGAGCTCTCAGCTCTGCTTTTTCTGGGAAAGAGGTGTGGCCCGCAGAACTAAAAGAAGGTTCTGAGCTGTAAGTCAAGAACAATGTCCAGATGGTGGAAACAGTCTCCAGACTGTTCAGGGAAAAGTCCTCAGAGTTTCACGAGTCAGTGGGAGGAAAGAAGTTGGAGAGAAAGTAGAGGGCTGGAGCTGAAGGCCCAGGCTCTGCCTCGTGAGGTTCACAACCATTGGAAAGCCTTGGTGTATCAGTAAAGTGTTTGTTAAAAATCAACTCTAAACTCCTTCTGACACCGTTGGGAGGATCTTATCATATGTACTAAAAACACTTGATGACTGTTATTTCCAATTATTTATGTTAAACAATAGGCTTAGAAGAAAATTAAAATATTACTAGCTATCAGGATAGATGATATTTTCTCATTGGTGTATGTGGGTTCATATATATATATATATATACACACACACATTTTTTGAGACAGAGTCTGGCTCTGTTGACCAGGTTGGGGTGCAGTGGCAAGATCTCGGTTCACTGCAACCTCTGCCTCCCGAGTTCGAGTGACTCAGCCTCCTGAGTAGCTGGGATCACAGGCACACGCCACCATGCCCAGCTAATTTTTGTATTTTTAGTAGAAATGGGGTTTTGCCATGTTGGTCAGGCTGGTCTTGAACTCCTGGCCTCAAATGATCCGCCTGCCCTGGCCTCCCAAAATGCTGGGATTAGAGGCGTGGACCACCACGCCCAGCCACAAATAATTTTTAAAGAATGTTGGAGTAGTTAATGTGATCATTGAAGAAGACCCTTCCCAACTTCAAAAGGACTAGTTAATGCTGGTGCTTCCTGCCCCCTCATAGAACTAGAAGGAACTGGGATTCCCCAGATGAACTAAAGGAAATATGCTAATGTTCAAAATGGATAACAATACTAGGGATGGCTGCGTGGATATTTTTAACAAGCTAATGTGTACCTGCCAGACTGAGCTCCCAGCCTCCAGGTGGGCTGGCAATGCAAAGCAGGTTGAGAAGGAATAGGGAGCTTTTCAGAGAACCACAGATTCAGAAGCAGAGGGAGGGGGAAGAATCAAAGAGAGCACAGACGCAGTCAAAGGATGCTGGGCAGATGTTAGATGGCAACTCAACTCAACCACTGCGCATTAAAGCTACTCGTGGAGGGTACTGTTCAGGGCACCTTAGGCATAGAGGGATTGCGTAATGATGCGTTAGCATTTGTTCAACTTCCCCTCTGGGATGACGACTCTGTGCCAAGCGACTCAAAAACATTCTTTCAGAGAGCATCGAATCTCTTTCTACACGAGGGACGGGGAAAACAGACCAGTGCTTAAGAAGGCTATATTACCTTAAGAAATGTTAACACAGTGCTTCGGGAATTCTTAGGAGGAAGAAATAATGGCCGACAGCCAGAGGTTAACTTTGAGAAGAAGATTTAAAAGAATGGAGACTTTCTTCTCGTCTTCTCCCCCATTAGATCGCAAGTTCTGTTGTACTGGGAATCCTGACTACTATAATATATCCCAATGCTTAGCACATAGTAGGTGGCCAAAACTGATAATAATGATGGTGATAGCTAACATATATGGAGCAACTACCGTGTGCCAGAGACGGTGCTAAGTGTGCCACATACACTGCACCTTCTTGAATCTGCATAATTACGCTTGAACAATCAGTGGCTTGTTGAAGTGGCTTGATGTTACTTCCCATGCAAGTGTTCTGTGCTTGTAAGGGAATAGCAGGAAAGAAGATCTCAAAGGAGAATGGAGCCTTACTGTGACACTTTTGAATGCTACATTTGGGACTTTGTGCCTAGACAACATGGGATTCAGAAATAATATTTTAGCAACCTGGTAGAAAGTCTTAGAGAAGGAGTTGGAGCGGAGAGAGGCTGGGGGCATCAAGACAAATGGGTCCATTGCAATCACTCAAGTGAAAAGTAGTAAAGCTGGAAGAGGTAAGAGGTGAGTTGCAAAGTTTCCAGACTGTATTTAGAAAATGATCATTCCACGGATAGAAAGGGAAGTGTCAGGAAGAGAAGTGATATATTTAGGGGGTACTGTGTTATGTGGGTGCTTTGAAATCTCTTCTTCCTGCATGCTTAGCTTGAAAATACAGGATCAATGCACAGATCAGACGATGGTGCAGATCTTATGATACAGTCTTAGACTCTTCAGGCTGGAAAGATCTTATATAGACATTTTGTCTGTCTTGCTCAAGCAGAATTATCCAACGTCTCAGAGGAATATAACTCAGCTGGTTTCAAAAGAGGCCTTGGAAGTTTTCTCTAACAATTTCCAAATTAATTGATTGGATAATTAATAACTTTGCACTTAGAAGTTCCTCCTTGCAGCTAACCTGAATTCCCTGGGCTGCAATTTTGATCGAATTTCTTCCTAGTTTATAGATAGGAATGTTGATGGTTTTGCTATTTCAAATGCATCTTCTGTAAACATACATTTATTTAGGACTTACACCCGGCCTGCTTCTATAAAGGATTAGAGGCACCTCCTAATATGTCCACCTAGGCTTCCTTTTCAAGAAGCTTTTCTTATTCCTGCAAAATGTCCTTCCATCTGCATGCATAAGAAGAATTTCTTTAATAATAAATGATACAGCAAAAGTAAAGCTAATAACGTACTATGCCAACTAAATAGTAACCTGTAAACAAAACAAAAGAAAACAAAAACAAAAAGAAACAAAAAATACCACCCTTTCTTATGCCAGGCAACACGGATTTTTCTCATCAGAAAATAATTCTGACCAAAACGATCAACTTTAATACCACCAGCCTCTGAATTTTAAGTTCCTTTCTTCTTTGTAGTGCCTGCTTTTGCCATTCTTAGACTTTTGTGTGTGTGTGTATGTGTGTGTGTGTGTGTGTGTGTGTGTATTTTTCTCTTCTACTTGACTCTGGAAAACCAGATTTTAGTAAAGCATTTAGTGAATATTGAAACCAAGGTATAAATGTAGGACACAGTACTTAAATTATTAAAGTTACCAAATGTTTGTTGCATGAATAAATGAGTGAGTGATTGCATGAATATAATTTCTGATTGTAATTAGGGTGTTCTCTTTACCTCGTTGTCTGCACTTTAACGGGAATATAGATATTAAATTGAACAAATGGCAGGTGGCAGGCAGACAAGACGAAAGAATTTTGAGGCTCTCTGCAAAGAGAAGCCGTCCTGGAAGGACAGTGGGCAGCATCTGTGATCGGCACCACCTAAAGGAAGTGGGGAGTCTTTGTTTCCAGAACCCTCAGCCAGGGCCTTCCCTGGCTCCCCTCCCTCTGCTGTCTTAGGGCTTTGTTTACACAGCCCCTTGAAGCCAGCTGTCAAGGGTGCAAACCTGGTCTGCTGTCCTTTGAAGAGGGTTCAGGTTACACACGGTAAGCCATAGAACAGATACAGGCCCAGGACTCATGATTGTATTAGTCTCCACAGAGCTGAACCCAGGCTCCTAAGAGTCCGTCCCTTCTTCCTGTGTCCTCTGTCAGCCAGCACCTTCTGCAGCTCTGATTCTTTGGTCATTGGTCCTTCTTCTCTGTACCTGAGGCTAAGCCTGAGTCACGATGTTCTCAAGATCCTTCCTGCTTCAGCTGCATGTTTGATGTTTACACTTCAGACAGAGAACTCACTTCACTGCAGGCTTCTGATGCCCCTTCAAATCCATCCTTCACTCTCACAGTCTGTTTTGAATGTCTGTTTTTCCTGGGTACCACTTGTCAGTTGTCCACACCCAGCTGATCTTCCTTTCCCCTCCATTATTAAACGTCTTTTAAATAGCTCATCACTGCACTCTTAGTAAGTTCAACTTTCCGTCCAGCTTTTTATCTTTTCTGCTTTCAACACCTGGGCTCAAATCTTAGCTCTGACATTTGATTGATAGGTGACCTTTAAAAAGTTATTTAATCTCTCTGAGATGCAAATTTATCATTTGTAAAATGGGCAAAATTGCATGCATAGAGTTGTGATGATCAAAAGAAAACATGTATGTAAAGCCCATAGCACTCAGTCAGGCACTTAGAACCTTGTTAAAATGTAAATATTCCTCCTACTTAAAAAAATTATTTTAAGTTTTGGGATACATGTGCAGGATGTGCAGGTTTGTTACACAGGTAAACGTGTGCATGGTGGTTTGCTGCACCTATCAACCCATCACCTAGGTATTAAGCCCAGCATGCATTAGCTATTTATCCTGATGCTTTCCCTCCCCCAACCCCTGACTCTTAACTTTTAAACATGTCTCCATTCCTTCTCTCTAGAAAAGTATTTGGACTTTCTTTTATTCTTTCGCCTCCTTTAAAGACACACAAGGAGTTCTCACCTCTCTGTAGTCATGATCATTGTAGAAACTTTTCAGTCTATGCAGGCTTCCTTTCAACACAGTCTTTTCTAAAGAGTAATTATACAGCAAGAGACCAGGATTTGGTACAGACTACAATACTCACACGTGCCCACATCATTTGGAGGAGGGCATTCATTTCCCAATGAAGGAACATTTTTTTTTTTTTTTAAACTAGGAGTGGTGATCTGGGACTGAATATAATAGGCGATAGCTTGTATTAGGTGTTTTTTTCTTTTTCAAATCAAGCTGATTTCTAACAAAGTTTTGAAAGGTATTTAGATAATTTGTAGATGAGCAAGTGACAATTTTTCTGTGAGCAAGAATGACTTTCCCTGTTTTAAATGTGTCACATTTCTTATTATATTGGAAAGTGGGAATGAGGGGTTAGAAGGATAGAGGATAATAGAAGAAAGTATTATAGTCAGGGAAGAATGGGACACTACCCTGAGTTTATATCACTGATCACTGAGGACGTTAATTCACAACTTCGTGTGGCAGGTTGTGTTTTCTTGTTCTACCTATCTTGTGAGGAGCATTTGCTATTGTATGTTACAATGATACAGAGGAACAAGTAGGAGAGGAACAAAAAAGCATTGGGCAAAACAGATATTTCATACTACTTAGAACAGAGATGAGATGATACAAATTGCTATGTCCGCAATACGGTTCATATATTTGGGGAAAAAAATAGCGATGCTCCAATCTTCATCCCATCCCCCTCTTTCTCGAGCAAGAAAAGGAGAACGAGGAGCAGTAGGTAGGTAGGAGGGGAGTGTATGACGTGAGGAACAGGCAAGGACACAGCATGTCCAGGAGGAAAAAAGGGGAGAAAAAAATGTATACAAGATAAACAACAACAACAACAAAAGAGACTACAGCAAGAACCTATGGTTTTGGGTTCCTTACGTAGAAATCGACGCATTTAAAATATCCAGAATTAAGGTTGAAGAAGAACACTCCATCCACCTCTTCTCAAATTATTTTCTTTACCAATACTACTTTCTTTTTTCTTTAAACTGTGAACCGCCAGCCTACCGTGCCTCGTTCTTATAATTATACACATCAGTGCTGAAAGGTTCCTGGGAGATATTTCCTGTAGACTAAAGATAGCACCTGTGGGCATCTCGGATCAATGAATCATGGTGGCTGGAGCCCTGCATTGAGACTGGTTCAGGGGCTCAGTCTGTTCTCAATCGGTAGGGCGATGGGATCCATCAATGCTGGGATTGGCTAATGCTGTCTGCCACAGGTTTGGGGTGGGAGGAGTTGTAGGGAGAGCCACTTAAGTGGTGCCATCCATGCTAAGAGACTGAGACTCTCATTTAGGAGGAGGTTCAGAGACATTAATCCATTTGCCAAAAGGCACACAGCTACTTAGTATTTTTCCAAATTTAAATTTAAAATTTTCCAATTTATCTAAAACAAACAAAAAAAAGGTTCAGGGCCAGGGGGAAAAATGAAGATTAAGAGGATTAACCATCCTGAAAATGAAAAACAATTTGCCTTCAAGGCATTTAGAACTGAAAATAAATCTTCCTGAAGCCTTTCGTCAGACACTTTATCAAAATTGCTAGGAGCTCTGACTAGCTCTCTTGCAACGGCCTGGGATCCTTTTCCCCAATTTCAGAGGAGTTTCAACATCTATAATATTAAAGACTGACTATTTCTTCTAGGGGAAGAATTTTTCTTAGTGCTTGGATAAAGAGATGAAGTATTAAGTCACTTTAAACTATTATTCATGTAGGATTAATAGATATTTGAATTTAACTTCAGAATCTTTTAAATGACACCCCACTTAGTATAATTTTTAAAAAGTTCTTTCTGCAGTGTATCGAATAAAAGTCCCAGATGGGATTTGGACTAGGTTTTAACTAATCATGGTAGCAGGCAGTAGTCTCAGTTCTAGAATAAATAGCACTCCAAGTAAGAGACTTATGTTCTTCATCAGTGCCAGGCTGCAATGACATGCTTTGAGAAAACTCTGGCCCCTAAATGTCTCCTCTACTTGCCTGGAAATTTACTATTAAACATTCAGAATTTTTTGAAAATATTAATATTCTCGGGTGATATGCCATTTCAAATTTATTGTTAGCTAATAAGTAAGGAAGAAGGAAAAGCTAGTGAGGAGGTGGAGCGATTTGTTAATAGCTGTGGAATAAGAGAAGAGAGTGACCGAAATAATAGTTTTCCAAGAGTAGTTACAGGAGGGGTTTTGCTGGCCCAAAGATGGACTTCATTGTCTCAAAACTACTCCTAACACCACAATGTTTAACTGACCTTAGGCCTTATATGTCTGAGGACCCAATGACTAACACTAAGCAGCTGATGAAAAACCACCCACATAAATAAACCCTCAAGATGCCTTTGGAAAATAGAAAAGAAAAGAGAAAAACAATGTAAGAAAGTGTAGGAGTGCCTTCTCTTCAACATTTCTGAGAGAAGATGGGAGTTGAAAACCTTAAACAAAATGTTGCCCCAATCTCACTTGCCTAATTTTAGTTATCTTGGTTCAGGGCTATGATTCATCCCTAAAGCTGTGAATTGCTGAGGAGGAAGGAGGGAAAAAAATCGACTTAAATGTCAAAGAAGTAGGAACATAAATATAGTTTTCTTTTTTGAGGAACTAGAATTCCAGGATATGGGGATCTTTTTTCTCATAAGGGACTGAATCCTTCAAACTTCTAGAAAAATAATGATCTGCAGTCCAAACATCATCAAGGAATGAAAGACAGAACTGATTATGACTCATGTCATGTCTGAATTTTTGCCTTTTTAGTGTGTTTTCCTTTTTTTCTTTTGTATCTCTTTCAATCTGGTTAAACTATTAATTAATTAATTAATTTTGAGACAGGGTCTCTCTCTGTTGCCCAGGCTGGGGTGCAGTGGCTCAATCATGGCTCACTGCAGCCTCGACTTCCTGGGTTCAAGTGATCCTCCCACCTCAGCCTTCCAAGCAGCTGGGGCTGCAGGTGCGCACCACTACACCTGGCTGATTTTTGTAGTTTTTGTAGAGACGAGGTTTTGCCATGTTGCCCAGGCTGGTCTCAAATTCCTGGACCCAAACAATCTGCCCACTTCGGCCTCCCAAAGTGCTGGGATTACAGGTGTAAGTCACTGTGCCTGGCCAATCTGGTTAAACTAGAGGTCACTAACAATTGTATGCAGTCGAAGATGACGGAGGTTTAATGTGTAGACTGTAATGACAAAGGGAACTCATAAACTAGGTGAGTGTGAAACGAATAGAGGTAAGTAGAACTATGAGAAATGATTCTAGGGGATGTGATGGTAGCACAGGGAAGGAAGATATGTTTAGATGGTTGTCTAAGGTTCTCTTGTGATCCTTTTGTGGATCATAATCATGATGATTGAGTTTTCACAGTAATATATGAGATGTGCTTCCTTCAAACCTTGTGATGATATCGGCACATTATCCATCTTACATAAACATAGGAAAAAAAAGTTCTCTTTCCTGCCAAAGAATAGGGGACAACAGAGATGGTTTGGGGAAACTCCATCCTAAGTAAAATGTTTTCAGTTTAGTAGGTGTTCTCCTGTCCACTTATCACCACTTTGAATTTCCGTAAGTGGGGAGGGAGGAAATAGCAGTCACTAACTCATAACCAGTTCAACATCTCCACCCTCTGAAGGAGCTGGCCCTCTACCATCAGCCTAGCTGTCATGTGCATGTTTGTCTCTTTCTGCTCTGAAAACTTCTGAGCAGTAAAAGAAATATATGGTGGTCACAAAAATATGGTCCAGGACATTAGAGGAGGGTCATATTGTGAAGAAGGCAAATGAGAAAGAAAGAGTTTCGATGACTTCAGAGTGATCCTCCACATCCTGAAGCTATGAGAGTAGCCCAGGGCACGATTGTGATGTTGATTTCAGCCCCTACCCACCACCCCTGTCCTCAGTCTCCTCAGAGCACCCTTCTCATCTTCCTCATGGCTCTGCATCTTCCGCTGTTCTCCTCTTACCTGGATATCGCAGTGGACAAGAGCAGTTCCTCTATCTTATCACCCAAGACCCAAAGTATCACTCAGCGAATGTGACCAATGCATCTTGATGACAACCTAACAGGATACTCAGGAGGTGGAAAGGACTCTGGAGGTTGCTGGTTTAAGTGACTTTCCTGCCCATTGCAATTCTTTTCTTGCATCTTCAGAAAGATGTTAACCCCACAGCCATGACTACCTAGCATTGTGTCTAGTGGAGAGATACTTTAAGGTCCATAGAAGATATTTTTTTCAGAAGGGTCCTTGGCCTCCCTCGTTTCATGTCACCTTGGTCCACTGCCTTTATTACAAATCCAGTTCTTTTAATTTAATTTTCTGAGCATCTGCTAGGTGTGCCAAAATACAATGAAGATTTGTTTCTGTTTTTTATTTCCATGTTTTTTTTTTTAAGTTCATGTGGCAATGTTTTGGGTCCAATTCTGTTCTCCAAATAGATATATTGAAGTCCTAACTCCTACTATCGGTGAATGTGACCTTATTTGGAAATAGAGTCTTTGTAGATCTAATCAAGCCACCAAGTTTGTGGTAGTTTGTTCTGACGATTCTTGAAAACTAACACATGTAGTAAAAAGGCAAAGAGGAAGGGCAACTGAAAGCCAAAGAAAGAAAGAAGGGGTTTTTTTCTTGGCTTAATTTACTGATGCGTTGGTGTTAATTTTTGATTAAAACGATCCAGAATTGTTCCACACAAACACTTGACAAATAATTCATGAGAGGCTGTCTCTGTCCGGTTCTTTAAAATACAATATACTCTGCTATTTAAATAAATTCCCATGCACGAGAGTCAGCTGTTTTTCAGTGCTCTTGATTAACAAATAGGTTTGTTTTCCTTAACTCGACAGCATTGATTTTTTTGTTTTATTTATTTTGTCTTTTAATATTTTATTGAGTAACATAATATAAATGCACGAATAGTAATGTTATTTCATCAAAATACGGAATCAATGGCACTTAAAAATATGAGTTATCTGTAATATATTTTTCAGGTCCAAATGGAATTCTATCTATTTTCTACATTTCAAGACTCTAAAGAATGTACTCTCTATAAACAGCATTTAGAATTAAATCAGGTCTGGCTTAAAATAATCAATTTCAGTGGTTTCCTGTGGAGTGCTGTTCTTTGTTCACAAACAGCACAAATACAGTTAAGGACTACAGTCATATGCTGCAAAACAACATTTCAGTTAATGATGCATATAATATGGTGGTCCCATAAGATTATAATACTGTACTTTTACTGTATTTTTCTATGTTTGGATATATTTAGAGAAACAAATACTTACCATTGTCTGAGAGTTGCCCACAGCATTCAGTACAGTAATTTGCTGCATAGGTGTGCAACTTCGGAGCAATACGCCACACGATACAGCCTAAGTGTGTAGTAGGCTAGACCATCTAGCTTTGTGTAAGTGTACTCTATGATGTTTGCACAGTGAAATAACTTAATGATGCATTTCTCAGAATGTAACCCCATCATTAGATGTTGTATGACTATATTTATATTTTCAAACAAAACATTTTTAAGGCCTTCAAATTGTAATACGTATTGAGTGCCCAAGTTTAAAAATGTATGTCAAGAACCTTCACATATCCAATTTGCAAGCATGGCCACATTCTATAAGCTTCTCCAAGACAATCTCCTCTATTATGTCACTCAATTATCTGAAAAATTCAAGAGTCTTAAGAAAAAGTTCTTGTATGTACTTCATGCCCGAGCAAATGTTCAAGAATTGGGATACATGTATATTCTTATTGACCAGAAATTTTAATTCTTTTCAGAAGCCGTTCTGGATTTAAAAGAATCCAGAACGGCTTCTGAAAAGATTGGATTGTTTCTGCTTCTTAGGGATGAGGGGTTCAGCTTATGATCAACGCAGAGCACATCTGTTGCCCCTCTCTACAAAGGCACTGGGGTACAGACATCAGATCTAAAGTCACAATCAATGTATTGCACTGCTCCACCTGTAGGATGTTTCTGCCCCACTTACTGTAAGAGACACACCGTCTGAGCCTCGGTGATAATACAAGCACCTGGACTATCACAAGTGCAGGGTTAGGACTACTTACTTGAGTGTGGTGAGTTCTGTAAGGGATGGCTGAGTAGCCTTGAGATAGCTTTCTCTCCGTGCAGCAACTTTTGGAGAAGGCTTGGGACTCGTGTCTGAGTCTCCACTGTCTTCATCCCCCATGGCCTTGATATAACTACCACTCCGCATTCTTCGGCATGGAATTTCATCATCTTTACCTCGAGGGGTGTACCCTGTCCATTCATCTTGAGGAACCTATTCAAATAGAAAACAGATAAATCACGTTTTACAAAATCCTACCTTTTTCTTTTCTTTCCCCCCCCTTTTTTTTTTAGATTTAACATTTCTAATTTTTATGAGTACGTAGTAAGTATATATGGAGTACATGAGCTATTTTGATACAAGCATATGATGTGTAATAATCACATCAGGGTACATGGGGTATCCATCACCTCAAGCATTTGTCATATCTTTGTGTTATAAACATTCCAATTATCCTCTTAGTTATTTTAAAACGTACAAATAAGACCAAGTGTTTTTTTTTTTTTTTTTGGTATGGTACTGCATGTTGGTAATATAATTATCTGAAACTTTAGACATTAACCTTTCAATAACAATATTGTATTGTAATAGGCTCAAGAATATTTTGAATACATACAAATCCATGTCTCTCAATCTTTAACATGACTCATGTATTAGGAAAAATTAAAACCATTGGCTTTGAATCATTTGTACATCTCAGTTTTCTCACGCTGATAATAGTTGAGTCAGGCATAAGAATGCCATTGGAAAGGAGAGCAATTTTATTTAAGCTTTCCAGTGATTTGTTTTCAATTGCCATTTAAGATTCGGGAATGTTTTCTGATTGATCTATGCCTTCCTTGAACCTTTTGACTTTACCATCTCATATCCAGTCTGTCTTCTTCCTAAACCAGTGGTCTCTACCAGCTGCATTTACTCCCCAATCACTTATTCTTTCTGAATCTTTCTTAATTTGGATTCAGCTTCCAAAGATCTGCTTAAAGCACTCTCTAAAGGTTTTCAATAATCTCCTTCTGGAAGATAATGGCATTTTCTCGCTTTTATTTTTTGTTGGCCTCTGCACACCCATGCACACACTTACATACAAATGACTCCTCTTGCAAGCTTCTCCCCTTTTGGCCTTCTGATTCTGTGACTTACCTGGTATAGCTACTACTTGTCTGAATTGTTCCTTTCCTTTTGCTTTGCTGGATCCTACTCTAAGTCCCTAACTGTGGGTACCACAACAAAATAATGCTGTTAGTGCACTGCTCTTTTTTTTCTTTCCACAGTCATTTTCTCCGAGTTCAGCAGAACATTGCACTATGTTTTAGAAGCCGTCTTCGTGGCTTTCTCTTAAGTTCCTCTTACATTTTCCACTTCAACATGAACTCAACCTAGATCTCATTCCTTCTTCATTTTTCATGATGTGAAAAAAGATGCATAGTAGCCACTCTTTTTATCCATTAAGAAGTAACATAGCAAACATCCTACAGTGCACAGAGCACTCACTGCACAAGGCTTAAGTAAAAGAGACCAAAAAAGGGGGAGGCTTGTTCTTGCCCTCAACGTATTTATAACAGAGACGAGAAGAGAAACGAGAGTTAGCAGTAATGGTGATGGGAAAGGAGGATCCGGGAAAGGAGGATCCAGGAAAGGCTCCCTGGAATTGGCCAGGTTTGCAATGAGAAAATAAAAAGGCTTTTAATACTTTGATATTAACAATTTACTGCTTATACATTAAAATAACATGGCACTTCACTATTAACATTAACTCTGCTAAAAAACATTTGCCTACAAGATCTCATTTCATCAATATGACAACCTGTGCATATTTTTCTGTTTTTTCTCAGGTGAGAAGCAGGAGCTCAGAGAAGGTAAGTAACTTGCCAAAGGACACACAGCTAAAACAGCAGCACTACAGTTGGAAGTGTTTAACTCCTAAGATAAAATTACATTAATCAAAATTTTATGATTCATAATATATCATGTTGGAATCTAAAGTGTTAAGAAAATTGTCCACAATAGCGCACACACATATCAGACAGAGATTTCTAGATATTATAGGTTCTAAGGAAGTGAGAATAGATGTTTTACTAAAAGAGGATCATTCTTTCCTTTTTAATTGTGAATTTACCTGTATAACCTGAAATTTTAGATCTAAGAACTTCAGATTGAAGAAATGCTACTATTCGTGGACTTTAAAATAGTGGTTTGTAGGTTCTAATTCTGAAAAGTACTAACCAAGATGAAGCATCACCCTGCAGAATGTTCATTTCATTTAATCAATTCTTACATTGCGCTGTGCGCAGGCACTGCTCTAAGCACTTTACAAATGTCAGCTCATTTGATCCACACAGTGGAGGGGTATATTCCTATTATTCCCATTTTACAAAGGAGGACACTAAAGTTATGTAACTCACCCAGAGTTACAGCTAAGAAGGGGCTGAGTTCCAGTGAGGCAGTTCTTAGGGCCACATATTGACCACTGTTGGATGCTCCTTGTCTTTTGTTTTGTGGCACCTGCAAAACTGAGCAATTATAGTCCCGGACACCTTTGTGCTCATCACATTTGATACACTTGCCATTTATTAATTATGCTAGTAACAATGTCATGTTTTTACTTTTTTAGGTAAAAGCATCAACATCACCACAGCAATAAAGATTTCTCAGGAAATTGTAAATGCTGAGAACAGTCTTGTTTTCCTTGCATTGGCAGGTGACTCACTGCATAGATAGGATCACGTTCAGAGCCTCATTACAGGCTTAGCAATTGCATTTTAAAAATTAACTTGGTACAGCTGAGGGTCATAGATGATGCACCCCACACTTGCTATTTCTCAATACTGGTGTGAAGTTCATAGGCATTGCTCTCTGGAGTATATCAGAGAGTAATGACAAACTGATTAGCTCATATGGCTTATGCAACAAAACAAGGCAAATTTTGTTCACATATTTTGTTCACAGTTGAGACCAGCCTGGCCAACATGGTGAAACCCCGACTCTACTAAAAATACTAAAATTAGCCAGGTATGGTGGCGGGCACCTATAGTCCCAGCTACTAGGGAGGCTGAGGCAGGAGAATCTCTTGAACCCGGAAGGCAGAGGTTGCAGTGAGCTGAGATCGTGCCACTGCACTCTACTCTGTGTGGAAACTACTACTAAAACAGTCTGTAATTGTTGTTTAGGGAATCAGCTGAGAAGTATTTAACCTGTAGATCTTTCAATTAATCATACTTTTCAAATGATGGCAGCTAAGAAGTTGTGTGGAAGCGACTTCCATTGGAGTGGAATTTGAATAGTAATACATTATTTATATACCTAAAGGTAGCATACAACAAGATTACACATAAAATAATACAGTAATCAGTTCTAGGGAAAGTGTAAAGACAGAAAATCGAGACCTTGGAGAAGAAAAACACAGTTGCTGAACTGCAAGGGCCATTACCATCGGTATAATCGAGTCAGTTTTTATTTTTTGTTTCTTAAACACTAAAGCAAAAGGGAGACGTTACTTAGGTGGATAGTTTTAGAAAAAAGCATAGAAAGTGGTAAGCATACCAGGTCCAAAGAGTGAAATGTTAATCCCTTTTGATTGGAAAGAAAGGGGGAATTACATGGCTGCAGCTGCTATTGTGAGCTGGACAGAGGTTGCTGTGTCCTTCCATTTCAGCTGCACAGAGAGAAAAGATTTAGGAAAATCCAAAGAAAAAGATAACCTTGCAGCTGTCTCAGAAAAGCCTGCATTATTACTGTGGTGGCAGTTTCAGGAAGTCTTGGTGGAAGGAAAGCTGGAGCAGAGACAAAGAGTGCAGGACCTCATTGATTTTAGGCTGGTGGGATGCCCTGTGTGTGTGTACCAGCTTAGGAGGGGGTTGGACTCAACAAACATAAACAAACAATAATAAAAACAAAATAATACAGGTTAGATTTTACAGTAGTTATGGATGAGAAAAAAGGATTAATTGCTTTTTAATTGTTACGTTTAAGCATTAGCACTCCAACAGAAATCTTAATTTTTGTTAAAACAAAATGAGGATTAGTGTGCATTCTCTGTTTCAGTGATAGCCCATCTATCACTGAAACCACATGTTATCATTCGGAAAACTGGAAGAGCTGCCCTTGACTAAGAAATGGCCATAATCAAGGGCTAACGCCCTCTAATTACAAGATAGGGATTTTTTTTTTTTTTTTTGAGATAGTGTCTTGCTCTGTTGCCTGAGCTGGAGTACAGTGGCGTGATTTTAGCTCGCCACAACCTCCACCTCCCGGTTCAAGCGATTCTCCTGCCTCAGCTTCTTCAGTAGCTAAAATTACAGCCCTGTGCCACCATGTCCAGCTAATTTTTGTATTGTTAGTAGAGACAGGGTTTTGCCATGTTGGCCAGGCTGGTCTTGAACGTACTGAAATAATTATTTCAATATCTTTTTTTTTTTTTTTTGAGATGGCGTCTCGCTCTGTCACCCACACTGGAGTGCAGTGGCACAATCTCAGCTCACTGCAACCTCTGCCTTCTGGGTTCAAGAGATTCTCCTGCCTCAGCCTCCCTAGTAGCTGGGACTATAGGTGCCCGCCACCATGCCTGGCTAATTTTAGTATTTTTAGTAGAGTCGGGGTTTCACCATGTTGGCCAGGCTGGTCTCAAACTCCTGATGTCATGATCTGCCTGCCTCCGCCTCCCAAAGTGCTGGGATTGCAGGGGTGAGCCACTGTGCCCAGCCAGGATGAGCATGCTTTCTGAATTGAAATGATGTCATGGGCACTGAAGGATGGGCCATTCTAATGAAGGTTGTAGTCTATTCAGTCACAGAACAGGAGACAATAAAACACCACCTAATGGGGCATGCTCATATTTTCTGTCTCTCTTCCTGCCTCGCTCCCTTATTTCTTTACTTCTGCAGGTATTTTTTAATTGTTTATTGGCCAGCCATGGTTTGGGTGCTGGGAATACACACTAGCGAATAATACAAACGTTGGTCTCATTCCATGTAATTTATATTCTAGAAGGAGAGCTAGAAGAGACAGTGAATAGACAAGCACCTGATAAATGAACAAGATAATTTCAGACAGCATAAATGCTATAAGGAAATAAGATAAGGGGGTGTGCCAGGGTAGCTGGAGGGGGGCTGCTTCAACTTCTCCTTCAGTGAAGCCCCCTGAAGAAGTAACATCTGAGAGATTTGATGACCAGAAGAGCCAGCCTTGGAAAGATCTAGGGGAAGAGCTTCCAGGCAGAAGGATCAGCCGGTGCGAAGTATCTAGAGTAAGAAGAAGACTGGAGTAATTGCAGCCCTAGGAATGAAAATGCCAGCCTGGTCAGAGAGCACTGAGCAAGAGAAGCAAAGGGGGTCAGGTCACATAGCTCATGTCAGGCTATCTCAAGTCTTCCTTAAAGTTGAATCTGCTCTCCCAAAACTCCCTCCAACTACTTCAGCCTAAATTAATCTTTTCCTTTATGAAATTTATAGCATGTACCATCTATATAAGGGGTCAGCAGAATAGAGCTTGCAGACTAAATCTGTTTCATCATCTATTTTTGTAAACAAAGTTTTATCGGTACACGGCATGCCCATTCATTCTGTGTTATCTATGGCTGACTTTGAGCTACCAGGGCAGAGCTTTATGGTAGCGATGGAGACAATATGGCTCATAGAGAAAGTATCCCAACCCTCGGTCCACATGATTATACCGAGTACTTAAATAATCACGAAGTGCTGTTTTATGGACATGGCTCTTTGTCTTTGTTTCATCTCTCCAACTACTCCATAAGCTTACTGAAATCACGGGAAGCTGTATTGCCAAAGGATTAGAGGGTGGCCTCTGCAATTAAACTGCCCGGACTTGAATTCCAGGTTTGAATTTTTGCTGGGTAAATTACTAGGTACATCCTTGGGTGAGTTAATTAACTTATCTGTGCCTCAGTTTCCTATCCCATAGAATTATGTGTGGATGAAATGAGGTAATGTCCATAAGCACATAGGAAGTGTTTAATAAAGTTCTGTTTGATGGGAGTTCTTCACTGTACACTGTACTCTGCCATGTTACTGAGCACACAGACACCACCTGATGATGAATGACTTTGGCTTTCCAAGACTCTGATGCCTACCTTCAATTTTCTTTGGCAAGTTAGGAGCAAAAATAGTCTCTCTCCACTTCCAATTGGTTCTTTTTAATTTTTGTAGAGATGAGGTCTTGCTCTGTTGCCCAGGCTGCTCCTCAAACTCCTGGGCTCAAGTGATCCTCTCCCCCCAGCCTCCTGAATAGCCGGGACTACAGGCACCTGCCACCACACCTGGCTTTCTTCATGGCTACTTTTAAAGAATATGGTCAATGATAAAAATCTTGGGCATTAAAAGTAGTGGCATTTATTATTAAAAGCAGTGGATTAAAAGCAGTGGCTGCCACATTTCTATCCACTATATATTCTAGTATAAGAATATAAGTGCAAATGGACTATATATAAAATAATTTGCAAAATTGTAAAAATTTCTTTCATGGTAAGAAAACGGTTCTCCTAAGTTGGCCCACGGGCACAAACAGGTATTTGTGTCTCTGCCGGGAGCTTTGGAAGTGGACTAGCTTTTGGTGCTGACATTTCCCCTCACTTTAGGTTTTCCTGAACTCAGTTGAAAGAGGAACACATGGCCGGATGTGGTGGCTCACGCCTGTAATCCCAACGCTTTGGGAGTCCGAGACGGGCAGATCATGAGGCAAGGAGTTCAAGTCCAGCCTGGCCAACATATAAAACCCCGTCTCTATTAAAAATACAAAAAAATAGCTGGGCATTGTGGTGGGCACCTGTAATCCCAGCTACTCAGGAAGCTGAGGCGGGAGAATTGCTTGAACCCGTGAGTCGGAGGTTGTGGTGAGCTGAGATCATGTCACTGCACATTTTACTGAATCTAAGACACTAATGCAATTGTCCCAACATTTTTCGTGTTGCTAAGAAATAAACAAACATCACCAATAAATTCTGACAAACCATAGAATATATGATTTATCCCAATATCCAAAATGCTAAAACGTGGAAACTATGGCTCTTAGAATAAATTAAAAACTCTTTTAAAATATGTATGAAAAGAAAAACAAGAAATGGATTTATTCGGGGATAGTAACTGTCGAACTTAATGTTCATATTTAGTAATGACCAAATTAATAATAGCAATTACATTTATCATGACATGCTTTTGGAAAAAAATCATAACTTCACATAATGTCTCATGATCCTTACAACCATCATGAAGGATATGAGGAGTAAATATTATAACCTCAGTTTGTCATATAGAGAAACTGAGGTCCGGAAACATTAGTAACTAGTGTAGGGTGACACTGTGCCCAAGTTGAGGTCTGCCACTGACAGTTCAGGAATCTCCCCCGTCCCCTTCTAGCATATTCTAGCATATTCATATATGACATATGACATGTCTTTTGGGTAACAATTATTTTTTGATAAACTACAAAGCACATATTTCAGATAAGAAAATAATGTCATAGTGCTTTAAGGTCTGTCTGAAGGAAAAAAATTGATAAACAAACAATGAGTTACAATCCCTTGAAAGAAAAGTTACAAGAACTACTCTATCAGATGTAGGAACGCTTAGTTTTAAAAGTCTCTCCCCAAGCGCATCTAGCTTGAGTGCCCCGCTTTGGCTGGGCTGCAGTTATCAAAGTGTAACTAAATAGATATAGTCTGTGCCAGTGATGGTCTGAGAGACGATGGTTGAGAGATGAAGCCATGTGCATGTGACTCTTTGAGAGCAGATTATCTCAGGATGGGAAGTTGCATGGTGAGGTGTGGAGTAATGAGAATGCGTGAGATTTTGGGAAATCTGAGAGCCACAAAAGGAATGAAGACACTTAGAAAGCCGGGACAGCTGAAATGGAGCATATGTCCTGAAAATATACAAGGGCAGGCCAGTGTGATTCCGTGAGCTATTCTGGGTTGCAGAGATTTGGGAGGAAAACTGATGAGCCCAAGGCTGTGAGTGCATAAAGCAAAGTTCCATTTCATCAGGAACCAAAGAACTGGGAATAAGGAACTTAGCATTTGGCTGATTTGGTGCAAACAAAGACAGTAGAGCAAGGAAAAGTCACAATTGAATGGTGGGCATCAGGGATAGGTTTCTATTTGCACAGCTACCCCTCAGCAGCTGTTGATTCCTTCCCAAGCACAAGGTGTTTCAATGACAACAACCAGGTAAATAAGGGTGCTTGGCAGTGACTTAGGGGTCAACCTGTTTGGCCTTTCCTGTGCTTGAAAAGGAATGGTAAATAGGAGGAAAAAAACCTACATTATGAAAGGAGAGTTGGGCATCTGACATTCATGAAATATCTGACAATTATGGAATAATCTCAATGAGCTAGGGGCAGTGCCTATGTTACTTTATTTTAATCTTTGCAGCAGTTGTATGAAATAGGCATTACTATTTCCATCTTACTGCTTCAAAATTGAGATTCAAAAAGGTTAAATGGCCAGGTGCAATGGCTTGCACCTGTACTCCTAGCACTTTGGGAGGCCAAGGCAGGAGGATCACTTGATTCCAGGAGTTTGAGACTGGCCTGGGCAACATAGCAAGATCCCACCTCTACAAAAGAATTTTTTAAGTGTAGCTGGTGTGGTGGTGGTATGTGCCTGTAGTCCTAGCTACTTGAGAGGCTGAGACAAGAAGATTGCTTGAGCCCAAGAGTTTGAGACTGCAGTGAGCTATGATGGTGCCACCACTCTCCAGCTGGCAGACAGAGTGAGACTCTGTGTCAAAAAAAAAAAAAAAAAGATGAAAGGACTTGCCCAAGGTCATAATAATTGGTAGGAATGTGCATTTGTCTGACACCAAAACTTTTAATAATATCACCTTGCCTCTGATGAATCTGTGATGATTAAGTGAATGAACCAATAAACTAAGAAAAAGAAGAAAAGAATGGGGTGCATACTCCCACTCAACAGTAGTGGTTTTTAAAATAAAATGTAACCATTCAAATAAGCACAAATGTTCTCGTGTCACTAATTTTCTAGCACTGCTAAAAGAGGGTTCAAAATAATAAATACTTAATGCTGAAGTGAAAGAGTGTTGTCATTTCCTGGTCTGGGGTTGCCTTACCAAGTACTGTTTGCAGCTGCTGTTTAAACAAACATGAACAGTTCGGGATGGGGGTGCGTGGGTGATTAGAAAACTTGCAGGACAGACACACCTTTAAGGGTGGCTTTGGGAGCCTTGAAGCGTCCCAACAGCGTCTTAGCATTTGTAGGAAGGCTCCGCCCTGGACTTTTGGTTCCTGCCTACAGCTTTTTAGAGAAATGGCTGTAATGTGTTGGCCTTCTAAGCACTTTTAGTGGGCTCTCAGATTCCCTACTCACTCGATTTCTTTGCATCTTCTTTGCAGCTGGGAGAACTGCTTTTCTGCTCCACACAGCTTTCACCTTGACAAATGCGACTTGGCTTAAATGTCCCTTTAGCCTTTTTAGCTTGCTCTTCTCATAGCAAAAACAGAAAAAAAAAAAAAAAAAGAGCAAGAATAGGAAAATTACAATTATGCAATGTGCAGATCCCTAGGCATGACTGTCGCTTCCCAATCAGGAGAAGATTTCCCTGGCAACCGCCCTTTCTTACTCCCCTGGAAGCCCGAAACTGGTGGAAAACTTAATTTGTTTTAGATTGCTTAAAATTACCTTTTAAGGATAAGAGTAAATACCTACCTCTTTAAATAGAATTTATACCCTCTGCCACAGCTCTTCCAAATAACATTTTAAAATGATCTTGAAAGAATAGAACATTGTAAACAGTGATACATAATGGTAATTTGCTTACCACGACCCTATAGAATTATTCTTACCCACGGACATGTATAGTACCTACAGGGTACCCAGCACCAGAGCAGGGGCTGGGTAAATACCCCCAAAGCATTTGATAAAACACAGTCTCTGGTGTTAAAGGAGTTTATAAGTTTTGAGTGGATCTGGTGAATCTGGAGGGTGGATGAAGGAAACGAGTAAAAAGCAGCTTTAAGTAAGTCAAGCCGAGTCGAGTATTAAATCTCAGTACTTCTGAATTTCCTACTGGGTTTGAAGTTTGTTCCCATAAATCCCCTTTCCCGGTGATGAAACTGTTCCTTAAAAGTTGAACATATGTGTGTGAAGTGCACATGCCACTGATAAACAGCCCTGCGGGGGAATGGCAGAGGGGCTAGGTCTGCAGTCCCCAAGGGATTGGGGAGCCATGGGCCTTTGGGGACTAGTAGAAAATGTTACTGAGGTCCTGGGTGACATTAAAAGGGGCACTACCTGTGGATAAGACACCCTCGTGACATCACATCAAGACATAATAACTAAGATGCTGGGCGTGGTAGAATGCACCTGTAGTCCCAGCTACTTGGGAGGCTGAGGGGAGATGACCATTTGAATCCAGGAGTTCAAGACCAGCCTGGGCAACACAGTGAGACCTTGTCTCAAAAATTTTTTTACAAGAAATAGCAGCTAAGATACTAAGATTCTAGTATGATGTAGGGACAGGAAGGGAAATGAATTTTATTAATTATTCACCCACTCTTTTGACTGTAGTGAATACGTATGGGTTTAGCCATCCCAGTTCCACTTTTGGTTCTTGTAGCCAAGCCTCCTGACTTTGCTCTGGGAAAAGCTTTCTCCCCAACTCGAGGTCCATGTATTTCAGGAGTAGCCCAGGAGTTGGGATAGGACAAACAGCAAATCACACTTCCTGGCTTCACTGCTTGGCTCAGGGCAGAGGTGAATGGTCTAAGCTTACTCAGTCAGCAAGCGTCTCTGGACCTGTGCATGAAATGCCAGGACAAAGATACCTCCTCTCCCACTGAATACATTAATAAGGATGCATGTGACCTTAGGACCTGCTGGTAGCCATTTTATAACATCTAATACACAAACATAATTTCACGTAATACAAAAACCCTATGTTATCTTAATGCCATTGCAATGATGAAACAATTGAGACTTAGTGGTATGAAATCACTTACACCAAACGTTACAGCTCGTCAGAACTGAAAGACAGGTTTGTCTGACTCAAATTTCTACACTCTTTTCATCACAACAGGCCGCAGTCTATAAGAGTTTCAAAACTTTCTTACAGTAATTTTCTATTAAACCTCATATTCAAGTGTGAAGTTGCTGGGAGATACAATCCCATAGCATTTTGGAACTTGTAACAAGTACTGAATCTTAGATGCTTGGTCCAGCACTTTGGGAGGCTGAGGCGGGCAGATCACTTGAGGTCAGGAGTTCGAGACCAGCCTGGCCAACATGGTAAAATCCCATCTCTATTAAAAATACAAACATTAGCCAGGCATGATGGTGGGCGCCTGTAATCCAAGTTACTCAGGAGGCTGAGGCAGGAGAATTGCTTGAACCTGGGAGGTGGAGGAGGTTGCAGTGAGCCAAGATGGCACCACTGCACTCCAGCCTGGGTGACAGAGTGAGACTCCCTTTCAAAAAAAAAAAAAAAAAAAAAAAAAAGAGGTCTAGGTCTATGGTAAATATATTTTTTCCACTTACTATATAGGAGATAAGCTAACTTAGAACCCTTTTTTAGTTTTTAATGTAACTTCATTTTCTGGCGTATTGGAGGGCATATCTGTGGGCTTGGAATTGTTAGTGGAGCCATCATAGCTTTCCATTATTGTTATAGTTACTAGTGTGCTGGTGTCTATCCACCACATCCTATGTTGTTTGTTGCTATGATTCCTAGTTGTGAACATTGAATTCCCTGAGGCAAACTAGAATTCTGTGTCTGGTGTTGAGAAGCAGAGATGTGGGTAGAAGATTAGTGACCTTCCTCTTGGTGTCAATAGAAGCCCACATGTGGAAACCTCATTCATCAACACTAATCCTCGGTATTGTCTAAAATCACATAAACCTTTCGGCACATCTGTCTGTTGCTGTACACACCCAACTACTCGTCAACCTTGTATATGAATTTTTTCCTTAGGACACAAAATCTGATAATGTTATTATTAACAAATGGTACAGCTAGAGTCTATAAAATATCAAGTCAATCATCTCAAGTATTAATACTTAATTTTAAAATTATAAATTTTAAAATAGATTTCAGCAAATATTTTCCTTTAGTTTCTATTATCAATTTTGAAGTATTAAGTTTCTCAAATGAGGCTTCCTTGTGAATCATTAACTTACGTTTTTGACATTTATAAACAAACAAAAATCCTGATAGATTTAGGAAGAGCTACAACTCAGAAGCTCCTGCTTTTCGTCATCATCGTCTAATTCCCACTGCATCTTGGGACTGTTTGGACTTTTTATTCCAAGCTACATTGACAACACCTGAAAGCATATGGCATTCAAATGGGCCAAAATAATCTTTCCTCCCTGAATCCCATCCATTCTAATGCAATGAAACCATCAAACCACATGCATCTAGTTCTTGATATCGGGAAAATAACTGAAAAATATTTTGGTGTCCTCATGCACATGTGTGATTCAAAATTCCACTTTCATAATCATCATACAGGGAAGTTGCCTCTTGAGGGTGTGTACTTTAAACTACGTTTCAATCTACTTTCCACAGGCAGCAAGGTATCGATAATGAACAGAGGATGTCCCACAAACATGTGTACAGATGAGTATGATACACTCAATAGTTATCCAAATCACTGCTTCCGGGCTAGCTCAAGGTCCATTGAAAGGAAGTGTTCCAACTGGAATATTCATTACAGGGTTCTCTTCTTTCAGTTTAAACTGATTACTTCGTGGTTAAGCTGCAGTTAAAAGTGCCACTTCTTCTGTGACTTTATCAAAATGCTTTAAAAGTATTCATTCACTTATTCAACACGTATTTATGGAGTATATACAGTCGTCGTCCTATGGTATCTGTGGGGGACTGGTTCCAGGATACCAAAATCCATGGATGCTCAAGTTCCTGATATAAAATGGTGTAGTATTTGCATATAACTTATGCATTATCTTCCCATATACTTTAAGTCATCTCTACATTCCTTGTAATACCTAATACAATGCCTGCACATCACTTCATTTGTGTGGATTCAACATAGTACTCAGGGTACAGCAAATTGAAGTTTTGTTTTGTGCAATTTTGTGGATTTTTTTTTTTCTCCAAATATTTTTGACCCATGGTTGGTTAAATCCACAGATGCAGAACTGACAGATACATAGAGAGGACTGTATCATGATACAGGTGCTATTTTAGGTACAGCAATTGATAGGCAAAGAAAAAAAATCTCTGTTCCTCAAAGAACTAAAAATAGAACTACCATTTGACCCAGCAATCATAATACTGAGTATATATAGGAAAATAAAGCACTCTACCAAAAAGACACCTGCACTCACATGTTGATCGCAGCCCTATTAAACAATACTGAAGTCATGGAATCAACTTAGGTGCTCATCAATGGTAGGCTGGATAAAGAAAATGTGGTACATATACACCATGGAATACTATACAGCCATAAAAAAGAACAAAATCATGTCCTTTGCAGCAACACAGATGCAGCTGGAGGTCATTATCCTAAATGAATTCATGCAGACACAGAACACCAAATACTGCCTGTTCTCACTTGTAAGTGGGAGCTAAACCATGGGTACACACAGACATAAAGATGGCAACAGTAGACACTGGGGATTCCAAAAGAGGGGATGGTGAAGGGCAAGGGTTGAAAAACTATCTACTGGGTACTCTGTTCATTATTTGGATGATGAGTTCAATAGAAGCCCAAACTTCAGTGTTATGCAATCTATCCATGTAACAAGCCTGCACATGGACGGCCTGAATCTAAAATTAAAAAATAAAGCTCTGCCCTCATGGGGAAGGGAGAGGGCAGCCACTAATAAAACAAGCAAAATGTATGTTAGGCAATGATATGTGCTATGGAAAAATGAAAGCAGGAAAGGGGGAAAGAGTGTGTGGAGGAGAGGAGGGTGGTGGGATAGGCAATGTTAATAGTGTCATCATCGCAGGCTACGTTAAGAGACCTCTAGGTGCTGACTGAATGGAGTGAGGGAGTCTGCCCTGGGGTCTGGCAGCAGAGTGCTCAAGGCAGAAAGAAGCACAGATGAGAAAGTCCTGAAGGAAGGGCAGGACTACTATGCACCCAGCGGGAGGCCCGGTGAGCGGAGTGGAGTGAGAGGTGGCAGAAGGTGAGGACAGTGATTGCGGGGCTATGGGCGTCCATTTCAGGAGGCTTTATAGGCTGTGGTAAGGGCTGTGGCATTTACTCGGGGTGAGATGGGAATAGAATGGAGGCTTTGATGAAACACAGACACATTCTAGTTTAAGAGAATCACTCAGGTTGCCAAATTGAGAATGGCTCAAGGGCAACAAGGGTAGAATCAGAGACCCTTGGGGGCTCATGTAATAACCTAGATTGTAACTAAAGGGGAGAAGCCAGGGTGGAGCAGCATTGGAGGGAGAAGATAGGGCCAAGAGGTTTGTTAACGATGATTTGGATATGCGGACTGAGAAACAGTAGTAAAGGGCGACTCCAAGGTTTTCGGCCTGATCAACTGGAAGGACTGAATTCCCGTTAGCTGAGATGACGAGGCCTAAAGAAGGAGTAGACACGGAGATTAGGAGTTCAGTTTGGGATGTAGGAAGTTTGAAATGCCCATGGGTCATCTAAGCAGAGATGTTGAACAGGGTAGCTGACTATCTAAGACTGGGGCTTCAGGCAATCTGGCTGCAAACACCCCTGTGGGCAGACACCTGGTACTCAGAACGCTGAGAATGAAGGAGTTGACCTAAGGAGTGTGTGTTGGTAGAAAAGAGAAATGGTCCAGGAGCCATGTCCTCTCAGCATTGCTCCACCGTTAGAAGTTTGGAGCTAAGAAACCACAAACTAGGCAGGATCAACACAGGTGTGTTGTCTGTCCTGGAAGCTGAGTGAAGAAAGTTTTTCAAAGAGAAAGGAGTAACATACTGTCACATTGACTTTTTCCCGTGATCTTAATCCCATGGGACACTAAGTCAGCAACGTTAATTTTATCTCTTAGTCATCAGTTGCCATAGACAAAGGATTCTGCTGTTCATGAATAGCTTTATCTTCCCAGCAAGATGCAAACTTCTTGAGAGCAAGGCTTTTGTTTTCTTCTTTTTCTCTCTCTCTACAGCAGTGGCTTTTAAATAGCTTTTGGCTACATCTCACAGTAAGAAATACATGTTACTTTGGAAACCAGTATAAGCACGTATACAAGTGAAAGACAGAGAGAAATACTTAACCTTTTGGCATGCCATGCACTCTGTCTTTATTTTCATTCTCTTCTATTGTATTCTATTTAATTAAAAATAATGGTATTTGTGACCCATTAAACAGATTTCACTACCACTAATTGGTTGCTACCATTGCTTAGAAAAGTGCTACTGTTAGAGTGTCTGCCACAGGGTTCTGCCATATTCATTATTAATCAGATACTGTTATTCATCTTCATTCCTCCTCAAGTACCCTCTGTAAAGCAGGCACTTAACAGATGCTTGTCGAAAAATAGTTTTCAGACCCTAAAGTAATACTTATTGAATTGAGCTCCTTGGTCTTTAGTTACCTTTACTTTTACTGATTGTACTTCTGTAGTCATTGTAGTCGTGTAGAAGAATATTTCTTAAAAGCTCTGTGTCTTCAGAATAATCACAGACCTGCATGTCTTTTTAAAGGGGTCCCTGTGTAGCCAAGAGTCAGAGAAAACACTGGCCAGGGTTGGAGACGACTGCCCAGATGAAGTGGGTCCATCACCTGGGTTATCACACGTGCAGAGTTAGGGCAGGAAGCGTGATGTTTAAATGCTTTTTCATGTTCTTGTACATCAGCCTCTGGGGGCCAGGGGCAGTGGGGTTCAAAACATTTTTAAAAACAAGACAGGCCAGGCACACTGGCTCACGCCTGTAATCCCAACATGTTGGGAGGCTGAGGCAGGAGGATTGCTTGAGCCCAGATGTTTGAGACCAGCCTGGGCAATGTAGCAAGACCTCATTTCAACAAAATATTTAAATATTAGCTGGGTGTGGAGGCATGTGCCTGTAGTCCTAGCTGCTTGGGAGGCTGAGGTGAGAGGATCTTCTGAGCCTAGGAGTTGAAGACTCCAGTGAGTTGTGATCATGCCACTGCACTCCAGCCTGGGTGACAGAGTGAGACTCTATCTCAAAAAAAAAAAAAAAAAAAAAAAGGACAGAAAGACTAAACAAAACCTACAAAAAAAAAAAAAATTCAAGAACAATCCCAACTTTTTATTATAATTTATATAGTATTCAATGTCAATATGAAACATTGATTATTTAAAAACAGGAGTAGAGATCTTTCATTAAATATCTATGACCCAAAGTTGATGGAGCTGGGAAAATCATTAGTACTAACAATGTCTTAGGATTTTGAAATGCCCAATTACAGAAACGATATATAACTTAACCCAGACATTTCATTTAAAGAATCTTTAAAACAAGAGCCAGGTACATGGTAAGTCCTCAATAAATGTTAGCTAATGTTTAAATCCTTCTCTATAGAGAATGCTTATAAAAGTGGCACAGAAGAAAATAAAATATTTTTCTACCATGTAATTCTTACTTAGGTAGTCTTTCACTTACAAGGAAGGAGGATGGTGCAATGGACACAGTATATCAGGTCAACCTGAGTTCAAATCTGACTCTACTTAGACCAGACATGTGATTTTTGGCCTAATTACCTGAACATCTTTTAATTTCAGGTTTTCAAACATGAAGTGAGGATAGAAATACCTACTTCAGAGACTGATTATAAAGATAAGATGATATAAAGTAATATATGACATGCCAACTAATTCAAAGTGTATTTGTAGGTTGCTTTTTCATGTAGAAATCATGTTTAAATGACGGTTAAGTTCCCACATGGTGCAAACCCTTAAAGCTGGTTTCATTTATAATAGAACTGACCCTTAATGGATTGTGCAATAGATCCAAGACTCTCTGAGCCTGGGGAGGGAGGAGGTTGAGGGTGGGGAAGATTAGTTCACTTAGGGGAATCTCTAGAGGCCTGTGTATAGGGGACTGTGGATCAGTCAGGGTTCTCAGAACAGAACAGGAAAAAAAAAAAAAAAGATTTATTTTAGGGAATTGGCTGGGATGACTGTGGTAAGTAACAAGTCTGAAATCCACAGGGTGGCCTGGCAGGCTGGAAACTCAGGCCGGAGTTGATTCTGCAGTCTTGAGACAGAATCTTGTCAAAAAAACCTCAGTTTTTGGTCATAAGGCCTTTCCACTGATTGGCTGAAGCCCATCCACATTACTGAGGGTAATCCTCTTTACATAAAGTCAACTAATTATAGATTTTAACCACATGTATAAAATTACTTCACTGCAACACCTAGATTAGGGTTTGATTGAGCACTGGGTACTCTAAACTCAGCACATGGCTGCACAGAACTAACCATATAGACAGGAATTCGGGTGGCAGCTTCTAGGCAGTGAGGGGGAGACTTTATGGGCAGACAGGGCCACTGCAGTGATTTTTGATATCTAGATTCTCTTCAGTTGTGAGCTGCATGTGCCCCGTTTATTTTCTGAGGAATTATGAGTGTAAAGACCACCTCCTCACTAGTTGATCAGCAGATGCACAAAGGCCATGTAAGCAGAGTGAGCCTCTTACTGGCTCTGTACCAGCACCTAGCAAGGTGCCTGGCATGTCAATTTCATTGACAATGTTCTTTAAGAGCAAAAGAGTCATTCATGGAATTTTTATTTCTTGTCGACAAATGAACAGGAAAATCTACAGTCACCTGAAGCATCCCACCATGGTAAATAGACAGGAAATTGGCCAGGTGTGGTGGCTTACATCTGTAATCCCAGCACTTTGGGAGGCCAAGGTGGGTGGATCATGATGTCAGGAGCTCAAGACCAGCCTGGCCAACATGGTGAAACTCCATCTCTATTAAAGATACAAAAAATTAGCTGGGCATGGTGGCGCATGCCTGTAATCCCAGCTACTCAGAAGGCTGGGGGCAGGAGAATCCCTTGAACCCAGAAGGCGGAGGTTGCAGTGAGCCGAGATCGTGCCATTGCACTCCAGCCTGGGCAACAGGGCAAGACTCCGTCTCAAAAATAAACAAATAAATAAATAAATAAATAAATAAGTAGGAAATTTATAGACTCATCTTTTATTTAAGCCCTTTATATTCTGAAAGACCAAGAATTCCATAATGCCCTGCCTTGATAAAACAAATATAGAGCTAATCTTAAAAAAATCAAGATTTACTGTAGCAACTTGCACATACTACTAATGTAACACGATCACATTGTTTTAAAACCATTTGTTTATAGATCTGTCTCACCCACCAATCTGTAAGCAACTTGAGAGGAGGGATGATGTCATTTGTCTGGCAGAGACCATTATTCATTCTTATAATTCTAGTTCTAAGCAGAGGATAAAATAAAACAACATACAATAAAGTAAAAGTGCTCATGAAATCTCTAATTACATCACCCAGGTTGCACCTGTTTTATTCAACAGAGCAATAAAGTATGGGTACCTTTCATAACCAGATTTTCCTCCACCAAGGGCAGGGAAGAAACCTGGCAATGGATGTGGGCAAACAGGGATCACGGGGGAACACACCCCCATGCACGAAGTTGCTGGTGCATGTGTGTGGAGGGGCACGCATGACCAGTATCCAGAAGAGAGGCTCTGTTGGCATCCAAGGAGCTGCAGTTGGCTGTTGCTGTGGAGATATTCGGGGAAACAAGGCCACAACCCTCAGCAGGGTCAACTGAACTCTACCAGGCCCAGAGAGCCCCATCACCAGATCATGGCAGGACCAGTCAAACAGAATCTGAAGACTGTCATCTCACCCTGTGTATTCCAAAGCACATGTTATGGATCACCCATCCTTTGTTTTTCATGATTATTATACTTTAAGTTCTGGGATGCATGTGCAGAACACACAGGTTTGTTGGATCACCAGTCCTTAGAAATGTTTTGTGAAATGTGGTTCCAAGAGGGTTTGGGAGATGCTTGATATTGTATTGTTCTCTTAAAGAGTTTCCATCCATATGAACATCTTAAAGATTCTAGGTTGTCTGCCAATATAGAATTCTGAATACAGCACTCAGTTTCTCAAATTCAAACTCCTTTTCTTCACATTAATATCTATTCAAATCATCCTTTGGGAAATGTCAGCTTCTTCACATTCCAAACAAAGAAACTGACACCCAGAATGTAAGTTACAGCTTTTATGGCTAATAAGTGGCAGCATTGGGTTAGAATTCAGATCTCCTTTTAGGCTAGTGCACTTTCCCCATTCATCACACTGGAACTATTTATCTCACCATTGAACTCTTAATGAATACCTTTCAACAATTTCTGTGAAACTGTTTTGATCTCCCTATATCAATATGTAGAAGACAAACATGAAGGAATGGCTACTGTGTATAGGAGGGACTCAGCCTTTGGAAACTTCATATTTTGTGTCAAGCCTGTGCCAGGACATGTTTCATTCAAGTTATCAGTGCAAATGAAAGGTGGTAATAGAGACATGTAAGTGGCATTGATCTATACAAATAGGTTTGTATAGATCTTGTATTTTAAAACACATCTTGTATTTTACACCAAGAACCTAGATCATGCCAACCTTTTGATGGTAAAAACTGTAATGAGAGAAGAATGCTTCATCAAGATAATAAATGATTATCTTTGCATATAGAAATAACCAGAACCCATGCATGCACACTCCATTATTCCTTTGGTCTCCAGACATTGACTGGAACTCAGTCTTTAGTATCCTCTCTCTGTCACACACACATGAACGCATAAACACACTTCATATTCAGTGATGATGTTTTTCCTATTACAAAAACTGTGAACTACCCACGGACAGTAACAATGCAGATATATTTCACTTGAGAGAGACTTTCTTTTGTCATTTTCTTTCTTTACCTTTTTGGTGATGAGTCAAGCTGACCTGATGGGTGAGATGGTTCAGATACTCATGCTTCCTCCTAGTGACAGTGCTGGCTTTCTGCAATTCTAATGCCCCACTACAGCTACATGAGTAGGCAGTTAGCCACCTACTCCAGTTAGTAATTATTTGTTTAGACTAAAAACTTCTGAATCAATAGAAAAACATTAAATTAAACCTCATTTTTGATATCTCATTTGACAAAAGGAATCATGTTATTTTTCCTTGCAGCAGATTTAGATAAACATCAAGAAAAAAAAAAATGTTTTGTGTTGGAATGGCCACAGAGAACCTTTTTTTTTTTCTCCAGGAAGGAACATAATTCTAAGTCAGGAAAAATAATTTATGTGGCTTCCTAGTTTCTGCCCAAACCAGCCATATGCTCTCGATATTACTGGAAGAAGTCTAAAACAGAAAATACAAAGTAAGGGCAAGAAGGCCCTTGTGGGGAATGTGGGGGTGGAAAATGGAAGGCAGCTTAGGTGCTCCCCCATCACTGAGGCAGAGGAGGTGAGAGCACCTTTCTTCCTTGTATACCCACTTGTCTATCAACTTCTCTCCTTCCATTTGAGGCTGCTCCTGGATGTAAATTTTGACCTGGTTTCAGTTGTAATAAATACATGAGGCATAGAAGAGAAGCTCAAATAGCTTTCTAAAGGAGAATCTCATAAATAACAGTAGCTTTTGTTGTGCTCAATTACGTTGGTGGCATAATTTTCTTTTTTCTTTAATTTTCTATGAATTAAAAGATACATTTTTTCTTTCCTTCCTTCCTTCCTTCCTCCCTCCCTCCCTCTTTTCTTCCCCTTCCTTCCCTCCTTCCTTCCTTCCCTCCCTCTTATTTTCTTTCTTTCTTCCTTCCTTCCTCCCTCCCTCTTTTCTTCCCCTTCCTTCCCTGCCTCCCTCCTATTTCCTTCCTTCCTTCCCTCCCTCCTTCCTTCCTTCCTTTCTTCCTTCCTTCCTTCCTTCCTTCCTTCCCTCCTTCCTCCCTTTTCTTTTTTTCTTTTTCTTTCTTTCTTTTGACAGGGTCTCACTTTCTCCCCCAGGCTGGAGTGCAGTGGTGCAATCACAGCTTACTACAGCCTCGATCCTTCAGGCTCAAGCGATCCTTCCACTTCAGCCTCCTGAGTAGCTAGAACCACAGGCGCACGCCACCACGCCCGGCTAATTTTTCTATTTTTGGTAGAGACAGGGTTTTGCCATGTTGCCCAGGCTTGTTTCAAACTCCTGACCACAAGTGATCTGCCCACCTCGGCCTCCCAAAGTGCTGGGATTGCAGGTGTGAGCCACCGCACCTGGCCTGTTTTATTTTGATTTACTAAACATTGTCTATTTTTCTCTTCTGTTACACAGAAACAAACAAAAAGATAACTTTTGTTTGGGAAGCATTTGATCATGAAATATTTAAATCAGAGGTTTCTAGCACGTGTGATCAATGAAAATAGAGGGAAACTAGGACTTTTGAACTGATTTCCTTTTGGAGCATTCTCATAGACGAATCTAGAAGGATACAGTGATTTATCTGAATGATAAATTTATCTGAATAATTTATCTGAATGATACAATTTTGATACCTTTATTAAGATACTTGAAGGTGTTGATTTACAAAAGATTAAGTACCACAGTGTAAAACTTCTACTGTTGCATTAGATTAGCAATGAAAAACTCAGAATCCATTTCTAAAGAAGTTGATAATACAAATAAAACATTGACCTAAAGACTGACTATATAAAAATAATTTCTGCAATTTATCCAACTCATAAATTGGTATAAAGATTTATGGGCCAGGCACGGTGGCTCACACCTGTAATCCCAGCACTTTGGCAGGCCGAGGTGGGTGGATCACGAGGTCAGGAGATCGAGACCATCCTGGCTAACATGGTGAAACCTTGTCTCTACTAAAAATACAAAAAATTACCCAGGCATGGTGGCGGGAGCCTGTAGTCCCAGCTACTCGGGAGGTTGAGGCAGGAGAATGGCATGAACCCAGGAGGTGGAGCTTGCAGTGAGCTGAGATCGCACCACTGCACACTGCAGCCTGCTTGATAGAGCAAGACTCCATCTCAAAAAAAAAAAAAAAAAAAAAAAGGATTTATGAACAGATGATTCATCATAGCACTGGTTGTAAAAGCAAAATGCGTGATAGTGAATACTGTTCCTCAATATGTATTGCTAATATACTACTTCTTTAATATGTGATGTTAATATAGTAGAATGTAGCTTCATTAAAGAAAGAATTTTGATTTGATTCAAACCTGTGTTCCCAGTGTCCGGAAGTAAGCTTGGCACACAGTAAATGAGCATTAAACATTTGCCAAATGAATGAACACCCCATATAATCAAGTATATGTACATAGGTGAATATGTACGTACACATACACATATTTGTATGCTTGACTATATGTAGAAAATAGCAGAAGGCGAATGTGAAAATGATGACAGTGATGGCTGCCTTTGGTGAATAAGCCTGGAACACGGTGGGGGAGGGGCTCTTACTTTAACTCTGTATGAATCTGTACCATTTGAATTTTTTTTTCACAATTAGCATATGTAACTTTTATTAAAAAATGAATTCTGAGGAAGAACCCCAAATGTACGACCACTGGAGATCCACCTTTTAGAATTTGTGTTGTCTTTACATTATCTCAACCTAAAGATACAACTCCATTATGTACATAGATAACCTAATGAACAGGCTTTGACTGGAAATTGATGAAACCTGGACTAGAGAATCAGAAATTAGAATCTTCAAAGAATCATCATTACAGATTATATTTTGCTTTTCCATTTCTTCAGCTTCAAGTAAAATTTTATATTCAAAGTTAAGAAAATTTACATGTAACTGTATGCAAAAACCCATATGGTCTGTGTCAGTCTGTACCACTTATTTTCAATGACATAAAATAGCTTATTTAAACTTTGAATTTTCCCATTGGGTTTAGATGATTTAGCTGTTTATCCAGCAGCCCTATACTTAAAAATAGATGAGATGACATTTGTGGGTTCTTTAAAAAAATACCCTTTGGAGAAAGAAGCAGAACACTAATGCCATATTTATCATTTGCATTATATAAGAATGGCAAGTTTTTATAGAATGAGTGCTTCATAGAAAATATCCTCCTTTCTGGCCAGGCGCGGTGGCTCACGCCTGTAATCCCAGCACTTTGGGAGGCTGAGGCGGGTGGACCATGAGGTCAGGAGATTGAGACCATCCTGGGTAACACGGTGAAACCCCATCTCTACTAAAAATACAAAAAACTAGCCAGGCGTGGTGGTGGGCACCTAAGTCCCAGCTACTTGGGAGGCTGAGGCAGGAGAATCACTTGAATCCGGGAGGCAGAAGTTGCAGTGAGCCAAGATCACCCCATTGCACTCCAGCCTGGCGACGGAGCAAGACTCCGTCTCAACAACAACAAAAAAAGAAAACAAACAAAAAAAAGAAAACATCCTCCTTTCTAACATAAAAGCTCTAGCTCTTCTGTAACCAGTCACAATCATTGCATATATAAGGGCATCCCACATGAGTTTCATTATTTGATGATTATAATTAATTTAATGGAAACATAAACATGTTTGGAAAGTTTCCAATAATAGCATAGGAAGATTTTTCTCTCCCTTCTCCCTTCCAATTATGTAGTGCCTCCCCGCCATCACCATCATTCTTTTATCAACTATTTATTGAGTGTCTACTCCATGGGAGGCACAGTTGTTATAAAACAAATACAAAGATGATGTCGACTACATTTAACTTGACCTTATATACCTATTTAATAATTATAGCAACCTGCCAAAAATGAGAAGTGATTAATATTAGCCTTAAGCCTGCTGTCATACGATTCCAGAGTCCAGGATAAGAATTAAAATAAGCTGAAAATATACTGTCACATGAAATTGCAAACTGGGTAGGTATACAGGATAACTATAGTCAATTAAAGTATGAAATATTAAAATCAGTGTTCCAATCTTGGTAGCATTGCTGATGGCAAAGGATGATGACACCAGGAGGAAATGAAACCAAACACATCACTTTCCCACTCAGAATAATAGACCTATCTTAGGATCTTACTGATTTTATTTATTTAAAAAAATACACTTCAGGAGAAAACTGCATTTATCGGGTAATATGAAAGAGGAAATGAGGTCTGTGTGAGGGCATGCGTATATGCCATCACTATGCAACATTTTAATCTTCAGTTTTTATAGGAGTTTCCTCTGAGCACTCATCAAAGGTAATGGGATTAAAGTTTTTTTTTTCTTCCTTTGTCAAACGTTCTCCTCACCCTGAATACTGTCACACAGATCGCAGGTGGATGAGATTTGCCCACTGAGGAGGAATTGCACTTTTCACTCCTCCTAGGATGTGACTGGAATACCTGGCTTGTTCCATGTTGGGCTTGCCACCTGCTCCTGCTCTGAGGTAGCCGCTGACCTAAAAGCATTGCAAGGGCAGTCAGGTGAAGAAGGAGCAAGAGTTCTCAGCCACACATTTTTCCATCTCCCCTCAGAATCCACCTCTCAGAGGTCGCCTAAGTGGCCCTCCTACCAGATGCATTGTTTTATCACTGCTGTGGCTTTCTTTTCTTAGATTCTGCCAATGCTTTTAATGGGTTGGTCCCCTGCTAAGAGCAGGGATTTTGTGTTTTCTTTTGAAGAGCGTGGTAGATTTCTGAGCACCCTGTGGCAGTCTGTAAAAGTGATAAATACTAATGATGAACAATGAAGCAGGCTCTTGAGTGCTGGGGCTGGCTACAGGAGAACTCAGAATGAGGGGGAAAAAAATCAATTTCTAACACAAAGGCAAGATTTAGCCTCTTATTAGATCCAATTGCTACATGTAAAGAAGTTTGTTAAGAAAATGGCACAGGGATTTTGTGAGGTGGAGCCAAGCCTGCAAAATAGGCTTTCAAGATGTGTTTTCTATCTTCCTCCCAATTTTGGGTGTTATGATGTAACAGGATTTTGAAATCCAAGCATATGTTATTTTCTTTCTTCTTTTCCTTTTATGTTTAAACCTCCATTATGATGAATTAGCTTTCCTTCCTCAATAATTTAGAGTTTATTTTCTAAAAAAGGCAGCATTTAGAAATGTGATATTAGGCATATGGCCCCCTTTCAGATCTTTCCAGTTCTATTTGTATATGATTTTAGACACAGCTGTAAATATATTAATTGATGCAGCAATGGATATTATAAATCCTACACTTTATATAGATGTAGCCTCTTTCTCTTCATAAACAAAACTTGAAACAATATTAAATTTTTAAAAAGATAGACATAACTGATAATCTCACTTTGAGAAAGCAAAGTAATCCAGATTGTGAAAGTCATGGACAGAGGCTGGGTGCAGTGGCTCATGCCTGTAATTCTAGCACTTTGGGAGGCTGTGGTTGGTAGATTGCCTGAGCTCAGGAGTTCAAGACCAGGCTGGGGAACATGGCGAAACCCTGTCTCTACTAAAAATACAAAAAATTAGCTGGGTGTGGTGGTGTGTGCCTGTAAAGCCAGCTACTCAGGAGGCTAAGGCATGTGAATTGCTTGAACCTGGGTGACGGAGGTTGCAGTGAGCCAAGATCAAGCCAGTGCACTCCAGCCTGGGCGACAGAATGAGATTCTGTCAAAAAAAAAAAGAAAAACAAAAAAAAAAGGACAGGGATACCTGCAAATCGTACACATTTCTCTCTCTTGATTATGATAGTTTGGAAAAAAATCGTTTTTAAAAAAACCAGTATATTACTAATTGATGGCATCTAATGTTTTAGTAATTTAAAACAAAACGTAGATTGGGATGGAGCCACAGAATTCAACAATGGGGAGAAGAGGGAAATAGAAGGCAGAGGCAATTTTAGAATAATAGCCAACTGTCTGTGGAAAAAGGGGAGCTTCAGTTAGTGAATGAAAGAACTGAGTTTTCCTGATGTTTTCATCTAAGATTACCCTCATACCACATGCACAGGATTTGATCATAAAGTATTCGAAGTTAGTAAAAATGTAACCAGTCCACCTGAGCTAAGGAAATATCAAAATGTCAATTGTTCTTTCTCAAGTTTAGTCATGCTAATCAGGTTCTTTCAGTTGTTAAGAAATATTCTGTTGTATGGTTTATGTGTAAATCTGACTAGAAATTCTCAGCAGTGGTAAAGCACTGTAACCGGGCATGGTTGCCACACATATTTACATCTCTGATGGTGCCTGGCATTGTCCCTTGCATACACAGAAAGTTCAAAACGACATGCTTAGTGTTTGACAGAAGTGTAGGATTTCACTCTCCCCCAAAAGCACTCTATTTGATAGAGAGCTGCACGCTTTTGTGCTCACAGCAATGAGTAAACTCTTAGAGCCAGGTCGTGAACTGCTTGTTGTAGGTATATGCTGTAGATATTTAATCACTTGGTAACTCATTAGTGATATATTTAATCCATCTAAAGTGATTTATGTTTCAAATGTGAACATGATGTTCTGCTACTGCTTTTACTATTTAATAAAAAGATAAGTGTTGCATCCATTTATAAATTTTGCACTAAACATGACACATTTATCTTTTCAAAGAAAATGATTGTTAATCTTAGAAAATGTTCCTCAAATGTACAAAACACCAGGCAAAAATCAAACTCTGGTTTTACTGTACTTGAAAATAAATTAGCGTGCATTTCACATGGTATTTTGTTATTCTCCTTTCATAGCCTGCTTTGGTAAAAAAAAAAAAAAAATCATGTCATAAAAGAGATGGCAAATTAGATCTGGGAGTGAAGAAAACTTGTCTTAAATTTTATCTTAGATATTGAACTATTAAATAGATGATAATGAAATTAATGACTGTGTCATGCATGATGCAGCTCTATTACGTTCTTTTACAATTTCTTGCTTTTGAGAGGTTAAGGTGGAAGGGCTTATTTTCTTTAGACACTGACCCTGGGATTCATGAACTTCATTATTCTCTTTATCTTATGATAACCATGCCCACAGGGTGCAATTAATGAATCAATTCATCAATCCATTCATTCACATTTATTGAATGCTTCCTGTGTGCCAAGCACTGTAGGAGTAGAGACCATAAGAGTCAATAAAATCAACAGACTTATATTTGTCTCTAGGGGTCTACTCTCTATTGGGGGACAGGTGGAATTATTGGAGGAGAGGAGCAACAGGCACTCAAGCTTGGTGTCAGCAAAGTAGGAAAATTGCTAGACAATCCACATGTAGGCATTGGTAGCATGGGGGCTAGTTTAAGGAGGTCATACTTGTCTTGGGATTTGAATGATGGCCAAGACTTTGGCAACTGGGCAAAGGGAAGAGAGGAGGGCAGTACAGAAGTGGAAACAGAAACAGGAGCACATAAACAGGCATGATATATACTCATGGAAAGCAGCAAGCTTCACTTTGGACCTAGGGCCTCTCAGGGTACTGCTAGAAACAGATTTTGCTGAAGGTACTCATCCTGTTATAATAGTCTGGACTTGGTTTAAAGACCCAGGAGGTCTTTTTCAGAATTTATTTTCTTGGACTGCCTCTTTCTATCACCAACATGGCACTGAGAACAACAGAAAACAGTTCCTTTTGTTTCTGGGACACACCTCCTCTTTTCTAAGATTCATGCCTGGTTGCCCTGGGAAATTCCTCAAACCAGCCTTTCTTCTCAGCTGATCACTCTCTTTTGAACAGGACATTCCGCCATCTGCTCAGAACCCCTGGCTGTCAGCCCCACCCTCAATCACCATGCGTCACCTCCCTTCTCAAGGAGACCCCAGTTCTCTTTGTGTCTACAGTCCCACAAATGGCTTTATTCCTTCAACCCTCTCTTTCAAGATTTCCTCTAGCGCCAGCATTGCGATTCCTCTGACCACATATTTAGGCACACTTACTTTAGACACACTTACAATACTTAGAGCGCCTCTCTACACATTTAACCCTGTAATATCATCTTTCTTATATTAACATCTTATTCCTGTTTACCAGCTCATTTGGAGCCATCTTTCATTTCCCAAAATATCACCACTATATTCTTTTGGCTGTGGTATCAAATTACCATAAGCCCAGTGGCTTAAAGCATCTCATATTTAATCTCTTACAGTTGTGGAGGCCAGAAGTCCAAAATAGTTTCACTGAGCTGAAACCAAGATAGCAGAGCTGGGCGTCCTCTGGAGGCTCTAGGGGAGAATCCATTTCCCTGCCTTTTCCACCTCCCACAGCTGCATTCCTGGCATTCCTTGTCCCGTGTTCCCTTCCTCCATCTTCACAACCAAGAGCAAACATCTTCAAATCTCTCTCCGCTTCCACGGCCATGTAGTCTCCCTCTGCCTCCTTCTTACAAGAACACTTGTGACTACATTGAGAGGCCACCCAGATAATCCAAGACAATCTCGCATCTCAAGATCCTTAATGTAATCACATCTGCAAAGTCATCATTTCCACATAAGGTAACATCCTCAGTTTCCTGACATTAGAGTGTGGCCCCATCTGGAGCCTCTATTCCACTAACTACGACCACCCACACTAACACCATTTTTTTTTTTTTTGAGACGGAGTCTCGCTCTCTCTCCCAGGCTGGAGTGCAGTGGCCGGATCTCAGCTCACTGCAAGCTCCGTCTCCCGGGTTTACGCCATTCTCCTGCCTCAGCCTCCCGAGTAGCTGGGACTACAGGCGCCCACCACACCCAGCTAGTTTTTTGTATTTTTAGTAGAGACGGGGTTTCACCGTGTCAGCCAGGATGATCTTGATCTCCCGACCTCATGATCCGCCCATCTCGGCCTCCCAAAGTGCTGGGATTACAGGCGTGAGCCACGGCGCCCGGCCGGACACCATTGTTAATCGAGTACTTACTCTGTGCCAGGCGTTATTTTATGAAATAGGCACCAGCATTATCTCCATTTTACAGATGAAGAAGCTGAGGCACAGAAAACTTTAGTAATTTAGTAAAGTCATATAGACAGAGAAGTGGTAGAAAGAGCATTCAAACCTAGATGTGTCCAACTGGAAAGCTGTCACTCATTCACAGAACACTCGGTTGCCTCTCACATTTTGCAACTGACTGCGCGTCTGTGTGCTGGTTTTAATTAAAGGTACCTAAAAACTACCACGGTCAACACACAATGGAAAATTTTCCAGAAACTGCACATGTCCCTTCTCTAGCTGTACTTCCAGATATTTCTTCCACAAAGAGCACAGTCAATTAAGTGGTTAGGTGGTAACAAGTAGCAATTTGCTTCCCCAGTGAAATACCAGTGGAAGCCCCCCTAAGTAGGCTGACATCAGGCTACAGCTGAAGAACATTAAGGGCCAACTGAGTTCAGGCAAAGCGCTGTGGAAAGAGTAATCACAGAGCAGGTCCAGGAAAATAATGCCTGTTTAAAAGGACAATGGAAATGAAACAGAAACGTAAGGCCCAGCTACTTTCTATGTTGAGAAAGTGAGAAAGGCTGAAAGCTCCTGCAGACATAGCGCTCGTAGAAGAAAGCTTGAGAATAAAGAATACAGCACAAACAGAAGTACTTTCAGTTTAATTTAAGGGAAAAATACACTCAGGGCAGACTACTGGAGGTCAGAAGGCAAATGAACACTGGCAGGCAGTGAGAAATTAAGGATTTAGAAAATGATCACTATAAACTTTTTCTTTTATTCTAAGAAGGCAGTAGATCACGTGGAAAATAGAAAGAGCTGGTCCCTGGTGTCAAACAGACTGAGGGTCCCATTCCATAATATCAGCGTCATTCATGACAACTTGAGCCTCAGTTTCTTCATTTACAAAACGGGAACGACAACATGAAGATTCAGGAAATTATATGAACCACCTTAGCACAGTACTTTGCAGGAATGAGTAGCATAAAGAATCATTGCATCTAGTTTCTGCAACCTCAGCAAGACAAAAGGTAATACGGCTTGTGAAAGAGTCCAGCTAGCTATTTGTGCATTCAGAGAGAATTCACCCTGTGCCAGGCATGGTGTTGGATCACAGGTCACAACTATGAATAAGAGACCAGCTATGTTCTTTCATGAAATGATCTAGCGGAAGAGTCAAACAAGAAACCAGGCAATCCTACCTAAGATAGAAGAAGCATGATAAGGAAATGATGGGTGCTATGAGAGCATATTGGGAGAGGGTACCTCACTTAAACTAGGGCAGTCAGAGAAGGCTTCTTGGAGGAAATACCATTTTAGATGAGACTGGAAAGTTGGGAAGAAGTTAAGTAGGGAAGAGCGGAGCTTGGCGGGGTGGGGGATAGGGGGTGAGGGGGGGTTGTAGGCAGGCAGAAGAGACAAAGGAGGAAGCAGTTCATGCAAAGCTCCTGGGCAAGAGAACATGGCACTGCTAAGAAAGGGAAAAGTAGACCAGCATGGCTGAAATGCGGAGTGGACAGAGGCAGTGTTAGGAAATGAGATTGTGAAGGAAAAAGGTCCCCAGCTACATCATACTCTGTAAGTCATGTTAAGAAGTTTGGACTTTATCCCAAGGGTGAAGAGGAACCGGTGAAGGATTTTGAAGCAGAAGATTTAGTGATTTTATCTGTATTTTAGAAAGATCATTTGGGCTATAATGTGCAGAGTGAACTGGATTGAGGAGACACTAGAGGCAGGAAGACCACTAGGGGATATCTGCAATAGTCTAGCTGAGAAATGATGGAGGTTTAACTGGGATTGTGGCAAAGGGAATGGCGAGAAGTGGAGAGAAATGAGATTTGGTGTTTTTTTTTTTCCCTTCCCTACTGATTCATTCATTCATTCATTCATTCATTCATTCAACTAACTTTTATGAGTCTGCCTTGGAGGAGTCACATGAGGGTGAAATAGAGAGAGGTATCAAGATTGGCCCCATGTTTCAGGGTTAAAAAAATGCATAGATAGTGGTGTGATTTACAGGGGTAGGAAACATGGGGTAGCAGGCTCTTGGGGAGATACTGAGTGCAGTTTTTGACATGATAGGTTTTTGTGTCATGCCTTTATTTTTGTAACCTAGATATCTTTGTGTACCCCAACCTGTGAGAAGATATGAGGTCATATTAACAGTAATAACCAAGTCCAGTGATATTTTAGTCCTCTCTCATCTTTGTTCCTTCCCCAGTTAATTCTGACTGTCCCCAAGAATGAGCTTCACGTGTATTTGGGAACAAATCTGTTTGTTGCCTTCTGTTAGGCCTTTTCGCAATGGTGCCAAGAACTTCTTATGACTGTGGGCCATCTGTACTGATGCTGCTGCCTCAGTCACCACTGTCCTCAGCTGGTACCTGCTCTGTGGCCTTTGATGTGTGTGTGTATGTAGGGAAGGTGGTGGTGTTGCTTTCTCTAGATTTTCTCCATTAATTAACTAACACAGAGCTAATGTGTGAGTTTGTAAATAATACATGCCTTGCATTTGGCATTGCTAAAAATACCTTCGAGGGCTAACAACTGTGCATCTCATCTCCCAGCATGCATGGGTTGACCACTACAGACAAAAGATCATGAAACTGATGTTGGCCAAGGAGCCTTGCACATTTTCATCCTCAAGTTGGTTTTATGGAGCAATTGTGGATAAAAAGCTCTGCTGGTATAAAAGTCTTCTTATTGCACAAATGGCAGGAAATAGAAGACCACATCATGGTGGTTACAAAAATTTGTTTCCTAGTTTGTTTCTGCCACCCTTAAAATGAACATAGATCAATCCATAGGTTCTGAATTACTGTTATTGGGGAGAAAGGAAATGGGAAAAATAGCAGACTTAAGTAAGCATAAAAGTGCATGGAGCAGCCCAGGATGCTCTGGAGTGATCAGGGGTGAGAGAGAAAGGTAGAAAAGAAGAAAACAAAATGAACACCTTTCAAATCCAAAACAATCCACACGTTTGAGCCTCCAATATAATTTTACAAAGACAGAATGGCTGTGAAATCAAACATCTAAGTATGAATAGGTAACATACGTCTGTCTTATTGTTCTTAAAAATTAAGTGTGATAGATTGAAATTCCATTCCACACTCCTACTTCTTGATGGTCTACTAAATTACAGGCATTTCAAGAGAAATGCCTAAAAATTTTAGGGGAACCATCGATGATATTTTGGATGGAAGTAAGTTATATGTGGCAGCTAAATACCTGTGCTCAAGCTCTCAGCATCCTGTGTATACTTCTAGGAAAAACAGACACTGTGAACAATTTCAGGGGATGAAATAAATGTTCTTCTTTATCTATAAAAGTCTGATTGTGGTGTTTAAAGGCTTCTATGAAACAAAAACACCTGTGCCCACAGCTCGTCTCCCATGCATAAAAACAGAGTACAAAGATGAGACAGTAGGAATAGGAGGGACATTTCCTATTTCTCCAATATTTCCCACATGCTTTGGCTGTTTTTGAATAGACCTTCTGAAATATCTTTTGAGGTCACCTACTTTGTGAGCCTAAAGTCTCTGATTTTTCAGGTGACACGGCAGCAAGCTCAGAATGTCTGAAAACATAAATCTTAGTTACATTTTCCATTTTTGTCATTCTTCTAGAAAAGAAAATATGATAATTTCTTCCCCAGCTTGCTAAGCCTTTTCTAGTTTCAGGAATTTCTGCTACCATCTGATGAAAATCAAGATCCCTGTGTTAAACACCAGAAAGCTATATCGCAAAAAGTGAAGCCAACCTAGTAATTGCCTCATCACTTCTTGTTTTTGAGATAGAGTAACCAAGGTAGCAATAGAAGGCTCAGAGAGACCTGATGGTTTCTAATTCCATAAACTTAGTGGACAATTTTCCACATGAACCAAAATCATTGCCGCCATGGTGAATCAAAAAAAGTAATAACAAAAATTCACATTACCAGCATGCTGTTATTTTAAAAATCCAATTTTACAAAATAAAACTCACCTAAACTGAAGCTGTGGAATAATTTTAGCAATTGAAAATTACTACCTTCTCTAGAATAACATGTACTTAGAAATGAAATGATTCAGAAATCAACATGATGTATGTATTCTGCTTTTCTTTGCAGCTTAGAGCAAATTCAACATCAATTTACACTATATCATACTAAATATATTCAACAATCAGTGCTTAAGTAATTTAGCCTGTCTTTGCTGCATCTAAATATTCTGCTGTTTAACTAAATTCACTCCGTACTATAGATGATAAAAATAATATACACATTTCATTCTTATTAAAAAGCTGGATTTCTCCCTTAGCCCTGCAAGTACCATAAGCAACCTAATCAGAGGAAAAGGCTATGTTGGGGGTACTCTTTATAAAATTGTTCATCCCCAATTCACAGACATCATGAAACATGAAATTAACTCCAGCATGTTAAAAGAAAGATTATGGATTAGCACAGAAATCAAGCACAAAGAAACGATTTCTTTTCCTTTCCATAGCCCGGAATTGCTATTAGCTTACCTTATTAGCTGGAATGCCAAACAGAATGTCTTTATGGAAAATTAAGTTCATTATTCATCTCAGCTTTGATTTGGTGTAGTGCAGCTGAGAGCATTTAGCTTCTCTCTATGATTTGCCGATTCTAAGTGGTTGAGTGAGGCAGTAAACACAGGACTTGGGGGTGGGGGGAGAGTGGTTGGTCATGGCTCACAACTCAAGACTTGCAACTTTACATCTTCATTCATATAAAGATACTTAATGAAATAAAACCCTATAACTGAAGAATAACACTTAAGTGAATACTTAGTGCAGATTTTTCAGCCTGTACAATTTTGCATAGCAGTTGTCCTTATAGTGTCCGGCATGCTCACTGTCCCAGCAAAATCATATTGCTATCTTTCATTATCTCAGTAAATTCCGAGCTGTTGATCACTTTGCAGCACATATAGGGGGTAACATATATTCTGTCAAAGGGAAGTCCCCATGAGGGAACGGTCCCTGCAGCTTGCTAGAAGAAGCGTGCCTGGTTGTTTGACTAGTGATGGAAAGGCAGATGCCTTTTACAATGTTGAAGTGTGCACATGCACAAATTGGATAGAACATTCAGTCAGCTAACAAACAGATTTTAAGGAGTAAAATAACAATAGATTTCCATCCTTGAGATATCACATTCTCTTTTAGAGAAAAATTAAGTAATACTTCTCAATAATTCATTCACTTTCTTCAAAAGAATTAAACATGTTTTAGAAATCTCTTGGCAAACACTTTTCATTTTTTAAAAAATTGACTTCCATAGAGCAACATCTCAGTAAAACTTATTTAAAGTGTGTGTGTGTGTGTCTCATTTCGGGATGGGGCAAAGGAACAGTTGCAGCGTCCTCTTCCAAGTATTTCACTTTCTAAGTTTTAAGTGAGCAGCATTTACTAAAATCCAGCTTTACTGAGTGCAATCTGCAACCACATCAGTAAGATCACTTGTAGGTTATCAACAGACAAGGACAATACGACTGAGCAAAACAATTTCAGTTTAGAGCAAAGACTTACACCTTTCATTTCTTTGTCACCATACAAAACCAAATGCCAAAACTTTCCTCTACTGAATTAATAAAAGCAAGGGTGCATTTAATAAGAAATGATAAGGAAAATCATAATTAAATGATTGGTTTGTTTCAAAGTGTTAAGGATAGTGTCAACATATGACCCAGCAATTATGCTTTCAGGGATATACCTGAAGAAATGAAAACAAATGTCCATACAAACATTTATACACAAATGTTCATAGCACCATTATTCACAATAGTCAAAAAGTGGAAAGAATCCTCATATTCACTAACTGATGAAAGGATTAAAAATGTAGTATATCCATACAATAAAACATTATTTGGAATGAAAACAAATGACATATTAATACCTGCTATAACATGGAGAAATCTTAAAAATAGTATGATAATTGAAAGAGGCCAGTCTCAAAAGATCACATATCATAAGATTCTATTTATATGAAATGTCCGGAAAAGGCAGAATCTATAGCGACAGAAAAGTAGACTAGTGATTGCCCTGCACCTGGGATAGGGGGACTAGGAAGTGACTGCTAACAGGTACAAGATTCCTTATTGGAGCGAAGAAAATATTCTTATCTTAGATCTTGGTGATGGCTGCACAACTGTGAATACACTAAAACCATTAAATTGTATATTTTAAATGGGTAAATAATATCACAATAAAACTTATTTTAACATGATGCATTACATTGATTTGTGAATATTAAATCAACTTTATATCCCTAAGATAATATTTGCTTGCTCATGATATATGATCTTTTCAATATATTGATGTATTCAATTTGTTAAGGGCTTGCATGTCTATTTTATGAGGAAGATAGGTCAGTAAATTTCTTTTCTTGTAATATCTTTTTCTTGTTTGGGTATCAGGATAGCACTGGCCTAAGAAAATAAATCCTGATTCTGAAAAAAAAGATGTATAAAATTATTAATTTGCCAAAAGAACATTGTCATATGTTTATAATTATATGAATGAGTTATATATAATACATTCTACACAAGGCAGATAGTGAGAGGTTAGGGAAGAGAAAGGATGACCCCAAGTGTGGGATGCTCTTGAGGACTAGAAGGCTGCAGACGTATTTCAAGAACCACCTGTACCGGTGTTTTATCATGGCTAACTTTCAGTAAGAAAACAAATCCCCAAATCTGCAAGAGTGAGAGCACCAGGAAAAAGAGGAGGACAAGAAGGAAGAGGAAGAAGAGAATAAAGATGAAGCGGAGGAAGTAAAAGAAAGAGGAAGAGGAAGACAGAGGAGAACAAGATGGGGGGAGAGCTGTGTTTGATCAAGATCATGAAAGGGCAGGAGATTCAAGGGAAGGTAGGATCACAAAACGTAATTATAGCAACATCCTATCAAATGATCCAGAAGAGAATAAAAGAAGCCTATAAAGAAACCAAAAGAATTGCACAATGAGGATTCTTAAGTATTCCAATGAAAAAAACCTGTTTTAAGCATAAGAGATGGGTTCACAATCAAGAAAGAACACAGGTAAGTGATAAGTGTCTACACGAAGTGCCCCAAAAGGGCTAAAGCCCAGAATGAAATGAGGTTTGTGAATTTTAAAAAGAGCCAAGGGCCAGGCACGATGGCTCACTTCTGTAATCCCAACACTTTGGGAAGCTGAGATGTTTGAGACCACCCTGAGCAACATAGTGGGACCCTGTCTCTACAGAAAATAAAAAAATTAACCAAGTAAAATTAGCATGCAAGTAGTCCCAGCTGATTAGGAAGCCGAGGTGGGAGGATCCTTTGAGCCCAGGTGTCCGAGGCTGCAGTGAGTCATGATCGTGCCATTGCACTCCAGCCTGGACGATGGAGCAAGGCCCTGTCTCAAAAAAAAAAAAAAAAAAAAAAAGCCAAGGACGGTAAAAGCAAAAAAGACTTTTTAAAAGAGATGGCTTGGAATGAATAGAACAAGGAAAATCCCAAGGCTTTTTCCAGATGGTACAATGTGAACAGATGATAATGAAAGAGGAGGAAGAGGAGGAGGAGCAGTAGGGAGAAGGACAAATATCAAACTCTCACACTTTTATTTTTCTACTATTTTCTCTATCAGAGGACATGATCTTCAAATTTTAAAAGGTAGAAGAAGCATGGTAAAGAGAAATTTGAACCCCAGCAAAACCTCTTCTATGCAGATGACTCATACATTTATATTTTTGTTCCAGAACTCCCATGTGAGAGTCAGGTACTTGCCAACTTCACTTAGATACTTGAAAGTGCTGCATACATACATAGCACCTTCAAAACCAAACTCTCCCGCCCCCATCTCCACCCCAGCAGTAAATGTACTGGGGCTCCTGTAGAGTTCTGTACTTCAGTGAATGGAACCACTGTCTTCTATGCAGGTCAGAAACCTGGGTACTCTTTTTGGACACTTCCTTCTCCTGCCATATTACCAAGAGATATTGATTTGAAATCTCTGGAAACCACCCACTTACCCCAATACCACTGTCACCATCCTAGTCCCACTAACCATTTTCTTGCACCTGGATATTATATTTGTCTTCTAAGTGACTCTCCTCTTCCATTGTCCTTCTCCTTCTACTCCATCCAAAAGGATGTTTTCAGAGGGCAAAGTAGGTATTAGCTTTCTTCGCTCCTCCCCCTAAATACTAACAAGGATATAAAGATTCAAACGTTAAACGTGACCTCTGGGCTCCTGTGACACGGTCCTGCATCTTTCCAGACTCATCTTGTACTATTTTGGTGATCCAGCCATGCTAGATTCATTTCTCACCCTTTTGTTTCTTTCTGCCTTTGCATACGCTCTTCCCTCTACTTGAGACATGATTCCCTTGGCTCATTGTCTAATTAAGTCTAGATTTCCTTCCGACCTCATCCCAGTCTTACTTCCTATGGTATGCTTTGCTGAACATCTCAAGTCAATATGCGATCACCTAATCTCTTTTGTAGGTATTGAGCCAAGTGATCATGTGGGATATGCTTTACTTGTGAGCAGAAAGTTCAAAAGGTGTATGGGTCACTACACTTCTAGTATCTCCAAAGACACTCACTTAAGGTTGAGTCTCTGTTAAATTCACTGTGGAGAGAACGGAGTCTCTGCTAGCTACTCTTCTAATAGAATGAGTATGAAGGGTGCCTTGCATGGAGGGAGGCAGGAAATAAACACTTTGAGATCAAGAACACTACAGAAGATCTCAGGTGCTAGACGTATAGGGGAGTGCTAAGAAACACCATTTCCCCATGCCTTAGACTCCATGGGGCCGTAGTCCTGTGGAAAGTTGAATTCCACTATCATTGCTGCCAATGAAAAAAGGGACAGCCCTGATTGCAGACATTTCACTGCCAGAGAACCAGGGCAGAGCTCTGAGAATAATTCAACAGTAGCCCTTATCATGGTAGTAAACTGACATTCATTTGTGTGGTTGATTTGAGAATATTTATCTCACCACTGAACAATGGGAGCACAAGAGCAGGAATCATCTTTGTTTCTGATTATCGTGGTATCCTTTGCCTCTACTCAGGGCCTAGTGATTGTAGGCATTTAATAAATATTTTTGAATGAATGAATGACAGAGCTCTTAAATTGCTAGGCGACAGAGCAAGATTCCGTCTCAAAAAAAAAAATAAATAAAAGAAATTAAAAAATGAGCATGTGGGATGCTGATTTAAAATATTATAAGATGCATTATATTAATAATTTAAGTTTCCCAATGAAGACATTTTTCTTTTTAAAAAGAGGACATGCCTAAAAATATTAAGTGCTTGACAAATTATACCACAAAGAACTTTTGATAGGGCCCCCAAAATCAACCTGGGCATTCTTAAAGATTGTTAAAAGAAATGGTGGTGACAAAACACTGAAGATAGACAAGACTTTTGAAGCTTTAGAGAAACATATTCTGTATATAGTAGCATGATAGGCTTGACTTTACATCTCAGCATCATCCCAGAGCAGGCTGTTAATGGAAAGTCTGCAAGTGCTTAAAGAAACCACCCAGGTTTACAAAGAAGTAGTATGCTAAGCTGACTGTGCTTTATTTTTATTTTTTATTTTTGAAGATTAACTTGGTTGATAGGTAAACACACACTGAGATCTCTTATACAAAATCATCTTCATAGAAAAAGAAAAAAACAGGTGAAAAAGATTTCTAAATGGTAACAGGACTGGTTTTCATAGGAGCTGAATTTTCTCACTTCTCCTGGAATCTATTCCAAACAACAAAACAACAATACAACGAAATGAAAAGAAACACCCACAAATTACATTTTCAGCAAAACCAGCAGAAAATCCTCAAACTCCAAAGTCAGAGTCAGGCAGGAAGCCAAGGAGAAAAGTCTTAATACTGTGGTAGGTAAGTGGGAGGTACGAAAGGATTCTAGATATAGCAGAACTCTGAAATCTCTGTTGAATACCCACTCCCCAAAAGTAAAGGCCTTAATCCAAGAGGAAAGTGCTGCAGAAAAGACTGAAATTTACACAGCAGGTAGAGGGTAAATGGCAAATCTCATTAGGGTCAGGAAAATTCTAAAACTGTTACTGAAAGTGACTGCATCATTTGTGTTCCCATGTGACAGGCAGCCTGTTAAGTGATCCATGAAATAATTGAGGAAGAACAGAACTAGGTTTGGTTCTGAGTCAGATGATGTGTGACTATACAGATGGATTGTATGCAGCAGCAGCAAAGGAAGCCCTTGATGCTTGGAAAACTACTGCTCATCATTCCCTCCACAGGAACACTCTTTTGATTTCCTAGGAAAATCCAACTCATTCAAATAGGAGTAACATACAAGTAATACACATACAGGTATGATAAGAAATATGGCCTATGACATGAGTTTACCTATATAACAAACCTGCACACACACCCCCAACCTAAAATAAAGGTTTAAAAGTAAAAAAATAAAAGAAACATGAAGAAGACCAGTCAGGAGTCTCTTGTAAATAATGAAAACTCAACTGAAATATACATTGTCACAAAAAAGATTAAAAGCATAACCCAACATTCTGTTATTAATTAAACCAATCATTAATGAAGCAGTTATAGCTATAAAAGAAGATCACAAAGCAGAATTGTAAGAACTCAGGGAAGAAATGAGAAGAAAACAGGAGGTTATTGATAGACTGCTGGAGGATGTCAATTGGGAACTGGCAGAATTGAAGGAAAGAAAGGTAAAGGAAGGGACATAAAAGATAAAAAATGAAAATGCAAGTAAATTATACAGAGGCAAAAAGGATAAAGAAGGATTAGAGAGAAAAGGGTATACATCGAATACAGGCAAAGGAGAGCCACCATATGCATAGCTATAATCTCGGAAGAAGAAAGCCAAAACAATGGAATAGAATAATTACTTTAAAATATAATTCAATAAAACTTTTCTAAAATAAAAAGCCTTAAATCTACTTACTAAAAAGATATCCATTGTATCAGTGCAAAGTCATCTAGAATGATCAATCCAAAGACATACCCCAGAAAAATTTTTGAAAAGAATCCTTAAGGCACTCAAGGAAAAAGATAAAATCAGTTAAGGAAGAGAAAATGAGGTTGACATCAGATTTATCCACAGAAACATCTAACCTCAGCAGAGTGGAGCAGGATCCATAAGATACTAAGTTAGAAGGCAGAAGGAACCAAAGATTTTCTTTCTAATAACGTTCCCCTTCAGGTATCAAGACTCAAGGAAAAAGACAGCTTTGAGCTTGCCAGGATTTGGGTAATAACTGCTTCCTCATATTTTCTAGGGGAAGATCCTACAGGAGGTGCTATAGACTAACAGGAATCAACAGAGAAATGTCGGCGAAAGAACCAGTGGCCAGTGTTTAAATGATCCAACATGACAGGAAGTTCCTGTTGACTACATATATATACCTTTTAAGAATTTTTTTCTATTCCCAATTTGTTATAATAGGTTTTTTGTTAGATCATTAATGGCTGGTGAATATTTGGAAATACCTTTTCTGCATATATTGAGACAATCCTATGTGCTTTTTTCCCTTTAATCTTTAAGTGCTATGAATTATGTGAATATCTTTTCTAATATTAATCTTTCTGTTAATAAATAAATGTCATTTGGCCATGTTATTTTACATTATTTTTAATTATTTAATTATATTTTTAAGTTTATTAAGAATTTTTATGTCAGATTCATGATAGAAATTGCATTTAAATTTCTCTTTCTTAAATGGCCCTTGTCTGATTTAAGTCTATATTAAATCCTGAAACTAGTTGGGCATCTATTTTTGTTGTTGTTGTTCTAATTTCTGGAAGAATTTTTATATGACAGGGATTACCTCTTCTTGCAGGTTTTATAAAACTAATAGGGTCTGGTATTTTTCTGAGTAAATTTTAAGCTAAAATTTTAAAATGTCAGTTTCTTAAGTTGTTATGGATATATTCAAGGTTTCTGTTTTTACTGAGTTTTGAATGCTTTATTTTTCTGCGAAACTGAACACTTATATTTTCAAGGTACACGTTGACTATTCCTTATCTGAAATGCTCGGAACCAGAAAGGTTTTGAATTTCAGATTCTTTCGAATTTTAGAACACAGTCATGGGCCAAATGACATTTTGGTCAAAGATGATTGTATATAAGACAGTAGCCCCATAAGATTATAACACCGTATTTGTATCTTTTCCATGTGTAGGTACACAAATACTTATCATGATGTTATAATTGCCTACAGTATTCAGCACAGTGACAGGCGGTAAGATTCTGTGGTCTAGGAGCAGTCGGCTATATCATAGTTGAGGGGTGTAGGAGGCTCTAGTATCTAGGATGTGTCAGTAAACTCTATGACGTTCACACAACAACCAAGTTACCTTACGGTGCATTTCTCTGAAGGTATTCCCATCATTAAGTGACGCCTGGTTGTGTTTACATCTTACTGGTTCAGCAACCCCAATCCCAAAATCTGAAATTCAAAATGCTCCAATGAGCATTTCCTTTGAGTGTCATGTTGGCTCTCAAAATGTTTTGGATTTTGGAGCATTTTGGATTTGAGATTTTCAAATTAGGGACATTCAACCTGTATTTGTATGAAGTTTGTTTCTGTTTTTTCTCATATGATAGATTTAATATCTACTGTGTATATATCCATGGCCCTCTTTTCATTACTGTTACTGTTTATATTGTGCTTTCTTTTTTTCCCTCCTTGGTGACTTTCCTCAGAGGTTTAGTAATATTATCAGTCTTTCCAAAGAATAGCAACAACACAAACTTGCTAACAGTGATTATGTCTGGGGGACTTCTATTATCTTCTTTATGTTCTTAGGTATTTTATAAAATGTCCCCAATAAATGTATATTAAGTTTATGAACCCCTCCCCCAATACTACCTGTAACAAAGTAATGCACTTTTAAATACAATTTTAAAATGTGGACTGGATAGGAGATTCATAACTAGTTGAATGACTTTTCCTAACGGTATCTAAATAATTTCAAGAAAAAGAGCAGGACAGTCTCTAGTGGGAAGCACAGTCTTTCTTTCTAGCCCTATTCTGAACTTTTAAAAATTGCCAACATCAACAATGAAATATTGGATACAATTATGAGAATTAAAATACTGTACATTGTGGGGAAATATTTAAAATACTGGATCTCAGATTTAGCATTCCCCAATTTTGTCATTGTTTTGAAAACATTCTTTTTGGTAATTCAAATGACACTTTCAGATGAGTGATTTAGAAACAAGTTGTTCTTTCCTCAAGATTCTATTGCAATTTTCTGGAAAATTATAGTAATAAATAAATCACTCTAAGATGACTACTAACATAAGTGGAGCTCCCTAGAGTTAGGTAGTGCACAAGCTGCACTTCAGTAACCAGCGGCCTTTGTCTAGAATGCACTCATATCTGTATAATAATATTTAATGCAGATACATGTAAAACTCTAGATTGTGTTAAACCACCTGAATGTGCAGTACGGTGTGGGGAAAGCTATCAGTATGATTTCATGTGAAAAAATGGTCCTAGAAATTTTAGCTGAGTGTGAGGCAGCCTGACATGATTCCCAGACACACTGGAACTTTGGTAGAAATTCATGGCCAAAGATTTCCACTGAACACGTGAAGTCTCCACCCAAATGAAGTAATAATATTCACACTATGACCACCATGAGCTAAGAGGGATGCTTTTCTTGGGATGAGATACAATTTGTCAGATGAGATGCTGAACGTCCTGTACGTAAAGAATTGCTGAAGGCACTATTCACAATAGCAAAGTTATGGAATCAACCTAAATGCCCAAGAACAATAGACTGGATAAAGAAAATGCAGTACATATACACCATGGAATACTATGCAGCCATAAAATAGAATGAAATTATGTCCTTTGTAGCAACATGGATGGAGCTAGAGGCCATTATTCTAAGTGAACTAACAGGGGAACAGAAAGCCAGATACTGCATATTCTCACTTAAGCCAAACATTAAGTACATATGGACACAAACAAAGGAACAACAGACTCTGGGGCCGACTTGAGGGTGGAGGGAAGGAGAGGAAGGTGAAGATCAAAAAGCTGCCTATTGAGTATTATGCTTATTACCTGAGTGACAAAATAATCTGGACATCAAACCCCTGTGGCAGGCAATTTGCCTATGTAATAAACCTGCATAGGTACCCCTTAACCTAAAATAAAAGTTAAAAAAAAAAAGCTGAAGGAACTAGTTCTACTGATGGCAGAAAAATGAAGACTTAAGTGGCAAATTACTGTTTGCATTAAACATGTGAAGGAATGCCATGTGGAGGAGTAATTAGATATATGTCCTGCTGTTCTACAATCAATAAAAGGGAGGTAGATTTTTAATTATTTATTTATTTATTTGAGATGGAGTCTCACTCTGTCATCCAGGCTGGAGTGCAATGGCATGGTCTTGGTCTCAGCTCACTGCAACCTCCATCTCCCCGGTTCAAGCAATTCTCCCACCTCGGCCTCCTGAGTAGCTGAGACTACAGACACGTGCCACCACACCAGGCTAATTTTTGTATTTTTAGCAGAGATGGGGTTTCACTGTGTTGGCCAAGCTGGTCTGGAACTCCTGACCTCATGATGCGCCCGCCTCGGCCTCTCAAAGTGCTGGCATTACAGGCGTGAGCCACCATGCCCGGCCAAAAAATTTATTCTTATTTTACGGCTCCAAGACGAATTCAAAGAGAAGTGGATTTGGATTCACAATAGAGAAGAATCGTCTACAAAGTGCATCAAGAATGGAAAGTACCCTTGGGGTGGGAATCCAGGCCACTTTTCTAGAGGTCACTGGTAATACGTGCGAGGAGTCAATCTATGTGTAATATTTAGTGTTTTGCATGACTGTTGGCCTGGCTTATCTACTTCCAGGAATTTTTCCTGAATAAACAACTAGATGACTATTGAAAAGTTTGTAACAGTAAAGGATTTGAATAGGTTACTAAGTAAACACAAAGAAAAGAAAAAGAAATGTGAAAGAAACATTAACGAGAGCAAAGAGCTGGGAAAGAGAATGAACTCAATGGAACAGAAACTACAATTATAAGCACTGGGGTAAAAAAGAGTGTGAGACATTATTAGAAAATGGCCAGTCAAAATAAGGTTGAATGCAGGACACTGAGGCAATGGCCCAATTTTTTTGTTAATTAGATGAGAGAATTGTGATTGCTAAAATTAAACTTAGATTGAGGAACTCTGGTGAAGCGAGGTCAACAGAAATAGCTAATAGGTGGGAAATTACCTTAGTCACTTGAAACAGAAGAAACTTATTACTAATGGTATTAAATTACTTATAATATAAAGAAATACAGCTGATTATTTAGTATAATGCTACATCCATGGAGGACTTCAGTATATAGTATGAAGAAAGTGCTTGCTCTTATAAGTGTGCATGCTAGGCTAGATATTGACCCAGACATTTGTGATGTCTCCATCTGAAAATAACAAAAAGAGCCGAAAACCTCTGTAGATTAAGTTAGAATATTTAAATTATTTTAAGATGCTAAGAATTACTTGCATTGCTTTCTTCAAATTGAAGGATGTCCATAATATTTGGGAATTCTAACCAGGAAAAGAGTTTTAGCCTTTTATTGAAAATGACATTTATGGTATTATTCATAATGGTAAAAAACTGTTTAAAAATTCAAATGACAAATAATTTAGAAATGAATATACTAGCCATGGTGTATTTGCATACTTTAATAGCGATACATATTTTCATTAAATGATAGACTACTATTGAAAATAATAAACATTTATGAAAATGATACAAAATGACTTTTACCCTTTCAGTTTAAGGAAACTCTTGGCATGTGCAATAGTTACCACCCAATTGCCAAGTTCACGGTCAGACTTTCCATTCCTTGTCTGACTGGACCACTCCTTGGTAGTTGACTTTGTTAAACTTTCCGTTTCTTGAAATTCTCTTCCTCTCCCTTTGCTCCCACACTTTTCTGGCCTGTTTTTATGACCTTTTTTTACAGCTTTTCATATGATTCCTGTTATGTAGCCCAGAAAGTTGGCTTGTGATGTCTCATCTTCTGACTTTACACATGCCCCAGTGGGACCTCATTCACGCTCAAACTCTTCTCAGCCTCCTATGTGATGACTCCTCAGTGCCTTTCTCCAGTTCTGATGTCTTCCAGAACTCCACAATCATAAATCCAGTTGCTTTCATTCCTCCCTCTTCCTCATCCATCCCACCCAATTCTTAACCAACTTGATACCTTCAAGATACAGTAGAGAGGTATGTTTATTTCTCTCCATCTTTATTGCTTTGATCCTATTTCAAACACAATCATTTCTTATCTGGTTTACTATAATAACTTCCCAAATAGTATCTGAATAAATGAACATTTGCCTACGGGACATCTTCAACTGAATATGCTTCAGGCACATAAGATTCAGCAGGCTGAGAACAAAACCAACTTCTCCATCTAAATGTATTCTTTCTCCTGTATTATTTATCTCAGTTGGAAGTACTGAGAGGCACCCAATTTTTCAAACTATACATTTTTCATCATTTTTACTTTTCTCTTTCCAGACACCTCAGTAGTTCCATCACTAAGTCCAGGTGATTCTATACTTAAAACATGTTTTTTTCCCTATTTGAAAAACTTTAACCATCGGTTCCCCTCTCCTCCCAGGTTGGTGAGAGCTCTTTGAGGGCAAGAGTCATGTTCTTTCAACTTTGTATTCCCAGCCTTTGACAGAGCCCTTAACCTGAAATATACTTAGCACTCACTAGTGTTTGAATTAAACATTATATTATATACAACAAAAGGTAAACATATATATAATATCTGATTGCAAATGTGCAAGATGTATGCATTTACATGTATAGATACTGCAAGGGGATTTCAAATGACATGAAGAATTGGTGTTTTACTACAAAGTTAAGAGACTAATAAAAATTTCAAATAAGAAGTAGCAAATATGTTACTCATAGGCAAAGGGGAATATAGAGCTAATAAACTAAAAAATTGTCTGGCATGAGATTCTTCTGCTCTAAAAAGCTTACTGAATGAGCTTTCACATGATAAACATTAGAGGGCATCCCATCTCACTAGAAAGGAGCACTCCTTTTAGATGACACTAAGAGTTAATACTTTAAATGTAAGAAGAAAAGTGGTGGATGAAGCTTTTGAATGCTTATATTTCAAGAAGAGTGAACAATAAAACTTTCATGCTTCAGAGATTTTTTCCATACATGAGGTTATAGGTATATTTTAAGCAAGATGTTAGAGCAGGTGATAATTTTTAACATGGACTAAAAAATTAATTGCAACACAAAAATTAACAGTATTTAAGAGCAAATGACTGTATACAGCGGAGTACGTAAGTGAGTACACCGTCTACAAGTGCTCTGACTGGAAATAGTGATTTGAATGGATACGCTGCCAAACTATTTTAGAAGAGTATTCTTTTATCTAAAAAAAACACAGAAATGGATGGTCTTTTCATTTCGTCACCATACACATGAAATATCCAGGGACCAATGCATATATACAATGATCTCATTTAGCGGATATGCACTAGATATATAATTTCACACATCTTTCACACCAAGTTTAAAAAAATGGTATTAAGTTTAAAAATATTTCATGTTTTAGATAGTAGATTCTGTAGTAGGCAGATTAAGGGCTCCCCAAAGACACCCCATATCTTAATCCATAGAACCTGTGCGTGTTACCTTATATAGCAAAAGGGTCTTCACAGATGTGAGTAATTTACTGGTCTTGAGATGGGGAGATTGTCCTGCATTATCAAGTGGGCCCAATATAATCACAAAGAAGCAGAAGGAAAGTCAGAGAGAGAGACGTGGCCACAGACACAGATCAGGGTGATGCAGCTGCTGGCTTTGGAGATGAAGGAAGGGGCCAGGAGTCAAGGAATGTAGGTGGCTTCTAGAAGCTTGCAAAGGCAAGAAAAGGGGGTCCTCCCTAGACCCTCCAGGAGGAACATAGCCCTACTGCTGTTTTGATTGTAGCTCATTGAGACCCACTGTGGACTTCTGACCTGCAGAACTGTATGATAATAAATTTGCGTTGTGTTAAGGCACTAAACTGGGGGCATTTTTTTATTGCAGCCATAGGAAGTTAACACAGATGCTGAAGGGTTTCATGTGCTCAAAACCCTGATAAGTGAAACAGTGATCTCTAACAGTAACTTTTGCAATATCTCTTAAATCTGTTCTCTTGCTTCAGCTCACCCTGCTACCACTGTGTTTTTTCAGGCATAATAATAATAGGATTTATTGAGGCATTATATAATATCCCCTTTCCAAGCATTGGTCTGTGCCTTCCATATTTATTAAGGCATTTAATTCTTTCGACAACCCTGTATGATAGGTATTTTTACTATCTCCACATTACAGAGGAGGAGACCATGGCAGACAGACACGAAGTATCTCACTCAATGTTGTATAATTGCTAAAACACAGAATTTGAAGACAGTTTTCTGGTAGCAAAGCTGTATTTACTCTTCCCAGAATGAACTTCGTGGCCCTTGAACTGCATGGCTGTCAATGACAGTGAATGCTTCACTAATTTACCATCTATGTTCACTGTTGAATTATTGTGTAGACAGAATTTTGGCTCCCATGAACTCCACCTCCTGGTGTCATGCCCTTGAATTCGATGTTTCATGGAAAAAGGGACTTTACAGATGGAATTAAGTGTTTTACAGGTACTTGTTAAACATGGGGGATATAGGGCTGAATTGTTGAGAGATTAACAAACAATGAGAAAATGCTAAGAGAAATCTCTCCTGATATACTTCCATAGGAATACTTTCAAGGCTTCAGAGATATGGTATTTCAAATGAGGAGAACTCCTTATCCTCCATCCTTCCTTGCCTACAATCCAGGTTTAAATTCTTCCTGTGAACTTCCCTGTTCTTTGTTCAGATATCTTTAGGCTTCTTCCTTTGCCCATGTATTTATTTATTTAATGTTCCACTGGACTATAAACTTTTTGAGAGTAAGAACTGTTTTAGAAGTCTTTGAATTCCTGTTTCCTATCAACTTCAACCCTTACATAGAGAAGATCCTCATTTTTTATTACTTGAATCGATTATTCAGGAAAAGCTCCTTTACAAAAAATCCTACGACAGGCTTTACATTGTTATAGGAACTCCAAATTCCAACAGAGGATCTGTTCACTTCAGCTAATATTCATCCACAATAATAATTCTTTAAAAACTTTATATTCCTCAAATTATTCTAGAGGCTTTCCTAATAAACTGTTATCATAAGGAAGAAGAAAAGCCATCAATTTTATGCTTGTAAGGAAAAAGCATATAATTTTTTAAATGTCATAATTTAAACTTGTTGGTGTCTCCTTATTTCTTTTGGGGACATGATAAAGGCTAAGAATTTTTCTTCTAAGCAAGATGAACATCTCACCCACTCCCTTGACTTTTATATAATTTCAGGAGTTCGCTGATTGTGTAGAGTCCAATCTTGCATGTCCCACAGGTCATAGCCTCAGATAGAGAACACCCGGATTAGGTGGATGAGATGCCCTGCCCTTCTGCATTTGACTTTCTGCCCAACACCTCCCCCGCCACCCCGCCCTCTACTCGACCCAAAGGTCTTTTTGAGAGGATTATTTCAGAAGTCAGTCAAACGTGCAATCTCATCAGTTCTGCTTCTGTGTTGCCCCAGCCTGACCGGTGACAATCCTGCTGATGTTGCAATCCTAAACATTATCTTCCTCTGACAGTCCACATTAGGGAATCCGGCCTCAATAAGCTTTTCCAATGGGCCTGCCACCAATGGCATTGTTCTGATTTTTTGGGCTGAAGTGATCTCTCTCCTTCCAGGCCTCAAAGATGGCAAAAGAGTGCCTGGTTTCAGACAGCAATATGAAAAACGCAGCTTTGGAAGTCTGCTGAGCAAACCAATGAAGCCAGACATTGACACCTGTAAATCAATCATGTTCATTTTTTCAACGTGCATTGGAAAGGTTTCAGACTCACTTGTCTCAGGTAACAGGGTTCAATTAAACCACTACCCTGGATATTCCATAATGAACACTCCAAGGGCCTTTCTGGAAAGTTCTTTCCCTTTGGTGAAAGGCATAAGCAATGTGGGGTAGACAGGAGTCTTTCGGGTAACACGTAAACTGAACCTGTCGAAGGATGAGGGGCCCTGTCTGAACGGCACCAGCCAAAGGACTGGCTGTAGCAGATATGATGATGTATCGCCAACTTCCAAATCCATTTGCGCCCAAATATTGCTCCTAGAGGTGCCAAAACATTGTAATTTACAAGTAAATGCGAGGAGAAGAAAAGTTTTGCAGACATGTTTCTTACAGATGAGGATTACTGTCCGAAAGACAGCTTCAGCAACTACCGCCCCAAACTCAGCGTGAGAATGGAAATATTATGTAAGGTGCTGCCTACTTGGCTAATGGTGAGGCAGGTACAAAACGCAGAGGAGGAACCGAGCAGGCACGTGGAGAGGACGGCGCCAGATGGGTGGGAAGACCCAGGGAGACAATGCACATGGCGTGCCCAGCACAATGGCCAGCACATCATGAGTGACTAATAAAAGGTGAGTAAGAATCCCGCCAAAACTCTAGCCTATGTTAGTCCCATGTTTCTAATGGGAAGTGAGTTGTACTTATTGAAAACTAGGGATGTTACATAACTGACTCCTCAAAACAACTCTACGAAGCATTTTTGCAAATGAAGAAAAAGGAGTTTTGAATGGTGGAATGATTTATTTAATGCCACAATGTGAGGGCATGGAGGACAGGCATTCAAACAGGGCAGCCCTCGCCCTCACTGGGCCTCCCTGCCCTGCTTTGGGCACACAGAAATCTACCAGGCAATTTGGATACCTCTAATCACTGGGACATCACCACAGGGTATTACCTTTTTATGGCAAAGCCCCAATCTACTAGAAGTCAAGAGAGTAAAAGAGACAGAAAACAACTAGAGCAATGCCATCCAATACAACTTTCTGTGATGACAGAAATGTCGATTGAAGGATTAATAAACAACAGGAAACATGGTTACTGACCACTAGAAATGTAGCTACGGTGACTGAGAAATTGGATTGTTATTTTTTTAAATTTTAATTCCTTGAAATTTACAGATCCACATGTGGCTAGTGGCTACCACGTGGGACAGCAGAGAACTAGACTACCTGATTTAAAAGGAACCCTAGGGCTCGTTTGCCCTCATTTCACCAAATAGGGAAATGTCCTTTGCTTTATGCCTCATATGTTCATCCAGTTTCTCATTACACATTTTTAATAACAAGAAATTCTTCCTTTTACTTGGGATCTGATGCCTCTGTTAGAAAAATTGTCCTAATCTAAAAGCTACATCCTCAGGTGTTATAATCTGGAGATAAAGTTAAGTTCTGGTAATAAACCCATTCATTATTCCCTGGGGTTATCTCCCAACTAGCTAGCTCTGCTCTTCTCACACCTGGAAGCATTTAGGTGTCTGAGGGCTGCCCCAGAGGCATCTAAATTCTCCGGGTGCACAGTGTTGCTACTGCTATCCACAGCATCCATGCCATTCCATCCTGCCGACTGGTACTGATGCTGAGTGCACGGATGCAATGTGAATCTGAGAGTATTTTCCTTCACAACAGTGCAGTGCTGCTTGCTATATTTCTTCCCCAGGGCCTAGTCAGCCCCACCACCTCTGGAGCCAGCTGCCTGGTGGCTGGGCTCAGGAGCCTGCAACCTCCTAGGCCCCTCTGGGAAGCAGCTCCCTGCTCTTTTCCTATCCTGATACCATTGGTTCCCCTGAGAAATGCTGCCCAGAGATTAAATTGCTTGGGCTTGGTCTCCAGGCTAGACCATATCCTCCATCTTTGGGAAACTTGAGTACTTTCGAAAATAAAATCTTATATTATCTTGTCAACTAGGAATAAATTCTGTTCTCCATTTGCTTATTTCTACGAGCTGAGTGGTCAGCTACCTATCTGGACTTTTCCTTTCCTGGTTTTATCTAGCCACTGCCCCCAGAGTTCAGTCTGGGTCAAACAAGTGCTGAAGAAATCTTGGTTGAATAAAAAACTCATGGAGAATGACAGTATTATAAAATCATTTAACAGAATTTTTCATTATATGCTTGCAGACAAATAACGTGAGGGGAATACGTGTTACAACGGGTAGATTCACGGTGGGTTGACGCGAAGAAATGCAACGCTCAGTTCTATTCACCTATTAATCTAATAACATCTTCAGAAACATAAATGAGATCAAATTGGCATGGTTTAAGTTTAGGGAATTATTTCACTTCTCAGTTCCTTAGAAGTCCCTATTAAGTGAATAATTAATATTTCATTCTTATGCATGGCGATATGTTATAAAATACTGAACCAAAAGGAAATGGAGGCTTTTAAATATGCCCATATTAAAACTAACTCTTATTTTAAATTAACTTCATCTGGGCTTAAACAAAGAGGGGAGGGCATCAAGCAAGAGTTTGCTATAGAACACTGAACTACCTGCAGTGTGATACATGTACATGAGGAAATACCCTAAACCAGTTAAGAAGGAGGATTGTGAAGACGACATTGACTTCTAAGTTCATGACTGACTATGGCACCTTTATTCTGATAGATTTCCAAAGTCTTACTATTGTGCATTGTTGTCTGTTACAAGGATTTAATATAAACTCTACTGATATTCTCTAACAGCACCGTTTATGCCCTGGATACCTGCAGCCACCTCTAAGGTGGCTCATGTAACTGTTCCACCTTGGATAGTATATGACTTACTAATTCAATTTTACTTTTATAGGTAATTAGGCAACATTCTAAGGGTAGATCTTTAGGGAAACATATCTTTTTCTTCAAACCTGGACTAGTAATTTGACAAATAGTAAAATGGTTAAATCTCCCAAACATTTAGTTAACACTCTGCGATATATGAAGCTCATGTACCGAGCAGAATTCTGGTTCACAATATGCTGAGAGATAACCATCTGGTCTCCCAAAAAGTAAGGACAGACAAAATAAAAAATCACACTGACTTATCTCTGTCAGTCTGGGTTTGGGGTTTGGGTTTAATTTAATTGGGTTTGAAGATTCCCACTTTACTTCCTAATCATTTCAGAAGCAGACATTCAAAAATTAAATTAAGCAAAGAATATTAAATGGGCAGACAGTGCATATTTATCCATAAGAACCTTATAGTATTATTAACAATGTTATAACTACAATTAGGCTGGCAGTCTCATGGGGTCAGTAGTATTGTTTCTTGTTGAAACAAACAAGCAAATAAACACAAGGAGCCTTGAGTGAAGGTTCTTTCATAGGTTGAGATATACATTTCCACTCACATGAAATAATGTCCTATTACAACCCTTTTGATATAGCTCACTTTGCAAATCAACCTCATGTATTACTTGTTTTCAAACACAACTACTTTCCAAATTAGATTTAGTTTTACACCTAATCATAGAAGTAGAACCTGTTTTTTAAACCATAATTATTCATTTTTAATTGTGATTAAAAGAAATTCTCATTTCAAAATCCTTCAGGAGAAGACCAAAGGAAATATTTCCAAAGCAGAGGCAGCATGCTATGGTGGAAAGCGAACAGATTATGGAATCAGACAGGCCAGGGTTTAAATCTGTTTTGTCACTTACTAGCAGAATAATCTTGAGCAAATTTAATACCCTCCTTTTCATATAAAACAGGGGTCAGAACAGCTACCCCAGAAACTTCCAGAAATAAAGACAATGTAAGAGCACTGTATGGTAAGCACAAGTCCATAGAACCTTCTCAGTAAGTTATAGTTCTTCTCTCTCTCCTTCTTCCCCTTACCCCATCTTCATCTTATTTTTAGTCATTGTCACATAAAAGTGGAACCAGCATAGGATGGAGATAAAAAGATGTTCAATATGGTGCTGTGGAAAGAGCACTAGCCCAGGAGTTGAGGGGCCTGTGTGTTCCTAAAAAAGTCAATTCCTTTTTTTTTTTTTTGGGTCATAGCTGGAGAAAACGTATGACGGTGATGTAAGAATTTGTCTATCAGAGCTTAAAGCCCAAAAGTGATTTTGTAGTCTGAGTCAATCAGGAACTCTGGGAGTCCCAGGATCAATTGCTGTCTTTTTAATGAAGGGCAGGGCACCAGGACTGCAGCCTGGACAGCTGCTGCCGCTAATTCAATTACCACACTGGGGATGTTTAACTTTCCAAGCTCAGACTAGAGATCCCAATATCTTTTTGGGAACTTATCAGGGCTTTCTGATTGATCTGATTTATTAAGAGTGGGCTTATTAAGAACAGATACAGAAATTTCCCTCCTGGATCATTAAAATCTTTCTTAGCTTAGATTGCTTAATGGGGAAGGAATGGGCAGTAGTTTTCAAATCGTAGAAAGCCCCGGTACAGAGTGGGGTGGGGTGGCTTGGGGAGAGAATTTAGATTTGAAACCTCTTGTTCTTGCGTCAATATGACTAGTGCTGTTTTAAATTGTTTTACATGTTTTGCTTTATTTGAACACAGAATTTGATGGTTAAAAAGTACAAAATACACTGGGCTAAGTGATATTTTGAGTTCTTCCAGATACCTGCTTCTATTGATGGTGTGCGTTCTTGGAAAATTAATAAAGAAAGGCATAATGAGATGCTCTTTCTAGAAACTTTAGCAATAGACAGGGCGTAGGCCACAGCAAATTAGATCCAGCCACCAGAGTGGAAAGGGCAGGGGCTGGGACTGGAAGGAAATGTCTTGAGTATCCATCAAGTGTGGAGTTAGTGTTATTTTTTATTTTATTTCTATTTTTTTTTTTTAGACAAAGTCTTGCTGTGTCACCCAGGCTGGATCTTGGCTCACTGTAACCTCTGCCTTCTGGGTTTAAGCGATTCTCCTGCCTCAGCTTCCCAAGTAGCTGGAAACTACAGGCTCATGCCACCAAGCCTGGCTAATTTTTTTGTATTTTTAGTAGAGACGGGGTTTCACTATGTTGGCCATGCTGGTCTTGAACTCCTGACCGCGTGATCTGCCTGCCTCGGCCTCCCAAAGTGCTGGGATTACAGGTGTGAGCCACCACACCTGGCTAGAATCAGTGTTATTAACACTGCGAGGAACATCAAGATAAATGCCTACCTCTTGCTAGAGATTGAGGAACTTGAAAATAAGAGGAACTCAGGAAGACTTTAGAACGCCACTGCTTCTCTCCACCTCTCTCCACAACCAAGGGCCATGGAAATGCCACTTAGCCTCTCCACTTCTCAGTTTTCTCATCTGTAAACTGACAATCTTGGACTAGGAATCCCTTCTCAATTAAGTAATAAAATAGCTACATAAAAGGAAAGGGAAAAGAAGTGAGAGAAGGGAGTCCTGCGGAGGAGAGAGTACTGCTGAGCTCAGCTCTCTTGCTAAAGAGGGTTCACGGAGTGGGGAAGGGAGGAGGGGATGAAATTAACCACTGGTATGGGTTTCTAAGGCTCGTGTCAGTAAGATCAGTGAAGGAAGAAATTACCATCCTGCCCACCATGGGCACAGTCTTCCAGAGGTTTCATGCCCCACTCTGGGGGCTCTGTGATGTGGACGATGGGTGGGGCCTCGGAGGCAAGAGAGAAGGGCTGTTGGAAGGAGAAATAGGGATAGGGAAAACAGTTTCAAATTTCCCATGATGGAAAGGCTACAGGAATTGGTTATCTAGATTTACAAATAGAATCTAATAAATAAAAATTGGGTTTGATTTTTTTTTAAAATAGCAGTGTGAAAGTCAAAGTACATTTTTTTTAATATACTTTAAGTACTAGGGTACATGTGCACAACATGCAGGTTTGTTACGTATGTATACATGTGCCGTGTTGGTGTGTTGCACCCATTAACTCGTCATTTACATTAGGCATATCTCCTAATGTTATCCCTCCTCCCTCCCCCCACCCCACGACAGGCCCCAGTGTGTGACGTTCCCTTCCTGTGTCCAAGTGTTCCCACTGTTCAATGCCCACCTATGAGTGAGAACATGCAGTGCTTGGTTTTTTGTCCTTGCGATAGTTTGCTGAGAATAATGGTTTCCAGCTTCATCCATATCCCTACAAAGGACAAGAACTCATCCTTTTTTATGGCTGCATAGTATTCCATGGTGTATATGTGCCACATTTTCTTAATCCAGGCTATCACTGATGGACATTTGGGTTGGTTCCAAGTCTTTGCTATTGTGAATAGTGCTGCAATATACATACGTGTGCATGTGTCTTTATAGCAGCATGATTGATAATCCTTTGGGTACATACCCAGTAATGGGATGGCTGGGTCAAATAGTATTTCTAGTTCTAGTTCCTTTAGGAATTGCCACTCTGTCTTCCACAATGGTTGAACTAGTTTACAGTCCCACCAACAGTGTAAAAGTGTTCCTATTTCTCCTCATCCTCTCCAGCACCTGTTGTTTCCTGACTTTTTAATGATCACCATTCTAACTGGTGTGAGATGATGTCTCATTGTGGTTTTGATTTGCATTTCTCTGATGGCCAGTGACGATGAGCATTTTTTCGTGTGTCTATTGACTGCATAAGTATCTTCTTTTGAGAAGTGTCTGTTCATATCCTTCACCCACTTTTCGATGGGGTTGTTTGTTTTTTACTTGTAAATGTGTTTGAGTTCTTTGTAGATTCTGGATATTAGCCCTTTGTCAGATGAGTAGATTGCAAAATTTTCTCCCATTCTGTAGGTTGCCTGTTCACTCTGATGGTAGTTTCTTTTGCTGTGCAGAAGCTCTTTAGTTTAATTAGATCCCATTTGTCAATTTTGGCTTTTGTTGTCATTGCTTTTGGTGTTTTAGACATGAAGTCCTTGCCCATGCCTACGTCCTGAATGGTATTGCCTAAGTTTTCTTCTAGGGTTTTTATGGTTTCAGGTCTAACATTTAAGTCTTTAATCCATCTTGAATTAATTTTCGTATAAGGTGTAAGGAAGGGATCCAGTTTCAGCTTTCTACATATGGCTAGCCAGTTTTCTCAGCACCATTTATTAAATAGGGAATCCTTTCCCCATTTCTTGTTTTTGTCAGGTTTGTCAAAGACCAGATGGTTGTAGATGTGTGGTGTTATTTCTGAGGGCTCTGTTCTGTTCCATTGGTCTATATCTCTGTTTTGGTACCAGTACCATTCTGTTTTGGTTACCGTAGCCTTGTAGTATAGTTTGAAGTCAGGTAGCGTGATGCCTCCTCCAGCTTTGTTCTTTTGGCTTAGGATTGTCTTGGCAATGCAGGCTCTTTTTTGATTCCATATGAACTTTAAAGTAGTTTTTTCCAATTCTGTGAAGAAAGTCATTGGTAGCTTGATGGGGATGGCATTGAATCTATAAATTACCTTGGGCAGTATGGCCATTTTCATGATATTGATTCTTCCTATCCATGAGCATGGAATGTTCTTCCATTTGTTTGTGTCCTCTTTTATTTCGTTGAGCAGTGGTTTGTAGTTCTCCCTGAAGAGGTCCTTCACATCCCTTGTAAGTTGGATTCCTAGGTATTTTATTCTCTTTGAAGCAACTGGCAGTTCACTCATGATTTGGCTCTCTGTTAGTCTATTATTGTTGTATAAGAATGCTTGTGATTTTTGCATATTGATTTTGTATCCTGAGACTTTGCTGAAGTTGCTTATTAGCTTAGGGAGATTCTGGGCTGAGACGATGGGGTTTCGAAATATAGAATCATGTCATCTGCAAACAGGGACAATTTTACTTCCTCTTTTCCTAATTGAATACCCTTTATTTCTTTCTCCTGCCTGATTGCCCTGGCCAAAATTTCCAACACTATGTTGAATAGGAGTGGTGAGAGAGGGCATCCCTGTCTTGTTCCAGTTTTCAAGGGGAATGCTTCCAGTTTTTGCCCATTCAGTATGATATTGGCTGTGGGTCTGTCATAAATAGCTCTTATTATTTTGAGATACGTCCCATCAATACCTAATTTATTGAGGGTTTTTAGCATGAAGGGCTGTTGAGTTTTGTCAAAGGCCTTTTCTGCATCTATTGAGACAATCATGTGGTCTTTGTCTTTGGTTCTGTGTATATGCTGGATTACGTTTATTGATTTGCATATGTTGAACCAGCCTTGCAACCCAGGGATGAAGCCCACTTGATCGTGGTGGACAAGCTTTTCGATGTGCTGCTGGATTCGGTTTGCCAGTATTTTATTGACGATTTTTGCATCAATGTTCATCAGGGATATTGGTCTAAAATTCTCTTTTCCTGTTGTGTCTCTGCCAGGCTTTGGTATCAGGATGATGCTGGCCTCATAAACAAAGTACATGTTTTTAAAGAAGCATGAAAGTTCAAATGAGTCTCACTTGATGGCTTGTTCAGTTCATGAGATCATCTGGCATGAAATAAAATGTTGCTTTTTCCATGCAGTGATTGCGTAAGTCAAATATGGCAAAGCCACCTACACGATAATTTTCAGCCTATGGATTTGATTTTTCATAAGCCTCACCACACACCCCTCACAGAAAGCTCTTGTTTCTGGTGGATTCGTTTCACCTCCTTTGTGAAAGCCTTAGAGAGAAGGCAGTAAGCAGGGAAAATCAGCTATTTATAGGCATTTTTGACTAAAAGTGTCTGCTCAGCGTGCCATGGAATACTTCCAAGAGGTGGGAGAACAGGAAACTATCTAAAATCAACTAGAAGGCTGGAGGAGTGTTATGGGGGAATGACTTTGCAGGGGAGTCATTTTCAGAAAGCTCAGGTTTCATTTGCAAACAAATGACAGTTTCATCGACACCCCTTGAGTTACAGATAAGCCTTCGAAACTTTTACTAGTTAAGGAGAGAAGACAAAGACATAAAATTTCCAAGGAATACAGGTAGTTGGGTTCCTTTAAGGGACTTTAAAAGGAGAAGTCCTGCAGAAAGGCCTCCCTCCCTACTTATTTTCTGCCTAAGGGGATGCCAGTCAGATGGATGTCCACAGAAGAGCTTAGACTGGCAGGTGGCATTCAGAGTGTAAACTGCATGTCCCGGGGTGGCCTAACAGGGTCTTCCAGTGCCCATAGGATGATATCTATCATCACTATTTTCCACTTTTATAACCAAAAATGGCAGGCCTATTCGGTCAAGTTTTCATAATTAAGAGATATAATTTCATTAAATGTATTAAACACTTCCTGTGAATTCTGAATGGTTTTGTTTTCATTGTTTTGGTGACACTGGAGAAGCAAGTGAGGTAGACTTCAGACTGCCCAGAGTCACAGGGCTGACAGAAGAAGTTTGAACTGATGGTTCTGTGGAGAGGGTCATGAGACAGATCTTGCTCAGTGTTCACTCGCTCTTTTGAATTTCTACAGCATTAGAAGAATGATATATCTGGCTGAGGGACTTTGGGCATGAGCAAAGAAGAGTGATGGCCAAGGGCGTTTGGTCATCTATCAATGGCGGAAAAGCACCCATCAAGGTGCCACGGAGGAAATACTCCACGGAGAACCTGGTTCTCCTAACTCAATTAAAGCGGTGATGATGGTGGAGAGAGTTCCCTTGTAGACACCTCCCATGACTATTATTACTAATTAAACTTGTCCCGTTGACTTATCAGAGCTGTCTGGAGTAAGGCAGCAGGGGCTTGACAGACTTAAGGTATGAAAACAAAAGCAAGTGTGTGTTGTGGTTTTTTTTTTTTTCTTTTTTTGTGTGAATATACTTAAGCTTGAAGAAGCCAGAATGATATTCCATCAGCCAGTATCAAGCCATGGGGAAACCTGATCCACTGAGGCTGAGCTATCAAAAGATTAATCCAGGCTGGGTGCAGTGGCTCACAGCTGTAATCCCAGCAATTTGGGAGGCCGAGGTGGGAAGATCGCTTGAGGCCAAAAGTTTAAGACCATCTTAGGCAACATAGCGAAACCCTGTCTCTACATAAAAACTTAGCCTGGCATAGTGACTTGAGTCTGTAGTCCCAGCTACTCTGGAGGCTGAGGTGTGAGGGTCGCTTGAGCCCAGGAGGTCAGGGCTACCGTAAGCCGTGATCACACTACTGGACTCCATCCTGGATGACAAAGGGAAACACTGTCTTTCAAAAAAGAAAATAGAAAAAGATTGACTCTGTGATACTTCTGCCTTCAGATGAAAGCTTTCTGTGTTTAGTTGGCACACATGACAGTGAAGTTTTACACCTATAGTGTGATTAAGACCTACTTTCATCCCTCATTGGAAAGGGCTTTTCTTTACCACAGAATCAGATATTTTTTTTTTTTTTTTTTTTTTTTTTTTTTTTTTGAGACGGAGTCTTGCTCTGTCGCCCAGGCTGGAGTGCAGTGGCCGGATCTCAGCTCACTGCAAGCTCCGCCTCCCGGGTTTATGCCATTCTCCTGCCTCAGCCTCCCGAGTAGCTGGGACTACAGGAGCCCACCACCGCACCCGGCTAATTTTTTGTATTTTTCAGTAGAGACGGGGTTTCACCGTGTTAGCCAGGATGGTCTCGATCTCCTGACCTCGTGATCCGCCCGTCTCGGCCTCCCAAAGTGCTGGGATTACAGGCTTGAACCACCGCGCCCGGCCAAAATCAGATATGTTAATCCCAACTCCAGCTTAATAAAAACTAGATCAAGTAAAATATAAAGGAAAAAGTGGTATGGTACATGAAACATGGGAAAGAGATAAAGCTTGTTAATGTTTGAGGATCTATAAACTTGGAATATTTTCACACTGTATTTTTCATTTATTTCTCAAATTTGAAGTTTAATTTGTTTCTAAGACCTGAAGCAAACACAGTCATCTCATCATGCCCATTTTACAGATGTAGAAATAGAAGTACTAAGTAGAGAGAGCCCAAAGTCATGCAGCAAGCCAGCATCAATAAAGCTTGCAGTCAGAGCACCTGGATCCCGTATTTCATCTATTAGGCTCTACTGCCCTCTTCAGTAAATACAGTGAGAAATTAAGCCTTACAGTTCTCTCGAATTGGGTTACTTAAAGTGCAGTTCTGGGATTGATCACTGTCAGAATCATCCCATATCTATGCAATCAGAATCTTCTGGGTTGATGTCACAGATCCTCATTTTACAGACACTCTCAAGGTGATTCTTGTGCACATAAAATTAAGGAATCTGTACCTGTAAATATTCAATGATAGAGCAAGTGGCCACACATATATATGATTCTCTACAGGTATACATGTGATATTATTGTGCCCATGTGTACCCATATTGATTCCACTTTACAATGTTTCATGTAGCATTTCCAATTTTAGAGATAAATCCTTTCCAATCACTTCCTTTTACATGTTGGGGGCAATAACTAAGAGATTAGCTAGTAGCTCTTAGTTTATATATCCTGTGCACTATTCCTCTCAGATTTGCTGCAGTTGCTCCCATTTAATATATTTGCTCCCATGGTCCCATTGTTCCAATATGTAATTCCTACCTGTCACACCATACATATTTTTTATATATATAAAAAGTTTGGCCTTTGCAAATATGGTAACAGCTATGTTAATTTTTATCCTAGAGAAGTAAGATGAGGGATGCTGACTTCAAACGAGTGAAAGATGCTGGAAGGATGCATGCTGTCTTCAAAATCTAACTAGGGCTCTGAGCAAATTCCCTAAAGATCACATATCCTAATGCATTCTGCTCCATTCCTCCTCCTTTGCTACATGGTTTACCATGATGCAGGGAAAACTCATCCATAAAAGGAGAAGCATACCAATTTCTTTTCTTTGGAAGTTAAAATAAATAATTGCAGGCATGATTTAGTTAATCTTTGCCTCTTTTGAGACTTTCGAGTCACAAACTTGATTCAACTCTAACTTTCAGATAATGTCACTTCTCCCTTTGCTTCCTTGTGCCTTGGCACCATTGCCTTAAAATGATGTTACGAGAATGGATAATAGAATATGTACAACATAAAGGGAACAGAACAGCACTTGTAGCCAGGCAGTGAGCCTGCGAATGCCAGGTTCCACTGACAAGATGACTGATCTCATCGAGGTATTTCCTTAGGATTTTTCTCTTTTCAAAAAACTAAATTGGACTAAATAATTTTAAAGCCTTCTTTTATAAGGAGATTATTAGATGAAAAATAGATAGGAAGATACAATGTCCACATTGCAGGAAGATTAGTGTGAATGGGAAGCTATACCAGATGACCTTCTGATCAGGAGGTTCTATTATCTAAAACTGTCATTTTAAGGGGGGAAAACCCAACTCCGCCTAGTCCTTTAGTTATATACCTTATGATTTTAGAGTCTCAGAGAATTAAATCAGGGAGGAGTTAGACAATCTTGCAAGTGTATATTAAATTGTGGTTACAAAAATTAAGGAGAACAAAAGTAATTTCCTTTTATGATTGTTGGATGCCCCCTTATTAAGGGGACTAAAACCTCTTTATTCTTTATTCTATGTCCAGAGAAGCAGGACATCCCTAACTAGTCTACACTAATAGTCCAAGGTGAAGTTCAATATAATCAGTGGAAAAGCAAAATAATGAATTTTCCACTAACATCTATGAAAAACTTGTTTCTCCACTTCATGGTCATTCCTCTTACATGGACTTTGAGAAATGGCACTCTTAAAACGGATCTGAGTTCATGAATCGGAGATCAAAGATGGCATGTGTATAAATGCATATTTTAGAAGTATTATTGGAGGGATACCTATGCGGATAGAAGGTGTATCTATAAACCTGCACACTTGCACCTGGCATGCAGTAACCCCAGGCTCATGTAATTCTGCTTCATAGACAGTTCTGTGATATCACAAGCCTGATTTTTGTGGGAAGTTTCCTAATTCTGTGAAACAGTGAGTAGAAACTCCAGTTGATAGAGAATAGTGACCTAATATACACAAAAAGACCTACACGTTCAGCAAATTCATTGTATAATATATCTTAGAAATGGAAAAAAAGCAGGCATATTGCCAGACTTTAGCAAATGAAACAAAAAAGTTTTTAATGAGAGTCCTAAATATTCCTACATTTAAAAGATCAGGGAATCAGAAGAGGTCTTTCCTTAATCACGTGTGTGCTCTTCAAGACAAAAAAAAAAAAAAAAAAAAAAAATTAAAAACAGTAAAAACAAGAATTTGGTCAAAAGTAACAGTAAATGTTATGCCTTTCTTTACACAATATTTTCTCCTTTATCTCTGTATAACAGTAATTAATTGATTCTTTATATCATTACTTTTTAGTTTATAAACATAGAGGACTGGGTTGAATATAAATAAATCAGTCATTGAAAAAAATTAATGTAATTCTCTATGGTGGCTTTAACTTAAGAATTTGGAAAAACACATAAATATGAATTTACCAAAATAATGGGAAAAAAAATTCTCCCTGTGCAATAACCCGCTAAGACAGATTGTTGTCTTTGAACCTAAAACCAAAGTGGTGGAAAACATAATCTAATTACAAATTAAAGTCAGCTTGGCAATATTGCATATATTTTTTAGCAGTTCCTAAAAAACCTGACACAAAAGAGCAATGTGTTCTACCATTCACAAATCACTGTGTAAAATTGTGTAATGCCATGATCTCCAGTGGGCCAGAGACTGTGGGTGAATGGTTCTCTTAAAGAATGGTGAATGATTACCTTGATTTACTGTCTTTAATTTGCAATCAAGCAAACCGTCTTCTAAGGAGAATGGAAAAAGGGGAAATGAAATCTCCTGGCCCCTGAGAGATCCAAGGCTAGCTTTTCTCTTTCACTCTTTGCTAACTAATGCTATGCCTTTAATTAGTAGATTGGAATTCTGTGAGATCAGAAAGTGAGTGTTACAGGCAGAAACCTCGGACTGTGGCTAACCAAGCATTTTGGTGTTGCCGAAAATGTCTTTAGAAAACAATGAAACTGGAGGCCAAGAATACCAAAGTTTCTTTAACAACTCCCAATAAGGCTTTCCTGTATAGTTTTGATCTTCCCTTTACTACCACTGAGTCTTTCTGGACCCCTGCTTTCTCACAGTGTTTTGTCAATTGTTTTTTTCCCTCTATTAATTGGACATGACAAGAGTGAGAATAATAGAGAATCAGAGAGACAGAGAGAGAGAGAGGAGAATTAACAGGATTCTGCTGCTGATCACTGATTCCACATTCAAAGTTAGCACCGGCTGGAGCAATCTCATCTTTCTATGAATGAAGAGGACATCTCTACAAGATCAGTGAAAAACAGGCAGACTGTACAAACCCAACAGGAAATCCATTCAGGAACCTTGACATTCACTTGCTGGATTATGAAGGCAATTTAAATTAAAAATAAAGAAAATCATCAATGAATGTGATGGATGGGATTTCAGAAAAACGCAGCAAAGAAACATCCCAGCAACCAAAGTCAGTAGCAGAACCGTTCAGCACTTTCACAAATTGCATGTAAAGTAGTTTTAACTGAATTGGGAGACTTAAAATTGTTCTAACACAAGAGGGAGGAAAAACTCAGCCAGGGAAAGAAAGCTCCCACTGGGCAAAGATGGAAATAATCTTGAACAGATTATTGAAAAAATAATTTTACCTGTATTTAAAAGATCCTGGAATCATGCTTATGAACGCTTCCTCAGTGATCTTGTGTGGTGCCTTATTTAAGCAGACCCCCACCCCCCAAAAGAGCAATCATCACAAATGTTAATTTTGCAAAGGAGCAGTAAGTATTCAGAATCCTGGCGCTGGAAAACAACCGATCATATTTCAATCACCAGCCATATAACATCCGCTAACAGCACCGAGCAGATCTAAGGAGATCATGTGTCATTTAAAGATTTTATAAAGCCCTGGTGGAGACACAGATCTGTAGGTATCTGATGTCTCCACCTGCTTTTTTACTATCTGTACATACATTAGTTTGTCAGTTCTTTCAGTCTCACTAGCCATTATTTAGAGGAGAAATAAAATCACAGATACTACCCCTTCCTCTCCCTACCACAAAAACCATCCAAATCAACAACACTCTATTATCAAATACAAAGTAATAAAAGAGTTATACCCAAACCTGGTCAGTCCTTCCATTTCTTGAAACTTGCACACAAACTGAAGAAACCCACTCAGCCTTAAAAAGGTCGATCATTTTGCTTTCCTAAAATTTCATCTCTGGGAGTGCTTTCCTTCTCGGTCTGTCTTGCTCTCTCTCTCGCTCCCTCTGTCTCTCTCTCTCCACTTCTACCGGGGAGAGAGCGTTTTGTTTCCCTTTTCCTGTTTCTACGGCTGAATGAATGCAAAATACACGGTTTGAAGGGCTTTTTCTTTTAGGTTAACAGTTGGAAATCTAAAATCTTGCTCTTCTGAATGGCTTTACATGTCAGTCACTCGACATACAACATTTACATAAAGAGGCATAAACGGAACCAAGATTTCTGCTTTTTAAAAGCAAAAACAAAACAACAACAAAAACTACCTTTTATTCTATCTCTGAACCTCTTCCTATTTTATTTATTTAACTATTAAGCACTTACCCTGAGATGTGCCATAAATGCTTTATTCCAAATGTATAAGAGCCAACCACATCTCAACTGAGAATTAAACAGTTTTAATGTCTTCAAATCCATGTTCCTGCTCCCAACCCTAATACAGACAGTCACTGGCAGCGGTACAATAGTTCTAAACAGCAGACATCTGATTCTTGACATTTAAAAATAACAATATTGGAAAAAAAGGAGTCCCTTTTTTATTAACTACAGACAGCTTGTCAGCGAGCACATATCACTCATAATATAATTGACCGTATTAACTGGGACTTGCAGTGATTTCAAGCTACAGTATTTGATTCCTAAGTCAATGTCAGGCAGAGGCTAAATACCTATAGACTTCTCATTTTCTATAGAATCATGGCAATGACCTACATTAAGCTAATTCTAAGTGATAATTCTGCAAAGAGAGAAGCAGAGGTTTGCTAGTATTTAGACTTTATTATTGGTGATTATTAATTTCATCTTTGTTAGTCTTGAATTAAATTAGGGACATAATCAGTTGTTTCATTGTTAGTCTGATTTCACATCCGCGCCCTGTTAACTTCTCACACGCATATGAGGTCAGATGCACACATACATTTACCACAAAACAAATGAGGTAATAAAAGAAAAAATATGCACTCATTTCCATTACTGAAGCATATTATGGAGTTGGACAGATTTGGGATCAAGTGCTAGCTCCCCACTTACTGTTTATGTGTTCCTGGGCAAATGATTTCAGCATTTGTGCCTGTTTTGCTGTCTATAAATCTAAAGTAAATAATACTCTACAAAGTTGTTTTGAGTACTTAATGAGATATACCCAGTTTCTGGCACATAATAGATATTTGATATACACTGCTTCCTTCCTCTGCTTTGTATTTGGAGGAGGTAGAGATTGGGTGTAGTAAATGAACACAGACTTTGAAGGCAGAGAAATCAGTTTTGACCCAGCATGTTGCCACATACTAGCTGTGTGTCCTCGGGCAAGTTACTTAACCTAATTTACAAAAACTTAGGTTCTTCGACTGTGAAATATCTCTAGAATTTTAAAGAGCAAATTAGATAACATCTGAAAAACACATAGTAGGCATCTCTGAAATGAGAGTCCTGGGACTTCCAGCTCTTGACAATAGTTCTAATTAGTACTCCGACACATGTAATTTGAGAGTTTGAAAATGCGTACCGAGATCATATATCTTTTGGAGGAAGTGCCTCATTTTCTAGCAGGGGAAGGAAGTCCAGAGAGCTGAAAGAATGTTTCCAGGTCATGTTACTAGTTAGCGGCAAATAAGGACTAGAATGCTCTTGGAACTAGTAGAATAGTGCTTTGCCTACTAAATCTCTAATACTGAAGTTAAATCCATTTATAAATCCAGCTTCAATATTAGTTGGCAATTAAGGCAATAGAACTGAAAAAGAAAAGAAAAAAAAAAGAACTCCAAAGAAACCCTTTCCCTCTCTGTTTTCCCAAATTTACTTCTAAGAATGAGCCCATAGATGAAAGTGTTCCCTTGGAACGGCTGGCGCGGGGGCTAACCCCATCTTCCTCAGCAGCCCTTGCACGGGATGGCAGATCCTCTTTTCATTTCCTAGAAGCAAGAAGGGAGCAGCAGCCCATTTCTCAGGAGGTATTTTCTATTCTCCTCTGATCCCATATGAATGTATGGCTCTCTCTTCCGTTTCTTTACAGCATCTCTTCAGCCTCAGCACATGGTTTGGGAGGTGCACACTGGTTTACATTTAATTCATTTACTAACATGCTACCTCCCCACATTGAAATATAGATTTTTTCCCCCTAGTTTTAAAGCCTTGCATAAAATAGAAATTTAATAAATTCAACATCTATTAATAAGGATTATCTTGGAGTTTAGTTTATATTTAAAAGGTTGAACTAGCTTGGTTAATTATTGCCCAATGTAGGACAGAATATGTGAAACTATTTTCAACGTTTCAATAATTTCAGAATTAAAAACAAAGGTGCTTTGGTGTCAAAGACAGATTAGCTATTACTCTGGGGAAGAAGGGAGGTAAAAGGGATTAATACGAGTGTGTATGTGATCCATTGTAATGAATGTTTTAGTTCTGTATGACGGGTAATGTATAAATGGGTGTTTTATTTGTTTTTTCTTTATACCTTTCTGTAAGCCTCAAATGTTTCATTAAAAAATGGCTTAAAGAAGGCAAATAATTTGAAAATAGAATTCTCAAATCTTTTAGAAGGAGATCCAATAATGCTACTATACTAAATCCCATACTTCAGCCTTTAAGATTTCATTCTGATTTTACTGAAAAACTTTAATAATAATATGCTTATTTTAAAGATTTTATTTTCTTCTTGCTCACCATTTTTCATGCCTTTGATTTCAGGTCTGTGCTAGGGCATATTAGAAAGAGTTTGGCTTTGTCATCAAACAGACCTGAGTCTAAATCTCAGTTGTACAACCTCCAGAACATGGGACTTTAAATCACTTGATATTTCTAAGTGTCAGTTTCTTCTCTCATAAAAATACAGTATTATTACATTCAGTAATCTCAGGATTATTACAAAGATTAAATGAAATACGAAATGTGAACACATTTGCTATAGCATCTGGTATATAGTAGATTTTCAATTAATATCACTTTCCTTCTTTCTTTCCTTATCCTTCCACGTTTTACCACTACCTGAGATTGTGACTCCAAAAAGGTATAAAAAAGAAAGAAAAATGAACCTAAAGTAGGAAGAATGTAGGCATACAGGCAAATATAATGAAAACATTTCATTACTAATGAAGGCTTATGCTAGATCCATACACAGCATCCTTTACTCTGATACTTCTCATCTAATCTCATCATTACTTACTTAAGTACAGGTGTTTTTTTTTTTTTTTTTTCTTTCAATTTGTTTTGTTTTTGCCACTGGTCATAGAATTTTTGCAGACAAAATGTGTGGTACTCTAGGGCTTTTATCTCTTTACTCCTTACTTTTTTCAAGACAGATATCCTTACCGAAATACTTTACTTTCAGTGGTGGGTGAGCTTTACGTTCTTAAAGAGTTTCTAGAGCTTTCAGTTGCAACCTTCATAATGGCCATTTCTCCAAGTTAAGAGACTGGGTTCTGGTCCCACCTCTGCCACATGCTAACGGTTTAACTCACTAAGTATTTACCTTTCTTGGTGTCTACTTCTTCATATGCTAAGTGGATTAAACGATTCTTTGAGCTCGGAAATTGTTATAGTTCTTGATAACTTATTAACATGTAGCAACCTTACGGGAAATTAGGCAACACGACCTTCAGTGGGAAATACGGACCACGTTATTGTGTGTTGTGTGTGAAAACTGTCCATGTGCTGGTGCTGCTTCTGAACTCCAAGAACAGGCTCTGGCACTGCCCTTGTCCAGGGATTGCCAGCTTGGGGTCTTCTCAGGGATTGGTGGAGGCATTCCCAAGGGAGCCAGATTTGCCAGGAGGAGTTCAAAGGGAGCAAAAAAGATGAACTCCTCGAAGGAAGAATTTTTCTTTGTATTTCTTCTTAAGGTGGGAGTGTAAAATGGGAGTGGGTATGTTATACTTTTATAGCTCAGTAATTTTTTTTTTTAAGATGAGGCTACCAGGAGAGAACAGAGAAGAAAAGACACTTCGAAAAAGGAAAAGATGAGAGTCCTCCTTATGGAAAAATGTGTCTTGGGAAAAATTACAATACTACAGCAAGGAGGTAGGGAAGAAGAAGACCCTCTCCTATATTTTTCTCCGGGTAACATCTGGTTTCAGTGCACTGGAGGAAAACATAAGGAGACTGTGGCAGGGAAGAGCAGCCTGCCGTGGCTCTGTAGGTGTGTGGGATTTACGCCCTGACACTAATTGTATTTTACTTCTCTGATCCTTCCTCCTTTTCCTCCTCCTCTCTGTTGTCCTGGGTCTCTGCAGCTGTGTTTGTCAGGTCCCCAAACTGGCTAGCTCCCCACCTCCTCAGGGCACAGGGTGTCTTCCTGATTTGCTGTGCCCTTGGGGTGGAAGCTCAGGTGGGGTGTAGTTACTGATGGTGCTGGTGATGACCATCGCAGTGTTCTAACATAGCTTCAGGCAGGATTTCACAATGAAAACCACCCCACAACCCTGAATAGATTTAAGGAAACTCTTTCCATAATTCAAAAGATCATCGTTTACTTTTGAATTAAAGAAAGGTGGACTTATTTTAAAATTCTCTGTAGACTTCCCTTTCCTCTCTTTCCCATCCTATGATCTCTCAGACAGAAGAGGAACGCCATAATAACTCGTTGCCTTTCCATAGGCGTGCTTTTCAAAGCACTTGGATATATAGTATCTTAAGATAACCCGATGAGGTCGGTAACACTGGGTTCTTTGCATTTTCCCCACATGAGCAATTCGGCACAGAGATGCCAAATAATTTGCACAGGTTCATATCTTAATAGAAAATTCAGAGTAGTGCCAAGACTAGAACCAGGAGAAATGCCCACACAAGCATGCCAGGTACTACTTCTAAGCCTCCATCACTGACAGAAATGGTACCTGCAAGTACTGGCAGGAGCGTTCTTGCTGACACGACTCGGACTTCACCATGGCCTGGTCCATGTTCACCGACGCCTTCTGGTAAACCTCCCGGGCCCGGCTCACGGTGAGCGTGGAGGACCAGGCGCTCTTCTTCAGCAGCGGGGTGTCCAGGGTGACCGGCAGGTTGGCGCAGGTGGAGCACTTGACGTCGTTGTTGCTCCGGGAGGCCTTCACCGCCTGCTCGCTGATGGTGTTGTAGGCCTCCATGAAGTACTGTGAGGCCGAGCGGTCGGGGCACCTGCCCATGGTCATCACGCCCGAGGGGGTGTGGTAGATGCACATGTCACCATCCAGGTTGTCGTCCGAGCTCCACCAGCCCGGGGAGGTGCTGGGCCGGGCTTTGGGCTCCGCGCGCCGCTCCTTGCTCTTGCTGCGCTTGCCATAGCGCGCCGCCTGCGCCTCGTCGGGGCTGGCCTTGCCCCCGTTGACGCTGCCCTTGGACGGCCCCTCCAGGGAGTGCGACTTGGTGAAGAGCTTCTGGACCGAGTGCACCAGGTGGCGGATGCGGCCGGGGCTGTCGCTGCGGTGCTCCACAGCCGTGCGCTTGTACTGCAGAGTGTGATAGCCATCGCGGCTGAGTGGCAGCTGCCGCTCGAACTGGTCCAGCAGGTTGGCGGGGATGCGGTTCGCCTTGGTGGCCAGGGTGCGGGGCACCAGGGCGCACTCGTCCTTCAGCTCCTGCTGCGAGGTGTAGTGCCTGCGGGGGAAGGTGCTGCTGGCCAGCGGGTCGCTGAAGGGTCCCACGCACTCAGCTTGGAAGGAGTTCCGCTGGGTGTAGTACGGGTGGTCCGCGGGGTGGTGCTCCACCGGGCTCAGCAGGTAGGGCTTGCGGTCCGAGTGGTGCGACAGCGAGTCACAGGCCGAGTCGCAGGTGACCCCGTGGTGATGGCTGCGGCTGCCCGATAGCCCTTTCATTGCGGACGGGAAGCAGCCACCGGGGTCATGGACACCCGGGAGTCAGGTTCCAGACCCGTCTCGGGCAGAGATCTGGGGGAATGAAGAAGAGGGCAAAGTCGTTAATATTTCTCTTGGAAATTAGGTATTGCACTTTACAGGGTCTTGCTTTGTTGCCCAGGCTGGAGTGCAGAGGTGCCATCTCTGCTTCCTGCAGCCTCCACATCCTGGGCTCAAGCCATCCTTCCACAACAGCCTCCTGAGTAGCTAGGACTACAGGCAGACACCACCACCCTTGGCTAATTTTTTGTAGAGACAAGGTCTCACTATATTGCCCAGACTTGGTCTCGAACTCCTGGGCTCAAGCGATCCTCTCACTTTGGCCTCCCTTAAGCGCTGGGATTACAGGCGTGAGCAACCCTGCAGGCCTGGTATTGATCTTTTGAGGGTGCCATCTGCGACTGTGTTCATTTTTGGCAGAACTTATCAGTGTCCCTAAAACCAGCTTGAATTCATTATTGGAAAAGCTTTGTCACCTCTGTGGGGCAGGAAAGCTGACTCCGAAGCCTGTAGGGAAAGAAGGGGGAGGTAAAGCTAGAAAACCAGAAAATGGAAGCCGGGCGCGGTGGCTCATGCCTGTATTCCCCACACTTTGGGAAGCCCAGGCGGGTAGATCACCTGAGGTCAGGAGTTTGAGACCAGCCTGGCCAACATGGTGAAACTGTCTCTACTAAAATACAAAAATTAGCTGGGCATGGTGGTGGGTGCCTGTAATCGTAGCTACTGGGGAGGCTGAGGCAGGAGAATTGCTTGAACCCGGGAGGTGGAGCTTGCAGTGAGCCGAGATGGCCCCACTGCACTCCAGCCTGGGGAACAGAGGAAGACTCCGTCTCAGAAAAGAAAAAAACAAAAAAAACAAAAAAAAAAAAACAAAAAAAAAAGAAAAAAGAAAACAGAAAACTAGGAAAAGGAAACTATATTTTTAAAAAGGCAAATTGTTTTTAAATTATTTGAAAGAATAACTCTCCTCCCCTCTATGACCACAATAACTGGATGTATCTTTCTCTTGCTTCTTGGGTCTTACTTTTTGTTTCTTTTTCTTTTTTTGAGACGGAGTTTTTGCTCTGTCGCGCAGGCTACAGTGCAATGGCACGATCTCGGCTCACTGCAACCTCTGTCTCCCAGGTTCAAGTGATTCCCCTGCCCCAGCCTCTAGAGTAGCTGGGATTACAGGAGCCTGCTACCATGGCTGGCTAATTTTTGTATTTATGAGGTTTCACCATGTTGGTCAGGCTAGTCTCTACATGTTAATCGTTAAAGATAGAACCAGAGAGGGGCTCCGTTTCTCTGGGAGACCTTTGCTGGTTCTCCTAGCAGAGAGAATTAGTTCCTGTCTTCTGTTTCCACCACATCTGAAACTCACTCCCCAGAACCTACAGAGTTGCTTGCTTCAGGATCTCTCTTCCAGCTTACATTCCTTGCCACCCAGTCTATTAGTCACCTTATGTACCCCCACCTAGTGTCGATCCAGCCATGTAAGCACATAATAATAGCACTCCATAAATGTGAATGAAAATGTGAGTTAAAAAACAAGATGAGCCAGGCGTGGTGGCTCACACCTGTAATCCCAGCACTTTGGGAGGCCGAGGCAGGTGGATCACGAGGTCAGGAGATCAAGACCATCCTGGCTAACACGGTGAAACCCAGTCTCTACAAAAAATTAGCCAGGCGAGGTGGTGGGTGCCTGTGGTCCCAGCTACTTGGGAGGCTGAGGCAGGAGAATGGCATGAATCCAGAAGGCAGAGCTTGCAGTGAGCCAAGATCATGCCACTGCACTCCAGCCTGGGTGACAGAGCAAGACTCTGTCTCAAAACAAAACAAAACAAACAAACAAACAAACAAAAAAAACAACAACAGGATGACTAACAGAAGCCAATGGCACCTCATATCTTTAGGATATATCTGTCTTCTGTTGCATACTTTCCTTTTTGAATTCTGTAGGAACAACTGCACCACACAAACAATCCCCCCAGGTTACTCAGAACGGGAAAAAGTAAAGATATGGCAAATAAATCAGAAATGTAGAGAAAATCTGCCCAGGTGTTTCTGTCAATCGAGGGTCAAGAGCTTTCTCTAAACAGAGAGAACAAGTAAGCGTGACTTGGCTAATTTGAGGATCATGTATCTCTTCTTCCTAGTTTAAGGTTTCTGGTTGAAGATTTATGCACAAGACCAGGTGTGGTGGCTCATGCCTATAATCCCAGCACTTTGGGAGGTCAAGGTTGGAGAATTGCTTGAGCCCAGGAGTCTGAGACAAGCTGGGAAAAATAGTGGGACCCAGTCTCTACAAAAAAAAAAAAAAAAAAAAAAAAAAATCAGCTGGGAGTGGTGGCACATGCCTCTAGTGCCAGCTACTCAAGTGGGGAGAGGACTGCTTGAGCCCAGGAGCTTGAGGCTTCAGTGAGTTGTGAATGCACTGCTACACTTTAGCCTGGCCTGGGTGACAGAATGAGACCCTGTCTCAAAAAAAAAAAAAAAAAAAAAAAAAAGTTAATAGACAATGGCAAAATGACCAAAGGATGGCCCTTGAAAAGTTCTTGGGGACATGAGTGAAGGGCCCCAGACCTAATAGCTCAGCCTCAGGAAAAAGTCACTGATGCATATCCCATGTAGGGTAGCTCAGTCCATTTCCAAGCTCGGATCTTCTGGAGCTTTAGTAACTAACAGAGGCTGCTACTCCACCAGGGCAGAGTATTTTCTTTGGACTCTAAAACAGTGTTAGAGTCAGTGCCTGACCAAGTTCCTTCTGACAGCCTGATTTTCTTTCAAGACTTCCTACAATACAAAAATTGCCATATAAAGAATCATCTTGGAAAGCCAACGTGACTCTCTAAAATATCACTAATGTCATTTCAGATATTCCTAGAGAGATAGATATATGGTTTAATTAAGAAACAAAACGTAGGGCTGGGCGCGGTGGCTCACGCCTGTAATCCCGGCACTTCGGGGGGCCGAGGCAGGCTTGTCACCTGAAGTCAGGAGTTCAAGACCAGCCTAGCCAACATAGTGAAACCTCATCTCTACTAAAAATACAAAAATTAGCTGGGCATAGCGGCGGGAGCCTGTAATCCCAGCTACTTGAGAGGCTGAGGCAGGAGAATTGCTTGAATCCGGGAGGCGGAGGTTGCAGCGAGCCAAGATCGTGCCACTGCACTCCAACCTGGGTGACAGAGCAAGATTCCATCTCAAAAACAAACAAACAAACAAACATATCAAACACCCACACTAGGCCTCATGAAAAAAGATTTTTGAGAGGCCAGGTCTTGTCTATTCCATGAGACATACTGCATCTGGGAGCTCATGACAATGTTGGCAATCTCTATCCATGCTTTGTGAAGCTCCTTTCTTCCTCCTGTCTCCCAGTTTCTGGATTGACCATTCAGGGATAATGCTGAAAGGTTTTCATCAGTACAGTCACTCAAAATTGGTTAGTCTGCTAAATTGTGAGGTCCTTAAGGGTAGGGACTATGTTTCACCCACCCAGTATTTAGTAAAGTGTTATCCTAGTGGATAGTGGGAATCAAGTTAGTAGAATATTTACTCAATAACTTAATGCATTAATGCAACATTTCCCAAAGTGGTTCATGTTGTGATTCAGGTAGCATCTGTTTAATGAAAACATGACTGTGTGGCAAAGGCCAGGCTGGGTGCGGCCAAGGAAACATACCCAATAGTTGGGGGGACCATTCCATCGGGGTGACCATTCCAAAGACTAGTGGTTTTCAGAGCAACGCAGGAAGCAGGCTGGTGAACATCTCCTCTGACCTGTATACCTTCGACTTCTAACTCTGCACCTCACTGGACAATATCATACCTTCTGCTGTTCTACCTGTCTGGAAGTAGTCTGGGGAGCTTGCCTGACCTGCTGACTACAGGATGCTTAGACAGAGGGCAATCTGCCTGGAGGAGAGAGAGAAACTGACTTTTGAAAGGACAACAAAGGTATTCAGGACTTATGATACCGGTGGATAAGGAAGAACCAATAGGTAAAAACATGTCCACTGGTGAGAGACTAATGAAACAGAACACCTTGGGATTGCTTTGTATGAAGTTATGGTCCTAAAAGTAGGCTGTGGCAAGGAAGAATGTAAGAGGGTGAGGTATGTGTTTTTAGCAAAACTGTGGCACAAATTAACTTAGATGCAAAAAATCCATTGCATAAGAAAGTCTCCCTCTATAAACCAGGTTCCACTGAGGACATTTTTGCCTTTCAAATATAGACGTAAAAAGCAAAAACAAGATTCTATTAGGATTAGAGACACATACCAAGTTTTATGATCACATATAGTAGAATCTCAATATATAAAATAATACGGGATAATATTTTGAACTTTCCTTCTCAAGCAGTTGAGTCTTGGGTAGATATTTTCTGCTAAATAAAATGTGAAACTGGCAAGAGCTGAAAACATGAATTATACATGTTTATTCCAAAATATACAAGATTATTTTAATCAGGTATTCAGTATTTAATTATCTTTAATATGTGAGCAACATTCCATGCAAGATGATGTTACCTGAGGACAAGCAGAGCAAACGAAGAGTTGTTTAAGGCCACTAATGATGATTTAAGTTAAGTGATGTAACCGATGATAATTTCTGTAAATTAATCATACACAGTGTGATTTTTTACTAAAATTTAACTGGGCTATTTTCAGCACAGGACAAGCACCTCTATTTTCTTGGAGGGTAACAAATTGCATCCAGAATAAATAAGCTAATGTTCCTCCTTCCTTACTTATATTTGTAAAAGAGATATTGAGATCTTGATCTGTTTTCTCTGTGATGTGGGAAAATAAGGTCATAAAATGGCAATAAACATTTCTAAATGCTAAATCTATCTTTCTGGTCAAGGCCAAATACACAACTTAATACCTTGGCCCTTTCTATAACAAATCTTACACTCTCTTCTATCTTGTCATTTTAAAACGAAAATAGGGGAGTTTGTGATCATAAAAGGGAACACATTCTGCGACTTCCTGGTGAGCAAGGGAAAATGATCTAAAATCCTAAGGCCACTGGCAATGGGTAGACAGTTGTTGGTGGCACCTACTGTGGAGGTCCTGCTCTTCTTTCTCTCATTCTTCATGTTCCTCTTGCCTTACTCTTAAACTCCCTTTCCAGCACATTTGTCTCTTTTTTCCCCCCTCTCCTAATTAATGTTTATAAGTTGTATCCATGGGCACCACTTGCTCCCACCTATGGTGTGACCAACAGCGTCATTAGAAAGCATTAATTGAACATCCCTTCCTTGTCTGCTGCTGCAAAGATGACCAAATGCCTACAGTGAATCCCTAGTGGCCAGAGGGCTTATGATATATTGTGAGAGCCATGTCATAAGCCCTTTGGCCACTAGGGATTCAGTGTATGCATTTCATGACCTAGCCATGAAAAAACGTGAAAAGAGATAAATAACAACTCTCATTCTTCTATGCATTCTTGAAAAAAGAGGATGCCAACCTCTTAATTAGACTTTGATGATAACAATTTCTGGAAATAGGGAAATTGCCTTGCAGGCCTTGTTCTTTGAGCAAGGATGGGGACTGTGGTCAACATGTCTTCATGAGGGTTTCTATGACTACCAGTGATTATCTCTAATTTTTTCTTGTTCACTGTGACTTCAACATTCTGTTTTATTATTCTTCTAAGTTCAATTTTACCATTGTGCCATGACTTCTGATTTTTTGGCTTGGATAATTTTTTGACGCTGTTTGTGACCATGAGACAAGCTCAGAGTGTGAGATGCACAGTTTTTCCAGAGTTCCCACACCTGGAGCAGAATTATTACTGTCCAGATGATGACCAAAGCAAGAATAATCCAGCACTGTAAAGGAAATTTTCAAGGTAGGTAATTTATTAGACCCAAGGAAAACACAAACACACCACACATTAGAAGATGCTGACAAAGGGGAAATAGTCTTGCAAAGCTGGCAAGTCCTTATTCCATTTTGATTTTTGTGCATGTCTTTATTTAGAGCTGCTTTTCTTGATTTTTCTTTACATGCAGAAATAGGAGCATACTGAAGGTCCTCCCCTGTCTTACCCCATGAGGAAGGACAGGCAGGCAATAACGACTTACTTTAGAAAGAGAGTGGTGGACCCTGCCCAGGAGAACGGGGGCACTGTGTTCTTGTTTGAGGAGACATCAGGAAGAGGAAATCTCCATGAATCTTTTCAGGGTCAAGCTGTCTTAAATTTTTTTTTTTGAATTTTTGTGGGTACCTAGTCATGTATATATTTCTGGGGTACATGAGATATTTTGATACAGGCATATAATGTTTAATAGTCACATCAAGGTAAATGGAATATCCATCACCTCAAACATTTATCCTTTTTGTTACAAACAATCCAATTATACTCTTATGGTTGTCTTTAAAAGTGCAATTAGATTATTATTGACTATAGTCACCCTATTGTGCTATCAAATACTAGAGCTTATCATTCATTTGGCCTTGCATCTATTTTTTTGTACCCATTAATCTTCCCCACTCTCCCACCTCAGCAGCACCCCCTTAACTACCCTTCCCAGCCTCTAAATGATCATCCTTCTACTCTCTATCTCTCAAGTCACCTTTTTGGCATCCCTCCACCTGCCTGAAGCTTGTCCATGCCAGGTTATAACATTCCACTAAAGAGAAAGAAAGGATTCTCTTGTTGAAAAGTACAAACAGCCCCGAACAATGACTACATTTTTCAGTCTGCCTAGATGTGCCTGGGTGACTAATGCCGGCTAATGGAATATAATTTGAAATGGCATGTGCAATTTCTGGAAAACATCTCTAAAGTGAGGGGCATACCTTTCTTTACCCTTTCCGGGTAAAGAAAAGCAGCTGATGGGACTGGGTGAATAGTGATCTTTACCTTGAGGTGGAAATTACAGTTTGAGGATTAGAGAACCAAAAGATAAAGGTTCTGAGCTACAGTGGGGTGCCATACCAGCCCTGGATGTGCACCTCTGCATTTTGTTTAGTTGAGAGAAAAACAGACCTTTATCTTGTTTCCTTACCAAGTAAAGGAAGGGCCTGTGTTGGCCCCATAGGAAGCCAGAGTCCCATGCTATTGAACCATGTGGCAACTTTAGCCAAGGGCTCTGCAGAGGGAATATGTGTGGAGAGAGAAGAGACAAAATAGCTTACAGTTATTTTGCTTTCTGTAATTTTGTGCACTAAACTGTGCATCTGCACCTGTTCCTAAGTGAAACAGGTAGTCCAGGCAAAATCTTGAGATCCCTGGTGAAGCTATGTCAGGATGTAGCACTGTATTTGCAGGTGGTGGTAGTCCACTAGAGGAATTTAAACAAGACAGTGGCATGGTCACACTTGTACTAAAGATTTCTCTACCTGTAGTTAGAGAATACATGTGGGAGTGGGGAGGCGCAGAAAGATCTCAAAGAAGCAATGATTTCTTGCAAGAGCAGTTTATGAGAGAAGACTGGAAGAAAAGAAGGAGTATGCCAAGAGATGGGGACAATGTCCTGGCAAGCTACGGCAGTGTCTCCTGATTCAGGCCTCCTTGCCCACACATGTATGTTCCAACCACAGTCTGAACACATACATGACATTTTTTTTAGACAGAACAAAATTAATTTTCCCATTTACTTATAATAAATCCCAATTCTACAGAGATCGAGAATGATGAATGCCCAACAGACTGATGATTTTAAATTATTACTTTTTAAAATCAGAAAATGGTTCTTACTACTAAAAAATGAAACCATGGCACTTTTGGGTAAAAGTAAACAGAAAACGGCCAGGCTTGGTGGCTCACGCTGTAATCCCAGCACTTTGGGAGGCCAAGGTGGGCAGATCATGAGGTCAGGAGATCGAGACCATCCTAACATGGTGAAACCCTGTCTCTACTAAAAATACAAAAAATTAGCCAGATGTGGTGGTGGGCGCCAGTAGTCCCAGCTACTTGGGAGGCTGAGGCAGGAAAATGGTGTGAACCCAGGAGGCGGAGCTTGCAGTGAGCCGAGATCGTGGCCACTGCACTGCAGCCTGGGTGACAGGGTGAGACTCCATCTCAAAAAAAAAAAAAAAAAGAAAAAGAAAAGTAAACAGAAAACTTAACAGAGGTGAGAATGTGAGTTAACGTTGTCCAAATGCCTACCGTTTGGATATTTTCTGACCATCTGAAATTGTACCTGCAGAGGATAACTGAATGTCATATTCTTTCACTTTTCCAGGCTTCCTTACCTGAAGATTTTCATGTGTTGTATACTTAAAATTATACAAGTACCTTTAGAGCACCTTTGAATAAGCACATTCTAAAATATACCAATTATATTACGCAGAGTACAATGCTGAGCCATTTTATAGATGCAGAATGTATTTTGGCTTTTCATTAACATTGATTGCTATCCTAATCATCTGCAGTTTGATTTCGTCTGTGAATACCTCTGTCAATCAGTCTGCTCCTACAAATAAATGCCTTCAGAGGCATTTCCTTTTCAAAAGATATGGTATTGTTAAAAAAAAAAAAAAACCAACGACTCAACTGAAATCTTCTCCAATTTGGTCACAGTAGGCAGCACAATTACAATCACCCGCGTCTCCATACAAAGCTTTTAAAAAGTGGTTTCATAACAGTTTTTGAGAATAAAAAGGTGGAAGGTAGTGTTCTTTGAGAAATGATTAATAGGTCATCATTTATATTGGTGGCTGAGCAAAATGTCGTAGGACTTAGGAAGTGATTTTTATGTGAAGATAATCCAGGCAGTAAACGATAACATCTCCTAATGTTATTTTGGACTGTCAGAGTTCAAAGGTGCCTGTGCTGACTCTACGAGACCTCGGAGATATGCTTCCTATGGAATTGTTCTTATTTGGATTTCCAGGAGAGGGTTGGTTATCTCGGCTAAATGGACAGATGAATTCCCCTGGGAGCCTGCTAAGAGAATGTGGTTACCTTGACTGGCCATGGACCAGTGCCCTTCAGGAGGTGCCGCAGCAGGGGGACTGCCTATCTTATGGGGGTACAATTGATGGGAGTAGAATATTCACAGAGAAGAGAAAAACCCATCAGTGTTTACTCCAAAAAAAGTTGGGAAAAACTTGCAAACTACTGATAAATCTAGGAGAAAGAAGCAATGATGACAGAATAAAGCCGTTTAATGGTACCTAAAGACAGCCGTGATGGAAGATGGAAAAAACACAAAAACAATGACAATCAAAACAATATGACAACACAACTTGAAAAGAAGCAGTGGAAATAGCCTCTGATGAAGCCAAGTTATTTTTGTCCAGACTGCTCATGACTAGCTGAGTAGTCTTGTGAACATGTTCTGGCACATTCTAGACAACTTGTTTTACAGCCAGACTTTATATATACATACATGCATATACATATATTCACCTGAATCAAATTTTCTCTTTTAAAGTCTCTTTCTTTAAATGTTGTTGCTGTTCTCACCAAGTTTGCTGTACAAATCTACTTTCCTGAGTGCTGAGACCCCAAAAGTGCAGATACTAAGCCTGGTTGTGGTAGCTGTTTAGCTGACACCTGCTTTTGGGAATTTCTTCCCTACTCACAGCATCTCCTGATGACACTGTGGCCAGGACTGTTGAAGGCGATCACCACATTCTCTGACCTGATGGAAAACTGGATTCAGGGGCATCCATGCAGAGCCTTCAATGAGCTAATGAGATGCTCACTTTGGGAAATTTAGGTGGGGATGTTCCTAGAATCACTGGACTCTGGTGAGCTTATCTTCAAGGTCAAGTAAAGGAAGGGCCCACGTCGGCCCCACTGGAAGCCAGAGTTGATGCTACTGAACTGTGGGGCAGCGTTAGCCATGGGCCCTACAGAGGGAGTGTGTGTGGAGGCAAGAGAGGAGCCAGTCATGGAATCCCAGGGAAAGACACAGACAGCAGCTGCCTAATGGCCTTGTAGGTCTAGTTAGGCCTGGCTCCCTGCCCAGAGGGTGAGACTCTGTGGTCACATGCGGCAGAACCAGGGCAGGCCCACAAAACTTACTCATCCAAGTAAAGGGGACCCTCCTGCCCAGTGGGTAACTGCAAGCATACAGAACCTCCACCGCTGTGGTCTACATCTAAGTGGGGCCAATGTGAGTCAGTCTCTGAAGCAGCCCCAGCAGAACTGGCTAAGTTATCCTTATACAGTTTTATACCCATTTAAGTATTTATTGGCTTGGATACAGTATGCACGCTAATTCAGACTATACATACACTCTTTGAAAACTATCATCAATGCCTGCATGAGCGAGCAGTGGTCAGATACCATGTAGGAAGTGAGGAGGACAATCTCTGCAATCGGCTGTTTTCAACACCTTACAGAGTCTTTCTCTTTCAGTGAGTTTGGCCTGCCCTGACCTCTGCAATAGTTGCTGTTAATGGGAATTAGATTTGTAATTCCTCAAACACTGCCCCTTCCTCCTGCTTCCGTCTTCCCATCATTTTTAAAGTGCCTTATTCTGACTCTTTATACATCTAGGAATCTGACCCTTCTAACTTTTTTCATTTTGGAACTGGTTTTTATTATCTTTTAGAATTCTATACCCAGTCTTAAATTTTAAACAAACAAATCCACATCCAGTCAACCTTCTGAAATATTTTTTTGCTGTGATAGAGAAGGAAGTATGATGACATTCATTGTTTCTGGATTAAAGTATTTTTGTTTGTATTAAATTTTATTTATTTTAGAGACAGGGTCTTGCTCTGTCACCCAGGCTGCAGTGCACTGGCATAATCATGGCTCACTGCAGACTTGAACTCCTGGGCACAAGTGATCCTCTCATCTCAGCCTCCCAAAGTGCTGGAATTATAGATGTGCACCACTGCACCAGCTTATTTCTGGATTAAGTTTTGGCAGATAAGAGTGTTGGTTTGTAAGGTATCAGCCAAATAGTCTTTGCCTGTACTGAGCATGAAGTCAAATCAAATCAATACATGTGACTTTAATTCAACAATTATTTATTGAATAGCTATTATTACATGCAGTGCACTGGGCACTGTAGCAAAAATTGAAAATTTTTAACATTATACCTTCAAATTCCTGTCTCATAAATTTTCTTGTTCCCTCACTCCCACTTTTCCTGCCCTCTGATGGTTCTCATGATAGTTTATTCCATTCACTGGTTCCTCAGCTCTGCCCTCTTCTCCCATTCTATCCATTCCTGGTGGTCTTCACTTCCTCCCTTGCCAGCCTAGGAGAGACAGCAGGTCAAACATCTTTTTTTTTTTTTAGCCCCCTCAGGTCCCTTGCTGTATGATCCTTCTACCTCACTCACTGTGGACAATATACACCAAGGACTGATTCCATTGTCCTTCTGTTTTTCCACACAGAGGCTGCTGAGTGTCGCTGGGGATGGGACTGGTGCCATGGCAAATTCCCAGCGTCCACTCTCGGCTCTACTCCCAAAGCTGATTAGGAATAGTATCATGGGTCTCCTGGTTCTGTTCCAGCTGTCCTAAGCCCTCGAGTCTACTCATTATTTCTCATCTAGACTTGGATGGAAAAACAAAGTAGTAACCAATAAACGTCAAGTGAATAAAAATGGAATGGTCTGTGCCTCTAGGAATCATAACTAGATACCAGGCACGTGTTGTCCACTTTAAATGCAAGATCTCATTTCATTGTCAAACAACCCAACGTGGTAGGGACTAATCTCTGGATAAGAAAGCAGACTTTTAAAGAGGAAATAACTTGTCTGAGATAATATATTAAGTAATTGTTAAATTTTTTTAGAGATAAGATCTCGCTCTGATGCCCAGGATTATAGCTCACTGTAACCTGGAACTTGTGGGCTTAGGGAATCCTCCTGCACAGCTGGGATTACAGGAATGTGCCGCCATGCCTGGACAATTTTTTTCTTTTCTTTTTCTTTTTTTTGTAGAGATGGGGGTCTCACTATGTTGCCCAGGCTGGTCTCCAGCTCCTGGCATCAAGCAGTACTCCTACCTCAGTCTCCCAAGGTGCTGGGATTAGCTCCTTGAGCCACCGTACTCATCCAGTTACTACATTTTGAACACAGCATGTTCTTAATCACTAGGCCATAATGACTGTTCTTATCACCTCTAAAACACACACACACACACACACACACACACACAGAGTCTATTTCATATTGCTAACAGTATCATTTGTAATGTAATGTTTGTTACCTGATTATGCCATTCTTTCACTTTAAATTCTTCTCAGACCCTCTATACTTTTTCAATATAACTAAGACTTTGAATGTGACTCAAGGTGGGAGGTTTCCTGACCTGGCCTCCATCTGCCAGACAGCCCTGTCTCCCCATCCCATACTCCACACAGCTCAGCTCCAGTGACACTGGGCTCCTTGTATTCTTCCCCACATGCCACATTCCCCATTGATTCTGTGTTTCATGCTCTCTAAAACACTCACTTCCAATTCCATACAAATTCTTATTCCTTCTTGAAGAGTAGGTACAAATATAGCCTCCTTCTTAAAATATTCCCTGACTAAAGGAATCATGGAAATGATAGGCCTCATCTAATTTACAATCTAGTTGAGAAAATAAATCACATAAACGTGAACAATCAGCAAACAATACAGGTCAGAATCTAATCAAGTGCTAGATTGTATGGTACAATTCGCATATGTAATGCACCAAGTAAAAGGCTTTGGAAAAAAAGAAGTCTAGAAGATGCAAGAGTTAAGGAGTGAGAAAACATCTCAATTTAGGAGGTGTAGCTGGCTCAGAGCAGCATACTCTTCAAAGACAAGGTTTTTAGGACAGCGTGCAATTCCTGTTCCATATTTTGTTCAAATCTAACCACTTCCTTTCTCCTCTGGCTTTATATATATATGTATATAAATATATATAAAATATATATATTTAATTTTTTTATAGGTTTAGGGATACAAGTGCAATTTTGTTAGATTGTGTAGAAGTAAAGGCTGGGCTTTTAGTGTAGCCATCCCCTGAAAAGTGTACATTGTACCTATTAAGTAATTTCTCATCCCTCACCACCCTCCCATGCTTCTGATTCTCCAATGTCTGTTATTCCATTCTTTATGTCCATGTGTACACATTATTTATCTCCTAAGGGAGAACATGTAGTGTTTAACTTTCTTTTTCTGAGTTATTTCACTTAAGATAATGGTCTCCAGCTCCATCTATGTTGCTGCAAAAGACACGGCTTCATTCATTTTTATGGCTAAGCAGTATTCCATGGTGTATATATATACCACATTTAAAATGCAATCATTGCCGGGCATGGTGGCTCATGCCTATAATTCTAGCACTTTGGGAGGCCGAGGCAGGTCGATCACCTGAGGCCAGGAGTTTGAGACCAGCCTGGCCAACATGGTGAAGTCCCGTCTCGACTAAAACAATACAAAAATTAGCTAGGCCTGGTGACGGGTGCTTGTAATTCCAGCTACTCAGGAGGCTGAGGTAGGAGAATTGCTTGAATCTGGGAGGTGGAGGTTCAAGTGAGCCGAGACTGCACCACTGCACTCCAGTCTGGGCGACAAGAGCGAAACTTAATCTCAAAAAATAGTAATAATAATAATACTAACTCAATCATCTATTGGTGAACACAGGTTGACTCCATGACTTTGCAATTCTGAATAGTGCTGTAATAAACATGAGTGCAGGTATCTTTTTCTTTAGGTAGACACCCAGTGGTGGGATTGCTGGATCAAATGGTAGTTCTACTTTAGTTCTTTAAGAACTCTCCATACGTTTTTCATAGAGGTTGTACTAATTTACATTCCCACCAAAAGTGTATGGACATTTTCTCATTTCTCCATATCCTTGCCAGCATCTGTTATTTTTTGATTTTTTTAATGATAGCCATTTTGACTGGTGTAAGATGGTATCTCACTGTGGTTTTAATTTGCATTTTTAATTTGCATTTTTCTGATGATTAGTGATATTGAACATTCTTTCATATGCTTATCAGTCACTTGTATGTCTTCTTTTGAAAAATGTCTGTTCATGTCCTTTGCTCACTCTTTAATGGGGTTATTTGGTTTCTGAAATTGTTGAGTTGCTTGAGTTCCCTGTATATTCTGGATATTAGTCCTTTGTCAGTTGCATAATTTGCAAATATTTCCTCCTATTCTGTAAGTTGTCTGTCTGAGTATTTCTTTTGCTGTACAGAAGCTTTTTAGTTTAATTGAAATCCCATGTTGTTTTTTTATTTTTGGTTGCATTTACATCTTTGAGGTCTTAGTCATGAATTCTTTGTCTAGGCCAACATCCAGAGGAGTTTTTCTTAGATTTTCTTCTAGAACTTTTATACTCTCAGGTCTTACATGTAAACCTTTAAGCCATCTTGAGTTAATTTTTGTGTACACTGAGAAATAGGAGTCTAGTTTTCATTCTGCACATGGCTATCCAATTTTCTTAGCACCATTTATGGAATAGGGTATCCTTTCCCCAGTGTATGTTTTTGTTTACTTTGCCAAAGATCGGTCATTTCTGGGTTTTGTTTTTTGTTCCATTGATCTATGTATCTATTTTTATGCTAGTATCTTGCTGTTTTGGTTACTATAGCCTTGTTAGTATAATTCGAAGTCAGGTAATGTGATGCCTTTAGCTTTGTTCTTTTTGCTTAGTATTGCTTTTTGCAGTTTATGCTCTTTTTTGGTTCTATATGAATTTTAGGATTAAAAATATGGAATGTTTCATCAATTTGCATGTCATCCTTGTGCAGGGGTCATGCTCATCTTCTCTGTATCATTCCCATTTTAGTATATGTGTTGCTGAAGCGAGTACTCCTTTTACTTTTTTATTGCCTTCCATTTCTACCTCTGATATGATCTTTGATGATACTATTCAGATGTTGGCCAGATTGTCTGAGAGCTACAGACTTGACCTCCTCGTTTGGCCCTTTCAACTGCTCTTAGATGTTAAGCCACTAGCCTATGTAAGGGAACTATACGAAACAGGCATTTATACTTGCTATGGTTTTTACTGTCGAGACGTTGCCTGTCTCAGCAAAGATTGACTTCTGAATTTACCATGTGGTAAATTCCTCTCAGGTATCATTATTAACAAAACTGTGTGCTTACCAACTGTCTTTAATCGTGCAGGTGCTATTACTCTTGTAAGATGAGCATGTTTCCACTTCGAGCAGTGCGTGCTCCACCAGCTTGAATACCAGGAAAGTTATCAGGAAAAGCTATGGCAAAATCATGATGGTTTTAGTACTTTTCCATTTTTATTCTACTATCATTGTATTTCCCTTGGGTGTTTATTCCATACACACACACACACACACACACACACACCCCACAATCTCATAAACCACTTTAATCCCTTGTGGAAACAAATTGTAGTAGAGGTAGCAAATCTATATCCAGATACCTCTGTATTATGTAAAATATGTCAATATGCTTTTTCCCTCACTTGATATCATCCGTTGACTGTTCTCAAACTCGAGTGTGCATCAGAATCAGCTCGATGTCCCCAAGGCACAGATGCATTCGATAAATGTTAGCCAAATAAATACATGAATGGGAATTTTCCTGCTCGGGAAACAAGCTATGTCCACGGGAAAAGTTTGATAATTTATAAGTAAGATGACTATTTTTGTACTGGGAATAATGCATCGTTAGTGCCGGCACCGTGCAGAGTGGAACCATTGTGCTGATCAGGAAGGACTGGAGCAGCGGCTAATGAAGACCGCTAAAGCCTGCTTTGCTGTTTCATCCACAGCACACAGGCCGCATCTGTCCTGGGGCTCATTTGTCCGTCTTCCGCCTCCTCCGCAGTTAGAGTCTCCTAAACTACAATGGCAATGATTGAAGAAACTGTGGTTGAAAAGTCCACACCAAATTCTCTGTATGTCACTGAAGACAAGGACATTTTGTGTAGAACCTGGCTGCTAATCCACTCTTGTCATGAGGGAAGATTTTTTCTCTTTCTGTAGTGAGCAACAAGGCCACTCGGTAAGATACAGAATTATCTAACTAGTATTTTTGAATCTAGAAAAATACAAGCTTTGCTTCATTAATGGGCTTATTACATGTATGTGCTGAAAACTTGATATATGCTCCTTCTCATGCTTGCAAGTGTGACATGGTTTCTTCCCTTTTCACAGATGAAGAAAGTGAGGTTCATGGAAGTTAAATAACTTGCCCACAGGGCACAACTAGTAGGCAGCTAAGCTAGGACTTCAACTGAGGTCTGTAAGACTTAAAGCACCTGCTCTTCCTGCTCCTCAATAGCTTTCTTGCGAAGCACCAAGAGACTCTAGGCTGCCAGGAACATCCCAGCAGGGACCACTGTCAATCAGTGGATCTCCACTGTCTTTCAGACTTTCTTTTGAAGAAAGATTTAGCTGCTAAAGAAAAGATGAATATACAAAAAGGATAATACTACTGTATTTCATCGTATTGCCTCGTTTTAATACAAGAAGACTCATCCAGCTTAAACATTTGATGTCTAAGAAGCTAACCAGCAAGCTGCCCTCTGGGAATGCATACCATCAGGTATGGATCAGTGGTCCTGAGATCATGTTCATAAATCAACAGCTTTGTACAAGCTGTCAAAACTCAGAACATGGTACCCCAAAGTATGGCACCTTGGTGTGCCGAGTACTATGGACTGAAGGACATCGGAAAGGTCTCAGAAGCAATGTCTCTTTGACTTTCTCCCAACCCCCTGTGTCTCACCTGTCTTTCTCCCATGAAGTGAGTCATGGCAACCAGAATTCCTCTTTCCCAAGGCGTGTCACAGAAACTAGAACCCTCTCCTCCAAGGGAAGCCGTGAAACCCAGAAAGGTCACTCTGCCTTCCCCCTTCTCCCTTGAAGACCTTCATTCCAGAGGGGCCCTGCCCCATATTCAGGAGGGTTACACAAAGAGGTTAAGAAGAATTTGAACAGTCAGGCCTTGCTAGGTTCCCTGCTCAGTCTGTCAGCATTAGATCACACCCTTTAGTCCATCACATTTCTACACTGCTGTCCATTCTTCGTCAAACCGAAGAATAAAAAAAGCTTTCCCTGGGTCTTAGGGTCTTCATTTCTGAGGAGTCCCATGTTACATAAAACTTTGGTTACCTTCATTATGCTTTTCTCTTGTTAACCTGTCTTTTGTTATAGGAGTGACCATTATGATAGGTGAGGAAATATATCACACATTTCTGCCCCTACAAAGCCAAAAATGTTGGCTTAGGAATGCTGCTAAGCTCAAGGCCACAGCTACTCACAACCTTTTATCTCCACTACCAAGACCTGTAGATACAATGTGAATAATTTTAACCTTGATGTAGAAGTGAGCCAACGCAGACAATAACTTCTCAGATATCCACAAGTGCTAGTTACTAGCATCCATGTATTCTTTCTTTCCCCAACAAATATTTATTCAGCATTTACTAAATGACAGGTGCAGTTCTAGGGAACAGGGGTTCAGTAGTGAACACAATTCTAAAAGTCCATGGCTTCATGACAATTACATTCTTGTGTTGGGAGACAGACAATAAACAAATATATTGTGTATAAAATGTTGATGATGGTATCATGTCTTAGGTGATGGCATATTAACTGCCTTCTGTAAGTAATCTTTTATAAACTCTTTGCTGACTTGGAGGCATTGAAAGTTTTACAAAAATATTGGCTTATTTATTAAAGAGGAAGTATGGTAAAATTTGCACTCATTACAGGTTGAGTATCCCTTATCCAAAATGCCTGGGACCCAGAAGTGTTTTGAATTTCTGATTTTTTCAGGTTTTGGAACATTTGCAGTTTACTTTCTTTACAGGTTGAGCATCCCAAATCTGAAATTCCAAAATGCAAAATGCTCCAATGAGAATTTCCTTTGAGTTTCATGTTGGTGCTCAAAAAGCTTTGGATTCTACAGCATTTTTGATTTTGGATTTTTGTATGTGAGAGGCTTGACCAGCAATATGTTCCAGAAAATATTAGAAAAATGGATGTGTCTCTGTGGTAAACCCTGTCTTAGGCATCTTACATGTATTATCCCACTTAATTATCACCGCAGGCCTAGGAAGCAGGTACTCTTACTATCTTCATTTCCCAGAGGAGGAAAATGAGGTACAGGAAAGTTAAATAATTTACTTGTAGTCAATCCAGGAAGTCAGACTCCAGAACTCACAGTAGGCACTGCTACACTGTCAATGACAAAGTTGCCTTTGTCACTCAACACAATGATGGGATGTTACCAAGGTTGCAGCATATGGCTGCATAAATTGCACACAGCACAGCTGGGGATGGGGGTAGTAAGCTGACCTTGCTTGGTGCAGCAGATCTGTTGCTTTGCTGTCACTGATGTGCAGTTAGGCAATGTCCTTTAACTTGTATATACCTTAATGTAAGCATAAGAAGAAGACACCAGAGAAAAATCATGCTTTTCAACACGAACTAGAAATAAAATTATTCATCTATTATTATTTTCCAATAAGACAATAATTGAAACCATGGAAGCCATGTATATTCCAGAGACACGTACATAGGCTGACTATATACATCATCTACACTTTAGATAGGCCATTTAAAGTAAAGGATGCTTGCAATTTGGAGGAAATATGAATTTCTCCATACAAAATGCTCACACCTCTCAGCTTAACCTGGAGCTTCCAATTTCCGTGTGGCCACTCCTCACCATCTGCTTATGTTGGCACAGGGTGGGAGGCAATTCACTTCATTCAGGGAGGCGTCCTACACTACACTTATGAGCAAAGACCTGCAAGCCAGGTGAAAGAAATAAGGAAGCGGAAATGAACCCACAGTAAACACTTCACTGGGTGGCATCCCATGGGCAATCTGCATGGACGGGTGTTTGTCTAGCAACCCCCACCCATGGCCGCTTTTCCTCTGACTGCTGGAGGGGTTTGCTTCCTTTACCCAAATCTGTGTCGGGAAAAACTCCACTGAAGTATGGTTTTAAGTTTCTTCTCCCAGACAAATAAACAAGCAGCCCATATTCCAGCAGACCAGATCTGAGTGAGAGCAACTGACACTGGCAAAAGTGGCCGTGGCCAGAATGAGTGGTACCTGTGTCAGTCGGAGAAGTGGCTTTGGGCAACAGCAGGAATGTTAAAAGGATGTTACCTGAAGGAAAATCGTTAATTTCATATTTGAGGAAACCTTTTGGATGCTTAGGGAATGATAGTCAAAATTCGGGCTGCTATTGTTCTTATTCTCCTTACACTCTGTATCCAGGTTTGGTCCAATTTCAGAAAACATCCTTCCCATTGCCTTGAATTTCTGTCTAGTTTCCTTCTACCATAGCATCTTTAACCAGAAAGAAGGCATCTTCTCTTACTATCCCACTTTCCGCTAGTGTGAGCTTAGACAGGTATTGATCTCTCTCTCCCTCTCCCTCTGTTTTTCTCCTCTGGGGAAGCTTCTTAGGAAACATCAGCTCTATAAATCACAAGTTTTCCTGCTAAGACCTTTGGCATATAGCTGGCTGCTACTTCACCTTTTTAAAAACATGATCAACATCCTGTGTCCTGTTAGAATTAGGTAACTTAACCTTTCTATCAAGGTTGATTTTTGTTTAGACCCTGGGAATTGCTCTGCTTCATGGCATATAGGCAAAAACAAAAAACAAAACAAACAAAAAACCCTGAAGAAATAAATTGTGGAGAAAAATGTTTGTAAGTACAAATATGAACTCTGCAGAAAGGATTGGAATCCAGTAGCAGGTAGACATGCTGTACGACTGGACCCATAAGTAATGGAGGACCGTACTGAAGAAATGTACTCTGTACCCCAAAGTTTATAAAATAATTGAACAGGGGATGTGGAAAGGGAATCTGATATTGGCAACACAGCGTGTCTCTCCTGTGAGTTGCTGGAAGTTTGAGGTGACTGATGACAATTCTGTCTGCCCTGATACCAACATTGTTGTTTCTCATCAGCTCCCTCCTCAGGACCCCTGACTATCCACTTTCCAGCAGAGATATCTGTGTTTCTGGGCACCAGTCCCTTTGGAAATAACACTTTAGCACCTTTTAAACATTTGCTTCACTACTGAGTAGTTATTTGCACATTATTCTGTCTTCCCTCCTAACGAGAATTCTTTAACAGTCAGACTCGTTTGCTCAGCAGCTACCCCAATGCCAGGCATAGAGTGAGCGCTCAGTAAACCCTGAATGAATAAAACAAAAGGAGGGGAAGAAAGCCTGTCAGCTTGTGGGCTCACTTTTGTGTCTCATAAATAAATGGATGCTCCAAGACTTGTAAAAGAGGAACATTATGCCCTTGGGATGCAGGAGAAATCACACATGATTGTGTTAGATTAGATTGGGTTGGTTAGAGGAAAAAAAGAATTTGGCCTCAGAAAGCTATTTTCTTCAATGTGGGAGTTTGATGTAACAGAATCCCGCCTTTGGATATTCCTTATTTGGTTTCGGGTACTGATAACAAAAAGGACAAGGAGAAAGATATTTAGAAATGGTTTATAAGATATTCTGTCCAAGCCACCTTGCCTCTCCTATCACCCCCTCAACCTTGTTATTTTCCTTCCTCTAGGATGATCTTTCTAACTTCCAAATCTGATCATGTCCCTTCCCTGCACAAAACGGTCTCTATTCTCTTCAAAATGATGACTAGAACCCTTGCGCAGTGTGACAGCCCCTTGTGGCCTTGCTGTGAACGCCCTCCAACCTCATCCCTCCTCCCTTCTGCCGCACCCTCAAACCTGGGCTGCAACCACCAAACGACCTGCAGTGCTCCTTACCCACCCTGGCTCCCTGTTCTTTATGACTTTGAGGATGGTGCTTACGTCCTCCACTTAAGCGATGCCCTTCCCTGCCTACATAGCTCCTACTCATCCTTCAAAATTTAACTGCTCCTCCACCCACCATCTCTCGTTCACTTTTCACGCTGAGCGCTGTCCAAATCTAGTAAGGCTCTGCAGTTGTCTCCTACGCTCATTTCCTTCCTTCTCGTCCTCTCTTCTCCCACTGTGGGGTGACCACGGTTACACATAAGGACAATACACTTTCTGCTTTACACCCAGTCCACTGCTTGTCAATAACAAGCTTTATAATCTCTCAAAGATATAAAAGCTGAACCACATGAAAGGGCTGTGGAGTTGGTTCCCTAGGGATATTGGCCACCCTGCTGCTGGCTGTGAGACATGTGACTGCTAACCTACGTCAGTACATAGATGTGGAGAAGGATCTGACACCTGACACCCAGTCCCCTACGTCCTCATGGGTGTCAATATTTTACCACCTACATGGGGTATTTTCACTTTACTTTAACATTTCTGCTCAGTCTAAGAAATCACCTCCTCCTTCATTGTGTTTTTCAGAAAACCAAGTGGGTTATTACATTAGTTCTGAGCAATGAGAGGGAAGCAATCCATACACATGGGGTGGAAATTAAATGAAATCCTAGAATTAGGATTTAATTCCCAAGTGAGAATGAGCTGAAGGAGAAGCCTAATAGGAATGCCTCAGCCTCTCAGTTGGCCAATAGAACCCTAAGGTGTCTGTGGTACCCTGAGATTTTTCGTCTTGCACTTTGCAACATTCATTTGTGGGCTTGTCTTTCTGCTCCACCAAGCTCTCAGAGAATAAAGTGAAATGCATGTCTGCCTTCCCACTTCCCAGCACAGTAGCTGCCTAGAGCACAGAACCTCAATACCAGCATTGAATTTCACAGTGAGAAAGTTATTTCCATTTCCATTCTCTTTTAATCCTTTTAGTTCAGGCAGAGCAGAAAAAATTGATTGTGTGTTTTGAACACTCCTTTAACATTTGTTTTTCATCCCTTTTAAGCAGGCTTCAGTGGGCACAGTATCTACCTGGAAATGAGTAACTTGCTTTGTTTTCCTTGTTCTTTTTTAATGGTCAATTCCCTCCCAAATGGCAAGGCAAATGGAAGTAATATCAAGTTGCTTTTAACAAATGTATTCAAATAAAAATAAGTCTATTTGTGGAAAACTAGTAAAATATAACATCAGTAGAAATGGACTTGGCCAAAATCATGATGATGCTATATAAAGGATGGATGTTTAGAAAACACTGGCATACAGCAGGTGCTCAATAAATGTTCATTTGATGGATAAATGAATCTCTCTTCCATCTTCTCTCTTCTTTCAATTTCTATAAGTTTTACAATAGATCTGGTTCGGCCTCAAATTTGTATTACTGTACTTGTCTCATATTCTCAGCTATAGTACTGTATCTGCTTTCTGCTCGGCCCCCACCATGCACTAGCATGACCTACTCATAAATGTACCATGTTTCTTTTAGTTTAGCTTTAAAGACTGATGTCAGACGTTCAAAGTCCTCCAGAAGCTGGCTCCAATCTATCTTTCCACGTGTATCAGCCCAAGTTCTCCTACATAAACCATGCGGATATTTGTGATTTCTAGACTGGACACTAGGGAGAGTCCTCCTGGCCTTGAGCCTTCCTCTCAGTGGGATGCCCACAGAATCCTATAGATCTTTTAAGACTCATTCAAATCCTGCCTCCATGAAACCTTCGCTGAGAGTGATCAGCTCTCTTAATTCCAGCTGAGAGTGATCTGCCTCTCTTCTGAGACCCAGAAGCACTTTGCCTGTGGGGAAACATTCACCATGTGTACATTGTGTTTAAGATACTCCTTTAGTGCCCTGTACTTTCTTTTCAATTGCATGCTCTTGGAAGGCAAGAACCAGTTTTCATACATCTTTCTACCTCTACTTTAATCTTGTTACTGACTGGAATTAAATGAATGGAGACATTTGGGGATGTACTGAGGGAAGGAAATGTGGAAAAATCAATGACCTGCTTACAAATGCTACCTGAACTGAAGAAATGAACAGCAAACTCAGTAGAAAGTGAGGTTCACTGGAAACATGAACATGGTAATTGATTCAATTTGATCACGGGAACCTACCTCCTTTTTAAAAAGGATACGCAATCATATTTTTAAAAGTATTTTTCAAAAGCCATTATTTATAATTAAGTCAAAATCCTTCTATTTTAGAGGCAGGAAAATTGAGATAACATTACAAGCATAATGTATGGACACCCATGGATTTACATATGACTAGCACAGTATTCATGCTGCAAATATGCATGGGGAAAATGGTCCTAGAGTTCTTTTGCAGCAGACCTTTTAAACCTCAGATGAATCACACTATAAAATTCTCTTAACCTTAGACGTAACCACAAACAATAAGAGCCATATTTGCAGCACGTAGTTCACTCCACTGGGTCTAATATTTGTTGGATGTTTTATAGGAACAATGGAGAAATCTAAGATGCCTGTGGGTTTATTAGGTTGACCATTCCTTTCAGGGTGAAGTGATAGTACCATGAAAAACATTTGAGAAGATCCTCCTACAATAGCTGACTCTAACATTAATTTGTTGTTTTGTTTCATACCAGATGCCTCATTAGAAAAATAGCAATATTGAAATGGCAAAGGCAGCAATGTTAGTAACATTAGCGTTTCTAGAACTATTCTGCAAAAAACAAAACAAAGAGACACTATCCTGGGGCTGAATACTGGCCTGAGTGAATCTCATCTGCATGATCTCCTAGAGAGATGGGTCACTTTCGCAAAGACACATCATTCATCAAGCCTAAGACTCTGGGCTTAAGGAAAAATTCTCCTTCCTGACCCTAGTCTAGTGAGAATTTCCTTCTGTTCCTTTTACACCATCAACAGGATTGAGGAGATGCACTCTCAGGAGCATTTACATTAAGTGGGAATAAATCCCCTAGGTAACCAATGGCTGAGAATGACAGCATGTTAGACTGGTCTCCTTTTTCAGGAGATTACCCAGAACAAGGCCAAATAGGGCATGCAGCACTGCTCCACAGCCCACCAAGGGCCAAGCAGTGCAGGAGCAGGTCTAGACGAGATTTGATAGCACTGTGGTCAATAGTGGCGATATGGTAGGTGGCACTAAGACTCGGGAAGTCTGCAAACACTATGGCAATGCTGGCTTAGATTCAGAATGACATAACCCTTTAGGGAAACAGAATTTTAGAAATTGTATTTATTCTTATGGGAGTCCTTAAGCCTGGGGTTAAGTCAGGACAAAATGTAACCCGTGGGTTTCGCCTAGTCCTGCCTCAGAGCCGAAGTCTATGGAGTTGACCTGTAATAGCACTGATCATCAGCATTCTTGGAGTTACCATTTGGTGGGTTTTTAGTGATGATTAAAGAATCTATTCAAATCAGGAGAAAATGCTCCTGATTTCCTATAGTTTAGCCACATAATAAACCAGTGTTTGAGGGACACATAGCCCTCATAATTAAAGCAAGGCTGTTAAGATTAAATATCTTATTCTTATAAAGGAATATAATTGAGACAATTATTAATTAATAATGCTTGAAAATGCTTTTCACTCCTTAAGAAACCTTAAGATTACTCCATGTTTCAAGACATACTTTGGATCTTGCTCACTTACATCTTATACATAAAATATAAAAGTAATAACAGCATGTACCCCACTCATTTGGCATAGTAGATACATTTTCTGGGCTACTGACTATGCATGATTTTGTAGGGTTTCTTAATAAAACCTCGGCCCTATTATTCATTATTATCATTATTATAATATCTGTTCCCTTTTCTCTATCTAGTTCTTTCCCTGACATTATAAAAATCAACCAGGACAGTTGAAATGTACCTGAATAAAGGGAAGAACCAAAAAAAGTATAAAGATAATTGGGAAGTCGCCCTTATCAATACCATTTCCGTACAAAAATTTATTTATAATTACCAACTTGAAGGGTATTCATTATTTGGTATCAAGGAAAACATCTAAAGAAAGCTATGGCAACTCTCCCTCTTTCTTCCTGACTTAGTTCAAGGTTTTGCCTTTTAAAAATTATTCCCATTGCCTCCTTGGAAATTTCGGATTACTTGTTTGTTAAAAGTCTTAATGAGACAATACGATAGGCCCCAGCTAAGCAGTGGATTTGGAACTAGAAAAGGACCATAAAAATAGCCATGTCAGAAGATCCCCAAAGTGTGTTATGTGGATCTCTAGTCCTGAGAGATATTCTGTGAGAAGATGTTTGGCACATGTGTTTGGGGGAAGCTGGTTATTATAATCTCCACTTAGAGGCACAGCACCCTTTACTCTACAACAGGCTTCGAAGTTTTGCAAAGAAAGCTTTTGAACAGTTTTACCACAGCATTTTGCAAAACAGTCTGGTCCTTGAACCCTTCTGAAGAGTACCTCTAGCCATGGCTTGAAATGACTGGAATGACTGTTCTGCAAAACATACCTGAGGAATTGCTGACCGATGCCAAGTCCCTCCTTTCACAGTTGAGGAAACGGAGTGTGATTCGCTCTCCTTTCACCTAAACCATAGTTTACTCATAAGAATCTTGGGTAAGTGTGGATAACAGCCTTTTGAAATTGATGCAAACTTAGTCCATCTTGATAGTAGAAAAGAACTGAACTCCATCTGGGAAGTTGAGCTGATTTATCCAAGGTTACTAATTAACCAGGGTGTACAAACCAGAACATCTTCACTTCTGCTTTGTCCTTTGACCATCAAAAAAATGCTGTTGCCATGCTATGAGAACGTTTTTCAGAAATTATTATAGCTTGCATTTTGCTTTATCTTATGTTGAGTCTTTTATTTTTTTCTCTCAGTACGGTTGAAGTCCTTTAACAAAACTCCACCTAATCCACTCACCCGCTTAATGAACACTCTTTATTCCCCCCGAAAACACAGTCAGGCTGCCTGGAGTGCAGGAACTCTTACACCAATAAGCTATTCTAGAGCTTTTCTAGACGTTTCCTCCAATCTATTTATGTTAGTCTAATTTGAAATTATAATTATGTAATTTAAATGTTACAAAAAGTGCCGAAGTATGAGTGCAGAAAACAAGAGTCATTTTTCTAAAAATAAAATGGTAAGCTGTGTAAAGGTTGGATAGACATGAGCTGTTAAGGTTGCTGCCAAAGTAGCTGTGGGTGAGACCAATGTAAATAATTGGAAAAATGGTGAAAATTTAGAAGGATTCTGGACTCAGATTGCTTTGCATGTCTACATTTAAAGAAATTGACATTGGAATTTATAGATAACACACCATGAGTGTGGTTTACCTGAGAAAGAGAACTTGGAACTCCAATCAATAGATTCCTTTAAAAACAACCACCACCACCTTGTTCCTTCAAGAAAACATTAGTGAATGAATATACGTTTGTATGTATTTTTTTTTGAGACAGACTTTCATTCTTGGTGTCCAGGCCGGAGTGCAGTGGCGCGATCTCGGCTCACTGCAAGCTCCGCCTCCCAGGTTCAAGCCATTCTCCCACCTCAGCCTCCTGAGTAGCTGGGATTACAGGCGCCCGCCACCATGCCCAGCTAGTTTTTTTGTATTTTTAGTAGAAACAGGGTTTCACCATGTTGGTCAGGCTAGTCTCGAACTCCTGACCTTGTGATCCGCCCACCTCGGCCTCCCAAAGTGCTGGGATTACAGGCGTGAGCCACCACACCAGGCCTACCTACGTTTGTATGTTTTAACTTAAAACTTAATGTTTGAAGAAAGTATTTTTAAAAGGTTCTCTACTTTAACCTTTATAAAAGTTGACAACTAGAATAAATAAAACAGTTTAGAGAAATCATTACTATGTGTCTAAACATTTTAAAATGCTTATTTAACGTACTAGAAAAGCACCCCATTTCTGTGTGACAGTATATTTTGAATTGTTCTCTGTCCTATTTTACTTCTTTTGGTTCCCTAAGTGCTTGGGCCATTAAAACTAGACCAGAGGGTGAGGCGCATTGCCCCAGGGCAGGGAGGACACAAAGGGCTGCGGAATAAAAGCCTCCTCAACTCAGACACGGTAGTTAAGAACAATTTGACTTTTAACCGGGCAGGCCAGACACCAGAGATGGCCCATGTGTGAAAGACTAGTTTACAAAATTAACCAGAGAACAGAGAGCTGGAAAGACGGTTCCCCCGGAGTTGCTGACTCACTGGGAAACTCAGAGATATCTCATTGGGTGACCAGAAGGGTTTAAAGGGACCAAACAAGAGTCCACAGTTTCTGATTCTTTTTTAAATCTGAGAATATAGTAAAAAATAGATACATTAACCTTCCGTTTTGCTGGGTTCTGCATCCACAGATTCAATCAACCTTGGAATGAAAATGTTTTTTTAAAAAAATACCATAATAGTAATACAAATAAAATGCAATACAGTATAGCAACTATTTATGTTGTATTAAGTATTATAAGTAATCTAGAGATGATTTAAAGTATATGGGAGGACATGCATATGCAATTATTTGCAAATACTATAATACTATATGATTTTATATTGGGGACTTGAGCATCCATGGATTTTAGTGTCAGTGGGGGCAGGGTGGGGTCCTGGAACCAATATCCCCCAAATCGGATGACTGTAGTTTATTTCCTGATACAGTATTAGGAAAACCAAAGCACTACAGCAATATATTCTATTCTATTTGATCTTTCCTAGCCTATACCCTCTTCTATTTCATTTAACAATGCTGGCCATGAACACTAAATTATTTCTTGACCCTCAGTTTATCAAACAGTGTATAAATAATGACTGGTGCCACAAGAAGGTTCATATCTCATCCTACCAACTCCTAGGGTCAATACCTCGTGTGGCAATAGAAATACTCTGATAAAATATGTAGGAAAACTATCCCAGATCTCTTGCCTGAATTCCAAGCTGGGGAAGACAGCAAGCCTGTAATAGAAACCTCCAGTGTAGGCTTGATTCAGGCTGGAGCTGATGTGGGGGATAGGTGACCTCAGAGCCCCTCACTTCTTGGCTAGAGGAGGAAGGAAGAGGTGAAGATTCCCCAGTAGTTGTAAACATGCAGGGAGAGGCGTGTGGGCGGGCATGGAGGACACAGGTACACCCACTTCAAGATCAAAGGCTGTGGAAGAAACCACCGGTATCATCAACAGTTGGTTATATAGAAGACTTGAAGGCCAGGCTACCTCTCAGCAGATGCCAATGACCAGGAGGGATGAGCTGCAGGTCAGAGGCCAGTGAGGCCAGGCTGTGAGGACATAAACCATCCAGGATGCTCAGTGAGCCTCCCAGCAGGATGAAAGAATATTCAGTTTCATCAAATATTTACCTGAAAGAGACAGGTTTCATGCCAGCAGAATTCTGAGTTCTATGTGTTGACTGTAATTGGAGCCTTAAGAACTAGGTCTAATTTAGTTGTAGAAACTAATAAAAAGTTATGCTCCTGCACACATAATTTGTGACTGTAAATTTTCAACCTGCTATACCTGCACTGAAAAAATTTTTGGCGTATGAAAGCAATGTGCAGTTCCTGCTGTTATTTTTAACAGTTATTCAGTGCCAATGTTCTAGGCATTGTACTGAACTGAGTAGGACAGAATTCCCTGTTCACTTGGCTCATGGGCAAAATGAGAAGAACACGATATACAAAGAGACAGTGGAATGGGGGAGAGGGATATATGCACAATTATGATTGCGGCATATTTAGGAGATATAAATAATCTCATGATGTATTACTTAGAGGTAATTGTCATATAGGACTAAAACTATGCACTTATAGTTTGATAGATTAGATATCTCAAAAGTAGTGCATAACTATAGAATTTTGCTCTTAAATTTGGCCAGCTGTGATTCACGATCTTCATCAGTACTCTTGAAAAATTACTGATTTCTGGCCCTCATTCCTAAAAGCCTGGGGTTTGTCCTGGTCATTTGTATTTTCAGAACATTCTCTTGATGATTCTGATGTGCAGTTCAGGTTGGTGGCCGCTGCCATAGGAGGCCATGTGTGTTTTTAATAGATTCGCTATTTATGCTTGCTTATACATTTATCTGCCATTCTTAAGAAGAGAGAAATAAACCATTTAGGCTAACTCACAAATATACTTTTTCTCCATACAAAAACATCCTTAAACATGATAGGATTAGCATGTAACATCCAATTTTGCATTAATTATAATACACTTTTAGTAAACTACGTGAAAAGTAATAAACCTACAAAAATATGTTTGAAGCATCATGCCAGGGGTAACATGTTCCTAAAATCTAGAATCATAAATGTTGTTAAGAGGCAAAGGCTTGCATACTTCAGTTTGTCAAGTGCTTACAGCACAGTAATAGGGCCCCTCATTCATCTTCTTCTCTACTGTTCCGGTCACAAGGTAGAGTTTGTGTTTTGAAAATCCTAGCATGGGTTGCTGAAATCAATAGAAACAAAGTATACTCTACAAAAGTATGCTGGTGATATTTAGAATCATAAGTTAGAAATGAACTTTTCTCGACCTTGGAAAATCTAAGGAATACTGATAATTTTAGATCAAAAATTACCTGAGTGTTTATTGCCCTGATAGCCTTTAGTGATAGGAGGCAAAGGGTGGTAAAAGTAGTTTCTGTCCTAAACAGTTGAAACCAATCGCTGAAGATCTTTCCTAAGTGAGATTTGCTACCATAGGTAAGAAAGACTGCTTAGGGTCATGGCCTACAGGTTTTTAAGCACCTAAGTTCCCTTATTCAAGACTCAAGATCCCAAAATCCAAGTGATTAGATAAAAGTTAAGGTTTCAGTCTTTGACAATAAAGTTAACCTGCACTTTTGTATCACGTTAATGCCACTGGTCATATTGTAAACCATTAACTGCTATTTGAAAGTCTCGAGCTGTGCTCCAAAAGGGACTCACTGTCTAGTACTAACACCCAAGAACAGTGGATACTAATTTGTTGATATTATTGATTAGGGTTCTTTTCTTGCTTTTGATTTTTGTATTAATTAGTGATGATAATTACTTTTATTCCACTGAGATAAGGGTTAAAATTAAAACTCTTTCTTTCTCCTGATTCTTCCAATAAATAGTGCAACAGTCAATAGACGGAAAATTCTTTGAACAGCAGGGATCATATACATGCTCTATTTTTGGTGTCTTTCCAGTGTACTGCAAACAGCTGTTTGGTTGTTGTTGACTCTGCCCATCTTAAAAGACACCTTCAATGAATTTCACCTTTCTATTTACCTAGAATTCTGGAAAACTCCATATTAGATACTATCTGCAGAATTTTCTCTTGCCTAGATAATATGTTTAACAAATTTTGAGTTTTTTAGAAAAAATACACTCCCCACAACCTATTTTTAAGTCAATTTAAGTTCAGGAATCACACAGATAAAACTGCAGCTTTCTTGATTTAGTGTCATTTCTTATGGGTTCAATGAGAAGTTCCTGAGACTTCCTTCCCAGAAGCACAGGAACAGGAAGTCATCATTTGCCATTTTTTCCATGATTAAAAACTTTTACAAGTTAATAGTTGGACTACGAAAATGAATACCTGCTGTCGGCTATCTAGTATCCCTAGCTAATATTAAGAAATAATGAAAATATCCTCTTTCCAATGAGCATGTGGATTATTGCATCATTATTCAAATGCTAAAGAGAGTCACAAAAGCAGTGATTTGGAGTTTTATCTTACTAAACTGAGGATAGCTGTCTCCGTATATCTCCATTTTCCAAGTAGTGAGAAGGTAATATATTCGTTGGCAATTTCTGTATTATTACTATTATCCACTGCACAATGAGAGGAAATTAAGAGAGAGAAATCTGATGATTTAAGACAAAGCATGGAGAGTGATGTCTGGATTTAAGGAAACAAACAAACAAGTAGTCTGAGAACAAAATTTTCATCCATGAAAACCTGCTGCTTCCTATAGGCGAAATTCAAATTCAATAGTCATTTAGCTAGGACAAAACAGAAACATTTGGGTAGGTGACCTCAGGTGGACTAAGTTTTTCCATCTTCTTAGTGAACTCTAGAACAATGAAAACTGAAAATGGTTGCTTGGCAAAAGGGCAAAATTGGCGATTAGGAATCATTGCCATCTGCTAGTGCCTGCCTTTGCGGTGTCCGGGGGAAGTTGATTATGGAACTGTATTTGTAGCAAGCTTCAATGGAGTGACTCACCTCCTTTCTTGGACAGAAATAAAGGGTTGGGAAGGGATACCTCATTTTCTAAATATATAAAAATACCGCAGAAAATTAGAATAGGAATCTTTCTGATGACATCAACAGTGTCTAAAAAAAAAAAATGAGCCACCAACAGAGAAGGCTGGGTGGAGGTGGGACAAGATTTCTGTAAAACCTGTAAGGATCATTGCTTGCTGGGAATTAGAAGGAGTCATAGTTCTAATCCTGGTTTTGGCCCACGAATTGCTGGAGGATAAGACATTTAAACGCGCTAGAGTTGAATTTCTCCAGCTGCGAGTTGAGAAAGCCTTAGATGAGTACAAACAGAGCAAATTCCTATTAGAAAGTTTTAGATGGTAGATGCCTATCAGGTAAACTTGTGTTCTCCCTGAGGACAAAAGTGTTGACTGGGCACCTACCTCGAGCCATGTGCAGTTTTTGTGCAGTTCTTTAAGATGAAGTCTGGATCTTACACATATTTGATTACTTTTTGCACCGTGGTTGGCTTATCAACTGTAATCAATAAATATTTGTTGAATGATTTGATTTTGCATAAATTATCTTAAATGAATTAAATAAACCCTTTTTCTGAGGGTAGGGGAAGGGAATTAGTCATGCAAATATATCAAGATTGGATCTTTATTTAAAGAAAGTTTCTTCTTTTTCCCTTATAATTGGAACTTTCATTTTATATGATTATCAGGAGAAATGTATTCCCTAGACTCTGTCTGCAGATGGATTAGAACATTTGGAATAACTAGGAAGTTGTTTGCTCACTTTCAAGTTGTTCAGTGACTAGAATATATCTCATTGTGTGGTATATGGTGACATGGTTTGCTCTAGCTAATTGAATCACCCAGGAAGGGCATTACATAAATTTTCAATCCTACAGAAAAGCAATCCAAGTCAGTTTTCTAATGAGCTGATTGATGGCTCTTTTGTGAATGATTTAGCAGGAACTGAAATAAACAAGACCTGATTCCTTTTACTGAATCATAGCACTTCTCCTTCCTCTCCTGTTGCAGCTAGGCTGCCAAAGATGTGAACTGATAATATCTGCTTAGCTGCTACAGGCTCAGCATGTGCCAGAGGTTGAATATTAACTTAATGTCAAATTAGCATACAACAGTGAAAAGTCAATCAATGGCAGTTGGTTAATCAAAGTGAGTCCCTGGACCCATAGCAGCAGCATCACTTAGAATGCAGATTCTCAGATTCAAGGCCTGTTGTATCAAAAACTGTGTTTTAGTAAGCGCTTCAGGCTGATATGTGCTAAAGTTTTGAAACTGTTGATGTATGGTATTTAACATCCCAAGAAACAGCAAAGGATTTATTCTTCTTAGACCCATTTATATTTTGGAAATAAAAGTTTCTAACATATTAATCTGTTCTGTATGGATATCTAAACTTTAATAAACCAAAATAAGATTTCTTGTGCTCCCAACAACTCTAATGCTTTACCTCATATGTTTTATAGTTTTAGGTCAGACAACTTGAATTCACATCAATAACTGTTGCCAGAGCATCCACTGTGTTAAGTTCTGTGGGGGAAATGGAAATGAATGAAACTTGTTCTTTTCTTCTAGGGTCTCACAGTCTAGTTGGGGAGACTGACCTAATATGAGGCCTAGTGTGAGAGGTTTATTCTTCCAGGTACTGTTACTTATTATGCACCTATTATGAGATGGGAACTAGTCTAGGTGCTGGAGACAGCTCAGGAAACAACCAAATACAGTGCCCTTCCCTCAAGGAGCTTACAGTCTAGTGGAAGAAACAGAAAATAAACAGAATGAACATGTTAGAAGAATAAACATATATTTAAATACGTAAATACATAAAATAAATATCTGGCAGGTCACAAGTGCTCTGGAGAAATGCCGAACCAGGGAGGTGATGGGGTGTGCCTCCGATGGAAAGACACAGAGCTGTGGGAGGCTCGTGTGTCCACAAGGGTCCTGACTCACTGAGGCCTCAGCTCTGTGGCTGGGTAGGTGAGTTTGACCAAGTCAAATTTTCTTTCCATGCCTTTGTTTCCTTGGTTCTAAAAGAGTCTGAGGTGGGGTAATATTGCAATTTGAAAAAGTCCTTTGCTGACTATGTAGGGTTGGGTGTGGTAGGAAGCCAAACTGGGGGAACTCTGTGTTTGCTGCTCCATCCAGAACCATAACCTATTTATAGATCAGGACTTCGGTGTAAGTTTTTGTTTGAAAAATGTTTTCCACAGCTGAAGAAAAAAAAAATAAACCACTGAACTAGATGATCTCAGGTTTGTTCCAGTTGTGGTTCTACAGTCTTTACTTCTGCATTAGGATTCCTTAGTGGGAAGAGATACTTTTTGTTTTGTTTTTGAGACAGGGTCTCGCTGTCACCCAGGTTGGAGTCAATGCAGCCTTGACTTTCTGGGTTCTAGCGATCCTCCTGCCTCAGCCTCCTGAGTAGCTGGGACTACAGGTATGAATCACCACACCTGGCTAATTTTTAAATGTTTTTGTTTAGAGAGGGTCTCACTTTGTTCAAGTGGTCTTGAACTCCTGGGATCAAGCAATCCTCTCACCTCGGCCTCCAAAAGTGTTGGGATTACAGGCGTGAACCACCATGCTTAGCCAGAAAGAGATATTTTGAATTATTTGCAGGAAGCTGTTATGGAACTACAGGTAAAATGGTAAATATTTCTATTAAACATAGCTTCTGTTTATCACTCTACATGGAATATAAAAAAATTTCTTAATCTTCCTTAAGAAGCATATATTTACTTTTTCTACTTTCTATGCTAATACAAGATCAGAGAGCACAATTACTTTTCCATGGCTGGATTGAAATATAGATGCTTTTGGACTTAAAATTTCAGAATAGATCAAATCTCAGTTGAGAGAAGTAAAATATCTGATAGTTTTAGGTTCTCATTAATATTGCTCCTAAAAACTAAGTTTCACTCTTTAGTTGCCTTTCTATGTATGAATATACTATGACTGAAAATGATGTATTCCCCCTAATTTACTACGGTGTGTTTTACTAGCTTGGAAACATTGCATGGATGTTACAAGGAACATTACATGAAACATTACAAGGGTGATACATATTTTTCCAAACAGAAACCAAAAGAATAGTATTGAAATAAGTGACAAATGGGAAACCTGTTACTAATTTGAACTAGAAACAGATTACATTTGACTTTCATAACTACTCACCAATGCTGCCTTAATGAAAAGCCCTTCCAATTGTCACTACGGTTTTTCCTTTTTCCCACCAAAGGTAATTTTATTTTATTTTATTTATAGGTAGGAGAATATTTAATATCTACTCTCTTAGCAAATTTCAAGTACAGTGGAGCACAGATTAACTACAGTCATCATGCTGTACAGTAGACCATAGAACTTATTCATCCTGTCTAACTGAAACTTTGTATCCTTCCAGAACTCCCCATCCTCCCCCCAGGCTCTGGTAATTACCATTTCACTTTCTGCTTCTATGAGCTCCAGTCTTTTAGAGTCCACCAAGATGGGCGGATCATGAGGTCAGGAGATCGAGATCATCCTGGCTAACATGGTGAAACCCCGTCTCTACTAAAAAATACAAAAAACTAGCCGGGCGAGGTGGCGGGCGCCTGTAGTCCCGGCTACTCGGGAGGCTGAGGCAGGAGAATCGCTTGAACCCGGGAGGCGGAGCTTGCAGTGAGCTGAGATCCGGCCACTGCCTCCAGCCTGGGCGACAGAGCGAGACTCCATCTCAAAAAAAAAAAAAAAAAAAAAGAAAAAAAAATTGAGTCCACATTTAGGTGAGGTCGTGCAGTATTTGTCTCTCTGTGCCGGGATTTCTTTATTAGCATAATGTTTTCCAGATGCATCCATGTTGTTGCAAATGCCAGGATTTCTTTCTTTTGTAAACTGAATAGTGTACAATTTTTAATATATGAAACACATTTTCTTTATCCATTCATTGTTGATGGATGCTTAGATTGATTCCATCTTGTGAATAACCCTGCAGTGGACATAGGGTGCAGATTTCTCTTCAACTACTGATTTCATTTCCTTTGAATACATTCTTGGAAGTTGGATATATCCTTTGGAAGTTGGACTACTGGATCTGATGGTAGTTTTATTTTTAATTTTTTGAGGAACTTCTGTATTATTTTCCGTAGCAGCTGTACTATTTTACGTTCCTACCAATAGTGTACAAGGGTTCCCTTTTCTCCACATCCTTGCCAACATTTGCTACCTTTCATTCTTTTGATAATAGCCCTTTTATTATTATTATTTTTTGAGACAGGGTCTCTCTCTGCCACCCAGACTGGAGTGCAATGGTGCAGTTTTGGCTCACAGCAACCTCTGCCTCCTGAACTCAAGCAATCCTCCTGCCTTCCAAGGAGCTGGAACTACAGGTGCATGCCACGACACCTAGCTAATTTTTGTATTTTTGTAGAGACAGGGTTTTGCCATGTTGCCCAGCTGGTTTTGGGCCCCTGGGCTCAAGCCATCTACCTGTCTCAGCCTCCCAAACTGCTGGGATTATAAGCATGAGCCACTACATCCAGCTGATAAAAGCCATTGGAACAGGTATGAGGTGGTATCTTATTGTGGCTTTAGTTTGCACTTCCCTGATAACTAGTGATGTTGATCATTTTTTCATATGCCTGTTTGCCGTTTGTATGTCTTCTTTTGAGACATGCCTATTCAGGTCCTTTGCCCATTTTTAAATCAGGTGATTTGTTTCCTTGCTCTGGAAACTATGACTTCTTTTAAGAAGAATTTTAATAGTTTCATCATAAGCTGAGTTTAATAAGCTCAACTGTAACAATCATGTATAAAAATAAGAGATCGCCAAAAGCACACTAGCTGAGCTTTAGTCGAAGTACCTGTGAAGTGAACCTCATGCAGACTTAAAATAGTGGGTGACTTTGTAAAGTGGCAGTTCACTGTGGTGCAGCTCATGGAAGGAGGAGCCCGGTTATAACTTAGCAAGGTAACTGAGGAGATTAAAAAGGAACAAAGATGGAAGCTGCTAATTGCGACTTAAAAAGGACATTTAGAACCTAACTCCAAACATAAGATATGATTGATCTGTTCCTGGGAATTCTTCTGTGCACTTGGAGGGTTTTAGGATCAATTAAGTCTTTGCATCTTAAAAATAATGATCACAAGGTAGAAAAAAAAGTTAAAACAAGGAAAACAGCATGCTGGCATAAACAAGCTATTTCTGAAATATCAGTTACATTTGGATGCAAAATTTCAAGTTTTCCTTTTTGGGAGAATGTCATCTCTCTGAAAACTTATTTTGAAAGCTTTTTTTTTTTCCTGTTATCTTTCTCCGTGTTCATCTGAAGACATCTTACTGCTTTTAGGAAAGAATAGTAAGTCCTGACAAGTCTTAGACCTTAGATAGATGGTAGTTCTATTTTTAATTTTTTGTGGAACTTCTATAAAGTAAAAGTCAATGAAAACAGAGAAAAAAGTAGAGAAAGACTCTTCTATAACAAGATGCCCATCAGCAGAAAAGGACAGTGTAGAAGCAGATAGACACTGAGTTATGGTCATCCTTGCTCAAGTGAGCAAATTAAAATCCCCAAGGACATCCACAGACTTCTCTCCCAGCATCTGAGGGCTGGATTTGCTCTCTGCTGTCTACCACAGACTATATTCAACTTGCTGGAACCTTGTCTAGTGCTGAATAGCCCAAGGACAGGGACGCTGCTTCAGAGACACCCACGGTCACAGTTGCACCAGCCAAATCTGTTTTCGTGCCCGTGTCTTCTTGGAGAACAGAGCAGCATATGGACGGCTTGGGCTCCCTGCCATCTGTCAAGAGTGGGCAGGACAGCGCGTGCAATCCCAATCTGCACCAATGCTTGGTAGATAACACTTTCCACAGGGAAAGGTCTGCTGGCCTCAGATAAGAACAGCTTTCAAATGGGGACTATGAAAAACTGCACAACAGACACAACTCGGTTCCACTCCTCTCAGATCTACCTAAAGCTCTTATAGTCATAACCTATATGACTTTGAGGGGAGAAAATCCTGACCCATTGCTCGGTTGGTATAGAGCTTGAACACTCACTCCCATGCTATCATATCATGATCATCATTATCGTTATAAACAACAGCATTTACTGAACTGCTACCCTGGAACTCTTCCCTTTAGCTTCTAAGAACATGCACAATCTACTGTCTTCACCGATGAGACAGAGACCTATGTATCACACTTTTTCTATTTCTACTTCTGCTCCTAATGGGTAGGGTAAGGCAACTGCAGAGGGAAATGTTTTTAGTAGAAAACTAAATGATGAGTTTTCCATCATTCCCCTTTATCTTGAAAATCTAACCCTTTCTTCAAACTCAGACCAACATCTATAAATGTCCAAGTGAAACAATATAAAACATACAATGAATATCACCACCCTATGTAAGGGGTGGCCCTGGGTAGCCACACGAGGTTAGCATGATGATTGCTGTAAAAAGCTCATCCAAATTAATCACTATATACTCTGAAATTTCTCAGTTATTTTTCCACGGTGTCTACCAATAGTTTAGTTATTTATTGAACAGGATACACTAAAAGACTATATTTCTGTTTCAGATGCCCTGTTTAAATTTGTTATTATTCCAACTCATCAAACCCTCTTAAGAATTCTGCATTGCAGGCACTATTAATTTCCTCCTCTACAAATGAGGGAAGCATAGCACAAAGTAACTTACCCCAAGTAATAAGGGGGGCCAGGAAGCCAGTGGAGGGAGGCCTGCCTCAGAGTCTGTGATTGTAACCATTAGGCTTCACTGCCTCCCACCTAATCTAGGAGCTGATGTTTGTAGAAGGGTGTGGGGAATGAGCTGATCATTACAGCAGGGATGTACATGGAGGAGAGGGTGGGAAGGGTAGGAAGAAGCGGCATAGAGAATGCATCAGGATGTTACATATCGCACATACACTATACAGACCGTTCCTGGTTTATGATGGTTTGGTGTAGGATTTTTTTTGACTTTACGATGGTGCAAAAGCAATACACGTTTAATAGAAACTGTACCTTGAGTACCCATACAATTATTCTGTTTTTCACTTTTGGTACAATATTCAGCAAAATACATGAGCTAGTCAGCACTTCATTACAAAACAGACTTTGTGTTAGACGATTTTGCTCAGCTGTGGGCTAATGTAAATGGTCTGAGCACATTTAAGTAGGTTAGGCGAAGGCTAAGCTATGATGTTTGGTAAGTTAGCTGTATTAAATGCATTTTTGACTTAATGATATTTTCAATTTACAATAGGTTTATTGGCACATAATCCCATTATAAGTTGAGAAGCATCTTTACTAAATTTCTCGTAAAGCAAAGGCGGTCTTTGTTACAGAAGGCAGGGATTTGCATTAGGGAATGAGGACCCTGCAGACGGCAGTCAGCAGCATTCCAGCTCTCGCACCCATGGGCTACGAGGGGGAAGCACTGGAGGTGAGTTAAGTCTCAGTCAGTTTGTTGTTACCTAAGTGTTCTCATTTCTGGAGGGGTCAGCTAGAATATTACTGTATATGTTATATAATATTTGACATCATTTGATAGAGTAATGATCTACACTAGAATTTATAAATGTGAGGATTTATGAAGTCACTAGACATGTACTGAGTAAACACCAAAGAGCTGCTCTATTCAACCATCATTTGCTATTAAGTAAATTTCAGTATAAGTAAGAGAAGACTGGCTCTGACTATTGTGAAGCATACTTTGGGTGATTTTTTTAACGCAGCATTATAGATATGTAAGGCTATGTGGTAAATACTATGCTAGAGTGATAATAATCATTTTATATTTGCTTACATTGTGAAAATTGTATACCTGGGAGAGTCAGTACCTAGGGGAAAAGGAAAAATCTCAGGCAAAAAAATCAAAATAAGCAGATGTTTTTCTTTATAGATTGAGGATATGAAAGGGTAGTGGTGGTGATGAAGATTGTAGAAAAGAGATTAAAAAAAAGGAAACCAGGTTTAAGGAGCCACTGTACCCCACTCCTTGGCTTTCCCTCCTTCACAATCATCAGCAGTTATACTAAAAAGAAAGGAACCAGTTTTACAAGTTTCCTTAAGTCTGACAATAAACTAGAGTATCTGACAGAGAAGGAAGTGCGAGGATAACATTCTGAAGAATCAAGATTGCTTGCACATTTGCATTTCTGTGGTTCTTGCAATCATCTCTCTATTCAAGCTGAGCTGTGAAATACACCATACCTGTTATTACTGGGCTTGTGGACCAAATGTGCTTTGTTGTTGTTATTCCAATATCGTGTCTGTTGCTATGAAAACGAAGCCATCCAGACTAAGATTTCAAGTACATAAACTGAATACGGTAGAAGCCAGCACACAGAATAATTCTAATTTTGAATGAATATATGCCAAATAAGTCATTTAACCTTTGAGTCTCAGCTTCTTCTGTGAAACAAAAATACTCTGCTAGACGTTTTCCAGACTCTCTTTAACATATACAAGTTAGGCGAGAAGAGATAGAAACCAAGAGACAATGAAACAAACACATACATCAAGAGGGGAATAAAATGCCAGTCAGGGAAGTGAATCACGGAACTTTGGATTCAGGAACTAGAGGTCCCCGGAAAAGCCATTAAATGTGTTTCTGGAGACTTTCTCCCTGAGTTTTCTCTGAAAGAATGGTTTCTACCTGTGTTATGGATTGTTCCAGGGACCGGCATTCCCAGCAGAGACCACCCTTCCTGGGGATAGTGGGCAGGAAGAGAAAGTGGAAGGAGGGCAACCAAGAAGTTGAATGTGACGATAGACCACAGGTCTTAGTGATGAGTCTTGAACTAGGGAGGCTGGAGGCAGAGAGTGGAAAGAAAGGGGCAGATGGAAGAAATATTGTGAAGCTAAAGTTGGAAGAAAGACAAAGCTCATGAAAGATGCTGCAAGCACTAGAGATGCGTAGCTTAGGAACCTGTACACAGGGCAGCCTACCAGCATGGACCTACACAGGCTTCTCAAGAGATACACACAGTCTATTTGCAAAGTGACACACAAAAAGAATTTGGATGGTCTGTGACATGCACAGTCCAATGAGAATTCTGTCAAAATAACATGAATACTGTGTCGAGAAGATGCCTGGGCATAGGTAAAGGTGATCAACAAGAAAGATTTGGTGAAATGGCTTTGAACTTTTTCTGGAATTTAGTTTCAGAGGCATTTTGGATAATTTTAATCTCCTTTGCAGGCACTTGAGAAACACTTGAAATTCACACACCTTGAATCCTTAGCTTTGTTTGAAGGTGCCTATGGGCAAATTTGTAACCCTTAGCAGGCAAGGGAACTTGATACCATCTACTGACACTTCAACATTTTCAAGTGCAAGGGTAGCATTCCTTTCGTTTGCTAAAAATGCACAATGCGCCGCATACAAAGCATACAGATTCCTGGTGAGTTTAACCGGGAGATAAAACTGAAAGTTAGGTTGAGGCTAGTGAATGACTTTAAATTTCGGATTTATTGGATTGGTAAGGGGGTCCCATAGCCATAGTACTACTTTAACAAGCTAATATGGCAGTGGTGGAAACATCCAATGGTCAAGGTAGAATTCTTGAGTCACGCTACAAACAGGAACTGCCTGAAATGTGCTAGATATTAAGGTGATAAGTTGTAATAGCTGCCAGTGATTGCGTGTTATGATAAGCCAGGCACCGTGCTAAGTAAAGTGCTTCGTCTATATTATTTCACTTAATCCTGATAGCAGTTCTACAATATTATCACTAGCATTTTATGGAAAAGTAAATGGAGGCTCAGCAAATGTGGTCCAAGGCCACACAGCAACTAGTAAGTGACAAAGCCATGGCTGAACTTCAAACCTGTGCTCTCAGCCTGTAAGCTAAGAAAGTGACAAAGGTAAGAAAGAGTGAACACATAGCACTGTGAAACAGAGGTGCAGTTAGATGCAACTGCCTGGGAGATGACGGTCATCTCCCAGATGGATTTTCTGCAGGATGTTACAGACCTGAGAAATGAAATCTTTCTTTCCACATCAAACACCTTGAATGTAAAAAAGCACGTTAAAAATTCATTGGGCCCGGACACGATGGCTCACGCCTGTAATCCTAGCACTTTGGGAGGCCGAGGCCGGCAGATCACTTGAGGTTAGTTCGAGACCAGCCTGGCCAACATGGTGAAACACCCGTCTCTACTAAAAATACAAAAATTAGCCAGGCATGGTGGTGCATGCCTGTAGTCCTAGCTACTCAGGAGGCTGAGGCACGAGAATTGCTTGAACCTGGGAAGCAGAGGTTGCAGTGAGCCAGAGGTTGCAGAGATTGTGCCACTGCACTTCCACCTTCAGTGACTGAGGGAGATTCTGTGGAAAAAAAAAAAAAAAAAAAAAAAGGAGCATTGGGTATTTTCCTGATCTGTTTTCCTGATGTGTTGTATACCAGGTTACCATTAGACTTACTAAAATTATAGTGGAGCATCTTCAAGTTTCTTGTTTCCCCTCTGCTGCCACCGGGCATGTTCAGTTTACGCCCCACTTTTTTTCCACAGTATATCCAGTACGTCTATCTTCACATTTCTCACCCCTTAATTTTTTCCCCAATGGCTAGGAGGTAAATCTGTTTGCATTGCATCTCACTGCAATGCACTGCCTTGCACTTGGCGTTCAGTTAGGGAGAAACTCTCTCCCACTCAGCTCCACCCAAGGATACACTTCAAGGTATCCAGGAAGCAATGTCTACTAATGTAAAAGGTCTTGTTGACCTGACAGCGATCAATACACACATCTTATTTTCTAGAAAGAATTACTTCTTGTTAACTGCTTCCCATTTTCAATAGTTTCACTAAACATTGAGAGCTAAAGTCTGACTCATGTTAGGAATTTTATGAGTTTTTATATTTCTCTGGCAAAATTGAAATGTTCAATGCTGGTAACTGCTAGAAACGATTATTAGGTAATTTTTGCCTTTTCAACAACAGCTCTCGCCATCAAAAATCCAACGTGTATGTTTGTAAAACTGCAGTTCTGCTACATTTATAATCACAACATGGCCAAAGGGATTACTTATTTTTCCAATATAGTAATGTAACTTGGAATGATTCTATAGCTCAATAGAAGCAGACAGCATGAGCCTGGGAAGCATTCTTTTATAAACCACAAATGCAAGGAAAGAAAATTAAACCAGGAACTCTAACCTGAGTTTTTGTTCTAGCTTGGTCATTTTCTACCTGGGTGATCTTGGGCAAGGTGATTCAATATTCTGAACCCCATTTTCTGCAATTATAAAATGAGAAGACAACTTTCAAGTGCTGTAAGAGTTTATTTATTTGAGAAAATAAAACAAAATGGGTATGTGTGCAAAGATTGTTTCCCAGAGCGAGATGGTAAAATCACCATCAGCGAAACTTAAATAGTGCCTGCAATATCTATACTGGTTAGAAAGCATGGTGTGGTGGAAAGAACATGGAGTGTAGACTCAGAAGATACAGGTTTGAGGTCTGGCTCTATCCAATTCTATATATAAGAACTAGAGAATGTTATCAACTGGATGAGTTCCTAGCAAACAAAATTAAAAATGCAAAAGGTTAAAAGGAGACCATAGCTAGACAATCAAAAGATATTTGTCAAAGCACACTGTAAACTGGAAAGTCATATGTAAATTAGATAAACTCAGGTAAGTCATTTTTAGGGTCAGAAGATAGCATAAGCACAGAAGCACATGTTGTAAGGATTTAAATAGGCCATAGAGCCAACTACTTCCTCACCTAGTTTCTGAGCTCTGCTACGGAGGTAAGCAAGTTCTAGTTCTCTGCTCAGTATCAAAACAGTTAATTTGCAACAAGTAATTGGAATTAACTGTACTAATATCAATTTTAAACCTGACGAATGTCAGGTGGCTGTGAGACGCAGCAGGAGATGACCAGCACGCAGGTATGAGGTTCTGGAGTTCAGGAACAGTGCTCTATTGAGAGATCTAGATTTGGTACATTACAGCATGGGAGCAGGACAGTTGCCGCCTCAGTCTTAGGGGATGCCAACATTTAAAGCAAGAGGCAGAAGGGCTCCGGCAGGAGACAGGGAATCAGGAAGGCAGCAGTTTAAAATGAGGCAAGTGGTCATCAGTGACAAATGCCACAGAGAGGAAATGTGAGATCAAGACCAAAAAAAAACATTTAATTTGACAATTGGGAGATTGCTGGGTTCCTTTGTCTGAGCAGTTTGGCTGGAGTTAATGGTCCAAAAAGCTTCATTTTAGTTAAATAAAAACTAAATTAAAAGAAAATAAGTGAGGAAAAAAAGGTTTGGCAATTCTTTTTAGGATCTTGACAATGAATGAAAAGGAGAGATGCTCGGCATTAAGCCAGGCACTAGGGATATGAAATCCTTACCCCTGGAGAAGAATTCCTCAGTAATAGCTTTGTCATTTGTGTGTGTTTAAGATGAAATGCTCATGTATTACTCTCTAGGGATAAAGGGAAAATAAAGCTACAAACTTTGGATTCCATTCCCCGTTGTCAACGGTTTCCGTTTCTTTTGTGTCATGCACAAAATAATCTACAACTTGTTTTCTTCACTTAATACTACATAATCTTAGACATATTACAAATCATCAAAAAGAGATTCAAAATAATTCCTTTTTAATAGTTGCATATTATTTTACCTTATGGCTTGATCGGAATTTATTGAACTGGCCCTTTATGGAGGAATGTTTTCTGTTTCTAGCTTTGTGCTATTTGAAGCCATCTCTCAGTTATTTTCATATATATCCATTTCCATTAAGTGAATTACTACAAATGGAGTTACTTCTGGGTAAAAGGATTTAGGTAGTTTCAGATTTAATAAGTATTGTTAAATTTATTTTCAAAAAGCATGCACTGGACTATGCGTGGTGGTTTGTTCCCATGATCCCAGCACTTTGGGAGGCTGAAGAGGGGAGGACCTCTTGAGGTCAGGAGTTTGAGACCAGCCCAGCCAACATGGTAAAACCCTACCAAAAATACAAAAATTAGCTGGGCATGGTGGCGCACGCCTGTGGTCCCAGCTACTCAGGAAGCTGAAGTGAGAAGATCACTTGAACGTAGGAGGTGGAGGTTGCAGTGAGCCAAAACAATACCACTGCATTCTAGCCTGGGTGACAGAGTGAGAATCTGTCTCAAAAAAAGCATGCATTAATTTTGCTCCCACTAACAGTGTATGAGAACAGGGTCTTCTCCAATCTTACCAATCCTGGGTATAATAAACTCTTAAATATCTTTTGGATGAAATCAGTATCTTATTTGATTTTTAAAAAATGATATCTTGTTTTAATTTTCACATTATTATAAATAGGATTAACTTTTCACGTTTATTTGCTATTATTTTATTTCTTCTGTAAACTTTTTTTTTATAACTTCTGCTCATTTTTATTAAATTAAAATTTTTATTTGTAAAATTCATTGGTTTTATGGTAAATTATGGCTTTGTAAGTCATATGTTTTACAGATATTTTTCTAGTTTAATCCCTTTTTTAACCTTGTTTGTTGTTTTTATGTAGCCAAATTTATAAATATTTTACTTCAGAATCTGGTTTACATCATGTTTATAAAAGTTTTCCCAACTTTGAGTTAAAAAAAGCATCATTTGGCCGAGCACGGTGGCTCATGTCTGCAATCCCAGCACTTTGGGAGGCCGAGGCAGGTGGATCACGAGGTCAGGAGATCGAGACCATCCTGGCTAACACGGTGAAACCCTGTCTCTACTAAAAATACAAAAAATTAGCTGGGCGCGGTGGTGAGTGCCTGTAGTCCCAGTTACTTGGGAGGCTGAGGCAGGAGAATGGCGTGAACCCGGGAGGCAGAGCTTGCAGTGAACCGAGATCATGCCACTGTACTCTAGCCTGGGCGACAGAGCAAGACTCCGTCTCAAAAACAAACAAACAAACAAACAAAAAACCCATCATTTTAGTTTCCATTTTTTAAATTCCAAAGATGATTCGTTAATCTTTGGTGATACCAATTTCTATCCTGTGTCACTCTTGCTATCTGGAAGTATAACCAAAGTCCCTTACATTCCTCTGTACTAAAACCGTAATCCTGCTGTTTTGGTATTAACACATTTTTGAATAAATTTTTATCATATTGCTGATTCTCTTTTGGAAAGGAGAATCATAAAATTACATCAAAGTCATGGCACCTAAGTTGGAGACAAAACCAGTATCTTAAAGGAGATGGTGCTGGTGTTGAGTCATTATCTAATGACGACTCACCAAGCAATCCTGCTTATTGTTCAGCTCAAATGCACTGGAGAAAACACGATTCTCTAACCACATCTGAGAGTTCAGCCACATGTAGACACATGGAACCTTCACACCTTTCCTCTATCTGTTGTTTAAAAGTGTCAGTGATGCCACAGAAATAACTATTTCATGGAGTGTCACTATTACAGAAATCATGGGCCTGGCAGAGGCTAGAAAGCAACCGACTACCTCAGGTCATATTAGCTACATCGCCATAGAATCACTGCTGCCCCAGTGGAAAGAAGTGAAAAGCCAATTTATCATCTTGCATATACCCTCCTCAATCAGTTGCCTGGAAAACCATGGGGAAATGTAAAAAGCTTTTGGTTCAACAGTTCAGAAAACAAAACCAGTCCCACTACACTCTCCCAGGTGTGGTGCCCTGGGTCCACACCCTCCACTTCCTCCCCCACCGCCACCCTATTCTCTCCTGAAGCTCCCTAGATTTTCTGTTTATGTTTTCCTTCTCTTTCAAGATGCCAACAGTTTCTCCACAAAGCAGTTTACTAAGTCAGTGCCATTAGCATACACAAATCTCAAGTTTTTGGGGAAAAAACCCTGCAAAAAGCCCTTTTTGGTGACCTTGTTCATTTCCTCCCCTAAAAGTGTGAGTTTTTTCAGCCGTATCCCCATAAGGTGCTACCCAGCCCTTTTCCCCACATTGGCGGTGATGAAACATACTTGACCTTCTGATGCAGCCAAATCTGTTTCCCAGGCAGTACTAATTATAATATAGTTACTTTTTCCAAGGAACTGAAATTGGAATCTTGCAATTTCTACTCTTTAATTTTACTTCTGCCAGTGGGTATCAAAGGTGTTGTGTTTGGTTTTCGTTTGTTTGTTTTGCCCATCTTTTGCTTGTCCTCTATGGTGACATCTAACATCTGTTCTTGAGTTGTAGATGGAAGTTCAAAATACATCATCCATGAGTAAACTGACCCAGTAGCATTACTTTATAAAAGTCCATTTTTGTTGCATTTTTTTGGAGATGGAGTCTTGCTCCATTGCCCAGGCTGGAGTGCAGTGGCGTGGTCTCAGCTCACCACAACCTCTGCCGCCTGAGTTCAAGCTATTTTTCTGCCTCAGACTCCCGAGTAGCTGGGACTACAGGCGTGTGCCACCACGACCAGCTAAGTTTTGTGTTTTTAGTAGAGACGGGGTTTCACCATGTTGGCCGGGCTGGTCTCTCGAACCCCTGACATCAGGTGATTCGCCCACCTCAGCCCCTGCAAAATGCTGGGATTACAGGTGTGAGTCACCGCACCCAGCAGTTGCATTTTTATTTAATAACAGATTTGTGGGATTTTTTTTTCTTTTTCTTTTTTAATTTCAAGATCCCAAAGAACATGTCATCTGCAAATAGGGCAGTTGTATTTTGCATTACCTCCACCATGGCCCCTGATAGTAGTCTACCCATGCTAAGAAGTTCCCACTTACCTCTACTTAGACTACTGATTTTGAACCCTACCCAGTCACTTTCAGGCTCAGCCTTGGGATGCCCCGGCCCTTCCTGTTATCACTCTGGTGTGCTCTGGGATTGTCATAACCTCTTATTTTCAGGAAAATGTGTACGAAAAAATAATATCAGGAAAATAACCTCCTTTGATATGAAAGTTCATGCAGTAAATCATACAGGTCAATAGAGCTAATATGTTTAAAGACCTTCTTACTTCTGGGCACATAGATCTAAGTAAGACATAGTGTGTTTTCAACGCAACAGATGCAGAGAAGGAAAAAAACCCAATAAAGCTCAAGTTGTTCTCATTCATTAATTACATTCAGGAAAGAACTCAAAACAACCCAAATAATTTAAGTAACTTTTGAACACAGTGTTTGACCATCCTCAGGCTAACGGCCAAAGAAAGTCAGAAAGAAGAGAAAAACCAAACTCAAACCCAAGCCAAACAAAACACAAAATTCCCATTTCATCATACCGAGTTTTAGGAAATAGGTTTGTTTTCCTGTTGAGGTATGGGACAGCAATTTGGAAGCATACTTTCACTGCATTTTAGGATTGCCTATGGTGTTAAAGGAGGCTATGTTTCTCATTGTCAGAGAAGGACAGGCTGGAGTGAATAGTGTGGTGTCAGAGTGAAATTAGAGGTCATTGTATAAGCCAGGTCTTCCCAACTACTTCAGCATTACTGACATTTGGGTCAGAAAATTCTCAGTTGTGGAGGCTGTCCTGTGTCTTGTTGGATATTTAGCAATATCTCTGGTTTTTATCTTTTATGCACAAGATGTGAGTAGCACTCCCCTTTCCAGCTGTGACAGCCGAAAACATCTCCTGATAGTGCCAAATGTCCCTGGGGCAAAACTGCCCCCTGCGGAGACTCACTAGTGTAAGCAAATGGCATATATATATATGTGTGTGTGTGTATAAATGTACATATATAGGTACATGCAGACACATCTCTTGTGTGTGTATACATATAGAGACAGATACATGCAGACACATCTCTAGATAGATATCTACATAGAGCTCTCTATATAGCTATAGGTATAAATATATTTATAAAGAGAGAGATGTGTCTGCGTGTATGTATATATGTACATATTCACGTACTTCCTAGATTTGTCTCTTGAGACTTGGCAAGCAATGACAAATTAGTAGCAATGAGCTCCTATAGCACCAGGGGTTGAGTTGTAACTACCATTCTTGATTAAAAAGAGCCTGGGCATCTTGGAGAAATGATTTCTTCCAGGGCTGGGGCTAGGGGAACATGAGGTGAGCCTGTAACATCTTATGTCAGAAAGTAAGAAAGGCTCAAGAAATGAGGGGGACATATCAAAATGACACAGGAGTTTGCTTGAAGGTGCTCCTTCTCACCAAATCTGGGGCAGCAAATTAAAAAAATTTGAGCAGTACAATGAACAATAATTTAATAAAATAAGATTACACAGTCCATACTAAATAAATAAATGAGAGAAAAAGAGAGCTCTTCCTTACTCAACTAATGGATCTCAACGAATGAGTGTAGAACAGTAATGATTCCATCATTAGAAGATCACACAGGCTGGTAGTAATTGATTCAGGCAACAGAAATTCAATGGATGCTAAAACTAGTGGGTGAAAGTGGGTGAGTAACAGTATATTTACATCTTACAACTTTTGGAAAGACATCAGCTTGACTGAGGAACATGTGATTGTCATCTCGCCTAAGTGCTTTTATTGAAAGATCGAGAGAAAGACGTCTAAATTATGATAGAGTCCAGAGTTAAATGAGCACGTATAATTATATTTATCAGCATCAGCGCTTGGCAAAATAAATATTTGTTAAACGAATGAATAATATCTCTCTATTAAATATAATATATGGCTGTTGTGTCAATGTCAAAATCATAAAGGTACCATCATGACATATGAGCAGAGGAGCTGGCTGCAATTTTCTTCGCCTAAATAAATTTTTATCCTATCAGCAGAGGGGTTTTAAATGTTAGCCCTTCAGCTATACACATGATTTAGAGTTTTGATGCTGAAAAAAAACCACATATCTACTAGTAGAGTAAAGAAGTCATGTTTGAATTATTCCTTTGTATTCATAGAGTCTTTAAATATGAAGTCTCACTGTGGTAAACTGATGGAAATACCAACACGTGAATTTATTATTAGGAGTAAAAGTTGTACATTGTACTTTATATCATTAAGCAGCATGAATTTTTTCCCAATATAATCCATAGGTTCCCAAGCAGCATGAATGTTTTTTAAAAACGTAGAGTGATTTAGATTTTTGTTGGCTTGTACACCAATAGTTCCTCCCTATTACAACCGTCTTTAAAATGCTCAGATGATCTGATTTGCACACTAGTCCTGTTAGCCAAAAGACCTTGAAGACTTACCTGCTCAGGAATTTTTCCCTCCTAAATGGCTCACCCCACCATTTGTGGTTTCTCTATGGTTTATGTAATTTAGTAGTTCATATTCCTCCACTCGCCATCCACACACACTGCTGTTTCTTTTCTCTGCTTCTTTATGGTATTCTGTCTGCACCACTAGTTTCTATCTGTATTTGTATCCAGAAAAGCACCTAATTCTCAAGACATTTGTTGAACTCATCTGACTGCAACAACACACTTGTAGTTTTTCATATTTAACCTGCTAGGTATCTGGTTTATGGAACAAAATCCATTGGCTCTTGAGTTGTTGCTATGTTGATGCTCTCAAGTCTTTTCTTGGAAGAGCATTTGAACATAGAGACATATTTCTCACCTCAGTAATTATGCTGAAAGTTCATAATGTTCCTTAAAAATATTTCTAAAGATGCAAGAAAGGGGATTGGAATTAAGTGGTTTAATTTATTGATGGTTTTTAGCACAAGTGAAGAGAGAAGAAGATATACTACTAATAATTTAATAGTGATGATGATAATAATAGTTCTGTTATATAGAGACCTTATTATGTGCCAGGCATGGTTCCAAGCGCTTCAAATACATTAGTTCATTTAATCTTGACAACACCTTAAAGTAAGTACAATTATCCCCCGATTTATAGAGGCAGAAATTGAGCCACAGAGAAGTTAAGTAACTTATTCAAAGTAAGAAAGCTGGTAAGTCATGGAACCTGGGCTAAACACAGTTGGTCTGGCCCCAGAGTACGGATCCTCATCCACTATGCTGAATTCATATGCCTTATGATTTCCATGCAAAATTTTCTTTTGTCACTGATATGGTTTGACTCTGTGTCCCTTCCCAAATCTCATGTTGAATTGTGATCTTCAGCGTCAGAGATGGGGTCTGGTGGGAGGTGACTGGCCCATGGAGGTGTTTTCTAATGTTTTAGCACCATCCCCTTAGTGCTGTCTCGTGATTGAGTTCTCAGGAGATCTGGTTGTTTGAAAGGAACTCTTTGCTCTGTCTTCCTGCTGCTCTGGCCATGTGAAGACATGCCTGCTTCCCCTCCGCCTTCCACCATCATTGTAAGTTTCCTGAAGCCTCCTAGCCATGGAGAACTGTGAGCCAATTAAACCTCTTTTTCTTGATAAATTACCCAGTCTCAGGTATGTCTTTATGTTGCTGGAAGTCAGGGACCCTGAACGGAGGGACCGGCTGTAGCCATGCCAGAAGAACATAAATTATGAAGATTTCATGGACATTTATAAGTTCCCCAAATTAATTCTTTTATAATTTCTTATGCCTGTCTTTACTGCAATCTCTGAACATAAATTGTGAAGATTTCATGGACATTTATCACTTCCCCAATCAATACTCTTGTGATTTCCTATGCCTGTCTTTAATCTCTTAATCCTATCATCTTCATAAACTGAGGATGAATGTCACCTCAGGACCCTGTGATGATTGTTTTAACTGCACAAATTGTTTAAACAATATGAAATCTGGGCACCTTGAAAAAAGAACAGGATAACAGTGGTGTTCAGGGAATAAGGGAGATAACCATTAGGTCTGGCTGCCTGAGAGCCTGGTGGAACAGAGCCATATTTCTCTTCTTTCAAAAGCAAATAGGAGAAATGTCACTGAATTCTTTTTCTCAGCAAGGAACAGCCCTGGGAAAGAGAATGCGTGCCTAGGGGTAGGCCTCTAAAATGGCTGCTCTAGGGACGTCTGTCTTTTACAGTTGTAGATAAGGGATGAAATAAGCCCTGGTCTCCTGTAGCGCTCCCAGGCTTATTAGGAGGAGGAAATTCCCGCCTAATAAATTTTGGTCAGACTGGTTGTCTGCTCTCAAATCTGTCTCCTGATAAGATGTTATCAATGACAATGCGTGCCTGAAACTTCATTATCAATTTTAATTTCGCCCCGTCCTGTGATCTTGCCCTGCCTCCATTTGCCTTGTGATATTCTATAACCTTGTGAAGCATGTGATCTCTGCGACCCACACCCTATTTGTACACTCCCTCCCTTTTTGAAAATCACTAATAAAAACTTGCTGGTTTTGCGGCTTGGAGGGCATCACGGAACCTGCCAACATGTGTTGTCTCCCCCAGATACCCAGCTTTAAAATTTCTCTTTTGTACTCTTTCCCTTTATTTCTCAGACTGGTTGACACTTAGGGAAAATAGAAGAAGACTCACGTTGAAATATTGGGGGATGAATTTCTAATGTTTTAGCACCATCCCCCTAGTGCTGTCTGTGATTGAGTTCTCACGTGATCTAGTTGTTTGAAAGGAACCATTTGCTCTGTCTTCCTCCTGCCCTGGCCATGTGAAGACATTCTTGCTTCCCCTCTGCCTTCCACCATCATTGTAAGTTTCCTGAGGCCTCCTAGCCATGGAGAACTGTGAGCCAATTAAACCTCTTATTCTGTATAAATTACCCAGTCTCAGGTATGTCTTTATATCAATCTGAGAATAGACTAATACAGTCACCTTTTTTGGTAATTTCATTTTTAGATAGAAGAAACTTGAGAGTAAAGTAAGGTTGTTTGCCTAATCTAATCACACTCTGAGCCAAGACCTCACAGTCTAAAGCTATCAAGGTGTAGCACATTATCCCCATAAATTTGCAAATGAATTTGAAAGGAAATGAGTTGACAAAGCAGATTCCACAATTCTGACCACTCCAGAAACAGAGTTAGGTCACTGTCTCTGTAGCAGAAGACAGATGCCCCACCATGGGTTTTGGTTCAAAAGTCAAAGCATCTTTGTGATTTTCTAAGTGCAAACACAGATGCCAATACTTGGAAGTGCTCTTCTAAACCACCTTTTGTCTGATTATAACCTTCAGCAGGCAGCAGGAAGCCTTACTCTGTGTTACTCTGGGGTCATCATGCAGAGTCTCTGGGTGTGTGTACAGAAAGGGCTCTATAGATTTCTCTCTGGGGGCAGATGAAGCCCAAAAACATGTTCTATTCCTATGACACGTGCATTTTAGCAGGATCAACAGTAGTACAAACCAAATGTATTTCTCTCAGCTGAACTTTAAATTCTATGCTGTGGATGCTGGTCATCTACCCGTGAGCAAAACTGATGTTCGTCTACATTTTTCTCAAAAAAGAGTGTGAGGAACATTCTATAGCTAAATATTTGTACATGTTCTATTTCTTTTCTTAGAATGAATTCCCTAGAAGTGGAATGACTGCACCAAAGTCTATACAAACATTTCTGAAGCTTGCAGTCTTGTACATCAATTGCCAGATCACTCTGCAGAAACATGGTGCTAGCTTACGGTGTCACCAGCCAGTGTCTAAATAAGTGTCTGTTGGGCTAATAACACCAGCTATTATCTTAAACAGAACAAAAAGCAAACTTCGCCAATTCAATGTGTGGGGAAATGGTGTTTTATTATTTTAATGCATACTTATTTTATTTCTAATGAGGATAATATTTTATGTGCTGTGTGGGCCATAGGAAGTTCTTTTGCGAACAGTCTGCTGTGAACACATTCTTTTCCTATTTTTCTATTGAGTTACATAAAACTCTATTTTCATGAAAACAACCATAAGTACAACTAGCTGAGTAGTTGCCATGGGTGTGGTACTGTGCTAAGCTCACTGCTATCTTCTTCATGGCAAATATTTTCCCAGGTGGTTTGTGTTTTAAAATACTCTTGTGAAATCATCACTCCCATTTCTTGAGGGAGTTTTTGGAGCAGTCTGTTTTAGAAGTCTACATTAGTTCATTTTTAGCATTTAACATCTTGAGTGGGGGCCTGTGTAGGCTGCCCCTGAGATTGTGCGGCTCTGAGCGTGTCCGGCAATAGGAAGGGTGCCGGGTCCCAGCCTGAGGGTACATGTACTCAGTCGCTACCCTGGATACCACAGCCTGTGACTGTGCTGGGGACCTCAGAATTAGGTTCCAGGTGCTCCATGGGGATCGTTCTGTGCCTGCTCTTCCACGGATCCCAAAGGGACAGAACCCTGAGGGCCAACATGCTGAGGGACACTGATGCCACTTTCCAGTGACACTAAAATATGGGATCACAGTGGTCCAGAGAGCTCTTGGACACTTACTTAAGCATCTCTTGAAAACTGCACAGGATTATGATTGAGGAAAAACAGCAACGACCCACTAGCCCTCAAAATATCGTGAGGCAGAGACATTTCTCTTGTGGTTTTGGAAACGGTCTACCCTGTTGCCATGGTTACGCAAAAGCTGGTTTAAAATGGCTCCTATATTGGCATCTGGGCTGGGGCCTAACTACTCGTCTCCACCATTTTCTCTACTGCCTACCCCTTCCTCTCCTCCAAGAAGGCTGTAAGCACCCGGCATGGCTTCTGGGTATAGTCGCTGTGCCAAGCCTAAGGCTGGGCCAGTCCTCCGAACTGCTCCTGCCTCCACCGGCTTCACTCTACCTAGTCTGGACTTGCCACATGTACGCTGCTGCCTGGGCTCCCTTCAGCTTCTCACCGGCATCTCACTGGCTGTTATTGCCTTTCCTTGCTTGGAGAGGTAAGACTTGAGCTTTGGCTTGGGAATTGGGGTTGAAATAGGCAAAAGCAGTCTTTCCATCTGCTTTGGCTCCGGCCCATTAGGCTGGTGGAACCCGGGGAAGGAGCTCTTCACTCCATTCTGCCCTGTTCACTGGGTCTGTTCCTGGGGATCAGGAATCACCTGCTTCTTCCCTGGGCTGGGGCCTCCCTCAGGGACTGCCGCAGAAGGGCAGGGCGTGGAAAATGGTCAGGTGGTGGTTTTCAAATCTGGATATGCTTTGGCATGGATTAGGACATTTGTTAAATCTAGGTTTCTGGGCCCTGTTTCCCTTTGTCTCAATAGGATAAGGTAGGACCTGAGAGTCTATGTTTGTAATTAATTAATTCATTAATTATGCACAAGGTAATTCAAATGCAGCTCATCTGGCCTTTGGAAAGCAGTGAATTGGGAGTAGGTCAAGTAGGTCACTTGTCCTGGCCAAAAGCATCTAAGGACATATTGCTTTCAACATCCTCCTTCTCGTAAACCTGAATGGTTGTTTAGTGCCACCTTTGCACAGATAATTTTTTTAAATGTAAGGTAACTATAGTAATGATTAATACCAGTTAAAGAAGATTGCTTTTTGTAAGTGTGGCCTATAAATATAGCACCCAGTAAGGCATTTGGGAGTTCGCATTTGGCTTCCAACACCACCTTGGCCTTGATGGTGACTCATCTCCTCATCCAGAGATTGCAAGGTTGATGAATCTACAGTGCTCTAGCTTTCATATCCTCTGCTGTGCACCCTCGGTTTCTCATTCTCTTGTTCCTGCTTTCTTACCTGCACATCTCCCATAATGAGGGCTGCTGCGGCAGACACCAGACACCTACAGGCGTGGTCCCAGAAGCAGAAAGGTTGTCTAAGGGTGTCCAAAATATATTTAAGCGTCCTAATAAGGCTGCTTCTAAAGTTGCCCACATGGTTGAGTCTAGAGCATGTCAATATCCATTTGGGAAGGGCCCTTTAAAAGCCACTGGGCAGGCGAAGGTTGTAGGTGAGTGCATACACACAGCCCAGGCCAAAGAATTCATGACATCCCACCTCCCACAGATTGTAGGAGTCAAAAAGTTCCCTTGAGCAGTTTTTCCCTCTAGACAGCCAGCCAATAACATCAACAAAAAGTGCCTCATGTGCATCTTCTGAAGCTCAGCGGCAGATGGGAACAACCCCCACAAAGATTGTGCCAGAATGAAGCTGTGATACCAGCCTCTAAGATGGAACACTGCAGAAATACCCTTGGTGGGGAGCCCAGACCCTGCCTACCAGCAGAAGCCAAATCTACCTCCTGCACTTCCCACGTGGCCAAAGGAGGTGTGGCTAGGGAGAAAGTATGAAATGTGACAAGGGCAGCAGGGACAGGGCTACATTGGGAGGAGTCTGGCCTGGTCTCTGTCAATCTATCTCATAGATAAAAAACATGAACAGGACCAGTGTAAAAAACAATCACTTTCCCAGCCCTAAATACTCATTCCATATCCATTTGACCACTTGGTGCTAGGCACTAACTGGCCAGAAACATAAAACACTTAAATCAACTGGTGCACATGTCATTAGAAAAAAAATTCAAGAAAGAAAAAGAATCACCTTCAGCTTAGAAAATATGCTCCTGGATGCAGCATGGAAGCTGGGTAGGAAAAGCTGGGCCACACTCGATTCCTACAGAAGGACCATTCAAAGGATAGACTGGGGACTGGGCTGGGGGAGATGACAGAAGTTAGGGGTTCAGCCTGCCGTCCAAACGAGTTCCACAACTTAGAGCAACATGAAAATCTCTACAGATTCCATGGGGAAACTTTTGACTTGGGAGCTGCAGTTGGTTCAAGATAGTGGATCACTGGGTGAGGCATTGCACTTGGAAATTCACGCATTTATGCGACGACTATTCTATGGACTTAGGTTCTTCTAACTTCAGAGGCTGTGCTCTTCGTGAGTCACCATCTTGGCCCTGTTACTAGGAGCTAAAGCCAAAATAAGAGGGGAATTCAGATGGCTTCTGCCTTTCTGTAGCTTACAGTGCAGTGGGAAAATGGATGTGAATAAAATGATCACCAAATACATGCAGTGGGCTCAGAATTTATCATCATGATTCAGGTTGCAGATGTGGAATGCTCTCTGTTTTCCCTATGTGAACTCCATTTGTTCTCAAGACCCCATTTCTGCCAAGGAGTTCAAGGGGTATTTTTCATAACCTTTTTTGTAATTTCACAGCCAATTTAGAAATCAAGTTTGATGGATTCAAAGCTTATTGATTAATGAAAGGACTCTTGTCTCTTCTCGGGAGGTTTCGCCTCCACTGCTCCTCTCTAGGTTTGCATCTGGGAGCAGAAAAATAACACAGCAGCTTTCTGGCTGTCTATTGTTCCTTTCCTGAAAGCCTAGTCCTCCTGGTGATTGGCCACTGGCCTTAACACCCTTGCATCCAGTCCTATCTGGGAGAGAAACTAAAGACATGGTGTGAATGCTCCCTTTCTCATAGTCGTTTAGATTTTGTATCTGTCTGTGGTTCAGACAGAATGGAGGGATAGAGGAGAGGTTGGCTAAAAGGAGAGAGTCTGATACAATGTTTTCCAGTAGCCACAAAAAAATCGGTAGATCCATCAAAATCATAGTGTTTAAAGAGACCCTATCTTCCTCCATAATATCCCCAGTCTCCTATAGTCATACTGTCAAAGGGCATCAATGAGGGGCCGAGTCTGGGGTCACTCGAGGTCACTGGAGGCCATTAAACACTAAATGACGGATTTGAGCCTGTGCCACACTCAGCAGGCAGCAGCCATGCAAGGAGGGTAGTCTCTCTGGGTAGATATTCTAGGTAAGAGTCATTTTATTTAGTGAATTTGCCTAATCACTAAAAATGGAACAGCACTTACTAAAAGGATGTAGTGACAAAGTACAGACTTTTCCCTTAAAGCTTCTTCATTCATTTGAATTAGTGACCACAGCCACGACCCTGTGAAAGTAGACTGCAGCGATGTGAGTTTTCCTAAAGGTCCTGATTCTGAAAAGAATGCTTTCAAGGCCTATACATGTTAGACAAGCCAGGCAGCTCCCTGGGAAGGAGAGGCTCTCCAGAGGAGACTTGCAAAGATGAGTTAATTCAAACTCATAATCATCGACTGATTCATTCCTCCACTCACTCAATAAATGTTTAAATATCTAGGGGCATCTGCTATATGTTGGTATAGATGGATTGATGGAGGGATGTATGGAGAGAGAGAGAGGGAGGGAGATAAGAAGAGAGGCAGACAGGGAACGAGAGAGAGAGAGAGAGAATAATACGTATTATAAGGAAGGGGTATTCTATGCCTTCAAAACACTAACAGACCTTTTGGTGACATAAGAGTATATATATGCACAGAGTAAAACAATATTTTCAGAATTAAGGGTAATGGCAGACATCTCTGTCATGATTTGGAACCAAACAGAGGCCAAGGGAATGGAAACGACCGATCAAAGAGGCACAGCCAGGGCAGGTCCTGGGTAGGCCGTGAAGAGGAGATAAAATGTGTAGACACAAAGAGAGAAAGTGTTCATGGAGCAGTGACTACACAAGTCTGGCTGGAGTGAGGGGGGTCTTTTGAAAAGAAGCATGAGGCAGTGTGATGAAGGATCAAAAGCACAGGTTTTAGAATGAAGCATTTCTGAATTCAAACCCCTGTTCCATTTCTCAGTGCTGTGTAGCCCAGAGCAGTGACTTAGCCTTGCTGTGCCTCAGATTTTTTAAACCTTTGAAACTGGAACAAAACCATCTGTCTAATGCAGTTTCTGTAATGATGGTAGAAAAGAATACATACTGGCCTGGCATAGGCAAATGCTAGTTCCCTTACCTCTTGTACACGATGCTTTATAACACACAACACACGTCCATAGATACTAGCCATTTGGCCCTCACCATAACCTTGTGACATGGATAAAGCAGGTATAAATAGCATCATTTTATGGGTGCTCGGAGATTTTTACTATACATCCCTCTTTAGGAAAATAGAGAAAAAGAAATAAATGGAAAAACACTCTACGATTAACTCAAACGAAGACTTGAGGATTAATTAAGTGTTGGGATTTAATTCAATAGGTAATAGGATACCACTGAATAGTCTACATCAGAAAAATGAAGGGTTAGCAGTATTTTAGGAAGGGTAATCTGGTAGGCAAATTGGATGGAGAAGGAGTGACTCAAGTATGCCTCCAAGGCAAGTATTTTGGGTGTTGCTGCTAATAGAAGTATCAGATTACTATGCTTCATGATGGGCTGCTGATGCAATTTGACATCATTTCCTCATCACCAGGAAGACATGTGCAGTGGTCCATCTGCTGTTCTTGTTTGCCTCTTCCTCCCTTGCAAAGTGATGATAAAGATAATGACAGTAATACAAATGACATAATAGCTCGGGGGTCTGAGTATCAATGGTGTAGTAGAACTGTGTTTATACAGTAAAACTGAATCTTCAAAATGTTGAAGATGAGGACTGTCATGATCTGAGAGGTTTATAACTGGCCTAGGGTAACGGAGCTAGTGTTGAGAATACAGGTTTGAAACCAGCTCTCATTCCAAAGTCTAAGCCTTTTCTACTCTGCCATTTTCCCTTTGGGATTTGGGAGACTGTCTTTCATTATGGCAAGGAAATATTTTATTTATACAAACTCTGCACAACAGTCAAACCCCCAGTGTTGGCTTCCTTAAGGACTTTATTGATGGCACCAAGAAAAGACTTAACCAGCTCACAATAGAGAGTACTGTCTTGAGGGGCATTGCAGCCTCTGCTGGGGTCAGATCACCATCTTACAGAGTCTTAACCTGTGACCGGGGTACAGGCTGAACCCCCCTGGAGACTTATCTGCCACATCAGCCTCCTACTACTCTTTCTTTGCAAGTCCAAGTCTGCACAGACAATAGAGTATTTCTAAGACACAATCTCATACTGATGTGAATCTGCTGAAAGCCATCTGTTTTCTCTGGATCAAGAGTGAGCTCCGAAGCCCAGTGATCAAGGCCTTCATCACCTGGCCTGGGCCTCTCTCAGCTCCACTCTTTGCCCTACAATTTGTCCCCAAGTGGCACACAAAATTCTTGTTTTCCCCACAGACCATGACATTTCCAGTTGGCGCTGAGCCTTTTCCTTTCCTGTACTTTTACATTTTCATTTCCCCAATTCCTCCTAATAGGGGCAGCATTTGAAAAGGATGGCTTCCCCCTTGTTCCAGAATAGGTGCTTCTTCCCCCACGTGCCTCCATAATTCCATATGCATTTGACCATTATTTCCCAACAACACTGTATTAACGTCTTCTGGATATATTCCTGTCGATTAGATTGTGAATGCCTTGAGATAAAATTCTGTTGTTTGATTCATCATCTTTGCATAATTTCTGGCTGGTAGTAAAGGTTTAAATATGATGTTTGAATGAATAAATGAGTGAAATATTCTCAAAAAGCATTCTAAAAAGGTTCCTCCAGTATCCCAGTATCCACAAAACGATTCACAATTTGGAGGTATATATGGGATAATGTGTCAACTTTTAGCTTACCCAAGAACAAAGAAGCAGGAACGACGAACCATCACTGAGAAGCTCTAATTAGGAGGCTGAAATCCAATGAAGGTGGGTGGAGGGAGGGACACACACCCATGTTGTGTAGGCATTGGAAACTAGTCAACTCTGACATGTAGGCTATGCTCCTTGGCTCTTATTTAAAACCAGTTTGCAGAGAACTCATGGAGGAACACATGGAAAGTGTAATGCAGGGAAAGAATTAGCTCTAAATGGAGGCTGAAACAGGGGCACGCCCTGGAGAGGCCAGCTTCTGAAATAATGTGCACAGGAAGAGGAGATTGCTGTAGACTTCACGACTTGATGTGTGCTTTGAAGGCATCACATTGCATTTATTGCAATTCCTGCTTACATAACATAACAACCGTGTATTAGTCTGTTCTCAGGCTGCTCATAAAGACATACCTGAGAATGGGTAATTTATAAAGGAAAGATGTTTAATTGACTCACAGTTCCACATGGCTGGGGAGGCCTCACAATCATGGCAGAAGGTGAATGAGGAGCAAAGTTATGTCTTACAAGGTGGTAGGCAAGAGAGAGCCTGTGCAGGGGCACTCCCATGTATAAAGCCATCAGATCTCATGAGACTTATTCACTACCACAAGAACAGTATGGGGGAACCTGCGCCTATGATTCAATTATCTCCACCTGACCCCGCCCTCGATACAGGGAAATTATTATAATTCAAGGTGAGATTTGGGTGGGGGTACAGCGAAACCATATCAAACCAGCACACTTACAATTTAGCTACCCAACATCATGTTCACCTCTCTGAGATGCAGTGCTAAATCAGAAGTAATCGAATTTAGCAATGATAAATCAGATACGAACAAGGTAGCTGGGTTTATTACAAAATTTTTGTAATAAAGCTTACACTGTTTCCTCATAGGAGGTCCCCTCAGACACCTGCTCAGAGCCAATTTATCTTTATTTTACACGTGATTCTAGAAGGGGGTGGGCACATATAATAGCGATTAAGTGTGAGGGCTTTGGAGCCAACTGCGTTCATTCCAGTCTGACTCTGATGTTTGCGAGGTAAGTCACCACGAACGAGCTCTTTAGACCCCCTGCACCCCAGTTTCCTCAGTTGTACAGTGGAAGGATCAATAGGCTATACTTACAGGGCTGTTGTTAGGATAAAAGTACTCAGCAGATATTAGTTATTATGAAATGTGGTTATCTAGCATCTAATCTCACAGTGAATTAGAAGCAGTGAGGAAAACGGTGTTACAAAGTCTTGTGTGCTGAAAATTAAGGCAACTGAAGTTTTGGCAGCAACACAGGCACTAGAAGCCGAAACATACACATTCAAAAAGGGCAAGAGTTTGGGGCTATTGGCCCAGTCATTGGAAAACATTAAAAACTCCCTGTCCTTTTGAAGCTTTCATCTGACTAGGGAGCTGAACATGAAACAGATGAATGCAGGGGGGTTGTAGCTCAGTGGTAGAGATTTGACTGCAGATGAATACATAATATCAGATACAACAGGAGGTATGAGGGAAAATAAAGAAGGGCCTGGGGAGAAGAAGTGTTAGGGGATGAGCAAAAGCCTCTCTGAGGAGGAGACGTTCAAGCTGAGACTTACATGTACGAGAGTGCGATGCATGTAGAAATCTGGGAAAGGGCATTCTTGGCAGAGGGACGTGCAGGTGCGAGGTTGCGAGCCTCTGTTGTACTTGATGGGTTTTTAGATCATTAGAATGCTACCTCCATGAGGGAGACCCGTTTGTCTGTTTCATTCACTGCTATACTCCAGGTGCCCAGGAGAATGCCAGATAGGTGGTATTTGCTCAATTAAAATTCTTGAATAAATGAATGCAAGGAGACAGGAGTAGCTGGAGCATTGGAGAAGTGTGGTGCAAGAGGAAGTCCACCAGACAGCAGGGTGCATATCATGTGGGGCCCATGGGCCATGGTGGGGACTTCAGAGATGCTCTAAGAATAATGGGAGGTGACCGGAGGCATGTTGGCTGCTGGGCGGGAATACACAGTAGTGGACAAGACTGGAAACAAAGCAAGCAGGTAGCAGAATAATCCAGGCTGAGGTGATTGGGCTTGAACTAGAAAAGGAACAGTGAAGGTGATGGCAAGTGCCCCAGTTCTAGGTAAACACTATGTTCATCACTGCATAACTTTTATAGAGTATGAAACTGGAGGAGGACTCGTTCACCAATAGCAAGGGAGTAGACAGGGAAGAGGTGGCAGAAGTGTATTATTGAAAATTGTGCAGCAATGAACCTGATAGCAAACAGAAACAGGGATAAATATTAAAAATGTGGGCCAGTGGCTTATGTGGGTGGTGGCTCATGCCTGCAATCCCAGCACTTTGGGAGGCCGAGGCAGGTGGATCACTTAAGGTCAGGAGTTTGAGACCAGCCTGGCCAACATGGTGAAATCCCATCTCTATTAAAAATACAAAAGTTAGCCGGGTGTGGTGGCGGGCACCTGCAGCCCCAGCTACTCAGAAGGCTGAGGCACAAATCTCTTGAACCTGGGAGGTGGAGGTTGTAGTGAGCTGAGATCGCACCACTGCATTCCAGCCTGGGTGACAGAGTGAGACTCTATCTCAAAAAAAAAAAAAAAAAGTGACATAGAGTATACATTTTAGAAAAAGACCTATGACACCATTCCATTCATGTAATTTAGAAATGACCATTAAACCTCATGTATCTTAGTATCTTACAGTGATACATATCTTCATAGCTGCATAACCAAAGGTAAACTTCATGCTGTTTTGAGTTGATGTTTAGTGGAGGCTGGGAGTGGAACGGTAGTGAGGAGAGGAATGTAAGGAGAAATTGAGATAAAGGGATAATAATAAAAATATGGTGGCAATGTGCCACATCAAGATTGATACACTTCAATCTTGGCTCCTGAGGCGCAAACACAAAGAAAACAATCCCCTTGACCCCAACCATTAATGACCAATTTCTCTGTGAGGACATATAATTTATAAAATCATTTTACTTTTGTGGTATATGTGGTCCCCAGCTTCCCAGATGGTCCCCAGCCATCACTGCCTCCTAATATTCATGCACCTGTTTAGTTCTTTCTCATGCTGAATAGGGCTGACCTGCTAATCAATGGGATATCACAGAAATGACAATGTGTGACTGCCAAGGCTGGGTCATAAGAGACATTTTGGCTTATTCCTTGTTCTCTTGGATCAGTTGCTCTAAAGGAAGCCAGCAGCCATGTTGTGAGGACCCTAAAGCAACTCTGTGAGGATGTCTACATGGTGAGGAACTAAGGCCTCCTGCCAGTAGCTACCATGTACTTGCCAGCCACATGAGTGCACCACCTTGGAAGCAAATGCTCCAGCCACAGTCAAGTTTACAGATGACTCCTACCCACATCTTTACTGTAACCTCATGAGAGACTCTAAGCTGGAGCACCCAAAAAAACTACTCCCGAAATTCCTGGGTCACAGAATTCCTGTGGGGTAATAAGTGATTATTACTGTTTTAAGTTGTCAGTGTCGAGGTAATTTGTTATGCAATAATAGATTCAATGGACCCCATTTAAGTCAGTGCTCTGTACTCTTTCCTTCAGAACTACTTCACTAAGAGCTGCTGAGAAGCAAAAAGGACTGTCTGGCTTGGGACGAATTCATTGCTTCTCATTATCTCCTCCTTCCCTCCTATTGGGAAAAGTGCTAAAAGCCATAATTTAAATCAAAATAAGTAACCACCTAGTTCAGGTAAAATCAACTCCTATAAAATTGGACCATATAAAATCAAATGTTGGCACTGCAGATAACCATAGAAGCATCCTTAAACAGACAAATGAGTCCTAGGATTCTACACTGGTTTTCATTAATGCTTCCTTTTCTATATCATGTAGACTTCTGAAAAATCACTGCCTTGCTTTGAAATCTTTTCTCTTTGCTCTCTTTACAACCTTTTAAGACAGATATATAATAGTACCCATCAGACACTGATGAGCTTAAATGAGTGAAATGATTTGGCATTTCCTCATTGTTAGTAGGACTTAAAACTTTCCCACAGTGACAGAGAGAGGGCATGTCCTGAGGGACCGGCATATGAAAGATCCTGTTGGTCTATTAAGCAGCTCGGTGGGAGAAGTGAACACCTTAGTCCATCACAGGAAAGAGAGCCACAGAATATAAAGTGGGAATGGCGTTTTCCTCCCTTGTTGGAAATGATGTCTACTAGTTTGCCATACTACTTTGAATGTACAGTAAGGAAAAAAGTGTCATGATTAAATTCTAGTAAACCAAGAGCATTGGAACCAAATGCTCTAGCCCCAGTCATTCAGAAACATTCAGAAACAAGCATTCAGAAAACCAAGAATGTGAATAGAACTATAACTGGAGGTACAAACACTTACCTTTCATTGAATTCAGAATTTGCCGGTGATCTCTGTCTGGCCAATGGTTTGCACTTGTCAGACAGGGAACACTGCAGTAGGGTTCGGGGTGAACAATGGAAACGGAACCCACTGAGACAAGGAGGGGCCTGGCTGCAGCTCAGGCTGCAGGATGTGAGACCCCTTCCAGGTAGCCTTGAGGCCTGAACTGAGATGTTCATGAGAGTGTTGGAAACAGGAACCAAGGTTGGGTAAAGTTAGAAGGAGTCTTAACAACTGGCTGATAAATATTAATAGAATAGGCCAGAGGAACATAGATCAAGCAGAGGTTGATTCCTAGAATCTGTAGAATTCCAGAAAGAACAAAGAAGAAAACTGTAAAATAAGAAGCCTGGAGGACGCTAAGGATTCAGAGAGAGAAATATCTTCTTTATCCAAGATAACAGTCATCACCTCAAATTAACAATAACAAAACTTTATATTTTTGGTAACATAAAAACATTTTTTTTCTGGAAAAGGTACATAACATTATATTGTAATTATAAGTCCTTATTTTTGAGACAGGGTCTTGTTTTGTCACCCAGGGTGGAATGCAGTGACATGATCATAGTTCACCGCAGCCTCCACCTCCCAGGTGCATATGGTTCTCCCAACTCAGCCTCCCAAGTAGTTGGGACTACAGGCTCACGCCAGCACGTCTGGCTAATTTTTAAAATTTTTTGTAAAGACAGGGCCTCACTACATTGCCCAGGCTAGTCTTGAACATCTGAGCTCAAGCAGATCCTCTCACCTCAGCCTCCCAAAGAATTATAGGTCTTTAATCTCCTGAGGGGAAATTTGAGATGATGATGAAGATTAGACAAAGAAAATCACCAGGTCTTTCTTAAGAGAGAGACAACATGTATAGTGAAGACCATGGGTTTTGGATTCAGGCAGTGGTTCTGTTTCATCCCAAATTTGTGACCTGAAGTGAGATAATGAGCATCATTTTCTAGAAGTTAGCATTTATGAAGAGCCTTCACTGTAAGGCAGTGTGCCCAGGGATTTACATGCATGTTCCCATTATGTTCCCACAACAGCCCTCTGAGTGTTGCTATCTTCTAATTTATGAATGAGGAAACAGGCTAAAAAAGAGGTTCAATCATGTGCCCAAGGTCTTGAAACTAAAAGTGCTGGTGTCTGAAGGCAGGTGTCTGACTGCAGAGCCGGAGCTTTCCACCTGTGTATTACAGGACCTCCGACCTCGGAGGCGAAAGCTTCAGAATACATTTTCCAGGTCCTAGGAAAAGAGGAGATTATCTTGGGAAACTATATTCAGACTAGTAAGTTAGTTCTAGGAAGGATCAACAAATCAATGACATCTGAATTTGTGCCAACCAAATCTGTCTTAGGAAGGGCTGCAGTATCTTGGTCTCACATCCATCCAAATAGAATGGAAGAAACTGAACAGGATGAAGTGCATCTGTCCCGTCACAGTGAGCCAAGCCAACCTGTAGCTGGAGTTAAGACTAGAAACCTTTAATCTGTTCTGAGCCTTTGCTGTCCTGGAGGGCAGGCATTCATTTTGAACGGTACCTAACACTTACTAAATAGTAAATGTTTCTTGAATTGAAAAATGTTTCCAAAAATTATTCGTTTTGTTCAAACTATGAAGATGCATGTTTTTTCTACTATGGATATACCCTCTAGGGTTTGGGTACGGGAGCAATGGTTTGAGTAGAATTTGGGAGCTGGGACACCAGGGGGGTTGGATTCAGCCTGAGGACGATAATCAGAACCAGCAACATTTTAAGTTTTTTTTTTTCCTACCTAAGCAATCTCTTGATGCAGCTATTAAAAATAAATAGGTAGTTTCATCTTCAGCTTTCTTTACCGTTCACTTTCAGAGAAAATTGGTTACCGTTTTCTTTGTGCTTTCCATTCGGTTTTCTATTTCACATCTCTTTTCTGGTTATTTAGCTCCCTGGCATCAATCTCCTACCTTCAACTTCACCTGCTCTTATTGTTTTCCCTTTCTGAATCTGCACGCCTCTGTCATTTTCCATGGATCAAGGAGGTTAAATTGACAAATATCTGTTTTTGAAAGAAGAAAGGGAAAAAGGAACAACAAACTTCGCTTGGATGTTTAGAAGTTTGCCTTCGCAGATCGCCAGGCTTTGCTGACTTATGTATAAAAGACTATTTTTATTTTGGCATCATCAAACAGCTTATTCATGTCAAGGTTTTTAAGGTGATAAACTGCAAAGATGGAGGATTATCTACTGTGAAAGAGAGGTTTTTTTTTTTTTTCTGGCACGAGGGAAAGAACATCACTGCTCAGAAATGGTCCGGGTCTAACACCGGATTACTCCTTCTGTGAATTTGCAAATCAGTAGAACTGGTCAGCCATTGGAAAGGGGAGATAACTGAGACTGCCAAGCACACCTAAGAAAAACTGGCATGAAAAAGAAACCCAAATTAAAACAAAACAGCATATAATTCATTTTTTCTTTCTAAATGAGACCATCTATTTGCTAACATCCGAAAGCAATTAAAGTAATATAGTACAATCTCCTCAAATTTAAATGGGAATCTCATCTTCCCACCGTATTGCAGTTCTTGGGATGAGGTCCCACTGTCCAATGAAAGCATGTATGTAAACCACTGGACAGTGCTCAGCACAGACCGAAGGCTCTCGATAAATACTAACTTCTGGAAAATGAGGCTCATTAGCTCGCTTGGGTTGTGCCTTTTCCAAATTCATAAATTGAGTTCATAACCCCCAGTGTCCCGGAATGTGACTGTACTGCATTTGGAGATAAGGCATTTAAAGAGGCAGTTAGGCTCAAATGAGGTCCTATGGGTGGGCCCTAATCCAACATGTCTGGCTTCCCTAGAAGAAGAGGAGATTAGGACGCAGACACACAGGGAGGACCATGTGAGGACAGAGGGAGAAGACAGCCACCTGCAAGTCAAGAAGAGAAGCCTCAGAACCAACCAACCCTGCAAACGCCTTGACCTGGACTCCCAGCCTTCAGATCATAAGGAAATAAATTTCTCTTGTTTAAACCCCTCAGTATGGTACTTTCTAATGGCAGCTCTAAGAGATGATTCCAGTCTCTCATGCACATTTCATCACTTCTGTATCCATAGGGCATGTGTCTGTGTGTGTAGTGACGAGATGAGATTGAAGAAAATGTCTTTATCTTTCTAGCTCAGTACTCTTCAAAATGAAAGTACACAAAAAAGTGCAAGGGCCGGGCGTGGAGGCTCACGCCTGTAATCCCAGCACTTTGGGAGGCTGAGGCGGGTAGATCATGAGGTCAGGAGTTCAACACCAGCCTGGCTAAGATGGTGAAACCCTGTCTCTACTAAAAATACAAAAATTAGCTGGGCATGGTGATGTGTGCCTGTAATCCTAGCTAATCGGGAGGCTAAGGCAGGAGAATCGCTTGAACAGGGAACCGGGAGGCGGAGGTTGCAGTGAGCCAAGACCGCACCACTGCACTCCAGCCTGGGCTACAGAGGGAGACTCTGTTTAAAAAAAAAAAAAAAAAGTGCAAGGTGATTGTGGCTGCTCTGAAAAGCAGCTAGGCTCCCACAGATTATCCCTAACACTGCCTCTCAGCTGCCCCAGCCAGCTTTCTGCTGAGAGTGTGAGCTGGGGCTGAGGCCCTGTAAGACTGACAGATACCACTTCAGGGAACCATGCTCATCCCTGGGTACGAATTACTGCTGTAATCAGCATTGTTACTGTGGAAAGTGTGTTTATTTCCTTTTAGAATGTTGTGAAGGTAAGAAGAAGTTGAGAATCACTACTTTGTTGAGAGTTCCTTGCTGCACTTCTATTTTGGGCCTTTGGGGTGGATAGAAGGACATACCTAAAAATGGAGAAACTCACCAAGCCTTCTGCAAAAAAAAAACGATGAGATTGGAACCTAGCCATGGTATCCTTGGAGAAAAGTGTGAATGTGGCTCTTTTACTAACATAACAGCCAAGTTTGGTTTCCTTAAATACACAATTGGGTGGCCTTTTATATTAACTTTGTTTTCTTTTCAAAAATCTTTATGGTTTCTTACATGTAGGGTAAGAATCTCAGAGAATCTCCATATAGCCATTGAAAGCCAGGTTCTGGGGCCACATAAGCTGGGTTTGAATCCCACATGCTCTTAACTAACTTCTCTGTGCTTCCAATTTCCCTCTCTCTAAAATGGGAATGATAATAATATTTCCATCATCAGGTTGATATGAGGATTAAAAGAGTTAACATGCATAAAATCCTTAGAATAGTGCCTGGTATGGGAGTTCATTAACATTACTTATCAGAATATCTCCAACTGTGCCTAACAGTTTGCTTTAGGAAGAAAACAGGACTCCCTAGGCAAAGTATGAAACATCTTACAAGATGGAAACAAGCTTGAAGCAACAAGTAAACATCACTCTTCGATCCTTCCATATTTTGTGTTTTGGGAGTATATAATAAAACACTTATAAAATGGTTACATTTGGAGTAGAATGTAGGGCTTAGAAGTATCACTGAGTGGTACGATTAGTTCTAATAGTTATGTGGAGATAAAATCAGGTTAAAGTGAATGTCAAGGTAAATCTTCAAAAAGAAAAAAGAAAGCCTAAGAATTCTTAAAAATATTTGCTCAATATCTTTTATGTAAAACAAAGACAATAGCATCTTCTTATGGGATTTTTAAGAGTTAATATGCTCTTTAAAGCAATGGTTTCAAATAATGGGGTTTCCTTTAAATATAATGAAAATATCACTATATAGTTATGGGAATGGATGCCTCTGATAATTTCAGACCACATTCAGAATCTGTCGATGAAAATTATTAGACAAGCCAAGACTGGGGATAATACCATTGGAAGCTCATGTTCTAGGAAATTGATTCTTAAGGCTTGAATTTTTATAATGCCTAATAAGTGGTTTTTGATTTTGGTAGAAAGTTATCATAGGTATACTTAATATCAGCATTTGTCTGATTAGAGATTTTATGACATAGGTAATTTATTCCCTTATTTTTTTTTTTACTTTGGGTCCTTTGGTTGCACAAATAACTTTAAAAGAATAAAAAGTGATGAATTTCGAACATCAAATCCTCCTTACTCTTCATTGCTGTCTCTCAGGATGGCAGGGCAACTGGGTGGATTTCCTCTGATCCATGAATGGTCCAGTCTGACAATGCGGTGGATAGACATGAAGTATAGAGACTGTAGCTTGGTTCATTTGCTCACCATGTGTCATAATAATTATTAGACCAGATCAGTCCAGGGGCTCAACTAACGTGCCAATGGTGTGGTTTTCAAAAGCAACAAATATCAATTAAAAGGAAATTAGCATCTTACCTTTCAAGTCAAATATTAAGAAATTAAGTAATTTCCCAAGCCAAATCAAAATAGATTTGATCAATTATTTGTATGCTTTATTACTTGGTTCAATTATTTACATTATTATATCAGTAATGGGGGTTTTCTGGGAATTCACTAAATATAAAACAAGCAGAGAAACAAAAACACTCTTTAAAGCAAAGTATTCCCTCTGTGGAAAAAAACTATCAAGAATTAAAATTAATTTGGTCTCTAACTAATGAAAACCTTTCTGGAAGAGTCCTATCATTTTCTTTGTGGCACCAAGGTTATTCATAATTAAAGGTTCTGACTTATTGCTAATAAAAGATACCAAAAATGATCTGAGTCACTGCTAAAATTAACCTTGAATTTTGATTGAAAGAAAAAAACTAATAAATTGCTTTCATCTCATTTCATTTAAACCTTGATGTGATGCTTTTAGAACTTACTGCATTAATTTGAAGATATATTTGTAGGATTTTCCACTAAGTTCTTGATATTTTAGGGGGAGACTTACATGATTATTGGGATAAAGCTCCTTGTGTTATTCTTTGAATGGGTGTTCAGCAGTAATGAAGGCAGGTGGAGAGGAGAGAGACGTCCTGAGTTTCCCAATGCTCCCCTCCCTGCAATCCCTATACCCACCATTTTTTCCCAGGTTACCCACAACCACTGCATTCTAACCTACACACATTGGGTTGGGCTTAGACTAGTGTTTTTCAACAACCTAAGATCTTTTTAGGGGATTGATCCTCCCAAGAAATAGAAAAAATTTTCTTTATGTGTTCAAAGTGCTAAGCCGACACTTCCAAGTTCTTTCAGTGTCTAATCTCTTTAGTTACCTTAACCACAGACTAGGCTTGTCTGATCATGGTGCTGACTCTAGGCCGTTCTCAGCCCTTGTCTGGCTTATCTCTTCCAAAATGGCAGATGTCTACCTCTCCCTGTCCCCTCAATCTCTGCCTCTACATGCTGTTTTGATACGATCCATCTTTCTCTTGTTTCACATAGGCACTGGTCTTCATTACTCTGTACTCCGGGCATCAACCACTTGCTTAGTCCCAGTTCTCAGTCAGACCAACTCTGTTCTAAAACTAATATACACATACATATGTTAAAGGAAATGCTCAGTGACTTCTGTAAGATGTTGAAAATACTTTACATCCTTTACCACATTTTGAGGTTTAAGGGGACTCCCTCCACCCCAATTTCACTACCACTTGTGAGCTCATTTGGCCACACTCCCCCTGCCAAAAAGAACCTGCCCTATATCCCCTTTCCTTATTAGCTAATCTTACCAGTTGGAGAATATAGTGTTAAAATGGAAAGTGCTACCTCAACAAGCTGTGATCTCAGAGATCCTTTTATATTAATAGAAGAATCCAGGAGATCCAGGGCCTCAAAGGCAAACAAGTTACTACCTGATTTTTGAGTGAGTTAAGATTTGTAATACATCTTGTCTCTGTTCCAAATAGTGGTGGTGTTGGCGGGTGCATCTCAGGAAATAGAGGTAGTTGTGGGTGAAAGAAGTGAGGAGGAGTTGGCCTGTAGCTCAAAGCAAAAGGTAAATGAATGCACATCCCTAAAATGGTAGACTCGGGAAGCAAAGTACACTCCCATACATTCAATCTGCTGGGGTTTGGTTAGGAACACAGAAGAGACCAACTGAAGGGAGATCAACCAAGGCCAGGCAAGACCCAGCTAGTGCTTTGGGAGGCAGTGGCTGAAGATCTTTTCCAGGCCAAAGATATCCAATTGATAGCAACCTCATCGACTTGCCAAGAGCTTGTCCTGCTCTTGTCTTGCAAAGAGCTTGTCCTGCTCTTGTAGTGCCAAGAGCTTCTCTTGCTGTGAATGATGCCAGAGAAGGTAGGGGCCATAGTGAGTCAAGCACACTGCCAGTTACTCAGCTCACTAGATAGATGCTAGATCCCCCTTCATTTTTCCACTATTGAAAATTCATGCAAAGTGGCAGGTTTGTCTCCCGCTGTTAGGGTTTCACAGAATTCTTCCTCTGCATATGCCTGTGATATCTCCTTCCTACTGCCTGCCTCTCTCCAGCACTGCAGATAAGTGGATCTAGCGTGTTGTCTCGTACAGTGTAAGAGCCAAGCATGCATGCCTAGGTTGGTGAAAGTCTGTTAGGAAGAAACAACACACTCAGTAAGGAATAGTTAAAAATGACTTTCAGCATGAAAAGGAATGAATCAATGGCATTTGCAGCAACCTGGATGCGACTGGAGACTATTATTCTAAGTGATGTAACTCAGGAGTGCTCTCATTCGTAAGTGGAAGCTAAGCTATGAAGATGCAAGGGCATAAGAATGATACAATGGACTTGGGAGACTCAGGGGAAAGGGTGGGAAGGAGGTGAGGAATAAAAGACTACAAATTGGGTTCAGTGTATACTGCTTGGGTGATGGGTGCACCAAAATCTCACAAATCACCCCTAAAGAACTTACTCATGTAACCAAATACCACCTGTTCCCCAAAGACCTATGGAAACAAAAAATTAAAAAAAATAAAACTATGGACTAAGAATAACTACATAATTACAGACTTAAATAGAAATTATCAATAATTCTTTCATAATAAAAAACGAATATGTCTCCCATAAAAATGGCTTTCAGGAAGAATATTGTTATGAAGAAAAGTTTAAGAAAAAGAGGCGCCAATAACACAGGGCCCTGGACCTTCATACATGATATCACTCAGCAATATCTTCTGGCTCTGTGTCACACATCTGTCTCTTGACTCTGATTTCTTTCTTGCCCTTACCAAAGGGCTTGCTGCAAACTGTTATTTCCCAGCCTCCCTTACAATTGGCTCGAGTTAGGTTCAAAAAATTAGATAGTAACTTGTTTGTCCTTCAGTGGGAGGCTTGGTGGGAGGAAGAGAGAAGTCAGGGTGCTTCTTCTGCTCTGCCTGAAGTGCCTCCATCTCTTTGTAGCTCCAGACCTGGGGCTTCAGGGGTCTCAGGACCCAGCGGTGGCTCTGGGTTCTGGGTACCTTTTCCCTGTGACTTCACACCACAGGTCTAGGTTGTATAGGCTTCCTGCTGCTAATCTGTTTCCTAGCTCTTCCCATCATCTTGGTAATAATTCCCTCTCTTAAATCACGTGACGTGGGTTCTGCTTTCCTCACAGGACCCTGGCTGTTATATCTCCATGATTTTACTGTAGGAAATTTCACTAGCAGACCATTTCTTTTTCGATGCAGGACATCCTCTCTGAGTTATGTAGTACTGGATTGGTTGTATATGGTTCACCCAATATAATATGCAGTTGTATTTAACATCACATAAGCAAAATATTTCACACAAATACTAGCTTAGATTTTGTTCTAAAAATCTGTTATTTTCTAAGAAGATCATTTATAATATGGGTGACATGTTAGTAATGATTACACCAAATAGCATAAATCACATTGGAAAAATATATCTTATTGAGGACCACCTGTCTATACCTTTTTTAGCCCACATGGCATTTTGTTTATTTAAGGAACACAAATTCATTTATATAAACCCCAAAACACAGATGGCAGATGCTAGGAAAAAACATTAGAATAGATGCAGCCTTTTAACAATATCTGAGATCTGAAGGCACAGTGAGAAGTGAGTTCTATATTACTGAGGTTTTTTTTTTCCATACCAACGAAACATCTCCAAGTTCAAGAACAATCTAACCTAGGCTCTTTGCCTATCAGATTTACCACTTAAAGAATAATAGCTTGAGTACCCCTAAAAATCCCACAGAATGAGTTAATTATGACAGAAACTCCAAAAAAAAAAAAAGAGGCAGAGCCAGTATTTCATTATTTATGGAGAGTTGTGCAACCATCTTTGCTGGTTTCCAATTAAGGAATAGGTTCACACGCATATACTTCCCGCTGCAATGATGTTTTCTCTCCCGCCTGGTTAACACCTCTCATCCTGCAGATCTCAAGTCAACTGGCACCTCTTCGTGGAGTCTAATCCGCTCTGGAACAACAGAGTGTGCCAGCACCAGGCCTAACCTCAGAAGCACACATCACACTGAAGTCTGCAGTTCTTTGCTAGATTATTGGATTAGCACCTTTCTTTCCCATGACACAGAAAGCCTCTTGAGGACAAGGACTATTTCCAGTGTTGCTTATGACTATTTTCCTTGTTAGTAACACATGATAAATACTCAGTGCAAACTAGTCAAATGAGTGAATGAATGAATGATGAACAGGCACAGAACTTCTCAGGCTTCAGAAGTGGTGATGGCACTGGAACCAGCCCTGATGTCTGCTGGGGGTGCTCCACGGCTTTTCTGAACGCTGCTTCCATTTACCCTAGCCTGAGACACACTCACCTGGCAAAGATTATCTGATTTTTACCAGCCCTCAGAAGGGACTGTTTTTTATTGTGTATTCTAATTGTAGTGTTACAATAAAACTGAAAGAGAATTTTGATAGGTCAGCAATTTGAAGGTACTCATATGAATGAACTATATGGGCTGACAATTATCTATGGTCAAGGAATGACAAGATTGGAGGAGAGTCCAAACCTGAGAGAACAGATGAGAAAGTGTCCCTTAACAGCACATGAAGGCAAATAACCTTTCAGCTCAGAAGTTACCTTTTCTGCACTTCCTATTTAAAAAGTCAAGTGTTTTGGGGTCAGCAGAGCCTAGACAACAATGGAAGAAAACTCATTTAGTTCCTACATGTTTGCCCCATGGTGTAAGACTAATGCAATCTATCTAGAGCTGATTTAAGCATTAACATTCTAATCAAAGAAAATTAGCAAGTGAAAATGTGACAGTGGTTTTGCAGTGGTTCTGCATTTTCAGTACTAACCTAACATTACACACATATACAAACACATACATCGAAACACTTCTGGGGAAGGAATCATCTAATATACTTAAGTTCATATTTTCTAATTCTTAAACGGTTGATGTGTAATTGTAGTATAAAGGTGTCCTTTGATGAATACAATTACTTAGAAAACATTTGGAGAATAGCTGTCAAAGTAATTTGAAAATGATGTACTGGTTCTTCATTTTTCCTTTTCTTTGATTCGTTTATTGATTGATCCAGCTCTTTAGCTGAATTTAATTTCAAATGTATCCACTACATTTTTTTTTTTTTTTAATTGCAAGAGACTCTGGTTTACAGAGAAGAAAAGTTGAGTTAGCCTATTATATGGTTTGGTTGTGTCTTCATCTAAATCTCATCTTGAATTGTAATCTGAATTGTAATTCCTATGTGTTGGGGAAGGGACCTGGTGGGAGGTGACTGGATTATGAGGGTGGTTCCCCCATGTTGTTCTCCATGATAGTCAGCAAGTTCTTAGGAGATCTGATGGTTTTATAAGGGGCTTTTCCCCCTTCACACATTTTTTTCTCTCTTGTTGCTTTGTGAAGAGAGTACCTGCTTCTCCTTATGCCATGATTGTAAGTTTCCTGATGTTTCCCCAGCCATGCAGAACTATGAGTCAATTAAACCTCTTTCGTTTGTAAATTACTGAGTCTCTGGTAGTATCTTTAAAATAGCAGTGTGAAAACGGACTAATACAACCTATTAACTAAGTATCACTTTCCTTGAAGATTTAGGTGATTAGAATTATTAAGACATTTTATGGAAAACACAGGATAGTAGAAAAGCATAGAGAAATTGCTATAATAGACAGTTAGGAATGTTATATTACATTCTTGCTAGCAATTAGTCGGTTTATAAGATGGATTCTAAAACCATGTGTGGGAGCATTTGACTGAAGTTAATTAACATGACTCAGATCATACAGTTTGGGGAAGAAAAAAGCATTTCCCCTCCTGAGGGATGATTTTTTTACTGCTTTTATCTTTTAATGCCAGAGGGAAAAATATCAAGGAAGTTTGCTTTAATCTCCTTAGCTCTTCACTATGATGTATCATATAATGGTACTCTGGCTCACTGGGACCAACCCTATACTCTTGGAGTGAGGATTCCCACTGAGGACAAAGGCTGTTTTAACTTCACACTACTGACCACTCCCCCTAGTGATTTGCATTAACCAGGTGCCTGAATGGAGATAACAGGGTGGCATCAGACCACGGCAAGGGGTTGATTTCCCACTTGGGTGAACTGGTTGACCATGGCCACAAACCTGCAGCCTCAGCCCCACTTAGCCTGGTGTTGCTACTGAGCCGAGAGGTGACACAAAAGAGCATGCTGAGGGTAGGAACAAAACCACAGTAACTGCAGAGAAAAGGATAAATGTTAATCATTTAACTGAACATATACTCATTTGTCAAGCTTCAATGAGATTATCTTGCATAAAGAAAGATGTCTATTGAATGAAATAAGTGTAGGAAAGATGTTAGAGGGTACTGAACAATTGTTTTTATTGCTACAGAATCAGAAGCAATGGAATAAAATTATAGGCAGGAGAGAGTTTATAATAAGTAAATAAGTTTATAATAAGTAAATAAGCATTTGGAATCTCTTTCACCCACTCAGGACGGATGGCTACATGCCACCTTCTTGATGTCCTCTTAACTACCGAAGAATTTGTCCTCTTAACTACTGAAGGATTCATCTGCTTATTTTCCTAAGTTCCTCCTAGGGCTAGACTCTGTGTTCTGCCCTTGGAAGACTGAAAGCCATCTCTAAGTTTATTAGTTCTATATCAAATATGCAAAACCGAAAGTAACCTAAATTTTTCAAAAGTTAACTGTCCTGAGAAATTGCTTTACCTCAGATTTTTGAGTCACTTATTCTTTAAGTTTCCTTAGCCCCTGAAATGATATGTCCCAGGGTTCTGCTCTGTATTTTCCAAATGGAAAATATTTTTAAATTCTTATAAGTTTAGGAGATATAAGCACAGGTTTCTTACATGCATAGATTGTACAGTGGTGGAGTCTGGGCCTTTAGTGTAACCATCACCCAAATAGTGACCATTGTATGCAATAGGTAATTTTCAACACTCAGTCCCCCCCCACCCTGCCACCTTTTATAGTCTCCAGTGTTTATTATTTCACTTGATGTGTCCATGTGTGCCCATTGTTTAGCACTCATTTATAAGTGAGAACAAGTGGTATTTAACTTTCTGTTTCTGAGATATTTCACTTAGGATAATGGCCCCCAGCTCCACCCACGTTGCTGCAAAAGACATGATTTCATTCTTTTTTTTATGACTGAGTAGTATTCCATCATCTATATGTACACTACATTTTCTTTATCCAATCATCTGTTGATGAACACTTAGGTTGATTCCGTATCTTTGCTATTGTGACTGGTGCTGCGACAAACATATGAGTGCAAGTATCTTTTTGATATAATTATTTCTTTCTCTGGTTATATACCCGGTAGTTTTTGGATTGCTGAATTGAATGGTAGTTCTATTTCTAGTTCTTTGACAAATTTCCATACTGTTTTTAAATGGATTTTCACCATTAAAATAGTGATGCTTAAAGGATGATGGTGTGGTATCTGATATTTCAATCAGTGTGAAACATACTCTAATCTTTTATGGCATCTCTAAACTAGTAAGATGGGAAAAAATGGCCGAAGAGAGTCCATGACTTGGATAACGTTGTTCCATCTGAGGCCTTGTGGTTGGAGCTTTTTATCATCATCACCATTGGATTGTCCTGAGGAAGGGAAATCACTTCTAACATTACTGCTATAAGGAACATTTCATCTTTTGCCTTTAATATTAGGTAAATATTGATATTTGGGTTTTCTCTTAATATATAAAAGTTATAGACAGTTGTTTATCATTCAAAGTAACTAGGTATTTTTATCTTAATAAAGGAAATGGTCAAATGTGGAAAAGATAAAGACTTCAAGAATTAAGAGATCAAGTATTTCTTATTTTCCTAAAAACATATTATCTAAAACCATTTCTCATTTCATGATAAGTTAGAACTATGTTCATAGGATTCCACTTGAGGGACAAAAATAAAAGGCCCCATAGGGATTTCAGAAGCTCTGATACTAAGCTGCCAAAACAGGATTTTTGATGTTAAGTGGTGTGAACAGATCTTATTTTAATTGACACGTTTGAAGATGAGTAATAGGATGTGTGAAAGATCAAACTGAATGTACTTCAATGAACATTAAGCAATATTTTTACTAGTAAGTAAAATAATAAAACTACTTCACACAAGAAGGTGTCAGTCACACTTAATGATTTTTAAAGCAAAAGGTATGTGACTTATCTCTCTAGTGTCACAGCATTGTGTTCAAATAAAGGGAAAGTCTCGGAATTATCTGTAAGAAACAAGTGAAGGAGTCTTTTGAGATGATGAGAAATACAAGATTAGGAATTTTCCAAAAGGTCTATAAATCACTAAAGGGATGAGATACTTCTGCCTAAGATAGTGTCACGAGGGGCAGATTTACCTCCTGCCTGAAACAACCAAAAACACCAGACAAAACATGTGATATAACTGTTTGCAAAGCACTGGACATGTGGACAATGAAGGGACAGTGATCACTGAGAGATGGGAAACAAATAAGATAAGCCCCCAAATTGCCCCTGCTCACTTCATAAAGTTGCAGTGCTGTGGGGCAGGCAAAGCCCAGCAGACTCTTTGAATTTAGGAGACAAGGAGGAGAGAGTGCAGGGAGATAAAGGCAGCTGGAATTCTCAGGACAGAGTACCAAAGAGAAGAGAGCTGCCTAAGAGGTCCACAGAGGCTCCAACCAGCAAATGCATGTGAAGAAATTACTCCAGGTTCGGGGGGAAAGAACATCAGAAAAGATTAGAGAACAGGACTTGGTGTCCTTGCAGAGCTAGGAAGAGTACCTATTCCTACCAGGCTGGCTGGAGAAACTCGGAGTTTATGCGGCAGTGGGTAGAGTGCTCAAGGACTTCTTGTTTTAGTAAGTGGGGAGTTACTATCCTTATATTGGGCATGCTCTGGACTTGTCTAACAAATCATAAAAGCAAGACCCAAAAAGGTCAAGCTCTTTCCAAGGGACTTAACTGCCTCAGAACAAAACATAAGAATATTTACAGGAATACAAAAATATCCAGTACCCGACAAGGTAAAACGAGCAATGTCTGCCCATCAATCAAAAAGTTAGGCAGAGACATGAAAGATACAAAAGACATCCAAATTGAACATCTAGAGAGAAAACTAATATGTGTACAATAATAAATACACTGGATAACGTTAATGCTAGATTAGACATGGCAGAAGAAAAGATTAGTGAACTTGAAGACATAGAAACAGAAGCTTTCCAAAATAAAACACATAGAAAAAAGAACAATTCCTCAAAAATAAACAAAAATACATTGGTGAGCTGTGAGATGATGTTAAGCAGACTAATATATGTGTAATTGACGTTTCTGAAAGGGACATAAGAAGAAATAATGGCTGAAATTTGATGAAAACTATATAGCTACCAAACTAAGAAGCTCAGTGAACTCCAAACATGTGAAATATGAGCAAAATTGCACAAAGGCACATCATAATCAAACTGTATAAAGCCAGCGGTAAAGATAAAATTCTTAAAGGCAGCCAGAGAAAGAAGGTGTCCTTTATAGAGGAACACATTAAAATGGTAGTAGATTTCTCACAGGAACAATGCAAGTGAGAAGATCCATCTTTAAATCTGGAAATCTATACCCAAGAAAATGTCTGTTAAAAATGAAGATGAAATGAAGATGTTTCACCCTGAAAGAATCCCTTTAACATTTTTCTTTTCTTCTCTTCTTCTTTTTTTTTGAGACGGAGTCTCTCTCTGCCACCCAGGCTGGAGTGCAGCGGCACGATCTCAGCTCACTGCAAGCTCCTTCTCCCAGTTCACACCATTCTCCTGCCTCAGTCTCCCCAGTAGCTGGGACTACAGGTGTCTGCCACCACGCCTCGCTAATTTTTTGTGTTTTTAGTAGAGACGGGGTTTCACCGTGTTCACGAGGATGGTCTCGATCTCCTGACCTCGTGATCCACCCGCCTCGGCCTCCCAAAGTGCTGGGATTACAGGCGTCAGCCACCGTGCCTGACCTATTTTTTCTTTTCTTTTAGACAAGGTCTCACCCTGTCACCCAGGCTGGATGGAGTGCAGTTGTGCAATCTCAGCTCACTGCCACCTCTCCCTCCTGGGCTCAAGTGATCCTCCGACCTCAGCCTCCTGAATAGCTGGGACTATAGGTGCACACAACCATACCTGGCTAAGTTTTGTATTTTTTGTAGAGATGGGGTTTTACTGTGTTGCCAATGGTGGTCTCAAACTCCTGGGTTCAAGTAGTCCACTTGCTTTGGCCTCCCAAAGTGCTGGGATTACAGGCATGAGCCACCACACTCTGCCAACATTTCTTATTTACTCATTTCTTTTCCAGGATTTGAAACTGCAGTAGGCAAAATAATGGTCCCCCAAGACATTCATTTCCTAACCCCCAGGACCTGTGAATATTTACTTTACATGGCAACAGGGACTTTTCTGAGGGGATTAAGTTAATCTCGAAATGTGGAGATTATCCTGGAGGCAATGAAATTATTACAGTTCTTTTAAGAGAAAGAGAACAGGAGTGTCAGAGCCAGAGACTGCTTTGAAGATGCTTTACTGCTGAGTTTGGAGATGGAGGAAGGAGCCAGGAGCCAAGGAATGCTGCTGGCCCCTGGAAGCCTGCAAGGGAAAAGGCAAGGGAAAAGATCTTCCCCTAGAACCTCTAAAGCAACACAGCCCTGCAGACACCTTAACTGACAGTCCAGTGAAACCTGTTTTGAGTTTCTGACCTCTGGAATTGTGGAATAACATACTTGTGTTGTTTTAAGCCACTAAGCTTGTGGTAATTTGTTATAGCAGCACTAGGAAATTAATACACTTACATTCAGGGATGACACATTCTAATTGACTGATTAACCAGGTAGATTTTACATGTATCTTAGATATTTTTAAAATCTTTAGACATTTGTTAATATCCACACTGCTAATTCCTATTTACTATAAATTAATCTTGAAAAAAACTTACATTTTCTGCTTCAAGATTATTTTAGACATCACTTACTAAATAATTTAAAACCATTGATGATTAAAAGCTATTGTCATTGTAGCAACTCACTCAAATTCATAGTTCATAGAAATTAAAAGAATTTCTATCTTAGTCATTCATCTCTCCTGCATATTAAATTATGTGGAGCCCAGTATGGGAATCCTAAAGCGTGTATTTGATAAAGGTACCTTGTTCAGTGGAGTCATTTTTACATTCTTCCCTATTCCATACTTTTTTTTTTTTTTGAGATGGAGTTTCACTCTTGTCACCCAGGCTGGAGTGTAATGGCGCAATCTCGGTTCACTGCAACCTCCGCCTCCCAGGTTCAAGCATTCTCGTTCCTCAGCCTCCTGAATAGCTGGGATTGCAGGTGCCCGCTACCATGCCCAGCTACTTTTTGTATTTTTAGTAGAGACAGGGTTTCACTATGTTGGCCAGGCTGGTCTCAAACTCCTGACCTCAGATGATCTGCCTGCCTCGGCCTCTCAAAGTGCTAGGATTACAGGCATAAGCCATCCCTCTGGGCCTTATTCCATACTTTTAAAATCAACAACTACAATAAGGAAGCAGGGGTTATGTATGCCTGTAATCCCAAAGTGCTGGGATTACAGGTGTGAGCCAGTGCACTCGGCCTTAGTCCATACTTTTAAAAACAACAACTATAATAAGGAAGCAGCGGTTATGTATACATGATAAGGAGGTAGAAGAAGCAGGACTTTGGGGACAGTCTCATATGATAGCTGGGACTTCAATACTATTGTGAAGAGAGATAGCAAACTAGGAGAAGCAAAAAAAAAAAAAAAAAAGGAGGGCTGTATGAACAAGAAGTCTTCTGGCTAAGTCAAATACTCAAGATTGGCCAAGAAAACGAATGAAGATTCATTAAAGGCAATGAAGACAGTTCACAATTTGAGAAACAGAAGGCCTTAGAGAGTTTAATTATTAATGGGTTATTTTACACCCTCTCTTTTTACACTAAGGCTTGGAATGAAGTGTGCCTTTTACACTTAACAGCACATTTCAATTCAGACAAGCTTCTTTTCAAGAGCTCAAGAGCTGCACAGGACCAGTAGTTAATACATTGGAAAGTGAGGTCTAGCATCTCTCCCTTCACAGACCTCAGGAAAATCCTCCCCTGAGTATTACTTTATCTCCAGTATCTTTACAAAAAAAAAAAGGCTTTGTGGCAAGTTTTCTGGTATTTGAGAATCTGGAGTTATAAACAGGATGCTTGTTGCAGCATTATTCCTCTCACCTGGACTGCCTCCAGGCATTGGGAGGAATTTCTCACTGACAAGTTCTCAGGAGCTGATGAGTAGCCACCGGGTAAAGCCCCAAGTGAGCACCGTTCTCCCGTTTGACTTTAGTCTGTGGTGTCAGATTTTTCCCAAGCAAGTCCTGTGCTTTGACATTTGATGCATTTCTGAAGTGGACTGCCTGTAATATCTCAAGGAAGGCTTCTAGTTATCTTATTCTTAGACCTTAAACCTTCCCCTTTCAAGCATGAAACCAAAAAAGCAAAGTGTGATGTTGGGTCACTTTTCTTCTTCTACCTACCAAAAGTCTGTGTCCAACCTAGTTGAAAGATTTCTTTCAAGCACAGATGAAATTTCAGCACCACATTATATTCTCATTCAATGAACACAACTCCTCTTGTCACTATTAAATTAGTAGCCAGTAGGCTAACTTCTACATCCTTATAATTGCCTCAGCATTTTTTTTGAAAGAGGCAGAAATATTTCTGCTCAACATTTTAAGACTCCATTTCAGTGAGAGGAATCTTTAAACAGTTGTACCTGACCTTGTCTTTAGGTCCTTTTGTTTACCTAAAACGTCTACACTCTCTTTCACACAGTTTTTCTCCAAACCTATTAGAATTTCTTGTGGTCTAGACCAGAGCTCTTAATCAGAAACACAACTGGGGCCGGGCGTGGTGGCACATGTCTGTAATCCCAGCACTTTGGAAGGCCGAGTTGGGCAGATTTCTTGAGGTCAGGAGTTCGAGACCAGCCTGACCAACATGAGGAAACCACATCTCCACTAAAAATACAAAAATTAGCCGGACATGGTGTCACGTGCCTATAATCCCAGCTACTTGGGAGGCTGAGGCAGGAGAATCGCTTGAACCCAGGAGGTGGAGGTTGCAGGGAGCTGAGATTTGTACCACTACACTCCAGTCTGGGTGAGAGAGTGAGACTCTGTCTCAAAAAAAAAAAAAAAAAGAAAAATGGGAGTCACAAGCATAATTGAAAAATTTCCACTAGTTACACTGAAGAAAGAAAAAAGAAAAAAAGCAGTGAAATTAACGTTAATAATATATTTTATGTAACCCAATACATCTAAATGTATTATCATTTCAACATGTAATCAATATACAATTATTAATGGGTTATTTTACACCCTCTCTTTTTACACTAAGGCTTGGAATGAAGTGTGCCTTTTACACTTACAGCACATTTCAATTCAGATAAGCTTCTTTTCAAGAGCTGAATAGCTGGACATGACCAGTAGTTAATATTAATACATTGGAAAGTGAGGTCTAGCATCTCTCCCTTCACAGACCTCAGGAAAACCCTCCCCTGAGTATTACTTTATCTCCAGTATCTTTAACTCTCTACTGGATTCTTTTTCTCTGACTTGAAACATGCACAGCACTCCCCTGAAAACTCTTTGCTTGAATTGTAACCACTTTATGTTTCATTTCTCAATTTCCTATCCCTGATAAGCTCTTTAAATAAAACGCACGACTTTTTCATTGCATTTGCTGTTGCTGACGCCTCGCTGCTTCCCTGCCTTAGGTGCCTTTTCTTACCCCCGCTGGGTCTGTTCTTGTGTCTCCTTTGCTGATTCATTGTACTCTGACCCCTAAGAGGAGGAGGTTGGGGAAGCCAATGGTTCCTGTACTTTATAGAGTGCTTCCCCTGGAGGGCTTCTTACAACTTAAATTGCTTTAGCCAGGCATGGTGGCCTGTACCTATAGTCCCAGCTACTGGGGGTTGGGGAAGAGGGGGTTGGTGGGGGGAGCCCGGGAGTTCGAGGCTGCAGTGACCTATGATTGTGCCACTGCACTCCAGCCTGAAAGTTCGAGGCTGCAGTGACCTATGATTGTGCCACTGCACTCCAGCCTGGGTGACAGAGCGGAGACCCCCATCTCTAAAAAAATAATAAAATAAAGAAACAAAAACTTGAAACCTAAATTGCAGTGCCCCGCCTCCAGAGTTTCTGATTCTAGACATCTGGGTGAAGGCGAAGAATCTGCATTCCCAGTGAGTTCCCAGGTGAAGACGAAGCTGCTAGTCTGGGGACCACACTTTGAGAACCACTGTGAAGTTCAGTCCTCGGCGCCGCTAGCCTTGCTCCCTGCAGGTGCCTGCTCCCCAGCCAGGCTCCCTCTTGCAGCTGTGGGGACCCTGATTCTGTGCAGTGTCCAGGTGGCCTGGGCCTTGGGGTTGACTGGCCCTCATGGTGTCACGGCTGACCTTGTATTAGTGAATCCTGGCACATGGGAAACGAACTACTTCTGGACAGTGACTGGTTCTGACAAATGAGACCTGGGGTTAGGGGGAGTCCAGGAGCTTTTCTTTCTCTGGAAAAGGGACACGAGGCAGGCTTGTTCTCTTCCTGCTTCTGGACACTGTGGCCTGGGGGCATCACCCAGAACTATGGGTTGCCCTGGGCCGCTGGGGGAACAGGTCGCAGAGGCCAAGCTGCGCACTAACCTCAGACACAGAGAGGGAAGACGGAAGGGCTCCAGAGCCGTGAGGAGTTCACTGAGCAAGGAAGGAGGCATCCTGAGGCCTCTCTCCTGCAGTACGACTGACAGGGAGTACACACCTCCTTTGGACCATTTGGAGCTGGGTTTTCTGGTACTTACTGCAGGAAACCTCCAACACTTCAAAAGCTCCCACCTTTTCCTCCTCCAATTGCTATGGCCGGTTGGCTTTTTTCTGAAGCCTTTTTTCAATCCCATTTCTTTCTGTACTGAATTCTCTCCTTCCTCCCTGTCTTTCTTCCTCTGTCAAAGACGAGAGCAGGCCAGTCCCTGACATTTTCAGGACTTAGCGCAGGAATACAAATGAAGGCTCCTGGCCTTCTGCCTCACCCATTTCTCTTCCCACACCTGGATCCACACTATACTATAAGTAGCATACACAAGGGCACCTGAGAGTGTGTCCAGGTTTTGTCCATCAGTCCCTCCTCCCAGCAAAACCTCACTTCTTGGCCATCCTTCATCCAAGGAGAGCACACACTGATGTCTGGTCAGCAATGGGAGGGCAGACCTGGAGAACAGCTTTGCAGGCCTTGGAAGGGGGCTCAGGGACATCTGACTGGTAATTCTACCATCCTAGGTACCTGGAGCATGTCCCACAAGTGGGGCAAGGGGAAGCATGGACTTGGGGGTCTGCACACTCATCATGCTGCTGCGAGGGGCATGGACAGAGGAAAGCCACAGTGGGGTCTTCTGACACAGGGCACAGGGCAGTGGCTTGGACTGCTCAGGTTTCAGAGAGAACTGGATGCAGGATGCCAACGCGATGGACCAGATTCTTTGACTCAGAGTCACATACAGTAAAGGATCCCTTTGTCGTGTATTAACAGGTCATGGGCAACACTTTGATCCTTCCTTGGTACAAGATAGTACAAGATATTACCTTAGGATATTGATTCTCAAAAATATCTGGGAACTTTTGTTTGAGATTAAAAAACATACAGGATGCACAATCAGGCAGTTACATCTTAGTGGTGAGAATTTTTGTTTGCTACCACTTATAATATCTGCAGTCCTTCTTTTTTGGATTCATTTGCTGAAATAAATTCCCTAGTTATTCTTTCAGAAAGGACGTCATCGGGTAAACTTTGCCCAATCACTCATCGTTTTTTCACATTAAATTTGAGTTTGAACTGGTACTGGTAACAAACTAGTATTCACTTTCCCTGAGCACTTGGGAGAATTGATCCAATGACTGGTGGCGTGTAGAATGAATCGCGATGAAACGTCTCGTCCTACCTGCTCCTCATTCCCTTGTAAGTAATCTGTGTTCACTTCTCCCTGCAGCCTGGAACCTTTATATATTCATATATTTATTTATATGTAAATATTCTGAACAGATACCAAACTGTGTATTTCAGGGAAATTTTCTTTTAATTTGGTCAGGATTTTCCCTCTTTCGTTTTTTGTTCTTTTCTTCTGAAATTCCTATTTGATAGACATTTGAGGTTTGGCTCTATCCATCATTCCTACCTCACTCTTCCCATTCTTTCAATCCCTTTGCTTGTTTTCATGATATTTTTGGGAATCCTTCCAGGACATTTATTCTTTAGTTGTATGCATTTTGCTTTGGACTGACAGCGTGTATCTCCCAGGAATTTTTAAAAGAGTGGCTTAGTCATATTTTATTGAATATTTGAGGACAAAGGGATTATATTTTTTTGGTTGTTATGCTTATCTGAAAATTGTCTTTGCTTTTTTTTCTGTTGACAAGATCTCCTTGGGGTGAGTGAGTTCTTCAGTTTGTTGATTTGATGATTCTTGTAGGTGCTGGTGTTCTCTCAAAGTTTGGTGATTCTCAGTTATCTATTCATACTCACGTTGAAGGACTGACTGAAGACTGAAAATTTCCTCAATCCAAATGAGAAATGCTGTTTTCGATTCATGTGCATCTTGATCTCTTCTGTCTGCTTTCTATAATTGTGGGGAGAGCAGGATGGGGGAGACTGCTTTGTTTTGGGGGTGCCAGAGGGGATTTTTCCTTAACTGGAGCGTAGCTTTCTTGGCCTCTCTTGTTACAGTCCTCACTTCAGAACACCCACTCAGAGGCTTCACCGGAAGCTGGGCCAGTTCCAGCTTCAAAGGCTCCATTTCATTGCCCTCCTCGCCCCCAGAGTTCTACTCTGCTTCTCATAAATATAAACCAGCAGAAGAGCTTTTCCTTTGTTGAGAGCACAGCTCCTGGGCCTTGTGAGCCTGAAGGAAAGTGTGCAGCTCCCCGGACTCAAATGTGCATGAGGATGAGGTGCCGAGGCTACCCTGCTCTTCCAAGACCACCTCCTAATTACTGACACACTTGTCCCAGGTCCCTTTCCTGTACAGTTTGCCTCGGAGCTTCTCTCCTAGGCTGTGGTTTGTTGTTATTCTTAACCTTTGAAGGTCCATTCTCTTCTGTGTACTTTGGGCTGTGTTTTCTTTTTTTTTTTTTTTAAATGCAATTTTATACTTAATTGGATTACATTTGCCTTATGGTTCTCTGCTTCATATTTTCAGTGTGATTATGGACTGATTCTTTGTTTCCACTGCAAGTACCTTGATATATGCCCTTGTCCCTCACCAAGGCTGTAGGTGTATCTTCTATGGGATCTCTAGTGTAAGCCCCTTCGGCTCACCTCCAAAACCTAGGCTATCTGCTGTGATAGCCACTGGCCACATGTGACCAATGAGTCCTTGATTTCGAAGACTTTGTACAAAGAAAAGGAATGTAAAGACCTTAATAATAGTGTTAATACCAATTAAAGTTTGAAATTTTAATATTTTGGATGCACTGGCTGAAACATAGCGTTAAAGTTAATTTCATTTCTTTCTATTTCTATAATGTTGCTACTGGAAAATTTAAAATTGTATACATGGCTTGGGTTATATTTCTATTGCTCTACACTGCCGCAGGCGTCATTCCTAAGATAAAATTAGGAGGAGTGGGTTAAGATGATGAGCTGGATATGTACACACACTCCCTATTTATTCTCAAATCTCAGCATAAAACACAAAAGTGCAAGATAATTTATACTCTTTAAAAAAGTGGCAGTGCAGACAGAAGAAAACCAAAGGCAAATTTCTTTGGCAGAATTTATGTGATTTAGGGATCTATTTATCATTAGTGGAAAGGCAGAAAAAGGCCCAGGAAAAAAATTCAATGTTTCCAGCTTGGGAAAATGGGCCAATAGTTGTCATGTTAATGATGTCAGCTGGGAAGCTGTAGAAGGAGAAAAAAGTCTGAGTGAATACGGCAGTGGTGGTGGGAAGATAATGAGTTTGGTTTTGCATTTGCAGTGTTTGAGATGTCCCTGGATTGTCCACATGTTCAATAAATAGATGACAGGGTGAGCAATGCTGGGAAAAGGGCATAAGGCTGGAGGTAAGAGATGGGAATCGTCGTTGGGAGTTGTCGCTGTAGTGGATGAAATCCCAAGGAGCACACAGTGTGAGAGGAGACCTCAGTGCTGGAGCATTGGGAAGTCCACTACTAAAGAGTGGGCTGATGAGGAAGAGCCTTGAAGGAAAAGGGGGTATCAGCAAGAAGAACCTTGATAAACTTCTATACAGGAAGGCCTAATGTAGCAATGTTACAAGGTAGCCACTTAGTGTTTCAGGAGTTACTAGAATATCAGGTGCGCTTTAACCAGCGAAGCATGTTATCAGTCAAGGGTTTTTAAGAGGTGGCGCAAAAACAGGAGGAGAAAGTGCAAACTGTGGACAAAGAGAGTTTGCCCTGGGAACAAGGGTCTCACGTTGGTTTTGATTGGGATGAACAAATCTTGCTCTTACTCTTGCATGCTTGTGAAATATTCTACTAAGTTGTAGAGTTTCTGCCGAGAGATCTGCTGTTAGTCTGATGGGCTTCCCTTTGTGGGTAACCCGACCTTTCTCTCTGGCTGCCCTTAAGATTTTTTCCTTCATTTCGACTTTGGTGAATCTGGCAATTATGTGTCTTGGAGTTGCTCTTCTCGAGGAGTATCTTTGTGGCGTTCTCTGTATTTCCTGGATTTGAATGTTGGCCTGCCCTACTAGGTTGGGGAAGTTCTCCTGGATGATATCCTGAAGAGTGTTTTCCAACTTGGTTCCATTTTCCGCCTCACTTTCAGGCACCCCAATCAGATGTAGATTTCCTTTTTTTACATAATCCCGTACTTCTTGCAGGCTTTGTTCATTTCTTTTTCTTCTTTTTTCTTTTGGTTTCTCTTCTCGCTTCATTTCATTCATTTGATCCTCAATCGCTGATACTCTTTCTTCCAGTTGATCGAGTCGGTTACTGAAGCTTGTGCATTTGTCACGTATTTCTCGTGTCATGGTTTTCATCTCTTTCATTTCGTTTATGACCTTCTCTGCATTAATTACTCTAGCTATCAATTCTTCCACTTTTTTTTCAAGATTTTTAGTTTCTTTGCGCTGGGTACGTAATTCCTCCTTTAGCTCTGAGAAGTTTGATGGACTGAAGCCTTCTTCTCTCATCTCGTCAAAGTCATTCTCCGTCCAGCTTTGATCCGTTGCTGGCGATGAGCTGCGCTCCTTTGCCGGGGGAGATGCGCTCTTATTTTTTGAATTTCCAGCTTTTCTGCCCTGCTTTTTCCCCATCTTTGTGGTTTTATCTGCCTCTGTATGCAACGGCAGCAAAAGCCAAAATTGACAAATGGGATCTAATTAAACTAAAGAGCTTCTGCACAGCAAAAGAAACTACCATCAGAGTAAACAGGCAACCTACAGAATGGGAGAAAATTTTTGCAATCTACTCATCTGACAAAGGGCTAATATCCAGAACCTACAAAGAACTCAAACAAATTTACAAGAAAAAAACAAACAACCCCATCCAAAAGTGGGCAAAGGATATGAACAGACATTTCTCAAAAGAAGACATTCATACAGCCAACAGACACATGAAAAAATGCTCATCATCACTGGCCATCAGAGAAATGCAAATCAAAACCACAATGAGATACCATCTCACACCAGTTAGAATGGCAATCATTACAAAGTCAGGGAACAACAGGTGCTGGAGAGGATGTGAAGAAATAGGAACACTTTTACACTGTTGGTGGGACTGTAAACTAGTTCAACCATTATGGAAAACAGTATGGCGATTCCTCAAGGATCTAGAACTAGATGTACCATATGACCCAGCCATCCCATTACTGGGGATATACCCAAAGGATTATAAATCATGCTGCTATAAAGACACATGTACACGTATGTTTATTGCAGCACTATTCACAATAGCAAAGCCTTGGAATCAACCCAAATGTCCATCAGTGACAGACTGGATTAAGAAAATGTGGCACATATACACCATGGAATACTATGCAGCCATAAAAAAGGATGAGTTTGTGTCCTTTGTAGGGACATGGATGCAGCTGGAAACCATCATTCTTAGCAAACTATCACAAGAACAGAAAACCAAACACCGCATGTTCTCACTCATAGGTGGGAACTGAACAATGAGATCACTTGGACTCGGGAAGGGGAACATCACACACCGGGGCCTATCATGGGGAGGGGGGAGGGGGGAGGGATTGCATTGGGAGTTATACCTGATGTAAATGACGAGTTGATGGGTGCTGACGAGTTGATGGGTGCAGCACACCAACATGGCACAAGTGTACATACGTAACAAACCTGCACGTTATGCACATGTACCCTAGAACTTAAAGTATAATAATAATAATAAATAAATAAAATAAAATAAAATAAAACCAAACAAGTCAAAAACTGCCAAAAAAAAAAAAAAAAGAAATATTCTACTAAGAGATTTAACTTAGCCACAGTAGGAAATGTCACCAAATTTATGTGAACTCCAAATTTAAAGCAGAATACAAAGACATTTCAAATCCTAACCACCTGGCCAGAGGGGGATTCCTGTTGTTTTTAACGTTATAGTAATAGAATTTGAAAGGTGAAAAGAAAGATCTCTTTGTAAACAAATAGAGGCATGGATTCACTTCATTTCTTTTCTGTGGCCTAAATTTGTAATACAAAACACTGAACAACACCACAAAGCCTAGAATCACTGTCAAAATGTCAATATGAGAACTTGGACTAATTCGTAAGTTGAAGTCCAAGGATATTCTGGAGGACCTGAATGAAAAACTTGACCGTGTTCCTAATGTTTGCAAAAATAAGTAGCCAGACAAGGTTTATGTTGAGTTAAAACCATAATCTATGGTGGTGGATCCAAAATAAACCTTAAAACAACATAAAGACAAAGGCATGAGATTTCTGCTTAGCAGCTCAAGCATCTGTTTTTGGAATTTTGGCTTTTGGGATTTAAGAACAGATTTAAATGTATGACTTTATCACTGATTGGAACAATCCATTATCTAGATAGTGGAGTAGATTGTGATCAAATTACAACATAATACCTAAAGAGGCATCAATATGGTGTTGTAGAAAGAACAATAGATTTAAAGTTCCTCCACTCAACAACATGCTTGTGTGTGTGTCTACTACCCTGCAAGTACTGTTCTAAATAATAGAGTAAGGCCAGGCATGGTGACTCATATCTGTAATCCCAGCACTTTGGGAAGCTGAGGTGGGTCGACCACCTGAGGTCAGGAGTTAGAGATGAGCCTAGCTAACATGGCAGAACCCCACTGCTACTAAAAATATAAAAGTTAGCCAGGCGTGGTGGCACGCACCTGTAATCCCAGCTACTCAGGAGGCTGAGGCAGGAGAATTGCTTGAACCCAGGAGGCGGAGGTTGCAGTGAGCCGAGATCCTGCCACTGCACTCCAGTCTGGGTGACCGGGTGAGACTCCATGTCAAAAAAATAAAAAATAAAAAATAAATGAATAAATAAAAAATACAGTACAGCTATTAAGACAAAATCCCAGCCTGCTTGGAGTTAACAATCTAGTTGCCAGATACAGATAAATATTTAAGTAAACAACCACATGGATAATTTTAAATAAGTGCCCTGAAGAAAATAAAAATGGGACACAGATGATAGGGTGGTAGGGGAGCACTAAGGGGAACAGCATCTAGAAAGGGTAAAAGCTCAGAGACCGGAGAAGCTTGTTAGTTCAAGAAGGAGAAAGGGGGCCAGGGTGGCCGGAGTTTCACAGAGCTTGGTGGGTGGGGAAGGTGTAGGAGATGAAGATGGAGAAGTAGTGCTCTATTTGCCTTAAGAAGTTTGGATTTGGTTCCATTTGTTACGGGGAAGCCTTTAGCAGGTTTTAACCAGGAAACTGTTATGATCTAATTCACCCTAACACAAAATCACTCCGGCTGCTCAGTGGAGAATGAACCATTGGAGATAAGAGTGGGAACTGAGGAATGAATTATGAAGCTATTGCCATGGATTAGGGATGAGAAAAGCTCTGGTTGCAGAAGATGAGATAGTAAAAAGAAATTGGACTAGAAACTGTTTTGGAACCAAAACTGATCGGAGGGGTTTTGGAAAGGTAGCACAAAAAAGAAATCCAAGACAATGTTAAGTTTTTGGCATGAGCAATTGATATATGGGGATGATATCTACTGAGGCAGGAAAGACGGGACAGAGGTAGGCTTGAGGTAAGTGAGGATTTTGTTTTGGACCTGTTACATTGGAGATGTTTATTAGATATTCAAGTGGAGAGGCCAAGTTGGCAGCTGGATTAATGAGTATGAGGTGAGAAGGGATGTCTGAGCTGGAGATAACAGATTTGGATGACATCAGCATGTTAATGTTATCTGAAGCCCTGGGACTAAATGCGATCATCTAGGAATAGAGGAGAAGGTCATCAAGAAAAGAGCTCCTTGGGGTAGTCAATGTTCTGAGGTCCAAGAGAGGAGGAGGAGGAGGAGAAAGCCAGGGTTTCTAAGAGAAGTGGCCAGTGAAGCAGAAGGGAAACCAGAGGTGAGATGGTTCAGAACCTGGAGAAGAGAGTAGTTTAAAAAGGAAGGACTAGTCCACCGGTTCGAACTGCTGAGTGACTAATCTTCTTTCAATGTTTGTGTAAGTATGGCAGTGCCTGTCTACATTGGTGGAAGGAACATGCCTACCATATTGTAGAGGGCATTCAATAAGTACTAACTTACCTTTTTCCCTCGAAACAGTCACTGGGCTCCAGCCAGGCACTGCCAGGTACTGTGGTAGGCACTGAGCGAATCAGCAAGGCATGAGAAATAGATTATGAACTGATGAGCTCACAGTGACTTTACCCTTTGCAGATATTTGTCCTGGCATTGCAGGGTTTTATTGAGAACAGTGATTCTCAAGATGTGGTGCCCCGACCAACAGACTCTGCAGAACCTGGGAACTCGTTAAAAATGCAAATTCTAGGGCTTCACCCCAGACCTACTGAATCCCAAACTCTGGGGTTGAGGCCCAGGAACCCGAGTTTTAACAAGCCCTGCAGGTGACTCTGATGCCTGCTGACGTTTGAGAACCACTGGTAAGGAGGAGAGCAGGCTGTCCTCTGGAGAGCTGTCATTTAAGCTCCATTTAAACATGATAGTCTCTAAAGAGAAAGTGTAAAGCATAGACGTAATGGGTAGTATTGATCACTCTGTTTCATTTCTGAAGCCCATAGTTGGTTATTTTGGCTTAAAGAGCATTTGACTCCTCTTTTGGCTTCAGACTACGTGGAGCTATTTTTTAAAAAATTGAGTTTATGTATTTCCACAACTAAGTAAAACTGTTGAGGGCTTCTGAGAAAATCACCCAGCTATGCAGACTGATTCCTGTATATACATATAGGATAAATGTGTGCCTCTCAACTGCATTGGACACTTGATGCCAAGAGGCAAGCCACACTTCCCTTGTTAGCACTCCTTCACATTCTCCCTGCAGCTGTTTGGAACATTTCATTTGTCTATTTGCTTATCAGTACCAACAAATCATCTTACTGCTTACTCTTCACAGATAAAATCAGTTATTGGAAAAACGTCCTGACACTAATCCAGAATATGTACCTAGTTCTATCACATCTTTCTGCCTTTGATCACGTTTAGATGAAGGAGACATAACTGCTCTAATTTGAGCGTAAATTTACTGGGACCTCACCCTGCCCCACTTCTTTCTCCTGTATCTTAAATCCTTCACTGACCCTTAGTATCTTTCCTTTAATATTTAAATATGCTAAGATACTCTTTCATCTTAAAAGGCAATGCTAAATCTTATCCCAATTTCACATCATTTTTACGCAGCTATTGATCTCCACTTTTTATTTTATGCAGTAAAATTTCTAGCACTTGTCTATCTTGTTCCCTTTGTATCCCTATTAATCAGTGTGTCATTGGCTCATGGCAGGCACTCAACTAAGACTTGCTGAATAAAATGGCTAACTATATACCTTACCAAAAACTTGGAAACACAGAAAGTTACTGACAAACATATTATGTGCAATCTCTTTACCCAAACAGACCATCATAGAACTTTTAAATGTTTAACATCTTTATATTTGTATTCCTGGCTTTCAAAAGACATATCACAGTTTGATGAAGTTTTACAAAGAACACAGTAATATTTGGAGGATGATTTCAAACCAATATCCAATTATTTGTGCAAATATTATTTAGAATAAGTGGAGGTAATTGAAATTCAAAGAAAATGCCTTTCCTGAAAACTTTGAATCATCATACCCAACCAAACTTTATTGGAACAGCTAATAAGTAATAACATGCAAGGGAGGTTTATTTTTTTCTTTCTTGTCCCTGCGCAGCTATGAGGAACTAATAATCAAAATAATTAACAACGAGAAGAGAAATAATTAAGAGGACCTGGTAACAAACAAAACTGTTGATTTGTTTTGAATACAAATGACATGGCATTCTTTCTCCAACTTTCTTTTAAAAGACACTTTGCAGGTGGCAAGAAACCAGCGAGACAACCTGGAAAGAAGTTAACTAATGAATGAACAGCAGTGGGGACATAGGATGTATATTCTGAAAGAGAAATACTATTCTCCTTAACAATATTCAAAGAAAATTATGATTATTTTGCTACTATGAAATAGTTTACAAGGAAAAATTTGAAGATTGAAGTAGTTCAACTTTCCAGGTCAAACTATGTGAACTTCCATCTGCCAAAGTTTACAGCAATTCTACTATTACAAAACAATATACTAGAAATCTCACTAATGATCATGTAGTCAATCAACACACCAATAATTATTGTCTAAAAAGAAATACAACTTTTAGTCATTCCTTCTTGAAGACTAAGTGGCAGAGAAAAAGAGTGGGGTCTCCTGTGGTTACCACTGGTTTTTCCAAAACGTTCCGCCACATTTTACTCAATTAGGCGTTGACTGAGTGTGTTACACCGCTGACCCATTCTAGCCATAGGAAAAGAATACTAAAGAGAAAAGGGTGCTTGTTCTCAAAACAAAATAGATATACACAGAAAGAAGACAGTGGTTTAGGACCTTATTTGTAAAAGAGATCCAGAATAAAGTAAAGGTACCAGTCCTTGCAGAAAAACTGTGGCCCAAGTTATAGCAGTTTCACGACTTCAGTCTATTCTTAAAAAAAATCCTACCAAAGAAATTAGCACAGATCAGCTCTTCAGTATTTTATTTTAGTAGTGACTATCCACAAATTATGCAAAATCAAAATTAGACCCTTAATAAGAGTGCCAACTTCCTTCTGCCAACTATTCTATGTCTGTCAACGTGCAGTTAAGGAGGTTCTATCCAGCAATGATCTTTATTTAATTTTTTAATGTGTTTCATGTAAAAAGCCTTTCTTGAATACAATATGTAAAGGAAAAGACTCTAGGATTAAATGCTTCTGATAAAGGGCCTTCTTAGGACTATCAGTCTTGTCTGTGTCTGTGTGTTAAGACGGAAAGCACACGAAGAGAAGTCAGCAGATTTGTTGTGTTAGGATGTGGGCGTTTAATCAGTGCTTAATACTAGTGGTAAGTTTGATTAATGTTTGTCTTTGTAGGTAAAGCAACAGAACACAGTTTTCCAGAGCAACAAGAAGCAAACATTTTACAAAAATGAAAATGCAGAATTTAAGATGAGTTGACTACCATTGTACTCCTACAAGTTACCCTTGTCATGCTTCTCTTCTTTCATATAAAAATATGATTTATTGAATTTTATTTCAGCTAAATAATCAGAGTTTTAGTTTTAAATCCCAGAGAATAAATGAGATGAATTCTTTGGGTATTTTCAAACCCCGGAATTCCAGTAAAATATGGCAACTAGAAACAAAGGAAAAGAAAATAAAACGACTTCATCCCAGTATTCTTATTGAAGCCATTAGGATCAACTTTGTAGCACTAATAATAAAAAGTCCTCCAAAGAAAGAGAGCTTTGGTAATGAACCTTTGTACTTTAACTCAAATACACTGTCAAAAGTGATTTTACAACAAATGTAAGGGCTCCAAATTATAGCAGATATATAATAGAAATGTGTGGGACATGAGAGAGAAATGTTGGCCTCATCAAGAAGTACATCTTCTAGAAAATCTAAAAAATAAAAAGAAACTTAGAAGATAAACATCTTGCGCTATATCAGACTGCAAAATAGTAATACAGTTTCACTCTTAGTTTTTAATCAATTAATTCTCAAACAGGTACTAAAACTAGAACCAAGGATATTTTATTATTAAATCAGAGATATCTCGACATTAGTATTAACATTAAAAATATGCAAGCAAAAGGGCTTTTCTTCCCCCAAATTGAACTGAAATCCACTTTAATATCAACTGGGTTTCAAGAATAAAATATAAGCCCCTGCCCTAGTTCCGAGGTCCCCACAGGAGCCCTGCACCCTGGGCCTGTAAGGTCTGCTTCTGCCCTTGTCTCCGAGCTGAGTATGCATTTATTTCCAGAAGTGGGAAATGTTGGAACACAGATTTAAGGCTTCATCAAGCACTGAGACAGCTGGAACCACCCTCCGATTTCACATCTGCCCCCTCTAGCACCGCACATCTACTCCAGGTTATTGCAACCAAAGAACAGCTACCTCCACCTGCCTTCTTTCGGTAGCTACAGCATAACCTCAAGGTCGCTTTTCTCCATCTAGCTTTCAGTCTGTAGCATTGACCTAGAACATGAACCAGACTCTGGCCTCTGGCAAGAACTTTGCAGTGAATTGTTGACCAGTTTGTGATGGTAGTTTCTATTATTTCTATTCAGAGATAGGAGTTCTTTTCACCCTAAGTGCTTTCCATTCGTTTAGAATTAAGTCCTCTAAATCAGTGACTTAACATTTTTTTTGACAGGGGACTTTATTGATGTACACAATGAGGTAGGGCTCCCTAGGTCTCACCCTCTTCAGGGGGTCTGCATGGAAACTGTGAGGAGGGGAGAGTCTCAGTGTTATGGGGGACTGAGTGTGGCAGGGACTCCCCATCAGCTGAGGGCCTCTCTCTTCCTCTCGTGCTCTCGCTGGGGCTGGTGTCCAGCTGGCTGCTATTCCTTGGAAGTCATGTGGACCATGAGGTCCACTACCCTGTTGCTGTAGCCAAATTCATTGTCATACCAGGAAATAAGGCTTGACAAAGTGGTTGTTAAGGACAATGCCCACGCCAGCATCGAAGGTGGAAGAGTGGGTGTTGCTGTTAAAGTCAGAGGAGACAACCTGGTGCTCAGTGTAGCCCAGGCTGCCCTCAAAGGTCCCCTCCAATGCTTGCTTCACCACCTTCCTGATGTCATCATATCTGGCAGGTCAGGTCCATGACCAACACATTGGTGGTGAAGACAAGGAAGGCCATGCCAGTAAGCTTTCTATTCCGTTTCAGGATGACCTTGCCTACAGCCTTGGTAGCACCAGTAGATACAGGGATGATGTTCTGGAGAGCCCTGTGGCTGTCACACCAGTTTCTTGGAGGGGCCATCCACAGTTTTCTGGGGGCGGTAATGGCGTGGACTGTGGTCATGAGTCCTTCCATGATTCCAAAGTTGTCATGGATGACCTTGGCTAGTGGGGGGCAAAGCAGTTGGTGGCACAGGAGGCATTGCTGATGGCCTTGAGGCTGTTTTCATACTTCTCATCGTTCATGCCCATCAGCAGATGGGGCAGAGATGATGACCCTTTTGGTATCCCCCGCAAGTGAGCCCCAGCCTTCTCCATGGTCATGAAGACACCAGTGGACTCCACAGCGTACTCAGTGCCAGGATCATCTCATTAATTTTGGTGGCATCTCACCTTGGACGATGAGTGATGTGATTTTCATTGATGACAAGCTTCCCATTCTCAATCTTGATGGTGCTGTGGAATTCGCCATGGGTGGAATCATACTGGAACATGCAGACCATGTCATTGAGGTCAATGAAGGGGTAACCGATGGTGACAATATCCACTTTACCAGAGTGAAAGCAGTTCTGGTGACCAGGTGCCCAATACGACCAAGTTCGTTTACTCTGGCCTTCACCTTTACCTTGGTGTCCCAGGGACATGGCTGGTTTTACATAAGAATACGTAGCTGTCTATCAAATGGGAGGAGCAGAGAGCCTGATTCTTACTTTTATGATTTCTTTTATTGTTCCAAAGCTCTTCCCAGTCTAGAACTTTCGAAGACGATTCAATTTCCCCCCTAGTTTTTTATGGGTTGATGTTGCACACTTAACTTCTTCCATCTGGAATTTACTCTGTTGTATAGGACAGATCTTGATGGACAGAGGCAGAGGAGGGGGAACAGCATTAGTGAGGTTTTAGAGGAAGAATTAAATGAAGAGTATGTGGAAAGTGTACATATGTAAGTCCACTTCTCTGGTGAAATGACCACATTGAGTCATAAAGACATACCTAAGTGTCCATCAACAGATAAATAAATAAATGAAATGTGGTGTATATACACAATGAAATACTACAAAGCCACAAAAAGAAGAAAATGCTGTCATTTGCCCACATGGATGAACCTGCATGACATTACGCTAAAAGAAATAAGCCAGGCACAGAAAAACAACTATGGTCATGTACCACATAATAATGTTTCGATCAACCACAGACCACACTGCATATACAGTGGTGGTCCCATAAGACTATAAAGCCCTATTTTTACCATGATTTTTCTGTGTTTAGATGCACAAATATTTACCGCGGTGTTACAATTGCCTACACTATTCAGCACAGTACCACGTGTACAGGTCTGCAGCCCAGTAGCAATGTGCTAAACCATATAGTCTAGTTGTGGGGTAGGCTCTACCATCTAGGGTTGCACTCTACAATGTTCAATCAGTCATGATATCGCCTAATGATGCATTTCTCAGAATGTACTCCCATGATTAAGCGACACATGACTGTACTGTATTAACTCACTTATATGTGGATTTTTGAAAAGCATATCTCTTAGAAAGAGAAAGTAGAAAGTCGGTCACCCGAGGCGAGGCTGGAAAGGAGAGGAAGAGACGGGGAAAGAAAAGATGTTGGTCAAAGTGTACAAAGTTTCAGTTAGACTATCACACTGCAACTGTTACACTGCAACTGTTACCCTGCATGGTAACCACAGTTAAGCATGTTTGTTTCAATATTGCTAAAATAGATTTTTAATGTTCTTACCACAAAAAATGATAAATTGGGAGATGACAGATATGTTAATTAGCTTGACTGAATCCTTCCATAATGCATACGTAGATGAAAACATCACATTGTACCCCACAAATATACACAATTATTATTTGTCAATTAAAAGTAAAAATATGGCCGAGTGCAGTGGCTAACACCTGTAATCCCAGCACTTTGGGAAGCCAAGGCAAGTGGATCACTGGAGGTCAAGAGTTCGAGACCAGCCTGGCCAACATGGTGAAACTCCATCTCTACTAAAAATACAAAAAAAATTAGCCAGGCCTGGTGGCACATGCCTGTAATCCCAGCTACTTGGGAGGCTGAGACAGGAGAATTGCTTTTACCCAGAAGGTGGTGGTTGCAGTGAACTGAGATAGTGCCATTGTGCTCCAGCCTGGGTGACAGAGTAAGACTTCATCTCAAATAAATAAATAAATAAACACACACACACACACACAAAAACGGGGGGTAGAGATGGTAGGAAGGAGGAGAGGAGAGGCTGTAGGGGTCTGATCTCAGGCATCGTGACCTCTCTGGAGGCAGCACCTACAGCCTCAAGTGAGTCTTGGCTGGGTGGAGGAAGCAGGACCTGGGAGGAGCAGCCCAGCTCCTAACAGGAGCATAGAGGAGGAAGCCTCTGCCACAGGAGGGACACCAAACTTTGCAGCTGCACTTGATGAGTGGGAGCAGAAAGTGCTTATGGCATTATAATATATAATTTGTGTCCAAAATGAAGTGGGATATTCATCTTTACCCATAGTAATTTTGTTCAATGTGATTTAAATGTGTTTGCAAAGGAAGGGCATCTCTAGCCTAGCTGGATACCTGAGCTTTGCTTAGATGTACAGGTGTTTCTGCCACGTAGCTTTCCTACTCCTTTCCAGAAAGAAAAAGAAACAAAACACTCAGCAATTTTCACTGCACGGTTCTCTCTCTAGGGTCCTGACAGTTTGTCCATATGCTTATTACTGCGTACTTTTCCAGGTCGCTTTTTACAAATTTATTTATTTTTTGAATTGAAAAATATTGTATATATTTACAGTATACATGATGTTTTGAAACATGTATACACATATCATATATTCATATACATATATCAAGCTAATTAACATATTTATTACCTCATAGATTTGCCATTTATTTGTGGTGAGAATATTTAAAATTCTACTCTTGTAGTAATTTTCAAGTACACAATGCATCTTTATTAACTATAGTCACCATCTTGTTCAATAGATCTCTTGGACTTATGCCCTAAGGTCACTTTTTAAAGACAAGATCATAGTTCTTTTTCATATAGATTCTCATTTTTAAAGAATGCATGGTTAGCAAATACATTGGAAACAGTGGAACTTCAAAATGCGAGAGAATTTAAAAAGTAGAAATGTTTGTCTCCAAAGGCCTGCATTTTTGTATGGACAGAACGCCAGATATTGGCCTCCATCAGATGAAAGTGGACTTTATTGGTGAGAAACTCAGTTATCCTTTGCACTTGCTCCGCTGTCACCTTTGTGATTTGATTCAAAGCTAGCAAGGAAAAGGACATACTTCAGCATAACTCGACATGGGGAGAAGAGACTAAAGATTTGTGTTCCCACAAGGGAAGTATGAGTGTCTTCTGATGCTGCATTCTGAGGCTTCCGTCCTCATCCTGACCCATGAGGGTTCAGACCTGGCGGAGACCACAGCTACTGCTAACGTTACACATGTAGGAGGCAGGGCTGTGAGGTGAGGGAATTAAAAGGTTGCAAAAAGATTTAAGGACCTTAGAGGGATGGAAAGGAAAAGAAGAGTTTCTGGGGAATGTTCTCTGCCCAAGGTAAAGGGGTGTCACGTGATGCCCCAGAAGGCTCTATAGCTAAGAACAGGGCACTGGGGACAACCAACAGAATGAGTGGAGTAGGTGAGAAAAACTCTCCCTAAATCTCCAAGGCCCTTCAGATTATGCAGGGCTTGGGACAAAATGCTTGAGATTGAAATAAAGGACTGATTGACTATTTTTCAGGGAGTCCCAGGATGGCCTGAACTGGATAATACAGATTTTGTGGTGTACTGTACCATCTATATGTATATGAAGTATAGTGGTGGATTCTGTTTCACAGGAATTTCCTCAATCATCTGAATCTAGTGATTCTTCCCTCCTCTGATCTCCTACAACACATACTTTTCATTGCTATTGCCTTATGACGACTCTTCTGTAGTTATCTTGACTACTTTTTATATTATATTATTGGTTACTATTGAACTTTCTTTTCCTGATGGGTAAAAGTAAAATGCATTTTCTAATAAAAAATAATGCACCGAGAGCCTATCTGGTCAGAAATAACAGGAAGAAAAAAAAAAAAAAAAAAAAAGAGACTCTTGGGGACAGATAAAAGAAAAAAAGAAAAAAGATCTTCATGCAATGGAAAAGCTTCTGAAACTTCTCCAGTTTGTAGTCTTTGGAAAGAGAAAAAAAATCAGAAAATCCTAAGACAAAGCATCCAGGATCTTAACCATTTTTCACTGTGATTTTTCACCTTGCTTTTTAGGATGCAGATTTTGTTGTCATTAAAATGTTTATCTCTAAAAGTCACACTGTCTCCATGTCGTGTATGCATCTCAGCCACTTCGACACACTTATACATGGACATGTGCCTTCTTCAGATCACCTCTGACTCAATACACATACTGTGCTCCGTGACACGGAATTGACAAGATACAATATGAACGATTAACTTTGCAATTAATGTTTTCTATATTATTTTCTATAATATAGAAAATGCATTTGCTTTTGGAGCAGGACAGACTGACTTGTGATTTGGTGCTGGTAATTAACTTCTCTGAACATCAATGGGGGCACCTCTCAGAGACCTGGTGAGGTTTCCATGGGATGGCCTGTGATAAGTTCTTATTATCTACGTGCCTGACACATGGTAAGCCCTTAAGACATTCATTCCATTTATAGCCCTTCTTCCCCTCATCATTAAGTCTTTTCTTTCCAGCTGGTATGGAAGCTCAGTGATGGCAAGAAGCCCATTTTGTACTTCTTGGTATATTCTACAACATTCTAGGACTGTGAGTTGCAGACTTAGGTAATTAACAATTACTTACAAATTTGAATTGAGAATGTGACAGAATGGTGAAAAATCAAAACATGAACCATCATTGCTTATATATCTGATGAAATTTGTTTTGAATTTTTTAAAGTATCATTTTATATAATTACTAAAACCTTAATATAATGACTAAAGAGTAAAATGGTTTCACTATTGCTTGTATCTGAGGAATTATATAACATATCAGCAACAAAGGTTCCCAAAAAACTTGCTTATAGAAAATATTAGATACATACTTATTAGAGGGTTCTTTTGGGGGGTTCTTCAGAGTCAAAGGAATATAGAAAAATATTTGTTTTTTAGATTTATTTTTCCTTATTTGAAATTTCAAAGCAAAATTATACGCACATTTGTTTCTTACTCATTAATTTAGTATTTGTAAGAATTTAAGGGCTATCCATCAGGAAAAAGAAAAAGGTACCTTGAATTAATAATGATAATTATAGTGATTGCCATTACTTAATTATGCCAGGTACTTATATAATCTCAAAACAGTACTTTAGGGACAAATTTATTTGTATGCTCTAACATGACCCTAAATTCAACATTCCCCAAATAAAGTTCATTTGCCTGATGTACTCACTATGTGTCAGTATCTGCTTTTAACAGAGGAAGCAGCTAAGCCTCCAAGGATCTGTGGCTTGCCAGCTCACACTAGTTGCTGGGGGTGGCAAGAATCTATTTTCCATGAAGTAATGTACAAAATGGGCCATCTCAAGTACCACCGCTACCTGAGACATCATTAGGTTAAAAAAATGCTTTATGTTCTCTATCAAAACTGAATGCAAGATTAAACCTGTAAAAGAACAAACTGAACAAAGAATGATTAATACCATAATGTAAGATTATGGCATTCCTCATAGCCCACCCTCCTTCCAAGAACAAACCAATCTAAATTGCCTCTGTTTAAAAAAGACTCTCCTATTATGAAAGAAACACTTGTAAAACTTACCAGAATGGGAAAATTAATCATTAGCCTGTTCTAATGATTTAGAGCATTGTTTAGAGAGATAAATAACACAGTCAGCAGGACCATTGCAGTTAGGCAGGTTCTTAGACAACACCCCTATAGTGACAGCAGTTACCACTGAAATGCTCCCCGGGAACATGGAACTGCAACTTGTGGTATAGGTTTCTTTCCCAACAAAAGACAGGCACAGAGAGCCTATCTGGTCAGAAATAATGGGAAGAAGAAAAAAAGAGGCTCTTGGGGACAGATAAAAGAAAATAAAAGATTCTCACAGAATGGAAAAGCTTCTGAAACTTCTCCAGTTTGTAGTCTTTTGAAAGAGAAAAAATTAATCAGAAAATCCTAAGACAAAGCACACAGGATCTTAACCATTTGTCACTGTGATTTTCACCTTGCTTTTTAGGATGCAGGTTTTGTTGGCATTAAAAAGTTTACCTCTAAAAGTCACTCTGTCTCCGTGTCATGTATGCATCTCAGCTACTTCGGTAAACGTATTCATGCACATGTGCCTTCTTTAGGTCACCTTTGACTCAATACACACACTGTGCTCCATGACACGGAATTGACAAGATACAAAAGAGCAATTAACTTTGCAATGTTATTTATTATGCAATATGAGATGTTTAATTGGTCTCTGGTCATTTGCTTCTGGTTAATTTTTTTTTTTTTTTTTTTTTTTTAAGACAGAGTCTCGCTCTGTCACCCAGGCTGGAGTACAGTGGCGTGATCTCTGCTCACTGCAAGCTCCGCCTCCCAGGTTCAGGCCATTCTCCTGCCTCAGCCTCCCGAGTAGCTGGGACTACAGGCGCCCGCTGCCACGCCCGGCTAATTTTTTGTATTTTTAGTAGAAACAGGGTTTCATCATGTTAGCCAGGATGGTCTCGATCTCCTGACCTTGTGATCCACCTGCCTCGGCCTCCCAAAGTGCTGGGATTACAGGTGTGAGCCACCATGCCCAGTTTGGTTAAGCTTTAATGCTCATTCTCTTCCCATGTATGAGTTTTCTTACCTTCTGATATGAGTTTCGTTGCACCCCCCAAAATGTATATGTTGAAGTCCTAACCCCTACTATTACAGAATGTACATGTTTTTTTTTTTTTTTTTCTTTTTTGAGACAGAGTCTCGCTCTGTCGCCCGGGCTGGAGTGCAGTGGCCGGATCTCAGCTCACTGCAAGCTCCGCCTCCCGGGTTCACGCCATTCTCCTGCCTCAGCCTCCCGAGTAGCTGGGACTACAGGCGCCCACCACCGCGCCCGGCTAATTTTTTGTATTTTTTAGTAGAGACGGGGTTTCACCGTGTTAACCAGGATGGTCTCGATCTCCTGACCTCGTGATCCGCCCGTCTCGGCCTCCCAAAGTGCTGGGATTACAGGCTTGAGCCACCGCGCCCGGCCTACAGAATGTACATGTATTTGGAGATAGGTTCTTTAAAGACGTGATTAAGGTAAAAATGAGGCCATATGGGTGAATCCTTATCCAATATGACGAGATTTCTTATAAGAAGAGATGAGGACACAGACACAAGGAGGAATGACCATGTGAGGACACAGGGAGAAGCTGGCCATCCAAGCCAAGGAGAAACCAACCCTGCCTACACCTCGATCTCGGACTTCAGCCTCCAGAACTGTCAGGACATTAATTTCTGTTGTTTCAGCTGCCAGCCTGTTGTCTCTTCTCATGGTGGCCTGAGAAAACCAAAATCCCTTCTGAGGGCAGGTCCCTCCAATGGTCTCCCCGGACTCAGGATGGCTTCTGTCTCCACAATGTCTCAGAGGTCATATCACTTCAATTACCCAAGTCTGCCCTGTGCTAGATCATTCAAATGGAAATCCCAAGTCTCCACTGACCGACAAAGTCTCAGGTGCACATTTTTGGCTGCCTTGAGACTGCTTCACTTGTCTGTTCTGACAGCACTCTAAGCTCCCGGTGTCTAAAACAATTCCTCTTCTGATTAGACTGATGTACTCCTCTCACATTCACCCTGTCACCCAGGCTGGGGACTCTACAGCCATTTTGAACGTTCTTTCCTGATGCTTCTCACAGCCAAGCAGTCATCCCCTTTCCTTGCCATTCCTCCATTTTCACTTCTTTGGCATTTTCTCTGCCTCAACCTCGGTTGAGGCCTATTTATGTTAGGCCAGTCCACAGTCAACTCCTAACTGAATCCCCTGCCCCTAGTCCTGCCTTGTCGCACGCATGTCTCATCAGCCCAGGTTCATCTTTCCCCTGCTAGTCCATTTTGGTGTTTGGGCCTTTCTTTTGCCCACAGAGCTCAGCCCGTTCTGAAGGCCCTGACATATTTGATTCCTGACCACTCTTCACCATTGTTCCTTGCCTATGCCCTCCATTCAGACAGGTTTATTGACCGATCCCAACCTTGTGTTCGCTCAGCGATGTCTTATTTCCACCCTCATTGTTTTTGCTCAAGCCATTGTCGCTTCTTGGAAATCGCTTGCGTTTATCTAATCCTAACCCATTCTTCAAAGGTAATTTCACATCTCATGACTGTGTGAACCCTTCTTCAAGGACACCAGCCACATGATCTGCCTCCTTGAGTTCCTCTAACATATCCTGGTCACCTTTCTACTTGATTAGCAAGAACCTCCGAGCTGCATGTGATGCCCAAGTGTCATACTGTCTCCCTCTCTTCTTGATGTGATTTATGTTACTGCTTTCAGTTCCATTTTAAAGTCTCTTTGGAAAACAGACTTTTTCAACAAGAGGACTCAAATGCTCCAGGCCTGGTTCATACTAAGCTCTGAAAAAATATTAGCTATTAGCTATTAAGTTATAAGCAAATAAAAAGTTAAGCTAATTACAGCTCATGGCACTCCTGTGGTTCTCATTTTTGAATCTCACTTTTCATTATTAGCTGTATTTTTTTGGCATATGATGTAACTTTCCAATCAGACTTTATTTCTTAAAGGCTGGGCCTTTGACTTACTTTTTTTTTTTTTTTTTTAAACATAGAACAAAACAAATACTCTATAAATGTTCTCTGTTCAGTGAAGAGATATGTACTTCCTAGGAAGACTAACATATGCTTTAATAGGATGCATTGATAAACCTGAAGGATGGGTTTACTGTTCAGTAGTACTTTGTTCATAAATGTGGAAACATCTGCTTTGGGGTTATAGGGAAACTTCTTTCTTTTAAATTTGTATGGGCTTGAAAAATAGTTGTGCTCTATAAATACCCCAGTATGAGTCATTTGCTTAACTAAACAGCTGCTTACTCATTAGCCAAATGCACTTCATTTTAAGGCATACACTTAAATGAATTTTCTCCCATGCCTCTCTCCCTCCCCCAAGAGCCAGAAAAGTGACGTGCAGATACTTTTCTGGAATACAAACGAGATACAGATCTGCCTTTGACATGGGGAATCTAAACTCCATGATGCAGCAGAAAGTCGTCCCAGCTCAAATTCATAAGCTGTCTGTATATGCTCTGATTGTTCTTGTAACACCACAGTCCTTCATTTTCTATTGCCATCTCTCCCCACACACCTCTGGAACATGCTCCCTCTTCCCATTCAAACCCAATGTACCAATTCTCCCGCTGGGGCAGCTGGTAGGGCTTTGTTCTTTTTGTTCCTTCTGTCACCATCGACCATTTCTTATGCAGGTAGATAGTCTGCGTCAAGACCGCTGGCAGAAGCCATTTATTTTCATAAGTGGAAGCAAATGACAAGTATTCTTATAAATCCTTTTGTAAATATGGAGACACAGATCAACCTCTACAATGAGTGGCATTCAGCTATCACTTTCTATTCTTCAACTTATTTTGAATGATAAGTTGAAGTTACAAAGCAACGACTCACATCTTTTTAAATTTTTATTTGGATTTAACTTTTTTTTAAAGATGAGGTCTTGCCATGTTGCTCGGGCTGGTCTCGAACTTATGGCCTCAAGCCATCTTCTAGCCTCAGCCTTCCAAATATGTGGGATTCCACCTGTGTACTACCATGCCCGGTTTCACACTTTCATTTTCTTTAAAACTGGTCAATATCACCATGAGTTCCTTCTTTTGGAAGCCAGTAAATGTCTAATGTTTTGGAAGAGTCCAGAGGAGAACTTTGATTTCTAGAAAGACCAAATGGGAAGAAACAGATACAGTCTCCAGAGTTCCATATATAGTGTAGCTATTCTCAGCAGGATTCCAATCCAATGTAGATTTTTTCTAGCCTGCGGAGGACATTTTCAAACGCCCAGGGCTGACATTTAGCTGGTACCCATTTGGTATGAATGTACTTTGTTAAAATCACTTTTATACCAGTTGGTAATTACCTCTTGTCCTGAGCCCCCCGGATACTGAACCCTTCAACGCTGACACCCTGCCTTCCACAAAAACGTCCTATGATTTAGCAACTAAAAAGTTAATGCCTGACACAGGATCAGGATGAGGCTCTGACTATGCAGAGCCATTCTGAGTGGACACTGGTTAAATATCTTGAATATCACCCTGCAAATAGCGCTTGTTTCCAGGTGTGTTAGGTATTAATTTTCTGGAAAGCAATCTGTGCTAGCTTTGAGAATGAGAGCATTTACCTCCCTCGGTTTATTTACCTCCCTGGGGTTTATTTTCCTCATCTGTCAACTGGTAGAGTGCCTTGGCTTAGGGTTCAGACTGGGTTCCAGAGTTGCCTCAAGGGGAGATTGTTGATGGATAGAAACCTGGCCCCACTTCCTGCAGAGCAGCTCCTCCTCCAGGCCTACTCACTGGGGTCCCCATTTCCTCCATTGTTTGGAGAAAGGAGTTTGAAAACTGAAAACTGAATTTTGCTGCTAAAAAAAAGTTTGGAAAAAAACCCCAAAAAACTAGCTTCAATAAGCACTAATCTTTCATCCTTTCTAAAAACTGTAAAATTCAATTATGACTACAATTAACAGAAAGAATGGCATCTGTCTACCAAGAGCAAATAGCTACATTGGGCCTACTTGGTACCAGGCATTGTTCCAAGTGCTTTGCGTGTTTGAACTCACTTCACCCACAGAACTATGCCTATGTTATAATTTATTTTTACAGTTATTAAAGTCCAAAAAGTGTATGTTCAGAGGTATTTATTTTCACTTTTATAATTTTCTTAGATACATTTGAGGTTATAATTTATTCAAAGCTAACATTCCTACAATGACTATTTAATGAAATGTAATCATGATAACGTCTTTCTTATATGCTCCAATTACAGATTTCTATGCATATTTTAAAGAGCGTTTTGTCTTTAACATTTGGATTTTATCTTGACATCATTAGATTAACAGTATGTACTATACTTTATAAATTATACATTAGACTATGTATGTACTTTCTCTGTGGCTTATACCAGTGGTCCCCAACCTTTCTGGCACCAGGGACTGGTTTCATGGAAGACAGTTCTTCTATGGACCAGGGTGGGGGATGGTTTTGGGATGATTCAAGCCATTACATTATTGTGCACTTTATTTCTATATATTAGATTGTAATATGTAATGGAATAATTATACAAGTCACCATAAGGTAGAATCAATGGGAGCCCCGAGCTTGTTTTCCTGCAACTAGATGGTCCCATCTGGGGGTGATGGGAGACAGTCACACCAAAGTGTGTTGCTTATGTCCAGTTCACTCTGCAATCTCGTTGGGTTGCTGTCACTGCAATCTCAGGATATTCTGCCTTGACTTTAACCCAGATCGTATGGGGATTTGAAGTTCTCTCAAACATACATTTAAGGACACTAGATGCAGCTATACAACTGAAGTACATCAACTCACCTGCCACTATAAAGCCTGCCACCAGAGGCAGCTTAATTGTCACTTGCCACACACTGATAGGATTTTGATAAGAGCCTGCAAGTAATTGATTTATTATGGTCTCTGCACAGTCAAACCTCTCTGCTAATGTTAATCTGTATTTGCATCTACTCTCTAGTGACTGCATCACTACCTCAGCTCCATCTCAGATCATTGGGCATTAGATTCTCACAAGTTGCGTACAACCTGGATCCCTTGTAGGCACAGTTCACAATAGGGTTGGTGCTCCCATGACAATTTAATGATGTCGCTGATCTGACAGGAGGTGGAGCTCAGGCAGTAATGCAACTGATGGGCAGCGGCTGTAAATACCGACTAAGTTTCCACTCACCTGCCGTGCAGCCCAGTTCCTAACAGGCCATGGACCCGTACTACAGGAATGTCTGAAAGATGCACTGTGTACTGTACGAGTGTCAGTCTGTGGCCTGGGGGTTGGGGACCTCTAGCTTATACTGTTTGTTTCTTCACTTTCAACCAGACCTGGAAATCAGTTTTTAATGCCAGTCCGTGGCTGTGGCTCTGGGTAGCTGTAAATGCGCTCAGACATTTCCTGAGCTCCAGCTCCTGACTGCCATGGCTTAACTGGGATAAATAGCTGAATGCAAATCTGAGCATGAAATTCCTTGTCACTGTCCTTTTCCGGAACATGAGTTTATGGAAGGCATCACGGGCCCTGCCTGCTCCCTCCTGCCTCCACTGCTGCGCTTCCGAGGCACTGGGTTGCTCAGGATCTTGTGCTTTTCCCTCCCAGGGCCTGGTCCCTGTGCTCCTGGATGGAAGGGAGTTGCTGGCCATAGTTCCCTGGTTCCCTGGAACAGCCTAACTTGGGTCCTTGCTGGTGGACGGCACTGTCTTTTCTTAGTGAGTCCAGCAGAGTTGGGAAATGGAAACTATATCATGTGAGAAAGTAAAGCTGCAAGGGATGAGGAGGAGAAGGTTCTGAGGGTTCCTGTGTTTTAATAAAGTAGCAAAGCACAGGAGAGAGGGATTCCACTAATTCCTGTAGCCTTTACAGGCAGGAACAGAGCTGGTGTCAGGCAGGCTCGGAGGCTGTGTGTCAATGAAGAGAAGGAAGCCTTCCTGTCCACTGAGCGATCCACACTGAGGCTGTATCCACACAGTCATTGTATGATAACTCATCAGGGATGACAGATGAATCCAAACAGGATGTGTAGCTTGACCAGATGAGCTTTATGCAGCATTAACTATCCATCCAAGACTTCAACTATTTTGTCTTAATGATCCCCAAAACAGACGTTAACTTGTCAGTCTTGACTTGAAGTTAAAAAACAAAAGACCTCATTTCTTGTATCTCTAAAGCACCAGCCCATTCTGAGATTTTATAGTTTCTTGCTGATGTCTTGCTCAGACTTTTTCAATAAATATTGAAATGATTAGAATTAAATAGAATTCTTATATATTTGTATTTGTTCATCTCCTGTCTGTATTTTGGGTTGGGGGGATAGAGTTCAAGGAAAAGGGTAAGAGACATGGTTGGTTTATGTCTGGAGTCAAAGCCTTATGTTAATGAGGAAGCTCTGTCAGGGGAATTTCAGATATTGGCCAGTGGCAGTGGTGGGAACCTGGGGGTTGGTGTCCTTGAAATAATATCACAGAGGTGGTGAGTGGCCAGTGTGCCTGGATGACCCAAAGTTGAGTGAGGTCTCTTCTGGAGGCTGACTGCCCAAGCAGCCTGAAGAATCACATAGATACTTTTTGGTTGGTATTATCCTTCTCCCTTCTCCCCAGAGCTATGCCTGATTTGGGCTGAGACAGCAGAAAATACACAATGCATGTTTCAGACATTCCTGCTTTAATATATTAATATCTCGCTCACTCTCCAGACCAGGAATCTCATATCTTGTCCTACCCTTTTCCACACAAAAAGAAAACTACATTACATATAGAATATTTAAGTGTAGCTGTTACTTATCCCATTGTCACTAGCCATGTTGACTTCTTTTTTGTACGTGTGTCTTGCCTTGACACGCTTTCTTTATTGAAGACCATGGAAAAATGGATTTCTTTGTGATATTTTGAAAAATGGCAAATTGAAGAGATTTTTATCTCTGGAGACTGAGCTTTTACATCATAAAGTACTTCTCTCCCCGATGGCTAACCCAGTCACATAGTTCCACAATAAACAAGATAAATCTAGATTAATAAGACAGTATGTACAGAAAAATCCTTTTACTCTTTGTGGCTTCTTTCCCTGTGCTTTGAAAATGTTCATTAAAAATCTCCTACTTAGTCTGCCTCATTATATTGGTTTACTCATCTTGGTCTCCCTATTTTAATGATTTAAATCACAATTTGAAAAGATTTCTTGTTTGGAACATCCTTGGCCAAGCCATTACTTTGTAAAGTAGGGAAGTCTGGAGGCCCTAGTTGCTCTTTAGAACTTAGTTCATAAAATGATTGTTAAACACTGATCTATCAGCTTTTCTCTTCTCTTTACCAAAATTAATAATTCACACGAAAGCCACCTATTTAAATGGAGTCTCAGCTGGGTACTGTGGTTTATGCCTGTAATCCCAACACTTTGGGAGGCTGAGGCGGGTGGAATGCTTGAGTCCAGGAGTTCCAGACCAGCCTGAGCAACATGGTGAAATCTGTTTTCTACAAAAATTAGCCAGGTGTGGTGGTGCGCAACTGTAGTCTCAGCTACTGGAGAGGCTAAGGCGGGAGGATCACTTGAGCCTGAGAGGCAGAGGCTGCAGTGAGCCATGATTATGTGACTGTACTCCAGCCTGGTGACAGAGCCAGATCCTGTCTCTAAATAAATAAATAAATAAATAAATAAATAAATAAATAAATGGAGTTCCATTGTTAGCAACTTACACAACCTGGAAAAATCAACTGAACTGTAAATATTGGCATGGATGAGTGCATAAATACTTTCAAAAAGAATTACAACTTCTCTGTAATAACCATCAAGACTATTTAGCTAACAGGAGGTCCCTGGAAGACCTTTCAGATCTGTCTGTAAAAGAAAAGGAACCCTGGCAATTCACAAGACAACCCAGCGACGTTGCATCTGCTCCTGGGGCAGGTAACAAAATCCAGTTTTAAATTTTGCTCTAAACAGTTAAGGAGATAATCAAGTCAGCTTGGGATTGGGTTGTGCACAGGAAGGCTGCAAAAAGATTACAAAATAGCCTCCCCCTGGCAGAAATGTAAAAAAGCCATTCCATGATTTTTTTTTTTCAGTTCTGCCAACGATTCATCTTCAGAAGACAAGCAGATGAGGAGACAAAACCTACTGATGTGGGTACCCAAGCAGGAACCCCCCTCTTGCACCGGCGACTCAAGTGGGAAGAAGGTAGGAAATCAACAGCACAGGGGAAAGAAAGGGAAAAGGAGTTTAGAAACAAGATAAGACAGGCTTCTTTTGAATAATGGAGAGGATTCTTAGAAAAAAGAAAAGAAACAGAATAAATTTGTATTCACTGATTCCATTTCAGCGCAGCAAAGGCTCATTGGCTTTAATCAATTGCTTTCTTACAGAGTTTTGTCCATATGTATGTGACAAAATCCGCGGTCATTTAATGACAGACTTAGAATGTGTGCTGAGAATGAAACCGTTGAGATTTCCTTGTCTTTCCTCCTTTCAGTAAAAATCAGGAAGGGGAGAAAGGGAGGGGGTGAGGGTGGGACAAGGAGACCAATATTTTATAAAAGTGACAACACGTTTTACATTTGAATTATTTATTTTCCGTGATGGAATTTCAAGTGGGTTATTGCAAGGAAAGGAAAAACTGGAAATTGACCAAACATGGTCCAGGCTGGGGATGACGAGTTTAGTAGGGGCTTTAATGGGGCCTCCTAAGCGATTCAGGAGAGAATGAATCTCTCACAGGTTCCCTTCTCATGGGATCACTGACTAAGCTTCCCCAAATCAGGGTGCAGCAACAAAATCAGGGTGCAGCATCTTTTAAGTGGGCTTAAGAAGATCCACTTAAAAGCTTATCATAGCGAGATGTTGAGAAGACAAAGTTTTAGATTTTTATAGAGCAGAAAATGATTCCTTTTGAACCAAACAAAAGACAAGATACATGACATGAGGAAAAAAAGCTTCTGTCTAAAAGCCCGACGTGTGTAAGACTTTCCCTCCACTGTTGTTTTCCCTTTGGTTTGGTAAGAATGTGGTGAGTGAAGTAAAAAGAAAAGGCGAGGAGAACCACAGAGACCCCCTCGAAGCGTAAAACGCTGTTAATTAAGAGTGAGAACGTTCAGTGGCCGGTGACCCTCCCTTTCCTAGGCCACCATCCCCAAGGCTTGGCTCTTCCCTGCCTTGCTCCAGGTGGTCCAGGCAAGGGCCTGGATGGGGGTACTGAGGGTGGGGGAGACAGCTCTGGGTCCTTCTGTGCCACTTCCTCCCTGTGCTGGTGTTTCAGCAGCAATCTGCTCCTCTGCGATGGCAGCCTGTCCACAGCTCTAGTGCCCACAGACTTGGGGACCCCCTTCCTTCCCCTCGTCTGACTCTTCAGGCCTACAGTGGTGAGGGCTTCCCACTGTGCTTATCTCTGGGTACCTCAGCCTCTCTGGCTGTATTTTCTTAACCCTGCTCCCTACTCTGTAAACAGACCCTACTTTAAGTTCACCTCAGCCCTCTTAATGAGATTCTCTTTCATGGGATTCTGACTGATAGAGTGGGGCTAAAAAGATCTCAAACCTGAAAGAAGCTGAGAGGAGCTCAAATTTCGAGTCACAAAAACCTGGATGCTTGCCACGATATAGAGGAGGGCAAACCATTTATTATTTATACAATTTCAGGCAAATAGGTTATAGAAATTCCAGGTACAAAAGATCTGAAGAGATGACTAAAAACCAACTAGGATTAATTATATTAATCATGGACTTTTAAAATCATCAGAACCACTAGCTGCTCAATTACAAAGTCCAAAAAGACTTCAAGAATTATTCAAAACTAAATAATGTCAACTCTCTAGAATGATTTATTCAAATTTAAGTAGGCCAGACTCACAATTTGGAGCACAGTTCTTTAATACATATAGATTCTAATTTTCTAAAAGAGAAAGAAAAATGGATTTGTTACTTGACTATTAGAAAATTCGTTGCATATTTAAAAAGCAAGAGAACTTAGCTGTCTGCCTGGTTCCAGTCTGAGGTATAAATGTTTACCTCATCATATATTAAGTATCTATAGATTATGCTCAATACTTTTTGCAAAATGTAGCATAAAGTCACTACTCATGCCATTAAAATAGACAACAACTATGTAATTTCAGAAAATGTAAATAAGTTTTCCTAGCTTTTGATTTTTTTTTTTTTTTTTTTTTTTTTTTTTTTTTTAGCTTTGGCCTTATCCTTTCAGGTAGTGGCTGGCATTATGGATTAATTACTTAATACACTTTTGTTGCCTTAGAATTCACTGAGTTGAAATGGAGTGAGAGCTACGATGCTCTCAGAATGTCCTTAAAATGTGCTGCAAAGAAGCCTGGGTGAGTAGAAGAAAATAAAAGGAATGGTGGATACAAGGAAAGGTTAAAATGAGGTAGGAACTAAATATTATACTGGCACTTGGGGTTACTATTTATGAATTGTTCCTTTCTGGCAATGCTCTACTCTTTTGTATCTTCTTTGGGACAGAAAATTCCATAAGAAAGACCTTTCCAGGAAGAGCTTGTCCCTAAGCTTATGGACTCAGGGTTTGAACAAAGCGTCTCTTCCAAGACCTTGTGAATAATATGCATATGGTCCATATAACTTCACAAAGTAAAGTTAAATGAACGCATTCTTTTCTTGCTATTAGACCCCGTTTATCGCACTAGCTGCTGGTGATTTGAGCGCTCCTTTCCAAGCCTCTTGAGAGTTCTGCTCTAACAACACTGCCCCCTAGTGTTCTCTCGCTTTGGTGCAACGTGAGTAAAAAAACCACAAGATTGACTTTCAATACACACACACTGTATTCATCAGTGTTTTGCTATAGAGAATGTAAGATATCTTTCTGTAAATTATTTATTTAATCTTATTTATTTATCCCAATAAGATATTAAAGCATGCTAAGCTGGAATGATTTTTTTTTCATAAATGGGTAAAGGCAAAAGTAAAAAGTTTAGATACTATGAAATAATTCCTGATCTAATAAACGGAGACAAATTACCTAATATTTTTGGGCACCTATTATGTTAGACATGTAAGAAATACTGTATTAAAGGTGAAGTCTAAGTAAGCCTAATTCAGTACTTAACTTTTAAAGTTAGAAACATTCTAAATATATTTATTAATTTGATCTCAAATTTGGGGAAAATAGTAAAGATGGAAGAGAGAAAAGGGAGAATTTAAAAATTTTACATATCTAAGTGGTTTGGTATCATGTTTTAATTGAAAAATATTTTAAACAAGTCCATTCTGATAAGATGTAGAAATTCTACTTGCAGCTTTAGGACAAAGTGAATTTAAAACAAAGGCTTTCTACTTGAAATGTGGCCAGTGTGACTAAGAAATGGAGTTTCTAAATTTTCATTTCATTTTAATTAACTCCGTTGATTTAAATTTTAAAACTGATACTCAAATCAGTCATTGAAAACTTTTAAGTATGTTTGTAACAACTTAGGTATCTGAATCTATTTTTTTCAAATGTAAATTTTAAGGTATCTACTTAGATTAAATATTCCTAATAAAAATATAGCATTTGAATTGCAAGTGCTGTAAGTGAAAAATGTACACCACATTTCAAATATTTCATACAAAGCCAAAGGAAAGTCATATTTCTCATTAATAATTGTTATATTTAGTACATGTTGAAATTGATATTTAGATCTATTATGTCAAACAAAATATATTATTAAAATTAATTATATTGGTTAAAAAATAAAAGTTTTCTAATAGTATAGAAATCATAACTATGTATTTATCTATCTGAACAAACTGAGAGAATTAAGTTTTCAGATTATTAAAAATTGAAAATCTATCTGTTTTCCATGGTGCAGTTCATAAACCACTGGTGATAAATTACTTCAGCCAATGCAAATATATAGGCTTTTTATTGTTATGCATTATCTGAGCAATAGTGAAAATGAAACTGAGATATCAAATCTATGATTTTGCAGATACTGATGTTTAGGACTACATTACACATTAATTACAGTGCTCATGTTTATAAATTTTTAGTAACTTTGACCCCACCATTAAAACGGATTAGAAATATAAGTTGCAGAGTTTTCTAAAGCCTGGGTTTTACTGTTTCTATCCTCTGGTGTCATTTAACATGTTCCTCTGTCCAGCGTATTTCCTGTAAGTTGTAGTTAGAATTAAGAACAACACCATACAATAGAAATATGAGCCACAAATATAATTTTAAATTTTATAATACACATTTAAAAAAGAAAAAATAACAATTAAAATTAATTTTAATAATACAATTTTATTTAACCCAATATGTCAAAAATATTATGTATGTAGTCAATATTAAAAATTATTGAGATAGGTTACTTTTTTTTCATATAAAGTTTTCGCTATCTGGTTTGTATTTTACATGTACAGAACATCTCAATTTGGCCTACTCTCATTTCAAATGCTCAGTAGCTATGTGGGACTAGTATTGAATATAGTAGACCCAGGGACATCATCAGATTGAGGTTCAATTTTTGGCCAAAATACCCGATAGGTGGTGGTGTGTACCTCCACACAGAAGCATATGTCCGGTGGCCTTTTTGTGATGTTGGCAGTCATTGATTATCATTGTCCACACCCAATAATTCATTAAAGGTTCCAAAATGGCGATACTAGAATTTTAAAATTCCTTCTTCATTTATTAGATGGAATACTTCCATCAAGAGAAACATCTCATCAACTACTTGGTTACTTGGAATAATATGCATAGGGAAGTTAGAAAAAATGGTTGATCTCTTCCTTTTATTTGCTAGTTTTTTAAAATAACGATTTTGGTTTCCTTGCATTTTCCAAGGATGATCAATACTATTTTATTTTAACAGTATCATTAGGAATTCATGAATTTTAATATTTGATGTGTTTCAGTTCATTGCAGAGTTAACTTAATTGCAGAGTTCTGATATCAACAAAGCAGTTTATGATATTCCAGGTCCATCTTGTACACTTCCTTCCATAGACCTGTAATCATCTATTTCTTCAGGGAGCCTTTGATTCCTTTTAGTGGAAAATGGTATGTAGAGAACATTATCTGTGTGTGAAAGATTGAGCATGTTCTGTCTTTTCAGAGAACAAAGCTAGAGAACATGTATTTTAATAAGATAATATTCATGATGAATTCATGATAATGTTTCCTATTCAAATTCAAGTGGAGGACTTTTTTTACAGTGTCCTTTTCCCTGTCAAATTTCAAATTTTATTGACATGAATACAATTATTCATTTGCTGTATTCATAATACACACGTGTAACAGTCGAATAAATATAAGACTACCACTAGCAAAATGATTACAAAAGTCAGCTTAAGATACTTTGCAGTTGTTTTTGTCCTTATGATAAGATTCTGCTAAAACAGTCAAATTACTGTGTTTTACAGTCACTTGGAATAGTCCCTTAGGTGCTGTTCTGCCACCTACTGGATAGACAGGCTCAACAGGCTTATTTTACTTTTGATGTTTAGGAATCACTTTATTTTAAATTTAATTTTGCTTTATAATAACGCAAAGCTTTCCATGACTCTAAAGTCAAATTTACAAAACAAGTCTAGTTTTTCTCCCTGTCTCCTCAATCTTATTTCCTTTCTTTACCTTTAAATATTTTATCTTTAAAGGCAGTGATTTATATGTCCGTTAGTATATATTTGTACATAATTTGTAGACAAATTATACAAAATTGATATATATTTGTATTTTTTATCCCATATCTCCTTTGTTAGATAATTGGTAGCATACTATACAGACTTTTCTCCACCTGAAACATATACATTATTATTAAAAGTTTATATGTATATAACCTGGAGTGTTGCATTTTGCTTTGTTAGGTAATCTGGAAATCTTTTTATAAATGTAAATGTAATCAGTAAATGTATTTTTAGGATCCAAATGCTTGGCATCACCTTTGTCACATTTGTTACATATTATTTCCATCCATACAAGCATGCAAACATATTCACATCTATATACCGGTGACTACCTCTATCTTTATTGCCTTACATTTCTACCCTTTTCCTATGTGGTCGATATCAAGGCTGCTCCATGAACTGTTTGCTACCAAGCTATGATGACTTGTGAATAGACAGTAAAAACAACAACAACAACAACAAAACACATTTAGAAACATTTAAAGTAATTTGATATTGCCACTAAATTCAAGTATATGATTTTGTATATTACAAGTGTCGCTTACAAATTATTGGGGAAAAAAAGGAGTCCTTCTTACAGAGTCTGAAAAGCACCTGCCTACATTATTTGCTTGTGTGCATGTGTTCTCTCTCGCGCGCCTATCTTTCTGTTCTGTGGGTTTTCTTGAGACAGGGTCTCACTCTGTCATCGAGGCTAAAGTGCAGTGGCACCAATATAGCTCATTGCAACCTCAAACTTGTGGGATCAAGGGATTGTCCCGCCTCAGCCTCCTGAACAGCTGAGACTACTGGCACATGCCACTGTGCCTGGCTAATTTTTAAAATTTTTTGTAGGGAATAGGGTTCTCACTTTGTTGCCCAGGCTGGTCTTGAACTCCTGAGCTCAAGCAATCCTCCCACCTCGGCCTCCCAAAACGCTGGGATTACAAGTGTGAACCACTGCACCCAGACTCTTTTTGTATTTAGAAATGTTTGTGCTATTTTGTTCTGAGCCCTTTATTAACATGTTTATATAATCTAGAATTTTATTAATATCTGTAAATAATACCTTTAGTCCCATTTTTACTTTTTTCCCCCATCCTACTATGAATAAAATTGAAATTAGCTAATAATCCCTTCTTCACCTTCTCCCATTCCCTGGCATCTATTTTCAACAGGTATGTTTTTATTCTCCATTGATATCCTTGAGGCAATCACAGAGCTTACTCTACTTTTTACATTCTCTTTCCAATTTATGCCACTCATTTTTTACAGTTAATTGCATATAGAGAAAATGGCCATCACATTTTATACTCTCTCCCTTGTAAACTACAGACATTATGAGTTACACAAAAATGTCTACTTAATGTTCACCGCCAGTTCTATTGTCGATGTCTCTTTAGTCATATTGGTTTTCTGAGGCTTGGTCTCCATAAATTCCCCAGGAAAGGCTCATAGGAACATTACTCCCTGAGTTCTTGTATGTTTATTAAGAATTGTGACCACGGTATTTAAAGATCAGTGTTGCTGGGTATAAAATCTTTAGCTCACATCTGCTTTCCTTAATATTTCTTAAATATTTTATACCATTTCTTCTGGCATAAAGCATTGTCAAAAAGTCTGATGACAATCTGATTTTCTTTCTCTTATAAGGGATACTGACCTTTTAATTAGTGCCAAAAAAAAACCCCTTTTTTCTTTTTATTTAAAGGTCAATAGTTTTACTAGACTATGTTTATATGTGGCCCATTCTGGGTCAATAATTTTACTAGACTGTGTTTATATGTGGCCCATTCTGGGCCAATTCCACCAGGTATGTCCTTTCAAATGTTGGGCAAGTATATTTTCAGGTCAGAAAAGCAGGTTTTGAATTATAATTGATAATATTTGTTCTTTCATTACATTGATTTTCTTTTTTAGGAACTTCTATTTCATGTTCTTTGGTTCTCCTATTCCTACTGTCTATGCCTTTTTCATATATATTTTAAAATCTTTTTATTTTAAAAATATTCATTCTTTCCTTTTCTATTTTTCTTAAGGAACTTTCTGTGGTGTTCATTCACTATTTTGTTTCTTCTAGTCTAGTCTAAAATTTCGAAATAAGTTTTTCCTTCAACTCTAATATTTTTCTATTTCTATAAACTCCTTTTCAAGTCTTTGTTTTTTCAAATTAGCTTCTTTTTGAGTTCTTAAAATTCTGGGTTATGCTGTTCTTTAAAAGTTGCTATCTTTTTTTTCAGCTTGATTTAAAATATGAGGCTACATTTTCTTCTGTTTTGTTTGCAGATCTTTCTGGCATGATTTTATTGCCTGCAGAGACATTACATTCCTCAATCCATTTTTCTTTATGATAGATGCGATGGCCATTTTTTTCTTTTTTAATGTTTAAGTGAGATGAGTTTTCTTGTACTCTTAGAAGAGAAGAGTGAACCAGGATAGCTTCCTAGCCCTAGAGATTTAGAGCTGCCTTTTCTGTTATTTTTGGATGTGTTTACAAATATGTATCTGGTATCTGTTGGCTCTTTGCTCCTCCCTCCACTTGTATCTGCGTCTTCTTTCTTTTGCCTCCTTTGCTCCTATTTGTCTGTTTCCTGCTCAATTTGGATTCTATGCCAGTAGTTTCTCCTCAATGTGGGGTTTTGCTGTGGAGGAGATGGCTATTACGGGTCCCTTTAGGGTCCATGGGGCACAGGCTGCTCCAACACAAGCTGATTCTCTTGTGTTCACCCACAAGTTGGAGGCAGCAGGACTTAGGGTTTTCAGCTGCCCTTCCCAGAGTGGCCCACCAAGCCTTACAGTGGGTACTTGTGAACTGTTTTTGTTTCTCTGCCTCTTGGGGCCATCAGAAATCCCTTTGTCCTCTTTTCATTTCCTCTGATGTGTTGAAGATACTATACAGGTCTTAATCTCACCAGTAGTTTATTCCAACCCACACATATTTGGAGGGATTTACAGGGAGGGATATTTATAGGGATATGTTTTCCCGCTGCTTTATTGGAGATGTTGTCTGGGAGGTTTTGCTTTTGTTATCTTAGTTGCTCTGTTTCCATGGGGTGGTTGGAGAGATGGAAAAATTACGCCACCTTGCCACCACTTTCCTAATTACTTTAAGCAACCAAACTTTTAGTCTACTTCTGTTGTACTTTGTTAGTAAGCATCTACCTGCCTGTCTATGTTAACAGGTTTTCTGATGTGCTATACACTTGACCTTTGAAGAATACAGGTTTGAACTGCACGGGTCCATTTACAAGTGGATTTTCTTCTGCCTCTCCCCCGCTGCCCCCACCCCGAGACAGCAAGACCAGACCCATCTCTTCCTCCTCCTCAGCCTACTCAACGTGAGGATATGGATAAAGACCTTTATCATGACCCACTCCACTTCCACTTAATGAAATATGTTTTCTCTTCCTTATGATTTTCTTAATCATACTTTTTTTCTTCTAGCTAACTTTATGGTAAGAATACAATGTGTGATACATACTACATATAACATACAACATACGTGTTCAATGACGATGTTATTGGTAAGGTTTCCAGTCAATAGTAGATTATTAGTAGTTAAGTTTCTGGAGAGTCAAAAATTAAACACGATGACTGTGACCCTTTGGGGTTGGTTCCCCTAAACTCCACATTATTTCGGGGTCAACTATTATTTAATCAGCATGGTCATATTGATGTCCATGCATATTAATACTTGAGACCTCAATAGAGAATATGCCCATAGTTCAGGGATCTATTGATGTCTTTCTACACTGCCAGGTCACTATCTCTGTCCCCTTCCCAGTCTGTGAAGAGTCTCTGTGTGTCTCTTTGTTGCCACTGTCTTGAGTCTTCTGGATGCTGATACAAGGCCAACTGAATGTGCATCGTCCATCTGAAGTGCTCCTGTGTGATTACTAGGCCACGGAACAGCCACAAACATCACTCCTTCCTTTCCTCCCCTAACAGGCTTTGAGCCCTGATTCTTCATCAGGGTGGTAGAAGAGAAGTCTTAGAGAACCATGACCCCCGTGGGAACATATTAAAATGATGGGGGAATATACTGGGAGGAAACAATAGTTTGATAAAAGCTTCCCAGTTGGTTCTAATGGAACTCCTCAGGGCTGTAGTTGGATCCTCTGCTCTGGGTAGAGACGGGCAGGGTGCCATGGAATTGGCCCCGGGTCCAGATCACCTGGGCATCCTCAGGCACAGGACTGGGAATTGACTGACTGAGATTTAAGGGATAGGAGAAAAGAGAGAAAAGAAGGCAGGAGCCCAGGGATGTAATTTCTTTTTGGACCCATCTTCTTTTTCAGGTGCTTAATATTGTCTTTTTTTTTTTTTTTTGAAAGCTAACAGATTTATCTTAAAAGCATTTATAGTTATTCCTGCTTAATGTGTAGCTAAGAAATTCTTTCAACTCTAAACAGAAAACAAAGACTTTCATTTTACAGGTAGAGATAAAAGGCATTGAATGAAAAAGTTTGAAAGAGGTGGCATTTGGGGTGAAAGTGTCTCCATCAAAGAAAAACTGATGACATCAGATCTGTGATTGTTTTAATAGAGGGAGAGAATACAGGAAGGCAGAGGGGCTGGGCAGGGGGATATAAGAGATAGGGAGCAGCAACTGGATGCTGGAAATGGTCATAAACTGCTAATTTCATAAGTGTGTTTATCTTCATTTGTGCACAGAAAAATAAAGGCACTGTGTGGGTATATTAATGGTCTATATGAATGCCAGGACTGGTACAGCCTCAGGCTCTAAGGAAGGAAGATGGTCAGGTATTTGGTAAGATGATTTGAAGACAAACAAGTGTCAAAGAACTGATGGTCTGACTTGAGTCTTGGTGTATGATGTAAGAGCTCAGCAGATTATAATATTCAGGATAATTTCGGAGGAATCCACCCAAGCTACAGTGTCCAGGGCATATTAGTAACTGAGGGTCACATAATTAAACAAATAATTCTTACAGATGGTTCATTTGTAAGTTAGTAGGCATTTCTGCTATAAGCAAAAATGTTGTCATTTTGACTTCAGAGAAATAGACAACTTTATATTTCTGAGGCGCTTATGTTTTCTCTATTGTGGATGATGTATCTTCCATTACTAATGAAGGATCATAGGAATTGAGGTAATTGAAACACAGTTCTCCTCTCTATGGTATTAATATTTTTCCCAATGATTGCTTTTCTTTTCCTGTTTCCTGGATATGACAGAGCACATGGTATAAATACCGAACCGCTCGGGGAACAGCCACCCCCAAGGCCCTCTGCCTTCCTCCTGCTCTCCCGGGGAGCCCCTTCTTCCCCTTTCTCTTCCGAATTAACCTGTTCTTCACACCTGGATGTTAAGATTATTCAGCCCCTTTCCCCAGTCAAGGTTACTGTTCTATTTTTAGCCTTGAAATACAGATGAATTACACTACTAGAATATTCACTGATCAATAATGTGAAAAAACAAAAGAGAGAAATTATGAGTCAGAAGAGGTAAAATAGTGAGTCACCAGAGTACGTCCCTATTCTATTAATTTCAACTGCACAGTCTATAACAACCAGTGTGTGAGAGTTTCAGCCTTCATCCAAATAACATATGTGAAACCACAAAGGAATTCAAGCTGCAGACAACAAGGCACATTTAAGAGGTTACAGTATTAGTGTTGAGCTTGGGGACATAGAATAGAGCATTGATTTCTGATAAATTATTGGGCATTGACATTTTTGGCATGGGCATTTCTTTCTATATTATGGTTCCATAAAAAGTCAGTTTGGGCCCATTGATTGCCTCAGAGGGAAGTGTGTGTGTGTGTGTGTGTGTGTGTGTGTTAGGTGGAATGTGCTGGATTTGGGAGGCGTAGTGGGATGTTGGAAATTTAGCTGTACATGCCCAATAACGTTAGCCTTTTATATTTTAATTTAGGATATCTGGGCTCCATTCTTCCCTGACGCTTCCCAACCATGACTTACCTTTCTTAGCGCCGTTGTCATTCAATCAGGAATTCGCTCGAGCAGACCCGCTAGTGGCATTCAGTGGATCCCAGAATAGATTTAGCCTGTTGGGAGCACAATGCATGTTTTAGTCTCCTGGTCACATACAAATGAAATAGGAGGGGGTGACAAAATATTGGAATTTAGGAGGGCCCTATGACTTGATTTTCTTTTGCATATTAGACAGACTTCTGAGACGTTTGAATCTTTGAATTGTTATGTTTAATTACTTACACCGAAAAAGTCTAAGACTGAATTCACTTTTTTTCTCTAAATATGTTTCCTTCTGAATTTCTTTGTTGTGTTTTGGTGATACTCTATTCCCCAGCTGCCCAGTTTTCCAAATTTTTAAAATATAGTTACCCAGTTCAATTATTTATTCAACAAGTATCTATACTGCTGGCATGTTGTGTGAGTTACATACTGGGCACTCTGGGATGGAGAGATAGGTCAGTGCCCACCCTTGGGGGTTCACAATTTAGCGGGTCCCCTTTTGCATCCTCTCCCTCCTGTCCCTCCCGTCAAGTGCACCTGTGTCTTTAGCGTCTTCCTTCCCATCCCTATTGCAGCTGCTCTGATAGGAGCCTTCTCCATCACACCCGGCCCACAGCAATCAAGTGCTCCATGGTCTCAGGGAGCCTAAAAGCTACAGCTTCAAAATCCAGTTTCTCACTCTCTAACCTCTTCCAATAGTTCTCAACCTTGGTTCTACATCAAATGCATTGGTAATTTTTTTAATCTGTCTGTTTTTGACACAGATGCCCAGGAACCCTTTTGTAGAGGGCTTGGTTCATATGTAATCTCTAAATGGTGCTTTCCTTGGGCTTCCAGATAAGAGACAATTACTCATTCCTCTGTGAGTCTAGTTGTTTGTACTTCACTTTTACTGATTACATTGGTATCCCTGTGCCACTCTGTCCATTCCACTAGACCATGACAGCACTGAGGCCAAGAAATGCTACCCTACTCAGCTTTCTGTAAGTATTAGTTCCTTTTACCCCATCTTTAATGCCTAATGATGGACATAAGTTCTTGCTACATCTTCATTTTATCAAGTATTCTTCTCTTGTCATTTTGATTACAGGGAAAAGAGCAACCATGGGAGACTAGCAAAGCTCCTGCATTCTGTTTGTCTTTTAGGGCCAGGGCAGGGCTAAATTGTGTTTGAAAGAAGAGAAAATGAGTTGTTCCAGTTTTCTCTTAGAAAAACTCCAAGAAGCACTTGAAATTCCAGCATTCTCTTCTCTCCATGGGAAGCACCATTTCATTTCTCATTTCTTCATTAATACTCTCTTTTCCTTGTCCCCAAGAAAACTACCACTCTATCCTCACCAACCAGTATAAAGTTACTTGTTTCTTGATAAGAACGGAAGTCACTCTAAGAGTGCTACTCCAGCTGTGGAACTTCACCTGGTTGAATTTTTGCAATCACAGTTGGAGGAGTGTTAATCATAGTTATCACAAGCAGTCTAACTTATCAACCCTTTTGAGTTACATGTCCCTGGAAAAATTAGTGCCTCTGTTCCCTACCCAACCTCTGGCTTTTTTTTTTTTTTTTTTTTGAGACAGGGTCTTGCTCTGTTGCCCAGGCCGGAGTGCAGTGGCACAATCACAGCTTACTGCATCCTTGACCCCCAGTGTTCAAGTGATCGTCCTACCTCACCCTCTCAAATAGCTGAGACTACAGGGAACTAGCACCATACCTGGCTAATTTTTAAACTTTTTCTGTAGATACAAGTTCTCACTCTGCTCTCCAGGCTGATGTTGCACTCCTGGCCTCAAGTTATCTTCCTACCCCGGCCTACTAAAGTGCTGGGATTACAGGTGTGAGCCACTGCACCCAGATACTTCATGGAATAATGCAGTGTTCTATGAAGTGCAATGTTTAACTGAATAAGAAACACAGTAATTGTATAGAAATAGGGCTGTAGCGAGGAGTGAATGGGATAACACAGGTTAAAACTATCAATGTAGCACCTGGCCCATGCTAAGCACTCAATACAAGAATAACCCTGGTAACACATATTATCTTCATCATAGTCAGATATTTCGAAAAGACTCCCTGGGAATAATCATGGACTTTGGAGCCTAGGACAGAGGCAGGGCTTCGTGCTCCCGGGGCAGCTCCAGGAGATGCTGACTGGAAGGGTTGAAAGGTCAAGGACTGAAGAGTGGCTGAAAAGTGAGTAACCCTTAAGGGAGCATTTGGGTTCCAACCCCCACGTTTCCCTTTGTGCTGTTTTGTTACTTCCTTAAAATCATTTCATTGCAGGCCCGGTGCGGTGGCTCATGCCTGTAATCCTAGCACTCTGGGAGGCGAAGGCTAGCAGATCACCTGAGGTCAGGAGTTCAAGACTAGCCTGACCAACATGGCAAAATCCCGTCTCTACTAAAAAATACAAAAGTTAGCTGGGTGTGGTGGCGGGCGCCTATAATCCCAGCTACTGGGGGGCAGGAGGGGGGTGGGCTGAGGCAGGAGAATCACTTGAACACAAGAGGCGGAGTTTGCAGTGAGCCGAGATTGTGTCACTGCACTCCAGCCTGGGCGACAGAACAAGGCTCCGTCTCAAAAAAACAAATAATAAAAATAAAAATAAATAAATAAATAAACCATTTCACTGCTGTGAGGCCTCAGAATAAAACCCTAAAGTTTTCTCAAAAGGGAAATGTGTGTGTGTGTGTGTGTGTGTATTGGCTTGCTATCCGGTCATTTAGTGGTGATTTATCTCAAGGATTTATAAATACTTATTGCACAAACACTGTGGAAGCTAGTCAGGATTCACTCAGGAACTCAACCTGTCTGTATTTTTAGGTAATCTTGAGTTTTCTTTCTATTATTTTGCATGTAAGAGTGGTTCCCCTTTTTGCAGCTTCGTTTTCTGTCAATGGCAAGCTAAAAACCCACATTTAGAAAATATGACTATTCATTTGCTTAATTATCACATAAACTATTTTTTAAAACTGGAATCAGTCACTAACAAATCCTGCTGGGCTGTTTCCTCTGTCTGGACTCCTCCCCACTGGGATTTTTCCACTGAACTTTATGACATACAGTAGCCCCTCCCTCCCCATCCATAGGAGATAACATGCCAAGATCCTCAGTGGATGCCTGATGCCCCAAATAGAACCAAACCCTATAAATAAATAAATAAATAAATAAATAAATAAATAAATACACACACACACACACACACACACACACACACACACCAAGTAACAACAAAGTTATTACGTCCAGTTCTTCTATAAAATAAATATCAACTTGCCATCTCTTTGTAAAACTGCATATCTAGTTATATTTTTTCAGGTATAAACAAAAAATACCTATTTTTGCAAGGTATTTGTATGCCATAGAGTTATTATCTTTGAATCCAAGCAGGAAGGCTTAGCAAAGGCTCTGTACAGAAACCTGTCGTGTCTTGTATCAGGCTACAATTTTTTTTAAGTCAGATTTCTCAAAGACTGGCACAGCAGTTGGATATAAATGGCTTCTGAAAATATATCACATCTGTCCAAAAATGAAAATCATTTTTCATGCCCAGCAATTTTGAACTTTCCAAATTGCTCTGTGAAAGTATTTTATTCTCATGCAACGAAAAGCAAAAAAAAAAAAAAAAAAAAACCAGTGACGGGGGAAAAAATAACAATTCCTATACAACCACCATATGCTTTTGATTCAGATAGTTCAATGCTCAATATGTTGTTTTTTATATTCGTTTTTACTTTTCTGACTTTTGAATCAATACGCAAAATGCGAACTGGATTATTCAAAGGTAGAAGAAGAAATGCTGCTTCTGATGAAACCTTGCTACAGGACGTGGGAAGGGAGTGACAGCTACCGAGTCCTGGGTTCATGCCATTCTCCTGCCTCAGCCTCCTGAGCAGCTGGGACTACAGGCGCCCACCATCACACCCGGCTAATTTTTAAAAATATTTTTAGTAGAGACAGGGTTTCACCATGTTAGCCAGGATGGTCTCGAACTCCTGACCTTGTGATCCGCCTGCCTCCGACTCCCAAAGGGCTGGGATTACCGGCCTAAGCCGCTGCGCCCGGCCGCCACGGAATCTCTTTAGACTCCACTTGCGCTCCAGGCTCCTCTTGACTTCATTCCTCTCCTCACTCTAGTGGAAGTAGAAACTTTTTGCATAATAACAAATGGAAGTTATGTCATGAGTGGGATTCATGTTCCCGTGGTAGAGATGGGTTTGTTTAGTAGTTGTTTCAAGCTGAAGAATGACAGTGTCCACCACCCTCCCAGGAATAGGAACCTTTAGGCGAATGAGTCTCCTCACCGGACCAAGGGAACAGTAGTAGTAGGACGGAGTTGGATCATGCATGGACAGGGAGGTAGAGGAGAAGAGAAGAGCGCCAAAGGTTAGAAGGATTCTTAGACTCCCATATCTGGCTGACTTTCTAATGACCGAAGATGTAAAAAGGGCAAGTCATGATCTGCACTACTTACAAGATGAGGCAAGTTCTGTTCTAGAACTTGAGCATGTCTGTGATCCACAAGGAGCACAATTGCCTTGTTTTCTTGTAACAGACTCGACTACAGGACGTGATGCAGGGTTACACACCATTTCTCTAAATATTCCATTTAGAGAAGTTTCTAATGAGATGATTCTTAATCTGATTTTACTTTGATTGCCACATAGTTTAGTGTAGTGTTTGCTTAGAAGCTGACATAGTAAAATAAAAGTAAAATCAGATTAAGAATCATCAGGGTTGCTGGGTGCGGTGGCTCACACCTGTAATCCCAGCACTTTGGGAGGTCAAGGAGGGAGGATCTCTTGGGCCTATGAGTTCAAGGCCAGTCTGAACAACATGGGAAGACTCTGTCTCTACGAAAAAATGTTTAAAAATTAGCCGGGTGTGGTGGCACAGGCCTGTGGTCCCAGCTACTTGGGAGGCTGAGGTTGGAGTAATGCTTGAGCCTGAGAGGTCAAGGATGCAGTGAGCCATGATCGTGTCACTGCACTCCAGCCTGAGTGACAGTGACACTCTGTGTAAAAATAAATGAATAAAATTTAAAAAGATAAAGAATCATGAGGGCACTTATGGCAGTTATCAGAAGGCAAGCCATTCTACATAGTGTTAGGTTTCGCTGTTTACAATAGAAAACCCAAACTAATAGTGGCCTAAATATGGAGATGCAACCCTCAAGAAAAGCTGTCCAGAGCTGGGCAGTTATGTGCTGGTGTTTTGGTTCTTTGGTATCCAGGGGCCTAGGTGCCTACTATCTTTAGGCTCTCCCTTTCTAGAGCCAGCCTCCAAATTTAAGGTCCCCTCATATTCCAAGACGGTTGCTGTAGTGCCAGCCTTCAAGCACAAGGCCAAAAGAGGAAGGAATGAAGCAGTTGAGGCAACAAAAAGCACAGGAATCATACAACTGTGTGGAATGTATATATTTTTTGCTTCCAACTTTATTTATCAAATTTTCCAGGCTATTGGTCCTTTCAGGAGTTGCTCCTTAGCTTCTCTATTCTCATGTGAAAGGAGGTGGGGATGTTACTACTTCAAGATCCACATCTTTTTCCTGTCCCTTTATTCTCATTAATGAATTAGCTGATTCATCAAATGTCTACTGAGCACCTATGAATCATAGGCCCTTGGCTAGTCATTGGAAACACAAGGATGGAAAAAAAAAAAAAATCCCTCCGGCCAGGCACAGTGGCTCACACCTGTAATCCCAGCACTTTGGGAGGCCGAGGCAAGTGGATCACCTGAAGTCAGAAGTTTGAGACCAGCCTGACCAACATGGTGAAACCCCGTCTCTACTAAAAATGTAAAAATTAGCTGGTTGTGGTGACGTGCACCTGTAATCCCAGCTACTCGGGAGGCTGAGGCAGGAGAATCGCTTGAACCCGGGAGGTGGAAGTTGCAGCGAGCAGAGATTGCACCACTGCACTCCAGCCTGGGAGACAGAGCAAGACTTTGTCTTAAAAAAAAAAAAAAAAAAAAAAAAAATCCCTGCCTGCCATCAGATGCTGTCTGTCTAGTTGTAAAGAGGTCATGAGCATGGTGACCCCACTTTTATAAGTGCCACCAGAAGGGAGAGGGCATGGGAGAGAAAAGGCTCAAAGGGGCTACAGCTGGGCTTTTCTGAAGTGAGAGAAGCCTTCCCAGAAGACTTGATGTAGGTAAAAGGCTGTTTAGAAACTTTCTAGATTATCAAGGGGATGTGCATATTTCAGACGGAGCAATAGTACCTACAAGGGCAGCAATAAACGAAATAGCCATAGTTTGGGATGGATAGAGTGTAGAATTTGGCAGTGGAGAGGGGGCTGATAACAGTCCTCTGGGCCAGGCATGGTGGCTCATGTCTGTAATCCCAGCACTTTGGGAGGCTGAGTCAGGAGGATTGCTTGAGCTCAGGAGTTCAAGACCAGCCTGGGCAACATAGTGAAACCTTGTCTCTACCAAAAAACAAAAGTAAAAAAAATTAGCTGGACGTGGTGGTGCAAGCCTGTGGTCCCAGCTACTTGGGAGGCTGAGGTGAAAAGTTCCTTTGAGCCTAGGAGGTCAAGCCTGCAGTGAGCCATGATCACACCACTGAACTCCAGCCTGGGTGAGTTCAGTGGTGTGAACATGACCCTGTCTCAAACAACAACAAAACGAAACCAAACAAATTAAAAAAAAATTTTCTAACTACTCAGAGAAAACAGCAGGCATGAGCATAAGCACCCAAAGTCATGATGCAGCTCCAAATGTGATGACATCTGTATCCACCTTTATTTCTTATTGTGGCATCTCAGCTCCCCACACCCAACAGAACAGTTGACTCTACAATGTCCTTGGGCATCTATCTCTCCCTTTCATCCCTCTAACACTACTTCATTTCAAGCCCGATTCCTTTCCACCTGGTGATTACCAAGCCTCCTAACTGCTTCCAGCCTCAGCACCATTCCCACCTCTCCTGGCCTCTTCAGTATCCTCCCCCAGCCAAGGGAGTGAATGTTCTGAAATGCACATCTGCTTGTTACACCCCTGTCTACACAGAGCACACACTTTAGTGGATCTCCATGGTCCCAAGGTAAAGTTCAGGCTCCTCAGAGCAGCACTGATGGTTCTGACTGACACCTCTGCCCATGGGCCAGCCCACACTCTGGCACTTCCACACAAAGAATCCCCCAGCCACTGCAAAAACATCTGCCACTGTATAACTGCACCACAGCCTCACAACACAGAACGGCACCAGGGAGAGCTTCAGGGGCCAGGCCTGGGCATGAGACATACTCCTTTTCAGGTTCCACTGGCTATCCCAAGCTGCAAAGGGGGCCTGGGAAATGCAGTCTGGCTGTGGCACAAGAGGAAGAGAAAGAGAAAGCTGGTCTTGCTGAGCAGCAGGCTGTCTGCTGTGGGTCCTCTAAACTGGTCTACGTATTTGACATTTGTCTTTTTATTCTATAAATTTTCTTTGACTATCTTGTTAACAGATTGCTCCTGTTCTTCTTCTTTTCTTTTCTTTTTTTTGAGACAGGGTCTCACTCTGTTACTCAGGCTGGAGTGCAGTGGCATGATCACAGTTCACCGCAGCCTCGACCTAATGGACTCAAGGGATCCTCCTGCCTCAGCCACCTGAGTAGCTGGGACAACAGGCATGTGCCATCAAGGCCAGCTAATTAAAAATAATTTATTTTATAGACCGGGGGTCTCATTATGTTGCTCAGGCTGGTCTTGAACTCCTGAGCTCAAGCAATCCTCCTGCCTTGTCCTTCCGAAGTACAGGGATTACAGGTATGAGCTGTCGGGCCTGGCCTTATTTATATTCTCATATTGTGATTGCAATATCCTCTCAATGTTCTGTGAAAACTAATTTAGTAATACCAAGTTGCAGTTTCTAAAAGTTTTCTTATTAAAAAAAATTCTTTCTGTTTCCATTGGGGTCATTTATTCTGAATGTTCATTTTTAGCTCTTGTGTGTCCTGCGCTGTTGGGGTACCTCAAATCATAATTGCTAACGCTTGCTTATTGTTTACTAGGTACTATTATAAGCATTTACATATGTAATCATTTGATATTTAAATAACCTCTCTAAGGTAAGGACTATTACTAACCTCAATATAGAGATAAGGAAACTGAGGCACAGGGTTTTCCTTACAGAGGTAAGGAAACTGATCTGCGCCCAGGTCCACACAGTTAGTAAGTGAAGGAGTTGGATCCAAATCCAGACAGCCCGACCCTACAGTCTTCCTTTCAAATGGGCAGTGCACTTTGGATATCTGTTTGTGGTTAAAAGTTTCAAGCACTAAATTAGTCAATGTAGGCAGTTGTCAGAGGCTTTCTCTGCTTTTGTGTAAAGAGGACAAATCACAATAATAATTTCGATGTGCTCTATTCTCCTCAACTCTCTGACATTTCTTTTTCCTTTTCAGTGCAGGTTTCTCATACTTTATGGAGAAATAGAAAGCACCAGATGACAGCCACCACACATTTTTGTCCCCATTGCTATAAGATGCTTCTAACCATCGTAAAATTATGAAACACTGAATTCCTTAAAAGTTGTCCACTTGCGGATTTATCTGATGGTAACTATTAAATATTTAAAAGTAACTTTAATGAATCTACTTGTGATGATTGTGTGAGTAATGTATTCTCTGAATTCCACCAAAAAACCATTTTATGACCAAAGTCATAACGAACATATTTCTATAGTCCTAAGCTGGCAAGATAAATAGAGATCTGCTTATAATATAAACAACATATTTATTCCTAAACTAATAAGATGATTATCAATCCGTAAAAGACTATGAAAATCAATGCTGTATACTTGGCTATACTTGGTGAGAATTTTGGAAACATGTCTGTTCTTTTTTATTTGTGTTCTGGAAGATACTTAGCCCACCTTTTTTTTTTTTTTTTTTTTTTTGAGATGGAGTCTTGCTCTTGTTGCCCAGGCTGGAGTGCAGTGGAATGATCTCGGCTCACTGCATCCTCCACCTCCTGGGTTCAAGCAATACTCCTGCCTCAGCCTCCCAAGTAGCTGGGACTATAGGTGTGCGCCACCACGCCCAGCTAATTTTTGTATTTTTAGTAGAGGCGGGGTTTTGCCATGTTGGCCAGATGGTCTCGATCTTTTGACCTCATGATCCGCCCACCTCGGCCTACTTAGCCCACTTTTAAGGACAAGTCCAGCTGTCCTTATCCTTCACAGCAAATAACAAACATAGTGATTAGTGGGGGTGAAGAGATGTTGGTCAAGGGGTACAAAGGAAAGTCAGATAAAAGGAATATGTTCTAGTATTTGATAGAATAATAGGCAAATTATAGTTAACAAAAATTTATTGTACACTTCAAAGTAGCTAGAAGCAAAGAACTGTAATGTCCCCAACACAAAGAAAAGATAAATGTTTGGGGTGACAGTATCTCAATTACTCTGATTTGATCATTACACATTATATGCAGGTATCAAAATATCACATATCCCCCAAAATATGTACAATTGTTGTATATTAATAAAAATAAATACAAACAAAAATACCAAAATAGTAATTAATTATAGTGTAATTATTAGCCTAGGGCCAATCTGGACAAGCACCTGTTCAACACCGTATCCTCATTTTCTGTCACCCAGTAGACACTGCAGAAGCATTTTTGATTGGTCCTGCAGAGGTTCTACCCCGCCTTCACCAGGTGCAGGTGGATGCCAGGTGCCAGCCCGGGACAGGCTCTAAGTTCTAAAGAGTGTGTCGGTGGATGGTGCGCTTTGATCTTTTAGTTCATACGGCTCTGCCTTTGATTAACAGCACAGAACACTGGGCCCAGACTCTTGCCAGAAGATGCCTTTGAACTGTTTGCTGCTCACCTTTTAGTGAAAGCTCTTGACACAAATATTAAAGAAAAGTGTTTACAGGACGTGCGGTCAATGCATTCCTGACGGTGAGTCTTTCGTGGATTGAAAGCTCTGAAGTCCCACACTGGAAAAACACTTCGAGAGACCTACACAGATAATGGTGTGTACAACTTCAGAGGCCTGCGCTGTCTCTTGAAGTGCATATTGATGCCCTAGACGGTTCTGTCATGATAAAAAACAGGCTGTAGTTTTTTCCATCTCTAATCAATTGGTAGTGAAGACCAAGAGCACTGTTTTGAAATGGATCTGAGCCCAGTTTGGTCTAAGCAGAAAAGAGTTCTATGATGGATCCACACATCCTAAGTTGAGGTGAGAAAGCTGCTGGGCCATGGGCTATGATTTTGGTATCCTTACTCTGGAAATTAAGGTAGACTACTAGCAAGTTGTGTATGTTGACCACACACTTTCTAATTTATCCAGAACATTGCTTCCATTGAGTTGGACTTGGTCATTATATCCTCAGTTTGCATTCAGGGAAAATTTTAAAAAGTTTCCCATGACACCTGCCTTCACTTTTTTGTCAGAATGTCATCGAAAAACACTGGCCATGTCAGATAAAATATCCTTGTCAGACCTAAGTGTCAGGAAAATCTTTGCTTCACTGAAGAATTTTATTCTTTCAGGACAAAATATGAATGACATAATATACAGTATTCCTCTTTGCTTCTGCTTTTAGGAATATCAGCTTAATGTCAATAATTGCATAGCATACTATAACAAAAATCATACAATGATACTAATTTTTATTTATATCTCTATCCATGAATCTATCCCACTGTTGAGCTAACAATTCTTATAAGCCACTCCAAATTCTTTGTGGAACAAATCAAGATATATAAAGGTAAACAAATAATATTGTACAGATGTTAATATTTTAATTCTCCCATGAAAAATAAAAGTTCGCCTTCCTTTGGCTTCAGAAAATTCATTAATTTTCCAGCTTTAAGACTGAAGAGTAATGAACACATGCTATCAGCAGATTTAAGTATCTGACTAACGACAGTTCAAGCCTTCCCTTTCATATTCCTCTCCAGTATGACTGAATAACTTCTTTTCCCTAGAGACAGATATTTAGCCTTAAATTTTATTAGAAGAAGAAAGAACAAAAAATTTTAAAATATCAAAGGAATATAAATCTACAGTGGTATTCAGAGTTGTTCATTTTTAATAGAAATAAATTACTAGTTCAAACAACTTCTCCAAAACAAGTTTCCCAGCCCACCAAAGCAGCCGCTGGTGAGCAGCCTCACCTGTTATCATTAGTCTTTTCTTGTCACACTTCCCTATTTAAGTGTGGAATTGTTCCCAGTTCAAAGATACATGGGAGAGAAGTGGCTGGATGGGTAGGATGCACAGAAAACCTCGTGTATATTCTCTGGGAGAAGCTTCTGTATAAGAATCTAAGAGGCCACAGCAGATGACCTCTGGGGAGGTTTGTGGCTATCATCATGAAGAAAGGCTTAACTGTTACACAAATCTTTGCAATACTTTTCTTCTGAATTTCTTAGGCCCAGAAGGCTCTATTGCTCAAGTTCATTTTAAAGCACACTGGTTTCAAAACCTGCATAAGTGTTCACTGAATTAAAAAAATTCTTTCTCAAGCTCTAGGTATGCTGACAAGTTCGGTAGACCGGAAGTGTGATACTTCTACCCGAGAGCCTCCCACAGAGTCAGCACCTCAAGGGAGAAGGCAGGGGCCCTGAGCTCCGTCCCGGGTCAGTGCCTTACTTCCTGTGTGATCTCTGCAAAGTTATTTAGTCAACCTCTCAGTCTCAGTTTTCTCATACATAAAGTAGGGATAAAAGTCATATCCAACTTGCAGATTGTGCAGATTAAATGCATGTCATGTAAAGCACATGGAGTGTACTAAATGCTCAATAAATACCAGTTCCCTCCCTTCACCTTTCAGCCCCTCGTCTCCCCAGCAATATTTTCAGATGAAGAAGAGGTGAGAATTTTCAGTCTTATTTACACCAAAGATCACGTCTCGGTAGTCAAAATAAAAGTGACCGTATAATCTAAGGACATAAGTGAGTTATGTGGTCTGAGAACAGGACGGAATAATTAAAAGCAGGCTTGTGCTGAAAGCCTGGAAATATGCTGCACATCATGTCTGCATCCTTCCCTCACGCCTCCTTCTCTCTCCCACAGGGTAGTAGAGCAAAGAAAGTAGAACTCAGGGCAGGGCTTGTGTCTGTTTTGTTCACTGGTGTACCCCAAGTGTGGAGAATCCTATAGATTTGATGCTCAATAGATATTTGATAAACTGAATTAAATACTCAGAAAGAAAGCAGAAATGTTTTGGGACTTCATATCCTGTTTTCCCTGCAGTTCAGCATAAATAAAATAATTATTTCTAACAAAAAAGTTAAAGAAAGTCTTTAGTTTTCTACCACAGGAAAAGGTATTAGATTTGTATTCATTTTCCTCAAGCACATACCCAAAAAAAATCCCCCCAAACAAATAAACATCAGTAAATGATTTCTGGAAACCCAATTTAGCAATAGGTTACAAATAAAGCAAAGAGTGCCCCTGCTCAAACTGCTGTTTATCTTGCAAGGGCCTTCCAGGGTGGAGCTCTCTCACCCTCTCTCGGCCCAGCCTTAAACTTCACTCTAAGTAAGCAGAATACAGCTGAGACAAGAGGAAGTAGTTCATTTGCATAATACAAAGACACCCAGGTGAATGGTTTGCCACTTATCAATGTTCGCTTTGCTCATTAGTGAAACAATCTACCAGTAAGTCTACCTAAAGTCTAATATGCTATACTTTTTTCCCCCAGAAAGTTGGTCAATGGAGAAGGCATCAGTTGGCAACATTCGGTTGGACCAGTTAATGATGGTTTGCTTTTCAAAAGATACTAGCAGAGAGCATTAATCTTATCACTCTCTTTAAGTATAATCTGGACGCAGAGAATCACTCACATGCTTTAAGTTAGGTTGCAAAGTTTTGGGGGAAAATGTCAGAGATTTTGTTGTGTTTTTGGATGTCTGGCATCAGATAAGCAATGGATATTTTGGGAGCCCAAATATCCATTGTTTCTCTGGATACTAAAAATGATTATATTAATAGAAATAGCAGGGACTGTGAAGATTGGCTGTGACAAGTGATGCTGTGGTTTACTCTGACTTAGATTTGCTTCCATGGAGGTTTGACTGTGAGATGGAGATCTGTGGGGAGTTCCACTGGGTCGTGCTCTGGGCAAAACCACTATGACAGCAGTGAAGGAAGAAGGATCAGGTGGGAGGGGCATGTTGGAGTCCTGAGCCGGGATGCCCTTCAGAACTGGCCCAAACTGAAGCAGTGGGGATGAGTCTCAGTGGCCAGACATTGGATGTGGGCTACCCAGGGAGGACGCATGACCTCGTGTGAGGCAGCTCCCTTTGGCCAAAGGCAATTTTCCAGAAGGGATGCAGCTGAGGGCTGTCAGCTTTCACCAATTCCAGCAGCTGGCAGAAAGAGTACCTTGGCTCTGAAGGAGTATCTGGGTCACCAACTACACATCCACTAAAACTGGCAAGTTTAAATAAAATATTTAGGAATGAGTACTTCCTATGTAACCTGCATATAAAGGACATTTAACAAATATTTGTCAAATGAATAAATGAGTGGTTATTAGGATAGAAGAATGATAAGTAGTGGATTTAAACCCCAACAGAAGGGATTTAAATAAGGCTAAAGACAAATACAGAACTATAATAATGAACCACTCAGAGCAGAAGAACTTCCAGTCTAGATAGCTGTATTATGACTTCATCATTGGATTTAGTTACTCGAATTCTGAATTTAAGCCTTACAGCAAAAGTAGAGGGAAAAGATGGAAAAGGGACTCCGATTTTGGGGATCAAGGTTCAACAAGTGAGGGTCCCCCACTCACTTGGAAAGGGCTATCATTCTACTACATTAGAATTTGCCAGAAAAACTCAAGGCTTTAAAAAGGAAATAATTAGTCTGTGTGAAGCAGCTGAAAGAAGTGAAAAACATCATTGATCGAATTTTTCCAAAATTAATGACTCTTCCTGCTTGGAGCCCTTTCAACTAAGGTAATCAACATCTAAAGTTCTTGTGAAGGTCATTTCTGAGCACAGTCTATTCTGCTCCATCGAATGATCCAGTTCCTCTCCGTCTGAGTGTCTGGGCATGCTCATCATGCAGCCAGCTGTCTAATCACAAAGACATTTTCCTGACACTACACATTAGAAGATGCGCCTGACTTTATAAAGTTATATAAATTAGAATCTATTTTATCCAGGGGCTTATATGGTTAATTTCAAGGATGCTTTGTCTCCTTTTCTCAGTGGTCTTCATACCAAAATAGATTCTAACACTTAGCCTATAAACACTTCCGTTGCTTAAGATTTATCTGATTAAAAGCTTATAAATACATATTTTCATATATTTACAAGATATAATTTTTTATGCAAAAGAGTCTTTTCTTAAAATGAAAAGTCCTTTTAGTTTTCATTACGCAAATGTATATCTTCCAGACTTGGCTTTACAACTCTTCAATATCTTTGGGGAAGAATATTCTGTTCATATAAAGCAAATATAACTTATTGGCACCTCACGAATTTGTTTTTGTAGCTTAGGATAGTCAGGTTGTTTGGGGGAATTTTTTGTTCTAATGATTAAAATATTTTGTTCTAATTATTAGAATATATCATTTAACTAGATTGCAGGATCAATCTTTAACCAGGGTCCCTGGCTATGCCTGTCCAGGGAATCTAGGAAAGGAGACACATAGGTGCGCGCGCACACACACACACACACCCCCTTCCCTCCCAAAACCTGAAATTTCACCAAGAACAAAGTATATGACTTATAAAGGGCACATAATTTTATATATTTCAGAGAGACATAATACATCAATCAATACATGTAAGATTTACATTGGTTTGATCTGGAAGGGTGGGACAACTCACCCTTTATGTAGATTTAAACATATTCTGATTGGCAGCTGGTTGAAAGAGTTATTATCTATAGAAAGGAATGTCTGGGTTATGATAGGGGATGTGAAGACCTAGGTTTTATCATGCAGATGAAGCCTCCAAGTAGCATGCTTCAAAAGACTGTAAATGTTTCTCCCCAGACTTAAAGTTTGTGTTGATGTTAATGCTGGAGGGGTATCGTGAGACTGTCCAACCCCCCCACTTCCTGTCATGGCCTGAGCCAGTCTTTCAGGTTAAATTTTAGAGCACCTGGCTGAGGAGGGAGCCCATTCAAATGGTTGTGGGAGGCCTTTGAATTTTATTTTTGGTTTATCGTCCCAAGGTTTAGCTATATGAATAATAATTCTATGCTTTTAAAATGTTAATTCATTCATTCTACAGACTTTCTGAGTACCGTTATGTGCCAGGTCCTGGGCTGAGGAGGAGGACCTCATATAAATCAGGACTTGATATAGTTTGGATATATGTCCCCATCAAATCTCATGTTGAAATATAATCCTTGGTGTTGGAGGTGGAGCCTGTGAAACCGCCTTTGCAAAAATTATAACTGAGGAAATTATGACAGGGAAAGAGACCTGACCTAACCAGCTCCATCTTGCTTCTAACCTCTCAGCTGTCCTTGTTTATTCCTGGGTGTAGGCCAAACTAACCTTGGGAAGGAATTTAGTTCATAGTTTAACTTTGAAATAAAGATGATAATAAACCCTCTACTTACCTGGGGACCAGTCTGCCCTTGTAGGACTAACAAATTAGTTACAAGATTAGAAATTACAGTTAGGAGCCATACAGCCTCTGGTTGCGAGTCTGAACCTCCCCAGATTGCTCCTGGGAATAGCATTACTGTTGTAAAGCCTAAGATCAGTGCTGGAGATACTTTGCAGACCCTGTGTTCTGTTCGGATGGACCAGCTGACGCCACCCAGACTGGTAATCTGGCTCAGCCAGCTCTGCAGTCCCACCTATGAACAGTAGACAGCAAGAAAAACTCACTTTGATGCCTTATGATTTCATCCCCAACCCAAGCAATCAGCACTCCCCACTTCCTGAGCCCCTACTTGCCAAATTATCCTTAAAAACTCCGATCCCCAAGTTTTGGGGGAGACTGATTTAAGTAATAATAAAACTCCAGTCTCCTGTACAGACGGCTCTGTGTGAATTACTCTTTTTGTATTGCAATACCCTTGCCTTGATAAATCAGCTCTGTCTAGGCAGTGGGCAAGGAGAATCCACTGAGCAGTTATACCTGGTGGGAGGTACTTGGGTCATCAGGGCAAATCCTTCATAGCTTGGGGCTGTCCTCCACACGGTGAGTGAGGTCTTGTGAGATCTGGTTGCTTAAAAGTGTGTGGTATCTCCCATTGTCTCTCTTTCTCTCTTGCTCCTGCTTTTGCCATGTGACATGCCTGCTCTTGCTTCACCTTCTGCCATGAGTAAAAGCTCCCTGAGGTCTCCCCAGAAGCCAAGCAGATGCTGGTGCTGTGCTTGTACAGCCTCCAGAACCTCAAGAGAATTAAACTCCTCTTTTTTGTAAAGTTGCCCAGTCTCAGGTATTTTTCTTTTCTTTTCTTTTCTTCTTTTCTTTTCCCTTCCCTTCCCTTCCCTTTTCTTTCTTTTCTTTTCTCTTTTCTCTCTTTTTTTTTTTTGAGATCAAGTCTTGCTCTGTCGCCTAGGCTGGAGTACAATGGCACGATCTTGGGTCACCACAACCTCTGCCTCCTGGGTTCAAGCAATTCTCCTGCCTCAGCCTCCCGAGTAGCTGGGATTACAGGTATGGGCCACCATGCCAGGCTAGTTTTTGTATTTTTAGTAGAGATAGGGTTTTCCCATGTTGGCCAGGCTGGTCTCAAACTCCTGACCTAAGGTGATCTGCCTGTCTTAGCCTCCCAAACTGCTGGGATTACAGGCGTAAGCCATCGTGCCCGGCCTCTCAGGTATTTTTTTATAGCAACACAAGAACAGACTAACATAGAACTCGAATGAATGAATTCTGTCCTCAACTGCAGTAACTGTAAGGAGGTATTATTACATTTTCTCTCCCCAAGTGAGAAAGACTAATCCTTTAAAACTACCGTAAGTTCTCATTGTATGAGACTCAAGTTGAGCTTTCATGAAGGCTCTCAAATAGAGTTGGTGTTTTTATGGTATTGTTCACATGTTCTTAATTTTGTTTTTTCCTCAACTTTTAAATGTTCAGAAAAGTTTTTTAAATATGGACTTTTGATAAGAAAATTTAAGATGATCATGAACTGCATGACATTTTATCATCATCAAGCTATAGAATGCTTCTATGTTGTTTCATTTACTTTGGTTTTACTTTTTTCTCTATTATCTTCTGTCTCTAATCTCACAGCCCCCTCCAACCATAGTCAGCTTTTATAATATATATGAAATATATACTATTTATAATATATATGTTCATCCATTCTACCTTTTACACACACACACACACACACACACACAGAAGATGTGAAAAATTTTGGCATTCACTGTGCTTAATTTACATAGATGATACTGTGGTATAAGTATCTTTCTAACTTTTCTTATTCAACACTGTTTTTAAAGATCTACTCATGATGCTACACATAAGCATAAGTGATTGCTTTTTACATTCCATTACACGCCATGCTATTCATACATTGGTAAGTCTACTAACAGTAACAGCTCTACCATGAACATGAACACATCTTATCCTTGAGCACCTGAGTGATTCGTGGAGGGTATATTCAGCAGTAGAATTGTTGGATTGTTGGGTATATCCATACTAAATGTCAGCAAACTCAGTGAGATTATTTTCCCAAATAGCTCTATTAGATTATATCCTCACCAGCAAGGTATCAGGGATTCCATTTCTATATCTCTTCACCAGCATTTGATGTTATGCAACTTTTTAGTTTTTGTCGATCTGATGATTATAGACTGACACTTTATCAATGATTTAATTAGTATTTTCCTAATTTTGAAAGAGTTTGGGCATCTTTTAATATTTACTACCCATTTAGGTTTCTCTTTCTGTGAATTGCCTATTCAGAGATATTGCTTATTTCTTTAGGTTTTCTTTCTTTTTCTCTTTTCTTTTCTTTTTAAAAATGTGCCATATGGACAGTCTTTTTTAAATGCCTTTAACATTTGGAAAACTTTGGACTTTCCTAAGAGCTATACAAATGTCATGGGTAAACTTTTTGTGTTGACTTTGACTTTCAAGAAACCTACAGCCATATCTCACATGTAATCACAGCTGTATTTTCCCTTTCAGCAAGTGTATTCGCATTCTTGTACTTTCTTGGAACCTAATTTTTGCATTCAATGTTATTATTAACTTTATTTTTATGTCTCTTGTCATAACCTAACTCAAAAGATGTTTTGAAGGAGTCAGGCATAAGTGAATCAATAAGCTTATTTTTTTTCAAAATGTTCCAGTTTAATTTAAATTGGTCTTCTAGCTAGAACAAAATGTGTTCCCACTCACCTTAAAGTGACAATAGGCTTCTGAATTCCATGGCTGTAGATGTCATCTAGTTCAAAAACACATTTTCAAATAGGATATGGAAGACCACAGAAGTCACCTGAAGCTGTTTAGGAGACACAGGCTGGAGCAAAACTGGAATGGCCTGGCATTAAATCTGGTTTTTCTTTTCTTTTTATTTATTAATGTAATTAAAACAATTTTTGGTTTCTATTTTGCTTAGTAGAAAAGGTTTATATATGGATCACATGTCTGTGTGTGTATCTCTGTGTGAAAGTGTCTGTGTTTTGTAATGCTTATGTATTTTTCTTCCCCTATCTCATTGGCATTTATCTTGATGTAATTGATGTGAGGTTTCTGGTCTTCATAAATTTCCTATTATTTCTGAAGCTTTGAAAAATTATTAAATCTAATTTAGAAGTGTAAAATTCCAACTCAAACTTTGGAAGTCAAGTTAAAACTCCTCTGTTTGGTAATCTCTGAGATGCTATATACAAATATCATCCTACTTACTAATTGTTCAGCTCTTTTCTTAAATCATACATGAATGACTTGTCAAAGATAAAGTACTGGCATCAGAAAGATTCTCAATATCAGGACTTGAAGGTCATGTTACACCTCAGTCTGGAGCTTCTGAGAATGGACCCCTGATCTCCTATCCTTGTAGAATCCACACTTTCCTGGTGAGGCCTAAACCACAGCTGGGAAGAACCCTATGTTCCTGACCTGGATCAAGGGAATGCTACCCCCACAATGGTGATACTAATACTTTTTCATGGAAACTGGCTTTCAAGTTGAACAAGACCGGCAAAGGGGACATGGCAAATCCTCCTCTTACCACTTATGCTTAGAGTGACATGTCTGTTCATGTTCACAAGTTGGTGTTAAAGCAACTCACATGGCCATATCTGTCTAGAAGGGGTCAGGGGAGTGCAACTCTTTTATGTACCCAGAAAGGGGGAGAAATATTTGGTAAAGACTACTAATGACTACCACCGTCTGCAACCCTCACTTTTTCTGACTATGATTATAAATGATACCCTTTGCCTTTACAGAGTATAGCTGTGCCTAATCAAAGGGCACACCAGCCAGATCTAGAGATGGGAGTGACTTCTAAGGAGCATGGACTTCACCTGGGAAGGTGATGGGCTTGCTGGGGAGCTGTGGAGTTTGAGAGCCAAATGGTTGACTCATGAAACAGTAATCCAGGAGTGAAACAGAAACCAAGCTCTTAGGCAGGCAGTGCTACCAAGTCATCAATATGAAGGGACCAGGCAGAGAGCAGGAGACTCGGATACTGGGGAAATCAGACAAAACAAGAACCCACCTACCTGCCCTCTGTCTTCCTGACTCCCACAAGTACTTTTTGTGCACTTATGAAGTGGCAAGTACTACTTTAGGTTCTAGGGATTTAGCAGTGGAAAGACAAGTGGAGGAACTAAAACAATTAAAAAAGTGTCTGAGGACTTGAGTGTACACAGGGGAGAGACCCTGTCCAAGGTCATGTGTGTGCACTCTACGCTGAGTATTTCATACCCATGGCTCATTTGAAACATGCAAGAACTCAAAGAGGTGAGTACTGCTATTACAGGTTAAGTATCCCAAATCCAAAAATCAGAAATCCAAAATACCCCAATGAGCATTTTTTTTGAGTGTCACATCAGTACTCAAAAATTTTCAGATTTTGGATTTTCAGATTTGGGATGTTAATCTGGTAAGTGGAATGCAAATATTCCAAAATCCCAAGAAATCTGAAATCTGAAGCACTTATAGTCGCAAGCATCTCAGATAAGGGACACTCAACCTGTATAACCATTTTTTCAATGAGGCAACAGTCCTTCAGGGTGGTAACGATTGGCCCATGGTCATGCAATTGATCCAAGTCCTGGTTTTCTGACTCTAAAGGCCCTTTTCATTTTATTTTTGGACAATAACATTGTCATTTTTAACAGAACAAACATATTATAAGTTTCCAGAGTTTAGATCTCTGCTTTCTAAGGTTACTGTTTTCCATCTGAGTTCTGTTTTCTGCTGATAATTACAAAGTTTTGAAAATAATTCAAGCCATATATATATAATTTATAAATACCATACATACATATATATAAAATTGTTTTACATGACTGCTAAGGGATGCTTCAAAGTGACATTTTTAAAAGCCAAGTGAATATATTGAAGGTATTTTTTAAAAACAGTTACTTTGGTTTGAAACAATCTCTTGTTATGATAAAAGTAGTCTCATCTCTCAAATAGACAAATATAGACAGCCATAAGATAATTAAATCAGAACCTGTTTTCTCTTTGCAGGAATTGAATCTAAGTGTCAAGACAGTCCCCGCTCTTTTCAGGCTTATGGTATTAACAGCATCATATCATAAAATGTTGTCAGGTTCTTGGGGCAGCAATAATGCTTTCACTTATAAAATGTGACTACAGTTCTTAAGTTGGTTCCTCTGGACCTCTGTCATCGACACACATAAACATGCACAGTCACTAGTTAGGTTAAGTTGAATTCGGCTTAAGAAGTGCTAGAAAAAGGCTTCTGAACTGTTGAAACCATGCTAGGGGCCAGTTGGTGGATTTTTCACCAAAAGGGTCATATAGATGTCTAGGTTTTTCAGTGTGAGTGTTAGATATCCATATTCTAAAACGCCATTCTGAGCAGGAAGCAAGAAAGGATTGTACAAAGGCTACATTAAAAGTATAACGAAGCCAAATTCTTCCGCTCCAGTTTAGAAGGGGTTTTGCACTTTTCAGGGTGGAATGCTTAAAACTCAAAATTCACAGATCAAACAGGTACACAGGCCACAGGTACTCAGGGGCTGGATGTTACCAAAGGGTTAAAAAAAAAAAAAAAAGAAGAGTCGAGAGAACAGGAATTTTCTTTCTATAGCACCATCTATGAGATGGAGCTCTGAGTATAAGCAATCATTTCTGGTTCTCCAGATTGGAAAAGTCATCAGGAGATCACATCATAATCTGTTAAGTAGACAACTATCCTTTAGTGGTGCCAACGTTTCTATTTCTGATTCTTTGGTCACACAGTGACTTTCTGGGCTATGAAATAGTCTATTCAGTGAAACTAGTTATCTTTTAAAAGACATGCAAAAACCTTTTCACAGTCTTTGTCCTGGAATACACAATTGTAAATTGGCATGCGACTTTCTTTTTTTTTTTTTTTTTTTTTGAGACGGAGTCTTGCTCTGCCGCCCAGGCTGGGGTGCAGTGGCCGGATCTCAGCTCACTGCAAGCTCCGCCTCCCAGGTTTACGCCATTCTCCTGCCTCAGCCTCCCGAGTAGCTGGGACTACAGGCGCCCGCCACCTCACCCGGCTACTTTTTTTTTGTATTTTTTTTAGTAGAGAGGGGTTTCAATTCAGCCTGAGAGTATTGTTCTTTCCAAGGTTTCGGCACTAGCTGCTGTTACCAAGATAGGAATTGTACAGGTGGTGGCTCAGTCCCAAGTGAGGCTCAGCCTGAATAATCTCACTATGCAGAAGTGAGAGCACCTGGGGAGAAGAGACAGGCTCCTTGCTTCCTGGATTACCCCGACTCTACTGCAGCCACAGTGCTGTTCTTGAGTTTTATGTCAGGTGAATATTAACAACAGCAGTAGGATAGGTTACTAGATAGTCAGCATGCTTTTTAGGAAAAAGCACAGAAATTTGGAAGGTTTTTGATATATCCTAACATATGATTTGTGTGATGTCTCTGAGGCTCACTTCTCCATTTAAAAATAGAAATAATGTGGTCTGGTGTGGTGGCTCATGCCTATAATCCCAGCACTTTGGGAGGCTGAGGTGGGAGGATCACTGGAGACCAGGAGTTCGAGACTAGCCTGGCCAACATGGCAAAACCCCATCTCTACTAAAAATACAAAAATTATCTGGGCGTGGTGGTACATGCTTGTAATCTCAGCGACTTGAGAGGCTGAGGCAGGAGGATGGTTTGAATCCGGGAGGAGGAGGTTGCAGTGAGCCAAGATTGTGCCACTGCACTCCAGCCTGGGTGACAGAGTGAGACTCCATCTCAAAAAAAAAAAAAAGGAATAATGATATGCTCTAGTGAAATTAAATGAGATGGCACACTTGCTTACTTACTTAGTAAGCCCAGAATCTGGGGCATAGTAAGCATGCAAAAATGTTAGTTCCCTCATACTCCTTCCCTTCTCTGTAGGAAGAAGTGATTTCGATCATTTATGTTAATACAGATTCCCTTGTTATATAAAATTAAAATTGTAATTTATTTGAGATCAACTTAGAACTTTGTTGTTGCAAAAACAGAGAGATAGCAAAATGTAAGCCAAAAAACCCCTCAGATTATGGTGACTCAGATAATTTGCTTTCCAGCTCAGCAGTGTCAGGTAGAACTTGAGTAATGAGTGACCCTGAATCTGATTTACTTCACTTAAACTGCTTCTTAAAACCATTCTTTGTGGTGCCTTCAAGATGGTTTTGCTTAAGTAGCACGTGATGGTGATATCTTCCTCAAATGGCCCTTGTGATAACGAATCAGTTGCGGTGTCACCTACCTCAACAGAAAGGAAAAAACATTTCAATCTGGAGAAAGATAAAGTGTGCTTCTTTGCTAGAAATGGCTGTAAAGTGCTACCAAGTAGAAAAATCTAGAAACAAACTCAAGGTTGTCGAGAAGATTCTAAAACTCTTCCTTTCCTAGATGAGGGACTGTTATTGCAAAGACAATCTGAGCCCTGTGGATTTTAATCAACATAGGTTACCCAAAATATGTAAATATACAGGGAACTGACTCTCTGTATTTATATAGCTATTCATTACTTTTGTTTGTGACTCTATGCAAAGCATATTTATATAAAACAATACAAAAACACATAACAGACCATGAAAGTAACATGCAGAAAGCAGCATTACCTTGCTCTGCTCTGAGGGGGCATCAGCCTCCTGACTTGGTTGTGCATTCAGGTGGCAACAAATACATTATTATCTGATCTCAGTTTTAAAAAAGCAGGCACAGAGCACATCACGCCAAATGTTGAAATGATCAAACTAAATAGAAACTTGCCTAATATGAACAGCGCTACTCACCATCACATGCTACTTAAGCAAAACTATCTTGAAGGCACCACAAAGAATGGTTTTAAGGAGCATGTACACATGTGTTGAAACACCATACTTTATTCCATAAATATGTACAAATATGTCAATAAAAATAAAATAAAACTCAAAAGAAAAAATGAAATCTGCTATCATCACATCTTTTTTACCTTTATCACATCTAGTCCCACCCCACAGATCGGTTTCAGGAAATGAGGCATTGGTGTAATTACAGACTACTGAAGTTTAACATTTAAGTACTGAACCCTTTTATTGTAAGCATTTGTGATGGGAAGTTTTCTTAAATGCATCACATTATTTCCCTGCTTTGTGAATTAAAAGTGCTAAATGCTATCTAGCCTTTTTTTTTTCTTCCAAGCAAGTAGCATTTTTACTTAATTTTTTTTTTCAAGTATACAATACATTAACAATAGTCCCCATGTTGGACACTAGGGCTCTTGAAGTTGTTCCTCCCATTCAACAAAAATTTTGTATCCTTTGATCATCATTTCTCTAAACCTTGCCTTCTCCATGGTAACCACTCTTTTACTCTCTGCTTCTAAGAGTTTGACTTTTTTAGATTCCGCATGTAAGTGAGATCATGTAGTATTTGTCTTTCTGTGCCTGGTTTATTTCACTTAGCATAATGTCCTGTGGGTTCATCCATGTTGCAAATGACAAGATTTTCTTATTCTTAAGGCTGAATGGTATTCCCTATGTATATATACCATATTTTCTTTATTCATTCATCCACTGATGGATGCTTAGGCTGATTCCAGATCTTGGCTATCATGAATAGTGCTGCAATAATCATGAAAGTGCAAATATCGCTTTGATATACTGACTTCATTTTCTTTGAATATATACCCGGTAGTGGGACTGCTGGTAGTTCTATTTTTAATTTTTTGAGGACCTTCCATATTGCTTTCCATAATGGCTGTACTAATTTACCTTCCCACCAAGGGTTCCCTTTCTCTACATCCATCTAACGGCCTCTTAATGACTCCATTTTTATTAAACAAATAGTTGAGTGAGTAAGAAATTCCAAAATGATTCAATTTCCCCGGCTCATCCTTGTATTTTACACCTGAATGCTAGAGATGTTAAGTGACTTGCTAATGCCCACACAGGTGGATATACCAGGAGCTCACCCTAATGCCTACGTTTCCTAATTCCTAATTTCAGTGGTCTTCCTAGTAGACATAATTCCCAATAATATTGAATTATTGGTCCTTGCTGTTGTTCTCACCAGGCAGGTTCTTTCCTTACATTCAAGTGTGCCCTACTGTCTCTCCTACTTCAGGGTTTTCCTCATTTGTCACCTTCTCAGTAAGGTCCTCCACGATGGCCCTATTTAAATTGGCAACCTCCTTCCACTCATGGCATTCCTTTCGGTTTTCTTTGATTTATTCTTTTCTCTACAGCAATGATCACCTTCTCACATTCTATTTATTGCATTTCCTCTCCCACTAGAATGTAAACTCCATTAAGAAATCAGTATTATTTTTTGAGACGGAGTCTCGCTCTGTCATCCAGGTTGGAGAGCAGTGGCGTGATCTCGGCTCACTGCAACGTCCACCTCCCAGGTTCAAGCGATTCTCCTGCCTCAGCCTCCCAAGTAGCTGGGATCACAGGCACATGCCACCATGCTTGGTTAATTTTTGTACTTTTAGTAGAGACGGGGTTTTACCATGTTGGTCAGGCTGATCTCAAATTCTTGACCTTGTGACCCACCTGCCTCAGCCAAGAAAATATTTTTGTCTGTCTTGTTCATGACTCCATTCCTTGGGCTAGAATACTGCCTGGCAAATAACAGGTGCTCAATAAATATGTGTTAAGAAAATCATATATGGCAGATGCACCTGACAGCAGAAACTTAACTGAAGCACACCCTGAGAATGACCTTATGGGCTAAGAAGAATGTGTGTTCAGAGTTCCAAGTTAAGGAATCCAGGAATGGCCAACCCAGAGATTCATTCTCTTCCGGCGAGGAACATCTGAACCTCCAGCCCATCCCATGGAATCCAGGCCATACAGGGGATTGAGGCCTTTTGTTTTGGATTGAATGAAGGTTACCAAGTGGAGGTAGCTGGCTGGAAGGTGGTAAATGAAAATGCTATGTAAACTGCATGCTTTTGGCTGGGTGCAGTGGCTCATGCCTGTAATCCCAGCACTTTGGGAGGCTGAGGCGGGCAGACTGCTTGAGCCCAGGAGTTCGAGACCAGCCTGGGCAATGGGGTGAAACCCACTGTCTACCAAAAATACAAAAAATTAGCTGGGTATACTGGCATGCGCCTGTAGTCCCAGCTACTCAGGAGGCTAAGATAAACGGATTGCTTGAGCTGGGAGAGGTGGAGGCTGCAGTTAGCCGTGACTGTACCACTGTACTCCAGCCTGGGTGACAGAGTGAGACCCAGTCTCAAAACAAAAACACAAACAAAAAACTACTGCATGCTTTTCACAAACGGTAGCTGTTCTCCTATCCAGCCCATCACCACTGAACCACCCTATGTAAATCCCCTCATTAAACCCTATATCACGTTCACTGGCTCTGGGTCTCTTCTTTGGCCTCTCAAATATGGTGCCTGCCATCCCTATTGAAGTCCACAGGGGTCCACCATGACAAATCACTAGTCTGAATGACCAAAACTTGACAGAGTTTGAGTTCTGAATAAGTCAGTTCAATAACAAAGAGATTTATATGTTATTTTTTTTTCTGCTGGTAGAAAAGGTATACGAAATTATTTGTTCAGCAAAGTCTGGTTTGAAAAGAAAAAGGAAGGTGGAGTTTTAGCTGGTTAATCAGTATCAGAAGTTGACTTCCTATCAGATGATACAATAAAATACGTATTGTATTTACAAACATATTTCTACCAAACTACTGAAAGCATTGGTGACTATACCATCAGCTAAATTTTTAACTAAAATAATGGCCCCATCATGAAAATCCTCTGTAAGTGCACCCGGAAAGGGTACCATCAATGTCTCATTTTGTTCACCTAAAAGCGGTCTCACTGGTTCAACATGGAGCTGTTATGGCCCCTTTAGAGTTAGTTGACGGGAAATAAACAACAGTGTTTGTCAAGGAACCATTTGTTAAAACCACAGGGGTGGCTGGGTAGCTTAAAGAGTCATCTTCAGTAAGGTACATGAAAGAGCTTTACAATAGTCAGTTTCAAAGGAGGATGAGTGTTTGAGGGATCTGTCTGATGATAATGAAAATAAAATGAAGGTTAAAGTGTTCTTTGCAGTTTTTACCACAGGAGATGATTGGAAGGAAACTAACTCCTTCAAGTAAGGAGATGATTCATAAATTACTGACAAGAAAATAGTGCTTCAATTAAAATGATGATGATAAAGACTACAGAGCAAAAAATCATAGGAAACAATATTAAATTCTTTACATATATGAAACCACGTGTGGTGGCTATGGTCCTGTGAACATATACACACAGATAAACTTACAGGTGACATTATGAGTAACAAGCAAAATTATCCCTTTTCTCTAGTTTCCCAGTTTTGATACTTCACATTATAAGGAATAAAATAATAATAAAAACATATTGGTCATGGGGCATGGGTGATATTAATAGTAGTTTACCTAAGGTAACTAAGGAAAACTTGATTCGAATGGAAGGTGATTACTGACATTTTCATACTGACATTTGAAAAGAATTTCCAAAACTGTGGTTTCTTGTATTTTATACAAGAAATATAAATTTGAATATAAATATAATTTATATATAAATATGAATTTTTAATACAAATATAAATTATAAATATAATCTACATATAAATATGAAACATAAATATGAATTTGCCAGATAATAACTGCATCACCCACAGACCCAAGGGATGTGAGGTAAAACAAGCTTTGATGTCTTTTGGAGATTCATGATGCAACTTGGAGATTCATGATGCAACATGATGCAAAGGGTCTGAAAATTTCTGTAGTCTACCTATTGATATTGTGAGAAAACCAGTGTTTTACAGCGCACCATTAGCAAACAGTACATTAAGCACACAGATACCTTGGTTTTTCCCTAGTAAAGTTTTGAACATAAAAAAATATAAGAAAACAAGACCTAAGAAAGCTGGGTCAAGGTTTTTTTGTCCTTGAAAGCTTTCTGGGGAAGACTGGCCTTATATCTAATTACTAGGGTCACGAGGTAAAGAGGAAACCTCTCTCCACAGAGAGACACAGCTAAATCAAAGCCTGTCTCTGAAGAGTTTCTGCAGCAGGGCTGGCTAAAATCCAGGGGTGGATGATCATGTCACATCGTTTGGAAACAAGTCACTCGGAAGCCAAAGTTTTGTGGTTTATAGAAGGGAGTTAGGGGCTACGAGGAAGGTTTCTGAGCCCACGTACTCCCATCATATCCTGTACTAGTCATACACCAGTGTTTAAATTGTCTTAAGGATTGTTCTCAATAGAGTGCAAGCCTCTCTGTCTCTGTCTCTCTCTCTACGCTTCTTGATGACAGCAACCACTATGGTCACCTTCATATCCACAGTGTCTGGGTCCTAGTTGGTGTTGAATAATACACATTGAATTAATGACAGAAAGCATGAATAAATGAATGAATATTCTTGTAAGCTACAGAATATTGATACTGGATCAGAGGAACTAAAAATTCTTTCCAAGTGTAGCTCTTAAATAAAACAGTCCTTTATCAATGATATATTTCCATTAGATTGGAAGGCAAAAGAATAATATTCTCAGCCTTTCCCTAGTTTCTGCTGTAATCATTATTTAATTTTAATTTTTATTCATTCATTATTTTTAATTTCACATGATATGACGTGTAAAACATTGAAACAGCTCAGATAAGGCTAACGTGTCTCTTGACCATCACCCACCAGTTCCTACTCAGAGCTGGAAAACTTGGAGTCTGGCACACAAGATTGTCTTCAAGGTCCTATTTTAGGAAATATAAATTACTCTAAATTTTGTCAGTGGCTGTAGAGGATTCCATAAAATGGTTGTATCATAAATTATTTAGTTTTCTCCCCTTGATAGACATTTATGTGTTATCAAGGCTTGCTATTATGGGAAATGTATCAGTGAACATCTTTGCATCCTAGACCAGATACTGAGAAATAAAATTGTTGGATAATTAATTAAAAAATTCAAATATGGTCAAACTGTCATCCAAAGAAATGGCTCACCAGTCTGACATTCCTGCCAGCAATGTAGAGCATACGCATTTTCAATACTTCTGCCAAAATATTTCTATTATCAAATGTAAATTATTTTTTTCCAAATAATTCAGGTGAAAAATGGTACCTTCCTTTATTTTGCACTTTCCTGATTACTACTTAGTTTAGAAACTTTTTTTTTTTTTTTGAGACGGAGTCTTACTCTGTTGCCCAGGCTGGAGGGCAATGGCACATTCTCGGCTCACTGCAACCTCTGCCTCCTGGGTTCAAGTGATTCTCTGCCTCAGCCTCCTGAGTAGCTAGGACTACAGGCGACCGCCACCATGCCCGGCTAATTTTTGTATTTTTTGTAGAGACAAGGTTTCACCGTGTTAGTCAGGATGGTCTCGCTCTCCAGACCTCATGATCCGCCAGCCTCGGCCTCCCAAAGAGCTGGGATTACAGGTGTGAGCCACTGCGCCCGGTCCTTCTTTTTTTTTCTTTTTTGAGATGGAGTTTTGCTCTTGTTGCCAGGCTGGAGTGCAGTGGCATGATCTCGGCTCACTGCAACCTCCGCCTCCTGGGTTCAAGCGATTCTCCTGCCTCAGCCTCCCGAATAGCTGGAATTACAAGCACCTGCACCGCGCCCGGCTAATTTTTGTATTTTTAGTAGAGACGGGGCTTCCCCATGTTGGCCAGGCTGGTCTCGAACTCCTGACCTCAAGTGATCCACCCGCCTCGGTCTCCCAAAGTGCTGGGATTACAGGCATGAGCCATGGCACCCGGTTACAACTTTTTATATACTATTTGTCACTGTATCCATTTTAGCCAAGATATTAATCACATTAAAATAATATTAAAAACATAAAAATCATTAAAAACCCACACAAGTCACAACTATAAATTATCTAGTCCTGTTGCCTTATGGTAAGCAAAACCATACCTTTACACCATACCTTTAAAATTCACAAATATATGATTGTCTATTCGGTGGCTTCTGAAAAGATCTCCAGCATTACAGATTTTATAATCTTCCTCAGTAGGAAGTTGGAATGCTTCCTACTTCCCACACTTTTACAGCCAAGTTGGTCACCTTTCTGGACAAACAGGCGTCACTTCAAGAGAACGTCACTTATTTCACTTTGTAGGTGAACCTTGTCTCACTAACATTACCTTCTTGTGTACAGACATGAGGTTTATACTTTCGTAGCTTTTATGCCTAGCACTGTGTTGGGCCCATCAAAGAAACAAATATATCACAAGTGTAACGAATTCAGCAATTCAGTCACAGTAAACTTTCAAATGCCCGAAATCACATACTCTACTTTCCCCTGCACTAAATGCTAATTCTACCATCATTTGAAAAAAAAAAAGAGTCTTCTTGTACTGTCAAGTAACATAATCATGATCAAAGTAGACAAGACTATAAGAATCTATTGGTAAAAATTAACTATTGACTTATGTGATATGCACAGGAACATCTCCATCTCCTCCATCTCTTTTATCTAAGCAAAACTGAATGGTACAGACAGTGTTTGGGTGAAAGAGAATAAATGGAGATATAAAAACAGTAGTAAAGATACTTGTTACACACACACATAAACACACACACAAACACACACCCCTTGAAGAGTAACTAAATGTAATGCCAGGTATTTTTTGAGCTAATAATTTTTTGGAACAGGGATTATTAAGGTAAATACATTATTACAGAAGAAGAAACTTACAGTTCTTTATTATTTTCGAACCTTATTTATCATAAACAGTTCTACAGAGGTTTTAAGAAATGAGTTTACTTTTATTTAAATAAAATGTCATTATCAAGGAAAAGGCAGATTTCCATTGTAGGCAACTTAATGTTTAGACCCAGTAATAGTGTGTTTTCCTGTTTATTTTATGAAAGTAATTTTCAATTAGTAAGTATAAAAAACCTCTCCCATATATCACTCCTTATTCACGGGTTTGGTGAAAATAATTGAGATAGTTTCAAATTCAAGGAAATTTAAATACTTGAGGTATTTCTACAGAGCTACATTTTACTCTAGTTCACCAAATAATATGACTTGAAATTCTTCCTCCCAGCCTACTTCACTTACAAACAACCTCCCTGAACTTTATAATCATTTATAAAAAAGACTAAACTGAGAATCAAGAGACTGCATTCTAGCCTAGGCTCTAACATTAAACCCATGTATGACGTGATTACTTTTCTAAACTTTTGTGTTTTATTGAGTAAAACAAAAGATTTGGCTAGATTGAGGGATGCAAACTCAATTTCCTTGATTCATCTTCCAATATTAAAAAAGAGATTTCATATGAAGGTAAGTAGTAGTTCAAGTGCTTTTTGAAATCCTGGGTTATCTGGCCACTTTGTACGTTGTCCTACATGTTACTCACCAGCTGAAGCCCAGGCGCAACTTCTACTTGTTGGTTACGGACTCCCCAGTTCACCGGAGTCCCACTTGGCCTGTTTCATTTCTTTTTATGCACAGTAGACAATAAACTCATTCAAATGTGCAACTAAGGGCTGGACAAAAGTCTACAGAGACTTCATGTTCTAAAATTCAAAGATTTAAGCTCCCAAAGGACTCATTGGTGAGATATCAGGAAAGACTCATGACTGACGTGTCCAAAACTACTCAGCATCTTCATGCTTTCTCCCTGTCTCTCAGAGACTCAGTTATAGGTTTCTCTGGAAGGCTGCCTCTTCCTCCCTCCCCAAATGCCTCATGGGTCTCTCCAAGCTTTGCCTTTTGCGCCTACCCTGTGATTCTAACCTTACCATTTTAGATACTCTCCTCTGGCTTCCAGATTTTGTTCTCCACCTTCTTAGTGAACTTGATATTTCAGTAAACTTTTTCTGCAAACGCTGCTTTGCCAAGGATAGAAAATCTGGATTCTTCTTGGTTCAGACAGGCAGCTGAGGACCAGTCCTGTCCAATCCCCCACTTAGCCATGGCTCCTAAGGACCCCAGCCTCTGACACTGCCCAGCCCACTGCCCACAACGGGGTGGCAGCGCTGGAGGTATGCCGTTGCTATTGTGCAGAGAAACTTTCAAACCTGTTTCTGAGATTCATTCACAAAACTCTCTCCATTTTGCATAAAAGACAAAGAAGCCCACAGAAATGAAATGATTTGCTTGGTTTCAAAGACAGATTTTGGACATAGGGGTTTTTTTGCTTTTTTTTTTTTTTTAGACAGATTATCCCTCTGTCACCCAGACTAGAGTGCAGCGGCGCCATCTTGACTCACTGCAGGCTCCACCCCTCCCGGCTCACGTGATTCTCCTGCCTCAGCAGTCAAGCAGCCACCGCCACGCTTTTTCGTATTTTAGCGGAGATGGGGTTTCACCACGTTGACCAGGCTGGTCTCCAACTCCTGGTCTCTAGTGATAACATCCGCCTTGGCCTCCCGAAGTGCTGGGATTACAGGAATAAGCCACCACCCCTGGCATCTTTTTTTTTTTTTTTTTTTTTTTTTTTTTTTTTTGCTATTCTTGACAAGAGGACAAAGAACTTGAGCACAGAAAGCAGGATAATGGCCTGAAAGCTGGTGAAAAGTCACCATGTCCGTAGAGGAATTGAGTTTGCAGGAAGAAATGAAGGAGGGAGGAGGTGGGCTAGGGGCTGAGAAACCCATCACTAATGGATAACTATGCCTTAGCACCTACCTGAAGAAATTTATGTTATCATCAATAAGAATCTGTAAAATTCTCAACGGCTTTAGTTAGCTTAGCATGTTAAGTCAAAGTGACTTCAAGAAGATTTGGAAGCATAAATTATTAGACAGAACCAGCCTTCATATATTTAACATTAAAGCCACTAGAAGGAACACGATGTCTCCAGAAGTCTATTAATTCTGGCCCCAACTCAAGATTTTTCAGCACAATCATGGAAATACGTGCTTGAATAACATAAAGCTAACTATTATTTTGTAGTGACTAGCCACATGGCCAATTAATATTTTCTAACCTCAGATTTTGAAGTATGTCAGCTTTTAGAAAGCAGTCTGTTCTATTAAGTTCAACTTCTATTAACAGCATTTATACTTCACTATTATTTCTTCTTTATTTTGCCTGTCTCACTCACTTCAGGTATTCTTATCAAAATATGCCATATGGCCAAATATCTACACTCAAAATTAGACCTATAATTTCCAAAATGTAATTGGCAGAAAACTATTTCTGTTATCTGTATAAATTTTTACTTAGCTGTCTTATTCCATTGGATTAAAATTTACTTTCTTTATGACTGCAGAGAAAAGAATACCTATTAAATTACAGGCCAGGAGTAGTGGCTCATGCCTGGAATCCCTGCACTTTGGGAGGCTCTAATGATCCCAGAATTTTGGGAGGATGAGGTGTGAGGATCCCTTGAGACCAGGAGTTTGAGACCAGCCTGGGCAACATAGGGAGATCCCGTCTCTACAAGTTTTTTTTTTTTTTTAGTTGCCAGGCATGGTGATATGCACCTGTATTCCCAGCTACTAAGGAGGCTGAGAATACAAGGGGTACTGCTTGAGCCTGGGAGTTCAACGCTGCAGTGAGCTATGACAGTGCCACTGCACTCTAGCCTTAGGGACAGAACAAGACCCTGTCTCAAAAAACAAAAAAAACAACAACAACAAAAAACAAGTAAAGTTTATAAGATAAGATACCTGAGTTAGGATTAAAGATACTGAACTATCATTAAATAAAATAAGTCACATATGATGTTTTGGGGGTGTTTCACATTCCATGGCTATTGATGAGAAAAAAGGATTTTTAAAAATCTGCAGGGATGAGAAGACACAAAAATTGATTATTTATTCCACAGGAAAAAATATCTAAAGTGAGAAGAGATCATATACCTTTACTTCTCTAGGTTCTGAGCTTTAGAAATGTTCCTGAAATAAATCTGTTGAGCTCAGAACAACAGGAAATCGCCACTTACGCACTTAAAAAGCTTTCATGCAGCCACGAAACCACCTACTCACTTGACACTAATCAGTTGCTAATGGTTTCTGGCTAAGATTTGATTTCTTTGGCTTAATCACCAAGGGATCACCTCTTTCCAGATCAATTTCAGTCCACTGGCTAATCTGATTCTGTGATACAGCACTCAGTTCTGTTCCATCTTGAGAGTTCCTAAGTACATAATCAGTCTAATTTTGGTGACATTTGATTCAATATTTACAATTTTTGTCTACTTCTTGGACACTTAGTACTGGGAAAACCTACAGGTATCACAGATATGTCATTTGGTAAAGGGCATGATTTAGCTATTTATTTTCAGGGATGGAAAGATAGAACAGATACCTTTAAAACTAGTAGCTCCATTTGCAAGTTCTACGACAGCTTTTAATGATGTTTATTAAGCTGATTACACGCTACTGTACAAAAGAAGTCCTTGATATGAGGTAATGCTAGGAGAAACACAGCTGGCCATCAATTTAAGCATCTTTTAAAAGCAGATGTGTTAAAACTCAAAGTGGGTGTGAAGAGGACATGCAAATCAATCTAAGGTGCAAGGCACTCCATTTTGAAATGCAGCACCTAGGAAGAATCTTGGAGAGTCTTTAATTAAAACTCTTTTAAAATAAAGAAACTGAGTCCTAACATTATTAAACATAGAAAAGATTTTTTAACCTGGAATTTGGCACAGTGGTCCCTTCTCCAAGTTTGACAGTTCCTTTAACTTAAGTAGAATTTTTCTTGCTTCCATATATTAGTATTTCTTTCTCAAGGATCCTTACAAAGTACTGGGATGTCACTTCACAGATTCTTTGCCAAGACGCATGATTACTTGCATCACAGAACATGTGTTCTAAATACTTTTTCAACAGAAATTTAAGATTGTCATATTGATACGAAGAATGCATTTAGCTCGTTTGCTCTTTTAACAGAAAGTATACATTTTAAGCCACAGCTGTGTACCATTCAATCATTATGATTTAAGAATTTTTCAGGGGGGAAAGGCCTGAAAGAGGGAGAGTTGTAAATTTCTCATGCTTAAGAATGACGAAGAAAAAAAAGTCAGAATAGAATTCAATAGCAAAATAAATAAAGCCCAACAGGATAAGTATTCAGTGAACAAAAGTAGCATTATTTTCTCTTCAGTATATTCTAGCCTTCAAACTCTGGCAACAGTTTCTTAATATGAGTGAATTGCCATGAAACTGCTTTTGCCTGACAAAATTCCTCTGAGTAGTGTGCCAATTGTAAAGCCTATTTCTGTCTGTTCATTAATAAGACAGTTCATATTGTATAGTGCCAGAGACTCTTCGCTCATTGATTGTGAGAGGTGATAACTGGCTGGCACTGAAACACTAGAAGGCAAAGTTGTACTTCGGAAGATGAAGAGAGGTGAGAAAGAGTAGCAACGTGTCAGTTACGAAATATACTGTCAACACATACGAAGGATAAAGAACACCAGTTTAGGGCTGATTTGCAAAGTATATCATTCCACTGGTGACTACAGAAAGTTAATAATTCATATTATTAATATGGATATATGGATATGGAGTCTATACTAAGAAAAATGGACAGCTCATGAGCAAAAGTGGAGAAGGTGATAGCCATTGTTTCAATTCATGTACATAACCAGTGAGTTTAACTTTCACTTTCTTTTATGTATGTATTATGTGAAGATTTCATTTGAAAACTTCTTAGACTTGGTTAAATCCACATTAATTGATACATATTATATTATTGCAACAAATCTGAATATGGCTTTTTTATTCCATTAGAATTAAAGATGGGAGCCTTCTCTTACTTTCCCTTTGTTCTGAGTTGAGCCATGCCTTTTCTCTTTTGGGGGTTCTTCAGCAAAGACAAGGGTCCCCAGATTGAAACTCTGGATATAACTTTTTAGACTCAGGGAACATAGATTAAATTTACCGTTTGGCTGGGCGTGGTGGCTCATGCCCATAATACTAGCACTTTGGAAGGCCAGAGTGGGTGGATCACCTGAGATCAGGAATTTGAGACCAGCCTGGCCAACATGGTGAAACCCCATCTCTACCAAAGATACAAAAAATTGACTGGGTGTCATGGTGCATGCCTGTAATCCCAGCTACTCAGGAGGCTGACACTTGAACCCGGGAAGCGGAGGTTGCAGTGAGCTGAGATCGCGCCACTGCATTCCAGCCTGGGCAACAGAGTGAGACTCCATCTCAAAAAAAAAAAAAAAAAAATTACCTTTTAACTGTCATGTTACCAGAGGCAAAACATGACTGCCATATCCATAAGTTTCTTTAGATAGTCGTTCTATAATCAACTTGCTCACTCTAATAACTCTAGATATGTAATCATGTAATACAGGCACGATTCTCCATAGCTCTAAAGAATGATTTCTTAATCCCAGATGCTACAGTTCCAATGCACAGAATCAGTCCTATATTAAGGCAAGGAACTTGACAACATTTTTCAACCAACATTAAATAATGATTTAAACATGTATTAACTTCACTCATTCAGTTGATTCTGCCTATTGCTTCTTGCCATTCTTTTTGCCAGGATTGGTAACCTTTAATAACCCACACTCATATACATTCAGATAAACGCGCACTCTGGAAGGTAATATGTATGGGCTTCAGTCTGGGGGCGTTAGGGATGAACCATTTCATATTTCACAGCCAATAACAGAAGCCTATAGGAGAGCAGCCACAGAGGGGCAGGAATGAAAACAGCTTGCAGATAGTTCTGTGTTAATTTTTATCTCCCTCCATATTTCAAATCTTCTATAAAGTAAGTTTATTTTTAACATCCTCTCATTCTCTTTAATAAGAGGTAAAATAGACAAAACGCGTGAAAAGAGAGAAGGGTGAAAAACGGGTGAAAAGAGAGAAGGAAAGCAATTAAGGATCTAGACGGTCCACAAATATTGAAGGAATAATCAAGACACGACATAAAAAATATTTTCAAAACATGCTCTGGAGTATTTTTCCTCTTGGTAATTCATTTTTCTTTCTTTTTTTGCCCTCCTGCCTCTGAGGCTGGACAGGGATCTTTGCCCCAGGTAAAGAAAAAAAGATATAATAGTCCAGAGGTACAGGAGTTCTGCAGAGTGGGTGTATGCGTTTTCTCTGGCTGTGGTACTGCAAATTATCACAAACTTGTTGCCTTAAAACCTTACACATTTATTCTCTGACAGTTCTGATGTCTGAAGTTTGAAATCCATTTCACTAAGTCAAAATCAAGGTGCCACAAGGGTTGCATTCCCTCCCCCTCCTTCCAATCAAGCACACAAGCACAGAGGAAAATGGCAGCACAAGGAAGAAGTGGGTTAACTTGATCAGTTACTCTAGGGTTTACGCTAGTACCTTAGCCCTCAACCTCGTAAACAAGAAAGAAAAAAAAGTTCAGCTCAGCTTTTAGAAATATTTTTCATACAAATTGGAATGCAAATTAATTTTTCTAGAGAATAAGGGAATATTCAACACCAATGTCCTTGAGGGTGAAGATGATAGTTTACTTATTTATAGGTATATTCCCTCTCTGACCCAGGCCCCACACTATCCTCTGTACAGCCTGAAACAGGTTCTTCCCAACAGGAGACACCCAGTGAATGTCTCTGAATGACTCTCTAGGGCTCAGCAGTACAGCTGCCCTCCATCTCTATCCTCCTTCAGAAGATGTCCAGGAGGCATGCTGGGGTAGGGTAGAGTGGATATAGTGGAAGAACACCTCTTTTTCTCTTTCCTAAGAGAAAACTTACTATTAATTATTCCATCAAATAAATGCCTAGAAAATGGTAAGAAAATGTGAAGCAAAATATAAAAAAATCAAACATCAATGGCAAAGCAGACAGAATAGAAAGGGAATATACATTGTGGCCAGAATGAGAAGAATGTGGTACTGCACGGTGTGGTTCATTACTGTATTTGTAAAGAAAGCATGGGTTCATCTTTTACCTTTTAGAATATGACTCTTCAAATATAAAATGGCGATGGTGATAACACTAACTTATTTGTTGAGATGGTTAAAGAATATACAAATAAAAGCAGTGATAAAACAATTAAGAACCAATATTTTTAACCCCCATGCTATTTAGCTTGCATTTACTAAGTCAAACTTCATAGAATTAAGAGAACTGCGTGTGAAAGTTCTTTTTACAACATTGCGAATGATAGCTGTAATTATTACATGAGATAAACTACCTTTGAGTCAGCATCATACATTTCCATGTTGAGGACACAATAAAAATTTGGAAAAATGCCTTCCTTCGCTTTAATTCCTTTCTGCTAATCTATAGAACAGCCTTCTATTCAGGGACTCCCAATTTGGGCAGAACAGTACCTATTCTTGTTTTCTAAAGATGTTTTAGAATAATATGCCTTTCAGAACAGCTGTAGCCTAATGGTTAAGAGTTTGGACTCTCCACTGTCAAATTGTAACTCTACCACTCATCCGCTGTGTGACCCTTAGCTTCTTTTTGCTTCAAGTTCTTCATCTATCAAATGGAGGTAAAAATATTACATCATATGTAGTTGCAAGGATTAAATAAGTTAATACATGTAAACAGATTACACTAGTATACCAGTGAACACTCACTTAATATTGGCTATTACATTGCTAGTCATTATAAAATAAAGTTATATTTTATTGTTAATAAAACTTATAATAGATAAAGTATAAATAGAGGTTTACTTAAATTTAATGGATGGCCCTTTCTTATACAATTTCAAAACATTCATCCATAACAGGTCTAGGATGCAGAGAGATTTCTGTCTTTGCTCAAGTAAAAAGAGAGAAAAAAGAAATATTCCATTTTCACAATGTGGTAGAAACTATGAAGTAAGTGATTGGTAGTTTCTTTGCTATCTTTTTTTTCCCTGTCACACAAATCTTGACATACCATTAAAAAATTTGAGTGACGATTCATTTCAGCCAAGATATCAGTTTGTTAATAAGTGGTGCTCAGGGCAAATTATTTAGGAGATGAAGTTCTGGAAGACAATGTCTTGGAAGCTGACACATGAACGTGAAAATCTGCTACAAGCATAGGACTAGAATCTCAAAGCAGGCTTGGGGTTTCAGCATTGTGTTCTTTTTAGGCAAGTTTCAACAAGACAAAGGGCTGTTTACTTCTCTATGTCAAGAAACAGCTTTATCATTGTGGCTAAAAGTATTCACACACAGTTGCTAGTGAGCAACCTGCCACAGGCCTGATCCCAGAGAGACCCGGCATTAACATGATTCTCCCTAGGGAGGAAGTCTAGCAATGCCTAAACAGACATGTCCTCATTTCCACATCCTTGGTACAGACTCACAAGCAGCAGGGTGAAGCAATAGCAGCAGCTAGAACAGAGAAGCAAATGCAGCACCCGAAGGGTTCCTCCAACTATTATGTTGGTGCCATTACTTTTAATGGCAAGAACCGCAATTACTTTTACACTAATTTGATATATAGAAACCTGGTTTTGCCATGCCATAGTGGGGAGATGTCGATGTAAAATATGTTCTATTTCCTTGTATTTGTTTGATGCTTATTTATGTCATATCATCATCATAGCATGTTACACTACATTTATTCATCCTCTTCCATCTGAGGGATTTTATAGGATTGTCATGGCAGTCCTTAGAACACTTTTCATAGATGAGGAGCATGGAGTAGAAAATATTCCCTGGCAGGCTACAGTTACAGAGGTTAGATTGTTACGAAGTTAAGAAATATTTGCAACGTCAGCATGGGATATGCTTACTGAATTCCTTGTCCTGGTGTCTTCTTTAGGTAATATTTCATGTTTGAGCATCTTTCTTTTATAACTGACCTATTGCTAAGTTAAAAGTATCTTCTGTATTTTACTGATACTCCCAAAAGAAACATGTTCGAATTAGCATAATTATTACGACAAAATCAAAGCAAAGAATAAGGATGGAACTATCCTGTTCTTCCACTCATACAACTTTCCTTATTCCACTCTTTCAATATCCCACCCTTGCCCCTGGACGAATAGCAAGAAAGAACTCATTAGTTCCCCCTGTGGAGTGGGATTCATGGGAAAGTCCCCACAATCCCATCTGTTTCCCACAGAAGATGGTGACCAATTGCTCTTCATCTTTGTTAGGGGTTTAAACAATACATTCTTAACATATTAAAAGTATATAAGGTACAAAGAGATTAACAATAAAGACTTTGAGATCTCGTTTTGTGAATCTTTTTTAAAATAAAATATGGGACATCCAGAGTTGATCTAATGGGCTGTGGGCAGAGGTATGGAATGGCATAAACAATAACTTGAGCTGATTTTTATAAAGAATGATTTTCTCATTCTATTGTGTTATAGAGATGTTTTGATGACATCCACGTTTCTAAGAACTGTGTGTTCCTTTAAAGAAGAGCAACAGAAGAAATACATAATCCTGTAATTGATGTGCCATATTTTATTTTCTTAGAGAGTTACCATTCTTCCCATAATACTAGATTGGACAGTTTTGGGTTAATAGATTTTGCAGTGGACCATTATAATCATTCAGGTCACTTGGAAAATTTGCAAAAATCACTTTTCAAGTGTCCTGATTAATGGAAGTAATATTTTCATTCCCCATCAAATGTAACTTACTTCCAATTTGTGGTTTAATAAAGCACTTCAGACTTTCCTAAATTCCTTTTCAATATTACATTACATGGTATTTTCTGATACTTTATCAAGTTTGTATCTGCAAGACTAGAATTCACAGGCAGTTATTTTTCACCAGGATGAAGACAGCCTTCAGGACACTGCCTGTTCACACTTGTAATGCCAGCACTTTGGGAGGCTGAGGTCTGCTGATCACCTGAGGTTGGGAGTTCGAGACCAGCCTGGCCAATGTGGTGAAACCCTGTCTCCACTAAAAATACAAAAAATTAGCTGGTCAGGGGTGGCATGAGCCTGTAGTCCCAGCTGTTTGGGAGGCTGAGGCAGGAGAATTGCTTGAACCTGGGGACGAAGGTTGCAGTGAGCCGAGATCGTGCCACCACACTTCAACCTGGCTGACAGAGCGAGACTTTGTCTCAAAAATAAAATAAAATAAATAAGTAAAATAAAATGAAATGAAATTATGGTTCATAGCAACAATGTAGACCACTTCTTTTAATTTTTAATAGTTTCAGTATTAAAACATCCGAGTTTCCCCAAAAGATCATCATTTTGGCTAACCTAAATATTTTAAAACATTAAAAGTTTATGTATGATTAATAGTTAACAGCAGAACGTAGGATAATTTTTCTCTTCTAAAAGAGATTCATTTATATGATTTGAACTTACTTGAAACAAAATATAACATTTTATTTTCCAACCACTAAAAAATGTTTTTATATTTGTCCTCACACATAATTTAGGCTTTAAATTTTCTGTTGATCTTTTTTTTTTAGAAGCAGAGGGAAGAGTAGACCTTCTCATATGATTTTTTAAATTACTATAGTAATATTTGTACATACTTAATTTCTATTGGAAATATTTATTGTAAATACAATTTCTATACCCAGTATAGGCAAAACAATCAAATTTAATTAACAAAAAGCATTTGCATAGCCAGTCTGGCTGGACCTTATGCAAATGTAGAAAATCACAAGCCTGAAATTAATCACCAAATGTCTGAAATTAAAACAGAATTGTCAAGGCAGAAATGTATGAATCATAATAGTATCTAATTCCATGGTTTTTGGGCAGATGTCTTTCTGTATTCTGATGAAAACTAGCATTTATTTATATTAAAACCTCTTTGACAAACCATATGTTATATTTAGCTCGGCCAAAATAACCAGGTGGAGAATATTTGTGTGGAAGATTTCAAAAGGACGATCAATTTAGATGTAACCTACATCTTATTTATTTATTTATTTATTTTTGCCTTTTATCTCTGAAGACTGTGTGGGAAAGACAGACACATCTTTTCTTTCATACTTCAACATCTTTTCAACATCCCCAGTTTGATTTAATAAGTCAGGGAAGCAAGCACCCGAAGATTTTATGGATCACAGTTCTGATTTAGAATATCCACAGAAGTGATTTGTGTTTCCCTTTGTGTGTATCCTTCAAGGATACATTGGAGCAACAGGACCAGCAAATCTCAGCAGAAACTTATTGAGAACAACTAAAAAGCTGACTCAGACACTTGGTGTTGAGATGTTATCATTCTCTCAAGTGTTAGTAAATAAGAACTATGTAGAGGAGAAATTGATAAAACTTTTGAATATCATCTTAGCATTGTGTAATGACGACTGACCAATGTCATAATTGTGCATTTAAAAAGTATTTAAAATTAGTACTAAATGAAAATTGGGTAATGTAAGACATTTCCTCTATTCTGTGTTTGCTTCTGGCAAACTAGAATTATTTCAAAAAATTTAAAAATCAGGGATATGAAATGTCTTCCAGGAGATAAGCACAAAATACAAAAGACAAGTAATATTAATATTTCCTTGATAGTGTTTACAGAAGTCCGGGTTTCTCTTTCCTGGAAAGTTCAATCACTTTACCTCATGTCTGAGTTTTGGGATATTTATAGTCCTGGCCACCCCAGACCGAATCATCTCCATCTAAATGCTGTTTATGGCTTCACATAAAAGGAGCATAACTTCCAACAGTAAAAAGCCACGAGGAACATCTCTACACGCCTCCAATTTAAACACTCAAATCAGCATAGAAAATCAAGTAGGTATTTCTCCAAATTGCCCAGTGTTGAGAATCAACAGACACACTTGTTAAAAATACAAATCCTGGCCAGGTGCGGTGGCTCATGCCTATAATCCCAGCACTTTGGGAGGCTGAGGCAGCTGGATCATGAGGTCAGGAGTTCGAGACTAGCCTGGCCAAGATGGTGAAACCCTGTCTCTACTAAAAATACAAAAATTAGCCAGGCATGGTGGTGGGTGCCTGTAATCGCAGCTACTAGGGAGGCTGCGGCAGGAGAATTGCTTGAACCCAGGAGGTGGAGCTTGCAGTGAGCCGAGATTGCACCACTGCATTCTAGCCTGGGCAACAAAGCAAGACTCTGTCACCAAAAACAAAAACAAAAAACAAAAACAATCAACAACCACCACCAAAACAAACGAAAAAAACCTAGGTTGACCTCAGGTAAAAGAAATAGTACTACAAAATCTCATGTCAATTGTAATCCCCAGAGTTGAAGGTGGAGCCTGGTGGGAGGTGACTGGATCATGTTTACAAATGTCTTGAATTTTTTCATTCATCAGGCTTGGGGAACACTGCATATCACCACCTCCCCTCTCCATAGAGTAAACCACCCAGCAAACACCAAGGTGAACTAAAGAACAATGTCAATAAGATATGATTAACTAAAGACAAGTTATAATCATAACTAATCCATTTTATTTTCCAGATCAATATAATATTGTTATCCCTTCTAAGAGATGGTCTGCTTTAGTGGGCAACAGTCCTGTACAGCGAGCCACTCTCATCTCCTACTAACTTAACTGCTCTGCACTGTCCCTCAACTTTCACCTTTCTTGCCTTAGGAACCATCCATGAAACCCTCTTCTAATCATCTCACTTTCTTCATTAAAAAAAAGTAGTTTCATATGTGTCCAAAATAAAAGGAAAAAGAAACTGGTAACTCCTTGGTATCTTTTAGTAATTCTTGATCACTGGCTCCCAATTTCTAGAATGACCTAAGATTTGCATTTCTAGGAAATAGAGATCACAGCCTGTGTAACATAGAAAGACCCCATCTCTACAGAAAAAAAAAAAAAAAAAAAAAGGCTTTCCTTTTAGTCCCAGTTACTTGGGAGGGTGAGGCGGAAGGATCGCTTGAGCCTGGGAGGTGGAGGCTGCACTGAGCCATGATCGTTTCAGTACTGCACTCCAGCCTGGGTAACAGAGCAAGACCCTAGTCTCAAAACAAACAAATAAACAAACAAACAAAAAACCCAACATATTTTTTTGAAAGAAAAATAAATAACTGATTAAACTTACATCACTAGTAATCAAAGGAGTGAATACATTGGGACCATTTATCCTCGGAGGTTGTGGGTTGATAGGAAATTCTTCCTTGGAGAGGCTAAGTTTGAAGTGTCTGTAGAACATATATCGCTGGAGATAGATACATGGGTCTGAAGTTCATGTCTAGGGGCAACAGTGCCTTTACCTTTGCTCTGTAAACTGGCCTCAGGATAAAAGGTGCAGATCTACAGGAGATGTGACAATTTTGAGATGTCAGATTGATAAGACCTGAGCCAGATGCTAATGACCCTTATTCTTTGCCTCCACATCCTGGAACAAGAGGTTTCTGTTACAGAATTATAGGAAAGTATATTTTCCAGCCTACTCAAATAACTGACTTCGATGTTGAATTTCCAGAAGAAAATTAGAGTTAAATGTTGCTTAACCCTACTTTGAATGCAGAACCATGCAAAAAGAACATTTATGGTGTCTATGTAACTGTTTCTAAATTCCACTCCAGGAGCTTCCTGTCTTTACAAGAAATTCTCAGACAATTTTCAGACAAATAAAATGGTTTGCTTTAACTATAATAACACATGCATAATTAGCATATCAATCTGTATGTGGCAAATAGTGGAATAATGATTTGCTTATTATGCAAAACATATTTTTTGGAAGGATATTGTATAAATATTACTTGGGTAAATGTAATGAGACTTAGTTATAACCAAAAATTGTATTGCGCTATCTTGCTTGCATCATGATCAAACTTTATGTAAAGTAGCCAATAGTAATAAATGGATACAAGAAACAGACCAGATAATTATGAAATAAAGAATATTTAGCTATGAAACATAATTTCAAAGGTTATACATACTAAGGTAAGTTGATAAACTAGAAACCAAATCCCATGTGACTTAGGTGTTGTAGCCAGGGGTGAATGCCAAAGTTGTTACTTTTAGTCCATTTGTATCAGATGTCTCAAGACACATATTATCTTTAGGAAGAAACCTTGGTCAATCAGCTTTATCCAGCTCAAGAATTGAACTGTTACATGGTGCATGAATCTGCTTATCACCTGTAAAATGGCTTCTTCCATTAGATCATTGAGGTTTAATGAGAAAGTGAAAACTTATTTTTTAGTTTTTAGAGATGGGGTTGCTCTGCCGCCCAGGTTGGAGTACAGTGGTTTGGTCATAACTCACTGCAGTCTGGTCTTCCCAGGTTCCAGTGATCCTCCCACCTCACCCTCCCAATTAGCTGGGGCCACAGGTGCATGCTACCATGCCCAGCTAATTTTATTTTTTTCTTTTTTGTAGAGACAGGGTCTTACTACATTGCCAGGCTGGTCTCAAACTCCCGGGCTCAAGCAATCTTCCAGCCTTGGCCTCTCAAAGTGCTGGGATTGCAGGCATGATCCACAGTACCCAGTCCTAAAAACTTCTTTTTGAATTAGAAGGAGACTGTTGTTCATCTCAATTATCCAATGTTCATTTGAATAGATTATTAGAAAAACAAATTAAATGTAGAATTGTGAATTACATCATGCAAAGAGTATATAAAAACATTTATTCAGCCATTTAAAAAAAATGTGTTAGTTTTTGAAGAAATGTAACTGCTCATATTTAAGATGAAGAATTAAAACACCAATCTAAGCCATCAGAGCTCATTCTTGACATTTGAAAGTAATGAAATTCAAATTTTGCCTTTTATCCTTATCTTGTACCATATTGATTCTAAATTATTTGGAGTTTTTCACAGCATGATCAAGCATGAAGCTTGCAGTTTGCCAAATCTTTTTTGGTCAGAAGTGGCATTTTCTTGACAAGGCCTGTCAGTCACTCAGTGCCTACTCACCCATCCAGTGTAATAATTTAAGCAAGACTTAAGGAGGGTTTTGGTAATTTTTTTCTTTGACAAACAAATCCTACAATGTAGATAGACTGAGAGAATCTGAAAACTGTGACCTGACCAACTTGTACCTGCACTAGATCAATCTTTGACCAAACCTGGGGAGGGTATGGGGACAATTCTGACTGTAAGTGCCAGCAATTATGAAAAGTCTGAATGTTAGTTGCCAAGGCAAAAGCAGTAGAAAAAGATTGCTTTATGATGAGAAAGAAAAGCTGACTTTTGTCACTATCTCTAAGACAACAATTTCTCAGTATGATACTTTATTAACTGAGGACTACTTGTATGTATAGTTCTTTCAAATGTTTCTGTCTTTTGCAAGTCATTAGTTCACATGTAACCCTTATTCTCATTTCAGAATTAAAAATTTGAGGCTAGGCACAGTGGTGCACGCCTGTAATCCCAGCACTTTGGGAGGTCGAGGGAGGCTGATCACTTGAGGTCAGCATTTTGAGACTAGGCTGGGCCACATGGTAAAACCCCATCTCTACTAAAAACACAAAAATTAGCTGGGCGTGGTGGTGCATCTCTGTAGTTTCAACTACTCAGGAGGCTGAGGCAGGAGAATTGCTTGAACCCAAGAGTCAGAAGTTGCAGCGAGCCAAGATCATGCCACTGCACTCCAACCTTGGCAGTACAGCAAGACTCTGTCTCAAAAAAAAAAAAAAAAAGATATGCCTGGGTATAGAACTTCCCACCACAAAGATGTCAGCCACGGCCTGGGCTATATTTGGTTCTGTGACTGCATTCATGGGAGCTGCCCTCCTGCCAACTCAGCCCTGCCCCAGTACCTGAGCTGATCCTGTCTGAGGGGCTTCCCATCTCCTCCTCCCATGCAGCCAAGGCACTCACGGCGGCCGTCACAGTGGAGCCTCTGCGCTCCTTAACTGCTTCCCCAAGTCCACCCTGCCACCATATCCCTGTTCTACAAATTATGCTCCAAACTGACTTCCCCTTGGGCTCTAATTTATAAGTCTGGGATTTCGTCACAGTTTCCTTAGGGAATTCCTTTTCTGGTAAACTGCTAAGCATTCCAGCTCCCTTCTGGGAGCTGGGCCATCTGCCTTAGACCTTGCTCTTGTCAGTTCCTGTCTCCGGCATGCCACCCAAGGACCGACTCCTCAGATGTGGACTGCCTGGTGGGCCACACTGCTTACCCCATTGTAATCATGTGCTTAGACTAGGTTTTTACTTTACCCTTGACTATCATCATAATTGCCTCTGGGATTTTCCACTCTTCCATCTGTCCATCCATCCATACATCTGCTTTCCTACCCAAACACCTACCTACCCATTTATCCATCTGTCTATTTATGTATCTACCTATGTATCCATCCATCTGTCCATCCATCTTTTAATTCATTTAAAAGATGCTTTTAAATGAGCTTACTCTATGCCAGCCCCTGCTTAGTGGTAGAGAAACTATGGTTTCTAAGACAGATATTATTCCTCCTCTAGTAAGGGAGACAGAAGTTAAAGAAACATTTACAACAAAGTGTGATAAGTAGCTGTCCCATGCATTGCCCTAAGTGGGTGGGTCCAATGCCAAGTTTCTATACTTCTGTCTTGCCCTATTTCTCTAAGTGCACACAGTTATACTCTGTGGAGGCAGAACAAACTAGTATTTTCAGTTCTCTTTTTGAGAACTTTAGGAGAAAAAAATGCTATCATTCCAAGTCAGGAGAGCAAGTATTAATATTACACACATATTTACATAATAATAATCCCCTAGACTTGTATGGGGTTTTGAAATATGCAAATACTTTTATTTACAGATATTATTTGTTCTTCAGAGCATACCTGTAAGGTATATGCAGGATAGGTATTATTTTCATCCTCACTTCATGGAACAGAAACTAAGGTTCATAAAAGTTAAAATAGTTTTAGCAAAGCCTAGAGTTGAAACTAATGTTAAGCTTTATTATTGTCAATATAGGCTTCTATCCACTTTATTAATACTCAGTGGAAACTTGCACAGTTTCCAAAATCTTAGGAATGTCAGTTCCAGTTATTACCATCTATATTTTTAAACAGGTTAATGCTCATATGATAGCCTTTTATGTCACTTGTTTTAGAAAAATGACAAAAGATGACACACAGAACTCTAAAGTATTGATTTATATTCTGTTAACTGTTTATTACTTTAATCTATGAATCCAAGTGGGGAGGTAGAAAGATGAAATCACTTGCCTCTTATCTTTGAAAGATGTGAGCTCATTACTAAACCCTATAAAAACAGCAGGTAGCTTGGGAAACATTTTCCAAAGAACACTTAGAGATTTTGATTCATGACTGAAGTTATACTGTGGCATTTTCCTCTCCATCATCCATCATGGGGAAGGCTCATTCTATTATCATCTGTTGTCATATTTAATTAGGGTCATCAGAATGTGTTGTTATATGTCACTTGTTTCTTCTTCCTTTTTCTTTATATAGCAGTATGACTTTTATTTTCCCAAACAGTTTGTGTCTTTGAAACTGCAGTTGTTTCTTTTGGGGCCAGCCTCCTTAAGTCCACCACGGTGGTTAGTTTTAAGATACCAATAAACAAGGCAAAATTCAAAGGTGTATCACACTCCTGGATTTTAGCTACCCCATTTTTCTATTTACCTTGTGATATGGGTTGGCTCTGTGTCCCCAGCTGTATTATCTGTTCTCCTGCTACTAATAAAGACATATTCGAGACTGGGTAATTTATAAAGGAAAGAGGCTGAACTGACTCATAGTTCAGCATGGCTGGGGAGGTCACAGGGAACTTACAATTATGGCAGAAGGGGAAGGAACCACATCTTTCTTCACATGGCGGCAGCAAGAAGAAATGCAGAGCGAAGTGGGGGGAAAGCCCCTTATAAAACCATAAGATCTTGTGAGAACTCACTCACTATCATAAGAAAAGCATGGAGGGTAACCACCCCCATGATTAAATTACTTCCCACTGGGTCCCTCCCACAACATGTGGGGATTATGGGAACTACAATTCAAGATGAGATTTTGGTGGGGACACAGTAAAACCATATCATTCTGCCACTGGCCCCTCCCAAATCTCATGTCCTCATGTTTCAAACACAGTGATGCCCTTCCAACAGTCCCTCAAGGTCTTAACTCATTCTAGTATAAACTCAAAAGTCCAAGTCCAAAGTCTCATGTAAGACAATGCAAGTCCCTTCTGCCCATGAGACTGTAAAATCAAAATCAAGTTAGTTACTTCCTAGATACAACTGGGGTATAGACATTGGGTAAATACACCAATTCTAAATAAGAGAAATTGGCTAAAACAGAGGGGCTATAGGCCCCACACAAGTCTGAAATCCAATAGGTCAGTCATTAAACTTTGAAGTTCCAAAATGATCTCCTTTGACTCCATGTCTCACATCCAGGTCACGGTGATGAAAGAGTGGGTTCCCATGGCCTTGGGAAGCTCTGCCCCTGTGGCTTTGCACGGTACAGCTCCCCTCCTGGCTGCTTTCATGGGCTGGCATTGAGTGTCTGCAGCTTTTCCAGGCACACAATTCAAGCTGTCAGTGGATCCACCATTTGGGAGTCTGGAGGATGGTGGCCTTCTACTCACAGCTCCACTAGGCAGTGTCCCAGTGGTGACTCTGTGGGAACTCTAACCCCACATTTCCCTTCTACACTGCCCTAGCAAAGATTCTCCATGAGGGATCGCCCCTGCAGTAAACTTATGCTTGGACATCCAGGTATTTCCATATATCCTCTGAAATCCAGATGGAGATTCCCAAACTTCAAGTCTTGTCTTCTGCTCACCCACAGGACCAACACTATGTGGATGTTACTAAGGCTGGGGGGCTTGCTCCCTCTGAAACAATATCCTGAGCTGTAACTTGGCCCCTTTTAGCCATGGCTAGAGTGGCTGGGACATAGTCCCGAGGCTGGGCACAGCATGGAGGGCCCTGGACCTAACCCACAAAACCATTTTTCTCTCCTAGTCTTCCAGGCCTGTGATGGGAGGGACTGGTGTGAAGGTCTCTGACATGCCCTGGAGACATTTTTACCATTGTTTGGTGATTAACATTTGACTCCTCATTACTTATGTGAATTTCTGCAGCTGGCTTGAATTTCTCCCTAGTAAATGGGTTTTTATTTTCTATTGCATCATCAGGCTGCAAATTTTCCAGACTTTTATGCTCTGCTTCTTCTTGAACACTTTGCCACTTAGAAGTTTCTTTCACCAGATATCCTAAATCATCTCTTTAAAATTCAAAGTTTCACATATCTGTAGGGTGGGGGCAAAAAACCACCAGTCTCTTAGCTAAAGCATTGCCAGAGTCACCACTGCTCCGGTTCCTAACAAGTTCCTCATCTCCATCTGAGACCGCCTCAGTCTGGACTTCACTGTCTATATTGCTATCAGCATTTTGGTCAAAGTCATTCATAAGTCTCTAGGGAGTTCCAAACTTTCCCACATTTTCCTGTCTTCTGAGTCCTCTAAACTGTTTCAACCTCTGCCTGTTACCCAGTTCCAAAGTCACTTCCACATTTTCAAGTATCTTTGCAGCAACACGCTACTGTCTGTGCTACCAACTTAGTGTATTAATCTGTTCTCACACTGCTAATAAAGGCATACCTGAGACTGGTTAATTTATATTGGAAAGGGGTTTAATTGACTCACAGTTCAGCATAGCTGGTGAGGCCTCAGGAAACTTACAATCATGGCAGATGGGGAAGAAAACATGTCTTTCCTCACATAGCAGCAGCAAGGAGAAGTGCAGAGTGAAGGGGGCCAAAGTCCCTTACATAACCTTCAGGTCTTGTGAGAACTCACTCACTATCACAAGAACAGATTGGAGGGTAATTGCCCCCATGATTCAATTACCTCCCACTGAGTCCCTCCCATGACATATGAAGATTATGTGAACTACAATTCCAAATGAGATTTGGGTGGGGACACAGCCAAAGCATATCATTATATGAATCTCATGTTGAATTACTGTTCTCATGAGATCTGGTTGTTTGTAAGTATGTAGCACCTCCTGCTTTGCTCTCTGTCTCCTGCTTTGCCATGTGAAGAGGTGCCTGCTTCCCCTTCGCCTTTCACCATGATTGAAAATTTCCTGAGACCTCCCCAGCCATGTTTCCTGTATAGCCTGCAGAACCATGAGCCAATTAAACCTCTTATCTTTATAAATTACTCAGTCTCAGGTGGTTCTTTATACCAATCCGAGAATGGACACCTTGTTTCTGGAATTATGGGTAAAATCCAGTGTTTGGTATCATATAATTAAAAAGTATTTAAAATATGAAATTTCTCAGTTTTAAAATGTGGATTCTGTTCATGTAGATAAACCTTAACAGTGATTTTAAAGTTCCTTGATTACTTTGAAGCAAGGGTATTCTAGAAATCTAAAAACTGGTCTTACAACTCTTTAACTCTATTAAGCAGAGAGCAACCTGACAACCATGAGGGGTGAGGTCAAAGGGCAATGTGACTGCCACCCGATACTTCTGTGCCATTTGCTGTCAGGTGATTTTGTCACTAGTTTTGTAGAATGGAGAACTTTCTCTCATGATTCTCACTAGCTCCCTGATCTTTTAGGTCTAAATATGCATTCTCTGAAGCTCTACTTGGTGGTAGCACTATGAACTTGTCACCATGGGAGGACCATGAAGGATATTATATTGGTAGGGAGGAAAAACATCCCCAAATCTCGCATGATGTGGGCTGTTTTAAAATTAATTTTTTGCTTAATAATTTTAATGAAAAACCTTCTCAGGATGGCAAAGTAAACCATTAGTCTGTTTTGAAAAGCGTATTTCTTCCAAGTTGAAAAGAGTCATTGTTCTGTATGGATAAAATCACAGTTCATTTAATAGCTCCATGTAAATAGTTCTAGAAAATCCACAAGTATAAATCATAACTACACAGCAGTATACATAGACAGACAACAGGGGTGTACCATTATTTTAGGAAGAGCAGGAAACATTGATGTAAGTATTTAGGTGAATTTAATGAATGGAAAATTCCCTGTAACTTTATCAACTCTTTTCAGCTGGAGTTTTTCTCAGAAATTATACTGAAGGTACAAGAAGACCCAAACACACCAAGATGCTAATGCTACAGGTGCTAATCTAAATTGAGATGGGTCATATTTGGTAACATTTAAAGGTGGTTAAGTTTTTAGCCACAATATCAAAACCTTCATAACACTCTTTCTTTAATTACATATTACTCACAGAAAATAACATTTTCTTTGGTGTATACTCGAGCACTGGCTTTGGAAAATGCATGCTCCTAGAATGGTTAAGAGAAAATTTCCTTTTTATATTTAGGAGGTAAGCACCAAATCTTTGAAGCAAGTTGAGATCAAATTTTATGATTTAGATCATCTTTATTAAGTATTTAAACTGAGGTATTATTTTGTGTGCTTTGGGAACAGAAAGTTGATGGTATGTTTTCTGTTCTCAAGGAGCTTTTTAGTCAAGGAAGATATACGTCAGCACGTGCTGCGATAAATAATTCCAAATACAAGTTTGGTTCCTGCTCACGTGACACGAGCAGTGAGGTTGGCACAGGGATCTGGTCACTGTGGTCACTGAGGGACACAGGCTGGCAAGGGTTTCATCTGGACGTGCATTTCCAAGTTCACCACAGTGGTTGGGAGAGACTTGGGACTGTGTGGGCTCTCTTGATGTATTTTTTTCATTTGTTTAACTTTTTAATTTTAGGTTCAGGAGTACATGTGCAGGTTTGCCATATAGGTAAATTGCACATCGTGGGAGTTTGGTGTACAGATTATTCCATCATCCAGATGATAAGCACAGAACCTGATAAGTAGTTTTTTATCCTCATTGTCCTCCCACCCTCCACCCTCAAGTGGGCCCCGGTGTCTGTTGTTCTCTTCTTTGTGTCCATGTGCACTCAATGTTTTAGCTTTCACTCTTAAGTGAGAACACGCGGTATTTGTTGTTGCTTTTTTTTGTTCCTGCATTAGTTTGCTTATGATAGTGGCCTCCAGCTACATCCATCTTGAGACTTCTACTTACATTTTATTAGCCAGTGCAAGCCCCAGGGTCATGACTAACTGTAAATAAGGCAGGGATGTGTAATTCTGTGGTGTGCCCTGGGAGCGAGCTGGCACTATTTGGTGAAATTTACTAATGCTGCCACAGAATGGTGAGATGTGTGTGGGTCACCCCCATGTCCTGATGCCTTCAGAGGTGCGAGTTAAATGGGTTGCTGTAAAAATTTAGGAAAAATGTTAAGAAATCCCAGATTGCTTAGAATTATACTGTCATAAGTAAGAAAGGTGAGTTGTGCAGGTGGATGCATCATCATCACTCCACTGTCGCCAGGCCTGATTCTCTCAATGTTAATAAAAGACAACGACTCTTATAGAGGAGGTCTATATTTTTACAAAAGATGTATACATGCAGGGAAGGGGAAAAATAGAGGGTTGATCATCTTCCTTTTAAAGATAGATACATATTCATGTGATACATAAATTCAGGGCGTTATGAGGCAGACACTGATGATGAGGTGAGAGAGGCAGGTTATCTACGGGGAAGCAGGCAGGAGAAGGCAGTGGAGCCTTCAGATCGAAGCTCAGGTCTGATCCTGTCATGAAAGAAGGGGAAGGAAGGAGGAGCCTCCTACTGCAAGGTGTTTCTAAGAAAGGTTTGGGCAGGCTGATGTGTGGCCTGCAAGCCAAAGTCACTCCTAAGAGCACTTGCACTGTTTGCTAGCTATGCTTGTCTTCATAATTCTGATGTGCTTAGCCACTGGCCAGAAGCAGCCTGGGGAAAACACAAAACTTGACACAAATGTGGTAGACTCAGAATGGCTAGAAACTGGCCCTCAGACAGTTATGATCCTGTAGCATGAGATCTGGGTGGTACATTTTTATGGCTACAACACGTGGTTTTTAGATCCTGTCAATTCTGTATTAGCATTCGTCTTCCTTGGACAGTACAATTCCAAAGGAAGCTAACAGTGGTGAACTAATAAGCAAACAACCTCAAAAGTCAAGGAATGGTACTTCGTCATTGAAACCAAAGTATGTCCCGTCCTCTCAGGCTGTGGTCTGAGGTCTTATATAGTCTGGAGAATTCCAGAGAGGTTAAGACCCTAGGAGCCACCTAAGAATTGAGACATACACTAAAAAATACCTGGGGGAATGATTTGGTTTCAGATATTCGGACTGACCCCAGGAGAGTACCTCCAAAGAATCTACAGAGTCTTTTATTTTCAAAGGATTTTCTAGATGAATATAAGTCTAATGCACTTTAGCATCTTTCTAATTCACATGCACATCCAGATGATAACTAGACTCATTGTGGGATAAATTTGGTAGCAGACTAGAGAAGATAACTAGGAGCTTTCTTTTTTTCTTATTTGCATTTATTAGCAACTGATCATACACACACACACATTACAGTAGGTAGTTAGGTAGACATGAGCAGGGCAGGAGAGGGGCTCCTGCCACCAGCAATGTCAGTTGACCATCAGGTGATGGTCTGATAGTCAGGCAGTTGTTAAACTGTCTCTAAAATAATTGATTGCAGCCAGAACCAGGGAAAGGCAGTCTCCCAATAGACAGAAAACCCCCAAAACTGGTGATCAGCAACTTCTCGATAAGATCTCAGGACTTGAGCAAGTACGCTCAAGCATGCATGAAGAGGCAAAATGGCAGGCTTTAACTGGTATATGACCTTGTAGGAACACTCTATTGGTAAGGGAAAAACACCTCAAGTGAGCATGTGCACAACTCTAGTAAACACACTGTGTGTGCAGCCCCTCCCAAGTGCTGGCAGGCCACTGTGCATGCGGACAGCCCACCCCAAGGGAAGAATCAAGGGAGAAGGATCACAACCCCCTAGAAGCCTGCCAATGTATAAGACCCCAAGTCAAAGGTCAAACCATGCACATGAATCTGTCAAGTTGCCTGCTTGGCCTTCTTCCAAGTGTACTTTACCTCCTTTCTTTTTTGCTGTAAAACTTTTTAATAAACTTTCATTCCTGCTCTAAAATTTGTCTCGGTCTTTCTCTCTCTGCTTTATGCTCCTTGGTCAAATTCTTTATTCAGAGGAGGCAAGAATAAAGTTTGTTTCAGATCTGTATGGATTCGCCGCTGCAATCATACTTTGGCACCATGACTTGGATATGTTACCCAGTGTTAAGACACCTCTATGACTTGCCTTCTTTAGCTGGATGTGTTCAACCCCTGTACATGGTTTTCTCCTCCCCTTTCACTCTCCTGCTTACTAACCAATTAGTAGGAATGATTACTCTCAGCGACAGTGGCTCTGCTCCCCTTGGCTGATCTCTCAGTTCACTCTGATGGATGGCTTGTGGAGGAAGGAAGAACCCTGGAGTCTGCACAGAGTAGACCTGAGACATTTATGGCCCTCCAGGACAGGAGGCTCACGAGAGTAGTAGGGTTAAAGCCTGAGACCAAGCAATGTGTGGGGTTTCCTCTGCTTTTTCAACTAAAATCAGTGGTTTCCCCAAAACCCACATAGCCTATACTCCTGTTTTCTCTGTGTATATTCTGAAATGGCCTTGCACACCTGCCAGACAGTCCACCTTGGGAACAAATCTGCCTCTTCTCTGTTTTAATTTCACATATAAACACACACTCCCTGTTATTTGTGTGCCTGGGGCTCTTGCTGCATTTGTGTAGCAGTAAATAAATAGACTTCCTTTCAGATGTCTGTTGGCTCATTGCCAGGACAGACACTAATTGGAACCCTAACTCTGCCAGCTCCTTATGACTTACCATCTACTTTTTGTTTCTGCTATGCCCCAGGGCCAAGTTTTTTGGTGACTTTTGAAGCAGTTTTTCTGCCTGCACAGGGCCTCACTCTGTGGCCTTTTAAGAGCACCACCTACTTGGTTTTTTTGAATTAGCACCCCTTTGGGAGTAGGGAAAATTCTTTCTTTACCATTTATGAGCACTTACCCCAAGCCACAAGTCCTCCAGAAGTTCCTTCTTTATGTCAAGAGGGCAAACAAACATTTCTCTCTTCAATCCAACATATAAAGGCTTTCCATGTCTATTCCTCTTGTTTTCTCCCACTTCATCCCGTAGCCTCTATTTCTCTAATCATGGCCATGCCCTTTTCGATATGCATAGAGACCTTCAAGGTCTTATTCAAAGGGAGGGAAGTCCAGATTCTTGCAACAGCTAGCTGCAAAACAGGCCTCCTGTCTACTTAAAGAACATGGGAAATGGAAATCTGAGAAAAGACGGGTGGATCACCTGAGGTCAGGAGTTTGAGGCCAACCTGACCAACATGGAGAAACCCTGTCTCTACTAAAAATACAAAATTAGCCAGGTATGGTGGTGCATGCCTGTAATCCCAGCTACTCGGGAGGCTGAGGCAGAAGAATCGCTTGAACCTGGGAGGTGGAGGTTATGGTGAGTCAAGATCACGTCACTGCACTCCAGCCTGGGCAACAGGAGCAAAACTCCATCTCAAAAAATAAATAAATAAATAAATTGGAAGAAAATTACAAAAGTCAACCTTAGAACTCAGTGCCCTTAGACAGGAAATCCTCAAATTAGCTTCTTCAGTCTTTTATAACTGAGATTAGAACAAGGAGGACAGGGCTGAGGAGAAAGAGAAATGGAAGATGCAGAGGCAGGCTCAACTATTGGCTGCTTTAGAAACTCTCCGGTCCCCTCCAGCATGCCCTCAGAATACCCTGCCAGGTAATGGGCATTGGTGCTAGAAGCCAGGCCACTGGAAGGCAAACTGCCCTGATGGGATAAGTGGTAAAAAGCCCTGCACAACTTGCTCCCTCTGTTACAAGCTCGGCCACTGGAAACAGCACTTCCCTTAAGGCCAAAGGGGCCCCAAGACAGAATCCCAATCTCTGATGGCCTTAAGATGAAGGGCCTCTCTTCTCTAGCTGGCTTTCAAATCAGACATTGTCATTAATGGGATAAAGCCAAGGGCAACTCTAGAGGTGGGAAGTAAAATTATAAATTTCTCTCTTGAGTTCAAGGGCTGCCTACTCTGTGCTAGTCTCCTCTGAGCAACTCTCCTCCAAATCCTGTTGAGTAATGGGGCAAATGGCACCCACTCCCTCTAAAAGAAAAGACTAACACTGCTTTAGGGTAAAAATATACTTCCCAAGATGGGTAACTGCTTAATATTTACCAAACTCTGAATTCATCTTTCCCTCTGATAGCCCTATTTCTCCTGGGAAAGTTACCTAAATCTTCAACCAGTAACTTTAACCTGGACAGTCCTGCCTCAGGGGTTTAAAAATAGCCCACAATTATTCAGACAAGCTCTAGTAAAAATCAAACTGAGCAATATCTTGAGGAAGAATAGCTTCTACAGTATGTACATAACTTCCTCATTTTGCTCCCCCTTCACAGAACTTGCACAACAACTTGCAGTACAAACAACTTCCTCACAGAAGGAAAATGACTTATCTCATTCAAAAGTTATCAAGGTAAATAAGTATTTCTGGTAAAGAAGGTTATAAATAAAAATACTTTCTACGAAAAAGGATCTTGTACAGTAAATTCTTTTCCTAAAGCAAAATGACTGGTTATTTGAAAAGGAAAGATATTTTGGACAAGTCAGAAAGTCCAAGCATGTTGTAGATGATCTATGTAAGTCATGAGAAAATTCATAAAAGGAAGTTTATGAAAGAAATGTCATACAATTTAAAGGTTATTAGGCCTACTAAATGCATCATGAACTGCTACTATGACTCTTAACTGTACAACTTCCTTTCTTTAAACCTAGGTAAGGCCTGGGGACATACAAAGTTAGCCATGCCCTCTAGCTATGCTGGACAGAGTCAGACCTTATCTTCACTTCTATCTGGTGTCCTAGTCTTCACACCTAATACATAATTAGAATTGCTTACTTATCAAGTTTTCACCCAAAGTTAAAAGTTGCCAAGACTTAACAGTGTAACATGCACTTGAGATTAAATATAGTTTTACATCCAAGGCATGTAAGGAAAGTAGAATATGCTTTTTCTAAAAGATTATAAGAATACATAAGAATGTGAATTTTTTTGCCTAGTTTAGAGGGTTAAAGGATTGTTTTAAGTGGGATAGGATAAAGCTGAAGGTTTCAGGAAGTTGTGGAAGGTTTGTGAAAGATTAATCTTATTAAAAAGTCTGTGTGTGAACATATTAGCTAAATTTAAAGGGGTATTATTCAGTTTACCCATAAATTGAAATTGGAATAAAAGTACAACATGTTTTTCTGAGATCAATGTTCTGCTCTTCAACAGAAAACTGTAAAAGAGCATAAAAGTTTTGTAAAAATCTTCTATTATGGTCAATCTGACTAAGATTAGATACATTTACATTTGTCTATAAGGTTTTACTAAGAATTGGGTTTAACATCAATACTGCATTCATGCAAAGGTAAAATTTGGATTTCTTTGGACGGTATTGGTATAAGTGTGTTACTGGTATGTGTTCCAAAATTATGCAAAACTTCTATAATTCTGATATTACTTAGTATATGTTATCAGTAATAATTATAATTGTTACATTAAATTATGTGTGCCACAGAGGTAACAAATTTTCTCATCAACTGTGTCTTTGACTGTGGCTGCCCTAGGACTTTTTGTCATCCACAGACAGTTTTTGTCTTGTTTTAATCCTCTTGAAAAGATGGTTTCATAATCAACTATAGGACTTTAACAGGTGCTCTTAAATGCAGGATGCTGGTAACTTTAGAGATTGTGACACTAAAATGGAGAGGAAAGAACTTCTATCACTCTTTTGGAAAACTAATGTGTTCATAAATATCGAGCAAAACAGGAATTAAGTAGCCAAAGTAATCCTTGTGTGACTTTTTGTTTAAAATATTGCTGATCTTTTGTTTTTCAGAAAGTGTATTCTTCTAAACAAAATTTGGAGCATATTTCTCTCTACCTGATTACTCCAAAGTTTGGAAACTATTTGTGAATACTCTTAACTTACAGCAATATAGTGATTTGCCTAAGTGCAATAAGAATCTATTTTCTTTTACAACAGGACACAATTGGAGAAACTGGTTATTTTACCAAGGCTTTGACTGGAATGGCATGCTTTCCTTTAAGCAATCAAATTTGACTTATTGAACCAATAAAAGCCCCTTGGGAAAACTGGCCTCAAACCTCATCTACACAGTCCACGTACAGGGTACCTGATTTGTGGTAAGTAAAGAATGTCAAATTCTGACAGGCCCAGGAGCTCCAAGTTATCTTGGGACTTTGAGGAGAGAAGCTTACCCAACTCATACAGGTATTTGATGGCACAAACCTATGGCTGGGCTTAAGGCTTTAAAAGTTATTATCTGAGATTTCTTATGGAATGAAGTTCCATCAAAGCCAATTTAAAAAGAAACTTATATGGCAAATAATTATTTTTGCCATGCTTCATGCAAATAATCAGGCCACGTGTAATAAGACTAAAGTTTATTTTGCAAACAAATCAGTCTCATTGTGATTTTTTTAAAAATAAAAATGAGAATGGGAGAGAAAAATTATGTCTCAAGAACTACAGTATACCTGTTACTAGATTCTAGTCTCATCAGTTGTTTTAACTTTCTTTTTTCCTGCAATTTAGACTGACCCTGTTTCTTACTGTGAACCAACCAGTGATCTCTGGCTACAGCTTAGAAGAAACAAGAGGGATGGGCCATCAAGCTCCATATGATCCTTAGTGAGGGATACCACTGTCTCAATATTAAAGATTTCATTGCTGCTAACATATACACACATACACATTATATATATTACTTTGAAAATATCATCCAGTTATATTAATGCTTTTTCTGTGTTTAGACAAATAAGTTGGCTAAAAACATTAATAGAAAATTTGGGACTCAGAGCCTATACCTTATGAAAAGCTTGGTATCCAAAAGGAGAGTTATTGGTAACAGATACAAAGTAGAACTTCTCTAATGGGAGGCAACAAATGGCTAGCATATATAACACAGTAAAGTTACCGAAGCAGTGTTACATGTGTTTTTCTATCAACATATTCAATATTGGAGATTACTACAGTCTATGAAGTGTTGCTTTGTTGCTATTGCTATCCAGGAATAACTACGTTTTGAGCTCAAAAGTATGCAGATAAGCTTGACTAAGGCAATGAAGCTAGCAGGAAAGTCTCTTATTTATCTGATTATATAAGATACAGAAGAGAGGATCTTTTTATTCTGAAGGAAATTAAAATATTTTACCCCAAGATATATTTTTTGACATATTTTGAAATGGCTATTGGTTGGCCACCCTGACAGAAGTGGCCTTACAAGGCTGTCTTAAGTGGGGAAAATTTGCATTTTTAGAGAATCTCCATTAATGCAGTCTTACCCCTTCTACGTTCTATGCCTTTCCTCAGACCTAGGAGAGATAAAGAGTCTTATACCTATAAAAATCTGAAAAGAAACATTTACTATCCATTCTCACTAAGGAAGCCTTCATCTATATAACAAGACCACCTTGCTACCCAAGCTTCTTCCTTCCTTTCTCTCTTAACCTGTGTTGCCACTAAAGCTGCTTTACCTGTTTCTGGCTAGGCTCTGAGGCTGCATTCTTTATGTGGCCTCAGGGTGGTTTCTGTAACTCATTAGGTAGTTGGGTCTTCATTATGAAGGCTCCCATGTATGCATATTAAATAAATGTGTAGACCCTTTTTTCTATTAATCAATCCCCCTCAAGTCAATAATTTTTAGGGAATCTTTAGGGGTCTGAGAGCCTATGGCCACCACAATTCATTCTCAAGTCCAAGTGTTTCCTAATGTAGTTTCACCCACCTGGCATGTCCTCCTGGATCTAAAACTTACTCAGTCTTTTAGCATCTGTTATCATCAGTCAAAAGCTTTGTTGTCATTGATCTGATATTCTAGAGAAATCCTCTGTACCAAATAATCTACTACTTAGGTTTTGTCTTTTTTTTTTCCCCCACTAACGAATTCTCATTTAAATTAGAAGGACAGTATCTCATATATCTTTTACACCCTCCAATCAGTTCTTATCACAAAACTATATACATATGTAGATCAAAAATAAAATTCTAAGCCCCTCAGTGAACTGAATGGACCCCTCTTCTCAGCCAAGGATATTCCAAAGTTATTTTGAAAAACTAGTTCAGTGAAAGAGATAAAGACATGAAAAACCATTCAAGAGATCAATGAATCCAAGAGCTGGTTTTTTGAAAAAATTAATACAATAGATAGACTGCTAGCGAGACCAATAAAGAAAAAAAGAGAGATGATTCAAATGAACACAATCAGAAATGATAAGGGAGATATCACCACTGACCCCACAGAAACAGAAACAACCGTCAGAGAATATTATGAACACCTTTACGCATATAACTTAGAAAATCTAGAAGAAATGGATAAATTCACAGACACATATACCCTCCCTAGACTGAACCAGGAAGAAACTGAATCCCTGAACAGACTCATAATCAGTTCTGACTGAGGTAGTAATAAATAGCCTACCAATAATAATAAAAAAAAAAAGCCCAGGACTGGGTGGATTCACAGATGAATTCTAACAGATATTCAAAGAAGAGTTAGTACATTCCTACTAAAACTGTTCCAAAAAATTAATAAGGAGGGATCCTCCCTGAGGTAAGCATCACCCTGATACCAAAACCTGGCAAAGATACAACAAAAAAAGAAAACTTCAGGAAAATATCCTTGATGAACATTGATGCAAAAATCCTCAACAAAATACTGGCAAATCAAATCTAGAAGCACATGAAAAAGGTTATCCACGACGATCAAGTAGGCTTCATCCCCATAATGCAAGACTGTTTCAACATATGCAAATAAATGTGATTCATCATATAAACAGAACTAAAGACAAAAATCACATGATTATCTCAATAGATGCAGAAAAAGTCTTTTGATAAAATTCAACATCCATTCATGTTAAAAAATCTCAATAAACTAGGTACTGAAGGAACATACCTCAAAATAACAAGCAATATATATATTAAACTCATAGAATCTAGAAGCATTTCCCTTGAAAACTGGCAGAAGACAAGGATGACCTCTCTCATCAATCCTATTCAACATAGTATTGGAAGTTCTGGCCAAGGCAATCAGGCAAGAGAGAGAAATAAAGGACATTTAAATAGGAAGAGAAGAAGTCAAACTATCCCTGCTTGCAGATGACATGATCCTATTTCTAGAAAACCCCATAGTGTCAGCACCAAAGCCTCTTAAGCTGCTAAACAACTTCAGCAAAGTTTCAGGATACAAAATTAAGGTACAAAAATCACTAGCATTTCTATACACCAACAACAGCCAAGCTGAGAGCAAAATCAGGAATGAACTCCCATTCACAGTTGCCACAAAAAGAATAAAATAATTGGGAATACAGCTAACTAGGGAGGTGAAAGATTTATATAAGGAGAACTAAAAAGCACTGCTCAAAGAAATCAGAGACGACACAAACAAATGAAGAAACATTCCATGCTCATGGACAGGAAGAATCAGTATCATTTAAATGGTCATACTGCCCAAAGCAATTTATAAATTCAATGCTATTCCCATTAAACCACCACTGACATTCTTTGCAGAACTAGAAAAAAAAATTTAATTCATATGGAACCAAAAAAGGGCCTGAATAGCCAAGCCAATCCTAAGCAAAAAGAACAAAGCTGAAGGCATCAAGCTCCCCAACTTCAAACTATACTACAAGGCTACAGTAACCAAAACAGCATGGTACTGGTACAAAAATAGACATATAGCCCGATGGAACAGCATAGAGAAGCCAGAAATACGACCACACACCTACAAGTATCTGATCTTCTATAAACCTGATCAAAACAGGCAATGGGGAAAGGATTCTCTTAAATGGTGTTGGGATAACTGGCTAGCCATATGCAGAAGACTGAAACTGAACCGCTTCCTTACACTATACACAAAAATCAATTCAAGGTAGATTAAAGACTTAAATGTAAAATCCAAGATCATAAAAACCCTGGAAAACAACCTAGGCAATGCCATTCAGGACATAGGCACAGTCAAAGATTTCATGATGGAGATGCCAAAAGCAATCACAACAAAAGCAAAAGTAGAGAAATATATTCTAATTAAAATAGAGAGCTTCTGTACAGCAAAAAAATAAAAATTAAAAAAATAAAACTATCAACAGAGTAAACAGACAACCTACAAAATAGGAGAAAAGTTTCGCAATCTATGCATCTGACAAGGTCTAATATCCAGTGTCTATAAGGAACTTAAACAAATTTACAAGAAAAAAAACAAACAATACCATTAAAAAGTGGGCAAAAGACAAAGTAGATGCTTTTCAAAAGAAGACATACATGGGACGACCAAGCATATGAAAAATACCTCAACATTACTGATCATTAGAGAAATGTGAATCAAATCAGAACCATGAGATACCATCTCACACCAGTCAGGGTGGCTATTATTAAAAAGTCAAAAAATAACAGATGCTGGCAAGATTGTGGAGAAAAAGGAATACTTTTACACTGTTGGTGGGGGTGTAAATGAATGTAGCCATCGTGGAAGACAGTGTGGCAATTCCTCAATGACCTAAGGACAGAAATGCCGTTCAGCCCAGCAATTCCATTACTGGGTATATACTTAAAGGAATATAAATCTTTCTACTATAAAAGCACATGCATGTGAATGTTCATTACAGCACTATTCACAATAGCAAAGACATGGAATCAACCTAGACGCCTATCAATGATAGACTGGATAAAGAAAATGTGGTACATATACACCATGGAATACTATGCAGCCATACAAAAGAACAAGATCATGTCCTTTGCAGGGACATGGACAGAACAGGGTGCCATTATCCTTAGCAAACTAACACGGGAAGAGAAAACCAAATACCACATGCTCTCATTTATAAGTGGGAGCTAAATGATGAGAACACAGGGACACATAGAGGGAAACAACAGACACTGGGCCCTACCTGAGGGTGGAGATTGGGAGGAGGAAGAGGATCAAGAAAACACCGAATGGGTACTGGGTTTAATACCTGAGTGATGAAATAATCTATACAACAGACACTCATGACACAAATTTACCTGTGTAACAAACCTGCACTTGTACCCCTGAACTTAAATAAAAGTAAAAAAGAAAGAAAGGAAGGGAGGAAAGGAGGGAGGGAGAAAGTAAGGGAGGTAAGGGAAAGGAAGGGGAGGGGAGGGAGAAAAAGTAGTTAAAGCCACAATGGGAAGTAGGAGTTAGAGGTTGGACATACCTCATTATATCCTTCTCCCTCTGGAATTCAGGCACAGTTGACTAGCATTAACATTAAAACAGACATCCTGAGACTGACAATGCAGACTCTTTGTAGTAATAAGATACCAACATAACCCAGGAGAGAATTAACTGAGAGTTTGGCTTTTTTTTTTTTTTGAGTCTGATAAGAAACTTTGACCACCTATTCTCTCTGAAGCCTGCTACCTGGAGGCTTCACTTGCATAACACAACCCCTTATCTTAACCCAGACACTCTCTTCTATTGATTCCAGGTCTTTAGATAATATTAATAACTTAACCCTTTCAAGCAATTGCCAATTAGAAGACCTTTGAACCCACCTATGACCTAGAACCTCCTCCTTTCACTTCTAGTTGTCGCCCCTTTCCTGACTGAATCAATGTACACCTTACATGTATTGACTTATGTCTTATATCTTCCTATAACTGTAGACCAACCACCTTGGGTGTATGGTCTTAGGACCTCTTGAGACTGTGCCTTGGGCCTTGGTCACTCATATTTGGCTCAGAATCAACCTAAAATATTTTACACAGTTTGACTCTTTTCATTGACACACATAGTATACATAATATGTATTATACTAATATATATATATAAAATATGATAAAAGCACAACCTCCTTCTCATGTAGACATATTCCTTTTCTCTGTTTTGTTTCCCCTTTGCATTTATCACCATATGGCATACTATATATACTAATCTTCTCTCCTTTTATTCAATCATTGCCTCTTCAATGCAATATGGGCTTGATGAGGGGAGGATTAGTTGTTACTATTGCATCTCTAGGCTTGTAATAGTGACTTACTCAGTAGTTGCTCAATAAATAGTCAATGAATGAATGAATAATACACTTTGTGTTTTGGCATAAATTTAAACGATATTTTAATGTTACATATGTTTATGTATGTAGGCATATTTATGCATATTATATATGATATATACTATATATTAATGTCATACATTTTTACATATGTTTATATTTGGAAATCATAACTTTAATCTTCTGATTTTCTGATATTTAATATACCAACAATATCATGGACTGATTTAGATGTTTAGATTATTTTCGGATATTAATAAACATGATGCATAGCTGTGCATTTTTAACGCATAAAACATGCTTTATAGTATACATTATTGTATAAAAATGTTTTTACATTTGTAGTGACTATGTAATACCTAATAAATGAGAAATGAAGAGAAATCATTATTTTTGGAATCATAGGGACATGAAGAGAAGCAGCTAGGTTAGCCGGTTCTTGCTCTGTACTGCCATCTGCTGTGTATTGGTAAAACTACAGTGAACTTGTCAAATGTGTAAAAGCCAGGAACTGGGGAGCACCTTAGAAAACATTCAATCCGATGTCCACACTTACAAGTGAGGACACAGAGACAACAGAAATTAAGTGACTTGCAGGCTTGTTGTCTCTCTGGTTATTAGCAGAGCTCAATGTGGAAGAAGTGCTGCTTAGTGGCAAGGCTATGAGTTCTGGAGTCAGATAGGCTTACTCTAATATTTTACTACATGGCCTTCATTGAGTTACTTAGACTTTCTTGGTTTCAACGTCCTTTTGGGGTTAGTGCTATTTACATTTTATGATTGCTCTGAGAGTATATAGATAGATATTACCTGGCACGCAGCACAATCACGACTGTGCTTAAGAAATGGTAATTATTTTTATCCTACTAAAGTGTAAGGTCTTCCGCAGCAAAGGCATTTTTTCTTGAAATTCTCAGTGATATAAAGTATTCAAAGAACTTGGTTCATAGACAGTACTTACGAGTATTTCTTGATTAAGTGAATGAGAGTAAGGATGAGAATTGGGATCCCTCACATATCATTGTAAATTACACTGAAAATCATGTCTTGGGGATTGATGATTCTTTGTTGTAAAGTGCAAGTCATACTGACTGATATGGTTTGGATGTGTCCTCACAAAATCTCATGTCAAGTTGAAGGTGGGGCCTGGTGGGAGGTGATTAGATCATTGGGGCAGGTTTCTAATGAATGGTTTAGCACCATCCCCCTTGGTATTGTCCTTGAGACAGTGAATGACTTTTCATGAAATCTGGTCTTTTAAAAGTGTGTGGCACCTCCCCCACGCTCTCTCTTGACCTTGCTCTGGCCATGTGACATGCCCGCTGCCTCTTCACCTTTTGCCATGATTGTAAGTTTCCTGAGGCTTCCCTAGAAGCTGAGCAGATGCCAGCATTGTGCTTCCTGTATCGTTTGCAGAACGTGAGCCAATTAAACCTCTTTTTAAAATAAATTACCCAGTCTCGGGTATTTCTTCACAGCAGTGCGACAAGGGACTGATACACCGGCCAATTTATCTCTTCATTTGTTTCCCATGAGGTGCCCTAATCTGTGACTATGTTAGCATGTTTAATGCAAATCAAAATTTCTAGTTCTCATATTTCAGAATAGTTATCTTCACTACTTTTAATTCAAACTGAGACAATAGACAAAGGCTTATTCCATATTTTCTTTTTCTTTCTTTCTTTTTTTTTGAGACAAGGTCTTGCTCTGTCATCTGTGCTGGAGTGCAGTGGTATGATCTCATCTTACTGAAACCTCTGCCTCCTGGGTTCAAGCAATTCTCTTGCCTTGGCCTCCTGAGTAGCAGGGATTTCAGATGCCTGCCATCATGCCTGGCTAATTTTTGTATTTTTAGTAGAGATAGGGTTTCACCATGTTGGCTATGTTGGTGTCTTGAACTCTTGACCCCGGGTGATCTGCCCACCTCAGCCTCCCAAAGTGCTGGGATCACAGGCATAAGTTATCGCACCTGGCTTAATTCCGCATTTTCTACCCGACTGTCTTTCACAACAGCTAAATACTAGAGTTTTTTGGTACCTCCACAGAAATCATTTATGATTAATCAACCTCTACATTCAGAGTCCAGCGTGCTCACTATTACACCATGGAACCTCACACTGATTAATTAACATCTGAAAAGAGAATACCAGTTTTGGAAAATTCAAGTAAAAAGAAGTTATATAAAAGTTACTTATAAACATATATATATTTTTGCATAACAGTTTTTTCCATATATGATAACTATAAAACAGTTCTTCATTTTCCAAGATCTATGCTAAGAGAAACAGCAGTCAGAAAAGCAACTCTTTTTATTTTATTAATTAATTATGTATTAATATAAGATAAAATAGAATTCATGGCAAGGAGCCTTAAACAGGGCTAAAAGAAGTATTTCCATATGGATAAAAAAGTTTGATCCAGAAAGATAATAATCATAAACGTAAACAAGAACAGAGCTCTTAAATTATATGAAGTAAAAACAATACGTATAAGAAGTTAAAAGTCATGTTGGGAGACTTTAATACATGCTTCTCAGAAATCTATCATTTTCTATTTAAAAATAAAAAAGTTGAGTATTAATTCATTATTTCTCATGTTTTAGTGGACATAAGACATAAGAATCATCAGAAACTGGCCCCATCTCAAAAACTGGTGTTGTATTAAGGCAACCTTTATTCTCATCTCTACTCAACTGAGATTTGCTTCTTTGGAGCCCCTAGGAACTTATGAGAAATGTGGTTTTTCAATCAGAAATAATCTAAGCAAATGTAAGAGACAGATTAAATATTTTTGTCTATCCAAGATATTTACGTTTTCACTATTATACATAATTCTATAACTATGAAATAAATATTTGACTTATTTCCTTAGAATTGATTTTTAGAAATGGGAAAACATAAATTTAAAAGCTAAAACTTTATATAAAGATATATGTGTGTGTGTGTATTCAAATATTTGACTAAATTATTTATTGAAAAAGTCAAATTTTTGAGAAGTCTGTGGTCTGGATTGGAATCTTTCTTTGGGACAGTTAAATATTAATATAACAAACTTTTCATAAGAAATAATAATATGCACATCAAAATTATAAATGTAATTCTTTTAAGTTCTTCTCCTGGGTGATCGATTTGCTGTTTAAAATGCTTTATAATTTCCTTTAATGATTTCAAGCACAACTAACCAAATCTCCGACTTCCCAGGGCCGTGCCCTTTCCCACAGCTCCCAAGAAACATTTGTCAGCGTTATCTCAGGAAAGCTACACAGCCATCACCACATTCTAAGGTAGAATTACCTCTAACAATAGTCCCATTATATTAGTGCTTAGTCTTTCACAATGTACGATAATGACACTATTCTGAAATCCCTTACTGCAAGAAAAGTTTGTCTTTGACATTGTAATAGGTCCAAAAGGATGGGTCTGGTTGTCTGAGTTGTCTCGAAGGAGAGGAGGAAGACACAATGATAGCCTTCTTACTTGCAGCCTGTCATTATGATTTTGTAACTCTGTTCAAATGCCCATTCATCGTTATAGAGAGAATTTCAACTTTGTTAATTCAAAATTCCCATTGTTCCTAAGTATATTGCAGCCCCCTCAGAGCTGTACTTCAAGAGAGGAGTTTCAGTTTGACTTACGGTCACTTCCCCCACTGAAAAGTACTTTTTAAATACAGAATATAATGAATGTGCTCACATATGCGTGTCTCAATTTTAATTATCTCTTGGTTCCTGTGGCTGCCTTGTAGCGGCTGAGGACATATGCTGTGTGTGTCTGTGTTGGAGGCCCCAGTACTACTAATGGTGAATATTAAACAGGTAGCATCAGTTCTGTGTAGACGTTAAGCAGTATAAAGCAAAAACTTGGAGTCTATGTTTTTCTGAAGACTTTCTCTTAAGAAGAATTACTTTAAGGAGCCCAGATAGTTTAGGGGCACAAAAAGAGACTTTCACTGCATTTTTAGTTGAAATCTGACTCCACTAGTAATGATGACACTTTGTTTTTCATAGATTGAGATCGGCTTCTCTTAGATGTGATGTGTCCTAAATAGTTAATGTATCAATCCTATTAGAAATCATAGTCTTTCATCTTCATTGTCATCAGCATCATCATTTTCATTATCATCATCATCATCAACATCATCATCATTTTCAACATCATTATCTTTTTTTTTGAGATGGAGTCATCTCTGTTGCCCAGGCTGGAGTGCATGGGTGCAGTCTTGGCTCACTGTAATCTCCACCTCCCAGGTTCAAGCGATTCTTCTGCCTCAGCCTCCTGAGTAGCTGGAATTACAGCTGCATGCCACTGCATGCGGCTAATTTTTGTATTTTTAGTAGAGACAGGGTTTTGCCATGTTGGCCACGCTGGTCTTGAACTCTTGACCTCAAGTCATCCACCACCTCGGCCTCCCAGAGTGCTGGGATTACAAGTGTGAGCTGCTAAGCCTGGCCCCATCATTATTTTTTGTAACTACCTTTAATGTTATGAGTTATAGATACATATTAACTCACCTATCTCAACAGCCTCACGAAGAAGGTATTATTATGACACCTTGATTTGACACAGAGACAAAGGCAAGATAATTTAAGAAAGCTATACAGGGTTCCAGAGTCAGTAACGCTGGAGTAAGAACGTGGACTTTAGAGTAAGTCTACTTGGATTTAAAATCCGGACTCCCCATTACAAACAGTGTGACTGCATGCAAGCTCATCTTCCCTGACTCTTAGTTTCCTCATCTGAAACAGTGGCACATAATCATGGACACACATCAAGGAGATCAAGATGGGATGGAGAAGAGGAGAAGTATAAATTGTGGCAAGAAAAGAGCTTAGAAAAACAGGATGACATCAGTCTGCTTACTAGGCTTCCTCCCTGACATCTGTGCTGTTACCTATAGAAGTCTGAGTAACCAGGCCCTTAACCCATAACCAATTTTTTAAAAAAGAGTACGGCTTGGTAAATCCCAGTTTCTGATGCAAAGTAGACTCTAAGGTAAAAATCTATGCAAGCCTTAGCACACACAGCTATTTATCTAGGAGGAAAATGGAATTAGGAGTTCACACTTTAGTAAGAAGAGAACTAAGATATTAAAATGCTCTATCATCACCAAAACAGCACGTTCTTCCAGAGAGTACACGAATTCATTTTAATCTTCTGGCTTTACATTTTCAAATCAGGGAAGTCACCTTCAGGCAGTGCTATCTGAGGACAATGAAGGGGGAAACAAGCGATAGAAGCATATCTAAGAGTTCTTTAATGCATAAATCAAAGTGACCTTATTTTAATGTGAGGCAGAAATAAATAAGCAAAGAGGTCTTTACCTACAAAAAACTAAGTGGATAGAAATTCTATTAATTTCCAATGAATTTTAAAAAAATAAAACATTATCTGCTCAATAAGAAATAGAAAAAAATTTGACACTGGTAGGAGAAGACAGTTAGATATCATCACCCTATTTTGGAGATCCTTAGTCAAATGAGTCAATGAAAGTCAGATTATTCATAGTAAAGTTTGTTTAGCTAACTGTTTAAATTCTGATAATTTAAATACCACAAACAACCAATTAAGACTTTTTAAATAGATAAAATGAAAATAAGAGGAATGAAACAAGGTCAATATTTTCAACAGAAAGCATAAAATGAAGATGAAGACATTGGAGAACATTCTTCACAGCCTATTTATGAGCAGATAACCTTATTCATAGGAATAGATGGTTTTGAAGAAAATAAGTGAAATTCATCTTTCTCCACAACTCTTTATAAAGCTTGACATACTCAAGACATACGCATACAGTAGATGAAAATGTTTTATGTAGAATAAAGATCAATAAACTAGGAGGCGATGAAAATGGATTCTAGACTTAGTTCTACTAACTGCCTAAACTTGGGTAAGTATATTAATGACTTTCTGCATCAGCAAATTTTTTTGGCATAGATTATTAGATGGATATATTATTTCTTAGGTTCTACCTCTCATACTCTAGCTAGACATACTATTTTGAGTATATATCATCTAAGGGCTTGAAGAAGTTCAGCAAGGTTCTCTCACTTAAATTTTCATAAAAATGAATGTCTTTGTTTTGAAGGAAATGAGGGAGGGAGAATCTGTTGTTGCAGAAATAATTCTGTTTTATATTTCTAAATTTTCTGTAATTTCAGCATGACCCCTAGAAACTCATTTTAATGTTAGTCTTAAATTTGGAAGGCAAATCAATTGCCAAAGGCTTAAAAATGTTAATATAAAGAATTTAAAAATAGTTCAGCCACTTATGTTATCATGCCAACTGCCTTTTCTACCCAGGTCCAATGAGTTTTTGTTGTTGTCGTTAACATTTTATTTAAGGTGTCAAATCATAGCTCATCTACAATCATAAAGCTTAACCAATACTGCAAACTCCTAACTGAACAAACACAACATGCAGTTTTCTGAAAACCTCAAAGACCGATTGTAATCTCAAACTTGTTCTTTCTTGTCCTGAAAATGTAAATGTAAGTTTTCACTGGAGAATGAATACAGCTCATACTGGAATACAGTCAGCCCTCAAAAAATGTTTACTGAATAAATGGATGAATCATCATGCCTAACACACACAGGACAAATCAGAATATTAAAACTTCCAGATTTTTGTAAAGAAACTTTGTTTCTTGCTCACAACACTTTTCTTTTTCCGTTAATCTAACCTTTGGAAGGTCAAAGCTTTTGTTTCATTAGTTTTCTTGACAGTAAAATGACTTATGCCTTTTCTACTTTAGAACCACTGAAATTCACCAATAGGATGTTCCTCTTGTTTACTTCATGGGGGCAGCCACTTGACATTAAAATGCTTTTTTAGCATCATTACATTTTTAAAAAATCAGTGGCAATAGTTTCTCCAGATATGCATTCTTATTTCAATACCATCTGGTGCTGGTGAGTAACAGCAAGAAATCTTCAAACATTTGAATAGGATAGCTAGCTCTAGTCTTCTGAGTTGTGAATGGGTCAGCCTTTCTCTACTGTGTGAAAAGAAATAGGGAGAAAGTAAATATAACACTTTCTCTTTCTTTCCTTAGGCCCAACAAAATTTTTAAAAATCATGTAACCAACTGGTAGAGAAATAAATGGAATCTCTAATAACTAGAGAAGATTTTAGCTACTGTACCCCATTTGAAAGCACCCATACTTCCCTACAGCTACACTGACATGGGAAAAATGTGGTTGGGTCCCAATTCGTTTGATTATTTAAGTCACAGGTACACTGTGCCTAAAATATGGATAGTCAACATTTAATGACAAGACCTCATTGAACAAAATTTAGAGACAGCTGGTTTTGTCTGGCATCATTAGGCTAGAAAACAACAACAGGCAGAGAATTCTATTTAATTATCTACAACATAAGTATTAATAATAACAATAAGTGAGACAACAATACACTCAACTTTGGTATTTCTTTTCAACAACAAGGCAAGCACTGTTTCTTGTCATAGAGTTGTTCTTTGTTCAGTTGTATTTAAATGTAACATGAGAAATGCTTTACAAGAGAAATGCTGATTATTTAAAGAAGAATCTAAAGTTGTTGTTGCTGTTGTTGTTTTATCAGAATTTGTTGTCTGAAATCGAATCATGGAGCTTATTGTCAGTCTTGAACCTGTTATAGCTCTAGGGCTGTTTTTGCAGTTAACTCTTGGTCGTTCTCCCTCTCCCTCTCCCCTTCTCTCTGTCTGTCTGCGAATGCCTATTGCATTTTCTCAAAAATAAGTATACAACTCACTGAAGTGAGGCCACACAGTTTGGAAATGCAGAAGAGAGAGTTGAAACTTCATTTATTCATTCTCAGCTCAGTTCAGTTTCCTCCCAATGTGCTGTTTTTCTTTTCTCCTTAGAAACACACCACATATTTTATTTAAAAAAATTATATGCCATGGAAAGAGCTTATTGTAGCTAGTACATTTGATTAAATCTGGCATGAACTTGTTAGAACTGAGTTAAACACAGGTAGAATCAAAGCTTCTTCTACCAAGGCATACAAAACCTAATCCACACCTTTTAAGTATATAAAACTATATATACTATATATAAAGTATATATACTATATATATATATAACTATATATACTATATATATAAAACAAGAACTATATTTTTACATATGGAATTGACTAAAATTAGATATTGATAAACAAAGTAGAGAAAAATAAATGAAAATTCCTAATGAAATAACTACATTTCGGAAAATAAAGGGTTTGCAACCTATATTTGGAGGCAAACTATCTTTTAGGATCATTACTAAAGCCTAGGGCCTCGTGCTTTGATTTAAATACTTTAATCTCATTATTATATAATCTGTTTTCCCATTTTTCTTACAACACTCTGTTTTCTTTCTTTATAGTATTTTTTTTTCTTGAGGCAGCGTCTTGCTCTGTTGCCCAGGGTAGAGTGCAGTAGCGTGATCTCGGCTCACTGCAACCTCCACCTCCAGGGTTCAAGCGATTCTCCTGCCTCAACCTCCTGAGTAGCTGGGATTACAGGTGCAAACCACCACACCTGGCTAATTTTTGTATTTTTAGTAGAGACGGAGCTTCACCATGTTGGCCAGGCTGGTTTTGAACTCCTGACTTCAAGTGATCCACCCGCCTTGGCCTCCCAAAGTTGCTGGGATTACAGGCGTGAGCCACCATGCCTGGCCTCTTTATAGTATTTATCACCATTTGTTATTATATGTTAAGTACTTGTTGGCTCAGTGTTTGTCACTTCACAAGGCTGAGCTCTACTAGAACAGGGACCAGTTCGGCTCAGAGAAGGGCTCCAGTGTGCATCGGTTGAATTAATTTATAAACGAATGACCTTCACTCTATGACACCCAAAGGGTCATGGTTAAATCATCAGATCTTGTCCTTTTAGTATTTTATCATCTAAATGCATAGTTAATGTAAATATATTAAGGAAAGAGATTCAATAAACAAGTAAAACACCCAGTGATTTTTTTGGTGACACCAATTTAAAAGGTGTTCAAATCAATTTTCACTTTCATGATTAACTTCCTAAATCTTGAAGTGATACTGGGAAAAACAGCCATTTAGGAGTTACCATTGTTTGGATATGGTTTGTTTGTTCCACCAAACCTCATACTGAAATTTGGTCCCCAGTGTCGGAGGTGGTGCCCAGTGGAAGGTGTCTGGGCCATGGGGGTGGAACCCACATGAATAGATTAGTGTCTGCCTTGTGGTGGAGGGTGGGGGCGGGGGCTGTGAGTGAGTTCTCACTCTATTAATTCCTACAAGAGTTGATTGTTAACAGATCCTATCGCCTCCCCAGACCCACCCTGCTTCCTCTCTTGCTGTGTGATCTCTGCATATTACTGGCTTCTCTCCCACTCTGCCACAAGCAGAAGCAGCCTGTGGCCATCACCACATGCAGATGCCCAATCTTGAACTTTCCCAGACGTTAGAATTGTGGGTAAAATAAACTGTTTTAAAAAAATAAATTAACTAGACTCAGGGATTCCTTTATAGTAACACCAAACAGATTAAGACAGGAGTATACAGGTCCCGAATCCCTGTGTAAATTTAAACAAACTATTAGAAAATCTTTGCAGGTCATTTAAGCATTCTGTGAAGGAAGGCACTGGGTACTCAAGAGCTCTGCACCATAGAAAGTGCCAGTTTGCTTCATAGGAATTTAAACAGGCCGTGTAAATAGGCAGAAGCCTGTGGTGGAATATGGCCTAGACAATGGGGACCAGTCTGACTGCTGTGGAAAATGTCATGGGGTTTACAAGGTTAAGAGTTTTTTTCTATTCATTGAAAACAACAGATACTTCCATCGGTAAATGGGACCTTTTCCCAGGGAAGTAAGTTATTAAAGCTTCAGAGATTTAACAGAGTTACAATGGGATCGAATCTTTACTATCTTCATACATATCCTTCTAGAAAGATTACTCTGTACGACTGATAACAGTAACACTAAAATATTGAGAGAGTTAAGCACCTACAATCAATAACCGAGGACCACATTGGAAGAGCCAATTTGACTCAGAAAACCCTTGACACATTTTCAAGCCTTTGGAAGTTACACACATTTATATTTAAATAGAAATCACTGAATAGATAGCCGAATGTAAGACAAGTGACCATAAAGCACACACAGAATCTCCGGGGAGAGACCCAGGAATGGACGTTTTTAATAGCTCTCCATGGTTACTCTTGAAATGAGTGCTGACAAAGTGCAGAGCAGCTGAAAGAATCAACGTGAAATTAGGCACTAGACACTTCACACATCAGATAAAATTAAATCCTCAAACCTCCATTGTTTAGATAAAAAGTGAACAAAGAGGTTCTATAAACTCATATATTAGTGTGAGTGCTACAATTTTACAAAACACTGGTCATCTATCTAACTTACTTTGAAGTAACTTTACACAATCTGGAAACCTGGTATTCAATCATGTTTTTTGGGTGGGAGAATGCAGGTTTCAAGGGAGGAAGACGGAGGTATGAATGGATATATCAATGAGTCCATGTTTCCCAGAAACTTGAGGATTCCTAAGTGAAACATGGTTTGCTGATCCCAGGTTTATAGCCCTGTGATAAGGATACAAAGACCACAGATTCAGTCCCCATTATGGACTAGTTAGCATTTTTTTTTTTCTATTTTGTGGCCACAGTTTATATTCCCAAACTTTGACTGTTTTGCAAATAGATACTCTTGTTCATAACCCTTAGATGAAGAAGTGTGGTTTGATGAAGAAAAAGCCATTATCATTGGCAGAAGACACCTGAAGTCCAGCCCACACTGGTGGTGGGTGATCAGAGCATGGACTTCCCATGTAAACTTAAGGACAGCCCAGCATAGACGGGGCAGGCCTAAGCTGCTGGCCTCATTAGGCATATGCTGTCCACTCAGCATCCATTGGCTTGTGGAGAGCTGGGGACAAGGAGAGAGAGAAAAGCAATGTGAGCAATTCACCATTGCAAAGTGCCCATCAGCCAATGAGTAGATAAAGAAAATGTTATATATATATGTGTGTGTGTATATATGTGTGTGTATATATATTTATATATATGTGTGTGTGTGTGTATATATATATACACACACACACACACACACACACCCACCCACCCCATGGAATACTACTCAGCATACAAAGAATAAAATAATATCTTTTTCAGCAATTTGGATGGAGATGGAGGCTATTACTCTAAGTAAAGTAACTCAGGAATGGAAAACCAAATACCGTATATTCTCACGTATAAGTAGGAGCTAAGCTATGGGTACACGAAGGCGTAGTGAGTGGCATAATGGGCATTGGAGACTCAGAAGTGGGGAGGGTGGGAGAAGGTAAGGGATAAAAAACTACTTGTTGGGTACAGTGTACACTGCTTGGGTGACAGGTGCACCACAATCTCAGACTTCACCTCTATACAATCCATTCATGTGACGAAAAACCATGTGTACACCAAAAGCTATTGAAGTTTAAAAATATACATATATTTAAAAAAAAAAATCAGTGTGTGTATGTGGAGGGTAAGTTCTTTCCATAGATATAACCCCAGGGACCACTTTAGGTTTCATTTTCTCCAGATTCAGGATCTGGTGCTTGAGTTAAGGTGGAAAAATCATGCTTATGTCCTAGGAGTAGCAATAGACTTGCCTTGTCAAGGAGAGAGAAAAGAAGCAGAAAGCAAGCTCTTCCTTATACATTCGGAGTCTTACTAAATCACTCATCTTTCATCTATTTCCACATGATTACATAGATGTTATATGGGTGTGGTTGTCTAACTTTAACATGGATAAGAATCACTAGCTTGTTAACAGTGAAATTTCTGGGTTTCATCCCAGAGTCTCTGACATCTAGCTTTATGAAGTCAAGTGAAAGAGCTATGTTCCTCTTTACCAAGAATACGAAGTGAGGGAAGGAACAATAGATTCAGAGTTCTTTATGTCTAAAAATAGACATATTGCAGTGCTTTCCTTTATAAAATTTGCTTCTGGGGAACCACGATTTAATATTAAATCTTATTTCACTGTGCTACTATGGCTCTTAATGAAATTTTATCAATGATAACTGATAAATCATTTCTTAATGATAATGCTATCATTTTGTTAATGAGAAAGTTAAATATAAATTAAAGAAATGAGCAGGACCTTTCAGAATGTTTGTTTTTCTTATTTTCTGTTGGAGAAAATAAAAATATTTCATTCCAAAATATACTTCTTTGACATATTTCAAAATGGCTATTCAGGAAGGGCTGGAAATACAAGAATAATTGCAAAGATCTCTTTTGTTGGGCAGATATGTGCATCTGTACAGAATCTGCATTGATGCAGCCAGGCTTTCTTTGAGGCCTTGCTTGGATCTAGGAAAAGATTAACAGAGTCTGATACCTTTAAAGATCTAAAAGAAACATTCACCATCTCTTCTCTCGTGGGCTGCTCCTGGGAAGTTTCATCTACAGAACAAGACCTCCTTTGCTAGCCAGGCCTCCTCTTCTCTCCCTCCCATAACCTGTCTTGCCACGATAACCCGATTTACCACAATAACCTGTTTTTGGTCACCCTGTGAGCCACCATTCTTTCTGTAACCTCAGGATGATATATAAGCTTCTGAGCCCCATGAGGGGAATTCATCACCTTGTTGTTCTCCCTGACGCATGTTAATAGATTTGAATCCCTTTTTTTTTTTTTTGAGATTAAGTTTCGCTTTTGCAGCCCAGGCTGGAGTGCAATGGCTCAATCTTGGCTCACTGCAACCTCCGCCTCCCAGGTTCAACTGATTCTCCTGCCTCAGCCTCCTGAGTAGCTGGGATTACAGGCATGCACCACCACGCCCAGATAATTTTTATATTTTTAGAAGAGATGGGGTTTCCCATGTTGGCCAGGCTGGTCTCGAACTCCTGACCTCAGGTGACCCACCCTCCTCAGCCTCCCCAAAGTGTTGGGATTACAAGCGTGAGCCACTGTGCCCAGCTGAATGCTTTTTCTTTTAAAAAATTAATCTGCCTTGGAGAATTGCTTGAACCTGGGAGGCAGAGGTTGTGGTGAGCCGAGATTATGCCACTGCACTCCAGCCTGGGCAAAAAGAGTGAAACTCCGTCTCAGAAAAAAAAAAAAAAAAGAAAGGTAATCTGCCTTTGTCAGTTGAGCTTCCAGCAAACCTTCAGGGGGTCAAGTGAAAAAGAGGAATTTTCTTATATTTCTTGCTCTGTTTGTACAAGACTCCAATAGCATACCTCCTGTTGGGGCTCAGAAACTGATAGCCCAAAATATGGTGCTTTGACATGCTGAACTGAAGAAGTCACACGGTATCTCTGACCCATCCCTCACGCACCTCTCAATCCTCTCTCTCCCCCAAAGCAAGGGATGGAGTTGCCTCATCTGCTTATAGTCCAGACCTGCCAAAGAAGCCAACAATTACCTTGGTCCCTTCCCCGAGTTTTCATTAACTTAACTCATACTGCAGGAAGAAAGACTGAAGTCTGTCAACGCACCAGGACAAACCTGGCATCAACCATTGCCTTCTATTTTGGTCCCATTTGGTAGTTTAAAAAGAATCATTTACCAGTCATTGTCTGCTCTGTGGGCCCAACAGACTTTGTCCCAGGCTACTGTATATTCTTCAATTTTTCCCTAAAAATCATTTACTACATCCCTAAAATCATTCACACTTTCCCATCTCCCTTTTCCTTAAGAAGAAGGGTATATAGGCCCGGCGCAGTGGCTCACGCCTGTACTCCTAGCACCTTGGGAGGCTAAGGTGGGTGGATTTCCTGAGCTCAGGAGTTCAAGACCAGCCTGGGCAAAATGATGAAATCCTGTCTCTACTAAAATACAAAAAAATTAGCTGGGCGTCTAGGCGTATGTCTGTAATCTCAGTTACTTGGGAGGCTGAGGCAGGAGAATTCCTTGAATCTGGGAGGGGGAGGTTGCAGTGAGCCGAGATTGTGCCATTGCACTCCAGCCTGGGTGACAGAGCGAGACTCCATCTCAAAAAAAAAAAAAAAAAAAAAAAAAAAATCAGCCAGACATGGTGGTGCACACCTGTAATCCCAGCTACTTGGGAGGCTGAGGCATGAGAAACGCTTGAACCCGGGAGGCGAAGGTTGCAGTGAGTTGAGATTGTGCCACTGCACTCCAGTCTGGGTGACAGAGTGAGACTTGGTCTCAAAAAAAAAAAAAAAAAAAAGAAGGGTATATAACCATCAGTACCCCATTCCATGGTGGGGTAATCGTTCGGCGATCTAACCACCATGCATGCTAGTAAGTTTGCATATCTTTTCTCCTATTAACCTGGTTTTTTGAGTTGATTTTTCAGTAACCCTTTATTGGATGAAGGGGAAGTTTTCCTTTGGCCCCTACACTCCATTTTTGCAGATGGGGAAACTGAGGGACTGACAGGTTAACTAAGTTGTGAAATTTAGGCAACTGGTGTCAGAACAAGAAAGATTCCAGTTGAGGTCTGTCTGGCCAAGGGCACAGGTTCTTTTCTAAGGCTGGCTTCACTTGACGTGCCAGCTGCTCAGTCACGCGGGGCCTCATGTGTTGCTGTAATGCACATGGACCCCAATCTTGGTTTAATGCTCTGCTGTAGCTACCCTGAAATTCTTAACACTTGAGTAAGGGGTCCCACCTTTTCATTTTGCATGGGGACTTGCTAGTTATGTAGCTCCCTTCACTGCCATGGCTGCTTCAGGCTATGATCTCCCAAAGGTTTCAAACTCAAAAGTCAGAAAATCTGATCACTTCTGCTAATGAAGAGATAAATATACATGTGATTCCTACTATTGGTAGGGGGTAGAGTAGAAAGTTGTTCAAAGAAGGAACAGTCACATTATTCCACATAAGTGTTTGTAAGGATTTATGCACTAACAGGGATTTGATCTTATAAATTCTGCTGTTTTGGTTGTTGACCAAATGACTTTGTTTTAATTTTGTTTTGTTTTGTAGTATTTTGTTTTAATTTCTGCTGGTTACATTAGGGACAAAGCACTTCTACTCCATTCTCATCTTTCTCTTTCTATAAAAATAGCGTGTCTTTTTCTTTATTATAAAAGTAATGAATGTTTCCTGCAGAGAATATGAAAAAAACTACATGTAATTAACCAAGTAGAGAAAACATTTTGGTACACATCATTTTAAGGTACATTTATATATGCATCAGTATATATTTTTATTTCTACTGTTATCTATCAACTATCTAACTGGAATCATAGTGAAGCCATTCTTACGGGGTTGCCAAGAATTTGGACAGAAATATAATGAAGCATTAATCATGTTGTACTTTGATCCATTTCCTTGCTGCTGAAAGTTACTTCGTGAAACTAGAAAAGTTCCCTTATCCTCCTTGCAGAGCAAGTGATGGGGGTGTGGCTCACTTCTTTGGTGCCCTACAGTTAAAATTCCTAGGGGGAGCATGCAGGTGAGCAGGTCGTGGGGAGCGTGGGCTCTGACCCCACGGTAGTGTCCAGGGTTGAGTGTTCGCAGCTCCGGAGGCCCCAGTGGGCATGTGTTACAGGGTGCTCTTCCAGCTTGGCCGTCCGCAGGTGGCTTGTGTTAATTAGCTCAATTAGACCCTCTGCCTTATCTCTAGGACGGAGGGCTTTCTGTATCCCGGGGTTCTTGCCTTAGTGTACTGGAAAAATGGGATCACACATGAGCTTGGAGAATGAGTGCAAGGTTTTATTGAGTGGTGAAAGTAGCTCCAGAAGATGGATGGGAGCCTGAAGGGGGATGGAGTGGGAACAATCTCCCCAAACCCTTAAAAATCCTAGCCCCCACATGCCACAAAAAGATGGACTTGAGGTTTCCTCCTATCTCCTCTTTGAGCAGCCCTGTAATTAAACTGCCTTCTCTGCTGCAACCTGGTGTCTTAGTATAATGATTTGCAGCACAGTGGTTATGGTAGCATTCATGATTTGAATTTGAATCCTGTAGGAGTTTACTCTTTTCATTTAACTTATAAGGATTTTCCTTACAAGAAAAATGATTCTTTACCATAACTTGTTTAACAATCTTTCCATTGTTAAAATTTTAGATTTTTTTTTGACAGGGCTCAGAACAAGGGCCAGATAATAGCCCCTTGGCATACTTAATATTTGAAGCTGAAAGAATTTGAGAAAAGCGCAGAAGCAGGAGTGTCTCTCTGACCTTCTACCCTTCCCCCTTCTCTCCTATGACCCTCGTGTGAGAGGTGTCCACCCTTCACCCACAGGACAGGAGCGTCGTTCTCTCTGAGACTCAGGGACACAGAAGAATCTGCACAAACAGGCCTTGCTCAGTTCCCTCCAGTTTATTGCCATTAGATCATTCTCCCTTTGTCTAATCTTACTTCTCCACGATTATCTACTTATTTACCAAACTTAGCATAAAAATACATGGGGTTACTTATTCATTTGGGCTTTCATTGTCCTATAAAGACTCCCACGTCATGCAACACTTACTAAATATATTAGCATGCTTTTCTACTATCAATCTGTCTTTGCCAGGTTGATTTTTAGACCCAGCCAAGGGACCCTAGGAAGAGTGAAGGAAAGTCTTTCCTCCCCTACATTTTGTTCTTTTTAAATTTTGTTGTTTATGATTGACTCTAAATCAAAGAGAGCATGCTGCAAGGAGCAGGCATCAGGTAAGTCCAGGACGGTTAACGGGGAACACATCACACACTCAGAACTGCAGACTGCAAGTCTATGAACCAGGGGGCTTTTCTGTACTTATGTGGCATGAAAATAGAACAGATGATTCTATATTATTCTATATAAACCAAAAGAAAATGACCGAGGCAGGACAGGGAATCTTGGTGCAACTGAATGGTAGAATTAAATGGGAAAATAAAAAAGGAAAGGGGAACTACAATTTGCAGAATCTTTCTAATTGTCAGCCTCCTTACAAAATCAAGAAGCTCATTATTTACTGCACAGACAAGTCACCAACCCAGAAAAAAAATGTGGGTGGTCTTGGGGTTTGATTATTTCCACCAAGCAGTGATTATATATGCATCAGCATCTGATTCACTTACATGCTAATTATCTTCATTGAGGAATCTACTTCCTTTGTTTAATTCAGCAAAACCTGCTCAAGTCAAAAGTTTGTTACCTAGGAAGTCTTTATTTCCGCCTTATCACAGGAGAAACTTTCTTTACATTTTGGGCAAGACTAAGTTGAGATCTAGTCTACCTCCAGAGTTGTCACACAGTATTTTTAGAAATAGATTCGACTGACCCATGGAAAGGAAATACTTTGAGAGCAAAACCTTCTAATTGCCAATATCTGTTTTACAGACTTTACAAGTCTGTGTTCCTTTGATGTAGCTTCCAAATCACAGGACTTCTTGTTGACAACTCACCCTGCCTGAGCTCCGTCTTTGTCCCAGAAGGAAACAAAACGTATTTTTCTACTTTAAACACGGAGGAATTTCTTTAGATAACCTCAGAACACAATTATCTGGTCCAGTCAAACAATCTGAAGTTACAGTTCTGCTGTTGTCTCTGACCTAACTCCCCCTTTTTCCAATGTTTCACAGATCTTTCTATTTTCATTTCCTTTTGATTTTTCAATTATCTCTATTTTGCTTACTGTGGGAACTTCTTTTGAAAGTGATTATTAGGCCGGGCGCGGTGGCTCAAGCCTGTAATCCCAGCACTTTGGGAGGCCGAGACAGGCGGATCACGAGGTCAGGAGATCGAAACCATCCTGGCTAACACAGTGAAACCCGGTCTCTACTAAAAAATACAAAAAACTAGCCGGGCGAAGTGGCGGGCGCCTGTAGTCCCTGCGACTCGGGAGGCTGAGGCAGGAGAATGGCGTGAACCCGGGAGGCAGAGCTTGCAGTGAGCCGAGATCCGGACACTGCACTCCAGCCTGGACGACAGCGCCAGACTCTGTCTCAAAAAAAAAAAAAAAAAAAAGAAAAAAAAAGAAAGTGATTATTGACTTTGCTCTCAACTTGGTTTGACTTAATAAATTGGTAACTTAAATAAAACCTAAGCTGGGCAGAAACAGAAAAAGAGGTTGTTTGTGTCAAATAACTACCTTTCATGTATTTGAAAGGTGAAGATTATAGAATGCCCAACTGGACTGCTTTCTGGTGTGGGGACAATCTGGCCTGTGATAAAGTTTTGACATGGGAACAGAGCAGGATAAGCATGTGGTAGGATGGGGTGGGGTGATGAAGGACTTCGGGAAGCTGCTGGATCAAATTTGAGAAAAAGAAGGTTAAAAGGGCTTCCCAGAAGAGCACTAAAACTGGTTTAGATTTAGTCATTCAATTGCTCTCCTCATCTTCATCACCTCTGTGTGAAGACCTAATAACAAAAGTATGAAAAAAACTGTTCTAAACAGGAAGGTGCTAAATAAAAACAGCATTATTACTAATTACCTTAGTTAACTAAGTTGACTGAAAACTTAATTATTCAATTCACATCAGCATATAATGCTATAAATTTTCCTTCAAGCACTGCTTTAGCTGTGTCTCCCACAAGTTTCGATATGTTGTGTTCTCATTTTAATTCCATTGAAAATGATTTTTACATTCCCACTGTGACTTTTTAATGGGTTACTTAGCGCTGTGTTATTTAATTTTAAGATATTAGGAAATTTTCTATTTTTCTGTTTTTTTAATCTAATTTAATTCCATTATGGTCAGAGACTATACCTTGTATGTTTTTAATTCTTTTAAATTTGTTGAAGTTTGTTTTATAGCCTACTATATGATCTCCCTTGGTGAATGTTCCACATGCACTTAAAAAGAATGTATAAGTCAGGTCAAGTTTGTTGATTGTGTTGTTAAGTTCTATATCCTTATTGATTTTCTGTCTACTAGTTCTATTAATTACTGAGAGAGAAGTGTTAAAATTTCCATTATAATTGTGGACTTGTTTATATCTCCTTTTAGTTCTATTAGATTTGCTTTATGTGTTTTGAAGATGTGTTGTTAGCTGCATACACATCATTATTTAATACTCCTCTGTATCCTCATTAATATTTTAGTTCTGAAGTCTACTTTGTCTGAGATTTATATATTTTATATATATATATACACACACACACACACACACTGATACATATATATATATCTCTCTCTCTCAGAAGAAGGTTGTTTGTGCCAAATTCATTTATTTGAAAGGTGGAGATTATAGAATGCTCCAGTGGTTATATACATGTTGGGAACAGGACCCCAAATCTGGCCATAAACTGGCCCCTAAACTGGCCATAAACAAAATCTCTGCAGCACTGTGACATGCTTGTGATGGCCTTGATGCCCGCGCTGGAAGGTTGTCAGTTTACCAGAATGAGGGCAAGGAACACTTGGTCCGCCCAGGGCGGAAAACCGCTTAAGGTGTTCCTGAATGACAAACAATAGCATGAGCGATCTGTGCCTTAAGTACATGTTCATGCTGCAGATAACTAGCCAGAGCCCATCCCTTTATTTCCCGTAAGGAATACTTTTAGTAAATGTTATGACTGGCTTGCTGTCAATAAATATGTGCGTAAATCTCTGTTCAAGGCTCTCAGCTCTGAAGGCTGTGAGACCCCTGATTTCCCACTCCACACTCTATATTTCTGCCTGTGTGTCTTTAATTCCTCTATGCCACTGGGTTAGGGTCTCCATGACAGAGTTGGTCTCAGTATATATATATATATATATATATATTTTTTTTTTTAAATTAACATTTACATGGTGTATATTTTTTTACATTTATGTGGTATATATATTTAAATGGCATATATACATAGTTTCATCTTTTTACTCTTAACCTATTTCTTTATTTTAAAATGGGTTTCATGTAAACTGTGTAGTTGGGCTTTGCTTTTTTTTTAGATGGAGTCTTGCTCTGTTGCCCAGGCTGGAGTGCAGTGGCGTGATCTCGGCTCACTGCAAGCTCCACCTCCCGGGTTGACGCCATTCTCCTGCCTCAGCCTCCCCAGTAGCTGGGACTACAGGTGCCTGCCACCATGCTCAGCTAAGTTTTTGTATTTTTTAGTAGAGACGGGGTTTCACCGTGTTAGCCAGGATGGTATCGATCTCCTGACCTTGTGATCCACCCACCTCAGCCTCCCAAAGTGCTGAGATTACAGGCGTGAGCCACTGTGCCTGGCTGGGCTTTGCTTTTTTGAGTTGACATGATCTGTCTTGATTTGTTATGTTGAGACCATTGACATTTGTGGCAGTGCTACATTTAGATTAAAATCTAATATCTGGCTAGCTGTTTTCTGTTTGTTCTGTTTGTTAATCTTTCCCCTTTCCCTCTTTTTCTGTTTTTTTTTTAAATTAAATAATTTTTATCATTCAATTTTTCCTCAACTATTGATCTCTTATTTATATTTCTTAAACACTGATTTTTTCCTATAGAAAATTTTCCTATAGGAAAATTTTAAATATGGATTTTTTTCCTATTTGGTTTATGATATACTTCCATCATTATTTGTAGTTTATCCTTGAATAATTTTATTCTTTTGTGCTGCTGTTGTAAAAAATTTTATCTTTACATATGCTATAAACCAGCAACACAATGCTACTATTTTTCCTTTAGACATTCAACTATCTCATAGCATGACTAAACATTAAGAAAGGTGTCTTTTTATTTACCCTCACATTATTTCCCTTTGTGTGTGTGTGTGTGTGTGTGTGTACACATTTACAAACATACATATCTTCAACTTTCCCATTTCTTTTTGAGGATCCAAGTTTCTGTTATAGATTACTTCTGCCTGATGAGCCCCTTTAACCATTCTTGTAGCACTGTCTGCTGGCTGGTAAATTCTCTAACCTTTCATTTGTTCGAAACAGTTATTATTGCTGTGGTTTTGGGAGGTTTTTAACCTGGTATAGAATTCTGAGTTGATTTTTTCCTTCCAGCCTTTGAAGATGTCAAACCATATGATTGTCTCAATAGACACAGAAAAGACCTTTAATAAAATTCAACATCCCTTCATGTTAAAAAAAAAAAAAAACTCTCAATAAACTAGGTATAGATGGGATATATCTCAAAATAACAAGAGCCATTTATGACAAACCCATCCCAATATCATACTGAATAGGCAAAAACTGGAAGCATTCCCCTTGAAAACCGGCACAAGACAAGGATGCCCTCTCTCACCACTCCTATTCAACATAGTGTTTGAAATTCTGGCTAGGGCAATCAGGCAAGAGAAAGCTGATAGGAAGAGAGGAAGCAAATAGGAAGAGAGGAAGTCAAACTGTCTCTGTTTTCAGATAACATGATCCTATATCTAGAAAACCCCATCATCTCAGCCCTAAAGCTGCTTAAGCTGATAAGCAACTTCAGCAAAGTCTCCGGATACAAAATCAATGTGCCAAAATCACAAGCATTCCTATACACCAACAACAGACAAACAGACAGCCAAACCATGAATGAACTCACATTCATAAATGCTACAAAGAGAATAAAATACCTAGGAATAAAATTTACAAGGGATGTGAAGGACCTTTTCAAGAAGAACTACAAACCACTGTTCAAGGAAATAAGAGAGGACACAAACAAATGTAAAAACATTCCATGCTTGTGGATAGGAAGAATAAATATTGTGAAAATGGTCATACTGTCCAAAGTAATTTATAGATTCAATGCTATTCCCTAAACTACCATTGACCTTCTTCATAGAATTAGAAAAAACTACTTTAAAATTCATATGGAACCAAAAAAGAGCCCGTATAGCCCAGACAATCCTAAGCAAAAAGAACAAAGCTGAAGCCATCCCACCATCTGACTTCAAAGTATGCTACAAGGCTACAGTAACCAAACAGCATGGTACTGGTACCAACTGACACATAGACCAATGGAACAGAAATAATACCACACATTTACAACCATCTGATCTTCAACAAACCTCACAAAAACAAGCAATGGAGAAAGGATTCCCTATTTAATAAATGGTGCTGGGAAAACTAGCTAGCTATATGCAGAAAACTGAAACTGGAATGCAGAAAAGCCTTCCTTACACCTTATACAAATATTAACTCAAGACGGATTAAAGACTTAAATGTAAAACCCCAAACTATAAAAACCTTGGAAGAAAATCTAGGCAATACTATTCAGGACATAGGCATGGGCAAAGGTTTCATGACAAAAACATCAAAAGCAATTGCAACAAAAGCAAAAATTGACAAATGGGACCTAATTAAACTAAAGAACTTTGGCACAACAAAAGAAACTATCATCAGAGTGAACAGACAACCTACGGAATGGGAGAAAATATTTGCAATCTATTCATCTGACAAAAGTCTAATATCCAGAGTCTACAAGGAACTTAAACACATTTACAAGAAAAAAAAAAAAAACAACCCAGCAAAAAGTGGGCAAAGGACATGTACAGACACTTCTCCAAAGAAGACATTTATGTGGCTAACAAACATATGAAAAGAAGCTTAACACCCCTGTTCATTAGAGAAATGCAAATTAAAACCGCAATGAGATACCATCTCACGCCAGTTAGAATGACAATTATTAAAAAGTCAGGAAACATTAGATGCTGACAAAGCTGTGAAGAAATAGGAACGCTTTTACACCATTGGTGGGAACATAAATTACTTTAACCACTGTGGAAAACAGTGTGGCGATTTCTCAAAGATCTGGAACCAGAAATACCATGTGACCCAGCAATCCCATTACTGGATACATACCCAAAGGAATATGAATCATTCTATCCTAAAGACACATGCACATGTATGTTCATAGCAGCACTATTCACAACAGCAAAGACTTGGAATCAACCCAAATGTCCATCAACGATAGACCGGATAAAGAAAATGTGATACATATATACCACGGAATACTATGCAGCCATAAAATGAATGAGATCATGTCCTTTGCAGGGACATGGATGGAGCTGGGTAATATCTATTGACCTATTAAGTTCACTGATTCCTTCCATGACTGTGTTGATTCTACTGATAAGCCCATTAAGGGCGCCGTTCATGTTTGTTACTGTTTCCTTTTTCTAGCATTGCCAATTGATTCTTTGTTAACAGTCAACATCTCTCTGTGAAATTCCATATCTGTTCATGACTGTTAGTTTTTCCAATGGCTCCTTTAACATATTAAACATGGTCATTTAAACTTCTCTGTTCGATAGTTCCAATATCTAGGTCATATTTGAGTCTAGTTATATTGATAATTTTGCCTCTTGATCATGCTTTTTTTCCCCACTTGCTTTTTTGTATGTCTCATAATTTTTAAGTGAATCACAAATATCAAGGATACGACAGTATGGGCTAAGATAAATACTATCTATGTCTGGAAATGGCACATTTCTTCTTTTAGTAGGCCTATAGTACTGGAGTTGGTCTCTAGTTCGAAGTTGAGCTGGGTTTGGGTTTTGTTATTGCTATGGTTAACCTCAGTATATTACTAGCTTCAAACTCCTCTAGTGCTACCTTGTGTGTAGGTGGGGGCTAGGGTATCAAAGGGTGTGTCTCAACATCCCTGCTCTGCCCTCAGCTTTCTACTTTCTTTGAGTGTCTGTGACAAACAGGGAGTTCTTTCTTGCTCTCCCCACTCAGAAGTAGAGTGCTATCGCTTGATACCTGGTGCTTATAAGGCCGACGGGAGTGGAGCTGCTAGCAACAAGGTTCTCCGTTGTCCTGTCCCATCAATAGTCTTAGGGAGGTCCTGTGTGTCTGGATCTTAGGAGTGGGGCTTTCTCTGTGATCCTGCCCCTCCTCCCAGTGTCAACCAAATTCTGTCTTGCACCTGGTAGATCTCCCGTGAGAGATGGTTTCTTGTCCCTCCCCTTGTGGTAGGAGACATCTAATGGTACTGGTGTAGGATTTTGGACTTAGGGCTCTTTTGTACCCCTCATCCAGGTATGGAGATTGTTTTTTTCCTTTTATTCTTTCCCTAACCAAAATGGGTCACACTTGTGCCTAGGGGCAGCATAATTTGCTGCTCCTTCTCTATCGGCTTAAGGCTTTTCTTCCACAACAGGGGCAGGCCAGATGGTGCTTAATATTTTTCCTGAAGTGGCTGTGGCTCCCATCCTCCAGGCTCACATCACCTAGAGAGACTCTGTCCTGTCTCCAGCTCTGTCCTTGATCCTTCTCGTGGGCACCCAGTAAAGGTCTGTGGAAGAGAGCCTGTGTCCCTTTGTGCCTGCAGCGTCTGGGGTTCTGCACTCACACATTAGCCCACACTTTGCCTTTAGCAATTTGTTAAAAAGTTTAGCTGATTTCTTCTTTAACTGTGTGGAGCCTGGTGCCTCTTCCTCCTGTGCTCACAAGCCATGTCTTCCTGGAGGAGCTTGTCTTTCTTAGGATTTCAGGCTACTTGCTTATGTGTGACCTCAGCTCTTTGGTGGGTTTAAGAAAATTTATGACATAGTAGTTTATCTTGCTTTTCCTTAGCCTTGGTAGAAGTGGCAATTTGTTCAATTATATGTATTGTGTGTGTATGTATGTATATATGTGTGTGCAATGTGGTTCATGTTTCTTTTCAAAAACACAGCTTAGAAAAGTGAAGGCTACATTAGAACCACTGAATAAGAATATTTCAAGGAAGAAAACAGGGATAATTAAAAAAAGGAAAAACCCAATGTGACTATATCTAGGCTTTCAGCTTTCTCCCAGTAAGGGGAAGAAGGAAATAGGAATTTCTTAATGTTCTTTATCTGAACTAGGTTCCGTGGGGCACCAGAGCGACCAAATGCCGATTTGACACTGGAAACCAGTGAGAATGAGGGAAGCCTATTAGTCTCTTAAAAATATTTAAGAAGTGGATTTTGCGTTTTGTCTGAAAGGAAGAATTCCTCATTTGGACAAGAAGGCTATTTCATACGTGCATATGAAAACAAAAGTTAAATCCAATCTCTGAATCTAAACATTAATCTTTTTTTTTTTTTTAAAAAAGGTCTTTGATATACTTCTCCAAGTTTGTACAATAAGGAGGTATTCATTGGAAAACTCTATAGTAGCAGTTTGTTTTGTTTTTGTGTGTCTGTTACTCACTGAATAGTTAGGGGCATGGTAGCTGTTCACCTCTACAAGCAATCACCTTGTCTGCTTTTTATTATAAAATTTGATGGCTTTTTTTTCTGTTTTTATCTCTCTTGGTCTCATTGCATTCCTGCTTCCTGTGGCTTCTGTGAAACTATACTCTTCTGGTTCTAATTCTGATGAGCCTCTGTTCTCTCCCTCACACTTTTGACATGCTAATGTTCGCAGACTTTTCAACCTCATATCCTGACCTCTTGCTTTTAACCTTCAATTTAATTTAAGACTCTCCACTAATTTAAATCTTTTAAGAGCACAAAGTGAACTTTTATAATTTTCTTCATGTGGTTCTGACATCATTGTTGTTGGGATTCTTCCTTAGTATTTTATGATTTTACATCCTTTATAAATCAACCCAGCCTCCAATTATATCATCTACCGTAATGGCTGGAATACTGATATGTATTATGTGGGACTTTTAAAATTGACATTAATTCAAAGAGATTTTTCTTAATTTTTCTTTGTGCCTTAGTTTTGTCTTAGTTGTTTACATATTAATCTTATGTCTCCTTTTATTGTCATGGTTAGAACTTTTGGAAGCAAAAAAAAATAGTGAAGATGGTAATTTTTGTCAAATTTCTGATTTTATTGAACATGCTTTTATGGTACACAGTTATGTATAACATTGACTGCTAATTTAAAATTAATTTTCTGTATCTTTATCTTGCCTTTCAGTTGTCATCTCTGTATAGTCTGTGTTCTGATGAACTTTTCTTGTTTGTGTATGATATATCATGTATCCTTTTCTTGTTAGTGTATACTGTGTTCTGTAGAATTGATTATTTTCTTATTGCCTTAAATAAATTCAATTTTTATATATTTTATATTTTTATATTTATATTCTTTCTTTTTTTTTTTAATGGAGTCTTGTTTTGTTGCTCAGGCTAGAGTGCAATGGCATGATCTCAGCTCACTGCAACCTCTGCCTCCTGGGTTCAAGGGATTCTCCTGCCTCAGCCTCCCCAGTAGCTGGGACTACAGGCATGTGCCACAATGCCTGGCTAATGTTTGCATTTTTAGTCAAGACAGGGTTTCACCATGTTGGCCAGGCTGGTCTCAAGCTCCTGACCTCAGGTGATCCACCCACCTTGGTCTCCCAAAGTGCTGGGATTACAGGCATGAGCCACTGTGCCCAGCCACTTATTTTTTCTTGATATCTGCAATTTTTTTAAGACTTACTTTTCCTATCTTTTTAGTAGGATTACATTTTAAATAATAAAACAAAGGTGTACTCCTCCACGCCCTTCTTCCCGTTCATTCAGTCAGCAGCATCACCTTCAACCTAATATAAAAAGCAAGATTCAGAATTTTGCTTGGATGACCAAATAAAGAAAACCTGAGATGTCTTCCTGAGAGCATTTGAAATATCCTTGTGCCTCAAGAGGGCACCAGCTCTAAAACTGAGAAAAGACAAAAGTCTTAAAACCAAAATAAGATATGGCAAGAGTGGGACTTTTGAAAGAGTTTTTTTTTTTTTTTCCGGTTTCAGAAATTTGTGCTTTTAACAAAGTTTTGGAAAGAGAATGAACAGAGACACTGGCCACCTTCCCCAATCAGGTACACATTTTTTTTCACGTGGGCGAGAGGGAGATTTATAGGGGGGAAAAGCTTAGGCTTGGATGCTTTTAGACATAGATGTATCCCCATGAGACGTCTGGGTGAACAACAGAACCCCTAAAGAGTTCTAGTGATCTGGAAACAGAGACAAATTGTACCTTCTTTTCCAGGGGTGCTTTCTAACCTTGTAGAGAAGCCTTTTCTCGCTAACAAGTTATGGAAAGAGTATAGGAGACAGGGTAATAAGAGACGGTCAAGTAAAGAAGACCTAAGACATCTTCCTGAGAACATATGAAATTTCCTTGTGCCCCAAGTCGGGGCCAGAAAGACAGACAGGGCTGGTGGCCCTGCAGGGGCTGCATCGTCATGGTGACAGGGTACCTCTGTGGAATTTGACATCAACCTTCAACTGGAAACCATGTAACATACTAGACGCCAATTGGGATACACATTGATGAATAAAGACAAGAAGGGAAGGGAAACAACTTCAGATTTGACCTCTCTCCAACGCCATGAAGCCAACCCAGATTTCTCCACCCCGAGAACATAGGTGCCTCCTTAGAAAGAAGGAGGGGTAGGCAGAATCCTTGAAATGATTTAATTTAAACCCAAATTGATCAGCAGAAACAAATTCTAAAGAGCCTGTGTTTACCTGAAACTGCCTGAGATGATGATGATGATTTTTTACCTTTAGGCAGACTGTGGAATCGATTTTTTTGGGGATTTTTTTGGAGACTAAGTCTCGCTTTGTTTCCCAGGCTGGAATGCAGTGTTGTGGTCTCAGGTCACTGCAGTCTCCACCTCCTGGGTTCAAGTGATTCTCCTGCCTCAGCCTCCCAAGTAGCTGGGATTACAGGTGTGCACCACTACGCTTGGCTATTTTTTGTAGTTTTTTAGATATGGGAGTTTCACCATATTGGCCAGGCAGGTCTCGAACTCCTGGCTTCAAGTGATCCTCCCGCCTCGGCCTCTCAAAGTGCTGGGATTACAGGCGTGAGCCTCTACACCCGGCCAGAATGTGGAATGTAGAAAAGAATCAAAGTAAGTTATAGAAAAGTAAAGAAAATATTTCTCTCACAGAGTTTGTCATGGCCTGTGAAAATGTAAACTCATCATATTTTATCGGAAAAACCTGTATATACACATTTCTCATCTGCTATATGTCCTTTTCACAGATACGCTTTTTCCTTTGCTTAAGGTACTTTTTGCCATTCTTTTTTATTTTTTTTTCCTGGAATGTTTTCATAGGTTTCATTTATCTCATCCTTGAATGAAGAGTGAGTCAACTGACCTATATTTCCTTTGGACCCTCCCAGTTCTTTAGGATGCTGCCAGATTTGTCTTCTTAGATCTCAAGGTAGAATGGAGCTGAATAGGTTCAGAGTCCTCAGACAACCTTCCCGTGACTCACAGCTGTGTGTAAAATCTGTGTCTGCTGGACTGAAGCAGAAGCTTTTTTATAGGCTACCTGGGTTAACGTCCTGGCTTGGCCATTTACTAGCTGTGAAGGCTGAGCAAGTCACTTAACCCTCCTATATTTCAGTTTACTTACCTATAAAACTGAGCTAACAATGGTACCTGACAAAGTTGTAAAGATTACATGAATTAAGTTAATGAAAGTACTTAGATGAGTGCCTGGCACAAAGTAAACATTGTGTAAGTGTTGGTTGGTGTGTTTTTGTCATCATTATTCTCACAGGGGTCCCTTCTCTCTTCCCAATCCAGCTGATCTTGTGTTTCATTTCCAGATTAATCTTTCTGCAGCACAGACCCACATATATTATTCAATTGAACAAACACTTTCAAAGGCTCCCATTGTTTACCACATTAAGGATGACCTTCTTGGCTTGGGATTCAAAGAATTCGGGTACAAGGATCAGGGCTTCGTCCCCACCTCTCAACGATCCACTGCATTATGCTCAGGCCGTGGTGGGGATCTGATTGTTTCCTTGAACTTGCTCTGTTCTTTTCTGCCTCAGAGCTGTCCTTACTGCCCCTGGTGCTTTCCATCTTCCCCATTTATATCTATTAGAGCAGATTTAAATTCTACCTTCTCTAGGAAGCCAATCATAATTTCCCCCATCAAATGTAATCTCTTGGTCTTTACAAGCCCCACTGTACATTGTCAAAAGTGTTCATCATGTGGTACTGAGAACTATAGCTTCCTGCAATGTGGAGGTAGTCATTCTCCACTTTTCCTTCCCTTCTGCCTCCAGGCACCTCACAGGCAGGAGTTTAGGCTGATTTATCTGTGTATTCCCTGAAATTCCAGCCATATGCTTTTCATGCGATAGGAGTGCAACAGATAGTTACTATTCTGAATGGAACCAATATAGATAAATTCCAGTTAAGGAGTCTGGTACACAAAACGATTTTCTTGGTTCTATTTTGCTGCATCATACAGCAGAGCTTCTTAACTTGTTAAAAACAAAAGTTTTAAATGTTTCGACAAAAATATTCAGATAGATATATTTTCCCACAGGATGTCAGAAACCATTGAATATCAACAAATATAGTGGGATGTTTTTCTACGAAGGAGGAAGTTGATATTAATCATTCAGCATAATTCCAATCACTCATATAATTGATGGTTGCAGATTTCTTTTTCTTTTTTTGAGACAGGATCTCACTCTGTCACTCAAGCTGGAGTGAAGTGGCACAATCTTGGCTCACTGCAGCCTTGATCTCTAGGACTCAAGAGATCCTCCCACCTCAGCCTTCTGAGTAGCTGGGGCTACAGGCCCACGCCACTATGCCTGGCTAATCTCTTTTGTATTTGCAGAGATGGGATTTTGCCATGTTGCCTATAGGCTGGTCTCCACCTCTTGGGCTCAAGTGATCCTCCTGCTTCGGCCTTCCAAACTGCTGGGGTTACAGGCAGGAGCTACTGTGTCCAGCTGGTTGCAGATTTCATACCAGCAGTCAAATTAAAGTAAATAAAAATATAAGAAGATATTGTCTATTAAAATCTACAGAGAATATGAATATTCTAGTTACAAAATATGAGGAAAAGGTTAAATGCCTTCACAGAATAAATCAATCAACAAATATTTATTATAAGTCACTGAGTGATACAAAAAATGTAAGATAAGGCTTTTATACCCCAGGAGATAATGCAGTTGGTAAGACAGCAGAGGAGGCTGTTTCACTGGTCCAGGGCTGCAGTGATTAGGATTGGAGAGCAGCTGTGATGAAGAGGATAAAAGGAAAGGAAAGAAGAAAAGCTGATTTAAAGAAAGAACAAATGGGAAATGGAGATTAAATGGGGCAATGGAGAAAGACTAGTTTAAGATATTGCAATGTTTTAATCTATTGAGAAAACCGCCAATAGAAATACAGAAAAAAGGAGGAAATTATTGGGGATGGTGGTGGAAGAAAGAACAAGGAAAAAATAAAATGTAATTTTAAGTAAACTGAGATTGTGTAAAGGTAAAGTGTTCAGGTATAAATATCCAGAAGGCAGCAGATATTTGCATGGTACTTTCTACTTTAAAAAGCCCTTTTATATTTATTATTTTGTTTGAGACTTTTAGACACACTGGCAAGTCAGGTAGTTTAAGTAAGTTGTTTAAAATCCTAAGGCCAGAAGTCTGAACATGAACCCAAGGTTTGGACTCCTAGTACCCTTACAAGCACTGGGTTTGGTATCAGACCAGCTTTGGATTTACTTGCTTAAGTTGTTAGCTCTGTAACTTTATATAAGTTACTTCAATTCCTCTAAGCTGCATTTCCCACCCATACCTTGACCTCCCAGGCTCAACTGATTCTTCCACCTCAAGACTATCTTCTAGTTTTGTTGTAAGAATTAGATGACATAAAGCACTTAAGTAATTGGCATATTTTAAAGTCTTAACAAAGTTTATTCATTATATTATTTCTATACCTCAGCTGCTTCACAGAGAGCCTGGAACCTGAAAAGAGAGGTCAGGATCTATCTATCTATCTATCTATCTATCTATCTATCTATCTATCTATCAATCATATCTATCATATCTATCAATCATATCTCTCTCTCTATCTATCATATCTATTATATCTATCTATCAATCATATCTATCTCTATCTATCATATCTATCAATCATCTCTCTCCCTCTCTATCATATCTATTATATCTATCAATCATATCTCTATCTATCTATCATATCTCTATCTATCTATCTAATCTATCTATCTAATCTATCTATCTATCATATCTATCAATCATATCTCTATCTATCATATCTATTATATCTATCTATCAATCATATCTATCTCTATCTATCATATCTCTATCTATCTAATCTATCAATCATATCTCTCTCTCTATCATATCTATTATATCTATCAATCATATCTCTATCTATCTATCTATCTATCTATCTATCTATCTATCTATCATATCTCTATCTATCTAATCTATCTATCTATCTATCTAATCTATCTATCTATCTATCTATCTATATCTATCTATCTATCTATCTATCTATCTATCTATCTATCTAATCTATCTATCTATCTATGTTTTTACAGACATACTTTGGAGATACTGCGGGTTTGGTTCTGGACCACAGCAATAAAGAAAGTCACATGATTTTTTCAGTTTCCCAATGTGTGTGTTATGTGTACACTGCACTGTAGTTTACTGAATGTGAAATAGCATTTTGTCTTAAAAATAATATGCACACCTTAATTAAAATGCTTTATTGCTAAAAATGCTAATGATCATCTGAGCCTTCAGGGAGTTGTAATCTTTTTGTGGTGAAGGGTCTTGCCTCGATGTTGGTGGCTGCTGATGATCAGGGTGGTGGTTGCTGAAGGCTGCAGTGGTTGTGGCAATTTCTTTTCTTTTTTTCCTTTTTTAAATTTTTTTAGAGTTGAGGTCTTGCACTGTCACTTAGGTGGAGTGCAGTGGTGCAATCGTGGCTCACTGCAGCCTTGGATTCCTGGGCTGAAGCTATCTTCCTGCCTAAACCTCCCTAGTAGCTGGGACTACAGGTGTGTGCTGCCACATGCGAGTAAAGTTCTTTTTTTTTTTTTGTATTTAGAGATGAAATCTTGGGTCTGGGTATGTTGTCTAGGCTGGTCTTAAACTCCTGGCCTCAAGTGATGCTCCCACCTTGGCCTCCCAGAATGCTGGGATTACAAGTGGCAATTTCAAAAAATAAGACAACAATGAAGTTTGTCTTATCAATCGATTCTTTTTTCATGAAAGATTTTTCTGTAGCATTCAGTGCTGTTTGATAGTATTTTATCCACAGCAGAACTTCTTTCAAAATTGGAGTCAATCCTCTCATAACATGATGGTGTTTATCAACTAAGTTTATGTAGTATTTGACATCATTTGTTGCCATTTCAACAATATTCACAGAATCTCCACCAGTAGATTCCATCTCAAGAAACCACTTTCTTTTCTCTGTTCATCCATAAGAAGCAACTCCTCATGCATACAAGTTTTATCATGAGAGAACTTTATCAGCAATCCAGCACCACTTCTAATTCTAGCTCTCTTGCTATTTCTACCCCATGTGCAGTTACTTCTCCAATGAAGTCTTGAATCCCTCAAGGTCATCGAGGGTGGAAATAAACATCTTCCAAACTCCCATTACCATTGACATTTTGACCTCCTGGCATAAATCATGAATTTTTTATTTTTATTTTTATTTTTTGAGACGGGGTCTTACTCTGTCACCCAGGATGGAGTGCAGTGGCATGATCATGGCTCACTGTAGCATCAACCTCCCGGGCTCAAGTGATTTTCCCACCTCAGCCTCCTAAGTTGCTGGGACAACAGGTGTGTGACACCATGCCTAGCAAATTTATTTTACATTTTGTAAAGATGGAGTCTTGCCATGCTGCCCAAGCTGGCGAATATTCTTAACAGCATCTAGAATAATTAATTCTTTCCAGAAGGTTTCTCAATGGATTTTGACCAGATCCATCAGAGGAATCACTATCTATGGCAGCCATAGCCTTACAAAATCTATTTCTTAAATTATAAGACTTGAAAGTCAAATTTAGTCCTTGATCTATGGGCTACAGCATGGATATTGTGTTAACAGGCATGAAAACAATACTGATCTTGTATATCTCCATCAGAGCTCCATCAGAGCTCTTGGGTGAACAGGGACATTGTCAATGAACAGTAATATTTGGAAAAAAAATCTTTTTTCTTCTGAGCACTAGGTCTCAATAGTGGGCTTAAAATATTCAGTGAGCCATGTTGTAATCAGATGTGCTGCCATCCAAGCTTGTTGTTCCATTTATACAGCACAGGAAAAGCAGGTTTAGCAAAACTCTTAAAGGCCTTAGGATACTCAGAATAGTAATAGCATCGGCTTCAACTTAAAGTCACCAGCTGCATTAGCCCCTAACAAGAGAGCCAGCCTGTCCTTTGAAGCTTTGAAACCAGGCATTGACTTCTCCCCTTTAGCTCTGAAAGTCCTAGATGGCATTTTCTTCCCATACAATGCTGTTTCATCTACATTTAAAATCTGTGGTTTACTGTAGCCACCTTCATTAGTGATTTTAGCTAAATCTTCTGAATAACTCAGCTTCTCCATTAGCATTTTCTGCTTCACTTTCACTTCTACGTTAGAAAGACAGCTTCTTTCCTTAAACCTGATGACCCAACCTCTGGTAGCTTCAAACTTTTCTTCTGCATCTTTCTCATCTCTCTCAGCCTTTATAGAATTGAAGAGTTAGGGCCTTGCTTTGGTTTAGGCTTTGGCTTAAGGGAATGTTGTGGCTGGTTTGATCTTCTATCCAGACCATTCAAACTTTTTCTGTATTCTCAGTAAGGCCATTGCACTTTCTTAACGTTCGTGCATTGGCTGGAGTAGCATTTTTAATTTCCTTCAAGAATTTTTCCTTTGCATTCACAACTTGGCTAACTTTTTGGTGCAAGAGGCCTAGCTTTTGGCCTGTCTCAGCTTTTTACAGGGCTTCCTCACTAAGCTTAGTCATTTCCAGCTTTTGGTTTAAAGTGAGAGATGTGCAACTCTTCCTTTCACTTGCATGCTTAGAGGCCATTGTGAGATTACCAATTGGTTTAATTCCAGTATTGCTGTGTCTCAGGAAATATGAAGGCATGAGAAGAGGCATGAGAAGAGCTGGTGAATGGAGGAGTCCAAACACACACACTTATTGATGCCTTATATGGGTGCAGTTCATGACATCCCAAAGCAATTATAATAGTAGCATCAAGGATCACTGATCACAGGTCACTATAACAGATAACATACTAATGAAAAATTGAAAATATAATTGTGAGAATTAGCAAAATGTGACACAGAAACACAAAGTAAGCACATGCTGTTAGAAAAATGGCACCGATAGACTCACATAATGCAGGGTTGCCAGAAACCTTCCATTTGCAACAAAATACAATTTCCACCAAGCATAAAAAAGTGACATGCAATAAAACGAGGTATACCTGTATACTGAAGAGTCTTGCTTCCAACTCTGACTTTATTCTATTTCTCCCTTGTCACTATATGTAACCATTGAAATTAGTTTATTTTTTATTCTTCCAGTGTTTCCAAATGCCAATATTTGTATATATTTAATAATTATATGCACATATATAATATACATGAACATAGATCTGTAACTGCCTATATATGTATAAATGCATGTGGATTTGTACATATGTGCATTTATACATACATAAGCAGTTACAGATCTATATTCATATGCATTTGTACATATATAAGCAGTTAGAGATCTATATTCATATATATTACATATGTGTGTATAATGCATATATATGCATTTATACATATACAAGCAGTTACAGATATATAAAACCTTAAAGCAGTCTTTTGTGTATTAAAATTTCAGGTGTATTGGTATATATTAAAGCATTAAAGCAGTCTTCTGTGTATTAAAGGGAGCCACATATATATGCTTTAAAAGGACTACTTTAACATACACCAATGCACAATAAATTTTGAAAATAATCTGACAAAGGAATAAAGTTTTTACCCAAACTAAATGTTCAACTTTTATTTCCTTCCCCAACTGTTCTAAAGGACTCCAGTAGCAGACCTCTGTCATTTTGGTGCGTCACTTTCTGGAAACAGTTCTATGCATTTTCTTTTGAGAAACCATTTTTGTCTTGGCATTGGCCTTATGGTTTGTGTAAATGGAATTCATACTCAGGATTCGAGGTGGGTTTATAAACTTTAGTCACTTTATCACAACAGCCATATTGGGTTTAGGCACATGCTCTAAGCCAACTAGACTGAACTCTGGCAAATTGTTTGAAATGCTGAGACAGAAATGATCTTTTTTTGTACGAGATGTAAAAGAAAAAGCCCTATGAGAAGACTCAGCTATAGAATAAAACCAACATCCTACAAAACGGAGCAGACAAAAGGCAGACACAGGATCACTGGTGATGTTTCAAGGCCCCTGAAGTAAGCCCTACTTACTCCATGAAAATGAAGTCATTTCCTTCATCTCCCTTTAGATTTTTCATAATCTGAGTCAACAAGTTCTCTTTAATTCTGAAGCTAATATGAATTAGATTTTCTGTTACTTACAGCTGAAATGATCACACTGATATAGTTTTTTTATTATAAATATCTATACATAATTGAATGTATTTTGGTATTTATTTCCATTCTCATAAGCAGTATGTTTATTCCTGTGCCGACATTAGACTGTTTTAATTTCTTTCCTTTTTTTTTTTTTTTTGAGACGGAGTCTCGCCCTGTCGCCCAGGCCGCAGTGCAGTGGCGCGATCTCGGCTCCCTGCAAGCTCCGCCTCCCGGGTTCACGCCATTCTCCTGCCTCAGCCTCCCGAGTAGCTGGGACTACAGGCGCCCGCCAACACGCCCAGCTAATTTTTTGTATTTTTTAGTAGAAACGGGGTTTCACCGTGGTGGCCAGGATAGTCTTGATCTCCTGACCTTATGATCCGCCTGTCTCGGCCTCCCAAAGTGCTGGGATTACAGGCATGAGCCACCGCGCCTGCCATGTTTTAATTTCTTGAACTTTATTCTTTGTGTTAGAGAAACTTTATTACTCAGTCCCATGTTTCCCAGTGGGGAATTCCCACTTCTCTCTCCCATACTAACTCTCTCCTTCCCTTGGGAAGAAAAGTGATTTATGTGATTGAGAACATGGAGTTCTTGCCCTGTCTCTCTGGGACCTGCAGAGCCGGCAAGTGTGGACTCCTTTTCTGCTGCTTCTGGGGGCAACAGTGTGTTTTGATACTTGGTGGAGAAAGTGTTTCCATATTCTGTAGTTTTTTCTCTTTTCTTGCACGTTTCCTCTTTTAGATACATTTTTAGGTCAGCATTTTAGAACTGATGGAAACACTTGCTGGCCCTTTGATCAGAACTGTTATTAATTTTATATAATAACTTTAGAGGACCTGGTATCCTGTTCGGGAGCTTGATATATTTTTCTGTTTACTCAGGGCTTCTGTGTATAATCTATCACAAAAGTTTAACAGTTGTCTTCAATAAGTTTTATATTTTTCTTTGTATATTTATTTCCAGCTATTTGAAGACATTGGTTACTTTGGTAAAGAGCACTAAAAAAATTCTAATTGGTAGGGTGGCGTGTAAGAAAAACTATTTGTGTTTGCTTATTAATTTTTATTCTGGCCAACTTGATTAAATATTTTATTAGTCCTACATAGATAATAATATCTTAAATAATAAAAGTTTTCTCCTCTAACCCCACTACATGTTTTGAATTAACTGTAGTGACAAGGAATTATAGTATTGAATAATAGCTGAGATATCAGGTATACATATCTTGTTCCTAACTTTTATTGATAAGCACTTAACGTCTTACCATTGAGTATGATGCTTGCTGTTCACAGCAAGATAGAAGTTTTGTCTATTGTTTGCTACTTCTTTGAAAGTCAAGTAGGTTTTGTATCTTTTTAAATATTTTTTCAGAATCAAATAATACATTTTTTCTTTCCTTTCTTTGTTAGCATAGATTAAAAACGTTAATTGATATTCTAAATTGAACTAGCTACACATAGTTCATATAAATGGCACTTTGTCCACATTTTTAATTCTTTAGAGTCATTCTTATAATTTAAATTCCTAATAGTTTATTTAGGAGTTTTACATCCACATTTATGAGTGAGACTGACTCCCAGTTTTCCTTTTCTATGTGTATTCTTCAATCTAATTTGGTATCAGAGTTTTGCTAGCCTTTTCTAATTCTAGTCTAATTTCTATTTCTAGTAAAGATAATTCCAGTCTTTTTCTACTACCTGGATGTAGTTTCAGAATATAAATATTATTTGTTTCTTAAACATTCAATAGAAGTCATCTGTAACATTTTCTGAATTTCATGCTTATTTTAGGGATAGATTTTTGACCACCTTATTTTCTTCTGTGATTATTATTATCATGAAATTTTCTATTATTTTAGCCAATTTTGGTAATGTATACATTTATGAAAGCTAATAGTTGTGTTTACAATTTTTAGATGTGTACAAAATATTCTCATGCTTTCTTGAATCCCTGAGTATATCAGGGACTACATAATTAGCTATATCCCATACAGTTATCACTAATTATGTCCCTTTTCTTACTTCTAACATCACTTATTTGTAGCACTGCTTTTTTCCCCTTTGATCAACTTTGCCAAGGATTTGTCAATTTTCCTGGTTAGTTTAAGAAACCAGGTTTTGATTTATTGTTCCAACTCTAGTATTGTTTTATCTTTTTTCATTTTGATCATTTCTGGCTTATGCTTTTCTATTTTTGAAAGCCTTCAAATATAATGCTTTTCTGATCACATTCTTCTCGTGACACACTCTGGTTTTTGATTGCAGATTAAGTATAATATACATCTCTTCTCTGTCTCTTTCTCTCTGTTTCTCATTTCAGAATATATACTAGTAAATAAGAATATAATAAGAAGGGGTTGGTCTTGGTGACTCAACCAAGTTCTTCTCTTCTCTAGTTCAAATAATATAGCATAAGGCACAGGTCTTTATAGTTCTGTCAGTTATTTAAAAGTCACCCCAATTCTATTAAGTTTGTCTGATCTTCCTGTTTTCCTTCACATTAACTTTGAGCAAATGCAACCATCAAACAGACTATGGAAATATCTAGTGCCTGAACCACATTTACTTATTCAATGTACAAGGACTGAAACACACACACACACACACACACACACACACACACACGCTGGGGCTAGGCACTGTGCTGGCTGCCAGGACACACAGGTGAGTCAAGCAAGGTCCACTGCATAAAAGAAACCCTGAGAGGAGTAGAGTGAAGCACTCACATGGCGCATAATCCACCGAGACCATGCTTTAGTGAGATGTGTACTGAGTGTTCTCCAAGTAAGAGGAGCAGTCAGGGATGGATGCTTAGGAAGCAGCATGAGTTGAGTTCACGAGGCACTCAAGCATACCAGACTGGGTTCGAGGCCATGCTTAGTGTGCTTTCCTCTATGCAAGTTAGCAGCAAAGTCCTCCGTGCACACACACCCAGGAATTTTAAACACCATTTATTTGGGGAAAGGAAAAACCAGTGCAAATTAACAATATAAAAGTGAAATAAAAGTCTTTCATTTCAGAGGTAGAAAGACCATTGTAAATTAAACTGTAAATTTGGTCTAAATCTCACTTCACATTACTTCTGATATTTTTAGCAACGTTACTTAAAGTCATATTACACTCACTTATCATTGAGTTTGTGAATAACGTATTCACTTCAACTTAGAAATTTTGATTTAACCTTTGAACTCTTGGGTTAACACAAAGAAACATGTAAATGGCAGAAATGTATTGCTATTTAAAGTAATTTAAATGCAATCTATTTCTACAAATGTTTGTTGCTTTTTAATCTCTGATATCCAAAAATCAGGAGAAAAGGAGGGCTTAAAAGTTGTAATTAGGCCGGGCGCAGTGGCTCACGCCTGTAATCCCAGCACTTTGGGAGGGTGAGGTGGGCGGATCATGAGGTCAGGAGATCGAGACTATCCTGGCTAACACTGAAACCCCGTCTCTATTAAAAATACAAAAAAATTAGCCAGGCGTGGTGGCGGGCGCCTGTGTCCCAGCTACTCGGGAGGCTGAGGCAGGAGAATGGCGGGAACCTGGGAGGCGGAGCTTGCAGTGAGCCGAGATCGCGCCACTGCACTCCAGCCTGGGCAACAGGGCCAGGCTTCGTCTCAAAAACAAAAAACAAAAAAAAGTTGTAATTCAATTAAAAACTGCTTAATTTTTTAAAAGGTTTTTGTTTTGTTTTGTTTTAAGAAGTAGCAGTTGGTAACTGTCTCTAGCTCAGAGATAGTATATGGCCAGGAAAAGAAAGATTGCCCATCTCAACTCAGAGGATAAGGGCCACAAAACAGCACGTTCAGTGCCAAGAAACCTACAACGTGGCTGTAGCTCACACAGAAGCCCAGTTTCTAGTCCTGAGAACTCCCAGGGTAACTTCTTCCCTTGGAATTCACCCCTTTTTCCAATCATTACGCGAGGATTTCACTGGCAGAAAGGCAGGCTGCACTATTAGCTGTCATGCCCCCAGCACTGCGTGCATCACCTTTCCACATTCTGTGGGTGTAGGATGAGACTAGGAGGAGGAGTGGATAGAAGAAATTGTATTTGCCTTTGGTAATTTTAAGTTTGACCATTGCATTGCGTTTAGCTGTTTTAATTGTGCAGGTCAGAAAATGTGCCCAGGTTTGCTAAAATAAATAGGTAAATGAAACCCACGAAGTGCCAGTTGTACTTCCTTCAGCCGGCAGAGGGCAGAACAGAGGAACAGAACTTCACAGATCTATGCACTGCTTGTCTTCATAGACCAAAACACAAACCCGAAGCTATGCTTTCCTTTGTTTCTTTAGAAAAGTTGTACATAGAATAGCATTTTTGAAGGAGGACTTTCACCAAGGCTTTTAATATCAGAATAACATATCCACTTTAGTATTTGATACGTCCAGTGTCAAGACATCCAGATTCACCCAAACTGTGACAGGGATGAGGCAGGAGATCCCAATATAGAGCTGTCCAGTGTGCAAATTTTAGTCAATTCTTAGATCAATTCAGAGTGCATAATTCTCAGAAAGGAAAAGATTTGTGAATTTTGTTATAGTTGTTTCATGCCAATGAACATTATAGTCACATTCTGATCATTTAAAATAAAATGCACTAGATTTATTTTAACACTGCGGTCTCTGAAACGGAAAGAAAGCCATACGGCTTAATAAAAGCAACCCAAGGCAAGTATTTGTTTCAAAATTGCCTCGCTAAAAAACAGAGCCACTTGATTACAATTGCCTCTTTGCTGAAGCAAAACACACATTGTGCTTAGATTCTACTTCAGCCTGAACTCCTTTTGAAAAGAAAGGGAGAACACTGTAGTGGAATGTGATTCACAATTCAGCCTTTCTATAAGTCCCGGCATTCCCATTAGGCTTAAATGGAACCACACAGTGAATTTTCCACCAGCTAAATTTACTAGGGAGAGCCGTTTGCAAGCTGTCTTTTACTAGAAGCTCAGGAAGCCAGTGTGATCGATGAATACCGACTCTCCTCTAGCCATGTCTGGCTCCCCTTTCCCTATTCCACTTCCCAATTTACTTGTTCCCCATGACCCAGAACGGATTACAATGCCTTCTACCTCACCATTATGAAAAATGGGATTTCAGGGTTTCTTTCTGGGGGGATGAAATTGAAAGGTTCTAATATTTAGGCTGTAGTCATGGTTGCGCAGCACTGCTAATAAATATACTAAAAACCGTTGAACTACCCATTTTAAATTGGTGAACTGAGTGGTGTGTAAATTATTTCTTCATAAAGCCATTAAAAATAAACTGATTTATCTATGATAGAAATGAATGTAATGTAATGAATAGTAATGTTTAAACTCGCTTGCTTTTTAGCTAAAATGAGAGTCAAAGCAACATTATTTGATTGTCAGACTCTATTTCCTTCTAAAGTTTTTATTCTTCCATTTGGTGTTTATGTGTCTGATTTTCTTTCTAGATTTTTCTTTTAGTGCTTCAGGTCTGACTAAAAGTTGGTTTTTGTTTATTTACTCTAAGAATTGAAAAATCTACAGATGGGGTGCAGAAAATGCTACCTCAAAATATAGCCCCTAGGCATACTGAGTAACTTGAGAACACAGTGGAAGCAAGGACATCTTTGACTTTCTCCCATTCACTCTCTCCTGAAGCAGACCAAAGAAACTGACATTCTTTTGTCGCTTACTCCCCTGAAGTGGGCCACAGAAGCTAGAATTCCCTTCACATTTTCTTCCCTAAAGTAGGTCATAAAACACAGGAAGAGCACTCTCTGACCAGCTCCCTCTCTCCTCCCATCATAACCCCATACCCTGAAGAAAGGAATGTCACACAGAGAGGACATGAAGAATCCAAACAGACCAAACGGACAGGCCTTGTTCAGTTCCCCCAGTGTATCATCGTTAGATCACACCCATTTGTCCTCCAGTCACACTTCTGCGTGGCTGTCAACACCAATTCAGTATTCCCTGGGGCTTTGGGCCTCCTTTCTGAAGGCTCCTATGTCAGATGAAATGTATATTAAGTAAGTCTGTATGTTTTGCTCTTGCTCATTGTCTTTTGTTATAGAGGTCTCAGCCATGAACCTGTAACTGGATGAGGAAAAGGTATTATCATTTCTCCCGTACCCTGCATTACACAATTAAAAAAAAAAACCCAATGGCATCTTATATTTGTCCTATTTGAAAATTTTATTAACTAATACCGCTTATATGTATATATGCAAAACAAGATTGGAAATGACTTCCTGTTACATGAAAATGATTTCATTATGTGAAATAAATATTTTAAAGCGATTTCAGGCAGCATTTAATAAAGAAAGGGGCTAACAGTGAGGACGGAAGTATCTGACACTTGGTACTGGTCAGACACATCTGGGGTTTGGTGTTAGCTTTAAACAACAGTGTAGCCTGGAATAGTTCCAGTAGAGAGAGAAAGGGCTCAGGCACACTCAGGAGAAACCTATTTCTACCTCCAAATAACTGAAGGGCTGTCAAGTGAAAGAATGAGCTTCTTTTTTTTTCTTTTTTTTTTTTTTGAGACGGAGTCTCACGCTGTTGCCCAGGCTGGAGTGCAGTGGCGCGATCTCGGCTCACTGCAAGCTCCGCCTCCTGGGTTCACGCCATTCTCCTGCCTCAGCCTCCTGAGTAGCTGGGACTACAGGCGCCCGCCACCGCGCCCGGCTAATTTTTTGTATTTTTAGTAGAGACGGGGTTTCACTGTGGTCTCGATCTCCTGACCTTGTGATCCGCCCGCCTCAGCCTCCCAAAGTGCTGGGATTACAGGCTTGAGCCACCGCGCCCGGCCTAAGAATGAGCTTCTTTGACATAGCTCTTACAGTATAAAATTGTATTTGTTTTACAAATAGTACAATAGGTGTAAGTTCTAAGGAAACACGAAAGAACTCCACAATGTTTGGAGCTGTCTAAATGGGAGTGAGTTACTTCATTAAACAGTGAGCTCCTGTTTGAGGAGTGTGGTTCATGACCTGGAAATGATTATGCTGTAGGAAGGATGTGCTAATTCCAGGTCCAGCTCGTGACTGACACCTGGTAACCCTGTGCAATCCACAACAGCACTGGGGGTGTCCTTTGGCGAAGTGGTTGAGTGTGGACTAACTAAGCTATATCACTTGATGATCAGATCATTTTGCCAAAGCACACCCATGCCAGCTTTTAAAAGGCTCATGTTATTAGATTGGGCCCACTAAAATAATCTACCTTTTGCCATTTAACATAACATGATTAAGGGAGGGATATCTCCTCATCTTTAGACTTTCCACCCACACTCAAAGGGAGGGAATTGTACATCAGCATGGGGCATTAGGCCATTCTTAGAATTCTGCCTTTCACAGGGTGACCAGAATTAAAATATTCCATGGGTACTGTAGTGTTCAGAGGAGGCTAAAGTGTCCATTGACTTTAGAGCTCCTGCTTCACTACTTGGAGACCTGTATTTTTTTTTCAGCTCTTGATGCTGGAAGCAAGGTTGTTTCCAACTTGATGAAACAATCATCAAATATAAACCAGAGGGAGCTTTTCTCTGAGCCCCTGCTCCTGAACTGGGTCCTCTCCATCTTGCATTCACTCCTAGAATCTCTAGGACTCCAGCCTATAGCAAGTTCAAAACTTGTCCAGATCTAACTTTAATGAATGTAATCACCATTAATCCTAACTCAAACTATGGCCCCAATGTTTTTTCTTTTAAATCAATCTTCTTTACCTCTTTCTTGCTTAATTTCTCCTATGAAGCAGGATTTGGTTTTGGTTTTCCTTTTCTAGGTGTTATTTTGTTTATCTGTTTTTTGTGAGGACAGGACTCAAGTCTTGAAATGTGAAATATACATTCATATTATATATATTGTGTGTATACATACACAGATGCACATGTTTCACATATGTAGAAGATTTCTCTTGTGTCCAAAAAAATAATACACAGTCATGCATTGCTTATGACAGGGATACCTTCTGAGAAATGTGTTGCTATCCAAACCTGTCATTGTGTAAATATCACAGACTTTATTTACACAGACCTGGATGATCTAGCCTACTAAACACCTAGACTATGTGGTATAGCATATTGCTTCCAGGCTGCAAAGCTGTGCAGCATGTGACTGTACTAAATGCTGTAGGAAAACGTAACAATGGTATTTGTGTTATTTAAACATATTGAAACACAGAAAAAGTACAATAAAATACGTCGTTATAGTCTTATGGGGCCATTATCGTACATGTAGCCCATTGTTGACTGAGCATCATTATGTGGTGCATGACTGTCTATATCCTTGGTAATATGGATTACTCTTAAGCCATTAATCCCCCCAGTGTGTACTCACGGAATGGAAACTGACTATAGAATTAAACTTAACAAACCATAATTAGGAAAACAAATCATCCATAAAAAATACTGTGCACAGGCAGTCTCCAAATTATGAATATGTCAGGTCCCCATAGTTTACTTTTAAGTCAATTGTTTAGAGCCTAGTCCTAGAGATACTATATTTTGGGGAAAATGCTGGTTAGGTTTCTGGGTTCCCTGTGGGTTTAATTAGCCCATAATGAAAATGAATTATAGTAGTAACAGTAATGGAGATCAGGATTCTGGGAACCAAAGAAAATGTTTCTGCTTATTTTTTATTGAGTAGGGCCATTTGGGAGAATATTTGGAGATAGTTTGCTTTTTATATTTTTCACTCTTTGTACATTTTGCTAATTTACTTTTATTCCTCTACTATTGCTCAAAAAGTCCCCTGAGATTCCTGGGATTTTCTGACTGCCCATCTTGCCTCACTGGCTAACTTGCCTCACTGGCCAACTTGCCTCACTGGCCAACAGCACCAGGCTCCCTGTCCCAGGCGGGCTCTTCTTCCAAAAGTCCTGTCTACTTACAAATCCTTTTTCCTCCCAAATGCAGAGGAAGCTCTGTTCATTTCATGAAGCTGATCTCACCTAAAGGTTATGACATTAGCCGTGTTTTTTTCCTAAATGCTGTGTATCAAGTGGAGGAAGCTGCCTTCTATTCCCAATTTGTTGTGTTTTTATCATGAAAGGCTGTAGAATTTTATCACATACTTTTGCTGTGTCTATTGAGATGATCTTATGTTTTGTTTTCTATTGTATTGATATGATGTATTATATTATTTGATTTTTGAATGTTGAACCAACCTCACATTTCTGGAATAAATTCCACTAGATCAAGTTGAGTAATCCTTTTTCTGTGTTGCTTGATTCAGTTTGCTAGTGTTTTGTTGAAGATTTTTATGTCTACATTCATAAGGGGTATTAGTCTGCAGGGTTTCTTTTTTCTTTTTCCCTTGAGATGTCTTTGCCTGGTTTTGGTATCGGCAAAACACTGGCATCACAGAATCAGTTAGAAAGTGTTTTTGCCTCTCCTATTATTAAGAAGACTTTATAAAGGATTGGTATTCATTCTTCATAATAAAATTTCTGGGTAATTTATCAGTAAAGTTATCTGAACTATGGATTTTCTTTACGGAAAGTTTAAAAATTACTAATTCAATTTTTAAGCTACGGTTTTTAAATTAGTGATTCAGTCTGTTATAGGTCTATTTAGATTTTCTATTTGTCTGATAATTTGTGTTTTTCTAGGAATTGATCCATTTCATCTAAGTTAGCTAATTTGAGGGCATCCATTATTATATAATATTTCCTTATAACCATTTTTATTTTTGTAAGATGGGTAGTGCTGTTCACTTTTTCATTCCCAATTTTGATAATGTGAATCTTTATCTTTCTTCTTTTGGTCAGTCTAACTAAAGGGATGCCAATTTTGTTGATCTTTTCAAATAATAAACTTTGAGTTTTATTGATTTTTCTCTTTTGTTTTTGCCTTTTATTTATTCTGTAATAAAATAAAATAATAATAATAATAATTATTTCTATTTGCTTTAAATTTAGTTTTTTTCCTAGCATCTTAAGATGGGAGATGGTTATTTATTGTTATTTATTTGAGACCTTTTTTTTTTTTAATGTAAGTACTTACAGCTATAAATTTCCCTGTGAGCACTGATTTAGCTACAATTCATACATTTTGGTATGTTGCATTTTAATTTTCATTTCTAATTTCCTTTGTGATTTTTTTCTTTGACTCATTCAGGATGTATTGGGTAATTTCCACATGCTTGAGAATTTCTCCATTTTTTTCTGTTGTTCATTTCTAACTTAATTATGTTATGATAAGAAAAAATAGCTTTTTCTGATTTTAATTTTCTTACATTTACTGAGGTTTGTTTTATGGACTACTATATGGTCTACCTTGGCAAGTGTTTCTTGTGTACTTCAGAATACTCTGTTGCTGTTGGGTGGAGGGTTCTATAGATGTCTGTTAGGTCTTGTTAGTTTATACTGCTGTTTAAGTTTTTGACTTCTTTGTTTATCTTCTGTCTAGTAATTCTATTCATTATGGAAAGTAGGGTACTGAAACATTTATTATTGTCAAATTATCCATTTCTCCCTTCAATTCTGTCAATTTCTGTTTGATGTGTTTTGGGGTTGTGTTGTTAGGTGCATATATATATTTTGTATATGTTTTCAACTTTTATTTTGAATTTAGGGTGTACATGTGCAGGTTTGTTACCTGGGAATATTGTGTGATGCTGAGGTTTGGGGTACAATTTATCCCATCACTAAGCATGGTACCCAATAGTTACTTTTTCAACTCTTGCCCCTCATCTCTCTCCTTCCTCCGGTAGTCACCAGTGTCCATTGTGGATATCTTTATATCCATGTGCACCCAATATTTAGCTCCCAGTTAAAAGTGAGAACATGTAGTATTTCATTTTCTATTGCCATGTTAATTTGCTTAGGACATTGGCCTTTCGCTGAACCCATGTTGCTGCAAAGGACATGATTTTATTCTTTTTTATAGCTATGTAGCATTCTGTGGTGTACATGTACTACATTTTCTTTATCCAATCCACTACTGATGGGCAACTAGGTTGAGTCCATGTGCTTGCTATTGTAAATAGTGCTGCAATGAACATATGAACACATGTGTCTTTTTAGTATAACAAGTTATTTTCCATTGGATATATATTCAGTTACGGAACTGCTGGGTTTAATGGTAGTTCTGCTTTAAATTCTTTGAGAAATCTCCAAACTGCTTTCCACAGTGACTGAACTAATTTACATTTCCACCAACAATGTCTAAGCATTCTCTTTTCTCTCCAGTCTCACTGGCATCTGCTGTTTTTGGACTTTTTAGTAATAACCATGCTGAATGATGTGAGATGGTATCTCATTGTGGTTTTGATTTTCATTCCCTGATGATTAGTGATGTTGAACATTTTTTGTAAGTTTGTTGGTCACTTGTGTATCTTCTTTTGAGAAGTGTCTGTTCAAGTCTTTTGCCCGTTTTTTAATGGGGTTATTTGTCTTTTGCTTGTTCAGTTGTTTAAATTCCTTTTAGATTCTGGGTATTAGACCTTTGTCATATGCATAGTTTGCAAATATTTTCTCCTATTCTGCAGATTATCTGTTTACTCTATTGATAGTTTGTATGGCTGTACAGAAACTCTTTAGTTTAATTAGTTCCTGCTTACCAATTTTTGTTTTAGTTGCAACTGCTTTTGGGGACATAGTCATAAATTCTTTGTCAAGGTAGAATTCCAGAATGGTGTTTCCTAGCTTTTATTCTAGAATAAAAGTTTGAAGTCTTGTATTTAAATCTTTAATCCATATTGAATTAATTTTTGTATATGGTGAAACACAGGGGTTTAGTTTCATCCTTCTGCATATGGCTAGCCAGCTATTCCAGCACCATTTATTGAATAGTGAGTCCTTTTCCCACTGCTTATTTTTATTGACTTCATCAAAGATCAGATGAAGTTCTGATCTTTGGGTTCTGTGGGTCTCTTTCTGGATTTTCTATTCTGTTCCATTGATCTATGTGTCTGTTTTTGTGCCAGTACCATGCTATTTTGATTATTGTAGCCTTATAGAATAGTTTGAAGTTGAGTAATGTGATGCCTCTGGCCTTTTTTTTTTTTTTTTTTTTTTGGTTCCATATAAATTTTAGAATAGTTTTCCTTTTTCTTCTAATTCTGTGAAAACGATGTTAGTTTGATAGGAATAGTGTTGAATCTACAGATTTTTTAAAATGATATTGATACTCCTAATCCATGAGCGTGGAATGTTTTTTGATTTCCTTATTCCATCTATGATTTCTTTCAGCAGTGTTTTGTAGTTCTCCTTGTAGCGATCTTTCACCTGCCTAGTTAGCTGTATTCCTAGATATTTTACTTTATTTTTTTGTGACAATTGTAAATGGGATTGCTTTCTTGATTTGGGTCTCTGCTTGAATTCTACTGGTGTATAGAAATGCTACTAATTTTGGTACATTGATTTAGTATCCTGAAACTTCATTGAAGTTGCTCATCAGTTTCAGGGGGTTTTTGGTGAAGTCTTTAGAATTTCGTAGTTAAAGAAAATTATTGTGAGTGAAGAGAGATAGTTTGACTTTTTTTCCTATTTGGATACCTTTTATTTCCTTTTTTCGTGCCTGATTGCTCTGGGTATGACTTCAGCATATATGTTTATAATTGTTATATTCTCCTTGTGGATTAACCCTGTTATTTTTATGAAATATTTTCCATTATCTCTAGTAATTTTTTTGTTTCTAAGTGTATTTATGTTGTCTCATATTTATATGGCCACTCCAGCCCTTTTGAGGTTCCTGTTTGTATGGTATACCTTTTTCTATCATTTTACTTTCAACCTACTTGTATATTTGAACTTAAAATGTGTCCTGCAGAGACTGCATAGTTTGGCTTTGTCATTTTCCCAGTCTGATAATCTCTGCCTTTTGATTGGATTGTATATATTTAATATTTTATTGTAATTTTCAGATTTAATCTGTCATTGCTTTTGTTTGTTTTGTCATTTTTTTCTGTATGTCTCATGTTTGTTTCATTCCTTTCCTCTTTACTGCCTTGTTTGGTGTTAAACAAATATTTTCTAGTGTGACATTTATTTAACTTATCTTAATGATCTTTAAATAATATATGCATTATTCCCTTAGTGATGTCTCTAGTGCTTACCATGTATGTCTTATCAAAATCTACTTCAGATTTATATAAAATTCATTCCAACAAAATAAAGAAATTTTACTCATATATATCGCTTTTCCCTTCCCTTCTTTTGGGTACTATTAATGTTGTGTATATTGAGCTAACTATGTTACAAACGAAAAAATCTATTGTTATAATTTTACAAAATCTTATGTTTTTTTAATGAAACTGAGAGAAGAAAGAAGAGGAAGTACATATTTATACAGTTTGCTATATTAACCTTATTATACACGATTTACAATTCTCTTCATTTCTTTCTGTGGATCTGAATTACCATCTGGTGTCATTTTCTTACTCTGATATAGTTTTGCTCCTACCGACCTTCTCTGCACTGTTTTTGTCAAATATATTAAATTTCTATATATTATAAACTCAATGATATAATGATATACATATTTTTGTGCAATTTGTCCTTTAAATCAGTTTAGAGAAGAAAGGGGAATGAATATTCAATTATACTGTCTTTTTTATTGACTTACATCATTATCTTTATTATCACTCTTTCTTTTTTCATAGAGATTCAAATTATTCTCTGGTGTGGTTTGCTTTTAATCTCAAAAACTCTCCTTAGTATTTCTTGTAAGGGGGGTTAAAAAACAGCATTTGTTTATCTCAGAATGTTTTTATTTTGCCTTCATTTTTCAAAGATAATTTTGGTAGATTCCTGTTGACCTTTTTGCTTTTAGCACTTCAAATATGTCATACCACTGCCTCCAATATTTCTAATAAGAAGACAATTGTTAATCTTTTTGAGATTCCCTTAAAAGTGGTGAGTCATTTTTCTCTTGCTGTTTTCTCTTTCTACATTTTGACTATAGTGTGTCGAGTGTGAATTTCTTTGTATTTTTCTTACTTGGAGTTTATTGAGCTTCCTGACTGTGTAGAGAAATGCTTTTCATCATATTTAGGAATTTTTCAGACATTGTTTACTTGAATATTTTTTTCTGCTCCTTTCTCTTTCTCCTCTCCTTCTGGCACTTCTATTATGCATAAACTGGTGCACTGAATGGTGTTCCACTTTATTTTTTCAGGCACTATTTATTTTTCCTCATTCTTTTTTTCCCTCTTTTGGATTGCATAATCTCTATTGATCTTCTTCAAAGTCACTGTTTCTTTCTTCTACCAGCTCAGATTGTCTGTCGAGCCCCTCTAGTCACTATTTTATTTATATTTTTGTACTTTTCAAATTCAAAATTTTCATTTGGTACCTTTAAAAATAATTTCTCTTTCACTGGCATTTTTTATTTGATGAGATATTGTTATCATACATTTTCTTTAATTCTTTAGACATGATCTCATTCAGTTCACTGAACATATTTATAATGTGTGATGTCATTGTCTGCTAAGTCAATTATTCAGGCTCCTTCAAAAGCAGTTTCTATTCCCTGCCTTTCTTCTGTGTATGGATCTACTATGAGCTGAATATGTTATGAGATGAATTGTTTCTCCTCAAAATTCATAGATTGAAGTCCTAACCTCCAATATCTCAGAATGTGACTGTATTTGGAGACAGGGCCTTCAAAGAGGTAATTAGGTAAAATGAGGTCATATGAGTGGGCCCTAATTGAATACCACTGGTGTCCTTCCAAAAAGAGGAGATTAGATACACACACAAAAGGAAGATCACGTGAAGACCGCATGTGAAGACCATGAGGAGGGAGGTGGCCACCTACAAGTTAAGGAGAGACGGCTCAAGACGGCTGCTGACATCTTGATCTTAGACTTCTAGCATCCAGAATTTTGAGAAAATAAATTTCTGTTGTTTAAGCCACATAGTCTGTAGTGCTTTGTTATGGTATCCCTAGCAAATTAATACAGGGTCACATTTTCCTGTTTCTTTGCATGTCTTGTAATTGTTTCATTGAAAACTGGAACTTTTGCACAATATATTGTAGCAACACTGTTTACTGATTGCCCCTCCTCCACCCCAGGGGGTTGCTGTTGTTGTCTTGGCCATTTCTTTACATGTTGATGACTTAAACTCTATTTCCCACACAGTGTGCAGCTTCATGTTTATATCTTTGAGCCGGGCTATGCAGAGATTTCCCCGGGTCAGCATAAACCACTTATTGGTCATAGACTGTGCTTAAGCTCGCTTAGCCAGTTATACTTTTACTCTTTACCATTGGATGTGTTTGTGGCTTGCAGGCTGCTATTGCAATTTAAATAATTATGTGTTTGCTTTCACATTTTGTGAGGGACTACTAGCTTGGATTTTTCCTCTCCCATCACTCCTGAGAAGGCACAGTCTTGGGTTTGTACATGGACTTTCAGGCTCAGGGATCGGCATGGTTTTTCTTAAGCCTGCTATCCTGGGAGTTGCTTCTGGGTCAGAGTAGCTTATGGTTCAGCCAGTCTTGTTGAAGTTTGTGCTTCAGCCTCTAGTGCCAGTGAGGCTTCCGCCCTTTGTGGATTGTTCTGTGTGTGGTTTAGGGGTGTTTTCAAATCTACCCATATCTTGCTCTGATTGCTTCTGACTATAGATAGGTACAGCCTTGCACTGCACACAGCCTTCCTGACCACCAGGAGTATGTGGCATCCCAGGAGGGCTCTTCTTGGTGGTCTTTTCATTGTACTCTGTCACACATCTGATTGCTCTGCCGTTTTACATGTGGCAGCTTGCATCGTGGAGCTATGAGTGCCTTCTAAATTGCTCTCCAACAAGATGCTCACTGCTTTTGACAATGTCCTCAAGCATGGAATTCTCCACGCTCTGTTCCAAATAAAGCCAGCCCCCTCAGGCCAAGCTGTGGAGTTCTTCATCCCTGAGATGTGCCCCTTTGACCTGCCTCTTCCTGAGCAGCACTTCCGTACCACTGCACAAGAGCTGGGGGTAGAACCCACTCTTGTCCCAGAGTGACATCCTGCTCTGCCAGCGGGTGCGGAGTGTGTGTGGTCTACACCTTCCTGGCTTGCCTTTCCTTGTATGGAACCTCGGCCTTAGAAGTCAGCTGCGATGAAGGTGGTCAGGGCCTCACTGTTCTTTCCTTGCTATGCCCGGGGAAAAGCTTCTGTCCTACGAATAGAAGTTAGGTGGGGGAGAGAAATCCTGGGCCTCTTAGTCACCCCTGCCTAGAATGGAACTTCTGTAAAACGGGGCTGGAAGATGAGAAACTCTTTCGGCTCGTTCCTCTGATGGTGAAACTGTAGCGGGAGCTGGAGTGGTGGTGGTGGGAAGAGTCTCATTTTCTTGGTTGCATCTCCCTGGATTAGAGCTCCTCAATCAGTTTCCCTAAGCTTCGGGTGGGAGGTAA